>NC_052074.1:60186277-61409113 GCF_015852505.1 Tachyglossus aculeatus
GCCTGAACTTAAAAGGTGAGAAAAATAAATTAGGCCGCTTACTACAACAACTAATAAAAATGGAAAATGTCTTCCACAGAGTTTTGGTAGATGCAGTTCAAGAAGGATGTGACTGAGCCTGAGAAGGTTAACCAAAATTCTGAGGTGATAGGCAAGCTTCTGTACGTGAGCAAAGAACGTGTCATTCTACACATTTACTGATAGGGGCTGAATTCATTCAATTATTGAGTGCTTACTGTGTGCAGAGCACTGTACTAAGGGCTTGGGAGAGTACAATACAACAGTAAGTCGACACATTCCCTGCCCACAACAAACTGTCCTGGCTGAGATTTTCTTATGCCAGGAAAACCTGCACAGCTGAGCAGACTCCAAACCCTTTATTCCTAACAAAATGAGCCTTTGAATATGTCCAAATCCTAACAAAAGTACCCTGGTCCACCTTCAATTTTTTCAATGACTTCAAGCTAAACATAAACAGGAGAATGAGTTTTGTCACACAATTAGTTGCTGTCAAAAAAACCCCGAAAAAACAAAAAAAGTCTGGGGCTCTGCCCTGAGCCGATGTGATGTCTCTTGGAAAACTTTTCAAACTTCTAAGCTAAAAACAGCACTGGCAAACCCAAGCAGCTACATGTGAGCTGGGGAGGAAAAGTTAGTCACTATGGATTACCTCTTCTGGGCACCTGAGAATCTGTCTTTCAACTGTAACCAAGAATCTGGTCATGGGACCATTCCGACGGCCCAGGAAAACCTCATCAATTCAGACCTAGCTATTTAAGAATTTTCAGTAATTCAGACACGATGTGCCATTTCTCTCCGGGGACAACACTGACAAAATAACCTGCTCCCTACGTCCCGTTGATTGAAGCCAAGTTGGATCTTGGTATAAATCAGGAGGCTTGGGTTAATGAAGGTACGGGCAGGCTTCCTGACTCTCTTATCAGTCAGTCAATTGTATTTATTGAGCACTTACTGTGTGCAGAGCACTGTACCAAGCGCTTGCAAGAGTACAACAATAAACCGGCATATTCCCTGCCCATAACAAGTTTACAGTCTAGAGGACTATAAGGAGAATAATGAAGGAGGAACAGTTTGATGAATGGAGAAACTTACAGTTAAGCTTAGTTCACTTCCAGGAAGGCAAGAACTCACCAAAGAAATCCCAAGACATATATTCCAATACTGTCTGTGAATGTCTCCCCCTTCTAGACTGTGAGCCCACTGTTGGGTAGGGACCGTCTCTATATGTTGCCAACTTGTACTTCCCAAGCGCTTAGTACAGTGCTCTGCACACAGTAAGTGCTCAATAAATACGATTGATTGATTGATTGAAATCTAAGCCAGATATTTTTCAAATGCCATAAACCCACACAGCCATGCAGTCTCTCAGCCACCTCACCTTACAGTCAAGCAGACTCACTAAGTAGTCCCAACCCTCACCCCTCCTCCCGCTTCTTTCTGCAGTGTCCCTGACGATCCAACCAATTGCTCACTGGTGCCTATTCTTCTTCACCACCTCGGCTCATAACCCCTCAAGTCAACCAATCCATGGTATTTAATAAGCACTCATTCTCTAAACCATAAATTCATTGTGGGCAGGTAACGTGGCTACGGGGCTCGGGGCACAGTGATCGCTCAATAAATACAATTGATTGGCTGTACGGAGCACTGTACTAAGTGCTTGGGAGAATGAAATAGAGCCGGTCAACATGATTCCTGCCCAGAACAAGTAAACCTCATCCCCATTCAGGAAATATAACCAACCCCTTCCCATTTCTCTTCCACTACTGAATCACTGGTATTTATAACAATAATAATAATAACAATCATGCTACTTGTTAGGTACTTACTGTGTCCAACACTTCTAAGTGCTGGGGTAGATACAAGTTAATCAGGTTGGACACAGTCCCTGTCCCACATGGGGCTCACACTCTTAATCCTCATTTTACAGATGAGGTAACTGAGGCCCAGAGAAGTGCCCTGGGTCACACGGTAGACACGTGATGGAACCGGGATTAAAACCCAGGTCCTGGAATTCTCCAGGATTAAAACCCAGAGAAGCAGCATGGCTCAGTGGAAAGAGCATAGGATTTGGAGTCACAGGTCATGGGTTCGAATCTCGGCTCTGCCGATTGTAAGCTGTGTGACTTTGGGCAAGTCACTTAACTTCTCTGTGCCTCAGTTCCCTCATCTGTACAATGGGAATGAAGAGTGTGAGCCTCCTGTGGGACAACCTGATCACCTTGTAACCTTCCCAGCGCTTAGAATGAAATCTAAACCAGATATTTTTCAAATGCCATAAACCCACACGGCCATGATGTCTCTCAACCACTCCAGGTTATTATTATTATTCAGACCCCCAGGGCCATGCTAGCACCATTGTGTATACAGCACCAGATCAGCACTTGGGAGAGTACAAGAGTAAGGAGACTTAAGCCCTGCCTTCAAGACTGTCTCCCACAGTCTCCCACCTATTCTTGATTTATGGTGAATGTCAGCACCTATCCCAACTGACTATTTCCTCGAGCCATCGTCTGCAACTGAACAAACAGTGAAAAATCTCTCCAGGGTTGGATCAAAAATCACACGTAAGCAGGTAGATTCAGATTATGAATATCTGGGATAAACTGGGCCTGAATGCCAACTGAAATAAAGCAACTCCAGCTCCTTCATCATCTTCATGAGTGGAATCTACTGAGTACTTACTATGGGCAGAGCGCTGTACTAAGTGCTTTCAGTCCTCTTGAGGGTGGAACTCAAATTTGAATATAAGGACATTCTGCTCTTTTTCCACACAGAGGCAATGGGCCGGGGTGGGGTCAGAGGGAGAATCCAAAGCTACCTGAGTGGAATTAGAAGAAAAATCTTGCCCCCGCTTGTGCCAATGTTCATTTGGAGTTGAGGAGTCAAGGAGAAACAGAAGTTACAGCTGTTTGGGCCACAGCCAGCGTGAAGGCTAAACACAACTGCTGTTTCGGACCTAGAGAGTTTTTTCCCCTCCACTGTGACAAAATAAGAACTCAACACAGCTGGACTAGAATCCAGAGCATTTGGCTAGTAAACCATGCCTTTTCTTTGGCACCAACATATATTCAGGAACAGCACAGCCTACAGGATAGAGCACAGGCCTGGGGATCAGAAGGACCTGGGTTCTACTGCCGGCTCTGCCACTGTCTGCTCTGTAACCTTGGGCAAATAATAATAAAGGAATTTGTTAAGCGATTACTGTGTCAAGCACTGTTCTAAGCACTAGGATGGATACTAGGTTAGCAGGTTGTCCCACGTGGGGCTCACAGTCTTAATCCCCATTTTACAGATGAGGTAACTGAGGCACAGAGAAGTTAAGTGGCTTGCCCTAAGTCAGACAACTGACAAGTGGCAGAGCCAGGATTAGAACTCACAACCTCTGACTCCCAAGCCCGTGCTCTTTCTACTAAGTCATGCCGCACTTCACTTCTCTGGGCCTCAGTTACCTCATCTGGATAATGGGGATTAAGATTGTGAACCCCATGAAGGACAGGGACTGTGTCTAGCCTGATGAGTTTGTATATATCCCAGTGCTTAGTATAGTGCCTGACACATGGTAATACTGCAAAACAAATACCGCAAAACAAAGTAGCGTCTAGCTTAAAATTTATTGTAGATGGATAAAGAGATTGCGTGCTTTGTAAAAACTGCTGATTATCTTGGCGATCTTTAAAAAACTGATTTCTTCAAAGAGCCAATTCTAAGGCAGAAAATTATTGTTCTTTTTTTTTTTTCCCAAAGGGCACCGCACTTTCTACAACAGCAGATCAGGTTTTACTTTGGGATGGATAGAACAACACATCACTTCTCATTTCTAAATATGTGGTCCGAGGTCCATAATATGTAGATTTATGACTCAAGCAACTGTCCCTCCATCAGAGAGGAAAATGAATCCCTTGGATTGTTCGCGCCACAGTCAAAATCAGACTTCGGATTCCTTTAGTATTAGTGTGATAACTTGTAAAGCCAAAATATTTGAATGCCGCCTGTTTCCAAAAAAAGACTTTCGCTCATAATCCAGCACTATTTAAAGTTAGTAATGATGAGCTTTTTCAGGGAATAAGATGGCTGACATATCTAATTCAGCAAATCTGAAAAGTGTAACATTACTGCTCCTTCACGATAATAAATTTAATTTTACACTCCCTGTCACGGAAAAAAAAAAAGAAAGGACACTGCTAGAAAACCAAAAGAACATAGCTCTTTCATGACCTGATACTGCTATTAATCATCTCTCTAATATAGGATTTGGAAAGTAAAACGATACTGTCCTTAAAGTCCAAATAAAGAACAAAAACTGTAAGCGGAATCCTCTCTCACTGCCATGGATGTCTCGTCTGGTTTCTCAAATCTATGGGAAAAGATCAGGAGAATAATTTTTAGTATTGACAGATCATACTGGAATGGAGCTGTATTCAGACACACTGTTTTATCCGCCTCTTCTGGTAATGAGATGAGCGTCCAACTTTACTATATGATCGCTTACTTAGGTTATAAGGTCCATGCAAGCAGGGAGGTAAGAATCACCAGGAAGGAAAAAGACACAGATTTCCAACGCCACCACCTAGCAGCTCCCTGTGAATGTCCCAGGTTGTAGGCTTGTCCATTTTCCGCTAGTCCAGGCAAGTTTATGTCTGTTTTCAAAGTAGTTTTCCTGGGACTACAAGTCCCAGAAGCTCTCGGGGCATACAACACTCTGCCTACATGGGTGGGAATAAGGGGGATGAAGAGGGAGGGAGAAGCAGCATGGTCTAGTAGATAAAACCTACGCCTGGAAGCCAGAGGACCTGCTGGGTGACCTGGTGTAAGTCATTTATCTTCTCTGAGCCTCAATTTTCTCAACTGCAAAATAGGGATTCAGTATTTGTTCTCCCTTCTATCAGACAATCAAATTTATTAAGCACTTACTGTGTGCACAGCATTGTCCTAGGCACTTGGAAGAGTACAATATAACAGAGGCAGTAGACATGTTCCCTGCCCACAATGCCTACTTAGATTGTGAGCCCCATGTGGGACAGGGACTGTGTCCGACCTGATTAACTTGTATTTACCCCAGTACTTTGAATGGAGTTTGATACATAATGAGTGCTTAACAAATACCATATATTACAAAAGAAAAGGAGAAGTGAAGGTCAAATCTTTTTGTCCCCTAGGTCCTTTATGAATGCCTTTCCACGACTTGAGTGGCATGTTCCAGAGTTGACAATCCTAATAGCCTATTTTTATTGGCAACTTGCCCACATTTCCCCCTCTGATGGCAGCCCATTTTTCTTGATCATTCCAAAGAAGAGCCAATCGTTCAACATCATCCACATATTGGGTCCACATCAGAAGCGGGCTGAAACCTCTTGAAAAACATCGACAGAATCTGAATGGGTTAAACCTACTGCTTAAAACACCAGTGTGGAGAAGACCATAAGCGAGGCCATAACTGCGCTTGAAGAATGGTCGAACCAGGCCAAGATTCTGCCTCCAAATGAGGGCAACAGGACCCTTGAAGGAAATAATGTGATGGGTGGTCTGCACCTCCAGAAATTTATCTAAACCCCTCTCGACCATCTGATATTTTCTGCCTGCACAACTTCCTGTGGTAACAAATTCCGTACGCTTACCACCCACAGTGTTAAGAAATGTTTTCTTGTGTTTGTTTTGAACCTACCCCGAGGCCAGCTTCAGACATTTGGCTGCCCTGAGGTGGGAAAAAAATTTTCCGATCCCTCCTCCCCAACCCCCGTACACACAACCCTGCGGGCCTTACACCAAGCGTGCGATCTAAAATAACGCTGTCATACAGAACATTTTGCAGAAGCACACCCGAGTTTGCCCAAACCGAAGTCAAGAACATAAACAGTGAAAACAAATGATAAATGCAATCTGTTGGCAGTTTTAATCTTGCAATCAGTGGCTTTCAATATTGCCTCAGGACTTCTGAAGGGAAAATACTGGTGGAGCTGTGAGGCCACTCATGGCTCTCACTATCACCTTCAACTTCATTGGCTGGGCCTTCATCCTCAGAGGAAGCTGAGAGAAGCATGGCCTAGTGAAAAGACCAGGGGCTTGGGAGCCAGAGGATTTTTTTTTTTTAAATGGCATTTGTTAAGCGCTTACTGCATGCCAGGCACTGTACTAAGCTCTGAGGTACATACAGCCAAACAGGATAGACACAGCCCATGTTCCAGTTGTGACTCACAGTCTTAATACCCATTTCACAGATGAGAAAACTGAAGCCCAGAGAAGTGAAGTGATTTGCCCAAGGCCACAGAGCAAAGTAGTAGCAGAGCCAGGATTAGAACCCAAGTTCTTCCAACTCCCAGGCCCGTGCCCGATCCACTAAGCCTCACTGCTTTAGGAGCAATTCTCTGAGCAGTTGGCTCACCCTCCTGCTACTGAAGTATGATCTATGCCATATTTGTTCCAGCTTGACATCTTCTTATTGAATCTAACAATCAAAGCTATCCTAAAATTGAGATGCCATGTCTTTGACTTTCCCCTTGATTAAAGAAGTTAGAATACTCTGGGAGGTTTTATTCTTCACAACAATGTGGGTGTTTACCTAATACTCTATAATCTTCTAAGTGCTTGTCATTTTTTTCTGATCTGTTCCTTGTTTTCTAAGGTTTTCAATTAAGGACAAAAAGTCTTTAATTTCCAGGGTCTCCTTCTCCTCTGTTTCAAATTCATGAGCTTCATTTGCCCGTCAACGGTCTTTGGGACACCCACTCGTTCTCCCTGGATCTTCAAAAGGGAAGTATCTGCGCTGGGGATGACTTTAACCAATTCCTTAAATCCCCTAAAACGTAAGTCACGGGGGTCTTCTGAATTGAACTCGTATACTTGGCTTAAATATCTTTTAACTAGATCCTTTGCTGCTTCAGTGTTCTTTTCTCTCTTCCCAGAGTTGCCTGCTAGAAGATATCAAATCTACATCTCTGCCCCTGCTCTCTCTCCCTCCCTCCCTCCAGGCTCGCATCTTCTCCTGCCTTAAGTACATCTCCATCTGGATGTCTTCCTGCCACCTAAAACTCAACGTGTCCAAGACTGAACTCCTTGTCTTCCCTCCCAAACCCTGCCCTCTCCCTGACTTTCCCATCACTGTTGACGGCACTACCATCCTTCCCGTCTCACAAGCCCGCAACCTTGGTGTCATCCTCGACTCCGCTTTCTCGTTCACCCCTCACATCCAAGCCGTCACCAAAACCTGCTGGTCTCACCTCTGCAACATTGCCAAGATCCACCCTTTCCTCTCCATCCAAACCGCTACGCTGCTCGTTCAAGCTCTCATCCTATCCCGTCTGGATTACTGTATCAGCCTCCTCTCTGATCTCCCATCCTCCTGTCTCTCTCCACTTCAATCCATACTTCACGCCGCTGCCCGGATTGTCTTTGTCCAGAAACGCTCTGGGCATGTTACTCCCCTCCTCAAAAATCTCCAGTGGCTACCAATCAACCTACGCATCAGGCAGAAACTTCTCACCCTGGGCTTCAAGGCTGTCCATCACCTCGCTCCCTTCTACCTCACCTGCCTTCTCTTCTTCTACAGCCCAGCCCGCACCCTCTGCTCCTCTGCTGCTAATCTCCTCACCGTTAGGCCTCGTTCTCACCTGTCCCTCTGTCGATCCCCGGCCCACGTCATTCCCCTGGCCTGGAATGCCCTCCCTCCCCACATCTGCCAAGCTAGCTCTCTTCCTCCATTCAAGGCCCTACTGAGAGCTCACCTCCTCCAGGAGGCCTTCCCAGACTGAGCCCTCTCCTTCCTCTCCCCCTCCTCCCCCACTCCATCCCCCCCCGCCCTACCTCCTTCCCTTCCCCACAACACCTGTATATATGTATATATGTTTGTATGTATTTATTACTCTATTTATTTTACTTGTACATATTTATTCTACTTATTTTATTTTGTTAATATGTTTTGTTTTGTTCTCTGTCTCCCCCTTCTAGACTGTGAGCCCACTGTTGGGTAGGGACCGTTTCTATATGTTGCCAACTTGTACTATCCAAGCACTTAGTACAGTGCTCTGCACACAGTAAGCGCTCAATAAATACGATTGAATGAATGAATGAAAATCTTCAAAGGCAACACAAAGATGCATTTTATCAAAGCCTGTCTGTGGGTGAATTCAGATGCTATGCAGTTTTAAAAACACGGTTTACTATTTAAATGTTATCTCTCTAGCAGCTAACAGGCTACTCCTTTCAGATCTTTGCAGATCCATTTTTTTCTTTGAGTTTTTTCCCTCATTAAAGAAGTACAGCTTATTCAAAGTCTGTATGCAAACAGGTCTAAACCCAGAAAGATGTTCACACAAATATATTTTTACATGTGTACAACTCTTCCCTTCTTCCTCCTCTCTCCCCCTCGCACCACACACAGAAAGGTGCTGAGAAGCAGCATGGCCTAGTGGGAAGAGCACGGGCTTGGGAGTCGGAGAACCTGGGTTTCAATCCTGGCTCTGCCAATTGCCTGCTGTGTGACCTTGGATAACTTACCTTCTCTGTGCCTCAGTTTTCTCAACTGTAAAATGGTGATTAAATACCTGTTCTCCCTCCTATTTAAGCCTGGGAGACCCATGTGGGACAGGGACTGTGTCTGGCCTAGTTAACACTGTTCTAAGCCCTGGTAGGGACAAGCTGATACACAGAAAATGCTTAACCAATACCATTAAAAAAAGGGAAAAGGGAAAAGAAAGGGAAAAGTGTAGAGGCAAAGAAAGAAAAAGCGAGTATATGTGTCTAGAGTTTTTGAATACGTAATAATAATAATAATGGCATTTGTTAAGTGCTTACTATGTGCAAAGCACTGTTCTAAGTGCTGGGGAGGTTACAAGGTAATCAGGTTGTCCCACGGGGGGCTCACAGTCTTCATCCCCATTTACAGATGAGGGAACTGACGCACAGAGAAGTTAAGTGACTTGCCCAAAGTCACACAGCTGACAATTGCAGAGCCGGGATTTGAACCCATGAGCTCTGACTCCAAAGCCCGGGCTCTTTCCACTGAGCCATGCTGCTTCTCATGAAAAAACTCAAAATTCAATTCCAATTTCTGTGATATCACCTCAAGAGAAGCAGTATGGTATAATGGACAGAGCCCAGGCCTAAGAGTCAAAGGATCTGCGTTCTAATCCCGCTGCCACTTGTCTCCTGTATAACCTTACTTTTTTGTGCCACAGTTCCCTCATCTGGAAAATGGGATTAAGACTGTGAACCCCATATGGGACAGGGACTGTGTCCGACCTGATGAGCTTGTATCTCCCCCAGCGTTTAATACAGAGCTTAGCACCTAGAGAAGCAGCATGGCTCAGTGGAAAGAGCATGGGCTTTGGAGTCAGAGGTCATGGGTTCAAATCCCGGCTCTGCCACTTGTCAGCTGTGTATCTCTGGGCAAGTCACTTAACTTCTCTGGGCCTCAGTTACCACACCTGCAAAATGGGGGTTAAGACTGTGAGCCCCCCGTGGGACAACCTGATCACCTTGTAACCTCCCCAGCGCTTACAGCGGTGTTTTGCACATAGAAAGCACTTAATAAATGCCATCATCATCATTATTAACAAATACTATAAAAACAAACAAAAACCCCAAAGAACTGGGTTGTGATACTCTCCCTCCCTTGTTGAACTGTATTCTCCAGCTGAAGCACGTAGCCAGCCATCTGTCACTCTGGGAGCTGTCAGAGAGTCCTTTCGGGGAATTTTCCAGAGCTATTTTTAAAGACAACATAGACTTGCCCATCTAGTTTTCATCCACGAGACGTTTGGCAGACATTACAGCAACAGCGACGTTCGGCATGCCAGTCTACAGACCGCCAGCTCTGGGTCACGGCAGCTCTGCCAAACGGTAATCTTTCCCCCTCGCCACGTCAGATCTTTGGTTCAGACATCGAACCCTCTGGCTTTAGGGAAAGGTCACTGCCAAAGGTAGAGTGTCTGGCTTCTCTCTCTAGCCCGAAGCCAAACATAAAGGACCGGGAAAATTCCCAACTCTGAGGTGACACAAGCCAGCCAAGCAGCAGATTTAGGTTGCTTTATCTGTGTTTGGCCAACTGTCTGGTATCCACAGAACACAGGTCGCTGGTACAAATGTTAATCTGTGAGATCAAGACCAAAGGAGAAACTTATCCAGGATGAATAGCTACAAATGGTCTTGGGGTGTAAAAATTTCCATTCCTTGGGTCCTAGATATCAAACCATCCCACATAAGGATGCTGCTAGGAAGTATAAAAAGACAGAGATAAGATGGGAGACTAACTTAAAAGACTCTGAGCAATCAAAGTTTTTACAATCTACTCTTACATTATTTCAGTTTCCATTTGGCCTTTGTGGGGTCCTGATGAAGAAAACCTAAAATCTATTTCCCATCCAGACATTCTGTTGATGATTCTGGCTTTGAAGGAAGTTGGAGCGTAAAAGCCCAACTAGGATCAGGTGATGGGGCCTCATCTGCTAGCAGCACCAGCTGGAAATGCCGTTGTTTTTACCCAGAATTTCCATCAAAAAGAGCGGGACATTAAAAAAAATAATTAAAATCCAGAGAAAATAGAGTTCTAAGAATCGTCAACAGTATTTATTGAATTTCTCCTGGGTAAACTCTTTCAACCTTCTTGTCCATCTCTCAAGGGGACCTCTCCAACCTGCTTTCAAAATCTACCCCTCTACATTTGCCCCCAATCCCATTCCTTCTCACCCTGTAAAAATCCATGTGCCTACTTTTCTTTCCTCCCTGACCATTTTCAATTGTTCACCCTCTGATAGTTGCTTCCCCCTTTGCCTTCAAATATGCCCATGTCTCCCTATCCTAAAAAAAAAAAAAACCAAAAAAGCTTCTCTAGACCTGACTGCACCATCTGTTATGGCGCATATCCCTTCTCTCCATTTCTGTTCGAGCTCTTCAAATGGGTTGCAAACACTTGTTGCCTCCTCTTCCTCCTCTACAACTCCCTTCTTGACCCTCTACCATCTGCTCTTCACCCTCTTCATTCCACTGAGATCATTCTCTCTAAAATCACTAATGATCTTTCTTTCTAAATCTAACAAACTTTGCCCTAATCCCCCTCAGCCTCTCTGTTGTTTTTGACACTGTGGACAACTCCCTTCCCCTGACAACACTACCTAACCTTAGTTTTTAATAACAATAATAATATGGATTGTGCTATTCGTAAAATGTTTACTTCTGGGGAGAAGGAAAGGAAAGGCATATAAACTCATGAGTGACTGTCCTATCTACTCTTTGGCTGAACTTAGAATGTGAGGGGAATCAGGAGACCTGGGTTTGAGTCAGAGTTTTGCCACTAGCCTGCTGTGTGACCGTGGGCAAGTCACTTACCCCCAGGTACTGTACTAAATGCTGGAGTAGATACAAGCTAATCAGGTTGGACACAGTTCCTGTCCCAGATGTGGCTCACAGTCTTAACCCCCAATTTACAGATGAGGTAACTGAAGCCCAGAGATGTGAAGTGATTTGCCAATGGTCACACAGGAGACAAGTGGCGGAGCCGGGATTAAAACTCAGGTCCTTCACACTCTCAGGCCCAAGTTCTATCCACTTGGCCACACTGTATCTGATTTGTATTAGTCCCTTACTGAGCAACTGCTTTCTTTTAGGTGCTGAACAGAGGTGTACAATCATTTCCCTGTAAAATAATAGAAAAAAAGGAAAACTTTCTCATCCTGATGATTTCCAAAAATTGATCACGAAATGCAACTTTCCCAACCAGGTGATTTCAGAAAATGAAACAAGAAAGACTAAGCCAAAGACTGTCTTGTAGGTACGAACCACTTTAGATTCCCTTTACTGTTGTCATTCCCCAGAGTCACTCATGCAAAATCCCGCCTTTCTAAAAAGTAATATTTAAGGGACAGACCTTTGGCTTTTTAAAAATTATATTTGCAGAGTCAGGTACTGTCAGGAAATAGGTCTATCAGAGAGGCTGACATACATTATTCAGGATCCAGGATGTTTAAAGATAAATGATGGGGTAAGTAATAAATAGGACTCAGTGTTGGAAGTGTAACTTGATATTCTCCTAGCCTACCCTCTTTCAAGAGCTAAATGATTTGTTATTGAAACTGGAATCCTCTTAACTAGCTGTCAGGATGGGAAAGGCACTTTGCCTTCTGCAGATATCCGATGATATGGTTTCCCTCAGGGGGGATCTATCCCAGCCTTTATCGGGGTGAGAAGGAAAGCAAATCAATAAGAGAGGGCAGCGGGCAAACCAAAAGGCACAAAGTCCTATGTGGTTATCGAAAATATTATGAATTTCTTTTGAATTCAGAAATTGATGTGACACAGCACAAAACTTTGCCGCCTGATAGCTAACCCTTTTCCCATCTACCAGACGGCTAAGTGGTATTAAATCACCAGACAATTGATGTAGTCGGGCCCTGTTACAATGGAAGAATTGATTAGGGCCCACAGAGGGCAGGTCTATCTTCACCATCAAAATGGCAAACATTTGGAAATAATGGCTTTCGCTTCCGCTTGCAAGTGGCATCACTCAAGGCCGGCCACACAATGAAATACATTACTTTTCCTGATACAATAGGAGAGACAAAGGTGGGTTCAAGTGATTTTCCAATTCAAGGTCAATGAAGGAGGCCAGTTTCAGAAAAACATCCAGTTTGAGAAGGGATGAATAGGCTATTAAAGAGGCCACGCCAACCACGGCTTCCCCGCTGAAAGCAACTGCAGGTGATCAGTTGGTTACTGAGAAGGGGAAACCAACTTATCATCATCATCAATGCTATTTACTGAGCACATTGTGTGCAGAGCACTGCACTTAGCGCTTGGAAGAATACACTACAACAGAGTTAGTTGCTATGCTCCCTGCCCACAATGAGCTTACTAGAGGGAGTTTACTGGCCTAGTGGAAAGCATGGGCCTAGGAGTGAGAGGACATGGGTTCTAATCCCGGCTCTGCCACGTGTCTGCTGTGTGACCTTGGGCAAGTCATTTCACTGTGCCTCATTCACCTCATCTGCAAAGAGGGGATTAAGACTGTGAGGCCCTTGTGGGACAAGGAGTGTGTCCAACATGATTACCTTTGTACATACCCCTGCACTTCGAACAGTGCATGACACATAGTAAGTGCTTATCAAATACCATAATTATCATTATTACAACCTATGATAAATCAAAGGTGATGATAGGAATAAATGCCAGAGACATAGGCATACACACTCTCTCTCTCTCTCTCTCTCTAAGAAGATTAGGGTGTCAGAAGCCAGATCAATTAGAGATGACCCTGAAGCAGATCGCTTTCTATCAGGAGATCACTGACTGCTCATTTGCTTCTTTATCTGACCGATTTTTCACCTGCCCTAGAACTCTCTGCTCTTCCTTCCCTTTCCAAAGCGGATTATTCACATTTCCAAAGCCAGGGAAAACGGAACATACTGCTTAAGGGATTTACAGAGTTTTTTTTTTTCTTTTTTTTAAAGCAGTAGGGGGTAGTCAAAAAAGTCCAAACTGGAAATCACCTGACATATAACCTGGCTCCTTCAAGTCAGATCTGAAACGTCACCTGGGGGATTGAATGGAGAGGGGCATTTCGGTAATAATTGTGGTATTTGGTAGGCTCTTACTATGTTCCAAGCACAGAGGTAGATACAAGATAATTGGGTTGGACATAGTACCTGTCCCAATTTAGGGCTCACAGTCTTAATCCCCATTTTACAGTTGAGGGAACTGAGGCCCAGAGACGTAAAGTGACTTGCCCATGGTCATACAGCAGACTTGTGGTGGAGCCAGGATTAGAAGCCATGTCCTCTGACTCCTAAACCCAGGCTATTTCCACTAGGCTACACTGCTTCCCACGTCATGATGTAGCTAGACCCCCCTGAAGTTCCATATTTGATCTGGATGCTCCTCCTCACTGACTGCTCACTCACATCACTGGCAGCTGAGCTGGGGAATATGTGACAGAAAAGCAGGGAGGGGAAGGAAAAGAGAAAACAGTGCCATCCAAGCCAGAGATGAAGGGACAAGCATGGACACCATACTACTACTACTACTACTACTACTAATAATAATAATAGTAGAAGTACTTGTTAAGCACTTCCTGTGTGCCAAGAACTGTTCTAAACTAATCAGGTTGGACACAGTCCCTGTCCCACATAAGCCTCACACTCTTAATCCCCATTTTACAGACAAGGTAACTGAAGCCCAGAGAAGTTAAGCGTTTGCCCAAGATCACATAGCAGACATATGGCGGGGCCAAGAATTAGAACCCAGGCCCTTCTGACTCCCAGGCATACGCTTTAACCACAAAACCATGCTGTTCTCGCTGCTAAAATGAGCCTTCAGAATGGGAAAGAGAAGATCTTTGAGTAACTCGGTAACCAAGATGAAACAAACAAGAAAACAATTTCACAGACTAACAAGACAGCTTTTCATTTAATAATAATAATAATAACTTTGGTATCTGTTAAGCACTTACTATTTGCAAAGCACTGGTCTAAGCACTGGGGAGGATACAAGCTGATCAGGTCATCCCATGTCGGGCTCACAATCTTAATCCCCATTTTACAGATGAGGTAACTGAGGCACAGAGAAGTTAAGTGACTTGCCCAAAGTCACACAGCTAAGTGGCAGAGCCGGGATTTGAACCCATGACCTCTGACTCCCAAGCCTGTGCTTTTTCCATTGAGCCACATTGAGCTACCCCCTTCTTCCTCTCCCCCTCCTCTCCCACCCCACCCCCCTGCCTTACCTCCTTCCCCTCCCCACAGCACCTGTATATATGTATATATGTTTGTACGTATTTATTACTCTATTTTATTTGTACATATTTATTCTAATTATTTTATTTTGTTAATATGTTTTGTTTTGTTCTCTGTCTCCCCCTTCTAGACTGAGCCCACTGTTGGGTAGGGACCATCTCTATATGTTGCCAACTTGTACTTCCCAAGCACTTAGTACAGTGCTCTGGACACAGTAAGCGCTCAATAAATATGATTGAATGAACGAATGAATTGCTTCTCTGTATCATGTATTTATCATAAACCAAACAATGGCATTTGTTGAACACTTACTGGCTACAGATCACTATACTAAGCACTTGGGACAGTACAATACCACAAAGTTTGTGGATGAGATCCCTGCCCAAAAGGAGATCATAGTCCACAGGAGTAGACAGACATTAAAACAGATTACAGACAGGTTAAATGGTAGACTGTAAGGATATTTACTCAGTTGTATTTATTAAAAGCTTATTGTGTGCACAGCACTGTAGTAAGCGCTTGGGAGAGTTCAACACAACAATAAACAGACCCATTCCCCGTCCACAAGGAGAGAACTGCAGGGCTGGGATGAGTATAGATGCAGCATGGCCTAGTGGAAAGAGCACTTGCCTGGGAGTTGGAGGACTTGGTTCTAATCCCAGCTCCACGCCTTCCCTGCTGTGTGACCCTGGGCAAGTCACTAACGTCTCCGGGCCTTAGTTCCCTCATCTGCAAAATGGGGATTTAATACCTGTTCTCTCTCCTACTTAGATCATCAGCCCCAAGCGGGATCTGATTATCAGGTATCTAACCCAGCACTTAGTACAGAGCTTGGCACACAGTACGCACTTAACAAATACCACAATTAAATAGTAATTATAGTTATTATCAAAGTGCTTAAGGGATAGATGTCCAAGTGCACAGTCAATGCAGAGGAGAGGAAGGATAGGGGAGATGAGTCGTTAGTCAAGGAAGCCCTCTTGGAGGAGATGTGATTTTAGGTGGGTTTTGAAGGTGAGGAGAGTGGTGGGCTGTAGGATGAGAAGGAGTTCCAGGCTTGGGGGTCAACTGCATTATCCGGAGAGGTTAGCAGCTTATTAATAATAATAATAATAATAATAATAATAATAATAGTATTTGTTAAGTACGTACGAGTGTTAGATACTGTACTAAGCGCTGGTGTGGATACAAGCGAATCTGTTTGGACTCAGTCCCACACAAGGCTCACAGTCTTCACCCCCATTTTACAGATGAGGTAACTGAGGCACAGAGAAGTAAAGTGCCTTGCCCAATGCCACACAGCAGACAAGTGGCAGAGCTGGGAATTGAACCCATGACCTTCTGACTCCCAGGCTCATGTGTTATCCATTAAGCCACGCTACTCCTCTGAGCTAACCAGCAGTTGCTGTCTCTGAATTCTTGACTTGTGTGAAAATGCACAACCATTGGTTTTAAAGGGAATAATCAGGACAACATTGGTGAGAGAAGGAATCAAAAAACTGCTTCTGGGTCCAATGGGCAAGATATTGCCTGCACATTCAAATTTGATAGGTTATTTTCTAAAATAGCATTTTTAGAAGAAATCACAGTGGCCTAGTGGAAAGAGCAGGAGCCTGGGAATCAGAGGACCTGGGTCACTTGCTTGTTGTGTTACCTGGGGCAAATCACTACTTCTCAGTGCCTCAGTTTCCTCACCTATGTAATGGGGATTAAATACTTGTCCTCCCCTTCCCTTAGACTGTGCGAAAGGGACTGCTTCTGATCTGATCATCTTCTATCTACCCCAGTGCTTAGTACAGTGCTTGGCACAAAGTAAGTCCATATATTACTATTTGCATCACCACCTTGGGTAGGCAAGAACCCCAAAGAGGCAGTGTACACAGCCCATTTTGCTAAAGACCAGGCCATAAATCATGCATTAGAAATTTAAACAAGTGATTCCAAAGATGCTCAGTAATATCTTTTTAGAGATCAGTCAATGGTATTTATTGAGCACCTACTGTGTGCAGAGCACTGTACTAAGCACTTGGGTGAGTGCAATATAACAGAGTTGGTAGACATGTTCCCTGTCCTCAACGAGCTTCGTAGTTCTTTTTTTTCTTCTCGCAAAATTTGATTAGTGCTCTCACCTAGGACAGGGATATTAAAAAGCAAATGGTTTCTTTCCAGTTGAATCAACACCAAATAAAAATAAGTAAGGTCTTTCATATAAAGGTACTACCTTTCCTTACCTATGGAGAATAAATTTAGTCACAGTTTGTCTTAGTGTTCATTACCCTATTGATTATTGTGTAAATATTAGGCTTCCTGCCTGTGGAAAATCTGCTGCTAAGCTTCCTTTCAGTCCTGTTTGCACATTTCAAACTACTGCATGGTTGGGAACAAGTAACTTTATGTAAAGTTCCAGAGAAACTGCCGTACAACATGGCTCATTTTAACCCAGCTATGAATATGGGACAGAGATGAATTCACAAACACTTCTTTCATCGGAAAAGTAATAACCTTGTTTCCCAGAAGGTCTGAACACTTTTAACCACTGAAATAATTATAGTCCTCACTTTAGGAACCAAATGAAAGAAGGGTGCGGGTGGACTTTTTGCTAAATTTGTACGGCGAAAAAAAAAGATTTAAATATTGGGGACATTTGAGCCCGTCATTTTCTGAGCGTCGCTGCAATTTCAGCCAACCCTCAGTCACTAATGAATTTAATCATTCTAGAAGTGCAGATTATGTGACTTCAAACGAAATGGCATCGAATGACTGGATGGCAGAAAGAAGGACTATTTTTCCATTGAGTGCCTATAGGGAGACACTGGAATCCAGTTCTTGGGGTAAAAAAAAACAACAAACCCTCAGGTGAGTGCGAGTAGAAGCTTGCTATGTTCTCTTCATCTCCTCATGGTGCATCACCTTTGAAAATGAAGCACAACTACCTGGTGTTCAGGCCTGGGAGCACAGGGAAACGGGGTGCTTCAACTGAGGACTACATGTCTTCGTTTCTGGAGAATTTTAGAAAAAGACTAGAACACTAATTTACTTAAACCTACCCCAGTACTTAGAACAGCTTAGAGAAGCAGTGTGGCCTAGTGGATAGAGCACGGGACTGGGAATCTGAAGGACCTGGGTTCTAATCCAGGCTCCACCACTTGTCCACTGGGTGAGCTGCGGTTCAGTCACCTCATTTTTCTGGGCCTCAGTTCCCTCATCTGTAAAATGGGGATTAAGAATGTGGGCCCCAAGTGGGATATGGATTGTGTCCAACCTGATTAGCTTGTATCCACCCTAGTGCTTAGTACAGTGTCTGGTATATAGTAAGTGCTTAATAAATACCATTAAAGAAGAAAATCTCAACTGCAAAGGAATCAGAATGGACACTGAAATCAAAGGTCTGAAAGAAAACTTTGCTAAATCACAGAGAGGGACTATGCCATATGTAAATTAGCTGTGTCCAACTGATTACCTTTTTTCTACCGTGTATCTACCTTATTACCCAGCACTTACAACAGTCCCTGATATATAGCAAGTACTTAGCAAATACCATAAAAACAACAAAAACAAAAAAACCCACTAACCCACTAAGCCATCTAACATTTTAGAATTCAAGGGGTAAAGGGAAATGATAAAACAGAACTTCAGAATTCACGCTCTTCCCCCTTCAAAGACCAAGTGCTCGCTGTGTCTCGAATTAGCTCGGCAGGATCTATTTTCACTGTGGGAAAACTTGGAAAAATACATCTGGAAATTGCAGGGAGGAGGCAAAAAAATCAATTTCAAACTGTAAGGGCTTCATACCTGGACCTTTCAGAAATACTTATCACCTGAAGTTTGAGAAGTTTACATGCTTGAAGTTAGCAGAAGAAGCCCTATCTTAAAACAGCCCTCTCCCCACCTCTTCCCAATATAATCTCACTGTCATTGCTGGGCCCCAAAATGGTGTCAATGTCCTAATAATGACAGAATGACATTCATTTTACAGGATAATAAAAAACAAGTGGTTGTGAAAAGGAATGTGTTTTTGAAATGAATGTGTTTTTGGACCTTCTAGAGTGCCTCAATTTTTTAATAATACATCTGGGTACCAGTCAAACTCTTGTAACTTTCACTTGACATTGAATAAAACATTTTCCTGAACGAAACTGCATCTAAAACTGTTGCATCAGAGAATAAAGCAGTATCCTGTAGTACTCAATCACCTTGCTCAAAATCCTGCTCGAAAACATACCTTTTGGAAAAACAGCACATTTAGATAATTGCAACCATTACCATAAAATATGCACGACATTAAGTCTTCACCCCTTCAGAGTTTCACTTTTTGAAGACATTTTCTGAAACAGTGTTCTTGGCATTTTAAAATCATTTTAAATATTAATGAAGCTAATAGCATCAGCCTTTTCCAGAAGATAAATCAAAGCAATCTAATAACATATGGAAATTGAACCAAAAATATGTATCCCTGCTGTACTTATAAACTATTAATATACTCAATCAATAAATTTCCACTTGAAAAAAAGATTAGCTTAATGATAACAAACAGATCCTCCTTCCTATGTATTAATTGTACCAAGTTCATCTTCAGAGCAAGAAAAATATAAAAGTTAAAATCCAAGCGGTGACATTTTCTCACTACGTGGATAGTCCAAAGATACAATAGGCTAGTTCTTCTAAATTAAATGGAAAAGGCCAAGGCTTCACAGGAGTTAGGGGACCCAAGGCAAAGCGTATAAGTTCCTAATCACACACACCCATACCGAAATGACATTAGTAATGCAAATAGATTACCTGGCAAATGTTAGGGGGGGAAAATGCAGCTATGTACAAATTAAAACAGCAATTGAAACATTCTACCTGGTTTTACTTACCCAGAAGCATGTTTCTAATTGACAACTAATCCGACAGGCCCAGAATCTCTCAACAGTAAATGTATTAACGTTGTGTGGACCAGTGTAATCTTCTAGCAGTGTTATTAGGGAGAGAGTCTGAGCCTTCTAAAATGCTTCCTTGTGTCTGAAGCCTGAAGTTCTGGGTAGTCCTGTTTGAGGTGCTCCTCAGAAGCCAACGAACAATGAAGACACTGTCAGTAGCTGTGGCTACCTCAGCCTAAGAGGTCCCAGAATCATGAAAAAGTGGGTTGCTTCCTCAGGTTTGGTGATCAATTCCTAGGGTACTCATTGGTTACCTTGAAATTCGAATGGTCAGTCTATCCCTAAGATTAACAAATAAAACCCTCTGTATAAGCTATGAAGCTCTAAGTGCCTTTGCTTTCATTTAAAAAATGTAGCATTCCCCCTACTCCCAATTTTTACTTACAATATAATTTTAAAGCGCACTCTGCTACTAAATGCATTTTAACCCTTTTCCAGGTAACTTGGGAGTCAACTTTATGCTTTAGTTTAAGGAAAATTCAGTATCCCTCACAAGAAGAGATTACAAGTTTATTAACCCTTTAAAGAAAACCCAGTTTCATAATGAACTATTTAAGTCAGAAATAACCACCTCGGATGAGGAGTCATCTGGAAAGAACAAAGATTTGAAAGACATTTTAAAAAACTAGAGCAAATCACGAAGTTTACAGAGTGAGCATTTATCAAAGAACACTCTTCTTTCTTCATATTGTCCACCTCTCAATGTTTGCTAATAATTTAATAATAATAATAATAATAATGGTATTTGTTAAGCACTTACTATGTGCAAAGCAGTGTTCTAAGCGCTGGGGAGGTTACAAGGATCAGGTTGTCCCACGGGGGGCTCACAGTATTAATCCTCATTTTACAGATGAGGTAACTGAGGCACAGAGAAGTTAAGTGCCTTGCCCAAAGTCACAGAGCTGACAACTGGAGGAGTTGGGGTTTGAACCCATGACCTCTGACTCCAAAGCCTGTGATCTTTCCACTGAGCCACACTGCTTCTCTAACAGCGGACCCTAGATTTTCTTTCATTAGAATTCTTTATTTGAAGGGGATTTCAAAAATTGTGATCTGTCCCCACAGACAAGCATTTATAACTTCCAATTTTAGTTATTTCAATGAAATTCAGATTCATTCATTCATTCAATCACATTTATTGAGCGCTTAGATTCCAGTCATCCCTAAATCAGTCAGTGGAATTTATTGAGCACTTGCTGTGTGCAGAGCACTGTACTAAGTGCTTGGGAGAGAACAATGCAGTAGATTTGGGAGACATTAATCAGTGGTATTTATTGAGCACTTACTATGGACCGAGCACTGTACTAAGCTCTTGGGAGAGTATAACAGAGTTGGTGGACATGGTATCAGACCACAAGGAGCTTACAGTCTAGACGTTGAGAAGCAGCAAGGTGTAGTGGATAGCGCACGCGCCTCGGAGTCAGAAGTTCTAATCCTGGCTCTGCCACTTTGCTGTGTGACCTCGGGCAAGTCACTTCACTGGGCCTCAGTTACCTCATCTATAAAATGGGGCTTGAGACTGTGAGCCCCACATGGGACAGGGACTGTGTTCAACCCGCTTTGCTTGTATACACCGCAGTGCTTAGTACAGTGCCTGACACATAGTAAGCACTTAATAAATGCCATCATCATCATCATTATTATTATTATTATTATTATTACATTCCATGCCAATAAGGAGCTCACACCACTCATCTTCCAAAGTTCAAGCCCCAGTCTCCCCGGATATTTTCCTCACTGACTCACTTCCACCCCAAACAACATCTCCTAATGCTTGCCATTTCCTCAGCCTCAAATGATCCTCCTAAGAATTCTCCAGGGCATTCGGCCGTAGCCATCCAGAAGTGGGAATATTGAAAAGAAGCAATTAGCCCCTCTTTACCTGTGGAGTTGGGACTCCAGGCCCAGACGTCTGGGAGAGTTTGTAAAAGTCTGGACCGCAGCGACGACTATGTCTGCGGTCGGTGGATCCCGTGATTTCCCAGACTGCAGCATGGTAGAAACACAACAGCCTCTGCTGCCGTCTCTGTACCTGACTCTTGGAGTTGCTTTTGGCTGTGCCCTGGAGTTTTTTGTTCCACAGGAAGGGTGGAGTGTACTTGATGGGTTTAATGCTTTTCTAGCCTCGACTAGGAGGCAAGGAAAGAGTAACGGGTTCTTAGGAGCTGAGGGAAGAGCGCACATCAGAAGGGGCTCTTCACTCTTGATGGTGATGGTAAGGCAGAGAGACCAAAAAAATAGCAAAAACACAGAACCGATAGAAATGAACAGAATTAAATGAATTGAGAAAAAGGTGTGAGGACGTTTGGGATGAAAAATAACTCTAGACTGCAAGCTCGCTGTGGGCAGGAAACGTGTCTACCGACTCTGTTCTACTGGACTCTCCCAAGTGCTCTCCACACAATAAATATGACTGATTTATTGATTGGTAGCACTTAAAGGGGGAAAAGTCAGCAGCCTAAACATCATAGGACAGCATTAATGGGATCTATAAACTCATTATGGGCAGGAACAGGTCTGCTATTTCTGTTGTATAGCACTCTCCCAAGAGCTTAATAGAGTGCTCTGCATGTAGTAAGTGCTCAATAAATACAACTGATGGATTGATCAAGCTTAGGGCTATAACAGACAGCCTGCCAAGCTCAAAACAGGGAGGAGAAGAAGGTTTAAAGACAGGGGGAGCTTAAAACAGTGCTCTGCACGAAGTAAGCACTCATTCGGGGAAGTAGCATGTCAAGTGAATAGATCACAGGCCTGGGGGTCAGAAGGACCTGGGTTCTCATCCCAGCTCTGCCACTTGTCTGTTCTTTGACCTTGGGCAAATCACTTCACTTCCCTGTGCCTCAGTTACCTCATCTGTAAAATGGGGATTAAGACTGTGAGCCCCAAGTGGGATGGGGACTGTATCCAACCTGATTAGCTTGTATCTACCCCGGCACTTAATACACTGACCGACACATAGTAAGAGCTTAATACCTTAAAAAAAAAAAAAAAGAAAATATGGACTGGAGAGGGGAGAGTCTGGAGGCAGGGAGATCGGCAAAGAGGTTGATGCATTAGTGGAGATGGAATATGACAGTGTTTGAGCCTCTTTAACTTCTCTGTGTCCAGGTTTCCTCCTCTGTAAAATAGGGACTAATATCAGCTTTGTTCACTCCATAGACTGTGAACCTCAAGTGGGACAGTCCCTGTTTCTGATCTGATTGTATAGTATCTACCCCAGTGCTTAGCACATTTTAAGAGTTTTACAAATGCCACAATTACTATTATTATTAAGCCTTACTTAGAAGACAATATTCCTGCCTGACATACATAATGCAGTAGAGCAAGTTTTAGGGACTTGGGGAAAGGAGAGATAAGATAGTCCAGAAATGAACAGACTACCCCCTGAAGTACAATACTTAACCAAAAACCTTTCTCCAAATTATTAACCTGTGATTCACTTTTAAAAGAGAGAGTCAGAATGGAATGACTTATGCATTTTGTTTATTTGCTTTCCCACTGTCTTTCAGTTAACATTTACAGCCATACTTTTCCTGCGGTTCCCTTGGTCTGGATTCTATTTATGCCTGTCTCCCCCACTAGACTGAGCTCTCTGAGGGCAGAATCCAGGTATTTTACTTTGATTATATATTTGCCATTGCCTGGCCAAGTGTTCTGCGCATAGAAGGTTGGAAATGACATGACCATGGAGAGTAGAAACGATCCTGGCTGTGTGAGACTCCAAGAGGAGCTAGGGTTTCAGGAAGGCTTAAAAGATTTGAAAGAGGATGGGGTTTCCAACAGCAGGGAGGAATAGCAAGAGTGACTGATCCATCAGTTGCATTTAATGAGCACTTTGTGTGCAGAGCACTGTACTGAGCACTTGGGAGAGCACAATATAACAGAGTTGGTAGCCATGTCTCCTGCCCATAGTGACCTGTTCTCCCTTCTACTTGACTATGAGCCCCAGGTAGAACAGGGACTGCATTCATGCAGTTAGAAGCAGCATGGCTTAGTGGATAGAGCATGGGCCTGGGAATCAGAAGGGCCTGGGTTCTAATCCTGTCCTGCCACTTGCCTGCACTGTGACACTGGTCAAGTCACTTCACTTCTCTGGGCCTCAGTCACCTCACCTGGAAAATGAGGATTAAGAGTGTGAGCCCCATGAGGGACAGGGACTGTGTCCAACCCGATCTGCTTGTACCCACCCCAGAGCTTAGAACAGTGCTTGACACATAGTAAGTGCACAACAAAAACCATTAAAAAAAAAAAGAGCTTACAGTCCAGAGCCAGGGGGAGCTTATAGCCTAGAGTGATGAGTCAGAGATGGGAGAGAATGAGACAAAGAGAATGGCTTCTATAATAAACAAGAATTATACGATGGCAGTGTGTCCTTAGATAGTGCACTGGACTCCCCCAGGTGCCTAGTACAGTTGTTAAGACTGAGCCCCA
This sequence comes from Tachyglossus aculeatus, assembly GCF_015852505.1. Taxonomy (NCBI): domain Eukaryota; kingdom Metazoa; phylum Chordata; class Mammalia; order Monotremata; family Tachyglossidae; genus Tachyglossus; species Tachyglossus aculeatus. The sequence continues at coordinate 60,210,375 of NC_052074.1, forward strand.
CGTGGAACTAGGACTGTGTCCAACACAAATTGTATTCCTCCCCATCCCCCAGGTCTTAGTACAGTGCCTGGCACATAGTAAGCGCTTTAATATCACAGTTATTTTTAGAGCTTAGGGTGAGGGACAACAGGTGAACAAGCCCCATTTTTCTGATGAGGAAACTGAGGCACCGAGAAGTTAAATAACTGGCTCAAGGTTACAGTGCAGCAGCAGAGCAGGGACCAGATGCCAAGTCCCCTTTCTTCCCCTCAGTGTTGCCTAGTGGTGAGAGGAGAGGAGGGATGGCAGAAGTTGGAAACTAAAGCAGCTCGCTGAGGAAGAAGCTCAACGGACTGACGATAACTCAGCTGAGGATTGTTACCCACGTGTGATTTCTCAACAGCCTCAGCTGAATGGAGGCAGGACGGAGGATTAATAAACTCTAGCTGGTTCTTCCAACTCTAATGATTCCTCGATTCTAAGCACAATAAGCTTGGATATTACTTATGGTTGTGCCCAAACGAAACACTCAAATAGCTCCCATTGATCACTGTCTCTGTGGTAAGTGATTCCTTGTAAACAAGATGGAATAAAAACAATGATAATGCAGTATTTATATTGAGCTGCAGGTCATTAATCCTGACAAGTCCTCCATGATCTACTTCCACACTGATCAAATGCCACCTCTAGAAAGAGCCTTGGATCCAAAAGCAATCCGTTTCAGGGAAAAACTTTCTAAATAGCCAGTTTTAAAATTCTAACCCTTTTTGTTACCAAAATAGACCGAGTCGAGGTATGCGGAATACTGTAAAGTCTCACGAGTAGCTTTCAGAGATTAAACGTATCTGATGACATTTTACATGCTTCATTCAGTACACAAATGAGAAAAATGGAAATTGTTCAGGCAATGGCTTTCCTATACAGTCAACTTCCAATTGTTCAAGCTAATAGGAAATGGAGGGGGAACATGAATAATGGAAATGCACAGATAATCTCAACATTCCATTGCAGCACTCACACCCAAACTTCTTATCTGACAATTTAGAAAAATTGATTTCAGCTTCTCTTCCCGCAGAGGAAGTAGAAAACTGATAAAACGGCAACAGAAGAAAAAAAGAACAGTCCCCATATGGGCTAATCAACCCTTGGAGAATTGAACATCATTGAATATGCATGCTTATTGTGAATATGGGCTACTGCTTCTACTTAAAGGTGATTGTGCTCTTTCTTTTCTTTTTTTTTTTTTTTTTTTGATTAATGTCTTGGCTGAAAACTCCAAAGCGGATGTTCTGCAATGTGACAAAAGGAGAGGACTCATTTCTCCAGCAATAGATAGGAAATGGCAAGAGTCACTGGAGGATTTCATTCACTATGTTACGAGCAGAAAACTGCTTTGGTACCCTAGTTAATAATGACAATGGTATTTGTTAAGTGCTTACTATGTGCAAAGCACTGTTCTAAGCACTGGATTGGTAACCTACCTGCTCCCAACTACAGCTACAACTCACCACCCATTTCTTAGTACCCCCAAAACAAAAACTGACTTACCTGCTCTACTAGCAACTTCGCTGTGAGTACTCGCCAATCAGGCTGGGTACATGACAGATGTGATAGCACAGATCTTCCGTGACTTCTGTACTCTTCCACACTCTTAGTACAGTGCTCTACCGAGTAAATGCTCAATAAATATGACTGATTGATTCTGCTGCCACCTGGATGGCAGATCTGCCTGTCTTAAATGGCTTCTGACTCTTTGGTTCTTTCATCTGATCGCCAACACCTGGCTCAAATTCATGACCTAACTAATTATTCCACCTGGGTGGCAACTTTGCAGTTTCTTTCTATGGTATTTGTTACTAGGTTCCAGGCAATATATTAAGCACTGGGGTAGATACCAGCTAATCAGGTTGGACACAGTCCATGTTCCACAAGGGACTCAGAATGTTAATCCCCATTTTACAGATGAGGTAACTGAGGCATTTATGAGAGTAAAGAGGGCTTTCTGTCATCTGTTCTCCAACCAAACAGGACACTGGCTCTTGCCCTGCACTAGGAGAAAAACTGTGCTATTCATGAGACGAATGTTTGCTCTGCAGAAATAACATATCATTGCCAGATCTTGAGGAAACATTTTCTAACGGTTTCAGTTTTGATAGGTATATGTAGCTACCACGAACGGTTGTTTTAAATTGAAACAGGTTTTTCACAGCTGAAACCAGCTAGCCCTTCCCTTTCAAATTATGGCTTTTATGGCTATGTGAAAAGAAGGTGATATAGACACTTGAGAAGAAGATAAAAGGAAGAATTCTGATGAACTTTTCCTTTCAAAGAGTTTGTGACAGCCAGAACAGCTGCACTAACAGGACTTGACCCTGCAGGGTGCTGGCCTGGTTTGAGATTGGAAAATTGGGAGAGGAGGGGGGAAAAAGGAGGGAACAGAATCAAAGCATTTCTGGCTCAAGCCATCCTAGCCATTCTGAATGGATCCAAAAGCTTAGGAGAGAGGAATAGGAGGTGACGGAGTGAGGAATCTCTTCAAAGCACACAGCTCGGTTCCTATGAGCCAAAGAAATAAGCTCCACAAACACTCTTGCCCAAATCTTTTAAGAAATCATTTCTGCAGCATACTGGCTCATTTCTCTCCGTCACCCTCTCTGGGCTGGGACATTGGATGGAAGATTGTTCCCTTCAGAAATGTTCTTTTCCTGATGTAACTGCTTTTAAAGGGAAAAGATCTGAGGATTGATGTTTTGCCCACCAAACTTCCTGATTTCAACCAACTAGAATCTATCAATCTACTATAACCCAACCAGCACAATCCGCTCCTCGTACCTCGATCTCCTCTGTTTCGCCTCCGATCCCTTGCTCACGTCACCCTTCTGGTCTGGAATGCCCCCTCTTCCAACTCAACATCCAAGTGTGTGTGCGTGACTGAAGTTGGAGATTTCGGGGGACAGATGGGGAAGGGGCTTGGGTGGTGGCAAGAAGCAGGTCTGTGGGACAAGTAATTGCTTGATTGGTATTTATTGAGAGCTTACTGTGTGCAGAGCACTGTATTAAGTTGAGGGAAAGAACACAACAGATTTGATAGCCACATTCCCTGGCCACAATGACAGACCACTGTTCTCCCACCTTCAAAGCCTTAATAAAATCACATCTCCTAGAGGCCTTCCCTGACTAAGCCCTCATGCTTCCTCTACTTCCCTTCCCTTCCACACTGTCTATGCACTTGGACTTCTACCTCTTGAACAACTGATATTCACCCAACCTCATCCCCAACACTTTTGTAAGTATCCTTACCATCTGAGATTTCCCCTAGCTGCAATTCATTTTAATGTCTGTCTCCCCATCTTTAGAGCTTTAGCCTGTATGCTTCTTGTAGGCAAGGATTTTGACTGCCACCTTTATTTTTCACTCCCAAATGCCTAATACAGTGCTCTGCGCCCAGCAAGCACCAAATAATTTTTATTCACTGATTAACAAATACCATCATTATTATTGCTATTATCTATGAAGAAAACTCTCACCAATACCCCTACCAATCTTCAGTGGCCAAGAACAGGGAGTTCTGATTGAACCCTTCAAAGGGAACTCCAGCACAGTGACCCTCACCATGATCAGGGATCAACTGTATTTACTGACTGGTTTCTGTGTGCAGAGGAGTCTACTAAATGCTTGGGAGACTACAATACAAAAGTTGGTAGGCACATTCCCTGCCCACAATGATGATGATTGATGATTTGGGTATTTGTTAAGCACTTACTATGTGTCAGGTACTGGTCTGAGCAGTGTTAGAAGCAGCGTGGCTTAGTGGAAAGAGCACGAGCTTGGGAGCCAGAGGTCGTGGGCTCTCATCCCAGCTCCGCCACTTGTCAGCAGTGTTATTTTGGGCAAGTCACTTAACTTCTCTGGGCCTCAGTTATCTCATCTGTAAAATGGGGATTAGGACTGTGAGCCCTACATTGGACAACCTGATTACCTTGTATCTACCCCAGCGCTTAGAACAGTGCTTGGCACATAGTAGGCATTTAACAAATACTATTATTATTATTACACTAAGCTGTGTTGTGGAGACAAGCAAATCAGGTTGAACACAGTCCCTGTCCCACATTGGGCTCACAGCCTCGATCCCCATTTTCCAGATGAGGTAACTGAGGCACAGAGGAAATGAAGTGACTTGCCCAAGGTCACACAGCAGGCAAGTCACGGGCACAGGAGCAGAACCCATGACCTTCTGACACACAGGCCCGTGCTTTATCCACCATGCCACGCTACTTCTCAGCGAGCAATGTGCTTTCAGTCTAGAGGATAAATAACACATGGTATTTTCCAAGTCCAACATTTCTTCTTGGAGTCCATGAAAATGCTAGAGCTATATTTTGGATGCTCCAGGTGCCACATCCAGTGGGAAACCAAATTTAGGAGCAAGTGAATCCCATTGTCCCCAAGCTGTTGGATACTGATTACACGTTAAAGGGAGGACATAGATCGCTCTACCACACGAATATAAAGAATCTCTCCTCCAAGCCAACGGAGTTTCCGCTGTGGATTCATATGCTCCTATTCTTTGCTGCAGGCAAGGTTTAAGAGGTGAACTAGCTAGCTAAGAGACTGAGCGGAAGATAAAAGAAAGAATAGACACAAGGGCTTGGAAGTTTTAGGTGTCGGATATAATTTTAAATGCCTCTTTGTGGCCCCGCTGTCAGCTATTTTCCATGCGAGACCGTTTTTCTTCCAGATGTCCGATAATTGCTATGGAGGGAGGGGAACAGAGAGAAGGGAGGGCTGGGATGGTCTCATAAATGTCAGGGAGCCGATTCAGAGCAGGCAAACGCTCACACCTCTTCCTAGCCCCAGCCGTTGGTCTCTGGCCTCGGTTTTCACCATCCGTGGCCCAGCTAAAAATTCAGTTCTGTCCCTCGCTTCTCACGGCAGGGCAGGGAGGGGAGAAGGGAAGTAGCAGCTGAAGGAAGAGAATGGGGAGAACAGAGGGAGGGTGCAGAGGGCAAGGAAGGGAGATGGCATGAAGGATGCGGAAAGAGCGAGAATGGGGAGGGGGCCAGAGGGTGGGGATGTTCATTGTGGGCAGGTAATGTGTCTGCTTATTGTTGCATTGTACTTTCCCAAGCGCTTAGTACAGTGCTCTGCACACAGTAAACACTCAATAATAATAATAATAATGATGATGGTACATGTTAAGCGCTTACTATGTGCAAAGCACTGTTCTAAACGCTTGGGGGATACAAGGTAATCACGTTGTCCCACTTGGAGCTCACAGTCTTAATCCCCATTTGACAGATGAGGGAACTGAGGCCCAGAGAAGTTATGTGGCTTGCCCAAGGTCACACAGCTGACAAGTGGCGGAGCTGGGATTCGAACCCATGACCAATAAATACGACCGAATGAATGGATGAAAGTGATTTGCCCAACGTTAAACAGCAGACAAGGGGCGGGGCTGGGATTAGAACCCAGGTCCTTCCAACTCCTTTTCTGCCACCAGAGGTTGGGTGTGCCCACAGGTACGCATATGGGAAAGACAAGTGGCATAAAATGGGGTGGGGGTTGGGGGTAGAGAATGGGGAGGCCGTGGGAAATTGGGGGAGAGGGTAAAGGGCTGCCCTGCTATTGCAGAGACCCACTGATGCTCCCTGTTTATCCTAAAGTCCCCCTTAGACTTGGTTCCTCCCACCTGTCCATTCATACATTCATTCATTCAATTGTATTTATTGAGCATTTACTATGTGCAGAGTACTGTACTAATCTCTTGGGAAGTACAAGTTGGCAACATATAGAGACGGTCCCTACCCAACAATGGGCTCACAGTCTAGAAGGGGGAGAAAGACAACAAAACAAAACATATTAACAAAATAAAATAAATAGAATAGTAAATATGTACAAGTAAAATAGAGTAATAAATCTGCACAAACATATATACAGGTGCTGTGGGGAGGGGAAGGAGGTAGGGCGGGGGGGGTGGGGAGGGGGAGAGGAAGGAGGGGCCTCAGTCTGGGAAGGCCTCCTGGAGGAGGTGAGCTCTCAGTAGGGCTTTGAAGGGAGGAAGAGAGCTAGCTTGGCGGATGTGTGGAAGGGAGGGCATTCCAGGCCAGAGGAAGGACGTGGGCCGGGGGTCGACGGTGGGACAGGCGAAAACAAGGCACAGTGAGGAGGTTAACGGCAGAGGAGCGGAGGGTGCAAGCTGGGTTGTCTCCTATTGGACTCCAACAGGCTCTGCTGAATGGCAAACTGCATGATTTCACAATCCTCATCCTGCAGGTGCATATTTCTACCACTGTCTTGGATGTGATAGGATTCTGTCCCACACAGGGCTCACAGTCTAAATGACTGGGAGATCAGGATTTGAATGCTCATTTTACAGCTGAGGAAACCGAGGCATAGAGAAGTTTGGTGACTTGCCTGCTGTGTCACCTTGAGTCCCTTAACTTCTCTCTGCCTCAGTTTCCTCAACTGTAAAATGGGAGTTCAATATCTGTTCTGCTTTTTTAGACTGTGAGCCCCTAATAATAATAATAATAATGACATTTATTGAGCGCTTACTATGTGCAAAGCACTGTTCTAAGCGCTGGGGAGGTTACAAAGTGATCAGGTTGTCCCACAGGGGGCTCACAGTCTTCATCCCCATTTTACAGATGAGGTAACTGAGGCCCAGAGAAGCTAAGTGCCCAAAGTCACACAGCTGACAAGTGGGGAGGCGGGATTTGAACCCATGACCTCTGACTCCAAAGCCCGGGCTCTTTCCACTGAGCCACGCTGCTTCCCCTAGTGGAACAGGGACTGTGTTGGACCTGATTAAATTGTATTTATCCTAATGCTTAGAACAGTGCTTGACACATAGTAAGGGCTTAACAAATACCATAACTATTATTATTTTCCAAAATCGTACAGCTGGCAGTGATGGAGTTAGGATTCAAACCCAGGTCCTCTGACCCTCAGGCCCATGCTCTTTCCACTACACCATGCTCTTGCAGTTAGTTCAATGACCTGAATGAAGAGAAGATAAAAGTTACAGTTGCCGCTTGACCAAAATAAACAATGACTAAACCCGGCACTGTTCGTGTAAGAGATGCTCCCCTCCACTTCTAGTCAGTAGGAACTAAATTTAGGGTCTACGTCGAGCACATTCAAATGGCTCCAGGAAACTTCGTAAAATCTGAAGCCGCCACGCTGAAAGAAAGTGGTCATCAGAATCGCTAATACCTTCTTGTAAAGATCCTCTCAGCCTGTGGCTTGTCAGCCCGGAGCCTTGACAAACTTCCCTTAAGAAAGAAATGGAGTCATTGCAGGCAGGGAATGTGTCTTCCAACTCCGTAGCATTGTGATAGTCTACTCTCCCAAGCGCTTAGTACAGTGCTCTGTACCCAGTAAGCGCTCAATCAAGAAATTTGATCCATTGAGTGCACACAGTAAGCTCAACAAATTCGATTGATCGAGTCAAAGGACTAATGCAAACTCTGAAATCATCATAAACACAAATACCACCACGGACACTCTTCGGGAATAAATCTAAACTGCAGGAGAGCATTCAATGTTGTGCTGTCTTATGAGGCTTTTTATCCTTTACAATAAAAATGAAAATGTGCTTTCTCCCCTCGTGCCGATGTTAAAATGGTCAATGAAGAGAAACAAATGAGCATTTTTGTCGGAGCAGAACGTGGCTGAGGGGCATCTGTGGTGTGGTCTGGGTGTAATCTAGGGCTAGGGGCGAGGAGAGAAGGGTCCAGTCCCTCGGGGAGAGAGGGTCGGACTGGTCAAACTGGGCGGTTTGTTGGGGGTGAGAGGGTAGGAGGAGAAAATGTTTGCAAGAATGACCAGATGCAAAACCAGTGCTGAAGCCAACGTGATCTTCCCTCTTTTCCCATCGACGTATACAAGGAAGTCACTCCACGCACTGAAGGCAAGCCCAGAGGGCCACTCAAAGGAGGTAACTACGCAGGCACTGGCCCCGTGGGACTGGGGCAGTGGCCATGAAGGTATTAGAAAAGCAGTTTGTCCTAGTTGATAGAGCATGTGCCTGGGAATCAGAAGGACCGCCACTTGTCTGCTGTGTGACCTTGGGCAAGTCATTTCACTTCTCTGGGCCTCAGTTACCTCATCTGTAAAATGGGGACTGAGACTGTGAGCCCCACATGGGACAGGGACTGTGTCCAACCCAATTTGCTTGTATCCACCCCAGTGCTTAGTGCAGTGCCTGTCACACAGTAAAAGCTTAACAAATACTATAATAGTAATTATTATTATATGCAAGAATGATAATGACAAACTGCTAATCGACCTATTCTCCTTCCCCTTTAGACTGTGAGCCCAATGTAAGACATTGGTATCCAACCTGAACATCTTGTATCTATCCAGGGCTGCCACCCCTGTGGGACAACCTGATCACCTTGTAACCTCCCCAGCGCTTAGAACAGTGTTTTGCACATAGTAAGCGCTAAATAAATGCCATCATCATCATCATCAACAACATCGGGCAATATTTATTTTCTATCCTTTCTGGCTGTAGGCATGGAAAGGTTACCTAAACTTGCCTTGCAAAATGTTTCAGCTCTAGAAAGCTAAAAAAAAAAAAAAATACCCAAACCAGATACCTTGGGGAAGTACAGCCTGTTCCACAAATTGTGTCTATCTGCATGGACTGTGGTATCGAGTTGATGCTTTAAAAGCCACATCAATCCTTCTTAACATCGCTGACTGACTGGTTATCAATTCTGATCTTAATGGCAGAAGAAATAGCTGCCATGCAAACTGTGCTCTGAATCTTCCAAGCCTGCATCAACTGATACAAATAAACAAAGTATTTCCATAGACATACCAGCCTGAAAGATTTGTTCACCACCACACCAGAGAATTGCTTCAGAAGGGACCAGGGAGGGTCTTAATGCCCCAAATCCCTCCGTCAAATCCTCTAATCAATCACTCAATGGTATTTATTGAGCACTTGCTGTGTGCACAGCACTGAACTAAGTGTTTGGGAGAGTACAACAGAGTTGGTAGACACACTTCCTACCCACCAGACCCAATTGTTCTTACAGTAGTAGTAACAGAAGTAGAATAGTAGCAATAATAGTCCCACTTGGGACTCACTGTCTAAGTAGGAGGGAGAACAGATATTGAATCTCCATTTTTCAGGCGAGGAAACTGAGGTCAAGAGAACTTAGAAGATTTGCCCAAGGTCCCACAGCAAGCAAGTGGCAGAGGCAGGATTAGAACCCAGATCCTTTGACTTTCAGGCCTTAACCCTTTCCACTAAGCCACGTTGCTTCACAGAAGCCAAGACCACCCTTCCCCGCTGAGACAGGCCCAGACAGCCCAAGTCAGTAATCACAAACACTAAAGGCAATTTTATTTTCTGAATAAAAACTTCAACTACCTTCGTGAAGTAAAAACCCTGGAAGTAATTTAACGTCTTGGGATGAAAAATTGCAAAGTGCTTGACTCTCATTTCATATAATTATCTTGCAACATCATTACATCGTTTCTATTTTCCTAGTCCTCTGTGGATAGGACACAGCCCCCTTCCATCTACAATAACGTCCCCCTTGTCTGCAGCTAATTGAAGCGCTTTCTATCAGGAAACTTGAAAAATGGCTAATCACTGCTCTGGGGCCTTTCTGTCAACTATGAATTTGGGAATTGGAGGTTTGGGTCTTGCTAAATGTAAATTGGCAGAATTAAATTTTGCTCATCTAATAAGTATGAAAATCTTTTTTTGGTATATAAAAAAGTTTCTTAGAGAATGTCCCTTAACAGCACTAGCAAAGCCTATCATTCCAATGATGAAACAATGAAATCTATTTTCCAGATCATCAATCTTCATTCTCAAGACAGATACAATTGTTTGAGGGCTTGCAATTACATTATCCCTTAGTGCTTCTTGGTCCTTCACTTCTGACTTATTCCACTGTTAATAATTAAGAGGGCAAGGAACAGAGAATACATTTTTTCCTCACATAACAAAAAACTCATCGGATTGAATTTCATGGTATTCTCACACTCCCCCTCAGTAATTAAGGGAGTAATAATGATGTCATTTTTCTGAAAATGCAAAGGGGAAATGAGGACTTCTAGACAACAGGGCAGATTAGAACAAACTGAATTTTATCCATTTCTTTCAGATACTCTAACCCTGACAAGGTATCAGGATTACCTTCTTCCTAAAAAAACCCCTCAGATTTGATCCACCCCATTAAAATGGAAAAGGATGCATTCTGAAGAACAAAACCTTGCCTTTAGTGGAGGTCGGGACCAGGCGACTCCTTGGGGGATTTTGGGTAGGCAAATCAAAGCCATGTCTCTCTCCCACACAATCCATTTGGTTTCCACTCCCATACTGGGTAGGGGCGGGGATTAAAAGAATTCGGGGCATGGTACCTTAGGGAGAGAAGTGGCTCTAGGAGCCTCTTTGGGCTGGAAGAGATTCCTTCAGCGAATTTGAGTTTGGAAAGAAGAGAACGGGCTTGGGAGTCAGAAGGACCTGGGGTCTAATTCCAAATCTGCCACATGTCTGCTGTGTGACCTTGGGCAAACCACTTCACGTCTCTGTGCTTAGCTGCCTTACCTGCAAAGTGAGGAATAAGACTAGGAGCTCTATGGATGGATTGTGTCCAACCTGATTAGCTTGTATTTACTACAATTATATCACAATGATTATCTACCCCAAGACTTGGTTCGGTGCTTGGCACATAGTAAGTACTGAACAAGTACCAGAATTTATTACTATTGTGATTATTATTAGGCATTCCTCTTCTGTACTTCTGGCTGCTTCACAACCCTACTGCGGTAGATAAGGAGCCTTGGTACTAGCAAATTAGCGAATATTTGAACAAGTAGTGGAGTGGTCATTGTTGTATTAACACATAGAGTATTCCTTCCTGCCCCACATCCATTTGGTACTGCATGGAGTCTCCAGTCTCATATTTACTTTTTTTAAAAGCACTTCTCTACAACCTGATTAGCTTGATTAGCCCTCAGTACAGTGCCTAGCACATAGTAAGAGTAGATAGTCATAATTCATTTATTTATATGTATGTGTGTCTCCCCACTCTAGGCTATAATCTCCTTGGGAACAGGAGATTGTTTTCCAACTCTATTATATGTACAAGCTCTCAGTACAGTACTATGCACACAGTAAGCGCTCAATAAGAACAACGGATCCAGAGGGCGACTCCCTGAGAATCACTCAGCTAATCAAACCATGGATCCCAAATTCCTCAGTGAGGGAGTGGAAAGAAGATAATTTTTCATGTCAGAGGTTAGTTGGATCTAGAGGCAGAGTCCTAGTTGTTTCTCATTGCAGAACTCATCAAATCCTGGCTAATGTGGAGCACATAATTTCACTCGAAATTCAGAATTCACATTTGTAAAGCTGCTTACCTTGAAACCATTGGCCTGCACAATAATTATGGACTCATGAATTAAAAAAGACTAACCATTCCTAGGACTAAACTCTGGAATGCATTTTGTCATGTTTATTCAAGAAGTCATGGGACATCAGTCTATGACAGAGAGACCAGATGCCCTAATTTACTGGGGAAAAGAGATTCCCAAAGTTTTTACTCTTTTCAGAGACAAAGCATTTTAATATCTGGGATAATGCAGTTTCAGAAATTAAGTTCTCTCCCTGGGTAAAACACTCTGAGAGAGAGAGAGAGAGAGAGAGAGAGAAAGAGAGAGAGAGAGAGAGAGAGATCTGGAACAATCAAAAGGTTGGCTGCTTTCTACATTTTATTCACTGTATACAGACAGTAACACGGTATTCAGACATCACTGAGGTGGTAAATTGGAATAAGCAAGAATGGGTCTTAAAGAGTTCTGAGAATTAAAGAAATGGATCCTTTCAAACTCAAGATAACAGGGCCAGAATCCTCTTTGGGAAAACATATTCATTCATTCATTCATTCAATCGTATTTATTGAGCGCTTACTATGTGCAGAGTACTGTACTAAACGCTTGGGAAGTACAAGTTGGCAACGTATAGAGACGGTCCCTACCCAACAACGGGCTCACAGTCTAGAAGGGGGAGGCAGACAACAAAACATATTAACAAAATAAAATAAATAGAATAGTAAATATGTACAAGTAAAATAGAGTAATAAATATGTGCCAACATATATACAAGTGCTGTGGGGAGGGGTAGGAGGTAGGGTGGGGGGATGGAGAGGGGGAGAGGAAGGAGGGGGCTCAGTCTGGGAAGGCCTCCTGGAGGAGGTGAGCTCTCAGTAGGGCTTTGAAGGGAGGAAGAGAGCTAACTTGGCGGATGTGCGAGGGAGGGCATTCCAGGCCCGGGAGAGGATGTGGGCCGGGGGTCGATGGTGGGACAGGTGAGAACGAGGCACATACGAGTGGAGGAGCAGAAAAATCTGGGGATGTAAATGAATGAAGGAAACAGCTCTCTATTTTGATTACACCTGAGGTTTCCAGGCCAAGGTAGAACAAATAAGCGGTCCAAGTCTTCAATTTAGTATTGCTTTTTCCTAAACAGAATACTTGCCAATCCCAAATCTGCAGTCAGCTGAATTTCTCCCCCAAACTGCTGATATCCTGCCAATCTTCTCCCACAGCTTTAAGCACAGATGGGGGCTTTTCCATGGATAGAATGCAACTTTTCTTTGTGGAGCAGTGTGGCCTAGTGGAAAGAGCACGGGCCTGAGAGGTAGAGGACTGAGTTTTAATCCTGGCTCCGCCACGGTCCTGCTGTGGGACCCTGAACATGTCACTTAACTTCTCTGTGCCTCAGCTACCTCACCTGTAAAATGGGGATTCAGTACCTGTCCCATTACAAATCCCAATCATCACACCCTGATTGAGGCTGACTTCTTTCACATTTTGATATGGGTAAATCAAAGTGCTAATAACTGCACCAGGACCTGCACATCTTTCTGCATTATACCTGTCCCTCCACAATAGGATGAATTAATTAAAGTAACCGAGGTATTTGTTAAGTGCTGTCTATGTATCATGCACTGTTCCTAGCTAGCAGGATAATCAAGTCAGACACCGGTCCTGGCCCACGTGGGGTTCACAGTCCAAGTTGGAGGACGAACGGGTATTTGATCACCATTTTACATACGAGAAAATGGAAGCTCAGAGAAGTTAGGACCAACTGGCAGAGCTGAGAGTAGATCCCAAGTCTCTGACTCCCATTCTCTTTCCCCTAGGCCATGCTGCACCACTTCTCTTAGCTATGGTACTTTTGGTTTGCTTGCGAATTACTACAGCACCTTTTTTGAGTTCTCTCCTCTGAAAAACGGGAAAACTACACAACAGTGTTAACCAGTAGTCTCCCACACAGATGAATATTCCAAGAGGTCAAACATCTATCAATCATTGGCAGAATTTGACAGCATCACTTCCTCCCCAAATGCTTTGACATATCCCGGCTCCACCACAAGTCTGCTGTGTGACCTTGGGCAAGTCACTTAACTTCTCTGAGCCTCAGTTACCTCATCTGTAAAAATGGGGATTAAGACTGTGAGCCCTACGAGGGACAACTTGATCACATTGTATCCCCCCCAGCGCTTAGAACAGTGCTTTGCACGTAGTAAGCGCTTAACAAATGCCATGATTATTATTATTATTATTATCAGAGTTGCGCTCCATAGATTGGCATTGGAGGTTGTGGCTTGGCGCATAGTAAACACCTAACAAATACCACAGCTATTATCATTATGAACACACTCCTGCTAGTAAATCATTTTAAAGAGCACAAGGCACAGACCACCTTTGACAATCAATCAATCAAGGGTATTTACTGAGTGCTTACTCTGTGCAGAGCACTATCATAAGCACTTGGAAGAGTACAACATGATTAGCAGACACAATCCCTGCCCATAATGAGCTTACAGTCTACACCAAATTAAACTCTCTTTTTTCTCCATTTGCTTCTGGTTAATGCAAAACCAGAGACAGAAAGGTAACTCTTGCTTTCCTTATGAAATCGCTAAAAACCGTGGACCAAAGATAGAATGAGTGACTCTTGCTTTAAGAAGACAGAGCATGCCACCAAGAAGCTTAAGAGCAGAATTATAGAAAGATGTAAATGTGATCTAGTGATAAACTGAACTGTGCTCTATTAATACACAGGTGTTAAATGATGAACTTTGGGGAGGGCTGACAGTAGAAGAAAAATTAGCAAACAATCCAGCCATTATTGAAATAAGGAAAAAATTATGAATTATTGAAATAATACAGTGCCAACTATATTTTCAAAAGTGGAAGTGAAAATTCAGGGAAATCATAACTTACAATGCATCTCTTGTCAACCTGGAACAAAGCTGAGGGTATGCCTTCAATACTCTCCTCCCGCAAGAGAAGGGAATTGGGAATAGCCTGATAGATTGACTGTATTTCTGTCCCAGAAGTCATACACTGGACACCAAAAATCTGATGTGAGCTTGGAAAACAGCTTCTAGCAGCGGGCAACTACACATTCAAGGGGGTACTTCGGATGACAAGCATTCCAAGTCACCAGAGAGCAAGATAAACCGCATTAAATCGCAGCACTCAAAAATATTTTGGGTCTGATTTTCTGCTGGTGAAGGAGCTAGGCAAATATAAGCAGCTCCTCACCCTCACTCTATTTGCAGTGCGTTATGAAACCTGCTTTCGTAAACGCATGAGAGAACGGGGTTGGGGGGAAATACCAACTTTCGAGTCTTGGGTGGTAAAATGTGCCTATCTCTCTGTGAATTAATATCCAGTGCTAATTTAAACCACTGTGGAAGTGCTCACTTTTCACACAATTGCCTCTCTAGCTGGCATTCAAAGGATGATATACAAGAGGAATGATTTTTGGATCAACTGAGAGATAGTAGCTTTTTTAAAATTTCTTTTTATGGTATTTAAGTACTTACTACATGCCAGACAATGTACTAAGTGGTACCGCTAGGATTAAAACCCTGGTCCTCTGACTCCCGGGCCTGTGATGTATCCACGAGGCCACACTGCTTCCCAATGTTTTTTTTGTTTGTTAATTTTTTAATGGTATTTGCCAAGCATTTACTATGCGCCAGGCACTGAACTAAGCACTGAGGTAGATGCAAGCTAATGAGGTGGGACACAGTCCATATCCCACACGGGCTCATAGGTTTAATCCCCATTTTATAGATGAGGTAACTGAGGCACAGAGAAGTTAAGCGACTTGCCAAGGCCACACAGCAGACAAGAGGCAGAGCCAGGGTTAGAACTCAGGTTCTTTGACTTCCAGGACCATGCTCTATCCACTAGGCCATGCTGCGTCTCAGGTTTGAACCTTTTTCCACCCAGCTATGGATTTATCCCCCTCTCAGGGTCGCATCTGGAGAGTTTCCAGTACTCTACCAGTTTCAACCATGGGAGGGAGAGTCAAACAGAGGCCAATCCATTCCATTCCTAGCTTGGGCAGTGACTAGCGAGCGGAAGGCAACCTGCTACAAGACAAAACTCACCCATGTTCGGCAGCAGTGGCACGGGAGAGAATTGAGAGTGGAGACTCGAATTTACTGCACGGAAGATGACACTGGTAAACCAATTCCAGATTTTTACCAAGAAAACGTTATGGAAACACTACCAGAACAATTGCAGATGGAGAACAGGGCATCCTGGGAGAGATGTGTCTGTGGTGTTGCTATGGGTTGGAAATGACTCAACAGCATAAGACAAGACAATGGGTTATTACTGGAATTCTGAGGAATTCCTCATTAATCCCGCCACTCTAATGTTTATCTCTTTATAAAAGTTTTTTTTCCCCCTAAAATGCCAGTGATCAGACCCATCTAGCAAGCTATAAGGAGGGAGGATATGAGTGGTACATGGCCTACTGGAAGGAGCCATGGCATCCTTGTTTCTAATCCCAGCTCTACCACTTGCCCCCTGTGTGTCCTTGGGCAAATCATTTAATTTCTCTGTGCCTCAGTTTCCTTAACTGTAAAACAGAGATTCAATACCCGTTATAGCGCCCACTTAGGCTAGGAGTTCCCTGAGTGACAGGGATGGCACCTAACCTAATTACTTTCTATCTACTCCATCTCTTTGCCCATAGTAAGTGTTTAACAAAGGCCATGATCAATCAAACAAGAAAATTGTTTCTATTGAGCACTTACTGTATACAGAACACTGTACTAAGTGCTTGGAAGAGTACAAACACATTCCCTGCACACAATGAGCTTAGAATCTAGAGGGGAGATTACTATCATTAGTAGTAGAAGAAACAATAAATTTTTATTATTATTTCATTATTACTATTTATTTAATAAGGAATAGCATTTGTTGGACTTCACTGGGTGCAGTGCACTGTAGTAAATGTTTGGGAAGTATAAACAAGTCAGGGACACCTTCTCTGCCAACAGGGTGCTTCCAATATAACACAGGAAACAGACAAAAAAAGTACATACAGCGTAACCCAAATAACTCTATGTACAAGTACATTCAGAAGTGCTGATAAAGAGCACAAGTCCAAAATGGCTAGAGATGGCTAATGGGTTTATAAGGCAGACGATGCTGGAAATTAATCACGGAAGGCATGTTGGATGAGGTGGGTTTTTAGGCAATCTTGCACTAAGGGTGGAGGGGCCCTGTGCCCTGTCAGATTTGGAGGGAGAGGAAAATGCCATGCCAGAGGAAGAACAGGATGGAGGACACAGAGAGACCACAGAGTCAAGACGGAGAAACAGCTACAAGGTTAGTTTAGAAGAAGCAAAGAGAACTGCTTGGTGAGAAGCAGTTGGAGAAAGAAGACGCTGTACTCTCCCAAGCATTTATTCCAGTGCTCTGCAGAAGGTAGGCACTTAATACCATTGATTTACTGGTGTAAGAAATGGGGAATTTTTTAAAGGTATTTGTTAAGTGCTTAACTATGTGCTAGGCACTGTACTAAGTGCTGGGGTGGATATAAGCAAATCGGGTTGGACACGGCCCCTGTCCCACGTGGGGCTCACAGTCTCAATCCCCATTTTACAAATGAGGTAACTGAGGCCCAGAGAAGTGAGGTGACTTGCCCAAGGTCACACAGCAGACAAGTGGTGGAGCCAGTATTAGAACCCATGACCTTCTCTCAGGCCCTTGCTCTATCCACTTTGCCAGGATGCTTCTCTGGTGAATTGGTGAAGGGACTAGAAGTCAGTGGTGAGGAGTTTTTACATGAGGAGGAAGAATGCAGAGAGAACCATTGGGAAGTTGTGAAGAGTGGGAAAACATGAAGAAATTTGTGCCAAGCAAAGCTTCTGGGAGATGATCCCTGAAGCAACGTGAACTAGAGAATGGAAGTTGGGATGGCTGGAGGAGGAAGGCCAGAGAGGAAGCTGGTACAGTAGTCTAGTCGTGCTCTTACTAAATCGTGTGCCAAAGTGGTGGCCGATTTGGTAGAGATTAAAGGACGGGTCCTGGCAATGTTACTGATTGAGGCAGGAGAGTTAGGAGGAGTAGATTTAGGAGGGCAAATGAGTAGCTTGGTTTTAGGCGTAGTAAGTAAGTAGACATGCTGGTTGGACATACAAAATAGTGATGCCGTGGAGGCAAGGGCACTTGCAGGATTGCACTAGGGTAGAGACAAGCATATCAGGTTAGATACAGTCCCTATCCCACAGGAGGCTCAGTTTTAATCTCCATTTTGCAAATGAGGTAACAGGCACAGAGAAGTGACTTGGCTTGCCCAAGCAGAGAAGTGGCTGACCCGGGATTAGAGTCCAAGACCCTGTGACTCCAAAAACCCGTGCTCTATCTGCTAGGCCACCCTGCTTCACGAATGAACTGGAGACGAAATGGAATGAGAGGGAAGAGAACAACCATGTCCTAAGTCAACAAAACTGAGTCCTGAAAGTGTTTCAAGAAGAGGGAGCCATCCAGAGTGTCGAAGACAGTCAAAAAGTCAGGCAGGATTAGGATAGAGTAGACACTACTCATCTTGGCTACAAGGAAGTCATTGGCGAGTGTTGTCTCGGTGAACTGAGGTGGCTGGAATTTGAGGGGCATACACGAGTGCGTAGGGTGTAGAGGCTGCCATCAAGGAAGTTACAGAGAAAAGGGCTAGCAAGCCCTGAAAGCTACTTAGCCTAAACTAAGTTAAAACAAGAAGAAACGGGCAACAAGGACCCTGGCTGAAAAGATGGTACTAGGAATGGAAGTTGGGGCTGGATTGAAATCTTGCCAGAAGATGGGGGCCTTCAAGAGAGCCCTTTACAGGGGGTAAACACAGATTAGGCTACTGATTCTAATTTCTCCACAATTTGTAGTCTGGTATTCGTCTTTCATGTCCATAAGCACTAGATATGATCGTAGACATCTGATTTTTATCTCTGATGCATCCTCAGAACAATAGAAAAATCAGTCTCTAGTTATCAAATTTTTCAAAAATAGGCTAATTTTACAAGCATTCTTCATTGTTTTAATAAAATATAGTATTCGTTAAGTGCTTTCTATGTGTCAGGCATGGTAATTAAGTGCTGAGATAGATACAAGATAATCAGTTTGGACACCGTCCACGAACCAAGTGGGGCACACAGTTCAATCCCCATTTTACAGATAACTGAGACAGAGAGAAGTGAAGTGACTTGCCCAAGGTCATACAGCAGACAGGTGATGGAGCTGGGATTGGAACCCAGGTCCTTCTGATTCCCAGGCCCATGCTCTATTCACTAGACCACACTGCTCTCTTTTTCTTCATAAAAAGAAGGTGACATTTCTGATAAATTGAATCAAATTATCAAAGTTCTAGTTTTAGGTACAAACTAACTGCATAATCAGTGTCAACTGAATGGGTCTTTTTGTGTCTCCATAACCTTAGCTGTAACGCCAGAAAATCAGATAATATAATGTAACCTACTTCTTTCATTCATCGTTCCTCACCTCCTTAACAGGGATGCTGGGAAAATGACTAAATCAATATTTGTCAAGTACTTTATGCTGTTTAAGAGCATAACCTAAGAGAATTATTAGGAAGTGATATAGCAGCAATACAGCCACTTGTGCATGCATTTAGAATTAATGTCAAAATGTGGAAAACAGATTATGCAATTGATATTAGAAAATCAGAACTCAAATCGACTAGATTAACATCTAGCATTCTTACAAAATCATCCCAAAATTAAAAAAAAATAAGACAGTGTTAAATATGATTGACTGATTTGTGTTGCTTGGGGTAAGACCCACTTTTGGGAATCACCTGTGTGTCTTGAAAACACTAGGAGATCAATCAATGGTATTTATTGAACACCTACTGTGTGCAGAGCACTATCCTAATCATTTGGAGAGTACAACAAAACAATAAAGACACACTCCCTGCCCACAATGAGCTTACAGTCTAGAGGACTGGGCTGTGCTGCTTCCAGGCACATAAATTGATGACTTCCTGGCTTACTTAGCAATATGACTCAGAAGAGCCAGATTCAGAATTGAAATAATCAAGGGACAGAAAATTATCTGGTTCTGCATATATCCTTCCAATTTATTATAGCTTTAAATACAACTTTTCAGTATCACTGCGGTCTTCAAAAGATGTGAGAAATGAATATCCCAACATATGACTGTCTGCAGAGAGTAAAGAGGACTGTCTCAGCTTTTCAATCTGGCTAGAAACCATGAAATCAAACCACAAGGTCATCCAGATAAGAATTCAATCAACAGGCTGCCCCTGAGGATTCTTGCTTCATGAAGCTAGTCCTCCACTTAGTCGCATTCTCCTCAGCAAGGTTTATTCAAATATTTACATTCTCTGACCGGTTAATTTACACTTCACCATTTATCTGCGTATTTTTAAATTATATATTTACATCGGATGTGGCTCATTTTAAACAACAGTATATGGAGTGGTCTGAAATGATCATCAAAGAGCTTAAAAGTGCCATGGGATCTGATCCAACCGATATAAATAATATACTTAGCTAAAATCTATTTTATAATTTAGAATTACAATTCCGAAGTTCTTATTTTAGCATGCCACTAAAGTGACTACTGGCATCAAGAAGACCAAGGACAGCATAAATACTGATGGTAAGGATACTGCCAGTTAGTATTGAATTCAGAGCATTAAAGAATTGAATTCATTCCTGTACTTATGTCGATGTTCTATACAGCTACATGAGTCTATTTTTGGCTATGTTTGGGACTGAGTAACATTATTGAAGGGAATATGCTGTCAAGAGCCTAGCAATTACTGTCTATTTATGGCTAGATAGGTTATGAAAATATGTATTTTTAAAAAGGGATACACAGAAAGGACAAAGAGCTGAAAATCAGGCACAAGTGATTGAAGACATAGTAGCCATTCATCAACTTTCAAAAACTGAATGCAATTAAGTTAGTTCAAACACTACCAAACACGAGGACTCTCATTACATAATTTGTAGACTTTCGTTACTACCAACAATAAATCCACTCACTAGATTGGACAATGGTTGAGGGTAGGAATTGTGTTTCTTAACTCTACTATTCTCTCTCAAGTGCCTAGTACAATCCTCTCCCCGCAGGCTATCAATAAATGGTAGTGATGGATTGACTGATCTTCCCCTCTCATTTTATAAACCAGTGTCATTTAATTATGTTATGTCAGCCCTCACCGTTGGGAGTGCTTGCTCGTCTTATGTTGGATTTTTTGAAAGTTTAATGTTGGCATACGTTCTGTGGCTTCTCTCCACCACTCCAAAACTTTCAGTGGCTGCCCATTCCTCTCTGCATCAAGCAGAAATTCCTGACCACCGGCTGGCTTCGAGGCCCTCGAATCAGCTCTCCACCCCCTACTTATTCTTGCTTTTCTCCTACCAGTTTGCACAGTTCATTCCTTTCAAGTCAAACTACTCCCTGGGCTTCATTCCCATGGGTCTCATCACCATCCTCTTGCTCACTCTCTCCTTTCCTCCTGGAACTGCCTCTACATTCTGCATCTAATAATAATTATCATAATAGTAATTGTGGTATTTGTTAATGCTTACTATGTGCCAGAGACTGTATTAAATGCTGGGGGCGGGGGGGGGAGGAGAAGACAAGCAAATCGGGTTGAACACAATCCCTTTCTCCCATAATAATAATAATAATCATGGCATTTGTTAAGCACTATGTGCCAAGAACTGTTCTAAGTGCCAGGGGGGATACAAGGTAATCAGGTTGTCCCACATGGGGCTCACAGTCTCAATCCCCATTTTACAGATGAGGGAACTGAAGCCCAGAGTAGTGAAGTGACTTGCCCAAGACCACACAGCAGACAAATGGTGGAGTCAGGATTAGAACCCATGACCTTCTGACTCCCTGTGCTCTACCCACTAAGCCATACCACATCTGTTCGACCACTGCTGTCCCCATTTTCAAAACTCTTCTAAAAATCACTTCAACAGGAGGCCTTCCTTGACTCTCAGGTGAAATATAAATGTAAGGAGCGTCTCCTGAAAACCTTTGTATTGATTTATATTGCTCTCTGTCTCTCCCTCTAGAATGAAAGCTCCTTGTGGGCAGGGCACAGGTCTAACAACTCTGTTGTATTGAACACTCCCAAGTGCTTAATACAGTTGTTGGGTAGGGACCATCTCTATATGTTGCCAACTTGTACTTCCCAAGCGCTTAGTACAGTGCTCTGCACACAGTAAGTACTCAATAAATATGATTGAATGAATGAATACATACCATTGATTTGATTGACTGATCCCCCCCACTTTATTTCCCCCCAGTTACTACTTCAGCATCATCTAGACTGTGAACCCACTGTTGGGTAGGGACCGTCTCTATATGTTGCCAACTTGTACTTCCCAAGCGCTTAGTACAGTGCTCTGCACACAGTAAGCTCTCAATAAATACAGCTGAATGAATGAATGAATCTAAGCACTTGGTATTCACTCCGAGCACTAAGAGAAGTAGCATGGTGTAATGGATAGAACACGAGCCTGAGCGTCAGAAGGTCATGGGTTCTTATTCCGGCTCCACCGCTTGTCTACTGTGTGACTTAGGGCAAGTCGCTTCACTTCTCTGGGTCTGAATTCCCTCACCTGTAAAATGGGGATTGAGCCTGTGAGCCCCATGTAGGCCAGGGACTGGGTCTGACCTGATTTGCTTGAATCCACCCCAGCGCTTAGTACAGTATGAGGCACGAACGGGCTTTGGAGTCAGAGGTCATGGGTTTGAATCCCGGCTCTGCCACATGTCTGCTGTGTGACCTTGGGCAAGTCACTTAACTTCTCTGAACCTCAGTTACCTCATCTGTAAACGGGGATTGACTGTTAGCCCCACGTGGGACAACCTGATCATGTTATATCCCCCCAGTGATTAGAACAGTGCTTTGCACATAGTAAGTGCTTAACAAATGCCATCATTATTATTATTATTAATAATAATCATCGTTATTATTACGAACACCATAAAGACAGGCTTCGGCCACAGGGAACCTACACATTGTCTCCACCTGGACCCACAATAGTCAAGAAGGGTAGGGGAAATCAGCCTCCAAGCAGAAGTCACCACTGATTCACACATCCCATTTCTCCTCCTCACCTCTGCAGGAAGAGTTCTAGAGCTCAATCCACATTGCTGCCTCTTTTCCTGGTGCTTTAGGTTGAGACAGGAGCTGATGTTCTCTGAACAGACACAGTGGCCCTGAAACCCATCCAGTAGGCCTGGAGAAAAACCCACAGTCCCCAGTGTTTTGGATTCTGTCTCAAAATTGGATCAAAACTACTACTCGAGGCAATAGATGCAAGCCAACCTGGCCTTAATCCACCGCTTTGTTTTGCCTAAAACCTGGGGGGGGGGGGGGGGGGGGGGGGGGAGGAAAAAAAACACCAAGATTGAATCTGTGACCTTTTAATTAAAATGGATCAGGGGAGTAAACCAACAACAATTTCAAAAAAGCCTTTAAAATATGCCCATGAAATTGCTCAAGGCCCCCGTGGGTGTAGAAGATTAAGATGAACACATGGAAAATAGGTGCATGTAAACATTTTCCCCACACTTCTGGGGCCTGGATTGAACATTTTGGCTTGAAAATCTGTTTCACCACCACATTTCCTTTAGCAATTTTTTGTGTGGAGAGCTAGGCAAAGGAACAGAATAGAATTGTGTGTGTGTGTGTGTGTGTGTGTTTGTAGAAAATTTTTCAACAAGAGCGGGCACATATTCAAGGATATTTCAGAATTACCTCCACGGATTCAGGGAAGACCCTTAAATAAACGATTATTACTATGTTTATACTGTGCCATGAGCTGGGATAAAAATCGAATAATCAGATGCGTGCCCAAGTGTGCGGTGGCAAGTCATAGCCAGAAGTCATTCATTCACTCGCATTTATTGAGCGCTTACTGTGTACTAATCGCTTGGAAAGTACAATTTGGCAACAGATAGAGACAATCCCTACCTAACAACAGGCTCAAAAATGTGTTTTCTGTTTTTGCTACCACAAAACCAAGTTAAGCCTTCTGCGCATTCAATCAGGATTCAGTCCCAGCCAACCACTACACCCCTAATGTGCTGGTGGAATTGCAAGATCTCATTAACACCAAGAATCTTTTTTGGGGGGGGGAGTCGCGGGGTCTAGTGAATCAAGCATGGGACTAGGAGTCAGAGGACCTGGCTTCTAATCCCCCCTCTGTCAGTTGTCTGCTGTGTGACCTCGGGCAAGTCACTTCACTTCTCTGGGCCCCAGTTTTCTCATCTATATGAGTTTTCTTATCTATATCTATATGGGGATTAAAACCGTAAGAGCCACGTGGCATAAGAGACTGTGTCCGACCTAATTATCTCTTATCTACCTCAGTGCTTAGTACAGTGGCTGGCACATGGTAAGTGCTTAACAGACACCACAGTTATTATTACAAAACAGTCCTTGTAACCCGAACGCCATGCAAGACTGGCAAGTGGAGGAAACACCTAATTGAGCTCCCATATTGAAAGGCATTAAAATCTGGCTCTAGACCTAATCCAGACAAACTCATTTAGCACCGAGGACTTGAATTTTGGAGGTTTACACCCTCAAACTTGATGCTCACTTTATCTTTAAGCATCTGAGTCTTCCACGTTAACAATTTGGGCAGAGACTTAGGGTGAGTGAGGGTGTTGCATTGCAACCGGGAACCCAAAGTCTGAGATATGTTAGCCAAAGGCAAAGGAATATAAAATAGACACCTGCCAGAATATGCTCCCAATCTGATGGATTTATGAACAGATGGACTGCAATGATGATTTTGAGATCTTCAATGAAGGCGGATTTCCCATATAAAGTGGGATTATTACTGCTATTTTACCAATGAAAACTCTACATTTGGTTTCCTCAATTCAACAGCCAACATCAGCACACAGTAATAATAAATAATGATAATTGTGGTGTTTGGTAAGCGCTTACTATGTGCCATCCACTACACTAAGCGCAGAGGAAGACACAAGACAATCAGATCCCACCTGAGGCTCACAGTCTAAGTAGTAGTAGGGAGAACAGGTATTGAATCCCCACTTTGCAGGTGAAGGAACTGAAGCATTCATTCATTCATATTTATTGAGTGCTTACTGTGTGCAGAGCACTGTACTAAGCGCTTGGGAAGTACAAGTTGACAGAGAAGCAGCCTGTTCTAGCGGATAGAGCACGGGCCTGGGCGTCAGAAGGACCTGGATTCTAATCCCAGCTCCACCACTTGTCGGCTGATCGACTTTAGGCAAGTCACTTTGCTTCTCTGGGCCTCAGTTATCTCATCTGTAAAATGGGGACTAAGACTCTGAGCTCCACATGGTAAATGGATGGTATCCAAACTGATTAGCTTGTATCTACCCCAGCACTTAGTACAGTGCCTGGCACATAGTAAACTCTTAACAAATATCATTTAAAAAAAGGTAAGTGATCTACCTTAGAAACAGCATGGCTTAGTGGAAGGAGCCTGGGCTTGAGAGTCAGAGGTCATGGGTTCTAATCCTGGTTCCACCACTTGTCTGCAGTGGGACCTTGGGCAAGTCACTTAACTTCTCTATGCCTCTGTTTCCTCATCTGTAAAATGGGGATTAAGACTGTGAACCCCACGTGGGACAACCTGTTTACCTTGTATCTACCCCAGTGCTTAGAACAGTGCTTGGCACATAGTAAACATTTAACAAATATCATTATTATTATTATTATTATATTTTCTACCCTAGGTCACACAGTAGACATGTGGCAGATATGGGATTAGAACCCAAGTCCTCTGATTCCCAGCCTCTGCTCTTTCCAGTAGACTATAAGGAATTCCTGATTTTTCACCTGTAGATAATTGCATGTTGTAAATAGGTATTTTTATTTGTGGGGCAGTGGTTATTTATAAAAGATTTTTTTCAGGCATTCCCTTTGTTTCTACTACCTTAAATGCATTTATCTAAATTACTGTACCAATCAGTGTACTCTGTTCTACTAATGTTTCCCCATATTAAAAGACATTTGGAACTGCCTGTTATCCATTATGGATATCAAATCATGGATTGAGCAATGGTTTTAATAGAATGGGTCATATATTATCCATCTTGGAAATCTCAAAACTATTAAGAAATATACCTTCAATCTCACAGGTCTACATTATGAGCAGCTCTTGATTTTGTTCATTTTATTCTTGCATTCATTCAATCATATTTATTGAGGGCTTACTGTATGCAAAGCACTGAACTAACTGCTTGAGAGAGTACAATATAACAATAAGCGGACACATTCCCTGCCCACAATGAGCTTGCAGTCTAGAGGGCGAAATATGTTTTAACCTCTATGTCAATTTGCTTGGGACATTTCTATCATGTCCTGGAGATTTCTGTGCATTCAGGACTTTTTGGGGGGTAATGTTCATCATGGGAAAACTTTACCCACAACTTACATGATTTACTAGAAAGGATATTTACTGCCCCAAGGTCTCAATACATGCTCAGAATATGAAGTGGCTTAAACCGGTATCTTATGCCCATTAACCTGAGTTGATGATATCTTTACAATGATGTATGTGGACAGAATTAGCCCATGAGACTAATGACCATCCCAAAATAATGATAATGGCATTCGTTAAGCTCCTTCTCTGGGTCAAGCCCAGTGACAGAGAACGAAAATCACATTGGACACAGTCCCTGCTTCACATGGGACATGGGCAGTCAAAGGGGGATGAGGATGGATAGCGAATCCCCATTCGCCAGATAAGGAAACTGAGACACTGAGCAGTTAAGTGCCTCGTCCAAGGTCACTCAGCATGAAAATGGAAAAGCTGAGATTAGAATTCAGTTCTCCTGACTCCCAGGACCAGTGCTCTTTCCATTACTCCATGCTGCTACTTGCTTCATCGAAAAGGTGAAGATGTGAACATCATACTCTAGTTAGAAACAGAGACAAGAAAGCACTAACGAAACACCCTGGCTGATTACTGTCCTCCCATTCAACTGAGACTCGGGCTTGGAGAAACGTGGCTTCTGGAACAAGAGTTCACTTGACACAGGTACCATGCCTTACTGAAACGTACTCAACATTCCTCTGCTGATGATGGATAGCTCTTTTTTAAAAAAATGGTACTTAAGTGCTTCCTATATGCCAAACACTGTTCGAACCACTGAGGTAGATAAAAGGTAATCAGGTTGGACACAGTCCCTGCCCCACATGGGGCTCACAGTCTTACTCTATATTTTATAGATGAGGTAACTGAGGCACAGAGAAGTTAAGTGATATACCCAAGGTCACACAGCGAACAAGGGGCAAAGTCAACATTAGAACTCAGGGCCTCTGACTCTCAGACATGCTCTTTCCTTTTGGCCATGCTGCTTCCCAAGGGAATTTATGAAGGGAGACCACTGCTTTAATCCAATCTTGTCTTATGCTGTCGAGTCGTCGATGCCATGGACACATCTCTCCCAGGACCCCCAACCTCCACCTGCAATTATTCTGGTAGTGTACCCACAGAGTTTTCTTGGTAAAAATTCAGAAGTAGTTTATCTTTGCCTCCTTCCGCGTAGTAAACTTTAGTCTCTCCCACGCTGCTGCTGCCCAGCACAGGTGAGCCTCCAATCTGGAGACTCTTAATTCAAGGAGCTTCACGGGCTGTCTCAGTCACCAACCTTCCTGTACAAACTACTGCTGCCAGGAGGACAGAATAAATGAAGCAGAGTCTCACAGGGGAGTCGATCAACGGTACTGTTTGCAGAGCACTATACTAAGCGCTTGGAAAAGTACGATACAACAATAAACAGATGCGTTCCCTGCCTACAACGAGCTTACTTTCTAGAGGGACAGAGTAGTGAGTCACTGGAGGCTGACGGTGACTGCCTTCTTTGAGCAAAGACTTCACAGAGGCTGGGCTAGTGAAAGACCTACTCAAAAACCGAGACAGGTCCCTCGATGCATTGGGATGGGAGGGAACTAGAGTTAGCTGCACCAGTAAGAACATCAGCAGTCAACTTCGAACCCCAAGGATAAAACTGTCAGCTCTTCATGGGCAGCGAGCGTGTTTACCAATTCTACTCAACTGAAGTGACTTGCCCAAGATCACACAGGAGACAAGCAGGGAAGCCGGAATTAGAACCCAGGTCCTCTGACTCCCAGACTTGTGCTCTCTCCAATAGGCAAGGCTGCTTTCATTTTCCTAGTCCCTTCCTGGTGACACCAAGTCTCGAATTAACCTTTTCGGCTATAGCGACCCATCAGACCAATGATTTACATGAACGAGTGACCCTTTTGGCTAGCGGCTGATAGTTCAGAGCCCCTCACCACGTACTTAGAATGAGGACTCTTTTTCCCGAGGTGATTTACCTCGCAGAGGCTCTCGTTGAAGCTTGGCTGTCAGTTTTCATCCCACTCAGCTGTGTGAACTCTTGCAGCACTTTATCTCCATATGCCCGACATTCCACCCCCTTGAAAGAGCATAGTGTTGTCTGCAAACTTGGAAATTTCATGGCACACTCCTTCTTCCCCACCAGTTATGGTCCACAAAACCAGTTCGAGCATAGATTCCTGGAAGGGAGGGGGGGTGTATTCGCACTTCGTCATCCTGAAAAGTGGCTGTTTACCCTTACTTTCAATATTCAAGCCAATATTCTATCCATGATAAAACATCCTCTCCCGTCCCACGGTTACTCAATGCTTTTACAAGTCCTTGTTGGACAGTTTCATCAAAAGCTTTTGGCAATCTAAATATTTTTCTCCACTGGCTACCCTCTCTCCCCGTGCTTGCTGACCCCCTCCAAGAATCCCAAAAGACCAGTGAGGCAAACCTTACGGAAACCATGATTCTCTCTCTCTCCATCACTGCAGTATAACTTGCTAAATGTTCATGAATTCTGGACTTAATTATTGATTCTATTTGCCAGGCAAAGGGATGATCATCGTCAGTATATAATTCACAGGATCACCCCTGAAATCATTCCAGTCAATGGGATTTATTGAGGGTTGTCTGTGTGCAAGGCAGTGTAGTAAACGCTTGGGAGAGTACAAGATAATACAGTTGGTAGATACTACCCCTGCCCATAAGGAGCTGACAGTCTAGAGGGAGAGACAGGCATGTAAATAATAATAATTATTATTATTACGGTATTTGTTAAGTGCTTACTATGTGACAAGCACTGTTCTAAGCGCTGGGGTTGATACAAGCTAATCAGGTTGGACACTGTCTTTGTCCCACTTGGGGCTCACACTCTGAATCACCATTTTACAGATGAGGGAACTAAGGACCAGAGAAGTTAAGTGACTCACGCAAGGTCACACAGCAGACAAGTGGCGGAGCCGGGATTAAAACCCAGGTCTTTCTGACTAGGCACGAGGAGCCCAGGTATGGGCTACTGAAAACCGACTTTATTGAATTGCACTCCCCCAAGCACTTAGTACAGTGTTCTTCACACAAAAAGCCTTCAATGCATACTTGTGATTGCTTGATTGGTGGGGAGACGGGCCTGATGTTTCCATTATTACTGTCGCTACTGCCTATGTTCCATGACAAGCATACTTATAGTTACAATAAGCTCTCCTACTCTTTTTCTGTAGGTCTTGAAAACCTTCTTATAGGCTTTGTTTCTTTGGCAATTCTTCAGTCCTCAATACAGTGGCCATTTGTAAAGATAAGTTACAACTCACGACAGAAATGCTTCAACCACCTGAGTTGTTTCAAGAACTCTTGGGTGGATGCCATCAGCTGCTGGGATATGTTTACCCCTCATTTCTCAATTTGGTCTGAGACATCCTGGGTGGTCTCTATTACATCTAAATAGGGAATAGCAGTGGATGTTCTGAATGTATGGCTTTCCCACCACTACTATACACAATGCCCTCGAAATGTGATGCTTTACAGCCCCTCTTCCAGAATTACTCATTTATTTATTCACATTAATGTTTATCTCCTGCTGTAGACTGTAAGCTCATTGCGGAAAAGGAACGTTTCTGCTAATTCTGTTGTACTGTTCTCTCCCAAGTGTTCGGCACATAGTAAGCATTCAATAAATACCAGTGAGTCATTGAAAAATAATTCAATCATGAATAATAATGATAATAATTAAAATATGTATAATTATGGTATTTGTTAGGCGCCTACTATGTGCCAAGCACTGTTCTAAGTGCTGGGGTTGATACAAGGTTATCAGGTTGTCCCACGTGGGGCTCACAGTCTTTCTCCCCATTTTACAGGTGAGGTAACTGAGGCACAGAGAAGTTAAGTGACTTGCCCAAAGTTACACAGCTGACAAGTAGCAGAAGCGAGATTAGAACCCACAACCTTTGACTCCCAAGCCTGTGCTCTTTCCATTAAGCCACGCAGCTTCTCCGACAAGAAGGAATCATTGCAAAGCCAGTGGAGAAATGCTCTCAATTTGTGTTTGATATTCTGCAAAGTTTTTGACCAGTCGCTCCAAATGAGAATATTTAAGTCAAAACAGACCACAAACCATTAGGTAAAGGTATGCCTGGGCAAGTCACTTCAGTTCTCTGGGCCTCAGTTACCTCATCTGTAAAATGGTGATTGACACTGTGAGCCCCATGTGGAACAGGGACTGTGTCCAACCCAATTTGCTCATATCCATCCCAGCGCTTAGTACACTGCCTGGCACATAGTAAGTGCTAAACAAATACCATTATTATTATTATTATTCATAAAGGTATTTCAGGTTAACGTCAATCTCCCCTCTAACTGGGTAAGCATCTTGGTTTGCAGCTGACTCAGAGGGACATCCTTAATGGATACATCCTTCCTCTCATGAACTTAGAAATGCAGAATCCCAGTGTTTTACTATTTAAAAAATTAAAACCAAGAACCTCATGAAAATAAAGACAAAATGATTTACAGGGCTTTATATAGCTGAAATCCATTCCCACAAGCCAATTCAGCACAACATTTATAGCCTTTGAAAACACTTTTATTGGCCATTAATCAAACTTCAGTTCTCTTTGGGATATGTTGATGGGGTCCACCTACTGTTATTCAAAATAATAGTCGAATCTCTACATTTTTGACCCTTTCTGCCACACTCCAATTAAAAATTGCACTCTTTTACAAATACCTCTCCCAGAAATACCTATATAAATTACCACCAATAATTAATATTAATATTGGTAGCACTACATTGTAAAAAATAAACAATTGAGAAAACCTTGATACCTGACCTACATCATTTTGACTAGAAAGTGTCTGTGGCATTATTCCCATTTTTCCTGAGTTGACAATCGTCACACAGAATTGGTCATTTCTACAGTTTGGCATAACTGAATGGGTATTCCAAACATGCAACATTTTTCTATTAGTCAGCTTCTGATTTTACATTAGCAGTATACCATGCAGTTTGTCATGAGGACCCATCATTTGAAACTTAAATACTGTAAAATCAATCAGTTGTATTGATTGAGCACTTACTGTGTGCAGAGCACTGTATTAAGGACTTAGTTGAGTACAATATAACAGAGGTGGTAGACACATTCCCTGCCCACAATGAGTTGCTACCAGGCCCTGATTCATGAATCGACATTACCTAATTCTTAAAATCTAAGGATGAAAATAGGTCAGCAGAAATACTGATTATCAGAGAAAGCAACAGATTTTTAGAGTAAAGGTGAAACATAAATGCAATGCAGATTTTACAATATATCTTTCCAAATAGATTAGGTGGAGCAGTGATTCACTTGATCCTCTAGCCCATATCTATGTGTATAAGTATTGCGAGCTTCTCTTTAATAGACAATCAATTGTATTCATTGAGTGCTTACTTTGTGCAGAGCACTGTATTGAGCACTTGGGAGAGTACATAATAACAGAGTTGGAAAACACCTTCACTGTCCATAGGCAGAACATTTAAAGCACACTCACCGGATGCCCCAAATTAAGGTATTGATGGTTTTTCGCAATGAATTTTGAGTTTGCTTTCACAAATTGCTCCATTTCTAGCTCAGTCATTTTCTCACCTCGCTACGGCGTGATATTGACAAGTGATGCAAAACTGACAACCGGAGATCGGCTAATTGAGCACAAAATTGCCATGCAAATTATTTGAGAGAGGCAGAATAAAATAAAGATTGATCGGCAAGCCCTCGGTTCCAACTGTGGGTTACGGTTCCCACGGAAAGACGTGGTGGTTTCACCATTATTGGAAACCTTATCGAGTCCAAATCAATCAATGTCAATGGTCTTTTATTGAGCGCTTACTGAGTGTAGAGTAATATACTAAGCCCTCAAGAAAGCACAATATAATAATATAGCAGAATTGGTAGACACATTCCCTACTCACCACGACCTTACAGTCTCGAGGGGGAATCAATCAATCGCATTTATTGAGTACTTACTGTGTGCCGAGCACTACACAAAGCACTCAGGAGAGTACAATGTAACAGGGTTGGTAGACAGATTCCCTGCCCACAACGGGCTTACAGTTTAGAGAGGAGATCAATCATTCATATTTACTGAGTACTTGGAATCTAGAGCATAAGGAAGGTAATAATTGCTCACAAGAAGCAGTGTGGCTCAGTGGAAAGAGCCAGGGTTTGGGAGTCAGAGGTTGTGAGTTCTAATCCCGCTCCCCCACTTGTCCGTGCCTCAGTTACCTCACCTGTAAAATGGGGATTAATAATAATAATGGCATTTATTAAGCACTTACTATGTGCCAAGCACTGCTCTAAGCGTTGGGGAGGTTGCAAGGTGATCAGGTTGTCCCACGGGGGCTCACAGTCTTAATCCCCATTTTATAGATGAGGAAACTGAGGAACAGAGGTAACTGAGGCACAGAGAAGTTAAGTGACTTGCCCAAAGTCACAGAACTGACAATTGGCAGAGCTGGGATTTGAACCCATGACCTCTGACTCCAAAGCCTAGGCTTTTTCCACTGAGCCATGCTGCTTCTTTAAGATTAAGATTAAGACTGTGAGCCCCACGTGGGAGAACCTGATTACCTTGTATCCCCCCCAGCGCATAGAACCGTGCTCGGCACATAGGAAGCGCTTAACAAATGCCACCATTATTGCCGAATGAACAACTGGGGGATGGAAAGAGAGGACAGCACACAAACCATCTGACATATTTTCATTCATTCAATCTTACTTCTTCTTCTTATTATTAATAATAATAATAATGGCATTTAAGCGCTTACTATGTGCCAAGCACTGTTCTAAGCACTGGGGTAGATACAAGGTTACCAGGTTGTCCCACTCGGGGCTCACAGTCTAAATCCCCATTTTACAGATAAAGTAACAGCCATGGAGAAGTAAAGTGACTTGCACAGGATCACAGAGCAGACAAGTGGCAGAGCAGGGATTAGAACCCAGGTCCTTCTGACTCCAAGGCCTGGGCTCTATGAAGATGGATAATCCCAGGGACAGGGGTACTCCACTCTCCACTCTTCCATCTCCATCCACTCGCTTATGCTGGTCCCCCAGCATGGAATGCCCTCACTCCCCAGGCCAGACCCGACCACAGCTCTCTCCACATTCAAATCCCACCTCCTCCAACAAGCCCTCCCTGACTGAAATCCCAGAATCCTGAACCACATCAACTCTTCCGTCAGCTCTACCGCTTGAGAACATATTTACACCCTATTTTTTATCTATTTTTTATAGTATATGTTTAGCGCTTACTGTATGCCAGACACTGTACTAAGCACTGGGGTAGAATCTGTCCCACATGGGGCTCACAATCCTAATCCCTAGTTAATGTTGAGGTACCTGAGGCCCAGAGAAGTGAAGCGACTTGCCCAAGGTCTCAGAGCAGACAAGTAGGGGAGCCGGAATTTGAACTCAAGTCCTTCTGACTCCTAGGCCTGTGCTCTAACCACTAGGCATGCTGGGTTCTCTTTAATAATTAATGACTGTGGTATTAGCTATGCCCTTTACCAGTCCCTGCCTCAAAAAAAGCCCAGAGTCTAAGCAGTGAGAAAAGGTATTGATTTTGCTTTCACATATGGCCGCCTCCTTTATTTTTGATCCTCTATTTTGGAAATATTTTTTATGTCTGTCTCCCCCATTAGCATGTAAGATCCTTAAGGTTAGAGGATATGTCACTTTGTTACTCTGTACCTCTCCCAAGCACATAGTAAATGCTCAATAAAAACCAATTACTGATTGATTGATTCCCAAGTGCCTAGTTCAGGACACTACACCAAGTAAGAGCAACGGTTACTTTTAAGGTCAAAAAAGACTTCCCACAGCTTGATGATGAGAGAGAAGATATGGCTTCTAATACCGACTCCGCCACTTGTCTGCTGTGAGACCCCGGGCAAGTTGCTTCACTTCTCTGGGCCTCGGTTCCCTCATCTGTAAAATGGGGATTAAGGCTGTGAGACCCATGTAGGATACAGACTGTGTCCAACCTGATTAGCTTGTTTCTACCCCACAGCTTGGTACAGTGCCTGGCACGAAGGAAGCTCTTAACAAAAACCATTAAAAAAAAAGATGACGAAGATGGTGATGATGATGAAGATGGTGATGATGATGCATTTTCCCACCTAAAGTACTCACCTACTTCATCAGAAAAAACTGTCTTATCTGCATCACGCATGTCCTGCTGCACGCATATTCTTTTATCCCCGAACTCTGCTCTCCTGCATAACCACTATGGCTTAGCGGTGCCGATCCATTAATACTCATCCTTCATAGTAAGCTCATCTGACCTTCCTGGAAACATCCTGTCACAGCTTTCCAGCTAGTCAGATCCATCAGACATGCTCCAAGAGTAGATTTCAGAGCACAGTTCCGTCTGCCAAGTGGCCCCGCTCCATTTGTGCCTTACAGGTCACAAACCCGCTTCCCCAAATCTCTCTCCTATTGATCCAATTAATCCTCACATCTCCGTGAGAAGACTTGGTTTTCTGACCACAACTTGCAGCCAGGAAGGCTGAAGGACAAAGGAGTCACAGGACAAAAGAAGTCACAGGACTGAGTGCCCCGTTAGTGCCCATATATAATCCAAATCAAATGTCATCTTGTGTTTTATTCTGATCGTTTATGAATCATTTGGTACAATCGGAATAATAATAATAATAATGGTATTTGTTAAGCACTTACTATGTGTGAAGCACTGTTCTAAGCGCTGGGGGGACACAAGGTGATCAGGTTGTCCCACGTGGGGCTCACAGTCTTAATCCCCATTTTACAGATGAGGTGACTGAGGCACAGAGAAGTTAAGTGGCTTGCCCAAGGTCACAAAGCTGACAAGTGGCTGAGCCAGGATTCGAACCCATGACCTCTGACTCCCGAGCCCAGGCTCTTTCACCTGATCCATGCTGATTCCCTGTAATGTGAATCATTTCACAGGTCAGCAATCAAATCTCCAATTCAATCTATCAGTTAGTGCAAGGAAAGGTCTGGCAGATGAGCAGGTCTTGGCTTTGAGATTTTCTGTTTCACCCCTACCTAAGCCGGGACTAAAGAGCAATCCCCTCTACCCTGGTTAAGGGACTACAGCCTTATGGTGCTCTGATGATTATAGGTGACACTTACAAACTCTTTGACTGAGAACTAGCTTGAAGGTGGGCCATGACGAGCAGCAGGAATATCTCTGCTTGCAAATCTAGTCACTATTTTAAAATCTCTCCATTCATTTTAATGCTGAGTGATCAATGATGATGATGATGATGATGATGATGGCATTTGTTAAGCGCTTACTATGTGCAAAGCACTGTTCTAAGCGCTGGGGGGGGATACAGTGTGATCAAGTTGTCCCACGTGGGGCTCACAGTCTTAATCCCCATTTTTACAGATGAGGGAACTGAGGCTCCGAGAAGTTAAGTGACTTGCCCAAGGTCACACAGCAGACTTGTGGTGGAGCCGGGATTCGAACCCACGACCTCTGACTCCCAAGCCCGGGCTCTTTCCACTGAGCCACGCTGCAATATAACAATATTGTGCCTACCTACTCTATTGTGCTTAGTAATGTGCTTCGTGTACAGTAGGTGCTCAATAAATGCCATTGACTGACAGGGTGCTGAGAGCCAAAGGGTGACTCGGTGAAGAAGTCTCTCAAATGTGGTTGATTCCACTTGGGCTCGCTGTATTTGAAGCCTTTTTTCAGTCGGCACCATGTCAATTCGTACCAGGACTAAGCTTCCCTGCTTCTTCAAGTCACCTGGAATCTTAAGTTCCACCTGCTGTTTCTCATCTCCCTCTACACTCTTCTACTACATTCTAATTTCCCAACTTTCTACGGAACACCCTGCCCTACTTGCTAATGAGTCAACAAGACCGCAGAGACTTGCTCAAGGAAACACAGGATAAAGGAATAAAAATCAATCAATCAATGGTACTTATTGAGTGCTTACTTTGTGCAGAGCACTGTTTTAAGCTCCCCCTTTAGGTTTCCCTGTCCTCCCAGTTGTGAGCTTGGCAGGCTGTCTTTTACAGTCCTAAGCTTGATCTAGAGGTCCCATTAACACTCTTGTATGATGTTTAGGATGCTCACTTTTTCCCTTGAAGTTCTACCATCAAACTATCAATCGATCCATCATATGCACTGAGCGCTTACTGTGTGCAGAGCACTGAACTAAGTGCTTGCGAGAGTACAGTATACCAGAGTTGGTAGAATTATTCCCTTCCCAAAATGAGTGCATAGTTTTTTGAGCCAGGTTCTTTCTGTATCCCTGAGGAAGAGGCAAAGACTCAGAGTGTGATCATTAGGTTATCAGATTAGCCAGTTTACAGATATATTAAGAAAAATTTCTGGGAAGTTAGCATGGCCTAGTGGAAATAGCACAGACCTGGGGTTCTAATCCCAACTCTGCCATTTGCCTGCGTGACCCTGGGCAAGTTACTTAACGTCTCTGTGCCTCAGTTTCCTCGACTGTAAAAGGGGATTCAAGACCTGTTCTCCCTCCTATTTAGACTGAGAATGTCACCTTGTACAGGGACTGTATCTTGTATCTCCCCCAGTGCTTAGAACAGTGGTTGGCATATAGTAAGCACTTAGCAAATACTGCGATAATTAGTAGTAGTAGTAGTATTAATATCCGACACTGGCCAGAATACATTCAGGCCTACCATGCTGGCTCTCTGTCAGCTAGAAGTTTGACTCTAAGATTAAATCACTTTCATTGTAGCTCTGTCGGAGTGACAATTTCATTAAAACAAAAAGCAGGAGTTAAATTAACAATAAATGTCTGCATTGAACTCTTAGAAGTGAGCAAATAAGGGATTAAAGCTGCTGCTGTGTCTTTAAACCATCTCAACAAGATTTTTGTCTTTTAGGCCCAAAGGCAACCCGGTGATATGAATTCCTCTGGCACAGAACTAAATGTAGGGATGGAAAAAAACCCTACTTTCCACAAGATGGGTTGAGTGAAGCCCACAAAAATAACTTGATTGCTGTCATTTTTGTGAATTTGAGGCCTCGGTATAGTGCATACTCAGGTCTCAGGGCTTTCCTTCTTTTTCCTTCTAAAATGGAAGTATACTTTGCATGAGAATGGTACGTGGGATGCCTTAAACTTCCAGCCCCAAGCTGATGTCCTTCTGGACTCCAGTGACCCCCATGAACATAGCGTAAGACACCTGGACACTGAGTATACAGGGTTCTGTGATGGCCCCTACAGCAATTAAATCGTCACGCCTATTTGACAAGATCAAACAGTAATCACTCTATTACTATTACTCTATTTATTTATTTACTATTACTCTATTTATTTATTATTACTCTATTTATTTATTATTACTCTATTTACTATTACTCTATTTTACTTGTACATATCTATTCTATTTATTTTATTTTGTTAGTATGTTTGGTTTTGTTATCTGTCTCCCCCTTTTAGACTGTGAGCCCACTGTTGGGTAGGGACTGTCTCTATATGTTGCCAACTTGTACTTCCCAAGCGCTTAGTACAGTGCTCTGCACACAGTAATCGCTCAATAAATATAATTGATTGATTGATTGATCACTCGGCAGTAAGCAATGAAACCTAGTGGATAGGGCATGGGCTTGGGAGTCAGAAGGACCTGGCTTCTAATCATGGTTCTGTCACTTAATAATAATAATAATGATGGTACTTGTTAAGTGCTTACTAAATGATAGGGTAGATACAAGGTTATCAGGTTGTCCCATGTGGGGCTCACAGTCTTAATCCCCATTTTACAGATGAGGTAACTGAGGCACCGAGAAGTTAAGTGATTTGCTCAAAGTCACACAGCTGACAAGTGGCAGATCCAGGATTTGAACCCATGACTTCTGACTCCCAAGCCCGTGCTCTTTCCATTAAGTCATGCTGCTTCTCACTTTTCTGCTGTGTGACCTCAAGTCAGTCACTTCACTTCTCTGAGCCTCTGTTCCCTCATCTGTGAAATGGGGACTGAGACTATGAGCCCATTGTGGGACAGGGACTGTGTCCAACCTGATAAGCTTGTAACTACCCTGTGCGTGACACATTGTAAGCACTTAAATACCATCATCATTATTATTACTGCTATTATTATTATTATCAAACACCTGGGAGAACAGACTAGCACACTGGCTCATTATCTGATAAACTGGTAGGACAGCATCTGTTCTACACTCCTTCCATGATGATACTGGCCTATTGAGTATAGTTAAAAGGCTTAAGTTCATCATCTAAGTAGACCCATCCGTTCTGCAGAGAAGCCAGATTTTGATCGAGTTAGACAGTTTCATTCTTTCTTTCCAAATTGGTATAGGCACCAACTGGGAATTCTACTGCCGCTGCCACTTCTCGCATTCACATCTTTAAAATGGAAACCACTTTTGCAGAGTGAAAGCCAGAAATGAGCTATTTAGATTTTATAGGTATGTGCCCCTACTAATGTTCATTATTCATTGCCTTTGCACTATATTACCAGCATAGCTTTAATCAGAAAGAGGGATTTCACACTGCACCAGCAGTTCGGGAAAAGAAAATGGATCGGAATCCTCAGTCAGCGAGGGAGAGGATCGCTTTGGTTACGCTGCTAATGGCCTGAAGGACCTTATCTGTTCAGTCTCTTGCGACTCTTGTAAGGCAGAGTGAGCTGGAGGAAGCTTCAGACCTGTCCTTAGGGCTGATGGGTTGTAGTGGATAATAATAATAATAATAATGATGGTATTTGTTAAGCGTTTACTATGTGCAAAGCACTGTTCTAAGCGCTGGGGGGTTACAAGGTGATCAGGTTGTCCCACGTGGGGCTCACAGTCTTCATCCCCATTTTACAGATGAGGGAACTGAGGCTCAGAGAAGTGAAGTGACTTGCCCAAGGTCACGCAGCAGACACGTGGAGGAGCCGGGATTAGAACCCATGACCTCTGACTCCCAAGCCTGGGCTCTTTCCACTGATGGTCCTGGGTTCTAATCCCAGCTCCACCACTTGTCTGCTGTGGACCTTGGGCAAGTCACTTCACTTCTCTGGGCCTCAGTTATCTCATCTGTAAAATGAGGATTGAGACTGTGAGCACCACAAGGGACAGGGACTATATCCAACTCGTTTTGCTTGTATCCACCCCAGTGCTTAGTACAGTGCCTGGCACAGAGTAAGCGATCAACAACAATTACCACAATTATCATCATCATTATTATCCACAGAAAGCAGGCTGTGTTTGTTCATGTTTCTTGTCCATCTTTTCTCTCACAAATATTCAAGTTTTAATTGAGAGCCAGAAAATCATTCCCTTCCACCCAAAAACATAATGAAAACTTTTTAATAAAACTAACCCCAAGAGAGTCTCCTCTGGGTGAAATTCCCTTAGCTTCAGGATCCAGCTGTAAAGAGTGCGTGTGTTACCTTACCTATGGGACCTTCCATTTGGGAGGTTTATTCCTTTTATTTATCCTGCAGGGATTTATCAGGGATTGCTGCACCAATGAAAGCAGTTGAAAATCTGGTGAGAAAAGCCAGGGATTTGAGTGGGGTCAGAAATAGGATGAGACACCCCCACTTTCAGCAGCAGCTAACTTGTGGCATTTGTGAAGCACTTACTATGTAATAATTGTGGTATTGGTTAAGCACTTACTATGTGCCTGGCACTATATTAAGCACTGGGGTAGATGCAAGGTAACTGGGTTGGACACAGTCCCTGTCCCACATAGGGTTTACAGTTTTAATCTGCATTCTTCAGATGAGGGAATTAAGGCCCAGAGAAGTGAAGTGACTTGCCCAAGGTCACAGCAGACAAGTGGCAGAGGCAGAATTAGAACCCAGGTCCTTCGGGCTCCCGGGCCTGTGTTCTATCCACTAAGCACTGGGGTAGGTACTAGTTAATTAGTTGGACACAGTCCCTGGACCACATAGAACTCACAGTCTAAGAAGGAGGGGGAACAGGTACTGAATCCCCATTTTACAGATGAGGGGACTGAGGCACAGAGAAGTCAAGAGTCTTGCCCAAAGCCACCCAGCAAACAACTGGTAGAGCTGGGCTTAAAACCCGAGTCTTCTGACTCCTAGGCTCTTTCCATTAGGCCTCACTGCTTGCTCTAAGCAGCAGAGGTTAATCAATCCCTCAAGTTTCTTGAGCTCTTGGAGGCTTGGACTCAGAGTGGGATAAAAATACTTGGGCCACCTCTGAGACGGCACTGGTGACATCAATCAATGGCCTTTATTTAGCACTTAATGTATGATGGGCACTCCACTAAGTGCTTGGGAGAGTACAATGCAAGAGAGTTGGTAGACACGTTCCTTGTCCACAATGAGCTCACAGTCTAGAGGGGAAGATGGACATGAATATAAATAGATAATTTATGGATGTATGCACAAAAGCTGTGGGGTAGAGGTTGGTCTCAGAGACTTCATCCTGGCAGAATCAGGATCCACATAATCTCCAGACTCCCTCTCATTCTCTTCCAAGTTTCACTTTTCCTTCACCACAGCTCTGCTAATGAGACCAACGTAGGATGAGATTGTGCTGCTACAAACCTGATAGCTTACCCTTTCTGGTGGCCAACTCTAACAGTGGAGCAAGTCCAGCTCTGATTAATTATGGGGTTTCTATGCCCCCTTCAGCCCCACAGCCAGGGTTCCTGGACATTCCTCGGCCCGGCAGCTAATTCTCCTCTTAGAAATTTCTGCCTTTCTAGACTTGATGCTATTCCCTCAGTGCGTCGTTGCTCGTCTCCGCTTACGGTTCCACTTCTAATAGCCCTTACTAAAACTTCTATTTCAAAAAGCCACGAGCATCCAGATGCACTTTAGGAGAGCCAACTGAGGGACCTTGGCCTTTTGGAAAAGGCATAAGGATGGGAGTTGGAGGACCAGGGTTCTAATCCCAGCTCCACTAATTACTGGCTGGGTGACTTTGGGCAAGTCGCTTAACCTCTCTGAGCCACAGTTTCCTCATCTGTAAATTTGGGACCCAATACCTGTTCTTCTTCCCATTTGGACTATGCGCTCCGTGTGGGACAGGGACTGTATCTGATCTGATTATCTTGTTTCTAGCTCAGTGCCTGACACACAGTAAGCACTTAAAAGCCACAATTATCATTATTACGACGTGCATGGGCCACGGAATTCTGCCTGGATTCGTTGTTAAAATTCAACACCCACTTCTGTGATTGTCTACAAGTGGACAACTACCATTCTGCTAGAGATGTCACATCTTCACGCAAGATCAGGCAGCCAAGAAAACCGAACATGTCTATATAAAGAACAGATGGACTCACAGAGTCAGCGTCCATGCACAGAATTATGCTTCGTTCATCTGTGGCTAGGCTGAAACTACCTTCAATTCCTGACTAAACTCTTAGCCAATCCACCTAGAAAAACTCAATCCAAAGACATTCACAACTATAACTGTGGGGAGAAAGCATGACCGCCTATTCTGATCACTAAGACATTCAAGAGCAATCTAATTAAAAACAGAACACTGTCAGAGAACAAATTAGCCTAAAAAAGAGTTTAGCTCTACTATGGGTCTGAATGAAATTCACACAGCAGTGTCCAAATGTCAATGAGAAAACATCGGGAGAAAATTGTCTTGAGCCAGTGAAAAATCCCAAGGAAATCTGAAGGCAGGATTCTCTCAATACTGTTCAGGAGCAGAGTTCCCTCAGGGATGTGTTACTTTGTTTCTGTTTCAACAATCTCCTTGAGGGTTTTGCAACTGAAGGATCTATTTTTCCAAGAAATCTAGGGGAAAGGGTTGCTCAATTTATGGATTGGAATTTCAGGGCTTGGGAACTGAGAATTAACAGAGTTCATGCCCACCGCGAAGTCCAGCAAAGTCCAGCAAAGTGGATTTTTCTGAAAAATTCACTTGGATTTTCACAGACTGAAACCCAGGTACTCTCACTGTTTCAAATCGGATATTTTACACCCCCAATTGTACAGCCAAGAATAACTGAAGGAGGAGTAAAGCACTGACATTCCAGCAGGTAGTGGAGGTGATTTTAAGTAAGCAGTAGAGGAAGCATTCTTTTAAAGAATGCTGGGCAGCCATCTGAGAGGGCTGCAGAGCCAGGATATTCTCACTGCAAACAAA
This sequence comes from Tachyglossus aculeatus, assembly GCF_015852505.1. Lineage (NCBI taxonomy): Eukaryota > Metazoa > Chordata > Mammalia > Monotremata > Tachyglossidae > Tachyglossus > Tachyglossus aculeatus. The sequence continues at coordinate 60,252,140 of NC_052074.1, forward strand.
ACAAGAGGAAACAAGATCCAGTTCACAAGTTCCAAGAGAACATGGAGAAGGACCAGAGAAGCAGCATGGACTAATGGGAAGAGCAACGGGCCTGGGATCAAAGGAGCTGGATTCTAATCCCAGCTCTGCCACTTATCTGCTGTGTGATCTTGGGCAAATCACTTTAACTTCTCTGGGCCTCAGTTGCCTCACCTGTAAATACGGATAAAGACTGTAAGCCTCATGTGGGACAAGGGCTGTGTCCAACCTGATTAGCCTGTATCTACCCTAGCACTTAGTACAGTGTCTGATATATTGTAAGCACACAACAAATACCATTAAAAATGAAACAAAACAGGGCAGAGGGGCAGATGGAAGGGACACACAGTCTTCAAACAATAATAGTATGGCAAGAGCACCAGAGGAGGAAGAGAAAACACTACAGCAATAAGAGGTCTGATCTCACATAGAAGGAAGTTTTAGACCCTTTTGGAACATTTGAATGCCCCTGGCTTCACTTTTTTTATATAAGTGTTTGTGAAATGCTTTCTTTGTACCCAGCACTGTACTAAGTGTTGATGTAGATAGACGCTAACCAGGTTGGACACAGTCCATGTCGCACATGGACCTCACAATCTTAACCCCCATTTTAAGGATGGGATACATGAGGCACTGAGAAGTTAAGTGAGTTACCCAAGGTCACACAGCAGACAAGCGTTGGAGCCGGGATTAGAACCTAGGTCCTTCTGGCTCCCAGGCTCATGCATTATCCACTGGGCCATGCTGCTTCTCAAACTTCACTAAATATTTAATATCCTGAAAAGTTGATTCACTTTCAAATCTGACCCAATAGCTCTCCACTCCATGGGAGGGCCCACGTAATAAGGAAGAAAAAAATGGGTATTTGGGGAGGAGAGCACCAAAGAACATCAGGTCCAAATCCCAACTGATTAAGGCAAACAGAAGGGTCAGGGGAAGAAGGGGAGGAGCAGAACTTGAAAGAGATTGAGTCTGGCTCGTCTGAGATCCAGCGATTTATTTCTTTTAGAATGACAACGGGGAAAACAACTCAGAAATCGAGAGCTACTAAAGACCTCCCTCTTGCTCATCGTCATCATTTGTGGTATTTATTGAGTGCTTACTGTGTTCAGAGCACTGTACTCAGGGCTGGCTCCCCTCTCTCTCTCTCTCTCTCTCTCTCTCTCTCTCAAAAAATCAGTCTTGGGCCCACTCAGTTGAGCTCCTCATAGGGATATAAACATCTCTCTAGTGTCAATTAGAACATGGCTGAAATCCAGACTTCAAGATGATGCTCTTATCTGCCTTTCGTATCCCAGTTGAAGGGTTTCGTATGGGTTGTTACTATTACAGATAGCAACGGCTCTCATTTTATTAACAACAATAAAAATGATAATTGTGGTATTTGTTAAAACAGATTAGATACATGGGGCTCACAGTCTAAGTTGGAGGGATAACAGGGATTGAATCCCCATTGTGCCGATGAGGGAACTGAGGCACACAGAAGCGTTTTGGCTTCCCCAAGGTCACACAGCAGACAAGTGACGGAGCCAGGATTAGAACCCAGGTCCTCTGACTCCCAAGCCCATGCTTTTTCCATTATGCCACGCTGCTCCTCTTCTTAAAGAGAGAACCTTTGAAAATGATAAATTTTTTCTAAGGGAATCAAGTCTACTAGATTCTACTAGATTCTCACAGCCTTCTAGACTGTGAGTCCGTTGTTGGGTAGGGACCGTCTCTATATGTTGCCAACTTGTACTTCCCAAGCACTTAGTACAGGGCCCTGCACACAGTAAGCACTCAATAAATACGACTGAATGAATGAATGAATGAATGAATGAAAGTCTACGAAGTGCAGAGAATCTTTCTCTCTCTCCAATGGAGTAGCAAAAACACTTTTCGGCTTCAAAATGACTTCCGGGTGCTAGCCTGCCCTTCCTATTCCATATAGATATGTGCGTACACACAAACGTTTGTACACACACCCACTCTGTAGTGCATTTTTAATCAATCCATCTTTGGTATTTAGTGCTTACTGTGTGCAGAGCACTGTACTAAGCGACTGAGCACAGATTTGGTAGACACATTCCCTGCCCATGAGGAGCTTAAAGTCTAGAAGGGGAATGTAAGAAAAAAAGAAGTGTATGATCCAGGAAGACTGCATGAACTCCAAGACAAAGACAGAGTCTGATCATTTGAAGGAATCGGTCATCTGATTTATTGATTGATAGGTAAGGGAACTACAGGGAAGCAAGGCAACTTCAAATCCCATTGTAATGCCCAATCAAAAATGATATTAAGGCACAAATATTCCTTCACAAAACCTGATACGTCATCATTTTTTAGTCATGTACACTGGGCTACCAAGTCAAAGGAAGAAAAAGACTAAAGAAACATGTCTTTGAGAAATTCCCAGAAATATTTCCAGTCCTTAGGCTAGCAAACACTGAAGAAAAGTATACCACAACACTAGACCTACTGCATACACACAGAAAACAATAACTGCCATACTATACACCATTGCAAATGTCCCGACGGTTACTTGTGATTAGTTTATTGTTGACATGCGACATAATATTAGACTCTCCTAACTAATTTAGGTCAGCTAGGGTGAAAATGTAATAGTTTTAAGGAAACTACCCTGAAATTCCTAATAATAAGTGCTACATATTAATTTATGTCCTCCAATTCTAACTGGATCCAGGAAAAAAGTATAATGCTTTCATAACTGTAACACAATGAGAGCTTAGGGTTTCAGATTAAAGAAGTTGCAGTAAGGGTGACATTTCTCCATTTTTCAACCATTTTCATCCTTACCTTATAGGGGATGACTTTATAGTACATTATTTTTAAAAAATCTACCATCAAAAAAGGTCTGCATTTCTCCCTACCGAACACTCCAGCACCCATCACAAGCCTAGCAGGAAAATGAGACACAGAATTTCGCTACATATGATACTGCTGGCACCAAGAACGCGCTTTTCTGTAAATGCATTATGAAAAATAAACGCAGGCTCTGGACATTTCATGACACGAGCACCTTCCTGTCTCACCCACTGGTCTGTATTAGACACCTGATATTCTGAAGGTGTATTACTGAATTAAAGTGAAAGAACTTTAGAAGCACAAAGATATTGGAAGTAGATTCGGTTGATGGTAAAATCCTTGGGGGGGTTCTTTTAATCTGCAGACACCTTAGCAGAAGCTATTGACTTGGACACAACACTGAAATCCTGGCGGCAAACTATAAATTGACCATTACCATAAAAAGGACTGCTAAATGAGAAACCATGTGCTCAGTATAAAACTAATTTCATGCTTTCAAAGGCACACAGTGGCTTCTAGCAAGATAGAGATCCTGGGACTTGCCAAGACAGATTGGCTAACGCAAATGGTTTGCTCCTGATGCAGTCTGCTTAGCCAAGCTTTACATGTACTGGCAGTAAATGGGAATTCTCGAATCTTCCGTCAAACACACACACACACACTTATCTATAACTTTAGAGCTGAACACTATATAACGGCTGCCTCAGAAATACATTTAGCAGGGAAAAAAAGCCCACGAGCTAGCTGGTTTCCAATAAAAAAAAAAAAACACATCCTCTCCACCCCTCAACTGTCTTCACCTATTGAACAGACCCTTAATAAGCCTATTATCATTCTGTATATGACACAGTCATTTTAAGCACACCTTTCTTGTCTGACACAATTTTCCATCACCCCCAAAGAGACAAACAGCAAAACAGAAACTGAGCACAGGAACAAGCATACTTAGAAAATAACTTTCAGCATAGATTCATCCAGTGGATTTTTCTCCTGGGGGCAAAAACTCTATAGGTGGAACTACATTACATAATAGAATGTCAGGTGTTTTAGATGCACCATCATTGAGCCTCATGGCAGTATAATCACACATTTTAAAATACAAACTAGGTACCCATAAAAGTCACATTCAATTAAAATACGCTTATGCAGAAACGTTAGGAATTCTGCACCTCTCAAAAACTAACTGCCACTGGAAATTAATTACCGGAGATGGTCCAGTGCGTGACAGGGCATAACTTTTAATTATTAAAAATGTCAGGTTTAACAAGATGCAATCTATTTCACTGACTTCCTCAGCTCAGGGATTCCACGTTCTCCGATCTGTTTTTCACGTCGAAGTTACGACCAATCGTCTCCGACCCTTAGCCGGTTTTAGCCCCCCGAGTACCTGATCGGAGGGGAGATCACCTCCATTCCTAAATGACAGCAGCCTCGTAATAACACTGACCTGTTCGGGGAATACTGCGTGCCTAATGCCCAGGAAGTCGGCTACGGGTAAAGTGTCCCAGGCAAACGGCAAGCAGGGCAAGGAAAAGCAAGCTCACCGGGGATTTTCAGGCCCCCTCAAATTTTGCTTCAGACTTCTACTCCCCCTGCTCGGCCAGCATCAGGCAAGGGACGCAGACGGCGGGACTCCGCAGATCCCACACAGCATGCCAAAGCCTCGATGACAGACCCCGACCAGCTAACCGAGTTTGACAAGAAAAGGCTCACCTCTACTGGACAGTCCACTCCACATGACGGGCAACACTACCTCCCCGACTTGACAGCAGTCACGTTGGATAAACAAAACTTCCAGGGTGTCACTGAGATGAGGTGCAGAGCGAGAGGTCTGACTCCAGCCCTGATCCACTGTGTGACAGGACAGCGTGTTATATCAGCGCAGCCTCCAACCTCCCCAGATGCTGGCTTATTGCATCGCTCGTTGAAAATCCTTTACACACTGGCAACATTTTCGGGAAGGACAAACACAACTCTGAGTCATTTGGAGAGAAAGCCGAGCAGTTTCAGCTCTCTAGCTTCAGGACGACGTGAGGGGGAATCGTCACGCTGGGAAGTCTGAGGTGGATTTTCGCCGAGCGACCTAAGCCTTCATTATCAATGCATGAAATCAGCTACTGTGATCAAATTCGAGCAAACCAGAACAGGGATCTGATTAGGTGAAGGCTCCACAGACTTCGCTCCAAGCCACCCAGAACGGAGAATCACCTCTCTGAGCTGGGCGAGTGGTAAAAATAGCTCTGTACAACAATGCACGGGAGACAGGAAAAATCGCTAATCTATATTTTGAGGCGTTTCTATTTGGGAGACTGCAAAAATCGAAATACTTGTTGGTTCTTGTGGCTCTGGGGCAGATAAATTTAAGCAATGATCATGTGAAATACAACATGGCTATATATGATACCGCACGACTATATACATTTATAGATATTTGATCATGGACGTCCATTAGTTGAGCCCTTTTTCTCAGGTCATGCCTTGACACAAAGAAAGAACAGCCCCACAGCAGCTATGTACTTATCTGTAATTCTTCTTATTTCATACCAATGTCTATCTCCTCCCCCCACCCCACTCGCAGGCTGTAGGCTCACTGTGGGTAGGGAATTTGTCTATTCTATTATTATATTGCCCTCTCCAGAGAGCTTAGTACAGTGCTCTGCACACAGTAAGCGCTCGGTAAATACGATTGACTGACTACTCCAGCCCAAGGACATAACAATATCGATTCTAGCCAGATTAGATCTTCAAAGGTCAATGATTTCAGTGGGTTCCAATTGAACAGGATAAGGGACCTCCAAGATCAAGGACAAAGGCCTGTAGCAGAGGAAGAGTTACTTTGATTGCTTAGGAGATGGAAAAATATCCCCAGCTCGTTAAAATCCACTCCACCCCCGCTCCTTTGCCCCTAAACAAATTCCCCCCCTTTCCTTTTCAGAACCCCTTCTCTTTCTATACTGAAGCATCAAATGCAAGAAGCAGCTGGCATAGCTCCGAACAAGCAAAGACAAATCTATCCCAGTGCAGAGAGCAGCAGATGATTTGAGATCACAAGAAGGGTGACAGTTTCACAGCATGTGCAAAGCAAAAAGGATACGAGAACTTGCTAATGAAATAATCACGAAATGATCTGAACAAGTTTCTAACCGCCAGAATTTCCAAGGAATGTATTTAATGGTTCTCCTCCTAGAAAAGTGTGCAACATGGAATCAAAATGAGACTATATTTGCATAGCAAATCAGGGTCTAATATTAAAAGCACTTTTGGATTCAGGGCTTCTCTTGAAACCTCCGAAGGACTTTGCTTATTGATTTATTCAGTCCTTTCTCTACACGAGAGGCAATATTCAAAGCTCCCAACTGCCGGTGGTGTTAGAAATACCATAAATCAGAGAAGGCTCTAAGGCCGGTGGGTGTGAGGTGATCATCAATCGTATTTATTGAGCGCTTACTATGTGCAGAGCACTGTACTAAGCACTTAACCACCTCAGAAGACTGGGGATTGCTGGAAGTGGAAGGGTGAAGCATCGCGGCCCCGTAGATACAACACGGGCCTGGGATTCAGAAGGACCCGGGTTTCTTCACTTCTCTGGGCCTCAGTTTTCTCATCTGGAAAATGGGGATTAAAACCGTGAGCCCCACGTGGTACATAGCCTGTGTCCAACCTGATTGACTCGTATCTACCCCAGTGCTTAGTACAGTGCTTGGCATATAATAAGCGCTTAACAAGGACGATTAAAAAAAAAAGTTGTAGAGAAACAGCAGTGGTGGGTTGGAGGATGAAAGAGCTTCCAAAGGCAATATCACTGTAGACTCTAAACTCGTTATGGGTGGGGATTACTTCTCCACACTCTATTAAACGCTTAGTACAGTGCCCGGTACCCAGTAAGCACTCAATAAATACCATTGATTGATGTATCATTTCAGCTTCTAGCCCTGCCGCTGCTGTATCGACCTTGAGGTAATCTGGTAATGGTTTACGGGAAGGTGCCCTGGTATCGACTAAATCTTCAGGAGGCCTTTTTGAAAGAAGTCATGTGGCCTAGTGGAAATCAATCAATGGTATCTACTGAGTGCTTACTGTGTGCAGAGAGCACTGTACAAGCACTTGGGAGAGTGTAGAACCATACAGTTGGTAGCCACATTCTGTGTCTGCAATGAGCTCACAGTCTAGAGGGGAGGGTGAACATTAATAAAAATAAATAAATTACAGATATGTACGTAAGTGCTGTGGGGCTGAGGCTGAAGTGAATACCAATGTCCAAAGGTAGAAATCCAACACAGAGGGAGAGGAACTTAGGGAAAAAAGGACTTCCAGGCCTCAGAGTTAGATCTGGGTTCTGATCCCGGCTCTGCCACCTGCCTGCTGGGGTGACCCTGGTCAAGTCACTTCACTTCTCTGTGCCTTGGTTTCCCCATCTGCATAAATGGGATGAGAAACCCCTTCCCTGTTCCCCTCAGACTGCAAGCCACGTGTGGGATATGGACTGTGTCTCATCTGCGTATACTGTATCTACCCTAGTGCTTAGTACAGTGCTTGGCAAAGAGTAAGCTAGTGGCATAGACCAGTACTATTTTCCCCTCTCTCGGGGGCAGGACGGTGTTAATGTGCTCTGCTCCTCTGGCCCGTGAAGTAGATGAGGGTGAGGGTCAGAAGGGAGGGGTAAGATCCAGAACCATCTTCGTTGGATGGGGAAACATCACCCCTAAGCTGAGATCATCATCATCAATCGTATTTATTGAGCGCTTACTGTGTGCAGAGCACTGTACTAAGCGCTTGGGAAGTACAAGTTGGCAACATATAGAGGCAGTCCCTATCCAATAGTGGGCTCACAGTCTAAAACGGAGATGGAGCCAGAAGCTGGGTTTGTGCTTCCTCTACACAACTGAGGGCTCGGGGTGTGCATGACAAGCTAGAGGTGGGTGTGAGGGGGGATGCTGAGTTGGGGTGTGGGGATGAGCAAAGACTAAAACCAGGTCAACAACAGATCAATGATTCGGGCTAAAATGCTGGCTGTCAAGGAAGTAAAGAGGGACCTGATCTCCTGTCGCCGGTACTGGTTTTAGGTAAAACACAATTGCGGCAATTAAGAACTACCAGAATGCCACTTGTCTGCTGCTTGGCCTTGGGCAAATCACTTCACTTCTCTGGGCATCAGTTACCTCATCTGTAAAATAGGGATTGAGACTGTCAGCCCCATGTGGGACATGGACTGTGCTTAGTACAGTGCCTGCCACAGAGTAAGCATTAAACAAATACCATAATTATGATTATTCACTTCTGTACCTCAGTTCCCTCACCCGTAAAATTGGGATGAAGGCTGTGAACCCTATGGGACATGGACTGTGTCTAACCTGATTAACTTGGATCTACCCCATCACTTAGTATAGTGCCTGGCACATAGTGAGCTCTTAAATTCTAAAAAATAAAAAATTTAAAAAATGTGAGTTTGTGAATAAGATAATCCAATGCTCAACAGAAGACACATTTTCAAAAAGATAATAATAATAATGGCATTTATTAAGCACTTAATATGTGCAAAGCACTGTTCTAAGTGCTGAGCACTGTTCTGTTTTACAAGGGAAAAGGAGTCTTCCTGGTGCACATTTTTACCTAGCCTGGGTTTTTTTTGCTACTAATAGATGAAAATATGTTAAACTTCACATATAGCTAAAGAGGGCTCAACTCCTCCTGGAGCCTTCAGTTATTCTTGGCTGTTTAATTGAGGGTGTAAAATATCCAATTTGAAACAGACAGAGAACCCCGGTTTCAGAATGTGAAAATAGTTCTGCATGATCGTCTGTCGGAAAATCCAGTAGACGGTTGCTTTTCTGGACCTCGTGATGGGCATGAACGCTGTTAATTCTCAGTTCCAGGTCCTTTCTTAAGCGCTTAGTTTTGTGCTCTGCCCACAGTAAGCATTCAATAAATACCATTGATGACTGACTCAAGGACAAGTCCAGGATTTAATATTTACCGGGTCTCTTCTTTTTCTTTTTGGCATTTAAGTGCTTACTACATGCCGGGATCCCAGTCTTAATCCCCACTTTACAGGTGAGGGAACCGAGGCCCAGAGGAAGTGCAGTGATTTGCCCAAGGTCACACTGCCGACAAGTGGTGGAATTGGGATTAGAAGCCAAGTCCTTCTGATTTTCAGGCCTGTGCTCTTTCCACTAAGCCATGCTGATTCTCTCTCAGCATCCAAATGTTCCCCTCATTCCAAAGACCATCAGAGGGTCCTTCTGCTTTCTTCCCCAAGCTGGTATGATGGCAGCCACTTGAGTTCATTCATTCAAGTATTCAATGATATTTATTGAGCACTTCCTGTGTGCAGAACAATAATAATAATAATAATAATAATAATAATGGCATTTATTTATTTTGTTTTGTTGGTATGTTTGGTTTTGTTCTCTGTCTCCCCCTTTTAGACTGTGAGCCCACTGTTGGGTAGGGACTGTCTCTATGTGTTGCCAATTTGTATTTCCCAAGCGCTTAGTACAGTGCTCTGCACATAGTAAGCGCTCAATAAGTACGATTGATGATGATGATTTATTAAGCGCTTACTATGTGCAAAGCACTGTTCTAAGCGCTGGGGCGGTTACAAGGTGATCAGGTTGTCCCACGTGGGGCTCACAGTCTTAATCCCCATTTTACAGATGAGGGAACTGAGGGCATAGAGAGGTGAAGTGACTCGCCCAAAGTCACACAGCTGACAAGTGGTGAAGGCGGGACTTGAACCTATGACCGCTGACTCCAAAGCCTGTGCTCTTTCCACTTAGCCGCGCTGTTTCTCAGAACACTGCACTAAGCACTGGGGAGAGTACAACAGAACAATAAACGGACAAATTCCTTGCCCAAAACATGCATACAGTCTAGAGGGACAGACATGAATATAAGTAAAAAAAATTACAGAAATGGATATAAGTGCTATGGGGATGGGAGGGGGAATGAATAAGAGGAGCAAGCCAGGGGGAAAAAAGAAGGGAGTGGGAGAAGAGAAAAGGAGGGATTAGTTAGGGAAGGCTTCTCAGAGCAGACAAACCATCAATAAGGCTTTGACGGAGGGGGGGAGTAAGTTTTTAAGTTGCCCAGCTGATCTGCTTTTGCCCTCGGTGTGGCTGTCTGGGCTCCTGAGGAGGTAGCCAAGGGGAGCAGAGCCATGAGCGATGGATGATTGAGCCACACTGTCCCCCAGTTTGGGGTGGGCGGGGCGGGGGGCGGGTTCGAAACTCTGTCAGGTAGTAAAAACAGCATCAATTCATACTGCCTTCCTCTGGGGCTGGATGATTTCTCCCATGGGCCTGGGGCTGCTCGTTTTGGGAAGGGCGTACCCTACGTACAATTTGCTTCTTCCAACAAAAGCATCACAGTTCTGAAATCAAGGCAACTGATGCTAAATCTAAAACTGCCTTTCATTTAAAGCTCCCCCAGGGACTTAGTACAGTGCTCTCTACACATGGTAAGCACTCAATAAATACCTTTGATTAATTTTAGGCTTCAGACACAGAGTATATTTTTCTTTGTATATAATTATGCATTAATTTTGAGAAGCAGCGTGTCTCAGTGGAAAAGAGCAGGGGCTTTGGAGTCAGAGGTCATGGGTTCAAATACCGGCTCCGCCAATTGTCAGCTGTGTGACTCTGGGCAAGCCACTTAACTTCTCTGTGCTTCAGTTCCCTCATCTGTAAAATGGGGATTAAGATTGTGAGCCCCCCTTGGGACAACCTGATCACCTTGTAACCTCCCCAATGCTTAGAACGGTGCTTTGCACATAGTAAGTGGTTAATAAATGCCATTATTATTATCAGGTTGGACACAGTCCCTGTCCCCCATGGGGGCTCACAGTTTTAATCCCCATTTTACAGATGAGGGAATTGAGGCACAGAGAAGTGAAGTGACTTGCCCGAGGTCACACAGCAGACTAGTGGCAGAGCGCGGATTAGAACTCAGGTCCTTCTGACTCGCAGGCCTGTTCTCCATCCACAAAGTCTCTGGGGTGCCATGCCTTAATGCCCCTGCATTCATCTGGCCCTGCCTACCTCAAAATACACGAATCCACCAGACAACTCGGGTTTCCCCGTGTTCTCTGAGAGTGGAAATTGAGCAGGAACAGTCAATATCTTTGTGGTTAAAGATGAGGCTGCTGCCCTATTTTCATCCCCACCTGATCTTCCCTATCATTATTATTAGTAGTATTACTATTAATAATAAGAATAATGGTATTTTTAAGTACTTACTATGTGCCAGGCACTGCACTAAGCGCTGGGGTGGATACAAGCAAATGGAGTTGGATATAGTCCCTGTCCCATATGGGGCTCACAGTCTCAGTCTTTGAAGGAGCAGCGTGGTTCAGTGGAAAGAACACGGCCTTGGAAATCAGAGGTCATGGGTTCATTCATTCATTCAATCGTATTTATTGAGCGCTTACTGTGTGCAGAGCACTGTACTAAGCGCTTGGGAAGTAAAAGCCGGCAACATACAGAGACGGTCCCTGCCCAACAGCGGGCTCACAGTCTAGAAGGGGGAGACAGACAACAAAACAAAACATGGAGACAGGTGTCAAAACCGTGATGGCGTTTGCTGAGGTGCCTTTGGCCGCTGGGTCTGGTGGCCAGTCACCGGGGAGAAGGCTGAGGTCTGAGAGGAAAGAGAAGGCGCAGTTTTGCGCCCCCGTCCCCCACCCTCTCCCGGAGGCCATCCCCACTCAGACTCTTGTCTCTGGGACCTCACCCCCTGGAAAGCGTTCCCTGTCCCCCTTCCTCAGGTCCCCCAAGGGTCTGGGAGCTCTCGTCCACCAGGCCGAGATCCCCTTGGGGTCCAACAGCTGGCCTGGTCCGACCCAAACAAGACAGATGGGGCTGAGCCGGCAGGCCTGTGGGATTTGAATTTCTTACGGGCAGGAAAGGGGAGCGGCACGCTATCCGGCAGTCTTTCCGAGTCCCGGTTCCCAGGCCTGGGGGAGGGATACGGCTTTGGCCCCTCCCCATCCCATGGGAGTGAGAATAATAATAATAATGGTATTTGTTAAGCGCTTACTATGTGCAGAGCACTGTTCTAAGTGCTGGTTAGGTACAAGCTAATCAGGTTGTCCCATGTGAGGCTCACAGTCTTCATCCCCATTTTGCAGACGAGGCAACTGAGGCACAGAGAAGTTAAGTGACTTGCCCAAAGTCACACAGCTGACAAGCGACGGAGTGGGGATTAGAATCTTGGCTCCACCACTTGTCAGCCGTATGACTTTGGGCAAGACACTTCACTTCTCTGTGCCTCAGTTGCCTCATCTATAAAATGGGGATTAAGACTGTTAGACCCACGTGGGACAACCTGATTACCTTGTATAAGAATGATGGCATTGATTAAGCACTTACTATGTGCAAAGCACTGTTCTAAGCGCTGGTGCACTGTTCTAAGCGCTGGTCTCCCCCAGCACTTAGAAGAGTGCTTGGCACCTAGTAAGTATGTACAAATACCATTATTATTATTATTATTAATCCCCATTTTCCAGGTGCCGAAACTGAGCCCAGAGAAGTAGAGTGCCTTGCCTCAGTCACACAGCAGCCAAGTGGCGGAGCCAGGATTAGAACCCACGACCTTCTGACTCATGGGCCCATCCTCGATCCACCACGCCATGCCTGTTGATCTCTCCAAGAGCAGTCATAAGGACCCCATCTTCCCACTCTCCAGACAGAGACCCCAGACCCGATGTCTGCCTTGACCCACACAAGCCCGGTCCACGTGAGCTGCATTTCTAAGGCCCCGGCTATGATGTCACACAAGAAAAGAAGGTACAGCAGAAGCATTGGAAAGACACGCTGAACTCCAAGAGGGGACGGGACGGTGGATGTCATCCTTGGACTAGAGCATAATGAATGCATATGAAAATAAAAGAACACAGACATCTGATTTGCTAGTGCAGTCCCGCTTTCAGATTAGCCATCAATTGCAGGTCCTGGTCACACCTTTCCGTGGTAGGCAGATCGCTGGGCTAATGGTCCAAAGGCTCTGAACCTTGGCTGAGAAGGGATTAGAGGGCAGATACTTTCTCCTCACCCACAATTCTAAATCTAGGAGGCCATTTCGACCCAGACTTTACTAAGGCATGCACAGGAGTAATCAATCCAAATCAGTAGCATTTCTTGAGCTCTTACTGTGTGCAGAACACTGTAATAATAATAATATTGGTATTTGTTAAGTGCTTCCTATGAACTAAGCACTGTTCTAAGTTTCCACCCCAGCACTTAGTACAGTGTCTGGCATATAGTAAGTGCTTAATAAACGCCATATTTTTTTTTCAAGTACTGGGGTAGATACAAGGTAATCAGTTTGCATACAGTCCCTGCCCCACATGGGGCTCACAGTCATAATCCCCATTTTACAAGTGAGGTAACTGAGGCACAGAGAAGTGAAGTGACTTGCCATTGGTCGCGTAGCAGAGCTGGGATTAGAACCCATGTCCTCTGACTCCCAAACTCATTCTCTTTCCGCTAGACCACTGTACTAGACTGTAAGCTTGTTGTAGGCAGAGAATGTCTGCTATATTGTATTCTCCCAACCACTTTTGGCAGGGAATGTCTGCTATATTGTATTCTCCCAACCACTTAATACAGTGCTCTGCACACAGTAAGCACTCAATAAATACAATTGATTGATCGACACAGTCCTTACCCAACACATGCTCACGATCTAGGAAGAGCACTTTAGTCAGAGTTTTGATGCTACCTTTCTGTCTCTGCCACTGTACCTTTGGCTTCATTCTCACGGGCCTCAGTCTCCCTGATTTCACAGAATCCTCAAAGAGAATGGTCCTAGACCTCTAGACTGCAAGCTCCTTGTGGGTAGAGAACGTGTCTATCAACCCTGTTGTACTGTATCGGGGACCTGGGGCTGTCTGAGTGAAGACAACAGTGCAATTTCTCTTTCCGGGCAGGGAATGTGTCTGCTAATTCTGCTGTACGGTACTCTCCCAAGCACTTAGCACAGTACCACAGTACCTGTATATATGTATATATGTACGTACATATTTATTACTCTATTTATTTATTTATGTATTTTACTTGTACATATCTATTCTATTTATTTTATTTTGTTAGTATGTTTGGTTTTGTTCTCTATCTCCCCCTTTTAGACTGTGAGCCCACTGCTGGGTAGGGACTGTATATATTGCCAACTTGTACTTCCCAAGTGCTTAGTACAGTGCTCTGCACACAGTAAGTGCTCAATAAATACGATTGATTGATTACCACGCATGTGGTAAGTGCTCAATCAATACACTTGATTGAATTTCAAAATCGTGCATTCTGGTCCTTCAAACACTGGAATAATGGACCATCACATACTCATGACCAAATCCCCAGGCACAGACTTAATGAACTCAATGCCTGTTTTCTCATTACAGGCCAATTTGCTTAACTGCATTTTTTCCCATTATGCATGGTGGCTGTGTCTACTACTACTAGCGTGGTGACGCAGGCCGACACAGGAATTCCAAAATCCTAAGTCCCTGACCAGAGTTTTGGCTAATGAGAACTTGTTTTAAGCAGGAAAAGGCTCTGAAGAGGTTGTTGATTCCCAGGAAAGCCGGGAATCACGTGAGACCTACTGAAAGGGGAAGGGGGATAGGGACGGAGGGGAAAGAGGAAGGGAGAGAGAGGTGCGGTGGGATGGGCTGAGAATTAGTCCTCCACTCACTGCTACTCACCTACTCAACTTCGCAACCACTGCCATCTACTCAGTGCAGCGAGAAACTGTTTGGGGCCAAAACAGTCTACTGTGATTCTGGTGGTCTCACAGAGGTGCCGAGACCCTCCAAGACTTTCCCAGGATCTCGGCTGGCCAGCCCACTCCCCTGCTTGAAAAATCCATTCTTTCAAGGGCTAATTAACAATGACGGCATTTGTTAAGTGCTTACTACGTGTCAGGCACTGTTCTAAGCACTGCGGTGGATCCAAGGTAATCAGGTTGGACACAGTCCCCGTCTCAAATGGGGCTCAGAGTCTTAATCCTCATTTACAGATGTGGAAACTGAGGCCCGGAAAAGTGAAGTGATTTGCCCAAGGTCACACCCTAGACAAGGAGCGGGGATTAGAACCCAGGTCCTTCTAACTCCCAGGCCTGTACTCTATCTACTGGGCCACGCTGCTTCTCGTCTAATTCCCAGCTCTGTATTCTTGCTTAGGGCAGGACTGTGCCCATATTAAGCACTTAATAAACACTGCTACATTATCACTGCTCAAAGATGCAACGATGCAATTGTTCCACTGTACTCTCCCAAGTGCTTAGGGCAGTGCCCCGCACGCAGTAAGAGCCCAATAAATGCAACTGAATGAATGATGCCATTTTCTCCCTCAAAGGAGGGTAGGGTTCTAGAAAGCGATCATCACACAGCCCCTCCAAACATTCTGTTGCTTCTGTCAGAGATGGTAGTTGGCTCTGGTATTAGGTGTTTACTTCTGCAACACCCTTGCATTTGGATTTGCTCTCTATTTGCGTGATCCCCACAGCCCTTATGCACATCTCTGCAATTAATTTCTCTACTAGATCAGAGACTGTGGGACTTCCCAATTCACATGTTTGATGTCAGAAATCTCGCATTTAAACATTTTGTTTTCCTTCCGAAAATTGGAATCGATACGATATAAGGAATAGAATACGCATTCGGTGTTGTATCTTGCCCCTGGAAACAACAAAAATCCAGGTTTCAAAGGCTCCGCCTGAGATCATTTCTCGTGTACATGGAGTACCATCTTGTGGTGAAGGCTTGACACAACTCAAGTTTGTCCTTACCCAGAAAATGGGAAAGAAAAATTTTTTAAAAAACCTCAATGCCTGTTGGCCAGTGTCACAGATGTGGGTGGGGAGGAGTGGGAATGAGATCTACAGGCAAGAAACGAAGAAGAGGTGCAGGAACAGAACAGAAAGAGGCAAAATATAAAAAGAAATACAATGGAGGGGGAGAAAATAGCTGAGGAGAAAGAATAAAGCAAGTGCTTAATTAAAAGGGAGACAGCTGGTACATGTGGGCTTCTCAGCCACTAATAGAAAAGAAGTGTTTCAGCACATACAAGGCTGAGGGAAACTCAAAATATTCAGCTGAAAGGTTAGCTCCTTAGAGCTCCTTTCCCTTTCTCAACTCTGTGACAGAATATTTTATGTGACCTCTTGACAAATATCAACCTCTCAGCCACGAGTGCTTACTAAAAGTGCCGGGTGGTCTGCTAGAACATGGATTCCATAACGTGGTTTCGGACTACGCATTTTGGATGGAACTCCGTGAGAGAATTGGGGAACATTCTTCCAACAGCATGTGTATCGTATTGGGGGCAATGCAATATTAAAAGAAAAGGATGAATGCATAACATCGGTAAATGGTATTTATTGAGCACTTACTGTCTGCACAGCATTGTTCTAGGAGCTTGGCAAAGTACAACAGAGTTGGTAGAGCTTGCAGGGAATGTGTCTGCTTATTGTTATATTGTACTCTCCCAAGCACTTAGTACAGTGCTCTGCACACAGTAAGTGCCCCCAAAATATAAATTAATGAACATAATCCTTGACCTCCAGGAGTTCCAAACTAATGGGGGAAGCAGACATTAAAATTTTCCAAATTAGGCCTCAAAAGCAGGCTAATCGCAAAATGAGACCCCACCCTTTATTTGGCTGCTTTGGGATTTATATTAATGGCTGTCTTCCCCCGACTCTAGCCTGTAAGTTCTATGTGGGCAGGGAATGTGTGTAGCTTTTTTTTTATTCTTGTACTCTCCTAAGCCCTTAATGCAGTGCTCTGTACTCAGTAAGCACTCAATAAATGCCACTGATTGACTGACAGGGCTTGTGTCCAACCTGTATATACCCCAGTGCTTAGAACAGTGTTTGACACATAGCAAGCGCTTAACAAAGACAGTAATAAAATATGTTCATTATTTTGTGGGCATGGTGAAGTTAAACTCTAACAGCAGAGAGGCTCTATCCCTGTTAAGCGGAAGTTCACAGGTCAACAGCGGTTTGCTTCTTTAAACTCTTTTCCACTTTTATTTTTTTAGAAACACGGATGCAATATAAATTGCTAAAAATAGAGCAGGCTGTTCAGTTTCCAGACTGCTTCCTAAATATACAAGTTGACTTTCCCTTTCAGAAGCCTATTTTAAATAATGACCACTTGCAGAAGCACAATTTCCTCCTTCATACTTTTCTAGCTCTAAATACAAATCGTCTGGGAATAGGTGTCCTTCACTGACAAACCAAGGCATATACATCTCCTCTCCCTAAACCTGTACTGACTGATCACTGTGAGCAAATGGTGGGGGAAGATGATGAGAGATGTATCTCTTCAAACCCAGTTCTCCAAGGAGATGGGATTGTCTTCTTGCAAAACGCCAAGTTTGGGAAGATTTACTTTGTATCAACAGACGCACAAAATAATTTATTCTGTCACCGTGCTGGGCTCAGAGAACATTCCTTAACACCGTTAAAGCTAAAATTCATAATGAAAACTGTTTGGGATCCGTAAGTGAATATTCTGTTCCAAACCTCAATCTGAGACCTTTTGTGGGAAAATAATTGTGGTTGGGGGCAGGAAAATAAGTCAGAGAAATATTGCGCTTCCCAAGTAAGAAGTGAGTTTTCACAGCCCTCGGCCTGGAATTCATTTTCCCCTAAAAGCCCATTCCCGTTACCCACAGTTCTGCCCTTCCATTCCATTAAAGCTGCCCTAAGGGCTCCCTTGAGCTCCCTCTTGCCAAACCCAAAATCCTATATACCCTCCTAATCCTCCGGCGAGTTTGAAGTGGTCCACAGCCTAATTGCCTGGGCCTGGCTATGGTCAGACCCGTCAGCTGGGAGACCAGAAGCCTTGAGAGACAACGTCAGGGGACAATCGCCAGAGAGGTAGTTCCAAGAATGGCAGGGGTGTCATCTTTCCATTTTGAGTGTGAGGGTGAACCTGGATAGGGGGGAGCTTGGCTGGGGCAGAGCTTTGAAGGGCCTGTGGAGGAGGAAGCTGAGAGGAAGGGAGAAAAGGGTGGGACTGGGCAAGGAAGAGAAGGGAGAGAGAGAAAAACAATCAATCAATCAATCAATCTTATTTATTGAGTGCTTACTGTGTGCAGAGCACTGTACTAAGCGCTTGGGAAGTACAAGTTGGCAACATATAGAGACAGTCCCTATCCAACAGTGGGCTCACAGTCTAAAAGGGGGAGATGGAGAACAAAACCAAACATACTAACAAAATAAAATAAATAGAATAGATAGGTACAAGTAAAATAAATAAACAGAGTAATAAATATGTACAAACATATATACATATATACAGGTGCTGTGGGGAAGGGAAGGAGGTAAGATGGGGGGATGGAGAGGGGGATGAGGGGGACGAGGGGGAGAGGAAGGAAGGGGCTCAGTCTGGGAAGGCCTCCTGGAGGAGGTGAGCTCTCAGTAGGGCCTTGAAGGGAGGAAGAGAGCTAGCTTGGCGGAAAAATATGGAATGCTTCACGAATTTGCGTATCATCTGAAGAAAGAAAGACAAGAAAGAAGAGGTGCGAAAGGCCCTCTTTCCCACTTTCCCCCTGCCTAAAAGCCCCCCTTCCCTCACCCTGACTGACTGTGCACCCCACAAGCTACAATGCTGCCAGGGCTCTTGAGTTGTGATTCTCCCTCACACGCACTCTTCCTTGTGTTGAAAGGACCCAAGCTCACACTGCAAAGACACCAGCTTGGCTCCCGTTTGCCCATTGGGAACCCGAGCCCTGTACCTGACATGACCCCAGTGTCCTTGCCCAGCCCTCGGGTGTTGCCTGAAGGACGCCCGTGCTGTGCCCGACCCCTCTGGCATCTGCAAGGCCCAATCCCAGCTGGCGGGGGGAGGCAGGAGGTGGAGCCACCATCTTGGCTTCTGCTCTGGTTCCTTTCCAAGTCCAAGGGTGGTGTGGGCTAGTTGTCCTTCCCCACCCGACCTGGTGAACTGTTGAGGTGAGGTTAATGGTGTCACCATTAATGGCTTCACCATAAAGGTGCCAAGCCCATGTGGGCCCTGACCAATGTCGGGGGGAGGGGCTACAGGCCTCTCACTCGGCCCACTTCCCACCCCAACCCAGGGCTACATGAGTCACCGGGAAGAGGTGTCAGCTGCCGCCAGCGCACGAGTCCTCAGTTTCCCTGGAGTGACCATGTGGAACAGCCTCCCTCCACTCTCAGTATGGCCCCATAAGAGAGGAAGGTCACTCCAGGCCTATCAGGGAACATGGAAGGGTGCATCCCTTGGGTATCAGGGATGAGGGGAACTCTGGCCTAGACTAATTGAGTCTGAGTTGGAGCCTCTTCCTCCCTATCCCTTTCCAGTCAACCAGGCAGAGAGGGCCCAGAGAAAGCAGGCCGGCCACTCCAGGGTCAGTAGATATGTCCAAACCTATTGTCAAAACCAAATTCAGTACTCTGCTCGCTATTCTGCTAAGGAACATAACCACCAGGACCAGGATGATTAATGCTTCTCCTGCAAACTGGGAGGAATCAAACCAAGCTGGAGAAAATTCCATATACCTTCTCCTAGGCCTCAGGCACTACTGAGAAAAAAAACAAATTAGGGATGCGGGCAAATTTTATATTTAGAAAAAGGAAATCTCAGATTTTAGGAGAGCAGTTGACGTATTTTCCACAAGGTTCAGGTGCTAGGTTCTAATGTTAAAACCCTTGTTCAGATAGTGGCATCAACATGAAAAGAGAAATTAAGCATTCAGAGTTGATCCCATTATAAGGAATAAAGCAAAAATCAAACACAATTTTTCTAAAGAGAGACAGCTCATTTTCTTCCCAGTTAGAATGCTCTTATAATGCTCTGGGAAAAGAACGTGGTTACATACCTGCACTTGTGCTTCCCAGGAGAGAGTCAGGGGCGGAGTGGCTGGGAAGTTTGCCATTATTCAACTGCTTCAGGCGCTTCAGGTGAGATTTCCCATCGTAATGGACCTGTGCTTGGGCTGCAGAGTTCAGCTGAATATTGCATACCTCACAGAAGGAAAACAGGATTTTCTTTTTCTCCTTGCTGTCCGCCCTTTCATTCCTTAGTGTTTTCTCATCAAAGCCCCGGAGGAAAGTTGCTGTGTTCATAATTCCATCTTCAAAGGGGTGATCAGGACTTAAGGGCCTCTTCATACCTATCGAAAGAATAATGATAACACTGGTATTTAGTAATTGCTTACTATATGCCAAACACTGAGCTAAACACTTGGGGTTGACATGGGACAATCGGATCAGACCCAATCCCTGTCCCACACAAGGCTCGCCATCTAAGAGGTAGGAGAGTTGGTATAATAAAAATAATTACAATAAATGTAGTCATTTAGTAGGCGCTTGCTATGTGCCAAGCAGTCCGCTTGGTCGAGACAAGGTAACAATGATCCCATTCATTTATGCCATTTTATAAATGAGGAAAGTAAAGCACAGAGGAGTGAAGTGACTTGCCCAAGGTTACATAACAGTGCAGTGGCAGAGCTGGGATTAGAAATTCTGGCTTCCTGATTCCTAGTTCTACGTTCTTTCCACTAGGCCATGCTGCAGACTCCCAAATGGGGAGGTTGAGGGTTGAAACTACTAAAATCAGTATTATGGGGGTTATTCATTCATTCTTTCAATTGTATTTAATAATAATAATGATGGTATTTGTTAAGCACTTACTATGTGCCTAGCACTGTTCTAAGCGCTGGGGTATTGAATGCTTACTGTGTGCAGAGCACTGTACTAAGCACTTAGGAAGTACAAGTCGGCAACATATGGGGGAGACAGACAACGAAACAAAACATGTAGACAGGTTTCAAAATCGTCAGAATAAATAGAATTATAGCTTTATGCACATCATTAACAAAGTAAATAGAATAGTAATAGACTAATAAAGCTGTACAAATATATACAAGTGCTGTTGGGAGGGGAAGGAGGTGGGGCGGGGGGGATGGGGAGGA
This sequence comes from Tachyglossus aculeatus, assembly GCF_015852505.1. NCBI lineage: Eukaryota > Metazoa > Chordata > Mammalia > Monotremata > Tachyglossidae > Tachyglossus > Tachyglossus aculeatus. The sequence goes on from NC_052074.1 coordinate 60,272,902, forward strand.
GGAGAGGAATAAGGGGGCTCAGTCTGGGAAGGTCTCCTGGAGGAGGTGAGCTCTCAGTAGAGCTTTGAAGGGAGGAAGAGAGCTAGTTTGGTGGATGAGTGGAGGGAGGGCATTCCAGGCCAGGGAAAGGTCATGGGCCGGGGGTTGACAGAGGGACAGGCGAAAACGGGGCAGAGTGAGGAGGTTAGTGGCAGAGGAGCGGAGAGTGCGGGCTAGGTTGTAGAAAGACAGAAAGGAGGTGAGGTAGGAGGGGCAAGGTGATGAAGAGCCTTGAAGCTGAGAGTGAGGAGTTTTTGCTTGATTCATAGGTTGACAGACAACCACTGGAGATTTTTGAGGAGGGGAGTGACATGACCAGAGCGTTTCTGTACAAAGATAATCTGGGCCGCAGAGTGATGTTTAGACTGAAGTGGGGAGAGACAGGAGGATGGGAGATCAGAGAGGAGGCTGATGCAGTAATCCAGTTGGGATAGGTTGAGAGATTGAACCAGCAAAGTAGTGGTTCGGATGGAGAAGAAAGGGCGGATCTTGGAAATGTTGTGGAAGTGAGACCATCATGCAAAGGATACTACAAATCCAGCCCAAATTTTCCACTATTGTACAGAAGCTACCACTGGACATGATTATCACCTACGAACCCAGATAGGAAAGTCCCATAGGGAGGAGCATTAAATCTTTCAGGGCCAGAAAAAGTCTCTTTAACTCATCTTCTAAACTGTAAGCTCATTGCGGGCAGGAAATGTGTCTACCAATTCTGTTTTGTTTTGTTTTTTAAATGGCATTTGTTAAGCACTTACTCTGTGCCAGGCATTGTAGTGAGCTCTGGAGTGGATACAAGGCAATCAGGTTGGACACAATCCATGTCCCACACGGGGCTCACAATTCTCCATCTCTATTTTCCAGATGAGGTAACTGAGGTACAGAGAAGTGCAGTGATGTGCCCAAGGTCCCACAGCAGACCAGTGGTGGATCTGGGATTAGAACCCAGGTCCTTCTGCCCCCCAGACCCATTCGCTATCCACTAGGCCACCCTAATGGATGGCAGCTTGGCCTATCCATCCAAAGACCCTGGGCATTCTGATCTCTGAATACAAGTAGAACATGGTCACTTAAATGTATTTTCCTTTCCTTCTCTAAAAGGATTTTAGAAAATAACAAGGCCAGACAGGTCTTGCTCCAAAATAACACTACTTCTCCTTAAAAATGAGAGGGCCTCTTGCCCACCTGGACAGCAGAAAACCAGCAACAAATCATCTCAACACGATCCCTCTTACCTCACCATTGTTTGTGAGACATTTGACTCCTTTTCAAGGGAGAAAAACCAATCACATGTAACCTTGAAGAGCAAGGTCATGACCCCCATTACACTGAATCATTTAAGCCCCTGAGTCAGATTTCAAGGCTGGCAACCAGGATCTTTGGACTCAACTGAGCCCCGGTCGGAAAATTTAATCCCTCTGGAAGTGGTTGGTGTTGTCTTACCTCCATTTACCACAGAGTTCTTCAGGGAAATGGGAGATGCAGTGAGATGATTTATTTTTCCAGAAATCTCTTCCCTTGCCTCTCCAAATGTAGATACATGGACTGGAATCTGAGTCATTATTACTATTTGTTGGGGGTTTGGGGCATCTTTTGCATGCAGACCACTGTACTGGGCACTACTGTATGCAGAGCACTGCTTTATGCAGGTCACGGTACTGGACACTACTGGGTACTGTATTGGGTGCTTGGGAACATACAGTAAAGGTATACTCTCTTATGGCCCTCTAGGACACAAAGGACAATCAGACTAGAATCGAACCAACTTTTCTCCATTATCACTAACATTTACTAAGCACCTGATCCCCCAATCCCATAGACTGTCCCTTCCCATTTCCTTATTTTACTTCGAATGTATCCCCTTCCCGAGATGGGACTGCCTGAACAAACTGAGCCCTGTCAATGAAAACATTCGATGGTTTGAGATGGTGGAAAACCACACTTTTTGTTTATGATCCAAAACCCGGCAACACCTCAAATTTTGCTAGAATTTTGGATGTCCATCCACTGACAGCTGGACCTGTGAATTCAGAGACCTGTCAGTGACAATGCCTGGAATCTTCTCCTGAGGCCATGAACCGATAGTTGGTATTGGGCTATTTTTTTCCCCTCAACTGCCCAGTCTGAAGCACACATGAGGATCTTTTCTGTCCACTCACTCAGGCCTTTCTTCAGTTTATCGCAGAAGTCGGGAGTGCCAACTCCCAAAACGGCTTAAAGATGCAGATTGACATGAGGATTTTTTTTATGGTATTTGTTAAGCGCTTACTATGTACGAGGGACTGCTGGGGTAGATAGAAGAAAATCAGGCTGGATGCAGTCCCTGTCCCCCATGGGGCTCAGTCATTATCCCTATTTTCCAGATGAGGTAACTGAGGCCCAGAGAAGTGAAGCGACTTGCCCAAGGTCACCCAGCAGGCAAGTGGCAGAGCTGGGATAAGAACCAGGTCCTTCTCACTCCCAGGCCAGTGCTCTATCCACTAGACAATGCTGCTGCTCAAAGTTTCACGTATACTTCCTTTCCGGATCATTTGTAGAAATGCATTTGGACAAATGTGCCAATCAGTGTCCTGTTGCTTGGTATCCTAAGCCCGTTTTCCCATCCCTGCCTAACCAAAACAGTTCAACCCTTTATTCTATTCTTTATTCTATTTCTTCCTGGACCTTTTGGGTTGCTCCAGTTTGGGTCATTGGATGGATTCTGAGTAAATGGAAAAGGCCAACATTTGCCTTTCAAATCTTCACCATTATAAGGTCTTTGCCTCCACAGCTCCCTACCAGCAGTTTTTTGTAGTGGTGATAGTCTCCATTAAACATCTTTTGGGTCACACTTACACATTGCTGCCCAGGGCTCAGGGAAGACTTGAGCTAACCCTGCTGGGAAGAGTCTACTTGGGATAAACAGAGAGAAATGGTGAGCATCTAGTGAGTTGACAGAATCAGCCCCAGAGCCTGCTAGGAATGTCACCCAGTACTCGTGTGTGGGGCTGCTGGTTCTGGTTGCTGATGATTCTAATGATGACAGTTTCATGTGGTCCCCCCTGAGATGCCAGGAACCCCTGGATCTGCTTGGGAAGTCAAGGACCTGGGTTCTAATCCTGGACCCGCAATCTGTCTGCTGGGTGACCTTAGCCAAGTCACTTTACTTCTCTATGCCTCAATTACCTATCTGGAGAATGAAGATTATACTGTGAGCTCCATTAGGGGCATGGTCTGTTCCAACCTGATTATCTTTTAGTATAATGTCTGACACATAGTAGGTGCTTAAATACCTCCCCCGCCACCCCCCCCCCCCCCCCCACACACACAAACCCAACAAAAAACCCAGGACATTGTGACTAGGACATTAAAAACAGGGAGGGGAGCTGAAAGGGAGAGGGAGATGGGTGTGGGGGACATATGGAGAGAAAGGGAACAGGAGATGGAGAGAGGGACAGAGGGATAGAGAAAGGGAAACAGGGAGAGGGAATAGAAACAGAGAGGGTCAGAGAGAGAAAGGGAGAACTAGCTGGAGACAGAGAGAAAAAAGGGAGAGAGAGGTGGAGGGAGAAATATATTAGAGAGAGACAGAGAAAAAAGAGGGAGGGAGGGAGGGAGAGGGAGAGGGAGAGGGAGAGGGAGAGGGAGAGGGAGAGGGAGAGAGAGAGAGAGAGAGAGAGAGAGAGAGAGAGAGAGAGAGAGAGAGAGAGAGAGAGAGAGAGAGAGAGAGAATGAACCTGCTCCTTCCTTGCATCCAGAAATACCTAGCCTTCTTCCTTTGGGATACAAAGGAAAAATCCAATCTGGAACTCCTTCTGATCCAACTGTACCAAAAGCATCCCTAGAATACACACCAAAAGAGTGAAAGCTGAAAATATCCCTAGGGGAATAATCCTTTTTCTGAGTGTGGGACAGCACAAAGAGATGATGATGATGAAAGCAATGGTATACAAGGACTCAGAGGGACTGTAATGTTCAAATGGTTTAATGAAAAACTTTAAAATCAGAGTCTTTACTGTTCAAAAGCATGAAGAAATATCCCATTCAATCCCATTATCCTCCTGGATCAGACAACTCAGCTTCCCAATAAAAAAGGATTCTCAAGCATTTTGACCATGAATCCAACCAGTCTACAGAAATCTGCTGTGAGAAGCACAAGACGCAGCATGGCCTAATGGATAGAGCACAGACCTGGGAGTTGGAGGACCTGAGTTCTAATTCTGGTTCTGACACTTTTCTGCCTTGGGACGCTGGGCAAGTCACTTCATTTCTGTGTACCTCAGTTACCTCATCTGGAAAATGGGACTTTAGATTGTGAGTCCCACGCGGGACATGAGCTGTGTCCGACCTTATTAGCTTGACTCTACCCCAGTGCTCAGTGTAGTGTCTGGCACATAGTGCATAAATACCATTTTTAAAAAATCAGAGGATGCATTAAAGGAGAAAAGTTGAAGCACTGACTCATTTGATCCAGAGTAGATTTTGCTTATTGTCTGTTGAACTGTTCGATTGGCATTGATTTTTTTTAAAATAGTTTCGATCTTTAAAGTGAATCTAAATAAGAGTTTATTTGGCTGGAACATATACATATCTATAGGTCACGATTCCTATGTTTGATGACATTTAAAGTCTTTAGATGCTTATTTTACTCTTGAAGGAACTGAGCACTTATGACCTCCATCCCTCTCCATCCCCCCATCTTACCTCCTTCCCTTCCCCACAGCACCTGTATATATGTATATATGGTTGTACATATTTATTACTCTATTTATTTCTTTATTTTACTTGTACATTTCTATCCTATTTATTTTATTTTGTTGGTATGTTTGGTTCTGTTCTCTGTCTCCCCCTTTTAGACTGTGAGCCCACTGTTGTGTAGGGACTGTCTCTATGTGTTGCCAATTTGTACTTCCCAAGCGCTTAGTACAGTGCTCTGCACATAGTAAGCGCTCAATAAATACGATTGATTGATTGATTGATTGACCTTTGTTTATATTGAATCATTTTGGGGAGGGTGCATTATGAGATTGCTAAACCTGCCTACCAGAAAAAGAACAAGTTTTTGATACTCAAAGGAAAGTCTTTGTGCAAAGTCATCTAGAGAGCTGCAACAACTTCACATTTCACAGGAGAAATCTCACCCTAAACAGATGTTTTGAAGACCAAAGCAGTGGAAAGTGGTTATAAATAGAGCAGCTTTGAGTCCCAATTCATACTGGGTCATTCTGGAGGGTATTTATTATTAGCTGGTCAGGATACATCTATTCAAACCTGCTCCTAGCTCACCAATGCCTAGGTGATATTTCCTAGGCACCTGATGTATCAAGATTTGGAAGTGTCCACAGACATTATCTCCATCATCGTCGTCGTCAAACACTTATTTAGCATCTTGGGCACTGTGGGAATGAAGAGAAGCGGTGTGGCCTAGTGTAAAGAGCATGGGAGTCTAAAGGACCTGGGCTCTAATCCTGACTTCACCACTATTTTTTTTATATAGCATTTGTTAAACGCTTCCTGTCTGCTGCTTGGGCAAATCACTTCACCGGGCTTCAATAACCTCAGCTATAAAATGGAGATTAAGACTGTGAGCCCCATGTGGGACGTGGGCGGTGCCCAATCCAATTAACTTTTATCTACACCAGCACTCAGTACAGTGCCTGGCATATAGTAAGCGCTTAACAAATACTGAAAAAAAAGTGATAGCTGAGGCCTTCAGAGGCCTTGCAAATCAGGTGTGAAAGACACAGAAACCTCTGATGCTGTGCATTGGCCCAAGCCCAATTCAACAGAGGTCCAGTCTTCCTCACCCCTTCCCCTCCTTTCACCTCTCCCAAGTCTTGGGAGATGCAGACGTTCTTCCCTTAACCAGAACTGCTTTCTCCATGCCCTTCGCCCTGCTTCCTCCCTTCCCATTGCTGCCAAAGTGCTTTGCATATAGTAAGCGCTTAATAAATGCCATTATTATTATTATAGCAGGTATGGGGCAAAATAGGAATCTTTCCCTCTTCACTCTGCTTGATAAGCACTCTGGGGGGCAGTATTATACTGCAGCTCAGGAAACGATCCCAGAACAAGAAAATTGGTAGCAAAAAGAAACCACTCCTTTACATCATCGCCAGGGCTGATCATCATCATCATCAATCGTATTTATTGAGCGCTTACTATGTGCAGAGCACTGTACTAAGCGCTTGGGAAGTACAAATTGGCAACATATAGAGACAGTCCCTACCCAACAGTGGGCTCTGGTAGCCCACCCGCAAAACTGGTGCAGAGGGGCCAGTGTGAACCAACAGCTGCTAGTCCGCAACACCACCTGAGAAGACGCTAGCTCAGACCATTTGCTGGCTCTAGGTGATGATCAGCCTCGTCTGCCCTCAAGCCAAGTGTCCAGGTGTCCAGTACTCTCCCAAGCACTTACTACAGTGCTCTGCCCACAGTAAGTGCTCAATAAATACGACTGACTGACTGACTGTGACTCGGCTAGGTCTGTTTTCAGCCCCGCTGCGGGAGAAATACAGAGTCACTGGTCCAGCTCTGGCTGGGGTGGCCACAGTGTACTGCTTTGGACGCCTGGCTAACTCTGCCCTTGCTGCCTCTGAGAGGGCATCTCGGTCCACTGGAGAGCTCCCAGGTCTAAGAGTCAGAAGACATAAATCCCAGCTCCGCCACTTGCCCCACTGTGTGACCTTGGACGAGTCACCTCACTTCTCAGTCTCCTCAAATGTAAAATGGAGATTCGACATTTTACTTTGTTGATGCATTTACTCCTACCTCGACTGAGAGTCCAAATGGTGATCGGTAAAATGGGGATTAACAATCTGTTCTCCCTTCCTCTAGGACTGGGAGCCCCATGGGGAAGAGGGCCTGGGTCTGATCGAATTAACTTGTATCGACCCCAGTGCTTACCCCATAGTAAGTGCTTCACAGGTACAGCTCAGTGGAAATCAATTGTATTTATTGAGCGCTTACTGTGTGCAGAGCACTGTACTAAGCGATTGGGAAGTACAAATTGGCAACATATAGAGACAGTCCCTACCCAACAGTCGGCTCACAGTCTAAAAAGCACAGGCTTTGGAAAGAGCACAGGCTTTGGAGTCAGAGGTCATGGGTTTGAATCCTGGCTCCGCCACCTGTCTGCTGTGTGACCGTGGGCAAGTCACTTAACTTCTCTGAGCTTCAGTTCCCTCACCTGTAAAATGGGGATTAAGACTGTGAGCCCCATGTGGCACAACCTGATCACCTTGTAACCCCCCCAGAACTTAGAACAGTGATTTGCACATAGTTAGCGCTTAACAAACGCCAACATTATTATTATTATTATTACCATAATAGTCTGGATGGTCCCTGGGGAGAATGATGTTTCCTGTCTGTGGAGCCCGAGTGCAACCTAGTTTGGGTTGGAGTATTAAAAGATGCAGGAACTGATAAGTCCTCAGTTCGGTAGCAAAACTTTGGTTTTTTTGGGTTGGTTTTCTGCCTCTCCTAAATAGCATCTCATCCTTTAGGAGGGGGAAGTGACATACATACACAAACACACTTCTGCGCTCACAGAGCGAACATTCCTTTTCACCTCCTGAAGACTTAGTGGGAGGCAGCAGACAATATTTCAAAAGGCATCCTGACATTTAATTATACCAAACTCTCCTTCCACGATGCTGCTTTCCCCTGTCAGGCCCCCATCTTATCTGCCACAGAAAATTTCCCTTTTTCTTAAGGATTCTTATTTTGACAACAATGGAAAAAAAATAGAGCTGGCAACGAGTATCAACGATGATGGTATTGGATGATGATGGTATTTGTTAAGCGCTTACTATGTGCCAAACACTGTATTAAGCTCTGGAGTAGATACAAATTATCAGGGACTATACTGGATTCTCTTTCTTTTCATCCCTTCTTTGCAATAGAAACCTCCAAGTGAGACTTAATTTACCAAATTCCAAGTTAACGCCTTTCGGATCACTGCTGTCTATGATGACGATTCAATTTCAATGCCAGTATTCCTTTCACATTTCAGAACAAGAGAAGCAGCATGGCCTAATGGATAGAGCATAGGCCTCGGAATCATAAGGACCTGGGTTCAAACCCTGGCTTTGCCACTAGTTTGCTGCATGACCTTGGGCAAGTCACTTGGTCCTCTGGGCCTCAGTTCCCTCATCTGTAAAATGGGGACCAAGACTGTGAGCCCCATGTGGGACATGGACTGGGTCCAACCTTGTTAGCTTGTATCTACCCCAGTGCTTAGTGCAGTGTCTGTCACAGGAGTTGCCTAACTACCATAAAAAAATTAAAATAATGCTCCCGACTACAGAGCATAAGATCAGAGCAGCGTATAATGATAATAATAATGATGGCATTTACTAAGCGCTTACTATGTGCAAAGCACTGTTCTAAGCGCTGGGGAGGTTACCAGGTGATCAGGTTATCTCACGGGGGGCTCACAGTTTTAATCCCCATTTTATAGATGAGGTAACAGGCACAGAGAAGTGAAGTGACTTGCCCAAAGTCACACAGCTGACAATTGGTGGAGCCGGGGCTTGAACCCATGACCTCCAACTCCAAAGCCGGGGCTCTTTCCACTGAGCCACGCTGCTTCTCTAATTATGCATTCGGCATGTTGGGCAGAAGAGGCATGGGAAAGCTCGAAAGGCGCATGATCAAGATATCAAAATGTTGATCAAATAATAATAATAACAATAATAATGGTATTTGTTAAGCGCTTACTATGTGCAAGGCACTGTTCTAAGCGCTGGGGGGATACAAGGTGACCAGGTTGTCCCACGTGGGGCTCACAGTCTTAATCCCCATTTTACAGATGAGGGAACGAGGCCCAGAGAAGTGAAGTGACTTGCCCAAAGTCACACAGCTGACAATTGGCAGAGCCGGGATTTGAACCCAAGACCTCTGACTCCAAAGCCAGTGCTGTTTCCACTGAGCCACGCTGCTTCTTCTTCTTATCAAAGACAATGGTAGAGACTCACGTTTTTACTGTGCAGAAGAAGGCAATGGTAAACCACTTCCAGAACTTAAGCGAGAGAACTCTGTGGCTACAAATACCGAATAACTTTCTGACAGGAGACGGGACGCTCTGAAGACGGTGTGTTCATGGAGTCGCTATGGGTCTGAAATGGCTCAACGGCATTTGAAGAAGAGGATGATGTTGGGCACGCTGAGTTGGGCGCACATACAAGGACACTCAGAGTTTCATGTATGTGCCCGGGACGGGGGAGGAGGAAAGTCATCATTCCGTGCCCACACACGGGGTCACCCCTTACTTCTTTGAGCAGTCCTGGGTACATCTAGGTACTCATTCTGTACCTTTTACTTAACCCTAGACACTACTTTTCAGTTACTCAATGGCATTTATTGAGAGCCTACTATGTGCAGAGTGCTGAACTAAGCGCTTGGGAGAGTAGAATACAACAGAATCGGTAGACATGTTCCCTGCCCAAAATGGGCTAACAGTCTTGAGGGGGAGGCAGACATTGATATAAATACTTTTTAATATATAATTTAAAGATTTATATATATGTAAGTGCTGTGAAGTTGGGGGTGGGGTGAATATTAAATGTCCAAAGGTCACAGATAGTACAAAGATAACACAGAAGGGAGAAGGAGCTGGGGAAAAGAGGGGGAGGACCTCTTGGTGGAGGTGGTTCTTAATAATGTTTTGAATAATGATAATAATAATTGTGGCATTTTTAAGTGCTTACTATGTGCCAGGCACAGTATTATGTGCAGGGGTAAGAGCAAGCAAATTGGGTTGGACACAGTCCCTGTTTCACATGGGCTCACAATCTTAATCCCCAATTCATTCATTCATTCATTCAATCGTATTTATTGAGCGCTTACTGTGTGCACAGCACTGTACTAAGCGCTTGAGAAGTACAAGTCGGCAACGTATAGAGGCAGTCCCTACCCAACAGCAGGCTCACAGTCTAGAAGGGGGAGACGGACAACTAAACAAAACATGGAGACGGGTGTCAAAATCGTCAGAACAAATAGAATTAAAGCTGTATGCACATCATTAACAAAATAAATAGAATAGTAAATATGTACAAGTAAAATAGAGTAATAAATCTGTACATATATATACAAGTGCTGTGGGGAGGGGAAGGAGGTAGGGTGGGGGAGATGGGGAGGAGGAGAGGAAAAAGGGGAGGAGGAGAGGAAAAAGGGGGCACAGATGAGGTAACTGAGGCACCGAGAAGTGAAGTGACTGGTCCAAGGTCACACAGCGGACAAGTGGCAGAGTCGGCATTAGAACTTAAGTCCTCCTGACTACACACTAAGTCAGCGTAGCTCAGTGGAAAGAGCCTGGGCTTTGGAGTCAGAGGTCATGGGTTCAAATTCCAGTTCTGCCAATTGTCAGCTGTGTGACTTTGAGCAAGTCACTTCACTTCTCTGTGCCTCAGTTCCCTTGTCTGTAAAATGAGGATTAAGACTGTGAGCCCCCTTTAGGACAACCTAATCACCTTGTAACCTCCCCCACACTTAGAACAGTGCTTTGCACAAAGTAAGCACTTAATAAATGCCATCATTAAGTCACACTGGCTGTTGTCCTCTCTAGACTTTTCCCAAGCCTTGAACAATCTGTCCTTTCCCTTCCACCATTCTACCTCCTTTCTGCTTCTTCAGAATCTCTCTAAAAATCCCTCTCCTCCAAGAAGTCTTCCCTGCTAAACCTAGATCAATTGTCATGCCACACCAATTCTCACTCTCTCCAGACTAATAAAGATTTATAGGTTACATATTCCATGTACTCCACATGTCAGACAGCCCAGATGTGTCATCACTTCACCAGGTTATGAGTTTGTGGCGAACAACCACCACATCCACCAAAATGACCCAGACCCTGAGCAAAACATTCTGGCCTGATGATGGATCCACCTAAACCTAGATTTGCTATTAATCGGGGAACCTTACCACGCTCTGTACATTTACTCATGGCTTGTGGCGACCCTTGGGTGTTTGCCGATACCGCTGGGTGTTTGCCGATACCGCACCATCTATTGGAACTATTGCCCGCGTGAAATAGTGGATCCAACGCAAAGAGAACATTTTGGCAGGATTGAAGACTGCCAAATTGAAATAAAATAATTTCTTTGGTACTCTTAACTGGCTAGTTTTATATTTCAGGAACTACCCTCTTTTTTATGTTTTTATCTCTCCCCCGCCGGTGATTTCAGTCATAGAGTAAATATGTGCCACGCTCCCAGCCGTCCTCTTGAGCCCTCTACAAACATTTGGTTCAATTGCTAAGGACCAGGGCACAGATTCTCAACATGCCAAAAGGAGTGGACTAAAGCTCGGATTTAAGCCCTTTCCAAAAGCCTCTGCCTGACGGAATTTGAATCTGTTTAGCGCTTGAATATTTTCCATAACCGTGGTTTAATTATTCAACTTTCCCAATTTAAATAATTGCTATTAGCATAATTACCACCAGATCTGTGCAAGCCGAAGTTGAATGTGGCCTACAGTGGAGGCACCCCTATTTAAATTTGGAAAATTAAAAGGCACTATTCTTTACCGACGTCCAAAGGTTTAACCGGCGACTTGTACTTCATCCCCCCATGGTGGACTCTGGTCTGGCTGAAATCCAAGGTAAAATTAATTTTAGCAGTCTGAGATTAGAACTTATCAATCAAAAAATCAAGCCGTCCAATTATGACTTCATCCCTCAATTTGGCTCTACTGTATATGAAATTCCATCTTGGTTACAAACAGAGGCCTTAGCATAAGAGGATAACATGTTCCCACAGAGTAAAGAAGGTTAGGAGGAGGGTCTGGGCCGGGGGCAAAAATGATCAGGGGAGGGGAGTTAAGTAAGGGAGCAGGAAGGAAGGAAAGAAGGAGAAAGAGAGAGGAAAGAGTGAGGGGGAAAAGAGTAAAATACAGCTGGCCAAACACACATGCACACTCATCAAGACATACACAAACATCACATGCTTGTCAAGACACAAACATTCACTCATTCATTCAATCATATGTATTGAGCTCTTACTGTGTGCAGAGCACTGTACTAAGCACTTGGAAAGTACAATTCAGCAACAAAAAGAGATAATCCCTGCCCACAACGGGCTCACAGTCCAATGGGGGAGACAGTCATCTAAACAAGCAAACAGGCATCAGTAGCATCAATATAAATAAATAGAATTGTAGATGTATACACCTCAAAACAAGTAAGCAGGCATTAATATAAAAATAGAATTGTAGATATGTATATATATACACAAGTGCTGTGTGGCGGGGAATGCGGGTAGAGTACAGGGAGTGAGCCGGGGCGATGGGGAGGGGGAGGGAAGCTGAGAAAAAGTGGGGCCTAGTCTGGTAAGGCACACATACATGCTCATCAAGATACACACATACATGCACATGCATGCTTGTCAAGACATTCATTCATTCATTCAATCATTTTTATTGAACACTTACTGTGTGCAAAACACTGTACTAAGCACTTGGAAGAGTACAACAGACACATTCCCTGCCCACAACGAGCTCACAGTCTAGAGAAATTCAGATTCACTGGATTTGGACTCCAGACTTCTAACCTTTACAGATACACACTCATCAGGACATACACATGTTCATCAAGACGTACATACCCATGCTCATTGAGATACATTCATACACAAGCTCGACATACCCAAACATACATACACACCTGCTCAAGACATACCCAAGCATACATACGTGCTCATACGCTCATCAAGACACACACACATATGCTTATCAAGGCACATGTGCATGCGTACACACAGACACGCATGTCACTCATGAGAAGTCTTCCCTACCAAGCAAGGCAGTGAGTCATCTCCTCCTCGGAAGTGGTTATCGACTGCACCATCTTCCAGCTGGTCGCCACTTCCAGGGGAAAACTGAAAGGTTTACGCTCCCTTCCCACCGAAAGCAAGTCCCTCAAATGGTCCCATTTTAGTGCTGTCAGGATGCAAGGCATAACGCCAAACATCGGGACAGTCCCCACTCGAGTGGAACACCTGATCTCTCATCAGGGACGGTTGGTTGAAGACTTAGCTCATATGTTCAGAAGCGACATCTGCTTGAAACTCCCCATGGGTCAGTTGGACGACACCATATTTGACTCATCTGCCCTTTTTCAGCGCTTCTTCCCCTCACAATCACTCAAGCGTATTTAGTGAGAGCTCACTGTGTATAGAACACTGGCCTAAACGCTTGGGAGAGCACAACATACACACATACTTGGTAGGCATGTTCCCTGCCAACCAAGATCTTACAGTCTAGAAGGGGAGACAGACATTAATATAAATCAATCAATCACAGATACATACGTTAAGTGCTTTAGGGCTGAGCAAGGGGCAAATAATAGGTACAAATTCAAGTATAAGGGTGATACACCAGGGAGAGGGAGCAAGGGAAATGAAGGCTTAATGGAGGATGGCCTCTTGGAGGAGATGGGAGGAGGAGGATATTTAATAAGCTTTGAAGGTGGAGAGAGTGTTCCATCATCTGTCAGCTATGAAGGGGGAGGGAGTTCTATATCAGAGGCAGGATGTGGGCAGCTGGGTCTCCATTCACAGCAGGACCCTTCTGGCCTTTCTCACCTCAGGCCTGAAATTAGGGGTGTGAAGAGCAAGAGTGGGAAGATGGAGAAGCACCATAGCCTAGTGGTTAGAGCACAGGCTTGGGAGTCAGAAGGACCTGGGACCTAATCCCAGCTCTGCCACTTGTCTGCTGGGTGACCTTAGGCAGGTCACTTCTCTATGCCTCAGTTACTCCCATCTGTAAAATGAGGATTAAGACTGTGAGCGCCATGTGGGACATGGACTGTAGCCAACCTGATCACCTTGTATCCACCCGAGAGCTTAGAACAGTGCTTGGCACATAGTAAGCACTTAAATACCACAAAAAGAAAAAAAAAAAGATGGGTCAACAGCTGGAAAAAACATGGGAAATTCTCACTGAAATGGACCATTCTCCTGCCTTCAAAAAGAATCATCTAAAGCATCCAGGATAGATTACCCAGTTTCCTACACTTCCAAGTCTCTGACTACTGCATCTGAAAAAACTTGTTCAACTCAAGTTGGAGTAAAGATATCTCGCTGGAGAGATAATTTCAGTCCAAATGTCCTTAAAATACCCACTTCAGTATTCACCTTCATTTTCTTCTAGAAGAGTACCATCACAGCCTTCCAAACCTTGGGAGACCAGAATAAACAGTGGACCTCTCTGACTCCCCTGTCCGGTCAAATAATTCTAATATATGTACATTATCTGACCCCAGACTTTCTTGGAGTCAAAAGGACCTGGGTTCTAATCCCATCTCTGCAAACAGTAAGTGCTTAATAAACAACTGAATGAATGAATTTCTGCCACTTGTCTGCTGTGTGGCCTTTGGCAAATCACAACTTCTCTGTGCCTCAGGTACATCATCTGTAAATTGTGGATTAATTCCGTGAGCCAACATGGGACATGGTTGGTATCCAACCTGGATTGGCTTGTATCTACCCCAGCACTTTGTACAGTGTCTGGCACATACTATGTGCTTAAAAACCATAAATAAAAAAATTCACTCTGGCCACCCGTCAGAGACAGTTATTCTACCAATATAGCTTCAATTAGCAACATAAATGTTATTTGGAATTGGAAAAAGATGTGAAGGTCATATTGCAAGAGCAGCTGTAACTGACTTGTGGTTTTTAATTTACTCCACTAGAGAGTACTCCTTCGTAATGTCCAGGCAGTCTGTAGATTACTGGAAAACTCCTACTTTACAGGATTTTTTGAAGCACTGTCAAGCTCCTGGCTGAAGACTGCGTTAAGAACCGATTCTATGGCTCCTTTTAGGTCTTAGAACTCAAAATACTTTTCTGTTCAATGGGGACTTTTCTTTTTTTATTTGCTGATAGCATAATCTAACACTGTGGTATCAGCTGAAGGCTTGTTGAATGCCAGCCTGCTCTCTGGTTTTCCTGAGTGGAGAGAAGCCGTGTGGACTAGTGGAAATAGCTGAGGGAGTCAGAGTACCTGGGTTCTAATCCTGACTCTGCCACTTGCCTGCTGTGTGATCTCAGGCAAGTCGCTTGACTTTGCTGGGTCTCAATTTCCTCATTGCAAAAAGGGTTTCAACACGTTCATTCATTCATTCACTGAGCAATTACTCTGTGCAAAGCACTACACTAAGTGCTTGGGAGAGTACACTATAATAATAAACAGATACATTCCCTACCCACTTGTTCTCCCTCCTATTTAGACTGTGGTTAGGGAAGCAGCGTGGCTCAGGGGAAAAAGCCTGGGCTTTGAAGTCAGAGGTCATCGGTTCAAATCCCGGCTCTGCCACTTGTCAGCTGTGTGTCTTTGGGCAAGTCACTTCACTTCTCTGGGCCTCAGTTACCTCCTCTGTTAAATGGGGATTAAGACTGTGAGCCCCACGTGGGACAACCTGATCACCTTGTAAATTCCCCAGCGCTTAGAACAGTGCTTTGCACATAGTAAGCGCTTAATAAATGCCATTATTATTAAGCGCTTCGTACAGTGCTCTGCACACAGTAAGCGCTCAATAAATACGATTGATTGATTGAGTCTGATGTGGGACAGGGATGGTGTCCAATGTGATTAACTTCCATGTACCTCAGTGCTTAGAAGAGTGCATGACAAAGTACTTAAATTTAACAAGAACAACAATTATTTATATTATTAATAATGTTTTGGAGTAAACCACTAGAATTGTCTGCAAATCTTTCAATTAACCAACATACTAATTCCAAACTCTCCCCAAAGGGGCACTGATCCAGAAAGTCTGCCAACAAGGGACATGGTACTGTGAACTATTCTTCCAAGTGCTCAGAACAGCACTCTGCACAAAGTACTGAATAATACCACTAATTGATGGACACATGGGCAGGTGAATCTGAGAGTGGGCTCCATCCTTGCCCTACTTCTTCCTTCCTAAACTGCCTCAGAGAGCAGAGCGGAGGGGAGGAATTATGGCTGCCGCGTGGTTTTAGCCCAGAGAGATGAATGAGCAAACTGACATATGGACGAGTCAGTTTCACGCAACAGGGACTACCTCAGAAGAGTCGAGTTCATTTGCCAGTTGCCAGAGCCCTGGTCTGTTTGTCAGTCAATCAATGGATCAATCATATGGATTGAGCACTTTCTGCAGAAAGAGCACCACACTGAGAGGTTGGGAGCGTACAATAGAGTTGACGGACATCTTCCAGACTGTGAGCCCACTGTTGGGTAGGGACTGTCTCTATATGTTGCCAACTTGTACTTCCCAAGCGCTTAGTACAGTGCTCTGCACACAGTAAGCGCTCAATAAATACGATTGATTGATTGATTGATCCACCACACTAATGTCACAAGATCCCATGATACAGTCCTGCTTTGCTTTAAAAGAACCACTAACATCTCAAGGGAAGCAGCATGGTGAAGTGGGTAGAGCACGGACCTGGAAGCTCAAAAGGCTATGGGTTCTAATCCTGCCTCGGCCACTTTTCTGCTGTTTGGCCTTGGGCAAGTCAATTTACTTCTCTGTGACTCAGTTACCTCATCTTTAAAATGGGGAATGAGGCTATGAGCCCTGTGTGGGACAGGGAATGTGTCCAACCTGATTACCTTGCATCTACCCCAGCGCTCAGTACAGTGCCTGACACATAGTAAGCTCTTAAATACCACAGTTATTATTATTAGTGGTATTATTACGGAGGTTAGTTAGACTGGCTGTCTGTCACAGCGGGACCAGAGCCCTGCTACTTCTCTCTAGCAACGAGGATTTTGAGATGAAAAGTCCCAAGTGTCTAAATTATATATTCTTCAAAATATATTTCCCTTTGAAGTGACCCTTGTTGATGAGGACAAGTGAATATAAGTTAGCAAACACTGGAGGAAGAAGAAGAAGAAGAAAAAAAAAAAGGATTTCCTGGCCAAAGTGTCAGCTTCATATGTCTGGTTAAACCTTGGCCAGCAATAGATGCCAGAGAAACAAGTAGGCAAAAACCAAGAGCTGATTAGCAGGTCAGAAAAATGGAAAATGAATCCTGATCTGAAGGCAACTGGCTCATAACCATAACCCACTTTTGACCTGATAGCCCGAGGTGTCCTGAACTCTGCAGCAGAAGTTGAATTGGAACTATAAGAACCAAAATCCCAACAAAAAAAGTTCAATTTGTTCATCTCTGAGGGCTTCTGATTCTCACTCCGATTACTCAGTATGGAGCTTACATCTGCCAGATGGGCTTTCATATCTGCAACACCCTCTACCAAAGCTTTTGCATAACTACATTTGGTAAAGAAACACGACAGAATTTAATTCCTTAGAGAAAAACAAACCCCTAGAATTATTCAGGTTTTGCCCATTTAAAAGTGTCCACCTGCACAAATCAAAATTCAAATTCCAAATGGGTGATATGTTTGAGGTCTGATGTAATTCAGCAAATAAGGCAACCGAAAACCTAAAGAAGTGACTGGGATTCTGCCTTTCAAATTAATCATGTTGGCAGATATTCTGCGCATGAAAATCATCATTGCCAAAAATCTGAATGTGGTCTTCTTCTGTTTGTGAGAATGAAGGCCATCTGCCTTCTCCATTTTTAAAAACTTTGCTTTTAAACACAATTGTACTTTGAGTAACGTCTCAAAGGTTCTACAAACTATAATGCACTCTTTTAGAGAGACTGTGGGAACCAATGGAAAGAGAAAAGGCCCAGAACCAGGAGACCTGCATTCGAAATCTAGTTCGGCCACTAGTCTACTTTACGACCTTGGGCAAGTCATTATACCTCTCGGGGCCTCAATCTCTTCATCTGTAAAATGAGGAAAATAACATCTACCTGTCCTTATCTCATTGGGACGCTGTATGAATAAAACAAGATATCATCATTAAAATAAGGTATCCTCATCATTACGATGATCACAGAGACCAAGAATGAATAAAACATCTCTGAGAGGGAGTCATCTTTTGGTTCCCTTAGCAGTGGTTAGAAGAACCACCTTTGTCCATACATCTTCCTAAATTATTGCAAAGCTCATTCCTAATTTATTGGTACTTCAAACGAACTTGGAATGTTATTACATTAAATTTCCTACTAAGTTGGACTAATGCACAAAGCCCCAAAACAGAAGGCTCGCTTGGCCTTGGGAATCGAGAAGCAGAAGTTGGGGGGCAAGTAGGAAAGAGTTCCTTGGGCTTGCTAAATCCGGCACAAGTACCACTTCTGTGCAAACATTTCAGAGACATAGCCATACATAAATCAATAGGCTTAGATGGCCTCAATCTCCATCGCGCAAATGGAAAACTGGGCCAGAGGGGCTACTGAGGGAGTGATTCAGGGCTCCAGCAAGTCAGTGGGAGTGGTGAGAAAGACACACCAAGCTCGATAACTACCATTCCAGAGCAGGATGACTCTAAAATGGTTAAAGTGTCACTGATTGGAAACCCTTTCCTCTGTGTATGGCTACCAGACCAGACATGAAAGTAGCCTTCAATTCTGGCCATGGCCAATTTGGCAGGCCTAGGTCTAAGGGTCCAGACTGGAGAGCGAGATTTGCTCTCAGGACTTGGCAATGGCCCATTATCCATTCATTCAACCACATTGAGCGTTTCAGATGGGCAGACCATTGTACTAAGTGCTTGGGAGAGTACAATACAACAATAAACAGACACATTCCCTGCCCACAATGAGCTTACATCCTAACCTCCTCAAGGACAGGACCAGAGTCCTCTCGATGGTCTAATGCAGTGCTCCGCAACCAGAGGGCATTCCATAAACACTGGAATGAAGATACACTCTGTGACAACTTTTGGGATTGGGCACTTATAATCAATCAATCAATCAATCGTATTTATTGAGCGCTTACTGTGTGCAGAGCACTGTACTAAGCGCTTGGGAAGTACAAATTGGCAACATATAGAGACAGTCCCTACCCAACAGTGGGCTCACAGTCTAAAAGGGGGAGACAGAGAACAAAACCAAACATGCTAACAAAATAAAATAAATAGAATAGATATGTACAAGTAAAATAAATAAATATAATATAGTAATGAATATGTACAAACATATATACATATATACGGGTGCTGTGGGGTAGGGAAGGAGGTAAGATGGGGGGATGGAGAGGGGGACGAGGGGGAGAGAAAGAACTTCAAACTCCTGAACTTTTACACTTTGGTCTTCCTGAGGTTCTAAATAAGTTTTTGGAATGGAGTGTGTATGACTACACTGATGTTTTGGAAGGGCTTGGAATGTCACTGAAACAAAATAGGCGTTACAGAATTTCTTCCCCCAAAAAACAAACGAAAAAAATTTGGAAGGGTTCATTTTTTTTTGAATAGCATATAGGTACTTACTATGTGCCAAGCACTGTACAAAGTGCTGGGGTAGGTACAAGCTAATCAGGTTGGACAAAGTCCACGTCTCAAGTGAGGCTCACGGCCTCAATCCCCATTTAACAGATGAGGTAACTGGCACAGAAAAATGAAGTGACTTGGGCAAGGTCACACAGCAGACAAGTGGTGGAGCCGGATTAGAACCCAGGTCTCGTCTATTTTCACAAGGACAGGCTGCTTTTCAGTTCACTTCACGGTCTGGGTCTAGTTTTGAGATAGGTTGGGAGGAGATAGGTTGATAGGTTTGTGGGCTACCAGTTAGTCCGCAAACACTAGTTTACTAAGAATCAAGACTAACCGGTGGAAAATTTTGCCTTGGTCCCAGAGGGCTCAGCTGAGGAATTGAGACAGCTTGAAGAGCTGCCGTCACTGGGGTGAGCAGCTGTGGCTGAAGGGAGGGTAGACTGCTGATCGAACAGGGCGATGTTTCATGTAACGCCCAAGGACAGCTCCCACATAATGCCCTGGAGCATTTGTACACAGCATGATCTCACTAGCCTCCTATCCATCAATCACATTTATTAAGCGCTTATTGTGTGCAGAGAACGGTTCTAAGCACTTGGGAGAGTGCTAGACTGTGTGCTTATTGTCAGCAGGGAATATGTCTACCAACTCTGCTACATCATATTCCCCCAAGCGCTTAGTGAACAGTAAACACCCAATAAATACGATTGATTGATATTAATAATAATAATGATGGTATTTATTAAGCGCTTACTACGTGCCAAGCACTGTTCTAAGTGCTGGAGCACTGCTGGAGTTGGTAGACACGTTCCCTGCCCAGAACAACCGTACAGTTTAGAGGGAGTGACAGACATTAGCATAAGTAATTTTTAATATAGAATGTATAATTACTAATGTATAATTTAAAAACTTTTATACATAAGTGCTGTGGGGTTGAGGGTGGGGCAAATAATAAATGCCCAGAGGTCATAGGTCCAAGTGCAGATGTGATGCAGGAGGGAGACAGAGCTGGGGAAAAGAGGGCTTAATTTGTTCATTCACTAGTAATTATGAAACACCTTCTGGCTTTGGCCATTCAGAGGTCTAGAGTCCAGATTGGGGGCTCCCCTAGTAGTTGGGGAGGGATCAGACATTCTCGACGTCACTTCTTCCCCCTAAGCAGAAGTATTTCTTGCCTGCGGGAAGGATGGAAATGGTGGTACCTACACAGCACTCAGATTGGTTGACACAGCTTTTGCTGTCATTTTTGCCCTAGAATGGAAAACTAGGGAATGTTGATCCGCTGTTGAGTGCAAATAAGGACAAGGCCAACTCTTAAAAACTCTCTTCCCTCTACGTAATTTCCTAGTCTGGATGTTTGTGCTCCTCTCTGCTGCCATTTAAGTAAGCATGAAGCAGAATGAGGGCAAAAGGAGGAAGGGAAAATGGAACCAAATAAAACAAGCGTGAGGGAAAGAAAGGCTATGAGTGTGCCAGGCACAAAAAGAAGGGGAGAAGGAAAAAATGTTTTGCTCCCCCTAAGCTGCAAGAGTCACTAGGAGTGTTGTTAGAGGCCATATGAGCCATGAGAAATCAATCCCTTTTCGGAAAAATCCCCCGAGAGAGTCCACTGGATTGGTCAGAAAACTCTTCTGCTGTGAAAAACGTTCAATACCCAGAAAATCTTCCTAGCGCTTGACCTAAATCTCTCCTGTTATAGCTAGTTTAGTATTCATCCACCAGTTGTTCACCCCTTTTGGCAGAGCAGCTTCTCTGCACATTGAGAACGTTCCCACATTGCCCTTCACAATTCCGGCCTCCTAAATCTTTAATCATCATTACGGCTCTCCTCCGTACCCTCTCCAAAATCTCCAAATTAAGTTGTGGAGGCCCTAAATGGATGCAATCCTCTATTAAAAGTTGGAGTGTTACATATGCATCACATTATATAATAATAATAATGTTGGTATTTGTTAAGCGCTTACTATGTGCAAAGCACTATTCTAAGTGCTGGGGGAATACAAGGTGATCAGGTTGTCCCATCTGGGGCTCACAGTCTTAATCCCCATTTTACAGATGAGGTAAACAGCAGACAAGTGGCAGAGCCGGGATTAGAACCCATGACCTCTGACTCCCAAGCCTGTGCTCTTTGCACTGAGCCATGCTGCTTCTCATTATATCTTTGCATTATATCTTTGCACTGAGTTTGCCTTGGCCCCTTCAGACATGATTCTCTCAGTACAACCCTCCAACACAACCCTTCCTTCCCCCAATCTCACAGTCCGTTTCCAGCCTTTAATCATTCCCATCTCTTCACAGCCTACAGCCCAGTGCTTAGAACAGTGCTCTGCACATAGTAAGTGCTTAATAAATGCCATTATATATATGTGTGTATATATATGTATATATATACATCATCATCATCATCAATCGTATTTATTGAGCGCTTACTATGTGCAGAGCACTGCACTAAGCGCTTGGGAAGTACAAATTGGCAACATATAGAGACAGTCCCTACCCAACAGTGGGCTCACAGTCTAAAAGGGGGAGACAGAGAACAAAACCAAACATACTGACAAAATAAAATAAATATACACACACAGCTCTACCTTCTTTTCCCAATCATAACTGTGGTGTTTGCAAACCGCTATGTGCCAAGCACGGTACTAAGCACTGGGATAGATAAAACAAGATAATTAGGTGGGGCAGAGTTCACAGTCTAAGAAAAAGGAAAAAGAAGTGTTTAAGCCCCATTTTATGGATGAGAAAACTGAGACATGGGGAAGTTCAGTGACTTGCCCAAGGTCACACAGCAGAGCCGGGATTAGAACCCAGGTACTCTGACTCCCAAACTCATGCTCTTTCCAATAGTCCACGACGCTTTCACTAGTGCCTTTCATTAGACTCACAGTATTCAGCTCTTTCTGCATGTGGCTCTTTTTATATAGTCTTTATAGAGAGATCTTGAGATCTTGTTCCATGATCTAAAGAAGCACCAAAGCCAGGGCTAAAAATCTCCCCATATGTCTTTGGAACATTTGCTTTTCTAAAGGTCTGTTGACTATTCTTAAGCACAAACGAAAACATTCAGAGTTGTTATGCTCAGGAAAAGTTAAAATCTGTTTTATTCCTAGAACCCTTGAGATGCTCCCAACCCCTAAATGCTTGAAAGAACAGAAGAGAATAGAACAGGGAATTACCTAGTATTTCCTAGAAAAGCAGCATGACCTAGGGGGAAAGAGTAGGGGCCCAGAAGTCAGAGGACCTGGATCTAATTCCAGTTCTGCTGCTTGCTTGCTGTGCGACCTTCAGTAAGTCACTTCAATTCTCTGTGCCTCAGTAAAACTGGGGTGCAAAACCTGTTCTCTCTCCTACTCTGAATGTTGAGCTCCAAGGGCTGTGAACAATTTGGTTATTTTGTCTTTACCCCAGCTCTTAGTACAGTGCTTGGCACATAGTAAGAGCTTAAGATTTATGGGAAGCGGCCTAGTGGACACAGCAGTGGCCCGGGAGTCCGAAGAACCTGGGTTCTAATCCCAAATCCACCATTTGTCTGCTGTGTCACCTTGGGCAAGTCATATCATCATCATCATCATCAATTGTATTTATTGAGCGCTTACTGTGTGCAGAGCACTGTACTAAGCGCTTGGGAAGTACAAGTTGGCAACATACAGAGACAGTCCATACCCAACAGTGGGCTCACAGTCTAAAAGGGGGAGACAGAGAACAAAACCAAACATACTAACAAAATAAAATAAATAGAATAGATATGTACAAGTAAAATAAATAAATAAATAAATAAATAAATAAATAGAGTAACAAATATGTACAAACATATATACATATATACAGGAATATCAATTCCCTGTGCCTCAGTTCCCTCATCTGTAAGCATTGCTTAAGAAATACCATAAAAAATGAAAACGACAAAAAACCTACCACAGTTACTATTTCTGCTCTACATCCTCCTCTCCCGGATTACTTTCCTGCCTCCTGGAGATCCTACTCCGGCTCTCCACGCCACTATGGAACTTCCATCCAGACTCACTTTGGACTGTGAGCCCCTCGCGGGACAGGAACTGCGTCCAACCTGATTAGATGGTAACTAATTCAGCGCTTAGTACAGTGCTTGGCACATAGTAAGCGCTTAACAAACACCCATTAAAAAAACACAGAGAAAAGCAGTTGCTTTTGCAGGGGTCACTGTGGCAGCGGTGGTGACGATGGACTTAGGGCTGCTAGGAGCCTGAAATTTTGCTGCTCTGGACACAGCACCCTACCCTTCTTTCTTTCTACTTCATATCTATGTCCACATCTTTGTGTTGTTGTTGTGTTTTGCTTCATCTCTCCTTATATGCCTGTCATCAGTCCCTCTCCCTCCTTATAGTTGTAGATTGGGATCCCCTTGAGGATCATGGACTGTGATTATTCAATCATTCATTCAATCATATTTATTGAGCCCCTACTGTGTGCAGAGCACTGTACTTAACGCTTGGAAACTACAATTTGGCAACAAATAGAGACAATCCCTACCCAACAACAGGTTCACAGACTAGAGGCAACATGGCCTAGTAGAAAGACCACAGGCCTGGGAGTCGGAGGACCCGGGTTCCAATCCTGGCCCTACCACTTATCTGCTATGTGACTCTGGGCAAGTCACTTAACTTCTCTCTCCCTCCGTTTCCTCATCTGTAAAATGAGGACTAAATCCTTCCCCCTCCTACCGAGACTGTGAGCCCCATGCAGGACAGAGACTGGCTCCAAACTAATAATCTTGTATCTACTCCAGACCTTAGAGAAGTCCTTGGCATGTGGTAAATTCTTAACAAATGCCATAACAATAATCATCATTAGTAGTAGTGTGCATTCTTTCCCAGTCCTTAATACAGTGTTCAGCCCACAGTGCGCACTTAATAAATGGTATTACTACTACTAGTATTCAACTGATTGTGACATGTGTGATTATTAATAGCTACCCTTGATGTTTAAAGTAGAAATTTGGTTGGTTTTAAAATATTCACAGAAAGCAAAAATAACCAAAATTCTGCATTTCTGAAGCAGGCAGTGATTAATAAAATATCCCTCGGAGCTGTGAGGCACATGTCAGCTCGGGAAATAGGTTTCTAAGAAGACTAAAAAAAGTGACAAAATGATATTTTTGTTTGGTGGGGGCGGGGATCTAAAATAGTTCTATTTTAGAACGGGTAAATCCATACGCTTATCATTCCTGGCCAGTAACAAGCACTGACAGCATTTTCACTGACATACTGTGAGCCTCTTATTGGATACAAGCTTCATCTTATTGTGCAAAAACACATCTCTTCACAAACACCCACACTTTAAATGAAGGTCATTTCAAAACTCTGAGATCAGTGGCGACATACATGATTGGGCCCATTGAAGGAGCAGTGTCAAAAGGTGGAAAGTGTAAAATTACACCTGCCCACTGTTTGTTCTCATCGGGAATAGCTTGCACACTTCCACCGCTGTAACTCGATAAGGCACTTAGAGACTCACGTGAAAAACCTGAGCAGATGGACCAAAACAAGCATATGGCTAGTTTTTAATGGGTAAGTTTTGGATGGAGTAATAATAATAACTGTGGTATTTGTGATGTGCTTACTTGGTGCCAGGCACTGTACTAAGTTCTGGGGTGGATGCAAGCAGATCGGGTTGGGTACAGTCCCTGTCTCACATGGGGCTCACAGTCTTAATCTCCATTTTCCAGATGAGGCAGCTGAGGCACAGAAAAACGAAGCAACTTGCCCAAGGTCACACAGCAGACATGTGGAAGATCCGGAATTAGAGCCCACAACCTTCTGACTCCCAAGCCCTTGCTCTAACCACTGCACTATGGAGAAGCAGCGTTGCTCGGTGGAAAGAGCACGGGCTTTGGAGTCAGAGGTTATGGGTTCAAATCCCGGCTCTGCCAACTGTCAGCTGTGTGACTTTGGGCAAGTCACTTAACTTCTCTGGGCCTCAGTTACCTCCTCTGTAAAATGGGGATTAAAACTGTGAACCCCCCGTGGGACAACCTGATCCCCTTGTAACCTCCCCAGCGGTGAGGTTACAAATAGTAAGCGCTTAACAAATACCATCATTATTATTATTATTATTATTATTACACCTTGGAATGGGGCTATTACTAATGGTGCAGGCCTGAATTTGAGTTGGCAGTGAAGGAGTGGAGGGAGATAACGCATCAGATTTAATGGCAGGCTGACCATATTGGTCCAGGGCTGGTACAAGTTTTTCTGTTAGAAACATCATTCTCATATTGGAGAGGTACCCTCCGTAGCAACATCAACAGCCGACGAACACAGCAAGTTAAAGATTTGGGAAAGGGCTGCCTTGACAATGTTCACAGACATTTGTTTTCTCCCCTCAGATCAGAAATTGGGAGTCCATCTGTTTATGATCAGATGCCACTCTCTCTAAGATCTTCTACCAAAGTTTTACCCTCTCTTTAATAAATACCACGAAAACTGACATTCCAGCTAAGGAGAGAGGGGATGAAGGTCAGACAGAGAGAGACAGGAGAAGCTATTAGACAGGCACCATCGGTAGCAACATTTAGCTATAGGTGCACGAATAACTCAACAAGATAGTAGCGGAGGGGATCACAGTGCATATGCACAGACTGTCTCTTGTGCCGACGTTGCTGTTGACCAATTTTGCTTTTATTCTCTTGTCTCACATGTCTCCAACCCTGGCACAAAGAAGGAAGAATTCACATGTGGAAGAGACGCTGAATATCCTTGGCTAACAGGTGTAGATCCCACGTAAGGTTTAGGGGAGCGGTTAGAAAGTAATCTCAATTCCTGTCTATTTGGGTCTCTTTTGTAATGATGTCAAAAGGACCGGTTTTGGATACAAGTCTTGCAAGAAAATTTTCAACCTGCCATAGCAGAAATTAACATCCACTATCCCCCATATTTAATCAAAATCCTTGAGTCTATAACCACGGTATTTTTTTGCAAAATGGACCACATTAAATAAATTCTGGGTAGCAGGGACAAGCTAATTAGACTGAAGGAAAAACCCCACAAAAAGCTTCCAGACAATTCTTAAAGCTGTACCCAGAGAGCATGGCTTCCATAAATCAGGCCATAGGAAACAGGGAGACAGGTGGAGAGGAGAGGAAGTGAAGAGGAAAGGAAGAGATGAACGAGAATTTAGGATATGATTGAGAACAACGTTCTGCACATTTCCTATGGGGGAGAGGACTGAATTAGGAGCTTGGGAGAGTACAATACAACACAGTTGGTAAACACATTCCCTGACCACAGTAAGCTGCTGTGTGACCTTGGATAAGTCACTAAACTTCTCTATGCCTCAGTTCCCTCTTCTGTAAAATGGAGATTAAGACTGTGAGTCACACTTAGGACATGGACTTGGGATATTCAGATTGGACATGAATATATTGTACCTACCCCAGTGGTTAGTACAGTGTCTGGCACACAGTAACTGAACTCTCTTTTTTCCCCATCCAAACTGGCCAAGCAGAATAAATTGTGGGGATACAACGTTTGTGATTCTTGGCTGCAATCAAGGGCAACTTCAGAAAGGGCAGAACCAC
Organism: Tachyglossus aculeatus; assembly: GCF_015852505.1. Lineage (NCBI taxonomy): Eukaryota > Metazoa > Chordata > Mammalia > Monotremata > Tachyglossidae > Tachyglossus > Tachyglossus aculeatus. Next base: position 60,299,808 of record NC_052074.1, read on the forward strand.
AGGGACAACTGCAACGGGTGGACCAAGGAACTGTGTCTGTTTACAGTTATACTGGACTCTCCCAAGCGCTTAGTTCAGTGCTCTGCACATGTTAAGTGCTCAATAAATCCAACTAAATGAATGAACGAAAGAATGCCCAGCCTGACAGGCCCCAATCCAGAAAGGAACAGCTCTTGGCATGAAAAAAAGAGCTTCAAGAGGATCATGAGACAGAGGCAAAAAATTGATAACAGCGTGAGGTGCTATAAACAGCAAACGTTAGTCCCCTTGGGGAGCAGTTGTGTAGTAAGCTGGGAACTGTCCCCCATGAGCTCTAGCAAACTATCCTGAATATGATAACAATCATCATCATCATCATAGCACAATTTCTTAAGTGCTTACTATGTTCTACACACTACTAAGCATTGGGGTAATAATAGTAATTATTATTTTGGTATTTGTTAGGTGCTAAGTGCAAGCAATGTTCTAAGCGCTGAGGTAGATACAAGGTAATCAAGTTGGACACAGTCCCACATGAGGCTCACAGTCTTAATCCCCATTTTATGGATGAGGTAGCCGAGCACAGAGAAATTAAGCGATTTGCCCAAGGTCACACGACAGATATGTGGCAGGGTGGGATTAGAACCCATGTCCTTTGACTGCCAAGTCCATGTTCTTGCTGCTAAAGCTGTGCTGCTTCTCAATATAAGAATCAGGTCAGACATAGTCCCTATCCCACATGGGGCTAACGGTCTAAGAGGGAGAGAAGGTAAGTAAGCCCCATTTTACAGATGAGGCAACTGAGGCAGAGAGAAGTTCAGTGACTTGCCCCAGGCTTTACAGCACGCAGGGGGCAAGCGCTTAGTACAGTGCTCTGCACACAGTAAGCGCTCAATAAATACGATTGATTGAATGAAAGGGAGCAGAATTGGGGTTAGAACCCAAGTGCTCTGACTCAGGTCTGCACTCTGTCCACTAGACCCTGCTGCTCTTTGGAAAACTCTTATTTACACTTGGTGCATATTTTCTATGTTCTTCTGAAGATCTGAAAAAATGTTAATTAGAAAAATACTCATCTCATGGTTTCTGTTTTAATTCCCCAAGTGTAACTGCAAAATGAAATGTGTTCATGACATAATGAAGAGATGAAGCTAAGCTACTGCTTCTATTAAAATAGGAAAGAAAGAGCAAATCAAAATGAGCAAATCTGAACACTGGCTTAGCCTCCCTCTCCCTTCGGAATGCGGTGGCTTCAGATCGTTCATTTTTTAATGAACTAAATTCAATCCTTTTAAAAAGTAGAGCATGCACGATTCAGAACCTTCAGCTTGTACCCAACCTACCAACTCTCCTTCAGCTTGTACCCTACCCACTCTGTAGTTGCCCTACGATAAAGGTGGAACCCACAGATTCTAGTACACAATGTGCCAAGCACTTACAGGATGGATTTTGTTGAGAAACAACCTTACAATAGCAATGCATTTTGACTAAAGCAAAATTAAGAAGAAAAAAAACCACTTCCAATGGGAATAGTCAAGACTAGCTCCTAATGGAACTGGGAAATCTATTTTCCACTTTCAGCTGAACATCCTGGGAATTAACGAGGATTGAGGCTCGTCCATCCATTATTCTAGATTGGAGACTCCATCTTAGCAGGTTTAGGGCTTGCTGTATGTAATGCGATGAATCAGTGGGGGAACAGAGTCTGTGAACTCTACATGTGACAGGGATTGGGTCCAACCTGATTAGCTTGTATTTACCCCAGCACTTAGTATAGTGCCTGGCACATAATAACCTCTTACATTCCATTAAAAAACACCAAACAGGAATAATTAGTTTTCACTCTCTCGTTCAATCTCATCTATCTCACCTACGACCTCTTGTCTAGGTCTTTCCTCTGGCTTAGAACTCCCTCCCTCTTCACATGTTGACAGAATACTATCTACCCACCCTCAAAACCTTATCATTATCAATGCTATTTATTGAGCATTTACTTTGTGCACAGGACTTTACTAGGAGCTTGGGAGAGTACAATACAACAGGTAGACACATTCCCTGCCCACAATGAGCTGTTGTGTGACTTTGGACCAGTCACTTAACTTCTCTATGCCTCAGTTCCCTCATCTGTAAAATGGGGATTAAGACTGTGAGCTCTATGTGGAACATGTATTCCATCCAACCTGAATAGCTTGTACCTACCCCAGAGTTTAGTACAATATCTGGCACGCAGTAAGCACTTAACAAATACCATTAATAAAGAAAAGCAAAAACACGAGTTTACAATCTAGAAGATTAAAATCAAATCTCCTCCAAGAGGATTTCACTGACTAAGCCGTTATTTTCCCTAATCCCTCTCCCTTCTGCATAGTCCAGTACACTTGGATCTAGACTGTAAAATCGTTCTGGGCAGGGAATGTGTTTGTTGTATTGTAGTTTCCCAAGCTCTTAGTACAGTGCTCTGCACACAGTAAGTACTCAAATATGAATGAATAAATGAATAGATGTACCATTCAAGCATTTGATATTCACCCCACCCTCAGCCTCACATATGCTTAACTACATATGCTTAACTCATTTGAATGTCTACATTCCCCTTCTAGGTTGTAAGCTCTTTGTAAACACGGAAAGTGCCTACCAACTCTGTTAGACTGTACTCACCCAAGCACTTATTACAATGCTCTGCACGTAATAAGGGCTCAATAAATACCATCCATCAAAGGATTGCTCTGCACACAATAAGCGCTCAATGGATACCATGGATTGATTCATCAGTCCAGTCTCTTCAGACGGTATCAAAACAATAGCAGTAAATGGAAAAAATAAAATAAAAATTAACAAAAACTGACAGAGTCCATGTTGACCCCAACAAGTAACTTTAATTCGTAAACTGCAGGAAGAGGGTGGAAAAAAAGATGAGGTTTTTTTGATCCTTTCCTCAGCTTCCTCTCTGGGATCAGTGCTGATGTCCTAAAGGAACACCCAAACTCCAAACAGTAACCAGTAGTAAGTAGTAAGTGCTTAATAAATACCACAAAAAAAAATAGAATTAATGATCAGCAATTTATCTAGAAACATATACAAAATTATCCTCTAGGGAATAAAAAACAGTCATGGTGACCAAATGTGAGTGATATTTCCTGTCCTAAGGTATAATTGTGATTAATAACTAAAAAGTGACTGATCCTTGGACGAGCAGCAGCATGGTCTAGTGGTTAGAGTATGGGCCTAGGTGTCAGAAGGACCTGAGTTCTAATCCCAGCTCCACTGTTTGTCTGCTGGGTGACCTTGAGCAAGTCACTTCATTTCTCTATGTCCCAGTACCTCATTTGGAAAATGGGGATTAAAATGGTGAGCCCCATGCGGGACAGGGACTGCGCCCAACCTGACAACCTTGTATCTACCCCAGAGCTTTGTACAGTGCCTCAGTAATCATTTAACAGATAGCATAAAACAAATCAGAAAGGTAATTAAGGCAAAAATGAGCAAATCCGGGGAACAACTCTCCAGTTTCCCTCTTCCGAGTCGCTGCCAGGGGCCTTCCTGGGCAGATGGTTGGATGACATTACATCCACAACCCATACTGTTCTACGACTCCCTGATCCGGAGTGTGCTCAAGAGGCATTACACGGGATCAGGCTGGAGGGGAGCAGAGTAGCAGAAACAGACAGTGCGTCCCTCCCATATCCACCTGCTCACAGACACCACTGGTATTAAAGCAGTCAGTCCATCACCTTGCCCCTCCTGCCTCACCTCGCTACTCACCTACTCCAAATCAGACTGTACACTTCGCTCCTCTAGTGCTAACCTTCTCACTGCGCTTCCATCTCGCCTGTCTCGCCGCCCACTCCTCACCAACATCCATCCTCTGACCTGGAACGCCCTCCTTCCTCAAATCTGACTGTTACTTTCCCCCTGTTCAAAGCTTTACTGAAGGCACATCACCTCCAGGAGGACTTCACTTTCCTCTTCTTTCACTCCGCTCTACGTCACCCTCTGTTCATTCCCCCTCCCAGCCCTACAGCACTTATGTACATATCTGCAATTTGTTTTTATATTAATGTATGTCTCCCCCACTCTAGACTGTAAACTCATTATGGGAAGGGAATGTGTCTGTTTACTGTGGTAACGTACACTCCCAAGCACTTAGTATATGCTCTGCACATAGTAAGGGCTCAATAAATGTGATTGAATGAATTTAGGAAAGACTGAAAGGCCAACCTTGACCTCTTCTTTCTCCAGTTATAGACACTAAGAATGTATTTCAAGGTTTAGCCAAAATGTAGTCACCCTTTAATAATAATTATAATGGTGGCATTTGTTAAGAGCTTTCCATATGTGAAGCATTGTATTAGGCAGCCGGATAAGTACAAGGCGATCACGTTGGACGTAATCCCTGTCCAAATGGGGCTCGCAGTCTGAGGGTGAGGGAATAGGACTGAATCCCCATTTTACAGATGAGGAAGCTGAGGCATAGAGGAAGGGAAGTCACTTGCCCAAGATCACACAGCAGACAAGCGGAGGAGCCAGGAATAGAACCTAGGTTCTCTGACTCCCAGGCATGTGCTCTGTCCACTAGGCCACACTACCTCTCTAGCTATTAAGAGAAGACTAGCTCACCATTCTTGTTCATTAATGCTAATCAAGGATACCCAAGACCCTGCCTTTGTCCCCTCTTTTCTTCTTCCCCCCACTCCAGTGCTCTCAGGAACAGTATAGAATAGGCAAATATCAAATATTTAGGTTTCTAGCTAACTAATGGGTGCTGAGTCCATCCTTCCCCTGTTGACTTTCAACCCTCTCCTGCTAGCTTTTTGTGTAGACTCAAGACTCTAGATTGTAAACTCATTGTGGGCAGAGAACATGTCTATCAACTCTGTTTTACTGTACCCTCCCAAGTGCTTAGTACAGTGGCCTGCACACAGTAAGCACTCAAGTGATTGACTGATTGATAGCCTCTAGTCTTTGCAAACAAGAAAAAAAAAATCAATCTTTTTACATTGAAACATATTATTGAGGTTGCATTTTAATATAAAATTCCTAATTCCTTTCCGCCAAATAACAAATTTCCACATAATATACCGTAGTGAATGGCATGTCATTTTAGGGGAGCTTTGTTTTCCTCTTTTCTTTATTAACAAACCTCAGAAGTATGAGTTGAAGACTTACTGAAGGAGTATGAACATCTGACACACTCCAGACGGTGCACTGAAATTTCTGTCAGGACAAAAATGAGTCTTTCCCTTCCCGCTTATGTAACTATTCTCACTTATGTAAACACCCTTAAACTCCGTTTCCCCTATACGTAATCTGTTTTAATGCCTGTGCCCTCCTATAGACCATAAGTTCCTTGTGTACTCTGTTGTACTGTGCATTCCCAAGAGCTTAGGACAGTGCTCCGCACACAGTAAATGTTTGCTAAGCACTTACCATGGGCCAGGTACTGTACTGCGTATTGGAGTAGACACAACCTCATCAGGAGTCCATGTCCCACAAGGGGCTCACGACTTTACAGTTGAGGTAATTGAGGTACAGAGAATTTAAGTGACTTGCTCAAGGTCACATAGCAGACATGTAGCGAAACTGGAATTAGATCCTCTGACTTCCAGGACCACCATGATGCTTCTCAGTTACTGCATCAGAACATTTGCTCCCTTCTACCACAACAACAACTCTGGACATTCGGCTGTTGTTCGCCTCGCAAACAAAAGGTTGCTAATTAGAGAATCCAAATTCACTCAAATCAGCAGTTTTTCCACTAAGTCATCTGATGCACATAGTATCATCGTCCCTGCACAGCACTGGAAGGTGATAAACTAAAATGGAATTATTAGGTTGGAAGAGGATTTAAAAATGGGAAAAATCTCGAGGAGGACACCACTTGCTTTTTCATTCTGGTCTCTGAAAGTGTGATCAGGCTAAAAGAGAAAAGGATTTAAAGGCATCCTTTACCTGATTGCTAATTTGGGAGGTGATTCAAACAATTAATTTGGTCAATAATAATTTGCTCTTTCAATGTTTTTAAGCACATCCTCAAATCTAGTCTCCCTAGAGAGACAGACACCCTGGAAGAAAGGGTCTAGAAAGCAGAGGTGTCTTCTTTGTACAAAGCAGTGTGGCCTAGTGGATAGAGCATGGGACTGGGAGTCAGAAGGACCTGGGTTCTAAACCAGCTCCGCCACTTGTCTGCTGTGTGACCTTAGCCACGTCCCTTTACTTCTCTGTGCCTCATTTAACTTCATCTGTAAAATGGGGATAAAGATTGGGAGACTCACATGGGACATGGACCTTGTCCAACCTGATCAGCTTGTATCTGCCCCAGTGCTTGTACAGTGCCTGGCACTTAGTAAACTTTTAATGAATACCATAAAAACGTCAGTATGGAAGAAATGCTTCATCTTCTTCCTTTCCCATCCCTCCCTCGACGGCCGAGACTTCTAAAACTCTGAGATCACTGTGAGTCCAGAGAAGTGACAGGGAGGAAAGACTACACTATGATAATAGCAGGCACAGCAAAAACCCACCGTTAGTCTCCTGCAAACAAAAATACACGGAAACTGAAAAGCCGAAAGGGCGGATTGAATTTCAAAACACTGAGGCATACGGCATGGAATTTTTCCTTCACTGTGCCTTATGCGGCTCTGATTCCCTTCAAGGCTTGACCCTATCTACCCTCTCCACTCTCCCCTCCCTTCTTCTTTGGCTCCATTCAACTGGAGTGGGCTTCCTGTCCTGGTCAAGGCCAGCGTTTCGTCAGCACCCAGCCAATTTGCATTTTGTGGTCTCCAGAGCGGGATGATTCACTCCTTGCACCTCCTCCTCAGATGGTGCCGGTGAGGTTTGGCTCTGGGGTCCGGTGCCACCCCCGGCTTAGCCCTGGAAGGAGACTGGAATGTTTTTCTACAAAAGTGTTGAGGCCATGTTTCCCCACTTCTCAAGAACCTCCAGTGGCTGCCCATCCACCTTAGACTAACTCCTTAATCACCTTGCCCACTTCTACCTTGCCTCCCTGATTTTCTACTACAACCCTGCCTGAACTTTTCCCTCTGTAATGTGAATCTTCTCACCGTACACCCACATCATCTATCTATTCTATTTATTTTATTTTGTTAGTATGTTTGGTTTTGTTCTCTGTCTCCCCCTTTTAGACTGTGAGCCCACTGTTGGGTAGGGACTGTCTCTACATGTTGCCAATTTGTACTTCCCAAGCACTTAGTGCAGTGCTCTGCACATAGTAAGCACTCAATAAATACGATTGATGATGATGATGATGATGATGGTCTATCCCGCCGTCGACCTCTTGCCCACAACCTGTCTCTGGCCTGGAACGTCCTCCCTCCCCACACCTGACAGACAATTACTCTCCCTCCCTTCAAAGCCTTATTGAAGATACATCTCCTCCACGAGGTATCCTCTAATCCCTCTTTCCTTTCTTCAACTCCCTTCTGAGTCACCCTGACTTGCTCACTTGTAGGTGGAATTGTAGATAGAGCTAAAGGTCTGTGATACTGTTGCACTGTACTCTCCCTAGTGCTTACTGCATGATGATGTTGAGCCTCTGGAAGAAAATCCTCCCAAAAATATCTTTTCATTTAAGCCCAAGGTAGGACACTCCAGGTTTGCAAAGCTCATTCCAGCAAGATTATATTATGAGTTTGACACGAAAATCTCCTTGCTGTGAAACTAACAGTTCTTTCCAGGGTCACTAGGAGATTTGAGGATTCAAGTATTCAATTTTTTTTTAACGATGGCCTTAACTCCAAAAGCCCTTTTTTCTATCGTCTCTGATTCTAATATGAAATAATACGGAAATGGGAAAAAAAAACCCTCTCTTACAGAATGGGATACTGCCCCACAAATGCACTGATTGCCATTCTTCTTATTTTTTTCAATCAATGGTATTTATTGAGTGCTTACTTATGCAGAGCACTGTACTAAGTGCTTGGAAGAGTACAAATCCTGAGTTAATTTATAGGACCCAGAACAGGTGGATGTATTTCCTTCAGAAGCCCAAGAAAATCTTGGGCTACTTAAATTTTGCATAGATGGCACTAAAAGGTTTACCTCCACGACAGGATCATTTTTTCAGACTCTCACGTTAAAGGAAAGGGGAAATTAGCTGAGTATGAGTTCTGGAAAAGAATCCTCACAAAAATTTAAGCGACCTGATAGATACATTCCCCGCTTATAAGGAGCTTACCGTCTGAAGGGGGAAAGAGACAGACATTAAATATATTATGGATATAAATAAATTACAGATGTGCCATGGGGCTAGCTGCCCAAATAATCTGCCAATGAATTTAATTTTCACTAAATGCTGTTTTGATCAGTGGAGTAAGGATTACATGATTCAGTATTCAAAACTATTTCAATTATTCATTTATACCTAAATTGAACTGTAATTGATCAATCTGTGTCAAGAGAAAGTCCCATGTTCCCTTACAAAATCCAAATAAATATCTGTGCTCTTATTCTAAGCTACTCCCAGAATCTTTTCAGTGTAAATGCTAAGCACCAAATATGACAACATCTTAATTGGGAATTCAAGTTTTATCGAGCCTTCTGCATTCATCACACTTTAACCAATTTCTGGCTGGATTTAATCTCCAGAACCAATACAGGGTGTGCTCGTGGAGAATAAAAAACAATGTAAATGTTTTCAGGTTGCCAGTTCTGACAGCATCCTGCCCAGGGGCTCCCCAGATCTTGAAACCTTTTAGACGATTAAAGCCAGGGTGTCACCATTTCCCATTCAGGTTGAAAATCCCTTAGGGGAACATGTCCAACACACCCATCTGGAAACTTTGAGTAGAAAACAAATGTTGTGCAGCTGTTTAGCTCAAGACTTCATAATAATGGTATTTGTTAAGCGCTTACTGTGTGTTAAGCACTGTTCTAAGCTCTGGGGGAGATAACCAGCTTATTATACAAGCTAATGAGGTTGGACACAGTCTTAATTCCCATTTTACAGATGAGGTAACTGAGGCACAGAGAAATTAAGTGACCTGCCCAAGGTCACACAGCAGACAAGTGGTGGAGCCAGGATTAGTACCCAGGGAGTCAGAACCCCCATGTTCTAGCCACTAGGCCATGCTTCATGCCTGGTGCACCTTGCCCATTGCATCTCTGGTCTTCCTAAAGATGTTTTAGCAAGCGACACATGAAGTACAGCAAAAGCTAGGATTGAGATCTCCATGTGGGACAGGAATTGAGTCCAACCTCATCATCATCATCATCATCAATCGTATTTATTGAGCGCTTACTGTGTGCAGAGCACTGTACCAAGTGCTTGGGAAGTCCAAGTTGGCAACATATAGAGACAGTCCCTACCCAACAGTGGGCTCACAGTCTAAAAGGGGGAGACAGAGAACAAAACCAAACATACTAACAAAATAAAATAAATAGGATAGATATGTACAAGTAAAATAAATAAATAAATAAATAGAGTAATAAATATGTACAAACATATATACAGGTGCTGTGGGGAAGGGAAGGAGGTAAGATGGCCTGATTATCTTCTAATTATCCCAGTGCTTAAAACACTGTTTGATGCAGAGTAAGCATTTAACAAATATAACAATAATAATAAAAATAAGTAATGATAATAAATAATAGAAAAGCCAAATCCTGACTCTCCAGCATGGAAGACTTGGGTGGCTGCCTCTTCCTGACCTGCTCAGGCCTGAGGGTCTAATGTCAAATCTGGAGAGATTGAAAAGCGGTGTGTCTCAGTGGAAAGAGCATGGGCCCATGAGTCAGGAGACCTGGGTTCTAATTCCGGCTCTGCCAACCTGTCTGCTGTGTGACCTAAGACAAGTCCCTTCGATTCTCTGAACTTCCGTTTCCCCATCTGCAAAAATAGGGAGAAAATACCTCTTGTCCCTCCTTAGACTGTGAGCCATACACAGATCAGGGATGATATCGAGTTTGCTTAGAGTGTACCTATCTCATGGTTTGTACAGTGCTTGGCACATAGTAAGTACTTAAATTCCATTATCATTAAATTAGACCATTATCCTATTCCTCCTATCGACAACAAAACAATTCCCAGAATGGCAGCCTTGTGATAGCACTGTAAAGAGAGTAGCTGTTCTGAACACAACTTGCAAATTTTCAGCTGATCTGTTCCCTGTCCGGCATCTCTCTGACACCCGATAAATTTGTTCCTGTAAGTTTTATTTTTAAATTCCTGCCAAAGACCTTTTCATGTGTCACTTATGACGCCTTTACTTACAAAACATATATTACGCTACGTCTGTTTGCACCATGATGAACACAAGAGCTTGGTAATTTAAGAACTAGCTCAAGCACATATTCTTTCTTCCTCTCCATAAATAATTTTAGTGTCTGTCTCCCCCACTAGATTGAAAGCTCTTTCTGGCAGGAATCGTGTCGAGCACGGGCTTTGGAGTCAGAGGTCATGGGTTCAAATCCCGGCTACGCCAATTGTCAGCTGTGTGACTTTGGGCAAGTCACTTCACTTCTCTGTGCCTCAGTTACCTTATCTGTAAAATGGGGATGAAGACTGTGAGCCCCCCGTGGGACAACCTGATCACTTCGTAACCTCCCCAGCGCTTAGAACGGTGCTTTGCACATAGTAAGCACTTAATAAATGCCATTATTATTATTATTATTATTTATTGTACTTTTCCCAATACAGCTTATACTTCCCAAGCACTTAGTACAGTGCTCTGCACACAGAAAGTGCTCAATAAATACAATTGAATGAATGAATACAGCGCTCTGCACATAGTAGGCACTCAATACTAAAGGAATGATTATCACTTTCAAAGCAAAAAAAAGAAGCTTATGAATGCCACGGGAAGTGGGCAAAAGTACAAACATTAGGTGTTTTTTTTAGTGGCATTTGTTCATTCATTCAATCACATTTGTTGAGTACTTACTGTGTGCAAAGCACTGTACTGAGAGCTTGGGGGACTACAATATAACAACAAACAGAAGCATTCCCTGCCCACAACAAGCTCACAATCGAGAGGTCACTATTTAAATAAAAATGAGAGGAGCAGCAAAGGGGGGTTGGGAATTTTTTAAACACCGTAATACCATCTTTAATACTATCGGAAGGTAACCACCATAAGTGGAAAGGGTGCGGGGAGCCAGCTATGCAGAGAACAATTACACAGCCCTGAATTGGAGTCCACAATTCAAAGGGGAGAGCAGATAGAAATGTTTAGTTCAGCATCATACATTCAAATTTCAACTATCAAACTGAAGAAACAAATGCTTCTTGAAGAAGCCTCCATCCCACAGATCAAATGCCTTGCCGACCCTAAGACTGGGATAAGAAAAGTTTTGCCCAATTGTCTAAAGAGACCAGATCAACCCTTCCAGAACATTCATGCACATTCATGCTCAGCATCAGGAGCCCACCTGGCTTGGAGAAAATCTTCCTTAGGAATGGGGATTATATGTGGAGAGATACTGATGATGATGATGGCATTTAATGAGTGCTTACTATGTGCAAAGCACTGTTCTAAGCATTGAGATTCATTCATTCATTCAATCGTATTTACTGAGCGCTTACTGTGTGCAGAGCACTGTACTAAGCGCTTGGGAAGTACAAGTTGGCAACATACAGAGACAGTCCCTACCCAACAGCCGGCTCACAGTCTAACAAAACAAAAAATATTAACAAAATAAAATAAATAGAATAGTAAATATGTACAAGTCAAATAAATAGAGTAACAAATACAGTACAGTGCCTGGCACATAATAAACACTTAACAATTACCACAGTTATTATTATGACTATTATTAAGGGAACAGGTGAAATGGGGGAAAGAGGGGAGAAGACAGTGTTGGAAGAGTAAAAGCTCCTCCAATTTCCAGGTGAAACTCTCTGGCTCCAAGCAGCTCACCAGGAGTCAAACGGACCTTTCATAGTGGCTCACATGGGCATGGTCCAGCCTTATTTACTATGACATGGAAGACAGCGTTGGAAGCGTAAAAGCTCCTCTAATTTCCAGGTGAAACTCTCTGGCCCCAAGCAGCTCACTAGGAGTCAAATGGACCTTTCATAATGGCTCACATGGGCATGGTCCAGCCCTATTTACTATGACATGGAAACACTGAGGCATCACCCCCAGCTCCTGCCAGATCCAAATTGGTTGTCCCCAAGAAGTCTTGTTCTCAAACTACTTAAGATGGAAATATGTAAATATATCTCCTGTCTATCTTTCTGACTCTTTCTACCCAGTGTGCTTGTTGAGAGATTAAGATATTGATGAAAACTTGGTTTTGATCTCGGCAGAATCCATTTACGATTTGGTCCAGGAGCTCTTGCTATTTGCTTGACCCCATTCAGCAAATATTGAATACAAATGCTTGAGTTACTTGCTGTATTTGTTGAGCACTTTCTATAAGCCAAGCACTCTACTAAGCTCCTGGAGCTGATACATTTGGGGCTGGTAGTCTAAGTGGAGGGGGAACAGATATTGATTGATTGACTCCCCATTTTGCAGATGAGGGAACTGGGGCAAAGAAAAGTGAAGTGACTTGCCCAAGGACATCCAGCAGGAAAGTGGCAGAGTCGGCATTAGAACCCAGGTCCTCTGATTCCCAGGCCTGTGCTCTTTCCACTAGGCCATGCTGCTTCTTACAATTTCACCTCTTCTCAATCCCTCATATAGGTTTAGTGGAGAAATTAAAAAATGAAGCATTTAACTGTTTTTTCCAAAATCCCAAGAGGGAAAGAAGAAGAATGTGAAAGTCATATGAGAAGCCAAAACAAGACTCTAGTCAGTCAATCACATTTATTGAGCGCTTTCTGTGTGCAGGGCACTAACTAAGCACTTGGTAGATTACAATATCGCAGATGCATTCCCTGCCCTTAACAAGTTTACAGTCTAGAAGGGAGATTATAGTCTTGAGGGGATCTTACAGTCTGGAGGCAAGTGACTTTGTTAAAAATACTTCCCAAATTTTACAAGAATCTAGAGACTCCTGACAAACACCGAGCTCTTCCCCTGTAAATAAGTTTTAGTAAAGAGCAACACACCTCAAAATGACTCAAACTTTTGTCTTCTTCTGTTCAGTGCCAATTTAGTCTTGACTGCAGCTATGAAAGAGTATGATTAATTTAAATCCTCCAGGCAGTCACATGAAAAGAAAACATATACCAGTGCTGTTTACTGTATTCTCCCAAGCACTTAATGCAGTGCTCTGTGCGTGGTAAGCGCTCAATCAGTACCACTGATTGATAGACTGATCTTAATTCTTGTTACTTTGATGAGATGTTTGATTTTGAGTACTGACAACATGCTCTGCTAATATTGTAAGACGCCGATCCTGCTTTTACAGATTGTGCGGGGAACTTAAAGGAAGCTACACAATGCCAGCTAGTGTGCACTACAAATATTCACTCTTACTAATGACGAGATTGCTTACACTACACATTGTATGCTCCTTCAAGGCAAGGATCATACCTACCAAGTCTATTGATTTGTTTTCTCCCAAGAGCTCAGTTCAGTGCTCTGCACAGAGTGAGCACTCGATGAATGCCTTTGGTTGATGGATCAATATAAACCTCCCACGGAAGCTGCGCTGTTGGTGTGCTAATCAATTCCAGGGCCTCATCACTCATAATTCCATCTTAACATCTTGTCTGTCAGGCCAAGAGAGCAGAATAATCAATTTAAGAAGCAATGTGGCCTAGTGGAAAGAGCTCTGGGAGTCAGAGGTCCTCGGTTCTAATTCTGATCCATCACTTTTCTGCCCTGTGACCTACGGCAACTCGATTCACTTCTCTGGGCCTCAGATACCTCGTCTGGAAAATGAAGATTAAATCCTCCTCCCTCTGACAGACCTCTGTCACCTCCCCAGGTGGGACAGGGACTGTGTCCAACCTGATTCTCTTATATCTACCCTAGGGCTTATCTCTAATAAATCACGTAAAAACTCATTATCATTATTTCTGCTACCCTGACCTACATAGATAGGATTCACCATCACATGTGCCACCTTCAAAAACAGAAGTGATCTCTCTAGATAAGGAAGCAGACAAGTGTTCAAACTGTGTCTAGCTTGCCGACAGCATCCTTCCAGATACTAAAACTGCCGAGCCAATTTAATTCTCAAATCAAGTCAAACTCACCAACTCTACTCACTGAAGGAGTTGAAAACAAAAGCTCAATTAATTCTCCGGAAACAAAGGGGAGTTGAGAAAGAATAAATCGTTGCCTTGGAGTGTCAGCGTCTGAGAGGAACTCATTTGGAAACTCCAAATGTTGTGCTTTAGGGATTTGGATTAAGACAGAATATTATCTTCTGTTAATACTCTTTGCTGGACCCGGCAGCGATCACGTGGTGGTTACCAATCCTCCTCACACAACCAACTCCACTGGCCTTTGTGCTATAAATGTAGCAGGACACAATCAGATTACTCCAAATCTAAATAATGTGTGTTCTTCGGGGACAGATGAAGCCTAATCCCTCCTTTCATAAAGCAGACCCGATGTGGGTTCCCATCAGCACATGGTGAAAGGATTCTTGGGGCTGCTACTTCAGGAAGTGATGGCCCCATTTTAAATAATAATAATGATAATAATAATAATGTTGGCATTTGTTAAGCATTTACTGTGTGCAAGGCACTGAATTAAGTGCTGGGGTGGATACCAGCAAATCAAATTAGACACAGCCCCTGTCCCACATGGGGCTCACAGTCTCAATCCCAATTTTATAGATGAGGTAACAGAGGTCAGTGAAGTGACTTGCCCCAGGCCATATAGCGGACAAGTAGTGGAGCCAGGATTAGAACCCATGACCTTTTGATACCCAGGCCCGTGCTCTATTCAATATGTCAAGCTGCTTCTCATGCTGCTTTTAAAATACAGATGATTGCTTCGCACAGACATCTCTTTATGTTGGGTATGGTTTGTGTTTTTAAAGAGGAAGACAAAAACAATTAACAATTAACAAAAGTGACTCCTTCCAAGAATACACCTTATTCATTTGGGGGATTGAGTGTCAGTAAAAAGGTCCCCATTCTAAAGTGGCAAAATTAGGATAGAAGTAACTTATTGATTCTCTACTAAAATCTTAGATATAGTCTGATCCTCGTGGCTCAGTGGAAAGAGCACGGGCTTTGGAGTCAGAGATCATGGGTTCAAATCCCGCTCCACCAATTGTCAGCTGTGTGACTTTGGGCAAGTCACTTAACTTCTCTGGGCCTCAGTTACCTCATCTGGAAAATGGGGATTAAGACTGTGAGCCCCTCGTGGGACAACCTGATCACCTTGTATCCCCCCAGCGCTTTGCACATAGTAAGTGCGTAACAAATGTCATTATTATTATTATTATCCAGAAAGCCAAGCTTCTACTAGCCAATCACTTGCCCTCAGTGTTTCACATCTCTAATAATGCATCCCAAAAGCAGGGAAGAAAGGGATCTATACAAAAATTACATCTGAAGAAGTTATCCAGGTTGGAGGGCTTCAACTACCACCTCTATGCGGAAGATTCCAAAATCTCCATCTCCATCCTTGATCTCTTCTCCCACTCTGCAGTCTCACATTTTCTCCTGCCTTCAAGACATCTCTACTTGGATGTCCTCCTGTCACCTCCAACTAACATGTCAAAAACAGAACTCCTTATCTTCCCACCCAGTTTAGAGAATACGCCATATGGGCTGAAATCTAGCTTTACCAACTCTGCTATTTCGCTCTCTCCAGAGCGCCTAGTATAATGCTCTGCACAAAATAAGCATTCAATGGATAACACTGATTGATCTACCCACCCTCCATTTCTACAAGGTGATGGAATTTCTGACACTTGAATGTGAGAAAATTAAGGGATATCCTCTGAGAGAACTTACCAGGCAAACGCATCACAGTCATGAAATACATCAATCCTAACCCTAATCCCATTACAGAAATGAGTAAATACAAACATATTTCAAAATCAATAGGATTTGTTGAGTGCTTAACCTGTGCAGAGCACTGCACTAAGCACTTGGGAGAGTACAATAGAGTTAGTGGGCACAATCCCTGCCCTCATGAAGTTTAGAATCTAGTGGGGTAGACAAGGATTAAAATACATTACAGGTAGGGGAAGGAACAGACAGTAAAGATTGACTGAGATTGATAAAAAGCAGTGTGGTCTAGTGGACATATCTATTCTATTTATTTTATTTTGTTAGTATGTTTGGTTTTGTTCTCTGTCTCCCCTTTTTAGACTGTGAGCCCACTGTTGGGTAGGGACCGTCTCTATATGTTGCCAATTTGTACTTCCCAAGTGCTTAGTCCAGTGCTCTGCACATAGTAAGCGCTCAATAAATACGATTGATGATGATGATGGATAGAGCATGAGCCTAGAGATCTGAAGGACCTAGGTTCCATTCCTGGCTTTACCACTTGTCTGCTGTATGACCTTGGGCCAGTCATTTAACTTTTCTGTGTCTCAGTTACCTCTCACGTACAATGGAGATTAAGACTGCGAGCCCGACGTGGGACATGGACTATGTCCAACCTGAGTAGCTTGTATCTACTCCAGGGCTTAGCATCTAGTAAGCGCTTAACAAATACCAGAAAAAAGATTTGATGTAGTCCTAAAGAGGGAGAACTTAGTACCAAAATGGTTGGGGGTGACGGGTGAGGTGCACACGTGACACAGAAGTGAGGGAAATAGGATGAGGAGATGAGAGATTAGTCAGAGAAGGCTTCTCAGAGGAGATGGGCTTTTGGTAGGGCTTTAGAGATGAAGAGAATAGTGGTAGGTCCAATGTGAGGAGGGGATGGAGCTCTGTTGAACAAGAGGTCAATGGGGAGAGCTGAGAAATGCAACAGCCAAAGCACAATGGGTAAGGAGGGAAGAGTGTGAGCTGGGATGAAGTGAGACAGAAGTGAGGGTAAATGTGGGGGTGGGGTGGGGTCAGATATTAAGAAAACTAGCTATGAAACAAGTTACTCCGCTAATAGATTACCTAATGTGATACCCTAGTTTAGAGACGGAAATGCAGTTCAATATTTAGACTGTGAGCCCACTGTTGGGTAGGGACTGTCTCTATAGGTTGCCAACTTGTACTTCCCAAGTGCTTAGTACAGTGCTCTGCACACAGTAAGCGCTCAATAAATACAATCGATTGATTGATTGATATTTACTGGGTTGCAGGGAAGTCAAAATAAATTGTTTGGATTTCTTTTAAAGAAAAATGAAAGATCGTTTTAGATTCTAAAGCCAGAAGAATTGAAATAAGCATAGTGAATCGCTCCAATAAACTGCCTTTCTAGGAAAATCTTGGCAGTTTTTTTTTTTACCCTCCAGATTCTTTTCATACTTCCCTTTCGTGTATGAAAGGAAGGAGGAGTGAAGGTAGATGGGGGGGAGGTTGGAGGAAGAAAGAGGAGACGCAAATATGGGCAGTTTGGTATGAGAGAGAAAAAGAGACAGTGCATGCATGTGTGTGTGTGTGCGTGCATGCGTGCATTTGGGCATAAATAACATTTAGCTGTGTGGGCAATTTGGATGCAATTTTTGATGTCTCATATGAAACAAGGGCTTTGTCTGACTTTTTCTTCTACCTGCCCAATGCTTAGTACATAGTAAAGCAGTCAATAAATACCACAGAAAGATGGGTTTCCAAACTATCCTGGATTTACAGTTCCTCACAATAACCTGACAACAATACCCTCTTACCTATTCTGGGGGTATCAGAGAATTAGTTCTCCTGTTGCCAAAAAATTAACCCAATCTCTGCTATTGACTGAGCTCTTACTGTCATGCTGAGCACTGTATAAGTGCTTGGGAGAGTTCCACAAAATTAGCAGAAACGATGCCTGCCTCAAGGAGTGTAAAACCCTTCGTAACCAGCAATAAGTTCAACATATACCACCAAATAGCAAAGATTCTGCCTGTTGAGAAAATGTAACTTATTTCTGAATATTAAAATGCAATATCTGGGAGCGATATTTGGGCTCCTAAGTGTCAGAACTTACTCAGCAGGAGCTGAAAAAAACAATAGTTTCCCTCATTAATGAAAATCATATAATCTCACTTTCATCATAATAGATATTCACTATCCAGACACAAAGCCAAGTATCCAAGGCAATTTCATCCAGGAAATTTTTTCATCGTAATTGTTTTTGGCAGTCAGCAAACCAACACTATCTAACACTCATTTAAGGCCAAGTGATGGGAATTCAAGCAGCGTGGCTCAGTGGAAAGAGCACGGGCTTTGGAGTCAGAGGTCATGGGTTCAAACCCCGGCTCCGCCAACTGTCAGCTGTGTGACTCTGGGCAAGTCACTTCACTTCTCTGTGCCTCAGTTACCTCATCTGTAAAATGGGGATTAAAACTGTGAGCCCCCCGTGGGACAACCTGATCACCTTGTAACCTCCCCAGCGCTTAGAACACTGCTTTGCACATAGTAAGTGCTTAATAAATACCATCATTATTATATTACTCCATCTCTAAAAGCTTGCCCTCTAATTAATGAATCAGTCAAAGATATTTATTAAGCACTTTCTGTGCATATAGCACTGTACTGAGCATTTGGCAAGTCACTTCACTTCTCTGTGCCTCAGGTACCTCATCTGCAAAATGGGGATTAAAACTGTGAGCCCCCCATGGGACAACCTGATCACCCTGTAACCTCCCCAGCACTTAGAACAGTGCTTTGCACATAGTAAGTGCTTAATAAATACCATCGTTATTATACCACTCCATCTCTAAAAGCTTGCCCTCTAATTAATGAATCAAAGATATTTATTAAGCGCTTACTGTGCATATAGCAGTGTACTGAGCATTTGGAAGAGTACAACAGGGTTGGTAAAATAACCAAAAATGATATGCTCAGTCACTCAGTTTCACAACTTAAACACATTCTGTTATTCATTCATTCATTCAATCGTATTTATTGAGCGCTTACTGTGTGCACAGCACTGTACTAAGCACTTGGAAAGTACAACTCGGCAACAGATAGAGACGGACCCAAGTGCACATATGAAGCAGAAGGGCAGCTTGAGGGAGATGTGACTTTACTACGGCTTTGAGGGAGGGGAGAGTTGTGGTCTAGTAGATATAGAGGGAGTTCCAGGGGAAGAGGGAAGATGTGGGAAAGAGGCCGGCGGTGAAACAGATGAGATCAGGGCACAGTGAGCAAGCTGGAGGCTAGAGGAGCAAAGTGTGCAGGCTGGGTTGTAGTAGGAGAGTAGCAAGGTGAGGGAGGAGGGGGTGAGCTGATTGAGTGCTTTAAAGCCAACGGTGAGGAGTTTCTGTTTGCTGTGGGAGTGGATGGGCAACCACCACTGGAGGTTCTTGAGGAGTGGGGAAATGTGAACTGAATGCTTTCATAGAAAAATGATCCAGACTGCAGAGTGAAATATGGCCTGGAGAGGGGAGAGACTGGAGGCAGGGAGGTCAGCAAGGAGGCAAATATGGTAGTAGAAGCATGATAGGATAAGTGTTTGCTTGGATCAGCATAGTAGTGGCTGAGTTCTACCTCCCATAAAATATGACATTGCCCTGAACCAAGCTGAGGTGGTCTTAGTTAAAGAAAACATTGATCATCAACTGATCCCTACTAATCACTTGGACAGTACAATACAACAGAAATAGCAGACACGTTCCCTGCCCCTAATGACGAGTAAACGAGAAGTCTACAGCCTTAAACAGGCTTGAAACCATCCTGGCCTGTTGTCATCAACATCATCAATGGTAATCACTTGGACAGTACGACAGAAATGGCAGACACATTCCCTGCCCCTAATGACGAGTAAACGACAAGTTTACAGCCTTAAACAGGCCTGAAACCATCCTGGCTTATCATCATCAACATCATCAATGGTGCTTACTGCGTGCAGAGTACTGCACTGAGCGCTTGGAAGAGCACAAAAAAAGATGGAGTTGTTAGACACGTTCTCTACTCACACAGCCTAGAGGGGGAGATGGACATTCATATCATTCATATTTATTATGCGCTGTATTAAGCGCTGGGGTGGATACCACCAAATCGGGTTGGACGTAGTCCCTGTCCCATGTGGGGCTCACAGTCTCGATCCCCATTTTCCATTCATTCATATCGTATTGATTGAGCGCTTACTGTGTGCAGAGCACTGTACTAAGCGCTTGGAAAGTACAATTCGGCAACAGATAGAGACAAGCCCTACCCCCCAACAGGCTCACAATCTTCCAAGGTTCTAGGTGCCTGAGATCCCCACGCCAGCTCCCGGAGGCTCTAGGTTCCCGAAGCAGCTCCGGTGCCCCGAGCACAGTAGTGGCCAAGTTCTACCTCCCATAAAATATGACATTTTATGACATTCGGAGCCTAGAAGCAGCATGGCCTAGTGGCAAGAACAATCAATCAATCAATCGTATTCATTGAGCGCTTACTGTGTGCAGAGCACTGTACTAAGCGCTTGGGAAGTACAAGTCGGCAACATATAGAGACAGTCCCTACCCAACAGTTGGCTCACAGTCTAGAAGGGGGAGACAGAGAACAAAACCAAACATATTAACAAAATAAAATAAATAGAATAGATATGTACAAGATAAATAAATGGAGTAATAAATATGTACAAACATATATGCATATATACAGGTGCTGTGGGGAAGGGAAGGAGGTAAGATGGGGGGGATGGAGAGGGGGACGAGGGGGAGAGGAAGGAAGGGGCTCAGTCTGGGAAGGCCTCCTGGAGGAGGTGAGCTCTCAGTAGGGCCTTGAATGGAGGAAGAGAGTTAGAGGAAGAACACAGGCTTGGGAGTTGGAAGTCTTGGGTTCTAATCCCAGCTCAGCCACTTGCCCGCTGCGTAACCTTGGGCAAGTCACTTCACTTCTCTGGGACTCATTTAACTCATCTGTAAAATGTCCACATCCTCCACCTGGCCTAAAATATCCCCCCAGCCCAGCTTCATATTAGATAGGCCACCACTCTCCTCACCTTCAAAGCCATCCAAAAAAAATCACATCATCATCAATTGTATTTATTGAGCTCTTACTATGTGCAGAGCACTGTACTAAGCGCTAACATCTCCTACAAAGGTCTTCTCTTCCTTAGCCCTCATTTCCCCTATCCATTTGGATATATACCTTTTACATACTTGATATGTAACCCACCCTCACCCACACAGAACTTTATGCAAATATCTCTATACTCTGCCATTTTCCCTTGCTGTATTTACTTCAGTGTCCTGTCTCCCCCTCTAGACTGTAAGCTCTCTGTGGACAGGGAACATATCTACCAACTCTTGCATTGTAATCTAAGAGCTCAGTACAGTACTCTGCACCAGTAAGTGCTCAACAAATAATAATAATAATAATAATGACATTTATTAAGTGCTTACTATGTGCAAAGCACTGTTCTAAGCGCTGGGGAGGTTACAAGGTGATCAGGTTGTCCCATGGGGGGCTCACAGTCTTAATCCCCATTTTACAGATGAGGTAACTGAGGCACAGAGAAGTTAAGTGAGTTGCCCAAAGTCACACAGCTGACAAGTGAAGGAGCCAGAATTTGAACCCATGACCTCGGACTCCAAAGCCAGGGCTCTTTCCACTGAGCCATGCTGCTTCTCTCCTATTGCTTGATTGATATACATGCCTGAGGGATCATGTCTCACTCTATTTCACTATAAGTACTTAGTACAGTGCTCTATATACAGAAGGCACTACATACTATTGATTTCTGGCCACTCTAAGCATGTGTATCTGTAGATCACCAATTTGCTGGGAAACAGCAAGGCCTAATGGATAGAACATAGGCCTGAGAGTCAGAAGAGCTGGGTTCTAATCCCAGGTTTGCCACTGGTCTGCTGGGTGGCCTTGGGCAAGTCGCTTAACTTCTCTGTGCCTCAGTTACTTCATCTGTAAAATGGGGATTGAGACTGTGAGCTCCATATGGAACACGGACAGTCGCCAACCTGATTAGCTTGTATCTGTCCCAGCGCTTAGTACAGATCCTGGCACAATAGAAAGAGCTTAAATACCATAAAAAATGTGCTGGAATTTGCAACCACCTTAAAACACTTGGTTTTTTCGCTCATTTACAATTGAGACTGTCATCCACCTGGAGAATCGTGGCTACCTGCTGTTTAGAGGTAAAAGTTGAAATTAACAAACTCTGAAAATTGGTTTCACTTGGCTTAAATCTAAATGTGCTCTTTGTTGACAATATTAACATCTTTTAATAGAAAACGCATTCCAAATACTAACAGTCGGGATCCTTCTGTCCTTGCAGTGATAAATAGCTAGGGAGGTGTGCTTTCCCTTCTTCCTGCAGACAAGTCACTAGCTAGCAGAAACCATTAAACAATTGAAGGTGTGAGTCTCTACTGACTTTCCACTTCATTAAGCCATATATCACTTTTACATATGCGCCACAGCGTTATAAATCATGTAGGACAGAATGAGAGCTAACTAAAGACTCAACTAAGCACATAATTTTGAATTGCTGTGCATCAGAACACTGAAAATGATCATTAAACATACTCAAATAAAGAAAAGCCTGCAAAGTCAAGCATTTTCCAACAGATGATTTATTAAACCAAGAAGCAGCATGGCCTAGAGGAAAGAACAAGGCCCTGGGGGTCACGCAACCCGGATTCCAATCCTGACTCTGCCACTTCCCTGCTGTATGACCTTGGACAAGTAACTTAACTTCTTCGTGCCTCAGTTGTCTCATCTGTAAATACCTGTTCTCTCTCGTCCTTAAACTATGAGCTCTACATGGGGCAAGGACCGTGTCCTACCTGATTATCTTATACCTATCCCAGAACTTAGTACAGTGTGTGACACATAGTAAATGTTTAACAAATGTCATTATTTGCAAAATTTCTCATTTGAAGGAAAATAATTGCTTTAAATGAAACGGTTCTGTTATACAGAGACTTCAGGATAATTCATTAAAATGAGTGTGGTCTAGTTTAGCCCTGAAGGGTTGAAATTAAACTAAATTTTAAACAGAAATTCGCTTTCAACTGGCCAATAATAATATCTATTGATGTATATTCAGCAAATGTCTTTCAAAAGCTTCAAAGTGTTCGCCACTATATCCTGAGAAGTTGATAGAGTCCCTGTTTTACAGGCAGGAAAACTGAAATGTAAATCAAATGGGAAGCAGCCTGACTTAGTGGAGTCAGCATGGGCCTGGATTCTACTCCTGGCTCTGCCACTTGTCTGCTGTGTGACCTCTGTCAAATCACTTAACTTCTCTGTTCTCAGTTATATGTAAAACGGGGATTAAGACTGTGAGCTCCACGTGTGACATGGACTGTGTCCAGCCTTTATCTACCCCAGCGCTTAGTACAGTACCTGGCACAAAGTAAAGTGCTTAAATACCACTAAAAAAAAAATGCAACATGAAGTGGATCAAGGTCAGGAAAAAGCCAAACGCAAAGCCCAGTTAAACTCCCAGCACCTTGAATCCCTTCAACCTTTCCACTACCTCTTCCACTTATTACATATATCCATATGGTTAGATGTTTAACCCATTGCAGTCAATCTGACTATGGACTGAAAATGTTTATGTTTGACTCCCACATCTGTGGAACCCTCCTAAACTTTTAAGCACAGTTTATTGCGAATCCAGGGGTGCACAAAAACCACCACAACCATCACCAAATCTTGTCTCTTTCTTCCTGTATTTTATCTCCAAAGCTATGCTGGTTCCTTCAGGGAAATGTCTTCGTGTTCACTATTTATGTTCAAGTTCCTATGTATTTACATTTCTCAAAGAGCCAGGCATTTCAGGGTTGTCTATAAATAAACCTTCTGCACTATAGTTCACCTTTAAATGTTCCTTACATAATGCACTTACTGAAAGGGCTCAGTCCTATTCTGTTTTGAATATTTTTAAACCCTGAGACTCAACCCCACACTGGCAGGTATTTAAACCCAGAGACGCTGCTCTTTTAATTTGAACAGCACACACCTTCTGATTTAGGCATTAATTTTTTTATGGTGGTTGGTAAGCACTCACTATGTGCCAGGCACTGTACTGAGAGCGGGGATGGATACAAGCTAATCAGGTTGAGCACAGTCCATGTCCCACATGGGGTTCATAGTCTTAATCCCCATTATACAGATGGGGCAATTGAGGCTCAGATAAATGAGGTACCTTGCCCAAAGTCACACAGCAGACTAGTGGCGGAGCTGGGATTAGAACCCAGTTCCTTCTGACTCCCAGGGCTGTGCTCTACCCATTAGGCACACTGCTTCTCAAATTTGGGCATTCAATGGCCCACAATTTCCATTTTTTATACAGTGAGTGCTCAATTTTGAACAGCTAATAGATTAATTGAATTTAACTAATCTTAGATTATAAACTCCCAAGGGGCAGGAACCACATTTAATTCCCACCTGTATATTCTCTCCCAGCTCTGCACACAGTAGCACTTAACTACTATTACTACTGGCATATTATATTTCTACCTGTGCTAGAAGTGCGCAGTCAAGGCATATAAATCAAACTGAGAAGCAGTGTGGCCTAGCGGATAGAGCACGGGCCTGGGATTCAGAAGGACCTGGGTTCTAATCCCAGCTCTACCACCTGTCTGCTGTGTGACCTTGGGCAAGTTACTTCACTTCCCTGCTCCTCAGTTACCACATCTGGAAAATGGGGATGAAGACTGTAAGCCCCACATGGGACAGGAACTGTGTCCAACCTGATTAGCTTATATCAACCCCAGTGCTTAGTACAGTGCCTGACACATAGTAAGTGCTTAAGTACCACAATTATTATTATTATTATTATTATTATTGTTATTACTATCATGGAGCTTAGTTAGATTGGCTGCCTGTCACTGAAGGACAGAAGCCCTGCTATTTCCCTCTAGCAAAGGAAGGTTAGAGATGAAAAGTCCAAAGTGTTCTAAATTATGTATTCTTCAAAATACAGTAAGCTCTTCATAAATACTTTTACCATTTTAAGACAGAAATTCCTTCTTATTTAAAGCACTCAATCAGTTTCTCCCTTTTTAACTTTCTCACTGATCTCCTACTACAGCCCAGCCCGCACTCTTCGTGCCCCCATCTCATCTATCTTGTACTTCCCAAGCGCTTAGTACAGTGCTCTGCACACAGTAAGCACTCAATAAATACGACTGATTGATTGATCTATCTCACCGCCCACCCCTTTCCCCCATCCTGCTTCAGCCTCACCTCCCTCCCCTTCTAAATCCTCCAGACCACCACTCTCTTCACTTTAAAAGTGCAAAAGAAGAGAGTTCTTTAAAAGAAGAGAGTGCTTCTTGAGAAGCAGCGTGGCTCAGTGGAAAGAGCACGGGCTTTGGAGTCAGGGGTCATGGGTTCAAATCCCGACTCTGCCAAGTGTCAGCTGTGCGACTTTGGGCAAGTCACTTAACTTCTCTGTGCCTCAGTTCCCTCATCTGTAAAATGGGGATGAAGACTGTGAGCCCCCCGTGGGACAACCTGATCACCTTGTAACCTCCCCAGCGCTTAGAACAGCGCTTTGCACATAGTAAGCGCTTAATAAATGCCATTATTATTATTATTATTAGCATTATTAAGGTCACCTCTCCTCCAAGAGGCTTTCCCTGTCTCACTCTCCCTCCTAAGTCATCTACGTCCTTGGATCTGGGACCTTTGGACATTTGATATTCGAGCAGCAAGGCCCAGTGGCTAGAGCATTGGCCTAGGAGTCAGAGGATGTGGGTTCTAATCCCGGCTCTGCTACTTGTCTGCGCTGTGACCTTGGGCAAGTCACTTCACTGCTCTGGGCCTTGGTTACCTCATCTGGAAAACGGGGATTCAGACTGTGAGTCCTATGTGGGACAGGGACTGTGTCCAACCTGATTAGCTTGTATCTACTCCAGGGCTTAGAACAGTGCTTGACACATAGTAAGCGCTTAACAAATACCATAATCGTACCTGTAAATCGTATTATAAATTACTTATTTATTCATATTAATATCTGTCCCCCCTCTAAGTCAGTTATGGGCAGGGAACGTTTCTGCTAATTCTGTCATACTAAAGTCTCCCAAGCGCTTAGTACAATGCTCTGCACATAAGCACTCAATAAATACCATTGATTGATAAGACCACAAATAGGCCACAAAAAGTTGCTGTCTTGCATACTCTCCCCATTCACCCAACGGTGAGGGAGGGTCAACACAAGCAGCAGTACTTCAGTGGAACAAGAACATCTCAGCAGATGTGTACAATGGAAAACTCATACCCCACATTCAGCCCCACAACACTTACAGCCATATCTATAAATTCCACATTATAGATTATTTATACTAATGTTTGTTTCCCCCTCTGGACTGTAAACTCGTTGTAGGCAGGTAATGCACCTTACCAACATTATTGGGTTGTGTGCTTTCTCTCCCAAAAGCTTAGTACAGTGCTCTGCACACAGTAAGCATTCAGTAAATGCCACTAATACTCCACTCCCCCTAATTGCTTATTTGTCCAGTGACAATGCTGCAATCACTGCAGTGCTCCTTCCCATCAAGCAGCTATTCTGAAAGATGGAGTTTAGCTATTTTACTTCCAAATAATGAATTTGCCTCTCCTGACACCCTTACAGCTACCATATAGTACCGACTTTTACCAGATTGAAATGCCCCAATTCAACAGAGTTTTTTCCCCATGCTAAACACCCACTGGACTGTCCTTTCACATTTAAAATTTCATCCACTGAACCTCCTACACACATTTTTCTTGGAGATATGATTCCGTCTGAGAGCACCTGACAGAAATTGGAATCTATTTTCCCTTAACCTTCCTTTTCAGTTTCCTAGATGTTCCCTCCCCAAACTGGGATGTCCGGCCTTAGAATTAATGAACAGAAATCATATAAGCCTTTGCCCTGAACAGTACCAACTTGAGTTGAAAGGTTGCCAACACCCACTAATGGATTATTTCATTCAGGTCCCGACAGGTGACTTCTAGTTGCTTTTTTTTTATGGTATTTGTTAGGAACGTACTTTGTGCCGGGCACTGTTCTAAACTCTGGGGTAGATACGACAATCGGTTTGGACACAGTTCATGCCCCATGGGGGGGGGGGGGTCTAACAGTCCTTAACCCCCATTTTACAAGTGAGGTAACTGAGGCACGGAGAAAGTTCAGTGACTTGCCCAAGGTCACACAACAGACAAGTTGCAGAATGGGGATTAGAACCCAGGTCTGTGCTCTATCTACTAGGCCATGCTGCTTCACAGCAGTTGGTTTTACAAAAAATTACAGAAGTAGTTGACTCCTCGACTCTTATTTGATCTAGATCAGACACCAGAAATTGTTGCTGCGGTCCAACGACAAAGGAATGGGGTGTGGGAGAAACAGGTGAGATTCATCTTGCACCAGATCTTTGGCAGCTCCCTACCACTCACAGGGTGCTTTTTTTGTTGTGGTTAATAGTATTTGTTAAGCGTTTACTATGTGCCAGGCACTGTACTAAGTGCTGGGGTAGATACAAGCAAATTGGCTTGAACACAGTCCATGTCCCATATGGTCTTAGTCCCCATTTTACGGATGAGGTAAAGAAGGTAAGTGACTTACCCAAGGTTACACAGCAGACAAGTGATAGAGCGGGGATTAGAACCCGAGTCCTCCGACTCTTGTCTCAAGGCCAGGTCAAAAAAAAAAAATAATACTAACAATAAAATTAAATATTTGTTAAGTGTTTACTATGTGCGAAGACTGTACTTAAGACTGGAAGAGAAAGAAGATAATCAGGTGGACACAGTCCCTATCCCACATGGGGCTCACAATTTAAGTAGGAGAGAGGACCGGTACTGAAGCCTCATTTTACCAATGAGGAAAGTGAGGTACAGAGAAGTTACAGCAGGGCAGAGGCCAACGCTGAGCAACAGAAGATTTGAGGGGTGGTGAGGGAGGAATTGAAGAAATGGCTGGACCATGGTCAGAAGTCAGCAACTGCAGCAAAATGGCCTACTATACCCCCGTTTGGCATGTCCAGAGCCCGGGCCTTGGAGTCTGAAGATCATGGGTTCTAATCTCAGCTCCTCCACCTGTCTGCCGTGTGACCTTGGGCAAGTCACTTCACTTCTCTGTGCCTCCGTTACCTCATCTGTAAAATGGGGATTGAAACTGTGAGCCCCACGTGGGACAGGGACTGTGTCCAATCTGATTTGCTTGTATCCACCCCAGGATACAAGCTTAGTACAGTGCCTGGTGCATAGTAGTTGCTCAACAAATACCAGAATTATTATTATTATTACGTCCATGTGACCAACACCTGCACTGCAGTTGTCTCATATCCAAGGCTATATTGGACGAAAGCATCGCATTTTCGTCCCACAAAACAAGAAACACCTTCCAGAACTTTGCTTCAGCCCTGGCTCTTTGCCCCTTCCTCAATAACTACCCCTTTCTTCACCAGTCAGTTTAAAGCTCTTCTAGCCTGCCCCTTCCTCAATAACTACCCCTTTCTTCACCAGTCAGTCTAAAGCTCTTCTAGCCCTCTAGCTTTAATCCATCTTCAGAGGTGCAGCTGGGACACGTGAATCGAAGGATGGCATTTCTGAGCATTATTTTGTGACCCTCATGATGCTTCAAGCAGAGATTGTCGTTTTCCTGTTACTTGACAGTCTTTCCTGCCCGAATAAAGGTAGTAAGATCTGATCTCCACTCTGTGGAAAGAACAACTTGATACATAGCCTCATACTCTGCCATTTTCCCTATCTGTAATTTATTTTTAATGTCTGCCTACCCCTCTAGACTGTAAGCTCTCCGTGGCCAGGGATCGTGTCTATCACCTCTGTTGTACTGCACTCTCCCAAGTACAGTGCTCTGCACACAGTAAGTGCTCAATAAATATCAATGGTTGATTTGGTGGAGAATAGTTAAGCCCAAACCACTGAGTTCTATCTTCGTGATGAAACAGATGTCACATTAAAAGGCGAGTCCTCTGCTTCAAAAAGATTGATAAAACAGTACTTGAACAAAAAGGAATTTCAGATGGCTAAAATTAGAACGCTGGAAAGAAAAGGGCCGAGGCAAGAATATTTCCGAGACCTATATAAAAGTTTCATTGATTGTGCGTTGGCTAAGTTTCCATTCTCTTCAAGTTCCTAACGGAGTTAAAGGACAGTGGTCTACAGGCAAGTTGAGCTCGATACACTGTCTCCTTAACTTAAATTATCTTGTAGCTCTGGGACTGCTATATTATTCAACAAGCGAGCTGGCTGTTCTAACACATTTTTAAAAATTCCTCCATGACCACATCCCTCCATGGTGTTGGAGCTGTTACCATCACTCATTCTGGCATGGTATAAAAGGGCTATTTATGCCCTCCGAAATCAGCTTTGTCAAATCCTGCCCTTTATGTATATTAATGCCTGTCTCCCCTGCTATACTGTCAGCTCCTTGTGGGCAGGGAACGTGTCTGCCAACTTTGTTGTGCTCTTCCTACCGCTTAGTACAGTGCTCTGCACATAGTAAATGCTCAGTAAATACCATCGCTTCAAAGTGCTTAAATAGTAGGGAATGGAAGTCAACATGTGCTAAGCAAGTGTAAATGTACACTCTGGACAAGCGACCGGCAGTGCGGCCCAGTGGACCTACGAGTCAGAAGACTTGGGTTCTGATTCTGGCTCTACCACTTGTCTGCTGTGTGACCTTCGGTAAGTCACTTCACTTCTCTGGGCCTCAGTAACCTCAATTATAAAATGGGGATTAAGACTGTGGGCTCCTTGTGGGACGTGGACTGTGTCCAACCCGATTATCTTGTACCTCCCCCAGCGTGGGTGAGGTAGCCCAGTGCCATTACAGTGACTGGCACATAGTAAGCACTTAAATACAAACTAAAAAAAGTGTTGCAAGGGGGCACAGAGCTTTGGGGTGTGGATAGGATGTGAAGACCATGGGGGTCAAAGCTAATAAGTGGCACCCCACCTATTTTCTTTTTTTCCTAAGCACAGGTCCACCCTGATCTAATAAAAAATTATTCAGTACTCTCTTCTGGCAATTTACTACCACGCAAGAACTGGGTGTGCCTGGACATTTCAAGCTTTGGAGGGAAAATGGAAACAAGGTGGAACCTAAAAGTCATCTGACAGAATTACATCACTCGGGCCATGGTGTCAGGCAAAACGTTTTCACTGGCAATAATCTTAATGATCAACTGCAGCTGTATGGCAAATAGGCTTCGTTCATTAATACCAGCCTCACTGAACCACGCCTCATTAATAATAGTTGTGGCATTTGTTGAGTGCTTACTATGTGCCAGGCACTGTATTAAGTGCTAGGGTCGATACAAGATATCAGGTCGGACACAGTCCCGGTCCCACATGGGGCTCACACTCTTAATTCCCATTTGACAGACAAGGTAACTGAGGCCCAGAGAAGTGAAATGACTTGCCCAAGATCACATAGCAGACAAGAGGCAGAGCTGGAATTAGAACCTAGGTCTTTCTGACTCCCCGTGCTCTTTCCACAGTGCCACGCTGCTTCTCCTTTTAGACTGTGAGCCCACTGTTGGGTAGGGACTGTCTCTATATGTTGCCAACTTGTACTTCCCAAGCGCTTAGTACAGTGCTCTGCACACAGTAAGTGCTCAATAAATACAATTGATTGATTGATTCCATGCTCAAGTGCTCTTGGATGACAGTGTCTTCTTAACGGCTTCACCGACTCTGTCCTCTCCCGGTCCTCCTCCTATCTTTCTGGCCGCTCACTCTCTTTCGCGGGCTTCTCCTCTGCCTCCCACACTGCAACTGTGGGAGTCCTTCAAGGCTCAGCCCTGAGCCCCCTTCCATTCTCCATCTATTCTCAGCCCTTGAAGAACTCATTACCTCCCATGACTTGCACCACCATCTCTCTGTGGATGACTCCCAAATCTGCATCTCCAGGCCTGATCCCTGTCCTTCTCTGTTCCTTGAGAAAGGAATCAAGCCACTTGGCAAGGTGCCACACCCCTATCGCTTGTTAGGCTCGAACATGACTTATAGAGATACACCTTAGCACCTTAACGCGCAACTTAGTCAACCCTTAGCACGATCATCTAGCACTTGGCATGGCTTTCTGTCCGGAATCCCTGGCGCACCCCGGACTCCTGTCACCCCGGACACAAGTCTCCCAAATCGTCCACGAAGCCACAAACCATGCTGGCCACCAAAGCTCCCGTAATCTGCCCCAATGGCTTCATCTCACGCAGCTGATATATCATTCATTCGTATTTATCGTGCACTTACTATGTGCAAAGCACTGTACTAAGCACTTGGGAGAGTACAATACAACAAAGAGACATTCCCTGCCCATGAGCTCACAGTCTAGAGATGTCTCAACTTCTCTGAGCCTCCATTACCTCATCTGTAAACTGGGGATTGAGACTGTGAGCCCTACACGGGACAGGGATTGTGTCCAACCCGATTTGCTTGCACCCACCCCAGCGCTTAGTACAGTGACTGGCATATAGTAAGAACTTAACAAATACCATGATTATTATTGTTATAAAGCACTTAGTACAGTGCTCTGCACACAGTAAGCACTCAATAAATACAATTGATTGATTGATTGATATCTGGAATTGATTTATTTATGTCTGTCTCCCCCCTCTAGACTGGAAGCTCACTGTGGGCAGGGAATATGGCTGCTTATTGTTCTATTGTACTCTCCCAAGTGCTTAGTCCAGTGCTCTGCACATAGTAAGTGCTTGATAAATAGGATTGAATGAATGAAGGACAACTGATTCAACCTCTCTCTTCCTGGGGAGCCAGGCAGCACTGATTCCTCAACACAGTGCTCCCAGCTCCACCCGGCTGGAAAACAAGCCGGTTTTCCCAGTTTTTGAGCCCTGAATATGAAAGTAGTTTATCTGGCTCTTCCTGGGTTCAGTGGACTGGGTCCTGTTCAGCTCTTTGGGAGCCAAAAGCCCTCCAGGTCCGTTGCTTAGGTTTTCCACAGCCCTTCACCCACTCGATGAATAACAACCCTGACAGGGCCTTGGAGAAAAACACCCACTTGCACAAACTCCACATAGGCTACGATAATAATTGATAATAATTATGGTATTTGATAAATGCTTACTGTGTGCCCAGCACTGTACTGACCTCTGGGGAGCATACAAGCAAATCAGGTTCGACACAGTCCCTATCCCACGTGGGGTTCACAGTTTCAATCCCCATTTTACAGATGGTAACTGAGGCCCTGAGAAGTGAAGTGACTTACCCAAGGTCATACAGCAGACAAGTGGAGGAGCCAGAATTAGAACCCATGACCTTCTGATTTCCAGGCCTGTGCCCTATCCACTACATGCTGCTGCATTCCGACAGATCCTAACAGACAGTAAGCCCTCTCTGTTGACTGTGCAAGACTAGAGACTGCATCCTTTATTCAGTTGTTCATTCAATCATATTTATTGAGCACTTACTGTTTGCAGAGCACTGTACTAAGCGCTTGGGAAGCACAAGTCGGCAACATATAGAGACGGTCCCTATCCAACAGCAGGCTCACAGTCTAGAAGGGGGAGACAGTTGTGGGCAGGGAATGTAGCCATTTACTGGTATATTGTATATACTCTCCCAAGCGCTTAGTACAGAACTCTTCACATGATAAGCCTTCAATAATTACAAATGATTGATCCCATGACACGGGCCTACATCCACGGAAAACACAGGGATGATAAGGATCACAAGGAAAAGAATAATGACAACAATTATGGTATATGTTAAGTGCCTACTATGTGCCGAGTGCAGTTCATTCATTCCTTCAATCAATCGTATTTACTGAGCGCGTACTGTGTGCAGAGCACTGTACTAAGCGCTTGGGAAGTACAAGTCGGCAACATATAGAGATGGTCCCTACCCAACAACGGGCTCTCAGTCCAGAAAGGGGAGCAGACAACAAAACAAAACATGCAGACAGGCGTCAAAATCGTCAGAACAAATAGAATTAAAGCTATATGCACATCATTAACAAAAAAATAGAATAGTAAACATGTACAAGATAAGCGCTTCTAAGCGCTGAGGTAGATACAAGGTAATCGGATTGGATACAGTCCCTGTCCCTCAGAGGCTCACAGTCTTAATTCCAATTTTACAGGTGAGGTAACTGAGGCATTGAGAAGTGAAGTGACTTGCCCAAGGTCACACATCAGGCATGTGGCAGGGCCAACATTTGAACCCAGGACCTCTGACTCTCAAGGCCCAAGCCCTTTCCACTAGGCCAGGCTGCTTCTGGTGAGCGTTACGCCATACACCTTTAAAATTTTAACGACAAACCTTTCGTTTGAAAGCGAGTCGTTTCACTTGAAATACAAGTAAGTCTGTGGACCCCGGGCCAAAGCAGAAACAAGCTTCTCTCTTTTTTCAGAATTATTATTTTGGTATTTATTAAGTACTTACTACGTGTCAAGCACTGTTCTAAGCGCTGGGGTAAATAAAAGTTAATCATGTCGGACACACTCCCTATCACGTATGGGGATCACAGTCTAAGCAGAAGGAAGAACAGGCATTGAATCCCCATCTGAGGAAACTGAGGCACAGAAAAGTTAAGTGACTTGCCTATGGACAGAGAACAAGCATTTATATAGCACTTACTATAGGGCCTGGCACATCGGAAGCGCTTAACAAATACATTTAAAATAAAAGGCAGCATTTGGCAGATGGGGATTTAAAACCCAGGTCCACTGATTCCCAGGCCTGTATTTTTTCCACTAGGACAGGCTGCTTCTCTCTTCCTTGGGAGAGTAGTCAGGGGAGGGCTAAGAGTCTCTTTGGAAACCCACTGGTGACACCCTGGATTTATAGCAAATAAAAAAAACAGTATATTGAAAATCAGAAAGTCATAAGTCAAAAATTGGAAAATGAACTGCCTTAGGAGTTCATTAGTCCCTCCTGCCTTAGGAGGACTTTTTCTGTTTTTATTAAAGCTAGCCCTCTCAGAATTGCTCTCCTTCAATAAAATCTTTGCCAGCCATTTATTTTCTTAGCCTGTAGGTACTTTCTTCCTGTACAAAGCTGAGTTTTCAGGTACCTTTGGTGGTTTGGCCTACTTCAGGGCAAATGGCCCCAAGTGGGGCTGTTGGGAAACTCCTCATGAGCAGGGATTCCAGCTCCCGCTTCCCCCTTATACTTTCAGATTACCAGCTCCTTTTTTTTTATGGAATTTGGTAAGTGCTTTCAATGTGTCAGGCACTGTTCTACGCACTGGGGTAGAATCAAGGTAATCAGTCTGGACACAGTCCACGTCCCACATAGGGCTCACAGTCTTCAACCCCATTGTCCAGATGAGGTAACTGAGGCACAGAAAAGTGAAGTAACTTGCCCAAGGTCACCCAGCAGGCAAACAGTGAAGCTGGGATTATAATCCAAGTCCTTCCAACTTCCAGCTCTATGCTCTATCCACTAGGCCATGCTGCATCTCACAGTCTTCTGAGACCATGGCAAATTCCACATGTATATTCTTTCCGAGAGCTCTATATAGTGCTCTGCACATAGCAAGTGCTCAATAAATACCACTGACTGACGGAATAAATTCTCTTACCACTACTAGTATAAACATTGCCCAACAAAATCGGATTTTTCCTGGCCTCTATTTCATTAGCTTGCCGCCAACACCCTGATCGCATCCTCCCTCTAGCCTGGAACTCTCTCTGCCTCCATAGACACCAAACCACCACTCTCCTCACCTTCAAATCCTTACTAAGGTCACATCTCCTTCAAGAGGCCTTCTCCACCTAAGGTTTTTTTTTCTCCCCGACGCCCTGCCTCTTCTGTGACTACTTGCAATTCACCCTGCCCTCAGCCCCACAGTATTTATGTATCTAAGTGTAATTTATTTACATATATTCATGTCTGTCTTTGCCTCTAGACAGCTCACAGTGGGCAGGGAGTGTGTCTACAAACCTTGTTATTCTGTACTCTCCCAAGTGCTTAGCCCAGAGCTCTGCACATAGTAAGCACTCAACAAATACCATTGATAAACCCGATATCCCCGGGTCTTCAAGGCTTCAAGGCCTTGACCACTTCCTCTTTCTTTGTTCCGTGGAGACAATGCTACTTTCTCTCTCTCATTCGGATCGACCAGACTAGTGCTCAAAGTAAAAGGAATTGGCATCCTATTTGCATGTCCCTTTATAAAGCTTTTGAGGTTCCTAATTTGAATAAAATGACACAGCTGGCTCCTTGCTCACCTTGTCCTCCCCGCCCCATCCCAACAATTCCCCCCCACTTCTTCGTGACGCCAAGAGCTCCCCAACTCTGCCTGCCTGGATTTGCTACTGCTGCACCCCCTTAGCCACTGGCTTGGGCTCTTGACCTCCTCCTCCTCCCCACTCTCCCCTCACGCCACTTCTACCTCTTCCTCTATTTCCCCCTTCAATGCAAGGGGAAGAGGCCAGGGTTGGAGCTGGGCTGGACAAAGCTCACTGTCAAAGTCATAAACCAGTAACCCATAATGGGTTGTGGTGGGGAATGCTGGGGTGTTTTGTTGGGGTTTTTTTATGGTGCTTGTTAAGCTCTTACTATGTGTCATGCACTGTTCTAAGTACTGGGATAGATACAAAGTAATCACGTTGGATACAGTCCGAGTCCCATATGGGGCTTACAGTCTTAATCCCCTTTTTTCCAGATGAGGTAGCTGAGGCCCACAGTAGTGAAGTGACTTTTCCAAGGTCACCCAGCAGACAAGCAGTGGAGCTGGGATTACAAGTACAACTTGTGTTGCCAACTTGTGCTTCCCAAGAGCTTAGTACAGTGCTCTGCACACAGTAAGCGCTCCATAAATACGATTGATTGAAGTCCATATGATTCTCAGGCCCCGTGCTCTATCCGCAAAGTCACGTTGCTTCTTTAGTGTTGGGTGAGCACGCTCTGGCCGTGGCTCTGGCCGCTCTGGCCAGATGCCCCTGTGGCTAACCCAGGGATAGTGTTGAACACAACTTTATTTCTTAGGGGCAAGCAGTGGCAGCTTCTGCTCCGGACTACTAGCCACAGGCCAATGGCCCCATTAGCAGACCCATTTTGGCCACCCTCCATTTCCCCCCCGCCAGCCCCGTGCCCTCCGTCTGGGGTGGTGAGTGAGGTGGAGACCAGCCTCTCTTCTGTTGCTCCCTTAGCCACACAGGCCCGGGTCTGGGAATCAGAAGGACCTAGGTTCCACCACTTCTCTGCCGTGTGACAAGTCACTTAATTTCTCTGAGACTCAATTTGTCACTTAATTTCTCTGAGATTCAATTCCCTCAACTGTAGACTGGGGATTAAGACTAGGAGCCCCGTGTGGGATGGGGATGGTGTCCAACCCGATTTGCTGGTATTCACTCATTCAACTGTATTTACTAAGGGCTTAATGTGTGCAAAGCACTGTATTAACCTGTTGGGAGAGTACAATATAATAAAAGACCCAGTTCCCGCCCACAACGAGCTCAGGGTCTAGAGGGGAAGACAAACATTAATATACATAAATAAATAACAGATCTGTACATATGTGCTGTGGGGATTGGAGGGAGGATGAATGAAGGGAGCAAGTCATGGACATGCAGTAGGGAATGGGAGAAGACTGGGAGTAATATCCACTCTAGCGCTTAGTACAGTGCCGGGCATTTATTAAGTCCTTAACAAATACCACAATTACTACTGTTATTCAGAACCTGCCCTTCTCCGCAGCTTCTCCCCAGGCTCTCTCTCCCTTCTGGTTGTCTTGACACTTGGATCTGTGAATTTGGGGGATTAGGTATTCACCCCACCCTCAACTCCCCAGCACTTATGTACATATCTACAAATCACATATTATAAATTATTTTATATTAACATCTGTCTCTCCCGCCTTAGACTGTAAGCTAGCTGCGGGCAGGGAATGTGTCTACCAACTCTGTCGTAGTGTACTCTCCCAAGCACTTAGTACAGTGCTCTGCATCCAGTAAGCACTCAATAAATACCATTGATTGATTAAAGGGTGCAAATTCAATAAGAGAGCAAGACTGTTTGCCGGAATGAACTGCAAGGCATTCGGGGAGAAGTGGGCATGGGGCAGCCACCGCTGGGGATTGATTTCTCCTTCTGGGTTCACCCAAGGTGGCATCCTCCAGCATGGGTGCCAGGAATGACACATCTCTCGATTCTGCATTTTCTCTCTTCTACCCCTAATTGCTGTCCCTCTCAGGGTTGCACCTGGGGAGTTTCCAGTCCTCTACCAGTCTCGGCTATGGGAGGGAGAGTCAAGCAGAGGCCTACCCATCCCATTCCTAAGCCTGGCCAGTGGCTAGCAAGTGGAAGGCAATCTGCTACAAGTCAAAACTCACCCGTGCTGGGCAGCAGTGGCACGGGAGAGAGTCAAGGGTGGAGACTCGAGTTTACGGCGGGGAAGGCGGCAATGGTAAACCAATTCCGTATTTTTACCAAGAAAACTGTATGGATACACTACCAGAACGATTGCAGATGGAGAGCGGGGCATTCTGTGAGAGATCAATCAATCAATCGTATTTATTGAGCGCTTACTGTGTGCAGAACACTGTACTAAGCGCTTGGGAGATGCATCCGTGGCGTGCCTATGGGTTGGAAACGACTTCACAGGACCTAATTGCTAGGTGACTTGGATGAGTAACTTAATCCTCTATTCATATACTTTCTCAACTGTTCAAAGGCAAGGACAACGATAACTGCATTGAGAAGTGCAGTGGAAAAGAGCAAATAACCTTTGGCATCTAAGTGCTTTATATACAGCAATAAGCTTCCCTAGGCAAAACACCAATTTCTCATCCTGTAGAGTCTGTACTTCATAACTGCTTTTGTAATCAGGTATAAATGTAAGAAAAACAGACCAACTCCTCATTCCCCCTCCCATCATGCCGGCTGATGGCATCTTTTCCCATCCTTCCTCCCTAGTTCAGGAAAATAAGATCTATATCTGACACCTGTGAGACTTGATCCTAATTGAAATCTCAAATACGTAAAGAGACCAGGTTCCTGATTAATCCTCTGCTCTGGCTTCAAGTGTATGGAAACCGTGTCACGGCTTCAGGAGATCACCTGACCCACATTTTCAAGTCACTGTAATTTCTCTGGTAGGCATACGTGGGATTTAAATCCCTTTTGTTTGCTGTAGTTTTTAATTAGAAAATAGAGATTTGAGTGCATAATAGCAGAATCAGTGAGCCGATCGTATTTATTGAGTGCTTACTGTGTGCAAGGAACTGTAGTAAACACTTGGATGCGTACAATATAACAATATCGTACTCATATAACAACCTACTGAGAGCTCACCTCCTCCAAGAGGCCTTCCCAGACTACGCCCCCTTCTTCCTCTCCTCCTCCCCATCCCCCCCAGCCCTACCTCCTTCCCCTCCCCACAGCACTTGTATATATATTTGTACAGATTTATTACTCTATTTATTTTACTTGTACATATTTACTATTCTATTTTTTTTGTTAATGATGTGCACACAGCTTTAATTGTATTTGTTCCAACGATTTTGACACCTGTCTACATGCTTTGTTTTGTTGTCTGTCTCCCCCTTCTAGACCGTGAGCCCACTGTTGGGTAGGGACCATCTCTATATGTTGCCGACTTGTACTTCCCAAGCGCTTAGTACAGTGCTCTGCACACAGTAAGCGCTCAATGAATCCGATTGAATGAATGAATGAATATAACAGACACATTCCCTGCCCACAACAAGCAGTGGATCTCAGGAATTAAATCCATAAGAGCAATATCCTCCTGTCAGGCTTATCACACTATACTTTGCAGTACTGTGGATTAACTGTAATGCCAATCAATCCTATGTATTGAGCGCTTACTGCGAGCAGAGCACTGTACTAAGCATTTGGGAGAGTACCATATAACAGATATATGCCCTGCCCACAGAGCTTACAATCTAGGTATACAATGCCGCGTACACCAGCTAAGACAAAGAATTTAAACTGCCTTTTCTATATTTTTATGTCCAAGAACAGCTAACTCTGAATAGAAGGTACAAAATCAATATTTATCAGTGGTAACCCTGTATACACATATTTATACAGATTTTTTGTAAATGCTCATATATCTCTGCCCAAAAGGGTTATTTATCTGACTGCCTGAAAAAGTGTCATTTTTCTAAAGGATCAAATCTGAAATGAAGTGTAAGGGTGAGTTCTGGATATTCCTTTTTCTCTCCCTGCTAAGGGGACATTTCCCCATATATAGTTTATGTTATTTGTTACATGCTTACTATGGACCAGGTACTGTACTAAACGCTAAGGTAATCAAATCAGGTCGGGGTAATCTAATCAGGTTGGACACAGTTCCTGTCCCAGGTGGGGCTCACGATATTAATCCCCACTTTCCAGAGGAGGTAACTGAGGCCCAGAGAAGTTAAGGGACTTGCCCAAGGTCACACAGCAGACAAGGGGCAGAACCGGGATTAGAACCCAGTCCCTTACACTATCCACTAGGTCACACTTGTTTTGCATCAGCCAAAAAAGAGGACCAAATCCAAATTTTATATGATGATCTCAACCAATTTAATCCCTCAGAGTTATTACATTTGGGGCATTAGAACCCGGGGAGAAAACTGTTCTTTCTAACTCTGCTGAATTCTCGAAGGATAAAATTCTTCAGAGTCTGGGAAACTTATTTCTCTACTCATCCATTAGTCCCTGAGTTTCCGTGGCTTTCACAAACCTCAGTTAATACACGGGTCATAGAAGGTGATGACGTTGATAACTAATACACAAGAAAAGTCACAACTTGGTGCAGAATTTTGCACATTTTTTGCTGAGCACACTGGATGTGAATTATATGAAAAAACTACTCGACTTCTAAAACGGAGCTTTTCTTAAGTAGGAGGGCGAGCATTTTATTGAGACCTCAGCTACTTCTAGAGACCTTTATACATATTTTTAGCAGATTTTAAGAAATCCTCAGCACACAAATTACTTCATCTTAAAGATTTAACTGAAAACTTGATTAAACCTAAATTGAATTTTGCAAAGTTTAAATTCACTAATTTTAAAACCAGGATATGACTCCTCTATTCACAGAGAAATGAAAAGGTGGTGTCGACTTGAAAATGCTCAGCATAGGAAGATTACCAGCCTTCGAAGCTCACATTCAATAGGTATAATTGTACACTGTCCTTATGAACCACTAGCTTTGAGGCTGAAATCCAAGGGGAACTTGCTGTAGGTTAGATCCTGACCATTTGTGGAGGGGAGAGAAGACAAGCACAGGGAGAAAGTCAGGAATTGTCCTGACAATCAGTCCAGTAATTTCAGCTTTTGGACACTCTGATGATGCAGAGACCCAGAGTTCAACTCCAGAATCCCAAACTACAAATAAATGTTGATTTTTTTTTTGGCCCGAAAAATTGGATACCTCTCAGTTTTAGAAAGAGAAGACGCTTTTAGACTTCAAATTGGAACTTGAGAATATGAGAAGAAAAAAAAAAACTCCACTCCTGTCTATCCTTTGCCCCTAAAGACTCAGGATTGTGCTACCCATTAATCTCTTACTACATGCCAGGCACTGGGATAGATACGAGATAATTAGGTCCCACATGGAGCCCACAGTTTAAGTAGGAAGGAATACAGGCATTGAATCCCCTTTTGCAAGATGAGGGAACTGGGGTACAGGTAAGTTTTTTTTTGTCTTTTTGTTTTATTTTTTAATGGTGTTTGTTAAGCCCTTACTTTATGCCAGGCACTGTTCTAAGCATTCAGGTAGCTACAAGCTAATAATAATAATAATAATGGCATTTGTTAAGCACTTACTATGTGCAAAGCACTGTTCTAAGCGCTGGGAGGGATACAAGGTGATTAAGTTGTCCCACGTGGGGCTCACAGTCTTAATCCCCATTTTACAGATAAGGTAACTGAGGCTCAGAGAAGTTAAGTGACTTGCCCAAGGTCACACAACAGACATGTGGTGGAGCCGGGATTCGAACCCATGACCTCTGACTCCGTGCTCTTTCCACTTGGGTTGGACACGGTCCCTGTCCCACATGAGGCTCACAGTCTTAATCCCCATCTGACAGATGAGGGAACTGAGGTCCAGAGAAGAAGTGACTTGCCCAAGGTCTGCCTACAGTAAGCGCTCAATAAATACCACTGATTGATCGAGTCTCCCAATCACATATTTATTTATTCAGGATTAACACTTGCTGCTCAAATGAACACAAACATGCATGGCCTAGTGGATCGAGCACAGCCTGGGAGTCGGAAAGATCTGGGTTTTAATCGTGGCTCCGTCACGCGTCTGCTAGGTGACCTTGGGCAAGTCACTTCACTTCTCAGTGCCTCAGTCTTGATCCCCATTTTACAGACGAGGTAACTGTGAGCCCCATGTGGGACATGGACTGTGTCCAACCTTAGCTGGACACATATCTACCTATATATATAGGTATCTATATATACCTATAAAGTATCTATATCTATAAAGTATCTATAAAGTATCTACCTTAACGTTTAGAACAGTGCCTGGCACGTAGTAAGCACTTAACGGAGACCATCTAAACAAAGACAAAAAACTTTTTTCAGGTCTTCCAGGACCAGAGCTGCTCTTTTGAGCCATAGCACTGCCACTTGTCCTAGTACTTCAGCTTTGCATTTGAAAAGTATTTTTTCACCAAAGCACGTAAAGCTGAACCTTGGTGAAGAGCAGTGATGTGAATGTCGGTCGCAAATCTTCCCTGCGTATCTTTTATACTTTTCTCTTTCGGTGTGAAGAAATGGTTATAGTGACATAATATAAAAAAACCAGCCAAACGCACTCGTATATTTTGGTCAATTTCTCTATTTATAAAAAGCACACTGTCAATGTCCCCACTTTTGCGCTGCTGTGTGACCTTAGGCAAGTCACTTCACTTCTCTAGTCCTCAGTTTCCTCATCTGTAACACGGGGACTGTGTCCAACCGGATTAGCTTGTACCTACCCTACCATTTGGTACAGTGCCTGGCACATAGTAAGCGCTTAACAAATACCACAATTACAATTACACAGTAAGGGCTTAATATCATTTAAAAAATGCTGATGGGTTTTAAATTAGCACCCACCCGGCAATCTATCTTTCCTTCTTGACAGATGTGAAGCACCTTGAGAGTTCTCTTTCAAATTGAATAATTTACAGAATCGGTTAGCTAGACTATGGGAAATTACAGCACACATATACACCTTACTTAGGAACTGCCAAAACTGAGTCACAGATAAATTAGAGACTAAGGTGACATTCTTTGATAAAACTCTCTTTTATATCATTACACATTGTTGGTTTTTTGGTTTTTGTTTTTTTTTTAGTCCTCCACCAGCTCTTTGGTCCCACTTTTCTATCATTTTGATATCCAGGTACGAATACTCACTCTTCTCTGGTTTCCCTGAGGCACTGGGGTTCCCACCCGCTGGGGTTTCCTGCAGTGGCTATAGTTTTAACCACCCTTTGCGTCCCCCTACCCGTAATTTATCCATCAATGGCATTTAGTAAGCGCCTACTGTGTGCAGAGCACTGTACAGAGCGCTTCGAAGAGGACAACACAACAGAATTAATAATATCCACAATTGTGGTATTTAAGTGCTTTACTGTGTGCCAGGCACTATACTAAGCACCCAAGTGGATACAAGCAAATCGGGTTGGACACAGTCCCTGCTCCACATGGGGCTCACAGTCTCAAC
Source organism: Tachyglossus aculeatus (assembly GCF_015852505.1). Lineage (NCBI taxonomy): Eukaryota > Metazoa > Chordata > Mammalia > Monotremata > Tachyglossidae > Tachyglossus > Tachyglossus aculeatus. Next base: position 60,342,299 of record NC_052074.1, read on the forward strand.
CCCCATTTTACAGATGCGGAAACTGAGGCCCAAAGAAGTGAAGTCACTTGTCGCAGGTCACACAGCAGACAAGTGGCGGAGCCGGGATTAGGACCCATGACCTTCTGAGGCTGAGGCCTGTGCTCTATCCATTCTGCCATGCTGCTTCTCTAATGTGTTGGTAGGCACATTCCCTGCCCACAACGAGCTTATATTCTAGACGCTTATTTTAGTGTTTCTCTCCCCAGCTAGACTCCTTGAGGGCAGAGACTTTAGAGACTTTATTGTACTCTACCAAGGGCTTAGTACGAGTGCTTGGCATAGAGCGAGAACCCAAATGGCTCACTGTGGGCAGGGAATGAGTCGATCCACACTCATATTTTACTCTTCCAAGTGCTTCGTAGTAATAATTATGGTATTTGTTAAGTGCTAACTGCGGGCCAGGCATTATTCTAGGCGCTGGGGTGGATACAAGCAAATCAGGTTGGACACACTCCCTGTCCCACCAGGGGCTCACAGTCTCCATCCCCAATTTACAGATGAGCCGTTATTATTATTGGGTGATTGCGGCACAGAGAAGTGAGGCGACCTGCCCCAGGTCACACAGCAGACAAGCGGCCAGAGCCGGAATTAAAACCCATGACCTTCTGATTCCCAGGTCCGTGCTCTCTCCGCTGCGTCACGCTGCTTCTCAAGTACAGTGCTCTGCACGCAGTAAGGACAGTAATGAAGAGAAGCAGCGTGGCTCAGTGGAAAGAGCCCGGGCGTTGGAGTCAGAGGTCATGGGTTCAAGTCCCGGCTCCGCTAATTGTCAGTTGTGTGACTTCGGGCAAGTCACTTCACTTCTCTGTGCCTCAGTAACCTCATCTGTAAAATGGGAATGAAGACTGTGAGCCCCCCATGGGGCAACCTGATCACCTTGTAGCCTCCCCAGCGCTTAGAACAGTGCTTTGCACATAGTAAGCGCTTAATAAATGCCATTATTATTATTATTATTATTATTATTAATGAATCTGATCGACTGAAATACTACTAATGATTTCTTTTATCCCTCCCTAGGTTTAAATAAAAAGGAAATCGGTTCGCTTAGGATAGTTTCGCAGTCCTCTGGCTTCTCTCTGAATCTGTTTCTTTAAGAAAGGACTAAAAGTCCCCCATGTTACTAAACCTCACGTCTGTTCGAATTGGGAAAACCACGGGCAACTCCAGTTCTCATGCATTCTCCTGAAAAGCCTCCTGCCGCCTCAGGAAAATGAAATGCCAAGCAAACGGAGCCACAGGGTAAGAAGATTTCCCTGCAAAGCACTTACCCCTTTGCTATATAATTAGATCATCAAGTTCATCCCATAAAGTAGGTTAATTCCTCCTACTTTAACCTTTTCCAAGGCTTCCGGGGTTCTTATAACGAGGAGAGGGAGGCAGACTTGGCTGGGCTGCTTCTCGGTGCATGGAGGGATGGCCGAAAGGTTCAGAATTCGGGCAACCTCTCCACCAAATAAACACACACCTTTGAGATGTGCGCTGAAAGCTGCTTAGGCAAACAGCAAGAATTTCTAAAAAAACTCTTGACAATTTCTAAAAAACTCTGACCTAGTTGGGGGGAAGGTGTCACATCTTCTAAAAGTAAATGAACTTCTGCGCAACACAGGAGTGTCAGGCATCAAAACACGTGAAGGGGAACCCAATGGGGGGGGGGGGGGAGAGGGAGAGAAAGAGAGAGAGAGAGAAAAAACAGAACGGGAGGCAGAACTGAAAAAGAAAAACAGGATAGAAGGGGAGAGAGGGAGAGAGAGAGGGAAAGAGAAAGAGAGAGAGAGAGAGAGAAAAAACAGAATGGGAGGCAGGACTAAAAAAGAAAAAGAAAACAGGATAGAAGCATTTCCCTCTGCAATTTCCAACCTCCAAGCAGCCCGACAAGATCTGGGGCTTCAGCTCCAGGACGACAGATGGAAGAGCTCCGTTACGCACAGCTTTGGAGCTTTGTGGCTACAGTACAGGCCTGGGAATCAGAAGGACCTGGGTTCTAATCTCCGCTCCGCCACGTGTAGGCTGTGTGACCCTGGACAAGTCACTTCACTTCTCTGGGCCTCAGCTGGGGATCAAAAGTGTGAGCCGCATGTGGGACGGGGCTGCGTCCAACCTGCTTCACTTGTATCTACCCCAGTTCTCAGAACAGTGCTTGGCACATAGTAAGCGCTTAACAAATACCATTATTACTGTTATTATTATAATTACGATGATGATGATGTAGGAAGAGCTTTCAGGCCGAGGGCAAGGACGGGCGTGATCTAATTATATAGCAAAGAAAGGCGTAAGCGCTTGGCGGTGAAATCTTCTTACCCTATGGCTCCTTGTGCTTGGCATTTCATTTTCCTGAGACTGCAGGGGATTTTTTCCTGAGAAAGCAGGAGACCTGGAGTCACGGATCCTTTGAGCCCGTGGTTTTCCCACCTCCAACAGGCGTGATGCCTCGTTACCCGGGGAGCAATGTGTCGGATTCAGTCATTTCTGAGAAACAGATTCAGGGCTGGGAACTCCGCTAAAAGAAGAGACTTCCTTTGGATGGAAAGGCAGGAGAGGGAGAAAAGAAATCGACTGATCAAGTAGCGGGTGCGAGCTAAATGGGGTTCGGGGCGGGAGGACTGACAGATGGATGGAGCCCAGGGGAGGCTCGTGGGGGGCTGGGAGGAGATGGTTGGGGTCGGGGGGCGACCCTCCAAAACTGGAGGTGGGGGGCTGTGCTCTGTTGTATTGCAATAATAATAATAACAATAATGATATTTGTTTAGCGCTTACTAAGTGCCAGGCACTATACTAAGCGCTGGGGTGGAGACAAGCAAATGGGGTTGGACACAGTCCCTGTCCCACGTGGGGTTCGCAGTCCCAATCCCCACTTTACAGATGAGGTAACAGAGGCCCAGAGAAGTAAAATGACTTGCCCAAGGTCACACAGCAGACAGGTACTGTGCTCTGCACACAGTAAGCGCTCAATAAATACGATTGAATGACTGAAGTGGCGGAGCCAGCATTAGAACCCATGACTTTCTGACTCCAGGCCCGTGATCTGTCCACTTTGCCACACTGCTTCTCTACTTTCCAAAGCGCTTAGTGCAGTGCTCTGCACACAGTGAGTGCTCAATAAATCTGATTGAATGAATGAATGAAAATTGGTAGCATCCTCCCCCTCTTCCCTCCCTCCCTGAGCCCCCTCTCTCCTTTTTATAGTATTTGTTAAGCGCTTACTAGGTGCCAGGCACTGCGCTAAGCGTTGGGTGGAGCCAACTTAATCGGGTTGGACCCACGGGGCTCCCAGTCTCCATTCCCATTTTACAGAAGAAGTAACTGAGGCCCAGAGAAGTGACTTGCCCAAGGTCACACAGCAGACAAGGGATGGAGGTGGGATTAGAGCCCAGGTCCTTCTGACTCTCGGGCCCCAGGCTGTAATCATTAGGGCACACCGCTTCTCTTCCTCTCCTTCCCTCCCCTTTTTAGGGTGTTTGTCAGGCGATTCCTATGTGCCAGACACTGTTCTAAGCGCTGCGGTGGATACAAATTAAACAGGTTGGACCCAATCCCTGTCCCGGGCGGGGTTCACAGGCTTCATCCCCATTTTCCAGGGGAGGGAACTGAGGCACAGGGAAGTGAAGTGACTCACCCAAGATCTCACAGCAGACAAGGGGCAGGGCTGAGATTAGAACCCAGCTCCCTCTTGACTCCCAGCCCCGGGCTCTACCCACTAGTCCATGCTGCCTCTCTCCCTCTCTGCCACCCCAGGAGGGCAGCCCCCATCCCGTGCCAACCCCGGAGGGCAGCCACCACCCCGTGCCACCCCTGGAGGGCAACTCCGACCCGGTGCCACCCCAGGAGGGCAGCTCCGACCCCGTGCCAGCCCAGGAGAGCAGCCCCTATCTTGTGCCACCCCCGGAGAGCGGTCCCCACCCTATACCACTCCTCGGAGGGCAGTTCCGACGCCGTGCCACCCCCGGAGGGCAGCCCCCACCCCGTGCCACGCCAGGAGGGCACCCCCCAACCCGTGCCACCCCAGGAGGGCAGTCCCGACTCCGTGCCACCCCAGGGGGGCAGTCCAGATCCCGTGCCAACCCAGGGGGGCAGCCCTTATCCTGTGCCACCCCCCAGGGGGCAGTTCCGACCCCGTGCCACCCCATGGGGGCAGCCCCTATCCCGTGCCACCCGAGGAGGGCAGTTTCGACCCCGTGCCACCCCAGGGGGGCAGCCCCCAGCCCGTACCACGCCAGGAGGGCAGTCCCGACCCCGTGCCACCCCCGGGGGGCAGCCCCCATCCAGTGCCACCCCAGAAGGGCAGTTTCGACCCCGAGCCAACCCCGGGGGGCAGCCCCCAGCCCGTGCCACGCCAGGAGGGCAGTCCCGACCCCGTGCCACCCCCGGGGGGCAGCCCCTATCCTGTGCCACCCCCCAGAGAGCAGTTCCGACCCCGTGCCATCCCCGGGGAGCAGCCCCCATCCCGTGCCACCCCAGGAGAGCAGTTCCGACCCCATGCCACCCCCGGGGGGCAGCCCCTATCCTGTGCCAGCCCCCAGTAGAGCAGTTCCGACCCCGTGCCACCCCAGGAGGGCAGTCCCGACCCCGTGCCACCCCAGGAGAGCAGTTCCGACCCCGTACCACCCCCGAGGGGCAGCCCCCACCCCGTGCCACCCCAGGAGGGCAGTCCCGGCCCCGTGCCACCCCCGGGGGGTAGCCCCCATCCAGTGCCACCCCAGGAGGGCAGTTTCGACCCCGTGCCATCCCCGGGGGGCAGCCCCCAGCCCGTGCCACCCCAGGAGAGCAGTTCCGACCCCATGCCACCCCCGGGGGGCAACCCTTATCCTGTGCCACCCCCCAGGGAGCAGTTCCGACCCCGTGCCATCCCCGGGGAGCAGCCCCCATCCCGTGCCACCCAGGGAGGGCAGTTCCGACCCCGTACCACCCCCGAGGGGCAGCCCCCATCCGGTGCCACCCCAAGAGAGCAGTTCCGACCCCGTGCCATCCCCGGTGAGCAGCCCCCACCCCGTGCCACCCCAGGAGGGCAGCCCCCATCCCGTGCCACCCCCCAGGGGGCAGCCCCCAGCCCGTGCCACCCCAGGAGGGCAGTCCAGACCCCGTGCCATCCCCGGGGGGGGGGGGCAGCCACGACTCCGTGCCCCCTCCGGACGGACGGACAGACAGACAGAGACAGCGCCGGTGGGTGGCGGGCACAGGGCGCGCGCGCGCGCGGACTTACCTGCCGGGGGCGGCGCTGGTCCCGCCCGCCTGGCTCTGCCCACCGCCGGGGAGGGAGGGCGGCCTGCCGCCTCTGCTCTGCCCCCGGGCCTGCCTTCCGCGGGCCGCCGGGCTCCGGGTCCTCGGGCGGTGCGGTGGGGAGCGCAGCGCGGCGCGGGCTCCGCACAGGTGATGCCCGCGGCCGCGGAGCAGCGCGCACGGGGAGGGGCGGGGCGCGGGCGGGGACCAGCGGAGCGCCGCACCGCCCCCTGCCGGCACTGCCCGCCACGCCCCGCCCCGCCCTGCCCCGGGAGGGGGCAAAGCGCGGGACAGCCCCGCACTGCACCGCCCCGCTACCGCCCCCTGGCCACACTGCTCCTCACTGCTCCTCACTGCTCCTCACTGCACCGCCCCGGGAGCGGGAGCGCGGGACAGCGCACAGCTGCGCACTGCACCGCCCCCTAGCGGTACTGCACCGCCCCGGGAGGGGGAGAGGGGGACAGCCCAGTGCCCCACACTGCACCGCCCCGCTACCGCCCCCTGGCCACACTGCCCCTCACTACACCGCCCCGGGAGGGGGAGCGCGGGACAGCGCACTGCTCTGCACTGCACCGCCCCCTAGCGGTACTGCCCCGCCCCGGGAGGGGGAGAGCGGGGCAGCGCTCCGCCCCGCACTGCACCGCCCCGCTACCGCCCCCTGGCCACACTGCCCCTCACTGCACCGCCCCGGGAGGGGGAGCGCGGGACAGCGCACTACTCTGCACTGCACCGCCCCCTAGCGGTACTGCCCCGCCCCGGGAGGGGGAGAGCGGGACAGCACAGCGCCCCACACTGCACCGCCCCGCTACCGCCCCCTGGCCACACTGCTTCTCACTGCCCCGCCCCGGGAGGGGGAGCGCGGGACAGCGCACTGCTCTACACTGCACCGCCTCCTAGCGGTACCGCCCCGCCCAGGGAGGGGGAGCGCGGGACAGCACAGCGCCCCGCACTGCACCGCCCCGCTACCGCCCCCTGGCCACACTGCCCCTCACTACACCGCCCCGGGAGGGGGAGCGCGGGACAGCGCACCGCTCCGCACTGCACCGCCCCCTAGCGGTACTGCCCCGCCCCGGGAGGGGGAGAGGGGGACAGCACAGTGCCCCGCACTGCACCGCTCCGCTACCGCCCCCTGGCCACACTGCCCCTCACTGCACCGCCCCGGGAGGGGGAGCGCGGGACAGCGCACTGCTCTGCACTGCACCGCCCCCTAGCGGTACTGCCCCGCCCCGGGAGGGGCAGAGCGGGACAGCACAGCGCCCCGCACTGCACCGCCCCGCTACCGCCCCCTGGCCACACTGCCCCTCACTGCACCGCCCCGGGAGCGGAAGCTCGGGACAGCGCACCGCTCTGCACTGCCCCCTAGCGGTACTGCCCTGCCCCACGTCATCCCCCGGGCCTGGAATGCCCTCCTTCTGCCCATCCTCCAAACTAGCTCTCTTCCTCCCTTCAAGGCCCTGCTGAGAGCTCACCTCCTCCAGGAGGCCTGCCCAGACTGAGCCCCTTCCTTCCTCTCCCCCTCGTCCCCCCTCCATCCCCCCATCTTACCTCCTTCCCCTCCCCACAGCACCTGTATATATGTATATATGTGTTTACAGATTTATTACTCTATTTATTTATTTATTTTACTTGTACCTATCTATTCTATTTATTTTATTTTGTTAGTATGTTTGGTTTTGTTCTCTGTCTCCCCCTTTTAGACTGTGAGCCCGCTGTTGGGTAGGGACTGTCTCTACATGTTGCCAACTTGGACTTCCCAAGCGCTTAGTACAGTGCTCTGCACACAGTAAGCGCTCAATAAATACGATTGATTGATTGGTTGATTGACAACGCACCTCCCCACGCTGCACCGCCCCGCTCCGGGAGGGGGAGCTCTGGGACAGCACAGCTGCCCCACCCTGCACCGCCCCGCTACCGCCCCCTGGCGACACTGCCCCTCACTGCACCGCCTCGCTACCGCCCCCCAGTGGTACTGCCCCGCCCCGGGAGGGGGAGCGCGGGACAACACACCGCCCTGCTACCGCCCCCTAGCAATCAATCAATCAATCAATCAATCAATCAATCAATCGTATTTATTGAGCGCTTACTGTGTGCAGAGCACTGTACTAAGCACTTGGGAAGTACAAGTTGGCAACATATAGAAACAGTCCCTGCCCAACAGTGGGCTCACAGTCTAAACGAGGGAGACAGAGAACAAAACCAAACATACTAACAAAATAAAATAAATAGAATAGATATGTACAAGTAAAATAAATAGAGTAATAAATCCGTACAAACGTATATACATATATACAGGTGCTGTGGGGAAGGGAAGGAGGTAAGATGGGAAAACACACCGCCCCGCTACCGCCCCCTAGCGGTTGGGAGCCCGGCCTTGGGAGTCCGAGGTTATGGGTTCTAATCCCACTCCGACACTTTCATTCACTCATTCCTTCGATCGCATTTATTGAGCGCTTACTGTGCGCAGAGCACTGTACTAAGCGCTTGGGAAGTGCAAGTTGGCAACCTATAGAGGCGGCCCCGACCCAACAACGGGCTCACAGTCTAGAAGGGGGAGACGGACGACGAAACAAAATATGTGGACGGGTGTCAAGTCTTCAGAACAAATAGAATTAAAGCTAGATGTGCACCATTAACAGAATAGTAAATATGTACAAGAGGCCTTCCCAGACTGAGCGCCCTCCTTCCTCTCCTCCTCCTCCCCCTCCCGCCGCCTTACCTCCTTCCCCTCCCCACAGCACCTGTAATATATGTATATATGTTTGTACATATTTATTACTCTATTTTATTTGTACTTATTTGTTCTATTTATTTTATTTTGTTAATATGTTTGGTTTTGTTCTCTGTCTCCCCTTCCTAGACTGTGAGCCCACTGTTGGGTAGGAACCGTCTCTATGTGTTGCCAACTTGTATTTCCCAAGCACTTAGTACAGTGCTCTGCACACAGTAAGCGCTCAATAAATACGATTGAATGAATGAATGAATGAATGAATGAATGAATGAATGAAAATCTGTACAATGACCACCCCACCCTCCAAGCTGGTTTCCACCCCTTCACTCAAAGGAAAACTGCCCTAAGGTCACCAATGACCTTCTTGCGAAGTAGGAAGGCCTCTACTCTGTCTTAGGCCTCCTTGACATTTCAGTTGCCTTCGACCCTGCGGACCATCCCCTTCTAAAAACATCCTCCACCCTTGACGCCCCTGATCCCGTCCTCTCCTGGTTTTCCTGTCTCTCTGGCTGCTCTTCCTCTCCCTCCCACCTTCTGACAGTTGGGGAGTCCTTCAGGGCTCAGTTCTGGATCCTCTTCTATTCTCCATCCACACTCATTCCTCTGGAGAACTCATTCATTCCCACGGCTTCAACTTCGATCGTTACCCCGACCTCTCTCTCTCCCTTTTTTTTTTAAAAAAAAAAAAGGTATTTGTTAAGTGTTCGTCAGCTGTGGGTCTTTGGGCAAGTCACCTCGCTTCTCTGGACCTCAGTGACCTCATCTGCAAAATGAAGATTCATTCATTCATTCAATCGTATTTATTGAGCGCTTACTGTGTGCGCAGCACTGTACTAAGTGCTTGGGAAGTACAATTTGGCAACATATAGAGACGGTCCCTACCCAACAGTAGGCTCACAGTCTAGAAGAAGACTGTGAGCCCCACATGGGACAACCTGATCACCTTATACCCACCTCAGCGCTTAGAACAGTGCTTGGCACATAGTAAGTGCTTAACAAATACCAACATTTTATTATTATCTAAGCGCTTAGTACAGTGCTCTGCACACAATGAGGCCTTCCCGGACTGAGCCCCCTCCTTCCTCTTCCCCTCGCCCCCCTCTATCCCCCGTCTTACCTCCTTCCCTTCCCCACAGCACCTGTATATATGTATATATGTTTGTACATATTTATTACTCTATTTATTTATTTATTTTACCTGTACATATCTATTCGATTTATTTTATTTTGTTAATATGTTTTGTTCTCTGTCTCCCCCTTCTAGACTGTGAGCCCACTGTTGGGTAGGGACTGTCTCTATATGTTGCCAACTTGTACTTCCCAAGCGCTTAGTACAGTGCTCAGCACACAGTAAGCGCTCAATAAATACGATTGAATGACTAAATGAATGAATGAATGAACACACCGCATCGACAAGAAGCACAAAACGGGTACAGATATTCTAACCGGCCGATTTTTTTCCTCTTGGGAACTTTGCTGGTGCCCAGACAGAAAGTGCTGTAATAGTGGGGCACCGTCTCGACATCATGTAAATGATCTAACATCCCACAGGGTCTGATGTTTTACCGGAATCTCCTTTAGTAGGTGAAGGATAATGACAGTTATAGAGTCTGTACCGGGCTCTGCGTGAGCAAGGGGGTGGGGAAAATAAAATCAAGTGGGGTGGCTTATTGTTCGAGTCAACATTCTGCATCGTATTATCCTAGTGATGTGAAATCCACCCACCCCCCGTTGCTATCCGGCAGCTAGTGAAAATAAGTAGGTCTCTTGAGCCTGTTTCTGTGTGGTCAATGTTCTCATAAGGGGAGCTAAATTGTCTGGGTGGCTATTTCTACCGATTCCTTCTCCACCCTGGGAGCAGATCAAGGCTGTTAGAAATCACGTTGAAACCAAATTTCTTCACCCCACCGTGTGATGGCCTATCCAACTCCACGAGGAACAAATCGGAGTCGGTTACCTGATGGCTTTCGGCCCTTTTCTCGGCCTCAGTTTTTGACTGTGACCTCTCTTCTCCAGTGTCTTACAGTCAGTAAGGACCAGACCTCATCCTTATTCATTCATTCATTCATATTTATTGGGCGCTTACCAGGTGCAAAGTACTATATAAGCGCTTGGAAGAGTACAATGTAACAATAAACAGAGATATTCCCTATCCACAATGAGCTCGGATATCCCTCTTAGTGCCTCTGCATTAAGCACTCTGCACACAATATGTGCTCAATAAATGCCATCAATCGCTTATTATTATTAATTTGCTAATATTTGTTAAGTCTTTTAGATTGTGAGCCCACTGTTGGGTAGGGACTGTCTCTATATGTTGCCAATTTGTACTTCCCAAGCGCTTAGTACAGTGCTCTGCACCTAGTAAGTGCTCAATAAATACGATTGATTGATTGATTAAGTGCTTACTAAATGCCAGGCACCGTACTAAGTGCTGGGGGGGATACGAGCAAGTCCGGTTAAACACAGTCCCTGTTCTACATCCGGCTCACAGTCTTAATCCCCATTTTACAGATGAGGTAACTGAGGCCCAGAGAAGTGAAGTGACTTGACCAAGGTCCCGCAGCAGTCAAGTGGCGGAGTCAGGATTAGGACCCAGGTCCTCTGACTCCCAAGCCCAGATTCTTTCCACTGAAGTCATGCTGCTTCTCTAGCTGCTTTAATTTATTTATTTATGCCGATGTCTGTCTTCCCCTCTAGACTGCAAGCTCATTGTGGGCAGGGAATGTGTCCATTTATTGTTATTTGATACTCTCCCAAGCGCTTAGTACAGTGCTCTGCACACAGCAAGTGCTCAGTAAATACAACTGGATGAATGAATGCTTGCTTAGTGCTTTGGCATCCACATGGTATCCGAGAACACTTTTCTGGTATATACTCTCTTTTTCCCTCTTCTACCCATAAACAAGGTCAGAGGATGGGAGGTCAGAAAGTTTGCTGTTGCATAATAATAATAATAATAATAATGATGGTATTTGTTCAGCACTTTCTATGTGCCAGGCACTGTACTAAGCGCTGGGGTGGAGACAAGCAAATGGGGTTGGACACAGTCCCTGTCCCATGTGGGGCTCACAGCCCCATTTTCCCCATTTTCCAGATCAGGTAACTGAGGCCCAGAGAAGCGAAATGACTTGCCCAAGGCCACAAGTGGCAATGCCGGGATTAATAATAATAATACTAATGATGATGGTATTTGTTAAGCGCTTACTATGTGCAAAGTACTGTTCTAAGCACTGGGGGGGTTACAAGGTGCTCAGGTTGTCCCACAGTTTTAATTCCCATTTTACAGATGAGGTAACTGAGGCCCAGAGAAGTGAAGTGACTTGCCCAGAGTCACACAGCTGACAGTTGGCGGAGCCGGGATTGGAACCCATGACCTCTGACTCCAAAGCCCGGGCTCCTTCCACTGAGCCATGCTGCTTCTTTAGATTTAGATTAGAACCCATGACCTCTTGAGCGCAAGGCCCCCGCTCCATCCAGTACGCCACGCTGCCTCTGCTCAAAGCAGTCAATCAATCAATCAATCAATCGTATTTATTGAGCGCTTACTATGTGCAGAGCACTGTACTAAGCGCTTGGGAAGTACAAATTGGCATCACATAGAGACAGTCCCTACCCAACAGTGGGCTCACAGTCTAAAAGGGGGAGACAGAGAACAGAACCAAACATACCAACAAAATAAAATAAGTAGGATAGAAATGTACAAGTAAAATAAATAAATGAATAAATAAATAGAGTAATAAATATGTACAACCATATATACATATATACAGGTGCTGTGGGGAAGGGAAGGAGGTAAGACGGGGGGATGGAGAGGGGGACGAGGGGGAGAGGAAAGAAGGGGCTCAGTCTGGGAAGGTCTCCTGGAGGAGGTGAGCTCTCAGCAGGGCCTTGAAGTCCTCCTGCAGCGGGGCTGGAGAAGGCCCAAGAACGTGTGTTTGAAGTTACGCAGCCAAAAATAGTTCACCGAAGCACGATCAGAGAGGGGCTGGTTTTCATCCTCGAGCACCAGCACCGGGCGACGTCTCCAGCCTTGCTAGCAATGTGACGTCAGGCAGAAGAACCTCTAAAAATCTGCGGCTACGTGTTTTCCGCCAAATCCGAGCCGCTCAAATGGCGCGGGCGATGAGAAAGTATTTTTCGTTGCCCAGTCAAGCAGGGTTTGTAGGGTTGGGGGGAGAGTGTGCCCCCATGTTTCTCTCAGCCCGGGTTTTGCAGCCAAACCAGGAGAAGCAGTGTGGCTTAGGAGCCAAAGGGACCCGAGTTCTAACGTTGGCTGCGCCACTTGTCCGCTGGGTGACCTTGGCTAAGTCCCTTCACGTCTCTGGGCCTCTATTTCCTCGTCTGGAAATTGGGGGTGAACGCTGTGAGCCCCATGTGGGACAGGGACTATGTCCAAGATGATTAGAGGAGATAACCAGATTTATCTCTTCTGCCCCTTTCACCATCATCATCATCAATTGTATTTATTGAGCGCTTACTATGTGCAGAGCACTGTACTAAACGCTTGGGAAGTACAAATTGGCAACATATAGAGACAGTCCCTACCCAACAGTGGGCTCACAGTCTAAAAGTCTTTCCCCTGCCCAGTCTCTCTCTGACCACCACCAAAGGGGAATAATAATTGTGGCATTTCTTAAGCTCCTAATAATAATAATAATAATAGGCATTTATTAAGCGCTTACTATGTGCAAAGCACCGTTCTAAGCGCTGGGGAGGATGCAGGGTGATCAGGTTGTCCCATGTGGGGCTAACAGTCTTAATCCCCGTTTTACAGATGAGGTAACCGAGGCCCAGAGAAGTTAAGTGACTTGCCCAAGATCACACAGCAGATATGTGGTGGAGTTGGGATTCGAACCCATGACCTCTGACTCCAAAGCCCGTGCTCTTTCCACTGAGCCACGCTGCTCCTCCTACTAAGTGGCAAGTGTTGAGGTAAATACAATACAATCGGAGCAGATACAGGCCCTGTCCCCCACAGAGCTCTCAGCCTAAGGGAATCTACTGTGTGACTTTGGGCAGGTCACTTAACTTCTCTGTGCCTCAGTTACCTCATCTGCAAAATGGCGATTACGACTGTGAGCCCCGCGTGGGACAACCTGATCACCTTGTAGCTATCCCAGAGCTTAGAACAGTGCTTGGTACATAGTAAGCGCTTAACAAATACCATCATTATTATCATTATTATTATCCAAAGATAGCTGGGTCAAACTATCTTTGGATAATAAAAGATAAGCAGCAGAAGCAGAGAAGCAGCATGGCTCATTGGGTAGAGCCCGGGCTTTGGAGTCAGAGGTCATGGGTTCAAATCCCAGCTCCGCCAATTGTCAGCTGTGTGACTCTGGGCAAGTCACTTAACTTCTCTGGGCCTCAGTTACCTCATCTGTAAAATGGGGATTAAGACTGTGAGCCCCAAGTGGGACAACCTGATCACCTTGTATCCTCCCCAGTGCTTAGAACAGTGCTTTGCACATAGTAAGTGCTCAATAAATGCCATTATTGTTATTATTATTACAACAGAGTTGGTAGACGTGTTCCCTGCCCACATGGAGTTTACAGTCTAGAGGAACAAAATCAAAGTAGGAAAACAGTGTGAGTCTCCTGCTGCGGAAAGCATAGTGTTAATCTGGAGTGAATTTATATTTAACCTCAATATCTGTCTCTGCCCTCTCTCCTCCCCCCACCCCCACCAGGATGTATTTAAATTTTTAAAATGTGTGTCGATATTTGTCTTCAGCACGGTCCCGGATGGGAAAGCTGGGAGGAAAATGAAACAAAGCTTCCTGTTAAATCTCTGCCTTATTTCAGGGTAGATTCTGTTCTTTTTCTCTCTCAGGTGGAACTTTTTATATGAATCATAAAGCTTCTTTGAAAAAAGAATGGTCTGGTTAGCTTCTTTGGTCGTGTTTTTCTCTTGGATTTGGTTCTCCCTTTTCCTTTGTGTTTTATTGGAAAGTTCTAGACAGGGATAGGTTGTTGATTTTACTTTTCTTGTTTATTAGTGTTTTTGTTTAGCCTTTGCTCTTTGCAAAGAACCTGTTGGGTTGATCTGTTTATCTTGAGTTGTCAAGATAAATACTTTTAATGTGTTCTTTCCCCACAATGAAACAAAGCTCAGAGTTTTTTGTTTTTTTTTACCCTTTCCTCATAAAAAATTATATTCCCAAGACCCTCTGTTGACTGTTAGGGGAAGCAGCGTGGCTCAGTAGAAAGAGCACGGGCTTTGGAATCACAGGTCATCGGTTCAAATCCCGGCTCTGCCACTTGTCAGCTGTGTGACCTTGGGCAAGTCACTTAACCTCTCTGGGCCTCAGTTACCTCATCTGTAAAATGGGGATTAAGACTGTGAGCCCCATGTGGGACAACCTGATCACCTTGTAAACTTCCCAGCGCTTAGAACAGTGCTTTGCACATAGTAAGTGTTTAATAAATGCCATTATTATTATGATTATTCCAACTTGTACTTCCCAAGCGCTTAGTACAGTGCTCTGCACACAGTAAGCGCTCAGTAAATACGATTGAATGAATGAATGACTGTACTGAGCTATACTGCAGAAAGCAATAATAGCCTTGGTACAGAGAGCAGATAGTATGTTTGGTTTTGTTCTCTGTCTCCCCCTTTTAGACTATGAGCCCACTGTTGGGTAGGGACTGTCTCTATATGTTGCCAAATTGTACTTCCCAAGCGCTTGGTACAGTGCTCTGCACACAGTAAGCGCTCAATAAATACGATTGATGATGATGATGATTGATAAGAAAACGGGAATTTCTAAATTCTTACTAGATCTTTATATTTTAGAGATTGGACCCCTCTCTCCTCTTAGGCCAGACTACCGTAACCTAACAGTTTAGGGGTCCTCTGCATGCTACCAAGTCTTGGGATATCACTTCCTTGATTTTATTACCACACCCCCAAATCCTCTTCCCTGTGACACTGCTAATCAGCACGTAATGAGGGCGAACAAAGATTAAGCCAGAAAATCCTCAATTTCAGGGCTTGACCCATCTCCCAGTTCTAGAGTCACTGGGACTCATTCATGTCTCAAAAAGTCTCAAGATTGGGAGGGCAACGTAGAGGGCATAGTTCTCATTCAGCTGCCACAAACATTCCTCTTTTATTTACGGTATTTGTTAAGCGCTTACTATGTGTTAAGCACTGTATTAAGCTCTGGGGTAGAGACAAGCTAATTAGGTCCCACATGGGATTCACTAAGTAGAAGTGGTGTGGCCTAGGGAAAAGAGCACAGGCCTGGAAATCAGAGGACATGGGTTCTAATCCCGGGTCTGCTGTGTGAAGTCACTTCACTTCTCTGGGCCTCAGTTCCCTCATCTGTAAAATGGGGATTAAGACTGAGAGCCCCATGAGAGACAGGGACTGTGTCTGACCTGATTACCCTGTCTCTACCCCAGTGCTTAAAACACTGCTTGGCACGTAGTAAGCACTTAAATACCAAAAAGTAGGAGGGAGAACAGGTGTTGAATCCCCACTTTACAGATGAGGGAACTGAGGCCCAGAGAAGTGAAGTGATTTGCCTGAGGTCACCCAGCAGGCAAATGGCAGAGTGGGGATCAGAACCCAGGTCCCCTGAGCCCCAGGCCCGTGCTCTTTCCACTAGGCCACTCTTTCCACTTTCCACTAATCTGTCATTTATATTAATGTCTGTCTCCTGCTCTACACTGTAAGCTCGCTATAGGCAGGGAATGTGTCCCTTTATTGTTATATGGTAGTCTCCCAAGCGCTTAGTACAGTGCTCTGCACATAGGAAGCACTCAATAAATATCATCATCATCATCATCATCAATCGTATTTATTGAGCGCTTACTATGTGCAGAGCACTGTACTAAGCGCTTGGGAAGTACAAATTGGCAACATATAGAGACAGTCCCTACCCAACAGTGGGCTCACAGTCTAAAAGGGGGAGACAGAGAACAAAACCAAACATACTAACAAAATAAAATAAATAGAATAGATATGTATGACTGCCTGTCTGATCAGGTGGGAGAAAGCAGCCATTTCAGGAAGCTGCCCTGACCTCCTTTGGGTGCCATGTCTTGAAAATCCCAACAAGCAGGGCAGCTTGACCCCTGGAAGGTCACCCCCACATCCCCAAGAAAACAACCATGTCACTTCACTGGAAATCCCAATGCCCTCAAAAGACTCTTTTACAACCAGCAACACCTATGCTGTCCTGTGCTGCCTGGGTTAATTTAATTGCCTGCAGCTTTTTTTTTTTATTCTAAAAACTGCCAGCATCTGTTTTTTTCCAGGAAAATTGTTGTTCAATTAGGTTCACCTTCCACCTGCTTTCTCTAAAGGCAGAAAACAGCAGCCCTAGAGGGCTGTCTCCTCTTCTCTCAAATAACCTTCTGATCCCGCTCTTAATTATCTGGGCATTTATTTTGACTGTTTGCAGTTAGATTTGAACACCACACTGTTGCCATTCGCAGTTTAGTCTGGAACCTGATGCTGATTGCGAAGACGGATTTGCGCTGTATTTCTTCGTGTGGTGTTTGTTAAGCACTTAGTATGTGCCAGGCACTGTAGAAGATAAAAGGCTGGACATAGTCCGTGTCTCACATGGGGATCACAGCTTTCATCACCATTATCCAGATGAGGGAATTGAGTGAAATGACTTCCCCAAGGTCACACGGCAGACAAGTGGCGGAGCTGGGATTAGAAGACGGGTCCTTCTGACTTCCAGGCCCAATTTGTACGTCCCAAGCGCTTAGTACAGTGCTCTGCACACAGTAAGCGCTCAATAAATACGATTGAATGAAATGCTTTAGCCACTAGGCCACGCAGCTTGCATGATTGTGTCCTTTCTAAATGTGCTATTCTTTCCTCTTGGGCTATAGACTGGGTTTTTAGGACCATCCCTGGATGGTGCCATTTCAGCCACTGAGAAATCCATTGAACCAGCAAAAAAAACATTGCCAGATGAGTTCAGGATGAGCGAGGGAGTTTGTGTTGTGTGTAATAATAATAATTGGGGTATTTGTTAAGCGCTTATATACTGTATGCCTCTAGACTTTAAGCTCGTTGTGGGCCGGGAATGTGTCTGTTTATTGTTGTACTCTCCCAAGCGCTTAGTGCAGAGCACATAGGGAGTGCTCAATAAATACGATTGAATGAATGAATGAGTGCCTCGGCACTGAACTAAGCCCCGAGGTAATAATAATAATAATAATAATGGCATTTGTTAAGCGCTTACTATGTGCAAAGCACTGTTCTAAGCACTGGAAACAAAGTAGTAAGGTCGAAAGTAGTCACTGCCCCGCACAGGGCTCACAGGCTTTGTCAGAAGGAAAACAGGTATTGAATCCCCATTTTACAGGTGAGGCAACCAAGTGACTTGTCCAAGGTCATACCACAGGTAAGTGGCGGAACCGGGCAAAGACCCCCGGCCCTCGTGTCCATATCGTGTCCATATCCGTACTGTATTTTTTTTCTATTAATGTCTTTTGTCCCCTCCAGACCATAAGCTCCTTGTGGACAGGGACCTTGCCTACCAAATCTGTTATATTGTACTCTCCCAAGCGCATAGTACAGCCCTCTAGACTGTAAGCTCATTGCGGGCCAGAAATGTATCTGTTTATTGTTCTACCATACTCTCCCAAGTGCTTAGTACGGTGCTCTGCACACGGCAAGTGCTCAAATAAATACCCCTGACTGACTGACTGTTCTGCACCCAGAAAGCACTCAATAAGCATGATTGATGGATTGATTAGAACCCAGGTCCTCTGATTCCCAGACCTGTGCTCTTTCCAGTAAGTCAAGGAGAGTGGGAGCCTGTGTCCACCTTGGTACCGCTTACTCAGCAGCTGAGGTTCATCATTTTTTGTTGTACTATATGCTCCCAAGCACTTAGTACAGTGCTCGGCATACAGTAAGTGCTCAATAAATATGATTGAATGAATAAATGAATAAGAGTGGCAGAGGGCGGGTCCTCAGGGGAGCCAGAGCTGGGAAGGGGTGACTTCAGGAAGCTTCTCTCCTCCTCACATTTCCAGGGCGCTATCACCTACCCTCCCACCCCCTTCGGACCTGGATTTTCTCCTCAGAAGCCACATAGAACCAGCTTTGCCCCAGCTTGGAGAAAGTTCATTCTTCTGGCCGCTGCTACAGAAGTTTAAGTTTTCTTTTACAGTTCTCCCCTTCCCATTAGCTAAAAATGAAGCATCTGTCTCTGTAGTTTGGGAGAGGAGGGTGGAAGTGAAAAGGAAACAGAGAAGGAAGAAAAGCAGGAAGAAAGGGGGGGGAAAAAGGGAAGGGAGGGAAGAGGAAGAGGACAAGGGAATTCCAATTAGGTTCTTCTACAAGTTAGTTTTGCCTTCATTGTCTAGCTAAAGCAATGTTGCAAAATCTAGGTGCAAATAACCCTGGGGAGAAATGCCTTCATAGATCAGGAATTTCCAGTTTATATGTATTAAGGTGCTCCTAAGCTAAGCTCTTGTCCCAAACTTCTGTTTGCTTTAGGGTTCAGCATGAATACTCTTTAAGACAAAGATTTGTATTAGCTATGAATTTAGAATAAACACTTTCAAAATTTGTGGAGCTGCCAAGCTCTTTCACAGATTACTCTGGTCCCTCAGGGGTCCTGGGGTCCATCCTCTCTCCGCCGCCTGGGTGGCTTTGTGGGGGGCATTTGGGAAACCAGGGGGACACTCACCGCCGAAGGAGATGCTGCCGAAACCGTCAGGCGACTGGTGTCCCTTGGGAGCCAGAGTCCAGAGAGGAGGGGGGGGCCAGAAATTAGTATCCATGTCCCAATCCCGGGCTGCCCCCTCAGCCACCAGACATGCCGAGCAGAGGCCCACTGCAGCCGGACTGCAGAGCAGAGGCCGGCTGGAGGAAGAAGCCCATCCAAAGACAGCCTGGACCGGCACTCTGTCCGGGCCCGGATGGAAGTCACCGCGGCTCATGCCTCAACTCCCATGGTCAAGGGGCCGGACAGTGGCTCAGCACTGTCGAGCTGAGCCCCATCTGCAGAGCTCCACCAGAAGACTGGACATCGATCCAGCTGGAGACGGGCTGTCAGGGTCCATCATCCTCATCACTTCCCTGCAGCCCAGTCCGGGGGAAGAGTGGACGTCTGGCAGCGCTCCTCCAAAACCGAGCCTTCACCTTTGCCCTCTCCCGCTGAAATCTGAGAACGTTGCCTGAGAGGGGTCTTGACTGATACCGTTTCCCCAAAATGGCTCCGGCACGGAGGCTGGGGAAACCTGTGAGATTTGGCCATAAGGGATTGGTTTCATCAGGGATTATTTTTAAAAGAGTGGTATTTGTTAAAGGCTTACTGGACGTCAAACACTGTTCTAAGTGCTGGGGTAGGGACAGGGAACAGTCCCTGTCCCATATAGGGCTCCCAGGCT
Organism: Tachyglossus aculeatus; assembly: GCF_015852505.1. Lineage (NCBI taxonomy): Eukaryota > Metazoa > Chordata > Mammalia > Monotremata > Tachyglossidae > Tachyglossus > Tachyglossus aculeatus. Next base: position 60,361,635 of record NC_052074.1, read on the forward strand.
CTAAACTGTGAGCTGGGATTGTCACTTTTTATTATTTTATTGTACTTTCCCAAGTGCTTGTACAGTGTTCTGCACACAAGAAGTACTTAATAAATACTATTGAATGAATGAATGAAAGGAGGGCAAGCAGGTGTTTAATCCCCATTTTCACAGGTAACTGAGGTCCAGAGAAGTGAAATAACTTGCCCCAGGTCAGAGCAGGAAAGTGGCGAAGCAGGGATTAGAACCCAGGTCCTCTAACTCCCAGGTCTGTGCTCTTTCCACTAGGCCAAGCTGTGCCTTGCGGTTAGAGGCAGACACCCACAGCAGAGTGAATCATCACAAGTCCACTTAGTCTTCACTTATGCTGTCACAAGAGGCCTATTAGGCTCCTAACTTTGGTGCAGCTGGGTGATTTTATGGAGAGAAAGAGATAGAGATAGAAAGACAGAGAGAATGCTTACTATGTGCCAGACACTGTACTAAATGCTGAGGTAGAAACAAGGTAATTGGGTTAGACACAGTCCCTGTCCCACACAGGCCTCACAGCCTTAATCCCCATTTTACAGATGAGTTAGCAGGCCCAGAGAAGTGACCCGAGGTCACACAGCAGACAAGCAGAGGAGCCGGGATTAGAACCCAGGTCCTTCTGACTCCAGGCTCATGTGCTATCCATTAGGCCACACTGCTATAAATGAATAAATTACAGATATTCTCTTCAGAGAATACTTGTTTGTGCTTAACCTTGACGACTTAACTGAACTAATTAACGATTTGAATGACCTAATTGGTTTCAAATCCTGACTCTGCCACTTGTCAGCTGTGTGACTTTGGGCAAGTCACTTAACTTCTCTGTGCTTCAGTTACCTCATCTGTAAAATGGGGATTTAGACTGTGAGCCCCACGTGGGACAACCTGTTCACCTTGTAGCCTCCCCAGTGCTTAGAACAGTGCTTTGCACATAGTAAGCACTTAAAAAATACTATTTAAAAAAAACCAAACTAGTCCAGAACAGTACCTACCCCTCTGTAAATTGGATTTCTAGTTCTGCGGAATACGTACCGGCTCCCTCCCAAAGGGAAACTGGGAAGGGCCAGAGGAATATGCTTCCTTTGTCACCTGAGTTAGCATAAACATGGGCCACAGCTGTAGCTGCCTTATGATTCTGGGTGGCTTTTTTGCCTGCTACAGCAGTTTGTCTCACACCCCTCCAACTGTGCAGCTTGAAGAAAGTTTGCAGAATCATCACCTTTGGGTAGAAAGCCACCTTAAGCCACTGACAGACCCGAACCCTGTGGAGAAGGAGATCCAGAACCATCCCATCATCTCCCAACCCTCTGGGTCATGGGATGACCTTCCTTTTCTGAGAAGCAGTGTGGCCTAGTGGATAGAGCACAGGCCGGAGTCAGAAGGACTGAGTTTTAATCCCGGCTCTGCCACTTTGCTGGGATTAGGCCAGGCACTTCACTTCTCTGGGCCTCAGTTACCTCATCATTAAAATGGGGATTAAGACTGCGAGCCCAGCATGGGACAGGGACCGTGTCCAACCCAATTTGCTTGTATCCACCCCAGGGTTTAGTACAGTGCCTGGCACAAAGTACTTAACAAATACCATAATAATAATTATTATTCTATCTGCCAGTTAATTCCCTCACCTGTAAAATGGGGATTAAGACTTTGAACCCCAAATGGGACAGGGACTATACCAACCCAATTTTCTTGCATCCAACCCGGGGCTTACTATAGTACCTGACACGTAGTAAGCACTTAACGAATACCATAACTATTATTACAGTGCTCTGCAAATAGTAAATGCTCAATAAATGTCATTGACCGATTGATTGATTAAAAGGCCAGGCTTCCTCTGACTTCTGGAAAGTGCTTGGCTTTTCACATTAAATTGGCATGCTCAGCTTCAAGGCCGAAATGCCAGGCATGATTTCCCAGCAGGCTACCAGGAAAGATAAGGGTTACCGGCAGCGTTCCTGCAAAAGCAGCATGGCCTAGTGGATAGAGCGCGGGCCTCGGAGTCAGAGGTCCTGGGTTCTAATCCTGGATCTGTCACTTTTCTGCTGTGTGACCTTGGGCAAGTCACTTCATTTCTCCCCGCCTCTGTAGTAGAGGGATTAAGACTGTGAGCACTTGGGAGAATACAATAGAGTAGATAGGCAGGCATGATCCCTGCCCATAATGTCAGAGTATCCAACGTTAGGTATTGTTTCCATGAGAAAGTACTGGTCCACAATGTCTGTGAATTCTCAGTTCTTACCTGGAATGGCTTGCAAATTTCCTTTGGAAGAGGAGAATTAAGGAAGTGGAAGAAAAGGAGAAGGACTCAGCCTGCAGTGGATTTTCTGAATTGTTTTTGTGCCTGAATTTCCCTGAAAAATCTGAGTAATGCTGAGGTAAAATAAAAATCACCATTTCATCTTTTTTTTATTATCCACAGAGCTCTCCAGTGCATACAAGATGCCTGTTTATTATATAATGAGCTCTCCACCGTATACTACCCAATATTTACTTCTGTCAGGGGAAATGTGTATCAGTAACAGTACTAAGAAACAAGATCATGAGAGCCCTCTTTCCCTGGATCATGGAGGTTCCTGCAGGTAACCCCCACCCCCCCAAGGCTGGACTCATGACCCATTGGTGCCACATGCCATCATGCCACGTGAAGAAGAGGATCTTGGTGGCACCTTCTCTTGTCAGGCTGCACATTTGCTCACTGTTTCTCTTTACATTTCGCCCCCAGGCTCTGGCAAGGGCACGCTGGGATCGAGGAAGGATGCCAAATTGCTCCCTTCTTCCCTGCTCTCTCCTTCCCCGTCACATGACATGAATTCAGCCCACATAATCCTGGGCTCAGTTCATGACTCTCGGAGGAGCAGCCAGATCGCACCCTTTGGCTCCCACCCTTTCTTGAAATTAGTCATTTGGGCTTTGCCTCAAGGCGACAGGGTTCTGGCTGGGATGATGAAGGACTAGCTCCCAGATGTGGGGCCACTTGGAGGATTATCCTGCAAGAGGACCGTAGGGTTGAGCCTGTTCTAAAACAGTCCCCAGAGCAGCTTCAAAATAATGAACCACCTATCGTAAACTAGACCGTTTCCTGATGAAAACCCCAGGCCTAGTCCGGTTTTCATTCTTTTTAAAAACTGTTATTTTCTTTTCAAAAAGGTATTTGGAATAAAGTCCTCAAATTTCCCCTTTGGAATTAGTTGCATTCTGTATCCGATTTCCTAATCCTTTTAATCAAGCCCTTCCTGGTTTTAAACTGTGGTAAATGTCTTTTGGGGAATTACAGTGCTTTTTTCTGGTGGCCCGACAAATACATGGCATCAAATATTCATCTTATAATTGCAATTAAAGTAGAGAATACCGAAATATCATTATAATGATTTAAACTGCTCCAGTTTTAATTAAGGGACTTGGGGTAACAGGAGATTAGAATTGGAAACAATATAATGGATAATCAAGACTATATTCTTATAGGGTTTTTAATAATTTAAGCCTCACAGCTATAAGGGCAAGGTGGTCTGTGTGTGAGGGTGTTTGGAAGGAGTTAGAGTCTAGTAAAATAGGGAAGGAGGAGAAATATATCGAGGCAGAGTTAACTTTTCAGATTGACTGAAAAGTCTGAAAACTTGCAAAGAGAAGCAGCGTGACTTATTGGATAGAGCATAGGCTTGGGAGTCTATAAATACAATTGAATGAATGGGAGTCAGAAGCATTTAGGTTCTAATCCAGGATCCTCCATTTGTCTGCTTTATGACATTAGGCAAGTTACTTAACTTCTCTGTACCTCAGTTACCTGTGAAATGGGAATTGAGACTGCAAGCCCGACGTAGGGCAGGAACTGTATCCAACCTCATATCTACCCCGGTGCTCAGTACAGAGCCTGGCACATAGTGAGCCCTTAATGAACACCATTAAAAAACTAAAAGTAGTCCATCAGTCCTTCCTATATTCACTGGTGTCAGTGCAACACGCTGTCTGTAAATAGTAACCCAGGAATTCCCTGCCTTCATTTCTAGGGTTACCTTAAGTTCTGAAGCAGAGAAAACTCCCTGTCTTGTCTGTAGATCATGAATCTGAGCAGCTTCTTGAGCCATGGAGGTTCACTGGGGGGAAGCCAGCTGGAAAAATCAATCAATCAAGGGTATTTTATTGACTGTGTATTGAGTACAGAATACTTTACTAATAACTTGGGAGAATACAATACATGGAGTGGGTGCGGTGGGTGCCAAACATTCATTCATTCATTCAGTCGTATTTATTGAGTGCTTACTGTGTGCAGAGCACTGTACTAAGCACTTGGGAAGTACAAATTGGCAACATATAGAGATGGTCCCTACCAACAATGGGCTCACAATCTAGAAGGGAGAGATAGACAACAACACGGAACAAGTAGACAGGTGTCAATACCATCAGAATAAATAGAATTATAGCTATATATACATAATAAATAAATAGAGGAATAAATATGTACAGATATACACGAGTGCTGTGGGGAGGGGAAGGGGGTAGGGTAGAGGGAGGCAGGGGGGTGATGGGAGGAGGGGGAGGAGAGAAAAAAAGTGGGGGCTCAGTCTGGGAAGACCTCCTGGAGGAGGTGAGCTCCCAGTAGGGCTTTGATGGGAGGAAGAGAGCTAGTTTGGCGGATGTGTGGAGGGAGGGCATTCCAGACCAGAGGTAGGACGTGGGCCAGGGGTCACCAGTGGGACAGGACACTTGGAAGAGACATTTAGGAGAGAACAATACAGTAATAATAATAATAATAATATTTGTTAAGCAGTTACTATGTGTCAAGCACTGTTCTAAGGGCTGGGTAGATAGAAGTTAATAAGGTTGGGTACAGTCCCTGTCCCACATGGGGCTTACAGTCTTCACCCCCATTTTACAGATGAGGCAACTGAGGCACAGAGAAGTGAAGTGACTTGCCCAAGGTCAGGCATCGGACAAATGGCAGAGCTGGGATTAGAACCCAGGTCTTTCTGTCATGCCCATACTCTATCTTCTAGGTCTTGCTGCTTCTCAGTAGAGTTGGTAGACCTGTTCCCTGCCCATAAAGAGCTCTCAATCCTACTTATTAAACATCTTTCTTTTTCCTTCACCTGATTTCTTCAGACTCCACGCAGTTTTCCTGGAGGCCCTGGGTTTGTGGTAACTGGCCAGAGGTGCATGGTAGGCTAAGGCATTGGAAAAGGAGGTCGGAGGTCAAAATTGGCATCCCACAGGAGATTCAAAATTGGTCAACAAAGTACCAAATCAACTGACCTCGAAATGACTGCACACTGAAGTGGATGAGTCAGTCAGCGATTTGCTGTCAGGTTTTCCACATCAACTAACCACAGCTATGAGGGAAAATCCCACAGATGCTTTCTTTTTTTCCTCCCCAAAGTGCTCCCCAGAGCACTGGCACCGTGTTTGAAAACATTCCTCCAGAGAAAGAGATCCTGGCCCCAGCAGCCAGAGGGGAAGTGCGGTGTGGAGCAGGTTCCCCAAGTTAAGTGTTTCTCAGTGTGGCAGACCGGGGTCACTCTGATCTGACCTCCCCAATCCCCGGCAAGAACTTCAGCAGGAGAGAGAACAAGAAATTCAATGTAAAGACAGACATGTGGAGGCAGTACTCTATTACAGACTCCTCTCTCTTGGCTAATTCCCATCCTTCTAGTACAGTCCAGTGTAAGAGAGTATCCCCTAAATACCTCATTGCCATCCCAACCCTCTTCTTAGCAAGCAGGCTGAAGCCAATCTGCCTCAGATGAGACGACTCTTTTCCTTCCTAAATGGTGGAATGTCTGAAAGGATCATAAAAATCTCAGGGGAGTAATGTGGGGGTAAAAAGAATTGTGACCTAGTGCTCTAAGCAGGACAAGATTAACTTGGGAAAGGGTATTCAGTCAATCAATCAATCGTATTGATTGAGCTTTTACTGTGTGCCAAGCACTGTAAACATAGCAATATAACAGACATACTCTCTGCCTACAACAAACTTACAGTCTAGGGTAGACCAAACTCCACTCTCCTTTCCAAGTACGCACACACACACACACACACACACACACACACACACGTATTTGTTAAGCGCTTATGCTAATAAGCAGCGTGGCTCAGTGGAAAGACCCCGGGCTTTGGAGTCAGAGGTCATGGGTTCGAATCCTGGCTCCGCCAATTGTCAGCTGTGTGACTTTGAGCAAGTCACTTCTCTTCTCTGGGCCTCAGTTACCTCATCTGTAAAATGGGGATTAAGACTGTGAGCCCTCCGAGGGACAACCTGATCACTTTGTAACCTCCCCAGCGCTTAGAACAGTGCTTTGCACATAGTAAGCGCTTAATAAATGCCATTATTATCAGCACTTAGAACAGTGCTTTGCACATAGTAAGCGCTTAACAAATGCCATCATTATTATTATTATTATTATGTGCCAGGTACTGTACTGAGGGCTGGGTCTTGTCTTGTGCCGTTGAGTCGTCTCCAACCCATAGTGATGCCATGAACACATCTCTCCTAAAACCCCCCACCTCCATCGGCAATCGTTCTGGTAGTGGATCCATAGAGTTTTTGTGGTAACAATACATAAGTGGTTTACATTGCCTCCTTCTGCACAGTTAACTTGAGTCTCCACCCTCCACTCTCTCTCGTGTTGCTGCTGCCCGGCACAGGTGAGTTTGGATCTGTAGCAGATTGCCTTCCACTCGCTAGCCACTGGCCAAGCTAGGAATGGAATAGATATGCCTCTGCTTGACTCTCCCTCCCATAGTCGAGACTGGTAAAGTACTGGAAACTCTCCAGATGAGACCCTGAGAGGGGAAAGGGCTAGGCAGATACAAGCTAATCAGGTTAGACACAGTCTCTATCCCACATGGGGCTCACATCTTCATCCCTCTTTTACAGATGAGGTAACTAAGGCAAAGAGGAAGTGAAGTGATTTGCCCAAGGTAACGCAATCTCAATCTCGTCTATCTCACGGCCGACCTCTTGCCAATAGCCTGCCTCTCATATCCAACAATTACTCTCCCCTGCTTCAAAGCCATAGTGAAGCCCTCCAAGTGGCCTTCCCTAAGCCCACCTTTCTGCTTCTCCCACTCCCTTCTGCATTGCCTGACTTGCTCCCTTTATTCATTCCCCCTCCAGCCCCACAGCATTTATGTCCATATCTATCATTTATATATTTATATTAATGTCTGTCTTCTCCTCTGTACTATAAGCTCATTGTGGGCAGGGTATGTGTCTGTTTATTGTTACACTGTACTCTCCCAAGTACTTAATACAGTGTCCTGCACACAGTAAGTGCTCAATAAATATGATTGACAGATCTAAATTCCACCCCTCCTTCCCCAAACCTGGCAGGGGCAGAAGGTTGGAGGAGGGAACCAGAGCCAGAGACTAGAGGAGATACAAGAAACTGCCAGTGGCTGGAAGGAGAAAAGAAATTCATCAACCCCAAAGCACCAGACTTTATCCTGACCATCACAAGAATAAGGCACCAAGGATGTCATAAAATATTAAAGACACAGTGATGTTTTGGCCTGGGTGGGAACAATTGGAGATTCCTGAAGTAGAGGGGGGAAAAAACAGAGAAAACCTGTGAAAATCAATTGATCTTTTATGACCAAATTCCTCTCAAGACCCAATACTGTCCTTTAGGGCTCTCAATAAACACAATGTATTAATAGCGCTCTCAATCTAGTATATTTGCAGGACCTGGTAATCAATCAGTGGTATAGAATGTAAACTTGTTATAGGCAGGGAACATATCTGTAATACTGTACTCTCCTAAGAACTTAGTACAGTGCTCTGCACATAGTAAACACTCAATAAATACCTTTTTTTTATTTACTGAGCGCTTCCTGGGTGCAGTGTACTGTACTCAGCACCTGGGAGAGTATGATTCCAGGAAGTAAGGAAAGACAATCCCTGTCCACTAAGAGTTTACCATTGAACTTACAAAAATTCCTCGTCAGAATTCCTTCTGTAATTAGGAAGAAAAGTTCATGTAAAATGGCACTAGAAACCTCGGTTTGTGCTAAGCAATAATTGCATTGATCAAGCAATCAGTCAGTCATGTTATTGTGTGAAGAGCACAGTACTAAACTCTTGGGAGAGTACAACAGAACTGGTAGACATGTTCCCTGCCCACGAGATTCTTACAGCCTAGAGGGGGAGACAGACATTAATATAAATTAATAAATTGCAGAAGTGTACCTAAGAGCTGTGGGGCTGAGGGAGGGGTGAATAAAGGGTCCAAATCCAAGTGCAAGAGAGACACAGAAGGGAATGGGAGAAGAATATCTGCAAGGCCGAACTCCTTTTGGAGCAAAATTCCAAATCGTCTAAGGCATCTGAACCACCTCTTGTAAGGGGTGAGGGATTTAATCTAGAAAGTCTGTATGAGTCGACAATTTCTTCATTCACCATTCAATCGTATTTATTGAGCACTTACTATGTGCAAACCTCATGAGAGAGTACATTATAACGATTAACAGACACATTCCCTGCCCACAACCAGCTCCGTCTAGAGGTTGCACGGTTGGCATAATTTATGTGGAAGAGTAGCAAAATAATCAGCCTGGTATTTGCCTTTCTTCTGAAAAATTTGTTCTCCTAGAACTCGGGTCGTTTAGTGTTTTCCAGTTACTGTGTCATTTGTTAGTATTTTCTTTGTCTTTGATTATTATTTTTGGCTCAGTATTACCGTGCCTTAGCCCTTTGAGATATTTCAAGTTCAAAAACGTGGATACTGTCCGAACAACTTCTTAGAGTTTGGAGACCTTTGCCTCGTCTCACATGGAAGTGAGAGAAGCACTTCCATGTGAGAAGAAGCAGTATGGCCTAGTGGATAGAGCCAGGCCTGCGAATCAGAAGGACCTAGGTTCTAATCCCTGCTCTGCCACTTGTCTGCTATGTGACTTTAGGCAAGTTACTTCACTTCAGGAAAGCCACTTCATTTCTCTGGGCCTCAGTACCCTCACCTGTAAAATGGGGATTAAGACCGTGAGTCCCACGTGGGACAGGGACTACGTCCAACCTGATAGACTTGCATCTACTCCGGCACTTGGCTCATAGGAAGTGTTTAACAAATACCATCATCATCATCGAAGTGCAACAATTTACCCAGTGCTTTAATGACTCGGACAAGACAGGGTTATTGCCATAAAACCTAGCAACTCTGTTGCACTGTATTTTCCCGAGTGCTTAGTACAGTGCTCTGCACACAGTAAGCTCTGCAGACAGTAAGCGGTCAATAAATACCATGACGATGATAAACCCCAGACAGAGGACAGCGTCAGTTACATCTACAAGCTTGTCTCCACACCCTCCACCAGCTCAGGGTCTTCACCACTTAGATGGCAGCTATACATTGACATTTATTTTATTTTGGATTTTTACTTGTGTACGTCATGCCTAGACCGATAGCTAATAAAGTCTGCAAAACCCAGTTCCAGCATTAATTTTTAAGCAGAAAAAATCCACTTAAAGAAGACCTTTTTCAAAAGGTATTTCTTAGCTAGTCCAGCTTTCTTTATCTTTAAGGCAATCAGCTCTCTCCCACCTACCTATTCTTGCTCCTCTTCCACTTGCTATTCAGCCTTCACACCTCCTTCTTCTCTCTCACCACCAGGCAATCTATTGTTCACACCCTCCCTCCTTGTCTGGAACTTCCTCCTCCCCCTCCATAGCTGACAGACCACCTCCTCTCCCCCATTTTCAAGGGTCTACCAAAATATCATCTCCACCACGAAACCTTTTCTGACTAATCTCTCATCTCCCCTACTGCGTCCCCTATGCACTTGAGTCTGTACCCCTGGAGCACTTTTTTTCAATGGTATTTTCTTAGTTCTTACTACGTACTGGGCACTGTATTAAGCGCCAGGATAGATACAAACTACTCTGGCTGGACACAGTCCCTGTTCCACATGGGGCTCACAGTCTCAATGCCCATTTTTCAGAAGAGGTAACAGAGGTCCAGAGAAGTTGGCTACAGTCACACAGCAAAGTAGAAGAACAGGAATTAGAACCCAGGTCCTTCTGACTCCTAGGCACATGCTCTATCCACTAGCCCATGCTGCTTCTCAGGACACTAGATGAAAAAATGAGACATTCTCCCAAGGATCACATCTACTTCTGCTATTGTACTCTCCCAAGTGCTTATTACAATTCTCTGCATACTGTAAGTGCTTGATAAATATCAATGAGTGATTGATTATCAGACACATTTTGTCTGTGTTTATTTCTCTTTGGCCCAATCTTCCAAACGGTTAACGTATGTGGCTGAAGTGGTCCAAAACAATATTTCTAAATAGAGAGAGATAATGATGGAAAATAGTAACTGCAATCTTAGTAGAGTTGCTCATTGATGAATGTTCATTCATTCATTCATTCAATCGTATTTATTGAGTGCTTACTGTGTGCAGACCACTATACTAAGCACTTGGAAAGTATAATACAGCAAAAGGGACAATCCCTGCCCACATTGGGTTTACAGTCTTTAGGGGCAAAACTGTAGAAGCAGAAAATGGCCAGGACAGCCACAGTGATCAGTGAGATCACGGCTCTGGAATAGAAAAAAAAAATAAAAACAACAATAATTGTGACATTTGTTAAGCGTTTACTATGTGCCAGGCCCTGTACTAAGCACTGGGGTAGACACAAGATCATCAGGTCCCACATGAGGCTCTCAGTCTAAGTAGGAAGGGAAAGATTCATCCCCCGCCTTACCTCCTTCCCCTCCCCACAGCACCTGTATATATGTATATATGTTTGTACGTATTTATTACTCTATTTATTTATTTATTTTATTTGTAAATATTTATTCTATTTTATTTTGTTAATTTGTTTTGTTTTGTTCTCTGTCTCCCCCTTCTAGACTGTGAGCCCACTGTTGGGTAGGGACCGTATCTATATGTTGCCATCTTGTACTTCCCAAGCGCTCAGTACAGTGCTCTGCACACAGTAAGTGCTCAATAAATACGATTGAATGAATGAATGAACATTCTATTCTGGGGGAACATTTTGCAGATGATGGAACTGAGGCACTGATGTAAGTGAAGTGACTCACCCAAGGTCACACAGCAGACAAGTAGCAGAGCCGGAATTAGAACCCAGGTACTTTGATTCCCGGGCCCGTGTTCTATCCCAGTAGTCCACACTGCTTCTCAGGAGACTTGATGAAGAGATGGACATTCTCCAGGCTAAATGCTTTTTACAGAAACCTGGAAAGGCCAAATTGTTCTACATTTTACTTAAGCCTCTCCCGTATTCACATCTAGAGAAGAAACAGCTGCAGAATGAACTGTATCACACAGAAACAGTCCTTTGGGCATCTGCTTGTCCACTAAGTGAATATAGGTTCAGACTTGATTTTTCAAAACGGATGATTTTAACCACTTGATGCTACTTAACACATTAGTTATTGATCTGGGTGTGTTGATGAGGTGCAAAGAACGTTGAGATTAAAATAAGTTTAACAGTAAGCTCCTTTCGGACAAGGATTGTCTATACCAACTCTGTCATATTCTACTCTCCCAAGCACACACTACGGTGCTCTGCACACAGTAAATGCTTAGTAAATACCACTAACAGGTCCTGCAAAGAGAACAGATTGAGAAAGCTACTAATATATTGTGTTTATTAAGAGGTCTAGAAGACAGTGTTGGGTCCCGAGATTTTTGACTCTGAATTTGCCAAAAGTCAAATTTCTTTTTTATAGTCAGCTGAGAAGGACAAGAACAGAAAAAAAGTCCCTTATTTTACTTGCTGTAAAATTACATAATTTTAAAACCACTCGAGTAAAAAAGTAAAATAAAACAAGAATTTAAAAAAGTAAACTTGATTTGGCTTTTTCTAAATACAAAGGCAGCTTTACTGTAATGTCCTCTCAGCCTTGAGAAATATTGTATACTCTTTAATTTCATTATCCTATAATGGTTGTTATTGAGTGCTTATTATATGCAAAGCACTGAACTGAGTACTTCAATAAAATTAGTAGCCATGATCCCCACCCTTAAGTAGTTTACAATTTAATGGAGTGAAAGTGTAATTGATAACTGTGTGATGACCTTCAGGAGACCTAAATGTTGAGCAGTTTCTACCTTCCTGAGAATAGTGAATTCTGATCATTACCTTCAAATAAGCTGATTCAGTGGAAGTAGATATAGTAATAAATGATCAATTGATTGATTGAAATACAAACTGGCACAGAATTTACTAAAAGTGCTGTAATGATCTGCTGGGTTTGAATGATCAGGAAAAAATAATCTGATGTATGGAAACTTCTTTGGTCAAAAACCTACATCCAAAATATTTATGGAAATCAAAGATAGAAGGCCCTAGGTTTAAGGAGAAGACAGTAGTCCATTCATCGCCTCTGGCTTGTTGCCCTAGGCTAGTTCTATTTAAAGGTCTTTGCAACAGATTTCACAGCCTGCTTTGGTAACACATCCAGGGTTTAACAATTCTCACCGTCAGAAAAATCTTGCTAGATGTGCGCTTTGAAATAGAACTCGGCATGTCATGTTCTTAAGATGGAGACGGGCTCAAATAGTTCAATAGTAGTGAAAAACGACGAAACGTCAAACCGTCAAAACCTGAAAAGTGCCAGGGAAAGTAGTGAAAGCTAAAGGTGCTGAGATGATGGTAGAGAGGAAGAGAGCTGGGGAGAAGGAAAATTAATTGGAAAACGACTCTTGGAGAAGAAGGGATTTCAGAAGAGTGTTAAAATTCCAGACTCGGGGGAGTTCTGAGGGGTGGAGGTTGGAAAGTCAAGAATAAGGCACAGTGTGAAGGTGATCTTGTGAGGGATGGAGAGTGTGAGCCAGGGTGTAGTCTGAGAAGAGAGTGGATAGATATGGGGGAAAGAATTGATGGGGGTACCTTAAAAACTAGTGGTCAGGAGTTGGTTTGGTGTGAAGACGAATCACTGGAGGTTTTGGAGGAATTGAGAGGTGTATATATGTTTGTACATATTTTTTTACTCTATTTTTTCATTTATTTTATTTGTACATATCTATTCTATTTATTTTATTTTGTTAGTATGTTTGGTTTTGTTCTCTGTCTCCCCCTTTTAGACTGTGAGCCCACTGTTGGGTAGGGACTGTCTCTATATGTTGCCAATTTGTACTTCCCAAGCGCTTAGTACAGTGCTCTGCACATAGTAAGCGCTCAATAAATACGATTGATGATGATGATGATGATGATATGCAGAACATTTCAGAAAGGTAAGAATGATGAAGATGATATTTTTTAAGCCCCTACTATGTGTCAAACACTGTTCCATGCATCGGGATAGATACAAGCTAATCGGGTTGGACACAGCAATTGTCCCACGTGGGGCTCACAGTCTTAATCCCCATTTTACTGATGAGGTAACTGAGGCACAAAGAAGTTAAGTGACTTACCCAAGGCTACCCAACAGACAAGCGGCGGAGCTGGGATTAGAACTCAGGTCCTTCCGACTGCCAGGCCTGTGCTTTATCCACTACGCCATGCTGAAAGATAATTTGAGCAGCAGAGTGAAATCTGAGGCTGGAGGTAGGGAGGCCAGTGAGGAGGCCAATACAGCGAGCCAAGGCAGGGCCTGAAGCCTGGGTGAATTAAGGTGGCGACCATTTGAGTGGAGAGGAAAGTGGGGGGAACTGGAAAGTCGTGTGGAGGAAAAATCCAGACAGGACTTAGCCACAGACTGGATGTAGGAGTCTCAAGATAGCAAGGAGTCAAGGATAACGGCAAGATTGTGGGGTCTGAAAACAGGGAGGGTTGTGGTGTTGTCAACGGTGATGGAAAATTAGGTGGTGAGTTTTGTGAAGATACTTGGTGAAACACATTTTTTTTGAGGCCAAGGCTCTATCCGCTTAATAAGAATAATGAAGCTTGAAGCAACTGCATTAACCCTTTTGGACCATTTATTCATTCATTCAATCATATTTATTGAGTGTTTACTATGTGCAAAGCGTTTGGGAGAGTGCAATGTAACAGACACATTCAGTGAGGAATCATTTACAAACAAGTTCCTTGTAAGAGGCAGTATAATGAATACAACTTCACAGCTTTTAAGAGAATTCACCTCTACAGGCATTGGCTTCTTGCTTACGCTATGAGGACTAAGCCCCACTTTTTTTTTTAAGTAAATAGTAAATACCTGATTCCCAGATGGGTTCAATAAACTGTTTTTTTTACATTTTTAAAAATGGTATTTGTTAAGTGCTTACTCCGCACTAGCCTCTGAGGTAGTTACAAGCTAAATCAGGTTAGATACAGTCCATGTGGGGTTCACAGTCTTCATTCCCATTTTGCAGATGGGGTAATTGAAGCACAGAGAAGTTAGGTGATTTACCCAAGGTCACAGAGCAGACAAGTGCTGGATTAAAGCCCAGGTCCTTAGACTCCTCTTTCTACTAGACCACACTGTTTCCTGTGTATTTGTCATGAAATACATGTTAAACAGGTTGATTTCTTGAGGAGGACTGACATCTCAGCACTGAAGTTCCCTAACGTTATTCTTTAAGGTAGAGGCCAGCTAAAGTTCTCCCCATTTTAATAATAATAATAATGGCATTTATTAAGTGCTTACTATGTGCAAAGCACTGTTCTAAGCGCTGGTTTTCTCTCTTCAGCCAAAGAATGCAAGGTCCTGAATACACTGGGAGAGTTGCTTTCTTGAACAAAATGACTCTCACAAGACCATTAATAGGAATAATGCCAAGGAGAACTTTAAGTTAGAAACTTTAAAACCCTGGATTTAAAATCCATCTTCAGCACTTACATATTTATAGCAAATTGAACGTTCAATTATTTATTCATCTATTTCATTCTGACATTTCCTTGTTCTTCCTCCTGCTCCTTTTATTTGGATATCATTTTTGCCTTCCCACCTCCCCCATTAGATTGTAAACCCCCCAAGGGCAGGCACTACTGTTTTTTTCTTCTGGAATACTCTTCCTAACACGTTAGTACAGTGCTCGGGGCAGTTTGTGATTGACTGACTGAATTGCTGAGGTAAAGGGTGGTAATGAAGAGTAGGTAGAAAGATCAGAGATAAAAGTATTGCATCTGATTCACCTTATTCAAGGGACAGATGAGAGAACTAGGGACAATCTGATTCATTCTGGAGATTTACATTTACTTCTGTGTACTCTACTGATAACGGTCTCAATTCTGGAAAGTTGATGGCCTCATTCTCTCCATTCCCAGGTCTACGTTGGTTCAGATAGATTGTAAATTCCTTGAAGGCAGGGATCATGTTTACTAATTCTATTGTATAATAACAATAGTGTCATTTGCTAAGTGCTATGTGCTAGGCACCGAACTAAGCTCTGGGATATGTACACGATAACTGTTATTGAACACAGTCCCTATCCCACACAGGGCTCCCAGTTCAATTTCTATTTTCCAGGTGAGGGAACTGAGGACTAGACAAGTGAAGAGACTTAACCCAGGTAACACAAGTGGCAAAGCTGGAAAATTAGAACCCAGGTCCTCTGCCTCCCCATGAACCCCATGTGGGACATGGACTATGTCCACCCTGATTAGCTTGTATCTACCCCAGTGCTTGGTACAATGCCTGGCAAATAGTAAGCCATACCATAGAAGAAAAACAAAAAAAAGAGTTTCCAGGTCCCCTTCTGAATGTGCTGAGTTCATTCAGTCATATTTATTGAGCACTTACTGTGCGGAAAGCACTATACTAAGCGCTTGAGAGGGTATAACAGACACGTTCCCTGCCCATGATGAGCTCACAGTCTAAACGGAATGGCCTTCCTCAAGTTAATCCATAAATGTACAGGAAAATTAAACTTGGAAGACTGGAATACAGGGCAAGGATACATGACAGCATCAGAACTAACCATACACCATTTTGGAGGCAGAAATATTACTATGGATGATTTCATCTTAGCACTTTCACGAGGAGAACTGAGAAAACCAAGATAGAGCAGGAAGAGGCAGGACAAAGAAAGGGTTCAAATCAGTGGTTTAAGAGAACCCACGAGGTAAATCACAAAAGGAAGTGTTTGAGACTGCAGCAGTGAAAAATAATATAAATCTCAAACCCACCAAGTTTTAAAGAAAGAAAAGGAACAGAAAAACATACTACATGGCTTTTGGGAGTAACGATTTTGGGGAGAAACACCAATGAGAAAAATGTGAAATTTAGGGGTGTAGTATGCACTTTGGACAGATTAGAAAAAAAACACACAAAAAAAATAAAAACCTAGAAATGAAGGGGAGTTACTAGTAGCCACCAGAAATATTGACGCAGAGCTGAATTTTCTCCCACACCTTTATTTAAGGAGGCTCCATTAGGGTTGGTTGGAGTTGATTTCATGCAGATTTCATCTCATGCAGATTTCCATTTCTGGGTGGAACAAAATAAAGCAGCCATTGGGCACTAGCGGCACAACTCCATGACCTCGATTCCAAACCGTATTTTAGGGTAAGCTCAATTTGTCGCAAAGGGAAAAAGATATCATCATGCAAACCACCAGGATTTTCCTGCTCACCATACCCATGTGCCAACCACAGTTACTGACAACTTTACACACCCTCAAACGAGGGTAGAATCAAGCAAAATAAGGTCAAAAGACGAGATGTTTAGGAAGCTGAAACAAGGCTGATTGATTGGGTCAAGGGGAAGATACATTTTTGGAAGAAAGGACGATTAGTGAGTCAAAAACTAAACATCGGAGACCTCCCATTTAAAGACCATGAAAGTGTCTCCTGGAAAGAATAGTATTCTTATATTCCCCTCGGAAGAAGTAGGGGAACTTCTGCTGTGATATGCCCAAGTATCCAAAGTCAGGGAAAATCAATCAATCAATCAATCAATCGTATTTATTGAGCGCTTACTGTGTGCAGAGCACTGTACTAAGCGCTTGGGAAGTACAAGTCGGCAACACACAAAGGTCCGGGAGACATCCTGGAAGTTCAGCTCTCAGTCTATGATTGTTTTTGCAACCTTAGCCCTCCCCACAGTAGAAATACCTTCTTCCTGGTGAAGAAGTTCTTCCTCACTCTTCTTCGATGTTTCTCATCTCCTGCCTACTATTTCTGTCTTAGGAACTTCCATTCCAGGATTGGAGCCAAAACAAGTGACCCTTTCACTTTTTCTAATCAGTCATATCTACTGAGTGCTTAATCAATCAATCATATTTATTGAGCGCTTACTGTGTGCACAGCACTATACTGAGCGCTTGGGAAGTACAAGTTGGCAACATATAGACAGTTCCTACCCAACAGTGGGCTCACAGTCTAGAAGACTGTGTGCAGAGCACTGAACTTGGGAGAGTACACTATAACAATATAACAGATGCATTCCTTACCTTTTTCTTAGACTTTTCCTAAGGGCTGATTGGGACTTCCAAGCCCAATTTCCCAAGTAAAAGTCCCCACGGGCTGTTTTCCTGGGGGTAAATATCATTCGCTAAGTTCACTCACACAAATATCTTCACGTTGAATAATACAAAATACTCTTCCCTGTAACAGGATAAATGGTTTAGCTAAGGGATTTTCAAGCTTTCCATTCCATCCAGTGTGGTGAACACTGCAGAATTTTCTTTTTTTGGGTGTTTTCCAAGTTCTTTTTCATTTTAGTCTTACGGTTGCAATGCATCCGATCCTTTAGCTTGATTTCTAAACTCTAAAATTTTATTTAATGTTGGTATTCTTTTTCTCATTTGATATGTTGAAATGGCTCTTTTTAATTCACCATTCTGTGTCTAGTTTTCAGACGGATGTCTTAATAAAAGCAGCATAGGTTTCAATAGTTTGAACCACTATTTGGAATCTTGAGTTCTGTTCAATCTCAAAATGCTATCTCTTTGGTATAATTTGTGATACTTTGTGCATAGCATAAGTTGTGCATAACACAGATTCATTCTCAACAGTACTGCTACAGGAGGCTTGACTTACTAGGGACTTTTCCAAATGTATTTCTTCTCACTCCCAAACATTTTTCAGTTTCCTATGATTTTAGCATATACTTTATGTTCAAGCTTTAAATCCAAACACAGACTTTAGTTTTTAACTTCAGCCACTCAAGGGAAAAGCTTTATAAGAAACATTTGGACGGTTAAACATGAATAGGGTCCCATGAGTTGGAAGTTGCTCTCGGGTGTTTTTGAGGTGACAAAGAAGCTAAAGTGTTAAATGGCTACCAAAACATCTAACATCTCGGAGGGGCGAAAATGTTTTATTTAAAAAACAGTATAAAAACCAAAAAATGCTGTCTTTTCAAGCAGTGGGCATTACAAAATGATGGGTGATTAAATTATTCTCAATATATTCTCACGAAATGACCTTAATTTCATAGCTTTGCCATTTGTACTTTTCACACGTAAGTATTCTTCTGCAGTGTTCTAGAAACCAAACAAAAAACAGCCATAATTATACTGTCTGTTAATACGTTCACAAATTATATTACAAAGGCAAGAAGAACAGTCCAAAGGGATAGAGCAAAATTGGTAAATAACTTATGTATGCATTGGTTTCACATTTGCATAGCTTCAGTGCACTATTTTGGGGACAGAAATTATGCTCCTTGAAACATCTGAAAACTAACAGGCAACTTAATTTGAGCCTCAATCTTCTTAAAATGAGGAATTTTGCCAAAAATATTACAGAAACCCATGAAGCCTAATTTATCTTGCCCTGATCCCATGTAACTAGCTCTGCAGTTACTTAAGACAACAACTATGATTTTCCATTACAGGCTCTTAAGTTGTGAGAAATACTAATAGGAAAAATACTTAAAGTCACTGATAAATGTACTCATTCACTGAGATTCTGATGTGATTGTGATTTTATTCACAAAATAGAAACCAACTTTGCATTTTCTCTCAAATGGAATAGTTTACTTCCAATAAGCCCAAAGACGGGCCTTGTAAAATTGCTATTAGAAAAGATGTTCCACTGAAAAGTCTTAAAAATTTTGGCTCAAGTTTACAAATACAAACCAGTACTTTATACAAAGGTTGCCTTTTGGATACACAGTTCACCAATCATGTAAAAAATGTTCAGTTTAAGTGGGACCAAAGGTATGTTTCTGTTGACACTGCAGAAGAGCAGTTATTTTCGCCTTGGTGGAGAACTCTCCCTTCGTCGCTCCTGATGTTTCCTTGATTCTCTGGATTGCTCAGAGTGTTTGTTTGGCTTTCCAGATCGTCTTTCCGAGCCGTTCCGGTATCGGTCTTCCTCACCCTGGGGGCCTGAATCGTTTCTGGTCCTCTCTCTCGACTTGGATCTCTCTTTTCTTCTACTGAGATTCTCCCAGTCTTTGCTCCTGGGCCTGTCTCTCTCGTTTTCAGAAAAGGAATTTCTTCGCTCTCCCCTCTTCTTTTTCAACTCTCCGTACTTATCTGCAAAATCTGTGTGCTTGTCACGATCCCTGTCCTTCCCGGTGGAGTAACTGTTGCGGTCAGAAATAACGTCTCTGTCCGGGACATGTTTTGATACATCTCTCCAATGTGGATCCCTCGCGTTTCGTTCCGAATTTTTCTCTGGGTTTCTTTCTTCTTCAGCTCTTGTCTCTTGGGGCCTTCTTTCCATTTTCTTCTCTAGATGTTTCTGCTCATTTGTTTGTTTTTTCCGGGTGACTCTGTCTGCTTCTTTGCTTTTTTTCTTTCTCTGTACTTTCCTTTTCCCTTTAGCTGTATCTATAAATGAGGGACAAATCGGCTCTTAATTGCGAGGGCTTTGGAAAAAGAAAATCCTCCTGTTAATTGTTGGTGGTTACTATTCTATACTTTAGCTTCGGAGTTTCCAAATAATCACCGTGGCATTTAAAGCTGTCTTCTGTCAGTTAACCTTCTTGTAAATACGCTATATGGGAAAATTCCAGTTTTCCTTAGCGACCGAACACTTGCATTTGCAAACAACATGCCGAATAGAGCGTTGCTTAGAAGTTAAAGCAAAAGCAGAACCGGGTGCACTTCTGCGTGTAAGCTGTAAGATCGGATCTGTTTAGTTAAAAACAGCCAGGTGTCAACTGGCAGTATTATTTATTGAAGTGATCAGATAGTAATAACGATATTTGTTAAGTGCTTCCTACGTGCCAGGCGCTGTACTATGTACAAGGAGATCGGGTTGGACATAGTCTCTGTCCCATGTGGGGCTCACAGCCTCAATCCCTGTTTTACAGATGAGGTAACTGGGGCCCAGGGAACTGAGATGACTCGCCCAAGGTCACAGAGCAGACAGGTGGTGGAGCTGGGATTAGGACCCATGATCTCCTGTCTCCTAGACCCGTGCTCTATCCACAACACCACGCTGCTTCTTCTACTGGCCTATCCATCCCTACCTTTAAAGCACCCTTAAGTTATTCCCTACCACACTGATACACTCCCATTCGTCATCCTTAGCCTCTTCTTCATCCTCGACAATGGTGCCTACTGTGTGTGAAGCACTACACTAACTGCTTGGGAGAGTTAATATCTGTCTCCCCCATGAAACTGTAGTCAGCAAGAGTCATATCTTCCAACTCTGCTGTATTTTACTCATCCACACACTTAGTACAGGGTTCTGCACACGATAAGTGCCCAGTAAATACCAAAGATTGATTACAAGAGCGAGGTACACAAACTCTGCCCCTTCAAGACCTTATAATCTGGTGGGGCAGACAGACAAAAATTAGTTCACAAACAGTGGGAGCTGGAGGACGGACAAGGATATAAACAGAAAGTGGTGTAAATGTATCAGGCTGAAAAAACAATTGAACATACAAACGAGCACCTTGCGGGCAGGGAGCATTCATTCAATCGTATTTATTGAGCGCTTACTGTATGCTGGGCACTGTACTAAGCGCTTACGCTGTTTTATTGTAATCTCCCAAATGCCTAGTACAGTGCTCTGCATCCAGTAAGCTCTCAATGAATACCATTGATTGATAATGTGCCCAAGTACCGAGGAGAGGGATAAATCCTGAGGGCGGAGTGTGCTTGTTGCTACCGGAGTGTTGTAAATTAGGGAAAGGTCTGTCAGTTAGTAATTCAATTTTTGCTCATTTATGTTTTTACCAGGTTTTTTTTTTTAACATCAAACACTGTACTAAGCGCTGGGGAAGGTACAAATTAATTAGGTCGGACACGGTCCCTGTTCTGCATGGGGCTCACAGTCTAGAAAGGAGGGACAACGGGTATTGAATCCCCATTCTACCGTTGAGGCAATTGAGGTCCAGAGCAATGAAGTGACTTGCCCAAGGTCTCAGAGCAAGCAATTGGGGGAGCTGGGATTAGAATCCAGGTCCTCTTAACTCCCAGGCCTGTGTTCTTTTCACTAGCCCACACTGCTTCTCTGTATACGCCTATAGCAGGAATGCGTTTCTCATGGGCAAGAAACTTGTCTAACAACTCGGATGTATCGCGCTATTGTACTCTCCCAGATGCTTAGAAAGCCTCAATAAATACCACTGATTGACCGACTGATTGATAATTCTACCGTGACATGCTGTTGGGAGAGTATTGACTGATTTGGTTAAAGGACATTTCGGGAAATGCTTTCTCAGACTACTTTTGGAATTCTCTTTACTAGGCTAATCTACATTAAGACGAAAAGCTTTTAGCTACATGATCCACCCCCAAAAGCTTTGTTTTCTTGAGAAAACAGCTTGTCAGGCTCCAGCCCATTTGTGCATATTAAGTTACAAAAAGCAGCAGCAGCCTGGCCTAGAGAAAGGACACCAAGTCTGGGAGTCAGAGGACCTGCGTTCTAATCCCGGTTCTGCCACACATCTGCTGGGAAAGCCACCACACTCCTCTGGGCCTCAGTTACCCCATCTGGAAAGTGGGGATTAAATCCTACTACTCTCTTCTACTTAAACTGGGAGCCCCGTATGGGACAGAGACTGTGCCCAACCTGATTAACTTCTATCTACTCTAGTGCTCAGAACAGTGCTTGGCACATTGTAAGCGCTTAACTAGAGCAATAATAATAATAATAATAAATCCGATCACCTCATGTGTTTTAACTACCTATTGATATTGAATCACCTTTGCTGTGTTTCCCTTGTTTGGGCCTAGAAATTGAGAATGCTGCTGAGAAGACCATGATTTTTGCTTCGTTTGGCACTGCTATCTTCCCAGGAGAGAGAATCGAGAAACTCTAGCTGTACCCCCTTTGCTGCCTCATCCCTTCCTCCCAAATTCCTCCCAATTCCTTCATCCCTGACAGACGGCCAAATCAGTGAGCTTGTCACTAAGAACCTTCACCTCTCTGGTTCCTAGCAAGCATCTCAACTGAGCTGCAGCTGTCCATGGCCGAGCCATCTGGCTCTTGGCTGAACTAAGCCCCTGTGACCCTGAATCACCGCGCCCTCCTCTTGGGCTTCGTTCTTCCGAAGATCATCCCCAGTACTTAATGAGGCAAAATCGTGTTAGGCTTCCCCCACCCGATGTACGGTGTTCAATGTGACCGACAGGTTTCTGAAGCTCTCGCCCCGCCTGGGTGTTTTATTCCTTGGCCAATTTGAAGATCTCGCTATTTAAAAAAAAAAAAAAAAATCTCACAATCGGTCAGATTCATTTTGAATAAGCAAGCGGCGGCATTTCATGCTGGGGAATCACCTGGTCTCCAAACGGACTACATAAAACACCAGGTCCTCTCGGATGAGACTATGCCAACAGCGTCGAGGGACAGGACGGCTTCAATTTCACGTCAGAAATAGGGTTTACGTCAGCGGATGGACCGTCTCCTCTGGGAAACCCGGGGGGCTCAACGTCCTCCCCGCAGAGAATCACTGGGACTGAGGGGAGAAGAGCAGGGTCAACCTGTCGGACCCAACGCTGCACCGCGTCTTGGAGAGCAGGATTCAAAATAGGATTCAGGAACCTGGCACTAGGAAGGAACTACAGGGCTGTGGGCAATTTAGCCATCGCTTGCTTGAACTCTAAAATGGAATGTGGCCTACTGGATGAAGCAAGAGCATGGGAGTCAGAAGGACCTCGGTTCTAATCCCGGGTGCACCGCTTGTCTGCTGTGTGACCTTGGACAAGTCCCTTCACTTCTCTGTTCCTCAGTTACCTCATCTGCAAAATGGGGATTAAGACTGTGAGCCCCGTAAGGGACAGGGATTGTGTCCAACCTGATTACCTTGTATCTACCCCAGTGCTTGGCACATAGTAAGTGCTCATCAAATACCACAATTATTATTATTATTATTAAATACCATTAAAAAAATACATGAAAAGAGGAAAGCACACTTGAAGCGACTCACATGGTGAAGGAACACTGGGATATTTGGACGGTCTGAGCCTAAGAAAATCGGAACACTCCGGGTTTAAAGACTCCTACTGAGCCAGGGAAGATAGCTGAGAAGACCCATTATTAATATAAATGTCACTGTCAGTTCGCTTTTCCAAATAATTCTAGACTGATCAGCTCTTGTGACTCCATGTAAATAGGCCATGAGGTGGCTGAACAATTGGATAAATTTAACAACTGAGACGTTTTCTACATATTAAAATTAGACAAGCCATATGGTATTTTGAAAATTTGAAGAAACCACCTCTAATAATCCCAGAGACAACATATTTTTCACCTTCGAGATTTGTTTCTGTCCTCTTAAGCACTGCAGATGCTGCATTCAGATAGTGCTACTGGGCTTTAGTTTCAGGTACTTCTGCAGACTTTCAGCCCCTGAACTTGGGAAATCACTTCTGCTGATCGCTACTCTCTCTCGCCGTAAGCATTATTGGTACAGTTGGCCTAACAAGAGAGTGAGATAAATTTATAGAGGAGGTCCGATACCTGCGTCCGAACTGTGGCCGCTGGTAGACGACGAATCGCTATCACTGGAAGAATCTGAACTGCTGCTGCTGCTATCAGAATCTGAGTCCGAGGAGTCGGAATCTGACGAGGAGGATGGCGAAGAAGAGGAGGAAGAATCTGACGACTCAACATCCTGTTTCTGGGTCATGATCATCTTTGGGGCGTTTTTGAGATGCTCGCGCAATTCATCCCTAGTCAACGGAAAAGTCACACTGAGGTCACATTCTAAGGGAAAACACGCGCTAACTTGAGAAGTGCAAAAGACGCACAAAGGAAATGAAATTCCGAAAATCCCTTACGTTAGACCTCCAAGACCTATGGAGGTGAAGAAGTTGATGGCGAATCGTGTATTTCTTGGGTTGTCCCGAGGGAGTAATCCTTCAAAGAAAGGTAGTAGGGTTCTAATGAAAATAAGAATAGGAGGGACAACATAAATTCAGGGTGTCAACTGATTAGAAAAATCTCTAGATACTGTAAGAGAATTTTTGAAAGTGTTACCAAAGTATCACTACACATTTTTTTCTAGTCAATCATATAATTACTATTCTCAAAAAAAGTTACATGCTTCCTTAGCACGATTCAAATAGCTAAAACTATAGAATCACAATCTCCTAAAATGGATATCTAAAAATGCATAAGGATATACTATTCAACGCTTTTTAATCTTAATGTTATAGCTGACATTTTCCCAGAATTGGATCGGCGTATGAGTGAATTTACAGGTAGTCTCAATAAATGCAAATTTTCCATCTCAAATCTGAACTACTCTAAGCATGATAATCATTTTCCTTAGTATGTTCTAAGAAGTACAACGTGGTGTGCATTGCTTGCTATTTAAACGGATCTTTATAATCACAAAAAGCTATCCCCTTAAACATATTTTTTATGTTGAAGTCAATTTGATTCATAATTTAATAGCAAAGTGAAATGGTCAACTACCTTGTCACAAAATGAGACAAGAAAATCAAGTTAAATACCATTGCCTTTTCAAGTCACAATTAAAAAAATGATTCCAGTATACGTAAGTATAATATACATTTGAAGAAAGAGCAGAGAGCTTCAAAAGCCTCATCGATCACCAGTCAACAAAAGGTAACTTGCATATGCCTAGAAATGGAGAAAAAGTTGTTACACAGTGTAACAAACTTGCAAAAATGGCTCAGAAATAGGTTTAGAAACATTACCCGCACCAGAAAGCTGTTTATGCTTTTGAATGAAAAAAAGAATACGTGGAGAATGATCACTTACTCATCTTTCAGTCTTGCATTCAGTTTAGGAAGTCCCATGTATTCACAAAGTTCCTGGAAGAATATCTTCACAAAAATTCTGCTGGACGATGTAGTGGTTTCTTCACTCAATGTTATACATTCAAGGACCTGCAAATTAGAATAGTTGTAATAGTCTTTATTAAACGAGCGCTGTGTGGAGAACATTGAACTAAGCACTGGGAAAGAATACACAGGTGGCAGAGAGACAGGTCCTTGTCCCTGAGGGGGCTCACAAGGTAACAATAAACCAAAAATAATTTTTCTCTGGCTTTCAAAAGATGCAAAGATACCTACAATTTAAAGTAATCCTTATAATTCTAATTAATCTACTTCCTCTACGACAATTTGGGTTGGGTCAAATTCCCTCACAATGGAGAATATGGGGGAAGGGTTGGGGGGCGGGCATGGAGAGGGGAGAGAAAGAGAGTGTGTGTTTGTGTGTATGAATGAAATTTGGGGATTGGCAACTGCTAACAGTGCAGGCATACAGATAAAGGCGCAATATTAAAAAATAAAGGGAAAAAAATGAAATTTCCTTAAAGGAAAGGAGAAACACAAAATTCAGGCAGAGGATAAATAGTTCTGCTACTTATATGACAAAGATGGATTAATTCTTTAAATATTAAAAGGCCCTTTTTATTCAACCAAGGCTGAGCTCCTGATGGTGCTACAGTGTTCCTTGGGAGAAGCAGAAGGGAAGAAAACCAAGCATTCTTGTGCTGCGGAATTTGATCTTTCCTTCCACCTCCAAGTCTAAAATGACCTGATTTCCCCCTCTACAGGGGACAGTGCAGGGAATACGTGGGTTGATTCGTGACTCTGACGGTAGGAGACTTGGTTACAATCAATTCCAAAATCTTTTTTATCCCGTCATCATACAAAAGCAGACCTAGAGGAAGAGGAAGATCAGACCCTAACCCAAATCTTAACTAGCAAGGCCAAGGTTTTTTTTTTTGAAAGTTAGTAAACTTCAAAATGGGAAAGACATCCAGGTAATTTTCAATCAACTCTTGGTGTATAACGGAGAATGTGGGAGAAAGCTGTGAAGCAGACTTTCTACTTACACTCCACGGAAGAGAATCGGTGTATAGGAGATGAGCAAACATCTTAGCAACGTTTCGCAATTTGTTTGTTTCCAGGCGGTGGATGGTATCGTACTGTTCTTTGAAAATACCCTCAAACGATTCCATATATTCTTTTTTGAGCATGCAGAAGCGCTGAAATAACATTCAAATGTTAAATATGAATGCATTTAGCATGCACCCCCAAAATTTGAAATCTGCAGGTCAAAAAGCACAGACATTACATGAGTGGTCATCAAATAGCATTTTTTAAGTACAGTCATCTCACTGGGCTTTGCTAGCTGCCATAAAAAGCCACATTACAAATACAATACTGGACTACCAATGACATAAATATTAAAGGGAAATCTAAAGGTGAACAAGCACACACATCCACCTCTGGATGTGTTTATAATCATATAATTATATATTATAACCATATACTATACATTATAATCATATACATATAATCACAATAATTACAATAATATACTTATTATATTAAATAATAAAATATTATTATATTATAATAATATAATAATAACAATAATGTTGGTATTTGTTAAGTGCTATGTGCTAAAGCACTGTTCTAAATGCTGGGATAGATACAAGGTAATCAGGTTGTCCCATGCGGGGCTCACAGTCAATCCCCATTTTACAGATGAGGTAACGGAGGCAGAGAAGTTAAGTGGCTTGCCCAAGGTCACACAGCTGACAAGCGGCGGAGCCGGGATTAGAACCCATGACCTATGACTCCCAAGCCTGGGCCCTTTCCACTAAGCCATGCTGCTTCTCATACATTAAAAGAGCATCAATTTAGGCACAATAGCTGAATCAGTCAATCAATCAATCAATCGTATTTATTGAGCGCTTACTGTGTGCAGAGCACTGTACTAAGCACTTGGGAAGTACAAGTTGGCAACACACAGAGACAGTCCCTACCCAACAGTGGGCTCACAGTCTAGAAGGGGGAGACAGAGAACAAAACAAAACACAATAACAAAATAAAATCAATAGAATAGATATGTACAAGCAAAATAAATAGAGTAATAAATATGTACAAACATATATACATATATACAGGAACATGGACTGAATGACAGTGAAGCACTTACTGTGTTCCAAGCACTGCTCTAAGCACGGGAATGCATACAGAACAATCAGGTTGGACACTGTCCCCGTCTCACGTGGGGATCAAAGTCAAAGGGGGAGGGAGACTAGGCAATGAATGAATGAATCCCCATTTTACGAATGAGTAAACTGAGGCAAAGAGAGGTTACGTGACTTCCCCAATGCCTCACAGCAGGCAAGTGGAAAAGCCAGGATGGAAATACACATCTCCTCGACTCTCAGGCCTCTTTCCACTAGGCATGCTGTCTCCCAGCCTGGGGTTCTGATGAAAAAGTATTCAGCCTGCTAGCCGGCTTGATTGGCCATGGAGTTAGTCTTGGGGAATGCTGTGGGTTTATGTTGGGAATCAGGAAGTGTAGGGCAGAAAGCATCGCCTCATTTCCCCTAGTCGAGAAAGTACCGAAACTGAGTGAGTCCTTAAGAAATACCACAATTGCTATCATTATTATTTCAAAATTCAATACAGCAGATAGGTTTGCCTCAAGCCCTGACCAAGGGAGGAACTTACCCCAGCCAATAAGCCAAAAAATTTTTCATACGTTCTTTGTTGAGCACAGCAGTCGAGTATCATGTTACACAGTTCTTTCTATTTGGGGACAAAAGAGGAAAATGAACATAGTGGCCGACTACACATACTGCTAGGAATCTATACTAGGGAAGAATGCAAATGACAGAGTAAATATTTATACAGTTTAAATGTCTTACAATACAAACTTTTGAATGAGGGAAAAAGACATTTAGATGTCTTTTTTAAAAAAACGATTTGTCAGGTTGATGGCTGTATATCGGGAATGGGCTGTGTGTATACCTTGCCCCTAATATCTCCAATTTTCAGTTACTGACCCGATCGATTGGTATTAATTGAGCATCAGCTGAGTGAAAGCACGGTACACTGAGTGCTTGGAAGAGTACAGCGAAATGTTGTTTTCTTTGTCTTCAAGCAACTTCCATATAGTTGGAGTAGGAAGGACAAATACTTCGGGATGAGACACCTGAACAAATAACTGATTACACACATTAAGTGCTCAGGTACGGCACACCGCGTATAAGTGCCGAAAGCGACATTCAATAAGGACAGAAGACCTACTTGGTGGTTTTTATTTCATTTCTGCTGTTCGGGTCAATTTTTCGGCTCTTCTTCATGCAGTAATGCACCTGGGGTTATTTCCTATGGGGAACTACTTTGATTAGCCCTCTTCCGCTTCCCACTCTATTTTCATGGAACCAATTAAAAGCGCTAACTGAAATATAACAGTATGCCCCCCCAGCCCAAAAGTTTGATCTGAAAAGGGAAAACTTGTCAAGTGAATTGTACATAAGAATAGCATCCCAGCCTTAAAATGAAAGCCATTCTTTTGAGTCCTGTCACAACAGATTAGCCTGATATATTAAAACAACTCTACGTCTTGCCCTTCCTGCTTTACAGTAATGTTGCGGTTAATCAGGTTTTAAACAATAAAACGTAATAAGATGCCGGTACAATAAAGTCAGCAGTATGTGAAAAACAAATTACTGTTTGCACTAGCCAAAAAGCAATTACATCGTTATCCCTTTTGGTTTTCAATAATTAAATAATTTAACATTTTAATTAACTATTACAATTATTTTAGCAGGAGGGATTGTGGATAACCCCACGCATGAATAGATCTGCTCATTAAAACATTCTTTTAGGGGTTACCAAAGTTGTTGCCACTAGGTCTAGAATACTTTCCTTCAGACTGCAATCGGTTAGAAATGTGACATTCACATAGCAATTTCGGCTTTAATTAGAATTTTAAAGGTTAATTGGCAAACTTATTTCTAACCAATAACACTAATACAAAATCCAAGGTACACACAATTTTTTGGATAAAACTACCAATATTAGTAACCGAACTATATTTATGGAGTTTTCAAATTTAATTTTTAAAGGTGAACCATTTTTGCTCAGAGTCTCTAAACAGAATGAAGTGAACGGTTAGTAGATGACTATAGATTTCTATCTTGACACCTTAAAGGAGCACCTCTATAATCACTACCTAATGAAATACTTCTCAATATTTCAATAGCCAGGAAATAAAACATGTGTCACGGCTCCTCAAAGAGAAGAGCGGTGGGAATAGTCTGAAATTAGGTCTGCCTCATTTCTTTCATCCCCCTGCAGAAAAAGAAACTTGAAAGAAAGAAGACAAGTGCAGAGAAATTGGCTGTTCTCTTTAATTGTCACCTTGTTTTCTAACGCTCCCTTTCTCAGGCCACATAAGTAAATGCTACATATAGATCATTTGACAGAGAAGCAGCGTGGCTCAGTGGAAAGAGCCCGGGCTTTGGAGTCAGAGGTCATGGGTTCGAATCCCGACTCCGCCACATGCCTGCTGTGCGATCTTGGGCAAGTCACTTAACTTCTCTGGGCCTCAGTTACCTCATCTGTAAAATGGGGATTAAGACTGTGAGCCCCACGTGGGACAACCTGATCACCCGGTATCCTCCCCAGCGCTTAGAACAGTGCTTTGCACATAGTAAGCGCTTAATAAATGCCAATTATTATTATTATTATCATTTGTCCTTAAGTGTCCTAAACCTGAAACAAATACGGACGACACTGGAATTAAACTATCTCTTCGAAGAGAGGTAACGTGGCAATATCCTCAACAATTTGACAAATTAATTACAAAGAAAGAGGGCAATTAACGATTTCCCATAAAGCCCCTTTCATCAGAGAAAGAGTTCCCATGATATGTCAGGTATAAAGAAATCCTTTCACATTAAATGCTTTATCCGAGATTGGGTCACACAAAGCATAATGGAAGCTGAGTTTCTGAATTATCTGTTTAATTGTCTCCCACCCTCCACTTTTCAAAACGACAACCTGCATGGCGCCTTCTCACTCTTCAAAATTATTGAGCCTTGGCTTCATAGCACTCCATCCTTTTAGCCCACTAACCTATCAATCAATCGATGCTATTTATTGAGCACTTACTGCATGCAGAGCATTGCTGAGCACTTGGGAAGGTATGATCACTTGGAGAATACCTAAGCCCTCTCTTCCTACTACATCCCATTCACCTCGTGTACCTCCCAAATTTGCACCGCTCTCCCCATCTTCAAAGCCCTCATATGCGAGGCTATCCCTGATTAATTTTTCTTCTTTCGATGTCATAGCAGCAGAACCACCATCTAGGCACTTCATTCGATGACATTTATTCACTGGTTACTGGGTGCTGAGCATTGTACTGAACATTTGGGAGTACTACAGAGTAAGCAGTTTTGCAACACCTGAGCATTACGTGCTGTAGGATGGCACAGTGGATAGAGCACGGGGTTGGGAGTCAGATCATGGGTTCTAATCCCAGCTCCACCACTTGTCTGCTGTGTGTCCAGGGGCAAGCCGCTTCACTTCTCTGTGCCTTAGGTCCCTCATCTGTAAAACGGGGATTGAGACTGTGAGCCCCACGTAAGAGAGGGACTGCGTCCCACTTGATTTGCCAGCGCTTAGAAGAGTGCCTGGCACATAGTAAGCGCTTAACAAATGCCACAATTATTATTATTACACACATGGTGGGCAGGGAACCAACTCTGTTGTACTCTCCCAAGCACTTAGTACAGTGCTCTGCATTCAGTACGTGCTTAATAAATACGATTGACTATACACTCACAACCCCCTGTACACCTTTGTACTTTCCCAAATGCTCAGTACAGTGCTCCTTATACAGCAAGTGCTCAATAAAGACCATTGATTGATATTCTAGGGCAGGCTATGGGAATTATACTTCTATCGTACTCTTCCAAGTGTTTTGAACAGCCCTCTGCACACAGATAGTGAGACACTCAATCAACATAACTGACTGCTTAAAAAAGAACTCCGTGTAAGGTACACTTATAACATGGTATCCCTGCCAGAAGTTGGGCTCTCTTTCTTCAATAATTATACGCTTACCATGAACTTTTATGTTGTGCTTAAATAAGATTTTTGCTTGAAACCATGAATTAGCTTAGGTTGGTAAAAAGGTAAAAAAAGCACTATGGGATGGCACTATTAAAATAGCTCTATTTTGCAGGGGAAGGGAGGTTTGCTTAGTCAGATGCTTTAAAATTATTTTCTAGACACTGCTTCCGTGCTGCATCTTTTTTTAAGAGTTCTTTTGCCTTTCATTTTGTTGAATTATAAAGCACTCCGCTGAGCTTTAGAACCTTTTGGTTATGCCTAACCTATAGCAGAAATATAGTCAAAGGATTCGTGAATTTTTTATGCTTTTAGTTTAAAACCTTCCTTATGGCTTCAAAATTCGACCACAGAGAAGTAAAAATGGAATAATTTATTGGTTTGTGGAATGTTGTATTATTTAATAACACTACAGAAGCTGATTTCCCATTAATAAATGATTGCACTGCTGAAGGCCTTTTACTAACAAAAAACACCCACATGAAACAAAATGCCAAATTCTTATTCTTCCTCCCAAACGGGAATCACAAAACTATGTCTCCACGTCACAACTCAAAATACAGTCAATTGACCTCGGACAAGTAATCTTTATCCAGTATTATGTAGCTCGACAAATAAATGTGCAATATTCCCATGTTTCAAAGATTGGGATTTTCCTCAAGCTTAAAGGAATGAGAATGAGCAAAAAAAAAAATCAAATTTAACAAAAACTATTATAGCCAGCATGCTTCTCGAACATTTGGAAGGACATTTAAAATTAGGTTTTGGGGCGGGAGCGGGGGCAAAGGAATTATAAACCACCTAAACCCGCAACCAGCTTTTAGTTTACAACTCATTCACCCCAAATCAATCAGTCAATGGTACTTATTGAGTGCTTACTATGTGCAGAGAGCAGTAAAGCACTCTCTGCCCAAAAGGAGCTTACGGGCTATAGAAGACAGACATTATAATAAATAACAGGTAGAGAAAATAGTAGAGTATAAGAATATTTTCATATGTACTGTGAGGTTGGGGTAAGTAGCAAAGAACTTACAAGAAGTTCTGGGCCAAGTTCATAGATGATGCAGAGGGGAGGGTGGGTGGAGAAATACAATGCTTAGTCTGAAAAGGCCTCTTAAAATAGTTGTGATTTTAGGAGGATTTTGAAGGTGTGGAGGGTAGTGGACTGTCAGATATGGAGTTCCAGGACCAGACAGAATTTGGGCAAAGGGTAGACAGTAGGATGGTGTCAGAAAGGCGGAGTGTGGGGTAGATCAGCGAGGTTAGGTAATAATAATAATAATTATAATGGTGGCATTTGTTAAGCGCTATGTGCAAAGCACTGTGGAGGATACAAGGTGATCAGGTGGGGCTCCCAGTCTTAATCCCCATTTTCCAGATGAGGCAACTGAGGCACAGAGAAGTGAAGTGACTTGCCCAAAGTCACACAGCTGACAAGTGGCGGAGCCGGGATTAGAACTCACGACCTCTGACTCCCAAGTCCGGGCAATTTCCACTGAGGCACACTGTGGGAGATGGCTGACTGTGCACCTTAGAGCCGATGAGAAGTAGTTTCTGCCTGCTGAGGAGATTGGCTGATGGATTGATTGATTGATCGACAGCCACTGGAGGTTTCTGAGGAGTGGGGAGATATGGACTCAGTAGCTTTTCAGAAAAATGATCCGGGCAGCAAAGTGAAGTATTGACCGGAGAGGGGAGAGACGGGAAGTGAGGAGGCTGATGCAGTAGTCGAGGAGGAATATGATGAATGCTTGGAGCAGCGGGGTTGCAGTTTGGATGGAGAGGAAAGGCTGGATTCTAGAGATTTTGTGAAGGTAGGACTGACAGGATTTGGTGCCAGGTCGAATGCATGGATTGAATGAAAGGGATGAGTCAAGGGTAATGCCACGGTGAGATGGTGAGACAGGGAGGATAGTGGTGCTGTCTACAGTGATAGACAAGTCAGGGGGAGGAAAGGATTTGGGGGGGAAGAAAAGGAGTTTTGGTCATGTTAAATCTGAGGTTTTGGTAGGACAACCAAGTAAAGATGTCCTGAAGGCGGGGGAAATGACATATTGTAGAGAAGGAGCAACGTCAGGACTGGAGAGGTAGATTTGAGAATCATTCATGTAGAGATGGTAGGTGAAACAATGAGAGTGAATGTATTCTCCAAGGGAGTGTGTGTAAATGAAGGGGACCCAGAAATGAGCTTTAAGGCACCCCCACAGTTAGGAGGAGAGAAGGAGCCTACAAAAGAGATTAAGAAGGAGCAGTTAGAGAGCTAGAAAGAGAACCAGGAGAGGACAGTGCCGTAAACCCAAGGTTACATAATGTTCCTAGGAGAAGGGGTGGTCCACATTGTCAAAGGCAGCTGAGATGTCATGGAGTTATGGAGCTTTAGGATGGGGTAGAGGCTATTGGATTTGCAAGAAAACAGTCATTGGGGACGCTTGGAGAGGGCAGTTTCTGTGGAGTGAAGGGAGCACAAGCCAGATTGGAAGGAGTCACGGAGAGAATTGGAGGAGAGGAAATGGAGACAGAGGGTGTACAAAATCCATGGAAGAAGTTTGGAGATGAATGGTAGGAGGGGAAGGAAGGTGATAACTGGAGGGAGCTGTGGGACTAAGGGAGGGCTTTTTTTAGGATTAGGGGAGACGCAAGCATGTTTGAAAAGAGTGGGAAAGGAGCCACTGGAAAATGAATGACTGAAGATGGCAGTCAGTCCGTCCCACATGGGCTCAGTCTGACAGGGAGAGAGAACAGGTGCTGAAACTCCATTCTGCAGATGAGGAAACAGAGGCACAAAGAAGTGAAGTGACCTACCCAAGGTCACACTGTAGGCAAGTGGCAGAGTTGGGATTGGAACCCAGGTCCTCTGATTCCCAGGCCTGTGCCCTTTCCACTAGGTCATGCTTTCTCATCTTTTAAACATCCCATGACTAGGATCTCTAGTGACCCACCCTTAGCCAAACTCCTAGAGATCTCATGATTTAGGCTGGTCATGCAGCATAATGCAGCGGTGTCATAAGAAAGTTATTTTCTAATCTAGACTTAACCAGCTAAGGTATTTACTGATAATGTGTTGAGTGTGGCACCAAGCTAAGTGCTGAAGTAGATACAGGATCATTAGATTGGGCACAGCCCCTTCCCTACGCCGGACTCACAATCTAAGAGAAAGGCATCTTATCCCCATTTTACAGATGAGAAAAGCAAAGCACAAAAAGGTTAGGTCTCCTGACTCCCTGCCGCAATTCACTTTGTCCTGGATGGAATTTACTCAGCAAGAGTATTGCCCAATTATCTTTCTGACTGCAAGTTACAATCAATCAATGGTATTTATTGAGCGCTTACTTTGGACAGAGCACTGTATACAGCCCTTAGAAGAGTTCAGTACAAAAGAGTTACAGACACAGCCTCTGCTCCCCACTTCTAGACTGTGAGCCCGTTGTTGGGGAGGGATTGTCTCTGTTGCCGAATTGTACTTTCCAAGGTGCTTAGTACAGTGCTGTGCACACAGTAAGCACTCAATAAATATGAATGAATGAAAAGCAGCATGGCCTAGTGGATAGAGCATGGGCCTGGGGGTCTGAAGAACCTGGGTTCTAATCCTGGCTTCGCCACTGCATTCATTCAACCATATTTATTGAGCGCTGACTGTGTGCAGAGTACTGTACTCAGTGCTTGGAGTGTGCAATTCAGAAACTAAGAGAGACAATTCTGTCCACAACGGGCTCACTTGTCTGCTGTGGGACCGCAGCTAAGTCACTTCACTTCTCTGGGCCTCAGTTACCTCATCTGTAAAATGGGGATTAAGACTGTGAGCCCCCCGAGGGGCAACCTGATCTCCTTGTAACCTCCCCTGCGCTTAGAACAGTGCTTTGCACATAGTAAGCGCTTAATAAATGCCATCATTATTATTATTATTATCTGATTCAGACTGTGAGCTCCTTGTGGGACAGGGACTCTATATCCAACCCTATTTGCTTGTATCCACCCCAGCGCTTAGTTCAGTGCCTGGCACATGGCAAAATGCCATAACTGTTATTACTATCATCATCTAAAAAAACTAAATAATGCAGCTGTGAAGAGAAAGGAGAAAGTTTCTCAACAAGTTTTTGTCAGGCTCTCTGCATACTCAACAGTTATCACTTCTGTTGATTTTAGCTATCAGCAGAAGTTTATTCTACTAGTAAACAATGTCTCTATTTCCTTAACTCATTTGGCAAGTATTGTAAAATTGTTTTTAATGAACCTTCATATTTTCTGTCTTACTCCACCCACAGAATACTAAGTCCTAAACTAAGCTGCAGAAGAGAAATGCTCAGGAGGCTAAAGCAAAATACTGATCATTCCTTCAGGTGAATTTTTCTTTTTACCTTTGAATTTTCCAAGAGAGAAAGAGCCAGGGAAAACTCCACAGCTATGAGGCAGCGCAAGATAACCCAGAAATTGCAAGAACTTTAAGTCGTCAAATATTTACGTTATTTCAGATCCAATAATTCAGGGGTCTCATATAGAACGTTTCCCCTAACAGGGAGGAAGGATGATATATTTTAAACCACTAAAAGGTCAATGGTTTCAGGGTTCTAGTGCCAAAAGGTTGGTTTTAAACTGGATGAAGAACTAGTGTTTTAAGTTCTACTCACGAGCCACATGGGTTTCATGGGCGAAAGACTGCTTAGAGTCTGAAGTATCAACTCTGGAACTCCCGGATTTCTTCAAATGGTTGATGAAAACTTGGCCACATGGATTTGGCCTTTTATCCATAGGGCAGAAAAGGCAAACACCATGTAAAATTGACTGTGAAAGGGTTCAGCTTCCATTATAAAAATCTAGATCTCCCTTCCTAGGCTATAAAATTTTTCCCTTTTCTTTCTGGTATTAGTTTCTGCCGGGGGACGGGGCAGAAGGCAGTACTTCCTAGCCCAGAGGAATGGCAGAGGATCTGAGTTCCTTCCCAGGGAATAATTTCAATAGCCTTTAGGGGTGGTGACACAATGAGAAGCAGTGTGGTCTAATGGATAGAGCAAGGGCTCAGGAGTCAGAAGGTTCGGGGGTCTAATCCCGTCTCTCCCACTTGTTTGCTGTGTGACCTTGGGCAAATCAGTTTACTTCTCTGGGCCTCAGTTACCTAATTTATAAACTGGGGATAAGACCGTGACTGTGTCCAACTTGGAGTAACTTGTAATGACCCCAGACCTTAGTACAGGGCCTGGCACGTACTGTTACGACCCCAACGCTCTTATTTATATGCAATTCAACAGCCAGAATTATTAGCATCATCACTAGTCCTATTTGTAGATGATTTCCCCAAAAAGACCTAAAGAAAACTAGGAACGGGATATGAGTTGGTACTGCCCACCCCCCCCCGTCTTATTTCCTGCTCCTCCTCTCCTGGCATATGGGGCTTCCACTCCTGCATGAAAGGGCTTAGTGTTTAATATTTTGAACAACCAGAGTGGACTTTGGCAAGCTCCTGGGGTAAGCAAGAAGGTGAAATGGTCGCAGTGAGGTGATTTTTTCCACTATGCAATATTAGCAGAGGATCCCACAGCAACATATTTCTGGGATAAGATGATTTTAAATGAGCTAAAGGATTATATCTTGAATGATTCTGATAAAATACAAAGTATCATCATTATTAACTGTACCCCACAAAAAAAGGACTTCTTCTTCCAATAATGGTGTGATTTTTCTGAATTCTGCTGGCTCTTGCTCTTTACATTTGCTGTATAGTAATAGCGGGCTTAAAATTCAGCTTCTAGGCATTATCATCACCTGAAAGTATTTACTGAATTCTTACTGTGTGCAGAGGACTGTACTAAGTGTTTGGGAAAGCATAATACAGCAGAGTTGGTGGCACGTTCCCTGCCCACGATGAGCTTTATGTGTGGAAAACATTCTTCAAATGTATTGAGCCCAATTCTCCCAGTGCCCAAATTTTATATCCACCAAGTTATAAAGTTTGGGACTGGGTGGGTCATTTTCAGAGCTGTACGGGACCATTCAGCTCCCTCTGACTATAAGGTCACAGTGGGCAAGGAACGTGTCTACTGACCCTCTTGTACTGTACTCTCCCATGTGCTTAGTACACGCTCTGCACACAGTAAGCGCTCAATAAATACCATTGATTGACAGTGTACATAATGGTTGTAGTCATTCATTCTTTCAATTGCATTTATTGAGTGCTTACTGTGTGCAAAGCACTGTACTAAGTGCTTGGGAGAGTACAAACCCATTAATCTGCCCCAAGTTTATTGAAATCATTCTAGTTTATGGCACCCTTGTTCAATAAAAACCTATTTACCACAATCTGAAAGCTTTTAAAAAACACAGGATAATCAAGCATATTATACTTTGCCATGATTAGACATCTATTATAGCTGGTTGTGTGGCAAAAGAGGGAGCAAACTTTCTTATCAAACCATACAAGCGAACCAGGCCAGAAGCTTGGGCATAACCTCGACTTCAAAACCAAAGAATCTGTTTACCGTTTGGCTGTCGGGAAACTCCATTTTCAGCAATTTGTGTGCGCACTCTTCAAAGTCTAAACTGCGGAGATTAAGAAAAAAACAAAAGCAAGAAACATTTATAATATAAAATGCTTGCAGACGTAAAGACCTTACTTTCAAATAGATTGCTCGGTGATGTTTTGGGGCATTTTTTAACATCTAAGTGACATTATTCATAAAGGAAAATGCAACTGCAGTACAAAGCTAAAGCGGCGTGGCTTAGTGGAGAAAGCAGGGGCCTGGGAGACAGAAGGACCTGGGTTCTAATTCCAGATCTGCCACATGTTTGCTGTGTGGCCTGGGGCAAGTCACTTCACTTCTCTGGGCCTCAGTTACTTCATCTGGAAAATGAGGATTAAGACTGTGAGTCCTATGTGGGACACGGACTGTGTCTAACCTAATTACCTTGTATCTACTCCAGCACTTAGTACAGTGCCTGTCTTATAGTAAGCACTTAAATACCACAACCATCACCTTCATCACCCTATAGTGTCATGGACACACTCAGAACAGAGAGAAATTACACCAACATATACCCTGAATGGAAACAAATCTAGGACATTGAAGCACCCTAAAAAAGTTTGATATTTTTATTCTCCTACACCTTCTAACTTTTCTTGCTTAAGGAACATTTTACGGCTTTTTGATTCATTCCATTTTACTAGTAGCCAGGAAGTTCTGATCGTGTAATTTTTTAAAAGGAAAAACAGATGAAAATCAAGTCAAACCAAAAAGGCATGAGACATTACATAGTCTAAATCTCTTGATAATCCAGGGACTAAATCAGATGGATTTTAATATCTGAATTCTGGGTTACCAATCCCTTACAGAAGCACGGATTTCAAGGTAGGAAGGCTGACAGACTCCCATACAAGAAGCCCTTTGGGCTGGTGGTGCTCTCTTCTTAAGGAATCACCTGGATAATGAAGTTATGGTCCTGGCTGGTTAAATACAGGCAGGTTAAGAAATTGGGGCTGGGACACTACAAACAGGATTAAAAGGTCAAGCCATTCATTATGCAAAAAACATAAAACCAAGAAATATAAACAGTAGCCGGAAGATTAATAATGTTGGTATTTGTTAAGCGCTGGGGTAGATACAAGGCAATCAGGTTGTCCCATGTGGGGCTCACAGTCTTCACCCCCATTTTACAGATGAGGGAGCTGAGGCACAGAGAAGTGAAGTGACTTGTCCAAAGTCACGCAGCTGACGAGTGGTGGAGTCGGGATTAGAACCCATGACCTCTGACTCCCAAGCCCGGGCTCTTTCCACTGAGCCATGCTGCTTCTCTAACTTGATTTAGATTCCACACATAAGAAATGATGGCTCAGAACTCCACAAGAAAGAAGGGTTTCAGCAAAATTAGCATTAACTGCAAAAGTGAGGTCCAAATACCTGTTCAATAATTAAGTATTCATGAAATCCAAAGATAACACAAAGATAGAAGCAGCATGGCCTAGTGGACAGAGCATAGGGCTGGGAGACAGAAGGTCCCGAGCTCTAGTCCCAGCTCTGCCATTTGACTGCTGGGTGACCTTGGGCAGGTCACTTCACTTCTCTGTGCCTCAGTTACCTCATCTATAAAATGGGGATTAAGACTGTTAAACCCCATATGGGACAGGGACTGTGTCCAAACTGGTTACCTCCTATCTATGCCAGTGCTTAAAACAGTGCCCGCACATAGTAAGTGCTCAACAAATGCCATTAAAAATACCATACACACACAAAAAAAGCCATACATCTTGAAGCAGTGTTTGGAAAGAGCACAGACATGGGAGTCAGGGGACGTGGGTTCTAATCCTGGATCTGCCGCTTGTCTGCTGTGTGACTTTGGGTAAGTCAGTTCAGTTCTCTGTGCCCCAGTTGTCTCATCTGCAAAATGGGGATTAAATCCTCCCTTCGATAAGTGCAAGCGCTTAGTACAGTGCAAGCGCTTAGTACAGTGCTCTGCACATAGTAAGTGCTCAATAAATACGATTGATGATGATGACTGTGAGCCCCATGTGGGACAGAGACGGCCTCCGATCTGATCTTACTGAATTTACCCCAGCACTCAGTGCCAGGCATATATTAGAGACTTAACCAATACTACTGAAAAACAAGGAAACAAAACAAAACAAAAAAACATACTCCACACTGAGTTCACTTAAAACGGCGCTGCAGTGGTTTCTTTCAACATTTCATCCATTTTCAGACCCGTTAACATCTTTAGAAAAAACACCCTAATTCTGCCACCAAAATGCAGAGTGACAATGCATTTTGTGGCACTATTGAGAATACTGGTTGCATTCAAAGAAATTAGAGACGGGAACTGGGAGAGCTCTCTCTCTCACACACAGATCCCCCAAGCTTTGACAAGAAAATAAACACAGGTCCAAATCATTTTTGCCTTAAATTTACAACTTCACTGATAGTAGTTTCAGGATTTTGGAAATGTCAAAAAATTTTCAAAAAAAAAAAATAACAGTAATAACTCATTTTATCCTGACCCCAATGAAGAGAGCTCCGTATGAAATCAAATGCTCAAGGCAGTATGTGCTTGTATTTGCATTTTGCCATCACTCAAAACTAGAGAAGAACAGTTTTAACCCTGAGCTTGGAAGAAAGGAGATTATTATACCTTTCAAAGGGAAAAAAAAATCTTGCATTCACACACGTGTATGTGGACTAAAATTAATACAGAACAAAGGATCAGAGTTTACTCTCTAATGCATTTTAGATGTCAATTTAGGGATAAACCCGATGCGTTATTTTCCATGTGGTCAAAGGAAAATCCTTAAACTTGACTTTTTTTTTACTTATAATAACAATATGAAATATTCATCAGTAGAATATAGTCACTATAAATTTAATTTTAAAGCCCATTTATGCCACTTCCAAAATCTATGCTTCACTCACTAATTGTGCTCTGGAAGCACAGGACGGGAAGATGCGAGCATCAAATATATAACATCAAAGGTCAAATCAGACAGCCTGCCAGTCAACTGAGCCGATTGCCCTCAGCCTCACACAAGAGAGTAGGACTGCCATTCTTATCACCTGCTAAATAATTGAGTTTATATTTTCCAACTCTTCCTTCCACACTTAAAAGGAATAATTACAACAGTAAGCGACATATTCTGAGGCTAGAATATTCCTTGAAATTCAACTCCACCGTTGTCAATCTGATCAACTGAGTATCTTTAACTACTTGGAGGCCTTCTGCTAATATTCAAGTATACAACAAGATGGAACAATGAAACACTCAGCTTCCCTCCAGACACTAGGCTCCCTATGAGCAGAGAATGTGTCTGTAACTCTTTTGTACTGTACTTTCCTAAGGGCTGTAAACAGTGCTCTGTCCAAACTAAGCGCTCAATAAATACCATTGCCTGATTCTAACTTGCAGTCAGAAAGATAAGTGGGCAACACTCTAGCAGAGTAAATTCCATCCAGGACAAAGTGAGTGGAAAATAACCTGGGCAAATATAAGTAACCAGTGTTCAGGGGAAATTAAATTTTCTACAAAGCAAGTACTGAATTAGTTCCACAACAACAACATAATAATAATAATAATGACGGCATTTATTAAGCGCTTACTATGTGCAAAGCACTGTTCTCAGCACTGGTAGTATTAAGCATAGTATTAAGTATTAGTATTAAGTAATTACTAAGTATTACTTAGTAATACTTAGTACTAAGTATACTTATTACTAAGTATACTAAGTATACTTACTAAGTATTAAGTAATTACTAAGTATTAAGTAATTACATAGTATTAAGCATAATGATCCGTTAGTTCTCCATAGGACACGGACCATGTCTACTAACTCTGTTGTATTGTTCTCTCCCAAGGGTTGAGTACAATGCTCTGCACACAGTAAGCGCTCAGTGAATGCCATGGATTGACTGCAGCCATAATGTAAATCAAAGCACACCTGAGATGCAAAAAAAAAATTACTAAAATTATCACTATAATCAAACAGTGCTTAAAAATTGCTTATGTACATATGTAAATGCTTAATTTAACAAGTGTTATTTTTGCGCCTCATATTCCCGGCAAAAAGGCACCTTGGGCTAATATCCCCAAGAGTGAGTATTATTAGCTCTAGCCGAACAGAAAACAAAGAGGTGCTGAAATTGGGGCTGACGGGTGTTCTTTTACATCAGCCTGAGTAGTTAGGAGGTGGAGGGGAGGAGGCTTGGAGCTAGAAGTTGGAGCGGAGGAGTGTGCAAGCTGCAAAACTAGGGTGTTTTGAAGTCAATTGCATTTATTGAGCACTTACTGTGTGCAGAGCACTGTACTAAGTACTTGGGGGAGTACAATATAACAATAAACGGGGACATTCCCTGCCTACAATAATAATAATGATGGTATTAAGCGCTTACTATGTGCAAAGCACTGTTCTAAGCGCTGGAGGGATACAAGGTGATCAGGTTGTCCCACATGGGGCTCACAGTCTTCATCCCCATTTTACAGATGTGGGACCTGAGGCCCAGAGAAGTGAAGTGACTTGCCCAAAGTCACACAGTTTACAACAAGTTTACAGTCTACAGGACGAGCCTGAGAAAGTACTAAAAAGTACTATACTTTGACTGTGTCTGACCCCATGTACTCGTATCTACTCTAGTGCTAAGAATAGTGCTTTACTCACGGTTTGTGCTAAGGACCTTATTCTGCATTAACAAATAACAGAATAGCAGACAAATAACAGAATACTATTAATAAAATATAAGAACTCATGCCACAAAAATCAGAAGTGCTATTAAGAAAAAATTTTTTTAAAGCAAATAAGTCGATCATATTTACTGAGTACATACTATGTGCAGAGCACTAATATTATACGCTTGGGAGAACAGAACACAGTTGGCAGACATGTTCCCTGCCCATAATGAGGTTAATCGTATGACTTTTTGTTTTTGTTTTCATGTCATTGCTAAATCACTTAGGCCTTTTATTCTTGGCCAACAGACTATATTCAAACGGCGCTTACTGTGTGTAGAGCCTGTTCCGAGTGCTTGGGAGAGTATAACAGAATTGGTAGACACATTCCCTGCCCACAGTGAGCTTCTAATTCTAGTCCTATTTAATAATGTGGCTAGTAAATGAATTTTGGAGAAAAAAAACGTCCCAGGCCATATACAGGACACATCATGAATTGCCCGAAATACCAACAAAGTAAAAAAAGTTACCCTACTGATAAGGAAGTGGAGATTTGGGGACACAACTCAGTGACAATTTCCCCATCCTGGGGGCTTGGGGAAGAGGAGTAATAATAATAATTACGGTATTTGTTAAGCACTTACTATGTATCAGACACTATACTAAGCGCTGGGGTGGACAAGCCGATTGGGTTGAGCACAGTCCTTGTCCCACATGGGGCTCACTGTCTTAATCCCCATTTTACAGATGAGGTAACTAAAGCCTAGGGAAGCGAAGTGACTAGTCCAAGGTCACACAGCAGACGCATGGCGGAGCTGGGATTAGAACCCAGGTCCTTTGGATTCCCAGGCCCGGGCTTTATCCACTAGGCAACACAGGAAAATGGGTGAGAAGAAACTACATTTCCATACCAACTGCTCTCTGGGCCAAAGTCTGGAAGAGTCTGCCTAAACTCTCTCTGGACATCTTTAACAC
This sequence comes from Tachyglossus aculeatus, assembly GCF_015852505.1. Taxonomy (NCBI): domain Eukaryota; kingdom Metazoa; phylum Chordata; class Mammalia; order Monotremata; family Tachyglossidae; genus Tachyglossus; species Tachyglossus aculeatus. The sequence goes on from NC_052074.1 coordinate 60,404,862, forward strand.
TGTTCGTAGCCTAGATATTTTTTTTTTCTTAAGTTTCCAACACCCCCAAAGTAGCACCTGCTGTTGGGATGGCTAAAGCTGTTGGAATTGAAACCATAAGATTTATACTGTGGTTTTCCAGCTCATATGTTTTAATTTATTCCACGTTCTAGAATCCCAGAAAAAGATACATTTCGATTTGGAAAGTATATTACAGAGGTTCGTTTTATTTCCCCAAAGACACGAGCATTAATAAAGGTAAATGTGTTTTATTTTCCATCTTTAGACACAGAATAAGGCCCATTAGCTGTTCACAATCAATAAAGCCCAAGGAGTTTGGAGTGCTATTAATAGTAGTAGAGACGAAGTCAGAATCTGACAAATTAGAAGAGGGCAAATTTTGAAAGGGAAAATTATCATTCAAGGGTGTCAGCTGTAATTTAAAGAATTCATTTTCACCCTTAACTTAATATCACGAAAAGAAACTGTTTTGACTTTATTTTTTTCCTCCTTCTTAGGGGGCTTGAGAAGGAAGAACCAAGAACCAAGCAAAGAATTTCCAACCGATGTTTTGCTATTTGAACATTCCCGTATTTGCAGAGGAATCCAAATCCAAGACATTTTCAGACAGACTGAAAACAAGAAGACTCCCACTTATGAATCATTATTGCTATTACATCATACCAAGTGGAAATATACAAAGCCTAGTAACAAAACAAATCTGTGCAAACATTCCTGCCTCCCAAATAAAATGTAAACACCGTCTCTACCATCTCGATAGGTTTCTTCACATCCCAAACAACAGATGCATTAACTATTTAACACTGCTGAGTGTTTCTCTTTAACTAAATGCACAGGGGCTCCTAGTCGAAAGGGAACCGGCTTGATTTTCGTATCCTGATTTCCCGCACTTAGCCTCACTTCAGAGGGCCCCGGAAGATGACTCCGTGAGCTTCTTGCCGGAACCTTGTTCCTCTAAATTAGTTCCCGCTGGCATGGAGAGCAACACTGTCGGAGAGTTACGCAGCTCAGAACCAGAATAAGGAAGTGATTTCCACTGATTTCCACTATTCCACCGAGTTGCTTCTGGAATGGATAGGAGTCCTCCCGACTTCTACCCCCTGTATGTGTCACTGCAGAGGAATCCTACTTTTGTGAGATAATTTAGGCTTGGCATTAATTTCACGGCACCCACGTAGTTTTGCAAAATATAGTCTTGAAGCAATGGGGTCTATTGGGTAGAGCATGGGCCTGGGAATAAGAGGACCTGGGTTCTACCCTGGGTTCCACCACCCGTCGGCTGTGTGACCTGGGGCAAGTCAGTTCACTTCTCTGGCCCTCAGTTACCTCGTCTGTAAAATGGGGATTGAGACTGTGACACCCACATGGGACAGGGACTGAGTTCAAATCGACTTGCTCGTATCCACTCCAGAGCTCAGCACAGTGCCTGACACAAAGTAAGCCATTTGTCTGTTGTGTGACCTTGGACAAGTCACTTCACTCCTCTGTTACCTCAACTGTAAAATGGGGATTAAGACTGTGAGCCCCATGTAGGACAATGGCACAAAGTAAGCACTTAAATACCACCATTATTATTATCATCTGTAAAATGGAGATAAAGATTGGGAGCCCCATGTGAGACAGGGTCTCGGTCCAATCTCTTGTATCTACCCTAGCGCTCAGCACACTGCCTGGCAGGTAGTAAAGTGCTTAACAATTACCATTAAAATAAATTTGAAAAAAAAACAAAAACTGTCCCACAGCCCCTTACCTTGACTGGATAGCAAGGTAAATTGTACGACGAAATGAGACAAGGTTAATTTCTGTTTTGTCATGGATGGTCACTTTTTGTCCTGGGGAGAAAATGGAAACAATTTCACGAACAAATGAAATAAAAGTTAAATTATGAACATGTATCTTCACAACCATAGGCTACTTAGAGCACATTAGGTTATTTTGGAAGCTGTTAACTCTTAAAACCCTCTAGGATAGACCGAATTCGCCCAGAAACTGGTAGCCAGTTAGGAATCCAGTGGCTTCCAAGATTGCCCAGATTTATTAAGCATTAAAAGGCGAATTGGTTATCCGAGAAGAGACATTGACTTTGTTGAGTAAATTGCTTATGATAGCAAAGGTATTTATCGAACGTTTACGCCAAGACCAAGAATGATTACAAATCACCATTTGAAAATATAACAGTACGTGTTTGATGAATACCAGCGATCATAACATTGACCTGGAAGCAAAATAGACAAATAAATTCAGGTGCCTAGGAATTCCTTCAATTACATACTCATGACTCTCGCATCTGCTCTCTTTCACCCGACGCTCCCAACTTGCATGTTCCTTGCCTGTTATGTCCCTCCTCTTGAAGCCCACCAAGCCATCGTTCCTTTCCATCTTTAAAATCCTCCTGAGATTCACCCCAGCTCTGGATGTTCTACCCAACTAATGAACAATTCCCCCGGCCAACTCTTCTCAACAGCCACTGAACTAAATACCAATGTACTGATTCTACTTAAAATCACTTAGTTTTTATGTAGGGATATTAATGATGTGCATATAGCTTTAATTCTATTTGTTCTGACGATTTTGACACCTGTCTATCTGTTTGGTTTTGTTGTCTGCCTCCCCCTTCTAGACTGTGAGCCCGTTGTTGGGTAGGGACTGTCTCTATATGTTGCCGACTTGTACTTCCCAAGCGGTTAGTACAGTGCTCTGCACACAGTAAGCGCTCAATAAGTATGATTGAATGAATGAACGTTACCAGTTGGATGAGAAGCAGAGTGGGCTAATGGCAGAGCATTGTCCTGGGAGTCAGAAAGACCTGGGTTCTAATCCTAGCTCTCCCACTTGTCTGCTGTGTGATAATGGCCAAGTTGCTTCACTCCTCCGTGTCTCAGTTATCTCACCTGTATAATGGGACTAAGATTATGAGCCCCACGTGGGACATGGACTGTGTCCAACCTGATTAGCTTGTCTCTACCCCAGTGCTTAGTACAGTGTCTGGAACATGAGATGGACATAACAGTGTCATGCAAAACGATGCTGCCTTAGGACTGATGTATTTTGCTTTAAAAGATTCTAACACTGTTTTGGGAATGCATTTTATGGGCTATCCTAACTGAAAAAAACAGAGTAATTTGCAATATACCATGCTTACCTTCTTCATCTTCATCGCCTTCCTCATTTTCCTCCTCATCCTCTTCACTACTTTTAGCATCTTGATCTGTGTCTGAGTCAGTGTCACCTTCATCGAGAATTTCTAGAACAAACAAAATAAGCGGCTATCACAAGGCTTGTGGTGTTCCCTGGAAAACAAGAACGCATGAAACTCCTGACTGGACGGGATCAAATGCCCTTGTTCCTTTACCAGAGGGAAAGAAGACATCACACGGCTTTGGCAAGCTAAGAATGAGAGACAAAATTAGTCAGCACCTTTTTAGCGTTTAGTACCTCTTAAAGATTTCTTGAAGAATATTTATCCCCCAAAAGAGGACTGACAGCTAATAAAGACAGATGATGGGGTTGAGACATTCATGTTGGGTAACGTGAGCGCTCTCTTGAAGAACTCTCTCGAAGTACTCCAGGAGATTCAAACAGACCTCAGAAGCAGAAGAAAAGAGGCTCTACACTGTGTTAGTCCAGTTCAAGTTTTTAAAACATCTAATCGTTCTGCTTTGAAAAGGGGACTGAGAATCTCCCAAACTCTAAACGATGAACATTTAAAAAACTGACCCCAAAGTGGTTATATGCTTCAGGAAAAAACTAAAACTGAATCCAAGACCTTTCAGAAAATTCAAGTCGGCACACAATTTCTGAAAGGGGATTATAGGAGTGGCTGGTCTTGGGTCCTTCAGCTATACTGAAGAATGATACAGATAACGGGCAGCTTTCGCTTCACCTGTCCTGCTGTGAAGAAATACAGTCCTCTTCTCTTGACTGACCCTCCCAGGACCAGGTACTGATCTTCTCTGCCTCTGCAGCCGGCCTTACTGTTGGTGAGAACCCATTCCTGGGCTGGGCCTTATGGGCCCCATAGCCTACAGAGTCAAAGTGCGCTTTTCACTAACCTATGTAAATGTGGCCAAACGCGTTCAAAGACAGAAGCAGCGTGGACCAGTGGAAATAACAGGGGCTTGGGAGTCAGAAGACCTGGGTTCTCACCCCAGCTCCTCCAACCGCTTGTTCCGTACCCTGGGCAAGTCACTTCACTTCCCCGTGCTGCACTTTTCTCAACTGTAAAGAGGGGATTAAATCCTTCTCCCTCTTCCTTAAACTGTGAGCCCTATATGGGACAGGCACTGTGTCCATCCCGGTTAACTTGTATCTACCTCAGTGCTAAGAAAACTGCTCTATTATGGATTGTAAGCCCCATGTGGGATATGAACTCTGCCCAAGCTGATTAGCTTACATCTACCCAACACTAAGAACAGTGTCCGGCACATAGTAAGTGCTTAACAAATACCATAAAAAAAAAAATCTGGCAGCTTCTAATGTATATGCTGACCCTAATGATTACAGTCTCAACATAACAGAGAATCACTGAGTAGTGTGCTTATTACTCTTCAGCATTCGGGGGCTAGCCTTGAGTGCACTGTGAAAAATAAAAATCTTTGGGTGCACGTTTTCCTTGGCATTATGACCAAGGGCATAACCTTCAGAAATAGCTTCGGCTAACAGCACTGAACTGACTCTGCAAAAGAGTTCCGAGTCATTTACATGACGTCTTGTAATTCCAGAGCTCCGTCGGCAGCGAGCAGCTGTTCCCGAATGACTGTCTCAAGGACTTTTGATGAAACGTCTGGAACTGCCACCAGACCACGCACTTTTTGGGCCAGGAAATTCATTGCTACTGTGCAAACGGGAAAAGGGAAGGGGCCTGGGAATCAAGATCTGGGTTCTAATCCCAGCTCCACCACTTCTGTTGTTTTGGGTTTGTTTATCTTTTTTTTCCTTGTTATTTGTTAAGTGTTTACTATGTGCCAGGCACTGTGTTAAATGCTGGGGTAGATTCCAGCCAATCAGGTTGGACACACTCCATGTCCCATGTGGGGCTCTCAGTCTTAATCCCCACTTTGTGAAGGAGGTAAGTGACTTCCCCAAGGTCATACAAGCAGACAAGTGGCAGAGTCAAAATAATTCTGGCTTCTCTCTGTTGTGTGACTTTGGGAAAGCCACTTCACTTCTCTGGGCCTGTTACCTCATCTGTAAAAAGGAGGGTTAAGAGTATGAGCCTCATTGGGAGAGGGACTGTGTCCGACCAGATTAACCTGTATCTATTCCAGCGCTTAGAAGAGTGTGTGGCACACAGTAATTGCTTAACAAGTACCATTATATATATATTTTTTCAATCTGAGCATCCTAAGTGGCCACTGAGAATACTTGATCAGACCAGATAAGCACGGGGTTGTCCCTTTAGGATTTTCATATGTTCTTATTTTCCTTAACCATTAACCCCTCCAGATAATTTTTTAGAAGATCAAACATACCCTTCTTAATTGTCTTGTACTTCTCTTCGTTTTCCAAAAAATTAGGGTCCATCTTGAAAACGTCTAAAAAAACACAAATAAAAAAAAAACAACGCACATCTCAGAAGTGTGACATACGTGATCATTTTCACCAGTACCAAGCAGGTTCTGAAATGGCTTCAATTATTTCACTCACTAAGGACATCCTCTGGGTTATAGTCATCCTCCAACGGAAGCATGTGAGTAAACTGATCTTCTTCCTCCACTAGATCCAGCCCTTCCAGGAGGACGGGGTGGTCCTTGAACCCATCCTTACGGACGGCAAACATCACCTCAATCATATACTGAACGCGCTTGTCGATTTCTGATTCGTGGAGGATGTTGCGGAGGCGTTCAAATATAGCTGTCGTCCAAGAGAAGAGACAGAAAGAAATGAAGAAAAATGGAGTGTGTTCAACAAAAACGCCGGGCATAGAGGCGCTCCCTTACCGTTGATGCCCCGAGGAGACACTTCCGTTAGTTTTAGGCCGCAATCCTTTAGAAACGAGATTGATACTTCAACGCTGTCATCTGTGGGTCTTTCAAGAAGCAGGGTGAGCATTTCCAAACATAAAACTTCATGTGCCTCGAGGGGAAAAAAAAAAGGTTATTGCTATTTGGAGAAAAGTTTACTTGTTACATAAATTCTTATTCTAAATGGCTTTGATGCCATAAATCAACATTTTGGGGTTTGCAAGAATATAAAATGATAGACTTTAGAATTTATATTGCTTGCACTGGGGTAACTGGTGAAAAATAGAATTTCCTTAGAACATAGGACCAAGTCAGGAGACCTATGTTGCAGTCTCGGCTCTGCCACTTGCCTATAGTGCGATCCTGGTCAGGTCACTTAACTTTTTTCTGCCTCGGTTTTGCTCTGTCCTTCCTCCTTGGACTGTGAGCCCTAGGTGGGACAGGAATGGTGTCTGATCTGATTATACTGTTTAGCAGGAAGTACACTCAAATAGTACAATTATTATTTGGTTTAGGTCGGTTTCACTAAACTACATTAAGGAATTAAGGAATAATTATTTCAAGTTTTTAACGTGCAAGGCTGGAAATGCGGTTTGTTCGCTTGTTGGTATTCATTTTAAGAATTTTTTTCTAATCAATCAATTGTATTTATTGAACTCTTATTGTGTGCACAGCACTGTACTCTATATATTCAGAGCAAAGTCAAATTGCTTTACCACTGAAGCGTTACAAAAAATCCACCTTTAGAATATTTATCTGGAATAGGGCATGGTTATTTTAGTAATAAATTTTTAAATTATAGAACATATTTCTTTTTTTCCCCCAAGAGCCAGTACTCCCCAATACACTAACAATTATCCACACTAATGCAGGGGGATAAGGTAGCAGGTAATCAATACATATTTCCTAAACTTACAAATGCCCAACATGCCCACATATGCAGCTCCAGGTGATCAAGAGTTTATAGATTTATTCAAAATATGTATTCATATTTTGTAATAAATCCAGGATGGGGACAGATTGCTATTACAAAGCAATATCTAATTACTCAGGTAGAAATACCTGAGAAGCACGAAGTTTTTGTTTAATCAGAAATATGGATGCCTTGAAAAAATTCAAGCTGCATATGAAAACTTAAGCAAACTTGGTCAGAATTAATCCAGAAAAAAAATTACAAGAACGCTGGGAATACATTACTTATAAGAAGCATTTTGAGCAAAAACAAAATTTATTTCAGGGAAGATATTAGGTTAGGGCTGCTCAACATTCCAACATTTCCATCTCCACACTCTTTTTAAGCTAGGAGAAAAAAGAAACTGTTAGAACGCCAATGTGGGGAAAAACTACGATAAACAGCCTAAGATTAAAAAATGTAAACTAACAATAAAAAAATGATGTACAATGACAGTTCAAGCCAAAAATACTGCTTCCATTATGTGACTAGGCAGCAAGAGCTATACAACAGTTTTGCTTTTTTGTTGTTGTTGTTCTGGGTTGCCTATGTTCTGTTATTCATCAGAGATTTTGAAATCTCATGCAGTTCAACACTCATCTTTCTTCTAGCTGGGTCAAGCAGGCCATTTATGAGGACCTCTCAGGTGTTTAAAGGCAGAGAAAGTCAAAACACTAAGAGGACTTAGCATTATAATATGATGATGAAAATAATAATGAAGATAATAACAACAACTGTAATGATACTACTAAACAAATAATGGTATTTGTTCAGTGCTTACTAAGCATCAAGAAGTGTACCAAGTGCTGAGGTAGATAGAAACAGATCAGACACAGTCCGTGACCCACGTTGGGCTCACTATCTATGGGGCAGAAACAAGTATTTAATCCCCATTTTACAGATAAGGAAACTGAGGATCAGAGAAGTGACACTTGCCCGTGGTCACACAGCGGTAAGTGGTGGAGCCGGGATCAGAACCCTGCCATTTCCAACAGTCCGCATGTTTGAACAGTGTTTCGCACATAGTAAGCGCTTAACAAATACCATCACTTATTATTATTATTATTACAAAACAAAGTGAACAACAAGTGATTAGTAAGCCATTCATTCAGTTGAGGCAGGCCCCAATTTCAGTCAGAACAAAAGTTCCATGATATGTGAAAGTTTGGTTTGTGGTGAGGTATTCCTAAGTGCTTTTAGGGTGTCATCCTTTTAAATGCTTTTTTTGATTCTTTGTGTCTAGAGATACTCTCTGAGGCACACAAGAGCCTTATAAAGATATCACTGCGGACACAAATATATTGAAATCAAATCCTATTCTGAAGTAAAAATTAATTGAGAGGTGCCAACAGATTAATCGTCCTTCAGACTGTCTCGCAAAAGAGCAGGGAGCGTCAGGCACTTTCAGAGAAAACTGCTACTTACCACATTCTGGTTAATGAGATGGGCAACAAATTTTGAAGCAGTCAGACAGAGTTGCTGGAAAATGAAAGAACAGAAGTTATATAGTGAACTGAAGTTCTCCCACACACCCCCTCCCCAATTCCTAATCCTTCATGTATAATTGCAAAACCTAGGGCCCCTTCTCACACCTAATTTATCCAACATATAATTAGTATGTGTAATGCGCTGTTGCAAGATATTGAAGGAAAATATCTGGGCAAGAATCAATAAAAGGATTACACACATGAATAACAATACCATTTGCAGCTACATTAGGTAGGCTGTAAATTCCAGGGGCTATCATTACTTGTGATTCATCACCAACCAGGGAAAAAAATCCAAAGGATGAAGACATTCTGGCTCAGCAGAGAGATTTTAAAACTTCCACTAGAGCAACAATACCGTTCATTGTTGTAAGTAAGACTTCCGACAAGCGATTCGAATGCAAAGCCCCTCACCCGCACATACCTTATCATTTCTGCGGTAGCCTTTGCGGAAATTAAGGATTAACCTCTTGAGGATTAATTCTCCAATGTGAGGGAACTTGGAGTTGATAATTGCTACAACTGCTGAATAAACATGGGTGAAAATTGGAGAAGCACTCTGGGCTTGCAAAATCGATCGAGACAGCAATCCCCTGGGGAGGAAAAAAAAGCACATCAATAAGGATCATGCAAAAATGAAAACTGCATTATGTTCCTGATTATAACAAAAACCAATATTTTGCCCCATAATGAATGGAAAGCAATCCCAAATGCCAAATCAGAGCACGAAATTCATCATTTCAGTTTCAGTAAATAGTTTCTATTAAGAATTCATTAAATAATAATAATGATGATGATGATGATGGTATTTGTTAAATGCTTACTGTGTGCCAAGCACTGTTCTAAGCACTGGGGTAGATACAAGGTAATCAGGTTGCCCCACGTGGGGCTCCCAGTCTTCATCCCCTTTTTACAGCTGAGGTAACTGAGGCACAGAGAAGTTAAGTGACTGGCCCAAAGTCACACAGCTGACAAGTGGTGGAGCAGGGATTAGAACCCACAACCTCTGCCAAGCCCGTGCTCTTTCCACTAAGCCACGCTGCTTCTGAAATGAAAATACGGTTTGAAAGACACCAATTTTCAAGAGTTAAAATGAAACTTTGCTCCTTTAAAATCTGTTTTCTCCCCTAATACTAGTCATCTCTATATGTTGCCGACTAGTACTTCCCAAGCGCTTAGTACAGTGCTCTGCACACAGTAAGTGCTCAATAAATGTGATTGAGTGAATCACAAAATCGGAATCTATTAGAGCTCCCTGATACCACATCATCTGATTTTCAAAGGTCTTGGGAAAACAAAGGCAAAAAGCCCACCCTCGGGTTAAAAAATGGAAATGGTGATATTCAGGCTCAGGTAGAGAAAAACAACCCTACTTCAACTCTTTATTTCAAAACCAGTGGCCACTATTTTCAATGGGGCTCACGCAACAGCTTAGACCCTTCTAATATTCACTTTAGGGTGAAAGCCTAGGCAGGAACTCATTGGTTTGAATCTGGCTTTTCTTAAAAAAAAGTGAAAGGTTAAAATAATCTATTAGTAGATTAATGGCAACCAATCCATCAATGGTATTTATTGGGCACTTAACTATATGCAGAGCATTGTACTAAGTGCTTGGGTGACTACAATGACTGTGAGCCCACTGTTGGGTAGGGACTGTCTCTATATGTTACCAACTTGTACTTCCCAAGCGCTTAGTCCGGTGCTCTGCAGACAGTAAGCGCTCAATAAATACGATTGATGATGATGATGATGATACAATGCACAGAATTAGCAGAAACCGTTCCCTGCTCAAAGCGAGGGTGCGTCCATCTGAAAGTCCATGCACACTGAGGTCATCAAAATGAATAAATGAAAATAATCATTTCACAAGACAAACCTCTGCATTTAACTTCTTTGAGAGGAAAAAGATCATTCAGAACTCTGACATTTATACTCTCTACCTAAAGGAAAATTTAAAGGCAGCAATAGAACAAGATTACTTTATGACCAAGGTCTTACCTGCTGATGCCAACTCAATTTATGGAGAGCATTCTGCAAGGGGAAAACTAAGGAGGCAAACTACTCAGATACACTTATGTCAAAAACAGCAGAGAGTATAAAAGCAGTTGGTCTCTAAAATATGCTTCTGGAAGTTATCAGTCAAACTAAATGCACTGGAGATGATTTAAGAAATTTAAAATTTTGAAATATAAATCAATATAATAATAATATAACAATAATATAAATCATATATCACCCCTCTACTAAAGAGCTTCCCATAACCAAATTACTCTTTAGATACTGGAATTAATTCAGGTATTTTGGTTCTTTTCCAGACCAAGACTCAGCTGGAGGGAAATTACTGACTAGTTCTTATTGTAATCTTTACCAAACATCTTTCTTAGGATTTTAATAACTTTGCTTAGACTTTTAAATAACCATACTTGTTCTTATTAAACCTTGTTTTCTTATTACAGAAATCTATCGTACAAAGTACCAAATCTTCTTGCAAAAAATTTTCTTAAAACTCTGGGAATGAAAAAAGCTGGCTGCACAGTGAATTTTTTTGGTTTAAAACCACAATACACAACAGGTACTCAATAAATACCACTGACTGATCCACTATTCAAATTTTAGGAATATTTGGCTTAAAGATTCATCTCAGATTTTCATAGGGGCCACTTAAAAGAATAACTAGCTATACTAACACTAAATGAAACAGGAATTTGTCTTTCCCATTTAGTATTTATGATTAAAAATGTACAACGTACACTTTTACACCAGGAGATGAAAACACTTTAACAATTTGAGTTGATATTAGTGACTCCACCTTTTCACTGTATAAATACTTAGAATTTTGCTTTCTGGATATCCAAATAATTTTTGCCAATAGGAAGGCTATCAAAGAATTTAAACACTCCATATTAGGATGATCTCTTTTAGAAGATGAATGATTGCATCTATTAAAAATTTAATAACCACTGTTGTCTTAATGATTCCAAAAAGATGGTTTATATTATTAAAAATAACATATTTCATATATTGTGGATGAAAATTAATGCATGAAGTCTGGGCAGCCTCCGTTCCGGACCTTATCGGAGGTGAGATCAAGGAAATCTGGTCCTGCAGCCCTCACAAATAGAGGAGCGGAGATGATATAGGATAGATATGATAAATCATATCAAAACAGAGGATCACTCTCCCCACCTTCAAAGCCTTATGGAAGGCACAACTCCTCCAAGGGGCCTTCCCTGACTAGGTCCTCATTTCCTCTTCTCCCATTCCCTTCAGCATCTCCCTTGCACCTGGATCTGTACTATTTATTCACCCCTCCTTCTGCTCCTCAGGCACTTATGTACATATCCATGATTTATTTACTTATATTAATGTCTGCCTCCCCCTCTAGACTGTAAGCTCATTGTGGGGAGGGTACATGACTACCAACTCTGCATTGTACTCTCCCAAGCACTTAGTACAATGCTCTGCACCCAATAAGCGCTCAATATATACGATTGATTGATTGGAATTTGTCTCTCATGGAAACATCTTTCTGAGCTGGTCCAATGATAGTCAACAATGGACTCTACGATATTTGCCTAGGCCTGAGTTTTTCAATGGAGGGAAGTTCCTTTTTTCAACCTGGGATTTGTACTTATTTTATTTCTAATGATCTACTGCTCTGATTCACTTAGTGTAAATATATTAACAGGTAGCTAAGACTGCTCAGCTGAACCTCAACAGTCTTACGGAAATCATGGCTTGGCTGTCTCGGTTTTCTGGATCTCATTCAAAGTAGTCAACGTTCTTGTCTTTGTAAAGAGATATCTGACAGCATGCTGTCACTATCTAGTCATCAATGGCAACAACTGGTGGGAATAAGGTGAGACTTAGTAGCCAATCCTCTGTTCAGAATAGACACATGGACGTGTCTCCGTTACGAGTTGCGTCCACGTAGACTTGCATTTGTTTGTAGTCTATTCCACTGTTGTGAGAGGAGACATTTGTTCTGAAACTGCAATAATTAGAGCTGCATACAAAGAATCACTGAGTTGCCAGAGAGTTGGCAAACTCTGGTCTAATTCTATACCTGCATTCCCTTAAATCACCGGAGACATATGATGTTGATCCTATTTTTATAGATCTCCAGTGGTGAAGCTTCTATACCCTTCCTTGGTAGCCTGTTTCAGTATTTAATCAATCTTCCTTTTAGTCAAGCCTGCTTGCTGGTAAAGCTTTGGCCTCCCAAGAGAGTAAAGGGGTATTTGTGTGTCTCTTTTAGAATTAGGACAAGGGAAAAAAAAAGAATCACCAAGAACGGAGAAAGGGATCGCCTGAGGATATCAACTTACCTTAAGAAAAGTAAATTAATCAATTAGTAGTATTTACTGAACACCTACTCTATGCAGAGCACTGTACTAAGAGTGTGTGAGAATAACAGAATTAAGTAGCACACACTCCCTGTCTGCTCTCAAGATCAAATGACTTTAAAAAGGCTCAAGAAAGACATTAGATAGCACTTAAATTACTGACATATTGGAAAGCTTTTTTTAAACAACTGTGCCCTCAAATAAATAAATATCACTGAAAAGAAGGCGGACAGTATGACAGTGAGCCTGGTGAGTTTGGCACATTTGGAAGGACTTTCTCTTTCAGATCCCAGGGAGAAGTCTGATTTATTGCCGAGTGTCCAAAATGCACTAAATCGCCCCATAATGATTTGAGGGCAATGTATCAACCCACCTCCAGAGGTATGAATGAAATAGCGTGACTTCTTTATTAGAGCACGGGCCCGGGAATCAGAAGGACCTGGGTTCTACTCCTGGCTCCACCGCTTGTCTGCTGTGTGACCTCAGGCAAGTCACCTCACTTCTCTGTGCCTCAGTTCCCTCATCTGTAGAATGGGAGTTAAGATTGTGAGCCCCATGTAGGATATGGACTGTGTCCAACCTAATTAGCTTGTATCTACCCCAGCGCTTAGTACAGTGCCTGACATACGTTTAACAAATAGCATAAAAAAAAACTTAACAGTCTTCCCAAAGTGCCAAAGACCTACTACGTTGTGACTTCGGGTCCTGGGAAAAGGGGACTTGGTGAAGGCTATTTTGTTCCTATTTTGAAAAACGCTGTGAAATTTGGAACTTCTTTGACACTTACCTTCCTCTAACAATATTTTCTTGAAGTAGTTCTTGAATGATAATCCCTATGTTTGAAATATTCACTTTATTGATGAGACCATTAATTGACTTCTTCAGGGCCTCCCAGCTCATCCTTTGGTATGCTAAGCTATAAGACAAAAGAATATAGATGATAAAACGTGGACATTTCAGGTGAGAGAAAATGTGCTGCATTATACACAACAGCACTTAGGGAACTAGAAAAAAAAATCAACAACTTCATTAGAAATAGAACTTCTTTTAATTTTACTTTGGTGACAAAGAGACTGAGAAGCAGCATGGTCAGGGACCTGGGTTCTAATCCTGCCTCTACCACCTGCTGTGTGACTTTGGGCAAGTCACTTCACTTTTCTGTGCCTTAGTTCCCTCATCTGCCAAATGGGGATTGAGACTGCGAGCCTCAGGAGGGACAGGGACTACGTCCAACTTGATTAGCTTTTATACACCCCCAGTGCCTAAATACAAAAATAAAAGGAAAAAAAGAAATACTGTGAAGTACACAGTAACTACAATTCTACATCAGTTACTTATACCATATTAGAACTCTGCCTGCACCATTCAATAGGAAATTGATGCTGAATACTAAATTGTCTTTGCTTAGGATGAGGGCATGACTCTGATTCTGCTCTTTTATCACAACCAACGGATGCTTGGTGGTGCCTGGGCTACTTGTGATTTGATAGGCTTTTTCTTGACCGAAACATCCCTACTGCCGGACCCGCTAGCCATCGTAACCCACCTGTTCTTGTCCGTGATCTGTTCTTGCATCATTCTGAGCTTGGCAGGAGGAATGTACGCTCCCCCGGTGCGTGTGAGGATCGGATCCAGTTCTTCTTTCTTTTTCTTGGTGGGGGGTTCGTCCTGAGTCGAGGAGCTCTGGGTCAAGGATCTTTCTGGACTTCGCCTGCCTGGTGAAGGGGACTTGCGGTACCTTCGGCGTTCACTATCCCTGTCTCTTTCTCGCTCCCGTTCTCTCTCTCTGCGTTTATCCCTCTCCCTCCCTCTATATTCGGGGGGGAGGGGGAAGAGAAATTGGAAAAAAAAATAAGATTTCTGTTCCACGAAGGATTAAAAACAAACCAGATAGGTGTATCATCGGACAGACGAGATATCAGTAGTATATTCATTTTGCCTGAAACCTTAGCCACAGTATTAATACGTTTTGCATCAATTGGTTAATGGTACTATTTGAGGGCTTACGGGATGTAGAGCTCTGTACTAAATGCTTGGGAAAATACAACACAATAGAGTTGGTAGACAAGATCCCTACCCTCAATCAATCGCATTTATTTAGCGCTTCTGTGTGCAGAGCACTGTACTAAGCGCCTAGAAGAATACAATACAACAAGAGTAGGCAGACATGTTCCCTGTTCACAACGAATTTACAGTCTAGAAGGGGAGACAGACATTTAATTATGGATAAGGACATAATAGCTGAAGGTCTGGGGTGAGTATCCAACTGCTCAGGGGTGCATTGCCAGGGAAGAGTTGACACAGAAGAGAGGGCGGATAGAAGACCAGCATGGCCTACTGGAAAGAGCACGGGCTTGGAAGTTGGAAGACCTGGGTTTCAATCCCAGTTCTACCACCTGTCTGCTGTGTGACCTTGGGCAACTCACTTCACTTTTCTGTGCCTCAGTTCCCTCATCTGTAAAATGTGGATTTAAGACTGTGAGCTCCACGTAGGACATGGGCTGTGTCCAACTTGATTAGCTTGTATCTTCCCCAGTGTTTAGTATAGTGCCCAGCACATGGTAAGCACTTAAATACCAGTAAAAAATGAAAAATGAAGGGCTTAGTCTGGGAAAGCTTTTGGGGGAAGAGATGATTTTAGGAGGGTTTTGAAGGTGGGGAGAGTGGCGGACTGTTGGACACGAAGCGGGAAGGAGTTCCGGGCCCAGAAGGAAATGGGGATAAAAGGGGTCGATGGCAGAATAAATGAGCTCAAGGTATGGAGAGCAGACCTGTGTTAGAAAAGTGGAGCATGCGGGTTGGGTTGCAGGAGGAGGTCAGTGAGGTTAGGGAGGAGGGAGAGGGCTGATTGAGTGCCTTAAAGCAGATGATAAGGAATTTCCCTTTGTTGTAGAGGTGGAGGGGTAAAACCACTGGAGGTTTTTGAGGAGTGGGGAGATGTGAACTGAAGGGTTTTTTCAGAAAAATGATCAGGGCAGCAGAATGAAGTATGGACTGAAAAGGGAAGAGACAGGATACAGGGAGGTCAGCGAGGAGGCTGATGCATTAGCCAAGGCAGGAAATGATGATTGCTTGAATCGCTGGGGTAGCAGTTTGGATGTAGTGGAAAAGCAGATTCTAAAGATGTTTTGATGGTAAAACAGAAGATTTCATTATAGAATGACTGTGTGTGAGTGTGTGTGGGGGGGAGAGAGGAAGGGAGAAAGGGGGGGAGGGAGAGAGGGAGAGAGAGAGAGAGAAGTTGAGGATTAATCAATCAATCAATCGTATTTATTGAGCGCTTACTGTGTGCAGCGCACTGTACTAAGCGCTTGGGAAGTACAAGTTGGCAACATATAGAGACGGTCCCGACCCAACAGTGGGCTCACAGTCTAAAAGGGGGAGACAGAGAACAAAACGAAACATATTAACAAAATAAAATAAATAGAATAGATATGTACTATAATGCCAAAGTTATGAGCTTGTGAGACAGGGAGGATGGGGGTACTGTCTACAGTGTTAGGACAGTCACAGGAAGTACGGGATTTGGGATGACAGATAAGGAGTGCTGTTTTAGACACGTCAAGTTTGAGGGGGTCAGTGGATCATCCACGTAGAGATGCTGAAGGCAGGAGGAAAAGAGAGACTGCAGAGAAAGAGTGAGGTGAGGGCTGGAGAGGTAGGTTTGGGAATCGTCCATTTAGAGGTGCTAGCTGAAGTCATGGGAGTGATTGAGTTCTCCAAGGGAGTGGGTGTAGATGGAGGGTAGAAAGGGACCCACGCTCGAACCTTGAGGCTCCCCCCACCAGTCTGAGGGTGGGAGGCGGAGGAGGAGCCTGCAAAAGAGACTTAGGAGTGACAGTCAAGAGAGATAGGAGAATGAGAAGAGGTTCCTTGTTCTATGCTATGTTCAGAAGAGGTGTCTGACTTTCAAACGTGCAACCCCATTCTAGGAAATACAAGAAAAACTTGTCCAAAATGATTTTACATTTAAAAGTGTGCAATACTAACCTGGGTTCCATGCTGCTGTTACTAGACCGCCCCCTTCCAGAATGCTCTTGATCCGACCTGCCATGGTTAAAGTAATCTCGGTCTGGAGGGGACAGAGATCTCTGTCGTTCCGCATACCTATGACAAAACAAAAACGATAAAAATGGAAACAATTTACTCAGGTACCTAGGACAATTTGAGCGGCATATTTTGAGTCCTTTCTTAAAGCTATGAATCCTTTTCTGATCCAGGAATATGAATCTCTAATCATGTTAGGCCCAAATTCTATCATTGGAAAGCAGATTACATTTGTTAAGCCCTTACTAGGTGTCAAGCACTGAGCTAGTTTATCAGAGGTTCGAGGTCCGCATCCAATGACAAAACAAAAACAATAACAATGGAAACAATTTACTCAGGTACCTAGGACAATTTGAGTGGCATATTCTGAGTCCTTTCTTAAAGCTATGAATCCTTTTCTGATCCAATAATATGAATCTCTGATCATTTTAGGCCCAAATTCTATCATTGGAAAGCAGATTGCATTTGTTAAGCCCTTACTAGGTGTCAAGCACTGAGCTAGCTTATCAGAGGTTCGAGAAAACGAGTAAGCCTAAAAAATACATAGAAAGTGAATGACAGACATTAGGAATAGTGGATTGCCAAGGAGGTTTGGAAAGAGTCAGTGCTTGGTTGTGGGAAGAAACAGATTTTGAGGACGCAAAAAAACCCAGAAGACAAACAGCACATTAAAGAAGTTAGACATAAAGGCATAGACGTTAACAAGAAAACTACTGGAAAGAAAGCACTTTGAGAGAATGCTTTTCTTAATAATCATTTCCCACCACCAAAAAAATGACCTGGCTTGCTGACATAATTCAAGTGCCGTATTATGAAGTTGTGAAATGCCCTTTTTTGGTCAATCAGAATAATGGTACCAAAAACAGCAACTACATCTGAGGCAGACAAGGAATTTTTCCCATCTTTTCATTACTATTCATTTCACTGGCACTTTCATTATAAAAAAAAACCCAAACCTTTAATTAAATCATATAACTATCAACCTAAGATAATTCTATTGAGCCTATGATTAGGCCTCTAACAGCTCTAGTTAGAAAAAGTCAAAGCTCTTTCACCACACTTCAGAATTCTTTGGCTGGATTTCTTCGTTATTCAGCGTGTGAACTGGAGTTAGGTCACACTGAGAATAATTCCTACCTGTCCTCTGGAGAGGGACTCCTCTGGTGAGAACTATAGTTTTCTCGTCTTTCATGACTGGAGGCGTGCTTGAAAGGAAAGAAAGGGAGGAAAGAGAATTAAAAAGTGAAAAAGAGATGTGAAATAGTCAAGAAGTATAGCTTCTTAACTATTTTAACTTCGTAACTGGATCCGGCGTGGGGACAGAGCACAGGCCTGGAAATCAGAAGGCCGTGGGTTCCCAGACTGAGCCCCCTCCTTCTTCTTCCCCTCCCCACAGCACCTGTACATATATATATATATATCCATATATATTTGTACATATTTATTACTCTATTTACTTATTTTACATATTTATTCTATTTATTTTATTTTGTTAATATGTTTTGTTGTCTGTCTCCCCCTTCTAGACTGTGAGCCCGCTGTTGGGTAGGGACCATCTCTATATGTTGCCAACCTGTACTTCCCAAGCGCTTAGTACAGTGCTCTGCACACAGTAAGCGCTCAATAAATACGACTGAATGAATGAATAATCCCAACTCCACCACCTGTCTGCTGGGTGGCTTGGGTAAGTCGCTTCACTTCTCTATGTCTCAGCTACCTCATCTGTTAAATGGGGATTGAGACTGAGTGTCCCTTGTGAGTCAGAGTCTGTGTCCAACCCGATTTATTTGTGTCCACCCCCAGCGCTTAGTACAGTGCCTGGCACATACTAAGCACTTAAACACCACAATTATTATCATTATCAGGAGAAATGCATTTACTTCAAAGTCAAAAGCATGCCTAGGTGGGTAATGATATACACATTTATTTCCCTTCTGGTCAATATTAGTTGCTTCAGAATTCCTATAAAGTGGCTCATGGGCTATGGAGATCAGCCGCTGTTCCTGTTTCTAGTCGAGGGGAGAAGCCACAGTCTTCACCCCAAGAAGGCCCCTTACCAGACCTAAGAGCTTCCAAGTGGGATTGAAAATAATTTTATTCCCAACTGATGAGAAGAGATCCCCAAATTAGTTCTTCGGAGTTTGGTGCTCCCAACCATCTGCTGCTTCACTCCTTTTTTGGTCCCACATTTGAAAGAGAAAATTGCCAACCACGGTTGTAGCCGTTTTTGTTTCCTCAAGTTACCTGTGACATCACTAAAATCTTTTTTTAGAGAAAAAAGTTCCGATCACAGAAAGGAAAAAAAAAAACCACACACCCTATTTCCCAGAAATAAACCCTAGAACCTTCTTTTATTCTACTCCAATATAACTTTTTCAGATCAGAGTGCTAAGGTCGCACAGGATTCTCATCAGAAATGCTTTCCTGATCTTAAGAAGTTATAAATGGGCTTCTGATCCCAAATGAGATATTTAAAACTTAGCTCTCCCTAGCCGTAGAGCCCTTTCTGCAGATCAAATATTTCTCTCTTCCCTCTGAGAAAACGAATCCTAGCTCACTGGAATCTCAAACCCACATTGCGGAGCCAGAGGAAATGATAAGATGGAATGGCACTGGCATTTCTCCTGGCATCTTAAAGGACAAGCTCCATAAAAGACAAGCTGTCTCAGTATCACTAGACTGGAACCAAGTCGGAGATAATTCAATATTTCTCCCTGGCAGACCAACTACGTGTTCCTCTCTTGGCATTTTAGAAGAGGCGCCATGCCAACTAAGTAGGTGGCGTGGCAGTTTTTCTGCAAAGTTAGGGCCAACCAGATACAAGTTTAGAAATCTAACCCATGAACCCAACAGTTCTTTTGTAAGAAGTCTCTTTTTTATGGTATTTAGGCTGGTACAGTGTGCTGCGGACTATACTCAACGCTTAGGTAGATAAGATATAATTAATCAGTCAATCAATCAATCGTATTTATTGAGCACTTACTATGTGCACAGCACTGTACTAAGCGCTTGGGAAGTACAAATTGGCAACATCTAGAGACAGTCCCTACCCAACAGTGGGCTCACAGTCTAAAAGGGGGAGACAGAGAACAAAACCAAACATACTAACAAAATAAAATAAATAGAATAGATTTGTACAAGTAAAATAAATAGAGTAATAAATATGTACAAACATATATACATATATACAGGTAATTAGGTATACAGGTAATACAGATAATTAGGTTGAATACAGTCCCTGTGCCAAATGGAGCATGCAGTCTAAGCAAGAGGAATTAATTCCCAGGTGACAGATGAGGTAACTGAGGCAGAGAGAAGTTAAGTGACTTGCCAAGGCCACACAGCAGGCAAGTGGTAGAGCTGGGATTTAGAACCCAGGTCCTCTGGCTCTAAGGCCTGTGCTCTTTCCACTAAGCCATGCTGCTCCTGGTGGGAAACGAGCAAAACAAGTAGGGGCCTCCCTGGATCGAATTATTTTGGTGTTGCAAAGAATACACCAGTGATGATTAAGCTGCTTCATGGGAAGCAGTGTGGCTTAGTGGATAGAGCACAGGCCTGGGCGTCAGAAGGACCTGGGTTCTAATCCAGACTCCACCGCTTGTCTGCTGTGTGACCTTGGGAAAGACAACAGAGTTGGTAGATATGGTCCCTGCTCACAATATTTCCAAAGGGACCTGGAACAAGGGCAGGCCCTACCTGGTAAATGTTTCACTTCCCTAAACTTACCAACAACTAATGACCGTTTCTTTATGTCCTCCCATATGGAATAAACATTAAAATACTTACTTTGATCTGTGCCACACTACTTTTCATTTTCTGCTGGACCGGTGGCGGCACCAATAGCAAGAGATTCCCAGAAGAAATTATGGATTCCTCAATAGGTCTTCTGATTGGAAAAAATTCATCTAGAAAGCACAAACGGACATACACACACACCCTGATTAGAAATGAAGACTGACATTTGAATTCTTACGAACGTTACTTCAACATTATGGAGATTTTACATTGTGATCACCTCGAGAGAGGTGTTACCATTGTCCATTTTAATGCAGGCGGCAACTAGCTGGTTAAATTTCTCTGTAGAGCTGAGAAAACATAAATGACATTTAAAAGAAAGTTTCCCCTCAGCTGAATTCTGTGGTTAATACTCACCTTCAAATCAATCTTGCACATAAAACCGAACCAATTGCTTCCAGTGAGCAGTAATTTAGGTTGGGAGAGGTGAAGAGGCTGGTTTTACTGATTTAGCTGAGAAATACTCGCCTTGCAGATCCAGAGAGCACACCATCATCATCATCAATCATATTTCTTGAGCACTTACTGTGTGCAGAGCACTTGGGAAGTACAAGTTGGCAACATATAGAGACAGTCCCTACCCAACAGTGGGCTCACAGTCTAAAACCAACGTGTCCCCCTTAGGTAATGATAATTGTGTGGTATTTATTAAGCATTTACTATGTGCCAGGCACTGTATATTGAGCACTGCAGGTAGATACAAGATAATCAGGTCAGACCCAATCCCTGTTCCACATGGGGCTCACAACCTAAGCGGGAGGGAGAACAGGAATTGAATCCTCATTTTACTGACAAGGAAGCTGGGGCTCAACGGGTGAGACGACTTGCCCGAGGTCATCTGGTAGAGAAGAGGCAGAGCTGGGATTAGAACCCGGGTCCTTCTGTTTCCCCGGGGCTAATGCCCTAAGCCATAGAGCACACAGCTTCTCTCGGTATAGATGAAAAGGCGCCCACCCCTGCCTCCCCATTCAATCTCCCCCTCAGGTGCCAGAATCACCAAGGGGAGGCAGAAAGAAGGCTTCTAATGAATGAGTTTCTTTACATTGGTCAGGGAGGTCACGGTCAACAAAGCGCACTCCAAGAGAGAAGGGGGATGGAGAGAGAGTAGGGATGGGCAAATTGACTATGAGCTATTTCATTCAGGCTTCTAGCACTTGGATCCCAGAACTGGACTGATTTCATCATCATCATCATCAATCGTATTTATTGAGCGCTTACGGTGTGCAGAGCACTGTACTAAGCACTTGGGAAGAACAAGTTGGCAACATATAGAGACAGTCCCTACCCAACAGTGGGCTCACAGTCTAAAAGAGGGAGACAGAGAACAAAACCAAACATACTAACAAAATAAAATAAATAGAATAGATATGTACAAGTAAAATAAATAAATAAATAAATAGATTAACAAATATGTACAAACATATATACATATATACAGGTGCAGCGGGGAAGGGAAGGAGGAAGGAGGTTCATCTCTCTTCTTGAATAGGACTCTGGGGAAGGAGGCAACTAAAATGATTTGGTGTGCTGGTAAATATCTGGAACTATATTCAAGGCTGATCTGGGTGATCTCAGGAGCAGATGGAACAAGATACACTCGCACATTACCATGATTGTTTAAAAATAGTGTCCTCAAGGTCCAAGGAAAACAGAACGGGCAGAATGGGAATGGGGTCAATACAATTCCTTTGGGGAAAAATGACTTCACTGTTACAAAACCAACTCAGTCTTTGATACATCAAACCGACCAAACCCCTCCTCTAAAAAGAGAAAAAAAACCTTTTATCCCTCAGGCACTTTTCTTCACAACTCTCTGGATTTGATATCTGTCTCCTCATTCAGTCAATCAAATCTACATCTCTGCCCCTGCTCTTTCTCCCTCCCTTCAGGCTCGTGTCTCCTCCTGCCTTCAGGACATCTCCATCTGGATGTCTGCCCGCCATCTAAAACTCAATATGCCCACGACTGAACTCCTTATCTTCCCTCCCAAACCCTGCCCTCTCCCCGACTTTCCCATCACTGTAGATGGCACTACCATCCTTCCCGTCTCACAAGCCCGCAACCTTGGTGTCATCCTCGACTCCGCTCTCTCGTTCATCCCTCACATCCAATCCGTCACCAAAACCTTCCGGTCTCACCTCCGCAACACTGCCAAGATCCGCCCTTTCCTCTCCATCCCAACCGCTCCCCTGCTGGTCCAATCTCTCATCCTATCCCGACTGGATTACTGCATCAGCCTCCTCTCTGATCTCCCATCCTCCTGTCTCTCCCAACTTCAGTCTATACTTCACGCTGCTGCCCGGATCATCTTTGTGCAGAAACGCTCTGGGCATGTTACTCCCCTCCCCACCCCTCCTGCCCTACCTCCTTCCCCTCCCCACAGCACCTGTATATATGTTTGTACAGTTTTATTACTCTATTTATTTTACTTGTCCATATTTACTATTCTATTTATTTTGTTAATGATGTGCATCTAGCTTTACTTCTATTTATTCTGATGACTTGACACCTGTCCACATGTTTTGTTTTGTTGTCTGTCTCCCCCTTCTAGACTGTGAGCCCGTTGTTGGGTAGGGACCGTCTCTATATGTTGCTAACTTGTACTTCCCAAGCGCTTAGTACAGTGCTCTGCACACAGTAAGCGCTCAATACGACAATGAATGAATGAATTTATTGAGCGCTTACTGTGTGCGGAGCACTGTACTAGGCACTTGGGAGATTACAATATAACAGAGTTGGGAAGCAGATTTCCTGCCCACAAAGAACTTAAAATCGAGAGGGGGGGAGGCAGACTCTAGCGATATGTACATATGTGCTATGGGGCTGAGGGTGGGGTGAATATCAAGTGCTTAAAGGGGACAGATGGAAATTTGAAAAGGCAGCTGGGGAAAGACCCTTAGACACCCAGAGGTAACTGGAAAAGCTAGGGAAGAGAGGACAATGGGAAGAAGAGGTAGAAGAACAGTGGGTCTAGATGGATGAGGCAAGAAAAGTGAAAGGAAAAAAAGTGCAAACTCCTGTTCATATGATAGGGTTCGCTCCCTCTTCTAGCCCCAATGAAGCGGAGAGTAATTCTTGTTCCACGAGGGGCATACGGTCGAAGAGGGAGGGAGAACTGCTATTTCAATCCGCATTTTGCAGATGAGGAAGCTGAGGTCCAGAGAAGTTAAGAGGCTTGCCCAGGGACCCACAGCAGGCAAACTGTTAGGGTGGTGACCAGAGCCTGGATTTCCTGACTCCAAGCCCCAGGCTCTTGTCGGCCCCTGGCTGATTTCCCAAGAGAGGATAGAAGAAAGCAGTATCTGGCATAAGGTGTCTACAGGCCAAGTTGTGGTTAAGGAGCATGGCCTAGTGGATGGAGTCAGAAGGACCTGGGTTCTAATCCCAGCTCCACCACTTCATCATCAATCATATTTATTGAGCGCTTACTATGTGCAGAGCACTGTACTAAGCGCTTGGGAAGTGCAAACTGGCAACATATAGAGACAGTCCCTACCCTGAAGTGAAGTCACTTCACTTCTCTGGGCTCAAGTTACCTCATCTATAAAATGGGAATTCAGATTGCAAACCCCATGTGGGACATGGGCTGTGTCCAACCTGATTAGCTTGTAGTAATAATAATAATAATAATGATGGCGTTTATTAAGCGCTTACTATGTGCAAAGCACTGTTCTAAGCACTGGGGAGGTTACAAGGTGATCAGGTTGTCCCACGGGAGGCTCACAGTCTTCACCCTCATTTTACAGATGAGGTAACTGAGGCACAGCGAAGTTAAATGACTTGCCCAAAGTCACACAGCTGACAAGTGGCAGAGCCGGGATTTGAACCCATGACCCCAGTGCTTAGTACAGTGCCTGGCCAGTAGTAAGCACTTAACACATACCACAAAAAACAAAAAAAAAAACAAAAGGAGAACTGATCACCTGGCTTCTGCGATGTCAAAATGGCCACGGACCCCAAGAGAGCTAACTGGAGTGGTTACATATAGCTCTCCACTTCACCCCCGGCACTGAGACGGTACAGGAGAGGATTCCATATTTCTTATTTAGAGTTGTACATTTTGGCAAATGTCTTAAAGCAGGACCAAAACAATTTAAGCAAGCCATAAACAAGATGTGTTTCCATCAGACAAAATGTACGCCAAGCGTTTTGGGGAAACCACATCATGGAAATGGGCTGGGCCTCTCACAAAGTGCTTTTAATCCAGGTTCCCACAAAGATCCACCCTAGTCCATTTTAGCACCCTAACAGAAAAATGGAAACACTTCTGAATTGAGTCAAACGTTCATTCATTCATTCAATCGCATTTATTGAGTGCTTACTATGTGCAGGGCACTGTACTAAGTGCTTGGGAAGTACAAGTTGGCAACATATAGAGACGGTCCCTACCCAACAACGGGCTCACAGCATAGAAGGGGGAGACAGACAACAAAACGAAACGTGTAGACAGGTGTCAAAATTGTCAGAACAGATAGAATTAAAGTTATATGCACATCATTAACAAAATAAATAGAATAGTAAATATGTACAAGTAAAATAAATAGAGTAATAATCCTGTACAAATATATACAAGTGCTGTGGTGAGGGGAAGGAGGTAGGGTGGGGGGGATGGGGAGGAGGAGAGGAAAAAGGGGGCTCAGTCTGGGAAGGCCTCCTGGAGGAGGTGAGCTCTCAGTAGGGCTCTGAAGGGAGGAAAAGAGTTAGCTTGGTGGATGTGCGGAGGGAGGGCATTCCAGGCCAGGGATCGACGACGGGACAGGTGAGAACGGGGTACAGTGAGGAGGTTAGCAGCAGAGGAGCAGAGGGTGTGGGCTGGGCTGGAGAAGGAGAAGGGAGGTGAGGTAGGAGGGGGTGAGGTGGTGGACAGCCTTGAAGCCGAGAGTGAGGAGTTTTTGCCTGATGCGTAGGTTGATTGGTAGCCACTGGAGATTTTTGAGGAGGGGAGTAACATGCCCAGAGTGTTTCTGCACAGAGATAATCTGGGCAGCACAGTGAAGTACAGACTGAAGTGGGGAGAGACAGGAGGATGGGAGATCAGGGAGGAGGCTGATGCAGTAATGGAATCAAGTCAAGTATAGTAAAGGTCTCCCAAAGTAGAGGCTTTGTCTATTTGAAAAAAGTGTTTGAACAGTAGGAATTGGATATTTCCACACATAAGTGTCTAATTTAATACTGCAACTCCGTATTTTTAAACTTGAAATAGGCATACATCTTTCAAAAGTGGGTGGGACGCTAATCCACTTAAATCACATCCACAGTATGTATTTTAGGTATCCATTTAGAGCCATTTTTTCCGAGTCAATCAATCAATCAATCAATCGTATTTATTGAGCGCTTACTATGTGCAGAGCACTGTACTAAGTGCTTGGGAAGTACAAATTGGCAACACAAAGAGACAGTTCCTACCCAACAGTGGGCTCACAGTCTAAAAGGGGGAGACAGAGAACAAAACCAAACATACCAACAAAATAAAATAAATAGGATAGATATGTACAAGTAAAATAAATAAATGAATAGAGTAATAAATATGTACTCATATAAGTCATATAAGTACTCTTAATCAAGATGGAACACCTTGTTCAGCTACTCCACTTTTTATCTGCCTCCCCTACGAGATTTTCGATATTTCATTTTCCCCGTCTACTTTTCATTATTTCTAGCTTCCCTCATCTTGAGTTTACATAAGCTGTTAATTTCCCTCTTTTCCCCAGTCTCTGACACCCTTTCAAATCATTTCAGCACGAGCTTGGCCACCAGGAAGTATACGCCTTATGACACGAAGTCGATGTCCCACCGTGAGACTGACAGCTCCCCAAGGCATCTCCCACGGCTCCCGCAGCAATAACCTAAAGCACCGTGAAAGACGGGGGTATGGAAGTAGCACCGGTGATCATCGACAATCGCCCAAGACAAGCCTTTGGGGAAGCTTCCAATAGTTCGACACGTACATGCTGGGTACTTCACACGGTAATTGGAAATTCATGAGATGAAGAGTAATTTATACAGCGGTTATGGCTCTCCCTGCTCCTGGACTTGCTACGGAGTGTGGGTTTTTAAGATGATGCATAATCAGGCTCTTTCCATGCCCCAACCGATCGGGAAATATCGCACCTGCTCTCTAGAATACGAGTGCTGTCAAGCATGCCTTGTTTAACAACAGGTAGGAGTCTAATCTGGGTTTCAAAGAGCTGTTCATTCATTCAACCGTATTTATGGGGGGCATACTGTGCGCAGAGCACTGTTCGAAGCGCTCGGGAGAGGACAACAATAAACAGACACGTTCCCTGCCCACAACGGTCTAGCTTACGGTATAGAGGTCTATAAGGGCCTGTGTAAGGAGCATTCCAACACTGCGCAGAAACCTGCTGAGAAGCTGAAAATACCATATTCCATCTCAAAGGAGGTAAAAGGAAACAGATCGAGTTCCACTCCCTGGCAAAGATAATCAATCAATCATATTTATTGAGCGCTTACTATGTGCAGAGCACTGTACTAAGCGCTTGGGAAGTACCAATTGGCAACATACAGAGACAGTCCCTACCCAACAGTGGGCTCACAGTCTAAAAGGGGGAGACAGAGAACAAAACCAAACATACTAACAAAATAAAATAAATAGAATAGATACGTACAAATAAAATAGAGTAAAAAATATGTACAAACAAAGATAACACATTTTAACGACTGTTCCCTAAAACGCAACTCATCACTTGAGCTGATTTCGAGGAATTTGGGAAGGAATGGGAGACTAATTAATGGTGACAGCCCAATTCATCGATCAAAGGTATTATTGATTGAGGGTTTACTGTGGGCACAGCACTGCACTAAGCTCTTGGGGAAGCACAACAGAGTTGGTAAACACATTCCCTGCCCACAATGAGCTTAAGGTCTGGGCAGGGGGAGACGGACATTAATATAGAATAAATACTTTACAGATCTGTACATAAGTGCTTCGGGTGGGTGGGCTGAATACCCAATTGCCAAAGGGTATACAGAGCCAAGTGCACAGGTGACGCAGAAGGGCCGCTTGAAGGAGAGGTGATTTTACTACAGCTTTGAAGGAGGGGAGAGTTGTGGTCTGGTAGATGTAGAGGGAGTTCCAGACCAGAGGGAAGACGTGAGGAAGAGATCGGCGGTGAGACCGATGAGATCGGGGCACAGTGAGCAAGCTGGAGGCTAGAGGAGAAATGTGTGAGGGCTGGATTGGAGTAGGAGCGTGGTGAGGTAGGAGGGGGCGAGGTGATTGAGTGCTTTAAAGCCAAAGGTGAGGAGTTTCTGTTTGCTGTGGGGGTGGATCAATCAATCAATCGTATTTATTGAGCGCTTACTGTGTGCAGAGCACTGTACTAAGCGCCTGGGAAGTACAAGTTGGCAACATATAGAGACGGTCCCAACCCAACAGCGGGCTCACAGTCTAGAAGGGGGAGACAGAGAACAAAACATATTAACAAAAGAAAATAAACAGAATAGATATGTACAAGTAAAATAAATAGAATAATAAATACGTACAAACATATATACAATCAATCAATCAATCGTACTTATTGAGCGCTTACTGTGTGCAGAGCACTGTATTAAGCGCTTGGGAAGTACAAGTTGGCAACATATAGAGACGGTCCCGACCCAACAGCGGGCTCACAGTCTAGAAGGGGGAGACAGAGAACAAAACATATTAACAAAAGAAAATAAATAGAATAGATATGTACAAGTAAAATAGAGTAATAAATACGTACAAACATATATACAATCAATCAATCGTATTTATTGAGCGCTTACTGTGTGCAGAGCACTGTACTAAGCGCTTGGGAAGTACAAGTTGGCAACATACAGAGACGGTACCGACCCAACAGCGGGCTCACAGTCTAGAAGGGGGAGACAGAGAACAAAACATATTAACAAAAGAAAATAAATAGAATAGATATGTACAAGTAAAATAAATAGAGTAATAAATATGCACAAACATATATACAGGTGCTGTGGGGAAGGGAAGGAGGTAAGACGGGGGGGATGGAGAGGGGGAGGAGGGGGAGAGGAAGGACGGGGTGACCACTGGAGGTTTTTGAGGAGTGGGGAAATGTGAACTGAATGCTTTTGTAGAAAAATGATCCGGGCAGCAGAGGGAAGTCCGGACTGGAGAGGGGAGAGGCTGGAGGACAGCGAGGAGGCAAATACAGTAGTAGAGGCGGGATAGGATAAGTGTTTGCTTGGATCATCATCATCATCATCATCAACTGTATTTATTGAGCGCTTACTGTGTGCAGAGCACTGTGCTAAGCGCTTGGGAAGTACAAGTTGGCAACATCTAGAGACAGTCCCTACCCAACAGCGGGCTCACAGTCTAAAAGGGGGAGACAGAGAACAAAACCAAACATAGTAACAAAATAAAATAAATAGAATAGATATGTACAAGTAAAAAAAATAAATAGAGTAATAAATATGTACAAACATATATACATATATGCAGGCGCTGTGGGGACGGGAAGGAGGTAAGATGGGGGGGATGGAGAGGGGGGCGAGGGGGAGAGGAAGGAGGGGGCTCAGTCTGGGAAGGCCTCCTGGAGGAGGTGAGCTCTCAGTAGGGCCTTGAAGGGAGGAACAGAGCTAACTTGGCGGATGGGCAGAGGGATTGGGGGCATTCCAGGCCTGATCAGCATAGTAGTGGCCGAGTTCTACCTCCTGTAAAAATATGACATTGCCCTGAAACAAGCTGAGGTGGTCTAAGTTAAAGAAAACACTGATCATCAACTAATCACTTGGACAGTACAATTCATTCATTCATTCATTCATTCATTCATTCAATCGTATTTATTGAGCGCCTACTGTGTGCAGAGCACTGTACTAAGTGCTTGGGAAGTACAAGTTGGCAACTCATTCATTCATTCAATCATATTTATTGAGCGCTTACTGTGTGCAGGGCACTGTACTAAGTGCTTGGGAAGTACAAGTTGGCGACTCATTCATTCATTCATTCAAATTTATTGAGCGCTTACTGTGTGCAGAGCACTGTACTAAGCGCTTGGGAAGTACAAGTTGGCAACATCTAGAGATGGTCCCTACCCAACAGTGGGCTCACAGTCTAGAAGGGGGAGACAAGAGAACGAAACAAAACATATTAAGAAAATAAAATAAATAGAATAAATATGTACAAATAAAATAAATAAATAAGTTAGCAGACACTTTCCAAGAGCCCGGGCTTGGGAGTCAGAGGTTGTGGGTTCTAATCCCGGCTCCACCTCTTATCAGCTGTGTGACTTTGGGCAAGTCACTTCACTTCTCTGGGACTCAGTTCTCTCATCTGTCCCATGGGGGTGAAGATTGTGATGCCAATTTGTACTTCCCAAGCGCTTAGTACAGTGCTCTGCACATAGTAAGCGCTCAATAAATACGATTGATTGATTGATCGATTGATTGACTGAGAGCCCAACGTGGGACAACCTGATCGCCTTGTATCTATTTTAGTGCTTATAACAGTGCTTGGCACATAGTAAGTGCTTAACAAGTACCATTATTATTATTCACTTCTCTGGGCCTCAGTTCCCTCAACTGCAAAATGGGGATGAAGACTGTGAGCCCCACGGGGGACAACCTGACCGCCTTGTACCTATTCCAGCACTTAGGACAGTGCTTGGTACATAGTAAGCGCTTAACAAACACCATTATTATTATTATTGTTCTCTGGGCCTCAGTTTCCTCATCTGTCAAATGGGGATGAAGACTGTGAGCCTCACGGGGGACAACCTGATCACCGTGTATCCTCACAGCGCTTAGAAAAGTGCTTTGCACATAGTAAGCGTCTGGAATGTGACTCACAGTTTAGACTGTGAGCCCACTGTTGGGTAGGGACCGTCTCCATGTGTTGCCAACTTGTACTTCCCAAGCACTTAGTACAGTGCTCTGCACACAGTAAGCACTCAATAAATACGAATGATTGATTGACTGAATGCCCTCCCTCCGCACATCCGCCAAGCTAGCTCTCTTCCTCCCTTCTAAGCCCTACTGAGAGCTCACCTCCTCCAGGAGGCCTTCCCACACTCAACCCCCTCCTTCCTCTCCCCCTCCTCCCCCTCCCTATCCCTTCCGCCTTACCTCCTTCCCCTCCCCACAGCACCTGTATATATATGTATATATATGTTTGTACGTATTTATTACTCTATTTATTTTATTTGTACATATTTATTCTATTTATTTTATTTTGTTAATATGTTTTGTTTCGTTCTCTGTCTCCCTCTTCTAGACTGTGAGCCCACTGTTGGGTAGGGACCGTCTCTATTATGTTGCCAACTTATACTTCCCAAGCGCTTAGTACAGTGCTCTGCACACAGTAAGCACTCAATAAATACGATTGAATGAATGAATGAACAAACACCACCATTATTATTATTATTATTATTATTATTATTCTCTGGGTCTCAGTTCCCTCATCTGTAAAATAGGGATGAAGACTGTGAGCCCCACATGGGACAACCTGATTACCTTGTATCTACCCCAACACGTGGAACACTGCTTTGCACATGGTAAGCACTTAACAAATACTATTATTATTATTATTATTCTCTGGGCCTCAGTCCCCTCATCTGTCAAGAACAGTGCTTTGCACATAGTAAGCGCTTAACAAATGCCGTTATTATTATTAAATGGGGATGAAGACTGTGAGCCCCACGGGGGACAACCTGATTACCTTGTATCCCTCAGCACTTAGAAAAGTACTTGGCACATAGTAAGCGCTTAACAAATACCACCATTATTATTATTATTATTATTCTCTGAGCCTCAGTTCCCTCATCTGTAAAATGGGAATGAAGACTGTGCACCCCACTGGGCACCATCTGATTGCCTTGTATCTACCCCAGTGCTTAGAACAGTGCTTGGCACATAATAAGCGCTTAACAAATACCACCATTATTATTATTATTATTCTCTGGGCCTCAGTTCCCTCATCTGTAAAATTGGAATGAAGACTGTGGGCACCACTGGTCACCATCTGATCGCCCTGTATCTACCCCAGCGCTTAGAACAGTGCTTGGCACATAGTAAGCTCTTAATAAATACTATTATTATTATTCTCTGGGCCTCAGTTCCCTCATCTGTAAAATGGGGATGGAGACTGTGAGCCCCACTGGGCACCGTCTGATCGCCTTGTATCTCCCCCAGCGCTTAGAAAAGTGCTTGACACATAGTAAGCGCTTAACAAATACCACCCTTCTTCTTCTCTGGGCCTCAGTTCCCTCATCTGTAGAATGGGGATGAAGAGTGTGAGCCCCACTGGGCACCATCTGATTGCCTTGTATCTCCCCCAGCACTTAGAAAAGTGCTTGACACATAGTAGGCGCTTAACAAATACCACCATTATTATTATTCTCTGGGCCTCAGTTCCCTCATCTGTAAAATGGGGATGGAGACTGTGAGCCCCACTGGGCACCATCTGATCGCCTTGTATCTCCCCCAGTGCTTAGAAAAGTGCTTGACACATAATAAGCGCTTAACAAATACCACCATTCTTCCTCCTCTTCTCTGGGCCTCAGTCCTCTCACCTGTAAAATGGGGATGAAGACTGTGAGCCCCACTGGGCACCATCTGATCGCCTTATATCTCCCCCAACACTTAGAAAAATGCTTGACACACAGTAAGCACTTAACAAATACCACCATTATTCTTCTTCTCTGGGCCTCAGTTCCCTCATCTGTAAAATGGGGATGAAGACTGTGAGCCCCACTGGGCACCATCTGATCGCCTTGTATCTACCCCGCGCTTCGAACAGTGTTGGTACATAGTAAACACTTTAATACTATCATCATTATTATTCTTCTCTGGGCCTCAGGTCCCTCATCTGTAAAATGGGGATGAAGAGTGTGAGCCCCACTGGGCACCATCTGATCGCTTTGTATCTCCCCCGGTGCTTAGAACAGTGCTTGGCACATACTAAGCTCTTAACAAATACTATTATTCTTCTTCTCTGGGCCTCAGTCCCCTAATCTGTAGAATGGGGATGAAGATTGTGAGCCCCACTGGGCACCATCTGATCACTTTGTATCTACTCCGCGCTTAGAACAGTGCTTAGTACATAGTAAACACTTAAATACTATCATCATTATTATTATTCTCTGGGCCTCAGTTCCCTCATCTGTAAAATGGGGATGGAGATTGTGAGCCCCACTGGGCACCATCTGATCGCCTTATATCTGCCCCAGCACTTAGAAAAGTGCTTGGCACATAGTAAGCACTTAAATACTATCATCATTATTATTATTCTCTGGGCCTCAGTTCCCTCATCTGTAAAATGGGGATGGAGACTGTGAGCCCCACTGGGCACCATCTGATCGCCTTATATCTGCCCCAGCGCTTAGAAAAGTGCTTGGCACATAGTAAGCGCTTAACAAATACCACCATTTTTATTCTTCTTCTTCTTCTCTGGGCCTCAGTTCCCTCATCTGTAGAATGGGGATGAAGACTGTGAGCCCCACTGGGCACCATCTGATCGCTTTGTATCTCCCCCAGCGCTTAGAAAAGTGCTTGACACATAGTAAGCGCTTAACAAATACCACCATTATTATTATTATTCTCTGGGCCTCAGTCCCCTCATCTGTAGAATGGGGATGAAGACTGTGAGCCCCACTGGGCACCGTCTGATCGCCCTGTATCTACCCCAGCGCTTAGAACAGGGCTTGGCACATAGTAAGCTCTTAACAAATACTATTATTATTATTCTCTGGGCCTCAGTTCCCTCATCTGTAAAATGGGGATGAAGACTGTGAGCCCCACTGGGCACCACCTGATCGCCTTATATCTCCCCCAGTGCTTAGAAAACTGCTTGACACATAGTAGGCGCTTAACAAATACCACCATTTTTATTATCCTTCTTTTCTGGGCCTCAGTTCCCTCATCTGTAAAATGGGGATGAAGACTGTGAGCCCCACTGGGCACCACCTGATCGCCTTATATCTCCCCCAGCGCTTAGAAAAGTGCTTGACACATAGTAGGCGCTTAACAAATACCACCATTATTATTATTCTCTGGGCCTCAGTTCCCTCATCTGTAAAATGGGGATGGAGACTGTGAGCCCCACTGGGCACCCTCTGATCGCCTTATATCTCCCCCAGCGCTTAGAAAAGTGCTTGGCACATAGTAAGCGCTTAACAAATACCACCCTTCTTCTTCTCTGGGCCTCAGTTCCCTCATCTGTAGAATGGGGATGAAGACTGTGAGTGCCACTGGGCACCATCTGATCGCCTTATATCTCCCCCAGCGTTTAGAAAAGTGCTTGACACATAATAGGCGCTTAACAAATACCACCATTATTATTATTCTCTGGGCCTCAGTTCCCTCATCTGTAAAACAGGGATGAAGACTGTGAGCCCTCCTGGGCACCATCTGATCGCCTTATATCTCCCCCAGCGCTTACAAAAGTGCTTGGCACATAGTAAGCTCTTAGCAAATACTATTATTCTCTGGGCCTCAGTCCCCTCATCTGTAGAATGGGGATGAAGACTGTGAGCCCCACTGGGCACCGTCTGATCGCCCTGTATCTACCCCAGCGCTTAGAACAGGGCTTGGCACATAGTAAGCTCTTAACAAATACTATTATTATTATTCTCTGGGCCTCAGTTCCCTCATCTGTAAAATGGGGATGAAGACTGTGAGCCCCACTGGGCACCACCTGATCGCCTTATATCTCCCCCAGTGCTTAGAAAACTGCTTGACACATAGTAGGTGCTTAACAAATACCACCATTTTTATTATCCTTCTTTTCTGGGCCTCAGTTCCCTCATCTGTAAAATGGGGATGAAGACTGTGAGCCCCACTGGGCACCACCTGATCGCCTTATATCTCCCCCAGTGCTTAGAAAAGTGCTTGGCACATAGTAAGCGCTTAACAAATACCACCATTTTTATTCTTCTTCTTCTTCTCTGGGCCTCAGTTCCCTCATCTGTAAAATGGGGATGAAGAGTGTGAGCCCCACTGGGCACCATCTGATCGCTTTTTATCTCCCCCAGCGCTTAGAAAAGTGCTTGACACATAGTAGGCGCTTAACAAATACCACCATTATTATTATTCTCTGGGCCTCAGTTCCCTCATCTGTAAAATGGGGATGGAGACTGTGAGCCCCACTGGGCACCCTCTGATCGCCTTATATCTCCCCCAGCGCTTAGAAAAGTGCTTGGCACATAGTAAGCGCTTAACAAATACCACCATTTTTATTATCCTTCTTTTCTGGGCCTCAGTTCCCTCATCTGTAAAATGGGTAAGAGGAGTGTGAGCCCCACTGGGCACCATCTGATCGCTTTGTATCCACCCCAGCGCTCAGAACAGTGCTTGGCACGTAGTAAGCGCTTAACAAATACAATTATTATTATTTTTATTATTATTATTATCATGAGGAGCGGACTGGGCCCTGCTCGAGGGCCTCGCGCCTCCTACCTGGATCTCCTCAGCGCCGCCATCATGCCGGACATACGTCACTTCCGGCCTCCCCCCGCAGCCCGGCCCGGGGCGCTCCTCACACTGCCTTCGCTGTCCTCCCCGGTGGACGACTAACTGGACGTCCGATTTTTTTTTTCCCCCCACTCAGACACTCCGGATGGTAACCCCTACCCCTGGCTCCCCCCCGCTTTCGCACACGCCCGGGAAGACAGCCTCCAACCCGCCCCGCCTTCCACTTTACCAAGATGGCGGCGGACGGGAAGGAACTACAAGGCCCAGCGTGCAACGCCGGGTAAAAAGCGGCGGAGGGGTGGGGGCGCGCGCGCGCGGGGCACACCGGGAGTTGTAGTTTCGGCCCGCAGCACGAGGAGGCGCGCGGGGGCACGTACGATGACGTCACGACGTCGACGGCGGTTAGCCTATCGCTTTGAAGAGACGAAGGGCCGGGCCGAGCCCAGAACCCGCTGAGGCCAGGGACTCGGGCTGGCTTGCTTCATTCATTCATTCATTCATTCATTCATTCATTCATTCATTCATTCATTCATTCATTCATTCATTCATTCATTCATTCATTCATTCATTCATTCATTCATTCATTCATTCATTCATTCATTCATTCATTCATTCATTCATTCATTCATTCATTCATTCATTCATTCATTCATTCATTCATTCATTCATTCATTCATTCATTCATTCATTCATTCATTCATTCATTCATTTCTTTCTCTTATCATCATCATCATCATTCATATTTATTGAGCGCTTACTATGTGCAGAGCACTGTACTAAGCGCTTGGGAAGTACAAATTGGCAACCTATAGAGGCAGTCCCTACCCAACAGTGGGCTCACAGTCTAGAAGGGGGAGACAGAGAACAAAACCAAACGTACTAACAAAATAAAATAAATTCATTCATTCATTCATTCATTCATTCTCATCATCATCATCATTCATATTTATTGAGCGCTTACTATGTGCAGAGCACTGTACTAAGCGCTTGGGAAGTACAAATTGGCAACCTATAGAGACAGTCCCTACCCACCAGTGGGCTCACAGTCTAGAAGGGGGAGACAGAGAACAAAACCAAACATACTAACAAAATAAAATAAATTCATTCATTCATTCATTCATTCATTCTCCTCATCATCATCATTCGTATTTATTGAGCGCTTTCTATGTGCAGAGCACTGTACTAAGCGCTTGGGAAGTACAAATTGGCAACATATAGAGACAGTCCCTACCCACCAGTGGGCTCACAGTCTAGAAGGGGGAGACAGAGAACAAAACCAAACATACTAACAAAATAAAATAAATTCATTCATTCATTCATTCATTCATTCTCTCTTTCTCTCTCTCTTTCTTAATCCCCATTTTCCAGATGAGGTAACTGAGGCCTAGAGAAGTCAAGTGACTTGCCCGAGGTCACACAGCAGACAAGTAGGGGAGCCCGGATTAGAACCCAGGTCTTCTGGCTCTCAGGCCTGTGCTCTAGCCACCAGGCCATCTGGTGGTTTCTTAGGTACTTAGCTTTCTTTTCCCATAAGTAAGGCACACATGGCCAACTTGTACTTCCCAAGCGCTTAGTACAGTGCTCTGCACACAGTAAGCGCTCAATAAATACGATTGAATGAATGAATGAATGGCCAAGGCTTGACTTCAAACCATCT
Organism: Tachyglossus aculeatus; assembly: GCF_015852505.1. Lineage (NCBI taxonomy): Eukaryota > Metazoa > Chordata > Mammalia > Monotremata > Tachyglossidae > Tachyglossus > Tachyglossus aculeatus. Next base: position 60,441,536 of record NC_052074.1, read on the forward strand.
TAAATCGTAGTGTGGCAAAAGTGATGGTCGGAATGTCTCACAAGCAGAAAGAGCTCCCTTTGATATTTTTCCAATACTCAGGCATTTGCTCTTTAATCTCTGGATTAATTCTGAATTGAACATTCTCCAGAAAAGCAATAAAAGTGTCAAATAGGGATTTCTCCTACTCAAATGTAAGCTTAGGTAGAGTTAAAGTTTAATTTGGGGAGGCAGTTGTTCATGGCTGGTGTTGATGATCAGAGAATTTGAAATAAGACCACCAAATCTCCTGTTGTGGCGTTGGAAGTGACGCTGGCTGTTTGCACAGCCAGTAATCGAATATACAGGTGTTAGAACCTCGCGGGACGGAAAAAAATGAAGAAGGAAAGAACATTCCTAATGAAATGAGTTAAAATTCCGGTCAGTTGGATTTCAAGGTCTTAAACCTTTCACCTTATGGGTGTGGAGTATTGAAACTGAAGAATTGCTTGGGTGGCCCCAAATAGCCCCTACCGCAGCGAGAAAATCTTTATTCCGTAAAATGGCAGGGGGCTTCTCTGGGGCAGCTGGATAGAGCACCAGCTTGGAAGTCAGAAGATCTAAGGTCTAAACATGGCTCCATTAGAGAAGGAGCGTGGCTCAGTGGAAAGAGCCCGGGCTTTGGAGTCAGAGGTCAGGGGTTCAAATCCCGGCTCCACCAACTGTCAGCTGTGTGACTTTGGGCAAGTCACTTAACTTCTCTGTGCCTCAGTTACCTCATCTGTAAAATGGGGATTAAGACTGTGAGCCCCCCCCCCCCCCAACCCAGTGGAACAACCTGATCACCTTGTAACCTTCCCAGAGCTTAGAACAGTGCTTTGCACATAGTAAGTGCTTAATAAATGCCATCATCACCATCATCACTACTGGTGTGTGACCTTGGGCAAATCACTTCTTCTCTCATCTGTAAAATGGGGATTAAGACTAGTCCCAAGTGGGACAGTAACTGTGTCCAACCTGATTACCTTGTACCTACTCCAGAGCTTAGTACAGTGCCTGGAACATAGTAAGAACTTAACAAATACCATTAAAAAACAAAAAAAAATCATAGCTCCAGTCCTTAGTGGATGGCACATACTAAGTTCTTACCAAATACCACATTCTGGCTGAGAATGAGTTCTCTCTCTCTCTCTCTCTCTCTCTCTCTCTCTCTCTCTCTCTCTCTCTCTCTCTCTCTCTCTCTCTCTCTCTCCCTCTCTCTTCCTTTTTCTCTTTCTCCCTTTCTTTTTCTCCCCCTCCCACTCTCTTTTTCTTTCTCTCCCTTTCTCTCTTTTTCTTTTCCCTCTAGACCTTAAGCTCAACCCTCTAGACTGTAAGCTCATTGTGGGCAGGGAATGTGCCTACCATCATCATCAATCGTATTTATTGAGCGCTTACTGTGTGCAGAGCACTGTACTAAGTGCTTGGGAAATACAAGTTGGCTACATATAGAGACAGTCCCTACCCAACAGTGGGCTCTCAGCTGTTATAATGTTATATTGCACTCTCCCAAGCACTCAGTACAGTGCTCTGCACACTGTAAGCACTCAATAAATATAATTGATTCTGTCCCTCGCTCCCTCTTTTTTCCTTTTACTCTCATGTACAAGAAGTATTTTATTTTACTAAATTTATGGTAGAAACAGCGGCTTTTACAAGAGGTTGCTTTCATTTGCCAAGAAGAATATTTTGTGCTTTATTTACCAAAATATCAGATTGCTTTGGAAGGACAAAAGGTAGCTAAGCAGCCCTAGCATTTTGATAAATCTGCATTTCTTTGTTCTGGATCGGTGTTTTATCGGAATCAGCCTAATCCCTGAAATATTTCTAATTGGTTATCTATTCTGACGGGTAAAGCTTCTTGGCAGCCTTAGCGTGTCTCATCAAAGCTCCTTAAAGAACTTTTCAAACGTGAAAGCGGTGTCTGCAGCAAGCAAAAGGGAAAGTTAATGTAACTCTCCAGATAATCCTGGTCCAAAATTTCATGGAAGAATAAAGGGGCGGGGGGCGGAAGAGTCAATCAATCAGTGGTATTTATTAAAGGCTTACTTTGTGCAGAGCACTTGTACTAAGTCAATCAATCAATCAATCGTATTTATTGAGCGCTTACTGTGTGCAGAGCACTGTACTAAGTCCTTGGGAGACTACAATAGAACAGAATTGATAGGCATGTTCCCCGTCCACAAGGAGCTGACAGTCTAGAGGAGGAGACAGACATTAATCTAAATAGATATATCATCAGATTATGTATGTAAGTAATGTTGGGCTGAGGTGGGGGATAATTAAGTTTGCAAATCCAAGTGCAAGGGTGATGCAGAAGAGTGAGGAAGTAGAAGGAATGAGAGCTTTTTCTAGACTGTGAGCCCATTGTGGGCAGGGATTGTCTCTCTTTATTGCTAGATTGTTCTTTCCAAGCACTTAGTACAGTGCTCTGCACACAATATAGTGCTCAATAAATACGATTGAATGAATTAATGGAGGAGATAAGATTTTAATAAGGCTTTGATGTGGAGAGTGTGTTGGTCTGTAGGATATGAAGGAGGAGGGAGGGAGGGAGTTCCAAGCCAATTGTATTTGTTGCATGCTTATTATATGCAGACCACTGAACTAAGCACTTGGGCAAGAACGATATAACAGAGTTGGTAGACACGCTCACTGAACGCAAGGAGCTTAGTCACATTTAGCCTGAATTATCCAAATCGGCTATCCACAGCCATTCTATTCACCAGATATTCCTTTGTAATAATAATAGTAATAATAATGATGGATTTATTAAGTGCTTCCTATGTGCCAAGCACTGTTCTAAGTGCTGGTATAGATACAAGGTAATCAGGTTGTCCCACATGGGGCTCACAGTCTTCATCCCCATTTTGCAGATGAGGTTGCTGAGACCCAGAAAAGTGAAGTGACTTGCCTAAAGTCATACAGCTGACAAGTGGCGGAGCCGGGATTAGAACCCACGACCTCTGACTCCCAAGCCTGTCCTCTTAACGCTATGCCATGCTCCTCTTCATATATTTGGGGTATCTTCTGGGTCTTTTGGAAAATGACCTATTGCTAAATTCTTGTATGCTCCTTGTGGTCAGGTAATATGTCTGCCAGTTCTGTTTCAGAATGTTTCACAATGACCTGGAAACTGAGACTGTGAGTCCCATGTGGGACTATCATCATCATCAATCGTATTTATTGAGCGCTTACTATGTGCAGAGCACTGTACTAAGCTCTTGGGAAGTACAAATTGGCAACATATAGAGACAGTCCCTACCCAACTTCTACCCCAGCACTTAATACAGTACCTGACACATACTAAGCATTTAACAAATAGCACAATCATTTTTATTTTTATTGGAAGCCTTCCCTCAAGGAGCTTATGGCCCGGTTTCTCCCCAGGGACTGACGGTAGCCTAGAACCATAGAGAAACCCAGAATGACCCCTCTTATTTATTCTCATAAATATTCAACCGCTGAAGCCTTAAATGCTCTCATCTGTAACTTATTCCTGTTTTTTTTTAAGTGTGTGTTTTGCCCCATCTAAATTGTAACCCTCTTGTAGGACAGTGTCTGGGCCTGAACTGATTATGTGGTATTTACCACAACACTTCCTACAGAGCTTGGTTCATAATGAATTTTTAATAAATACCACATCTAATTGTCAGTTTATTTGTTGCTCCTTTTGTGGTTCTGTTCTTTAGGGTCTTCCTCTACTGAAGTGCCCTCATTTTATTGGTGAAATTATACAAAGAGGTGACCTACCAAAACAAGACTGTCTGAAAGGCCCATTGACATTTGCAAGATCACTCTGGAATGAAAGGACCTGTGAAAATATTGGAAAGGTAAGCTCGGCCACAGTATAACGCCAGATTTCTCAAATGCAAACAGCGTATATGAATCTGGCAGAAACTGGAAAGGAATTTTAATTTCCATCTGAAGTTTCAGTCGACACAAGGGATTTACGGTATAGTCAGCTTTCCCGTAATGCATTTTTTCACTCCACGGTTTGGAAAGAGCGCTGCTGGAGAATTAGGAAATGTTCTTCAGCCCATGCACGTCTACCTTGAATGTAACACAAGGTGATATTGAAAGAAACGGTTGTTCTCATGTGTTGCATTAGTCAAGATTTGAATAATACATTGAGAATCCTTAAATGCCAGGTTTTAAATTTTTTTTGTGGTATTGGTTAAGCGCTTACCATGTGTCAATCACTGTTCTAAGTGCTGAGGTAGATACAAGTGAATTAGGTTGGACATAGTTCCTGTCCCACATGGGGCTCACAGTCTAAGTAGGAGGGAGAACAAGTTCTTTAGAAACATATGTTATATTATACTCTCCCAAGCGCTTAGTACAGTGCTCTGCACAAAGTAAATGCTCAGAAAATACCACTGATTTGTAGTGAAGACTTTTTTTTTTAATGGTACTTGTTAAGCACTTACTATGTTCCAGGCACTATTCTAAGCACGAGGATACAGACAAAGTAATCAGGTTGGACACAGTCCCTGTCCCACAGGGGGTTTGTGGTCTTAATCCCCATTTTACAAATGAGGTAACTGAGGCCCAGAAAAGTGAAGTGACTTGCACAAGTTCAGACAGCAGGCAAGTGGCCGAGCCAGGATTAGAATCCAGATCCTTCTGATTCCCAGGCCCGGGCTCTGTCGACTAAGCCACACTGCTTCTGGTTACTTGCCTACTTGGAGTTTCCTCCATTTAGCTTCCAAAATCACTGAGCTTTTATGGAGAGTACAGCACAATTCCAAAACTACTTAATTTTATTAAAGTTTTTATAGATATATTGGCCTGTCATGAAAAATCTGAGTCAGTTCTGCATAGAAACAATTAAGCCATTCACGGTATTAGTTGCATAATCTCACTTTCCCTGTGGCTTCCCTTAGTCACTCTTTCAGCATGAAAATAAGGAACCGCGTTGCTTAGAAATTCATCGACTTCCTGTTACTTCTTTTTTCCTAAAGCTATAATTCTCTGTTATTAATTAATTCATTCAATCATATTTATTGAGTGCTTACTGTGTGCATAGCACTGTACTAAGCGCTTGGGAAGTACAAGTCGGCAACATATAGAGAAGGTCCCCTACCCAACAACGGGCTCCCAGTCTAGAAGAGGGAGAGAGACAACAAAACAAAACATGTGGACAGGTGTCAAGTCATCAGAATAAATAGAAGTAAAGCTAGATGCACATCATTAACAAAATAAATAGAATAGTAAATATGTACATTATGAATGCCAAACATCAAATTCGGTGATCACACCTGGAATAGAAAATGGTCGATCAGAACTCCTAGAAACCAACTCTTTCTGTGTCCTGAAGAAGGCAGCATGGACAATATGTGGCAGTGGAGAAAGGAGGCGGAAGAAAGAATAAAAAGAGATGATAGAACAGGGAGGAAGATGATAAAAAATAGTATAACTAAGACAGGGTCAGACATAAAGCTCAGGTAATAATGGTGGTGTTTGTTAAAGCCGGTGTGTCAGTGGTATTTATTGAGTGCTCACTGTGTACAGAGCACTGCACTAAGCTCTTGGGACAGCACAGTATAACAGTATAAAAGACACCTTCCCAGCTCACAACAAGCTTACAGCCTAGAGGACTCTGAATACTTCCTACTTGCTAAACATTGTTCTAGGCGCTGAGGTAGATAAAAGATAGATCAGACACAGTTCCTGTCTCATATGGGGCTCACGGTCTAAGTAAGAGGAAGAGCAGGCATTAACTCTGCAGTCTGCTGCCTGAAACAGTTAATAGTTTGTCTTTCAGAGTGGATTGCATTATATAAGTGATTCTGTTTTAGACTTTCCTACTCCGCGGAGCCAAGCCTGAATTAAATGAACTGTATTGGGCAAATAGGATTGATTTAAGACTTCTGGATGCAGACTTTGGCTCTGCTGATCTGCTTGGCAAATCAAGTCACTGCCACAGAAAATTGAAGGTAATGAAGAGGGACGGTAGAGAGGATTGCGGCAATCTCACTGGTTCTTCTCTGAAGCATTTCCACCCCCCCAATAATAATAATAATAGTAATGATAGCATTTATTAAGCGCTTACTATGTGCAAAGCACAGTTCTAAGCGCTGGGGAGGTTACAAGGTGATCAGGTTGTCCCTTGGGGGGCTCACAGTCTTCATCCCCATTTTATAGATGAGGTAACTGAGGCACAGAGAAGTGAAGTGACTTGCCCAAAGTCACACAGCTGGCAATTGGTGGAGCCAGGATTTGAACCCATGACCTCTGACTCCAAAGCCCGGGCTCTTTCCACTGAGCCATGCTGCTTCCCTAGGTCGTGAACCCTGGAGAGAGCAAATTGATTTCTTGGGGAAATAACTGTGGTATTCATCAAGCGCTTACTATGTTCCAATCACTGTCCTAAATGCTGTAGTCGATATAAGATAATCCTCTTTTAGAAGAAATGGAGGGAGTCATAGCAGGAACTGTGATAGCCACTTGCAACATAAACTTGCTTCCATTCTCCCCTCTTTTTTTATGACTTTAATTCTCAAGGCAGGGGCATATTAGAAGGCTCAAACATGGGTGAAGACCGTTCAGGGTTTACAGGCCAGTGAAGAATTATTAGAGGAGAAAGAGAGAGATAATAATAATGATGATGATGGTATTTGTTAAGTGCTTACTATGTTCCAGGCACTGTGCTAAGCACTGGGGTAGATACAAGGTAATCGGGTTGGACACAATCCTTGTCCCACATGAGGCTCAGAGTTGCAATCCCCATTTTACAGATGAGGTAACTGAGGCCCAGAGAAGTGTAGTGACTTGCCCAAAGTCACGCAGCAGACCAATGGTGATGGCATAGATTGATTTAATTTAATCAACTGTTTTAATTTAGGGGCAGGAAATCAACCATCATCCCTGTTTTCTTGAGGCCAGAACGCTGTATGATCCCCTGTTTGAAAACGAACGTATGTTTTATTTCAACGCCTTCTAGTCTTATGTCCCTGTCCCCTGAGCATTGCACCGACTGATCATATCATCTGGTGTAACTACACTTGCTATGTTCTATCACCACCCTGCCATGCCTAAAAACCAAAGCCACGTGCTGTTTAACTGGGCGCCTCACTGACAGTTTCCTGTTCATCCCAATAACATCTGGGAGTTGCGTGGGGATTAAACATTTTGAAGACCGAGGTGTAGCTTGGGTTTAAATAAAGCACTGAGGGCTGATTGAATCCAAGTGGGACTGAACATTAAAGGAGATTGGGTGGTCTGTCTTCCTGTGGGAAAACAGATTGCCCTGGTATTCTCCCAAAGGGAGAAACCTGAGGCTCTCCTACACCCCTTAGCTGGGAAAACCATTGGGAGACACTAAACAAATCCCAAATTTAAACCCATTTCTTCTCAGTGGGGTAGAAGTGGAAGTCAGAGCAGGTGACAGCTAAAATCCCCAGTGTGATGCATTTTGTTTTCAGCAACAGACGTTCAGACGGGATTGTGATCCATTTAATCAATCAGTGGTATTTATTGAGTGCTTACCATGTGCAGAACACTATATTCTGTGCAGTTCAGAACAGAGTCCTCGGGGGAGTACAATACCATGGAGCTGGTGGACACGTTCCCCGCCCCTAAGGATTAGTGGATAGAGCCCGGGTTTGGGAGTCAGAAGGACGTGGGTTCTAATCCCAGCTCTGCCACATGTATGCTGTGCGACCTTGGGCAAGTCGCGTCACTTCCCTGGGCCTCAGTTCCCTCATCTGGAAAATACGAATTAAGAGTGCGAGCCCCATGTGGGACAGAGACTGTGTCCAACCTGATTGACTTGTATCTACCCCAGCACTTAGAACGGCGCTCATCACACGCTAAGCACTAACGAGTACCATAATTATTGTAATTATTGAAGATTTAGTACACCTTTGAAGAGGAATCCTTCAGTCCCACGGGACAGACTTTGGACTTCATGGGCAATCTGAATAATAGCTCTCCCCCCTCCGGGGGCAGTCAGGAAGGCTCCTTGAGCTCCGAACATTCCCAATGTGGGATGGACAAGCCAGTTGATATGGTATTTCTGGCACAACCTGGGCAGATGTCATCAGTGACCCAAGCCAAGTGACATATCAATCAATCAATCAATTGTATTTATTGAGCACTTACTGTGTGCAGAGCACTGTACTAAGCGCTTGGGAAGTACAAGTTGCCAAGCCAAGTGACATATCAATCAATCAATCAATCGTATTTATTGAGCACTTACTGTGTGCAGAGCACTGTACTAAGCGCTTGGGAAGTACAAGTTGCCAAGTACGATTGATGATGATGATGATGACAAGTTGGCAACATATGGCGTCTCTATGACCGAGGGTCCAGGAGGGAGAACTTCTCGTTGGCCAAATCAATCAATCAATCGTATTTATTGAGCGCTTACTATGTGCAGAGCACTGTACTAAGCGCTTGGGAAGTACAAGTTGGCAACATATGGCGTCTCTATGACCGAGGGTCCAGGAGGGAGAACTTCTTGTTGGCCAAATGGACCACTTCAGTCAGTCAGTCAATCTGTCATATTTACCAAGCACTTACTGTGAGCAGAGCACTGTACTAAGCGCTTGGGAGAGTACCATAGAACAATAAAACAGACATGTTCCCTGCCCACGACGAGCTTTCGGTCACGTGACCTGACGCCAGCCACCCTCCTGAGGCAGCCCGTCAGAGGACAGGACATTCTAGTGGTTAGAGCACATGGGCCTGGGAATGAAAAAAGGTCTGGGTTCTAATCCCGGCTCCACCACTTGTCTGCTGTGTGACCTCGGGCAAGTCACTTCACTTTTCTGGACCTCAGTTACTTCATCTGTAAAATGGGGATACCCATGTGGGACAGGGAAAGTGTCCAACCTGATTAGCTTCTATCTGCCCCAGCGCTTAGTACAGTGCCTGGCACATAGTAAGCACTTAACAACTACTAAATACATAGTACATAGTAAGCAGCGTGGCTCAGTGGAAAGAGCATGGGGTTTGGAGTCAGAGGTCATGGGTTCAAATCCTGGCTCTACCAATTGTCAGCTGTGTGACTTTGGGCAAGTCACTTAACTTCTCTGTGCCTCAGTTACCTCATCTGTAAAATGGGGACTAAGACTGTGAGCCCCCCATGGGGCAACCTGATCACCTTGTAACCTCTCCAGTGATTAGAACAGTGCTTTGCTCATAGTAAGCACTTAATAAATGCCATTACTATTATTATTCTTACCTTATTAACATAAAAAATAAAATCAATGAATAAATACCATCGATGGACTGATTGAATATTGTCCACCCGCCAGCACTTTGTCATCACTTAATACATCACGTTGGCAAGTGTCCTCACCTGTTAAATGATTGTTGTGAAATGAATGTACTGCTGAGCTTTCTTAATGCCTTCAAACAAACCCAGATGAACTTGCAGACTTATGTCATCTACAAAACAAAGACTTTTAGTCTTTATCATAGTTCAACTGCAATAGCAAAGACCCCAAACATCTGAATTCCAAATGATGCTTCCACATACCAATTCAGAGAAATCGTTGTCTCACCCTGCTGGAGCTACTTCTATACTATCGTCTGCTCCGACGGATGTTTTTAGATCATATTCAGAAATGGCCAAGGTAGGTTCTTTCAGGATCTTTTAATAGGATGGGTTAATTCGAACATTATTTGGAAGCATTTGGCAGACATTTCCACCCAAAGAGGAAGGTTTCAAGTTCTTAAAATCCACATTTCCAAATCTGTTAGGCCTGATTTCATGATCAAAGCTGAAGAATCAATCAGTGGTATCTACTGGATATTTATTGCGTGCAGAGTACTGTATTAAGTGCTTGAAAGAGTACATTACAATAGAGTTGGTAGACACGTTCCCTGAAGAAATGAATCAGTCTGATTATATGATGACTAGAACAAGTCACTGAAATGATGCACTAGTTCTTACTTTTAACCTAGAGCTAATTTTCACTATCTGTAGAAGTTTCATGTTTAATATAGCAATCTAAATGTAATAGTTGTCTTTATTATGTGCTCACTATGGGCATAGAACTGTACCAAGATCTGGGAGAGGATACATGGTGTGAACTATGTATCGTAAAACCAGAGATGATGAACTGGACTTTTCTGGATTAGACTGTAAAGCTCACTGTGGGCAGAGAACTTGTCTATCAACTCTGTTCTATCATAGGAGAAGAAAAGTTGTGAAAGCTTTTAGCCAGTGCTCTGCACACAGTAAGCACTCAATAAACACCATTGATTGACTGATTCAGAGAGCAACTTCTTTATCATCCTCAGTTGGTGTTACTATTAAGCATTCGTTTGTTTACTGACCTCTGTGAGCCAAAATATTAGGGTGAATAGATTTGCCAATTGCAGAAGGATGACAGAAAAGCAAATCTTTTAAATCCAGGGGTTGAAGTAGCGGCAGAGTCCCTTCCCTAAATAGTGGCATTGATTCTCGCGCTGATATAGCTCTAGAGGAACTGAGGCTACAAACAGGTAGCTAATCTGGTCTATTGTGCGGAAGAAAATTCTGCCTGCTGAGCTCGAGTGCACAGAAGCCATGTCGTTGAAAAATCCCACTAGATGCCATATGGATTTTACAGGCGGTGAATTAGGCAGGCGGAGAGGGAGCTGGAACCTATCACTGCCAGCATTGGATCAGGCAACAGTAAAAGAACCAAGTTTCCAAACAACTTCACTATTAAGCCTGCTTAGCGGACTTCAAGGTGAAAAGGGAAAATCTTCGCCGGAGTTAATTAACCCATCGATGATATTTCTTCAGTGTTTCCTGAGGGCAGAGCACAGTACTAAGCACTCGGGAGGATACAGTACAAGAGAGTTGGTAGACCCATTCCCTGCCCACGATGAGCTAGAAATGGATGTTTCTCATGCGACCATCTGTCCATTCTGCATACGATCATTTCCATTCTCATCGTGGCACAAATGTACAAAGCAGGTCAAGGTAACCGGAAAACCACATTGAAAATGTGAAACTGGGGCTGAGACCTCTTTGTCGGGAAACTCTGGGCGGCATCCAGGTAGGTGTCATAAGGCGAGGCGAGATGGAGTGGCCCAGAGAGTTAGCCAAGAGCAACGTGTTAAGGGTGACCTGTCCAAGGATTGACTTTTGCTGCCTTAGGAGCCAGCAATTGACTCTTTTCCAAGCAGAGTAGGAAGACATATCCCCACCCATACCATGGATATGCCCACATGTTGCCACTTTGCTGCAGCATGGCATAATGGATAGCAAACAGGCCTGGGAGTCTGAAGGTCATGGGTTCTAATTCCGGCTGCTGTGTGTTGGTTCTAATAATAATAATAATAATAATGGCATTTATTAAGTGCTTACTAAGTGCAAAACACTGTTCTAAGCACTGGGGAGGTTATAAGGTGATCAGGTTGTCCCACGGGGGGCTCACAGTCTTCATCCCCATTTTACAGATGAGGTAACTGAGGCCCAGATAAGTTAAGTGACTTGCCCGACACAGCTGACAATTGGCGGAGCCAGGATTTGAACCCATGACCTCCGACTCCAAAGCCCGGGCTCTTTCCACTGAGCCACCGTGTTCTAATGTCTGCTGTGTGACCTTGGGAAAGTCACTTCACTTCTCTGGGCCTCAGTTACCTCATCTGTAAAATAGGGATTGAGACCTTGAGCCCACGTGAGACAGGGACTGTGTCCAACCTGATTCGCTTGTATCCACCCCAGCCCTTAATACAGTGCCTGGCACACAGTAAGTGCTCATTATTATTGTTATCATTATTATTTCCCCCTTTGCTCTGGGGTAGATACCAGCTATTCAGGTTGGACCCAGTCCATGTCCCACATGGCGCTCACAACTTTAATTCCCATTTTGCAGATGAGATAACTGAGTCCCAGAGAAGTGATGCTACTTGCCCGAGGTCACACAGCAGACAAGTGGCAGAGCCAGGATTAGAACCCAGGTCCTTCTGACTCCCAGGCTTGAGTGCTACCCACTAGGCCTTTGAGCCCAAACTCTGCAGGCTGTGGGATGTAGGAGAGCTCATTACTTTTAGTCCTCCAACCCCATTTTTCCTCCCTGTCCTCTCAAAGCCCTGTCACTAATTCCCCTTATCCCCTCAGAACTCTACCCTAAATTGTACCGCACGGCACCCCCCCCTCCCCACACACACATTTATTCAGTGGCATGGCCTATAAGTTGAACAGGCTGATGGTTTCACTTGAGTAATCAAAAAAGATGATGGTGACACCCTTACTCTATTACAGAAATCTCTGTTAGAGATTTCTCTACTTCAAAAGCTAACCTAGACCCTAGACTCCATTGAATTCTAATGGAAAGTAGTGTAGAGAGAAGATAAAGGTAATTCCCATTCAGCAGCTTCATTTTCAAGACCGGGATAAATTATCCTCATGTTTCACATCTCTGAAGAGTTTAAAAACTGTCTGTGGGCAGAGAAGCTAGCTTAAGAAGAGGCCTATTGCCACTCTTTCAAAAATAGAAATGGCAGGTTTGGAACAGGAGGCAGGCAATCTGAAAGAGTCTATGGAAGGGAAGCAGCATGGTCTAGTGGAAAGAGCACAGGCCTGGAGTCAGAGGATGTGGGTTCTAGTCCCGGTTCTGCCATATGTCTGCTGCATTACCTTGGGCAAGTCACTTTACTTCTGTGGGCCTCAGTTACCTCATCTGCAAAATGGCTGTGAGCCCGGTGTGGAACAACCTGATTACCTTGTATCTACCTTGTAGCCCCTTCCTTCCTCTCCCCCTCGTCCCCCTCTCCACCCCCCCCATCTTACCTCCTTCCCTTCCCCACAGCACCTGTATATATGTATATATGTTTGTACATATTTATTACTCTATTTATTTATTTATTTTACTTGTACATATCTATGCTATTTATTTTATTTTGTTAGTATGTTTGGTTGTGTTCTCTGTCTTCCCCTTTTAGACTGTGAGCCCACTGTTGGGTAGGGACTGTCTCTATATGTTGCCAATTTGTACTTCCCAAGCACTTAGTACAGTGCTCTGCACATAGTAAGCGCTCAATAAATACGATTGATGATGATGATACCCCAGCTCTTAGAACAGTGCTTGGCACATAGTAAGTGCTTAACAAATACCACAGTTATTATTATTGTTATTAAGGGCAAGTCCCTGCCAGATTTGAGGGTGAATAATTGCCTTTGGGCCCCAAATCTGCAGGCTATGGGAGGTAGGAGAGCTCATTACCTCTAGGGAACTGGTGTCCATGATAACCGATCATAGAAAGCATCCTCGCCTTGCACTGAGAGGTCAGCGCAGCATTTGTTAAGTGCTTACTATGGGCCAGGTACTGTACTAAGCGCTGGGCCAGATACAAGTTAATCAAGTTGGACATAGTCTAGGTCCCTCATGGGGCTCACAGTCCTACTTCCCATTTTACACGTGAGGTAACCAAGGCACAGAGAAGTGAAGCGACTCTCTCAAGGTCACACAAGCAGACAAGTGGCAGAGCCAGGATTAGAACCCAGGTCCTTCTGACTCCCAGTGACGGGCTCTATCCACTAAGCCATGCTGCTTCTCGACAGCGTTACACCAACCCTCGTGATCCAGTCTTAAATTGGGAACAAACTAATACTTTAGAGATGATAAAACCAAAACAGCAGTAGGTGGATTTCCTTACTGAAACGTAGGCATTACAGGGCCGCAGAAAAACCACTACCGTCACTCCAATGGGTTTCGTTTTCAGCTGGCTCAACGTCAGATCCCCAGGGATCTGTGCATGGATCCAACCCTGATTCACAGGATCCAACCTAACTAAAACCATAACCTGAATGGTCGTCGATTTGGATGGTTTTTCTGCCTTGCCACTTCCCCATCACAGTCGACACAGAAAAGGTTACGACTGAAGCCAAACAAATCAAGGCAGTTAATCAGGCAAACTGTCCCTCGGTATTTTATAGATTTTAGGCCCACCTCATCAATCGATCAATCTATCAATCAATTGTACTTATTGAGTGCTTACTCTGTGCAGAACACTTGTACTAAGCACTTGGAAGGGCAGAGGAGAGTTAGTAGACATGCTCCCTACCCTCAGGCAGTTTCAAATCTAGCCTCTTTTAGTTTTAATCCCATGATACTTTGCTATGTGTATTAAATAATTCAACCTCCCATGGCTCAAATGTATAATAATAATAATAATGATGGCATTTATTAAGCGCCTACTATGTGCAAAGCACCGTTCTAAGCACTGGAGAAGCTGTGTGGTTTAGAGGAAATAGCATGGGCCTGGGAGACAGAAAATCTGTGTCCTGTTCTCACCTTGGCCACTTACCTGCTGTGTGACCTTAGGTAAGTCGCTTAAGGTCTCTGGGCCTCAGTTCCCTCATCTGCAAAATGAGGATTCAGTACCTCTTCTCTCTCCTACATAGGCCGTGAGCCCCTTGTGGGACTTGATTAGCTTGTATCTACATCTGCACTCAGTACAGTGCTTGGCATATAGTGAGCATCTAACAAATATTATCTATGATGTATTTTGATTTCTGTCTCCCCTGCCCAGTGATAAACTACCTCAGGGGAGGGATTATGTTATTATCATTATTATTTGTTAAGTGCTTACTATGCATCAAACACTATTTTAAACACTGGACTAGATACAAGTTAATCAGATTGGAGACAGTTCCTGACCCACGTGGGGCTCACAGCCTAAGGATTTTTTTATAGTATTTAATAATAATAATGGTAATGGCATTTATTAAGCACTTGCCGGGGAGGTTACAAGGTGATCAGATTGTCCCACAGGGGGCTCACAGTCTTAATCCCCATTTTACAGATGAGGTAACTGAGGCACGGAGATGTTAAGTGACTTGCCCAAAGTCACACAGCTGACAAGCGGTGGAGCCGGGATTTGAACCCACGACCTCGGACTCCAAAGCCCGTGCCCTTTCCACTGAGCCACACTGCTTCTACTGTGTGTCAAGCACTGGAGTAGTTACAAGTTAATTAGGTTGGACACAGTCCCTGTCCCACAAAGGGCTCACAGCAGGCAAGTGGCAGAACTGAAATTAGAACCCCGGCCTGTGCTATTTCTAAGTCAAGGCATATAGTAAGTCTATTATATGAACATGTAATAAGTCTATTATAGGCTCCAAGTGCTTTAATATAGCATCCCACCCATAGTAGTTACTCAATAAATGCGACTGATGGATTGAGTCAAGCAATGTGGCTTATCAGGTTCGTCTCTTTTTGCTGCGGTTCAATAATGTAGCTGACATAAGTGAATTGCAGTGAAGCTGGTGTGCCGTGAAAGGCTGCTGTTTTCCAAATCTGAGGGAAATGCTCTTCTGAGAGAGCAGAGAAAAGTTTAGAGAAATGCTGCCCTCCTGTGCTCTGAAGGAGAAAGGGGTAATTTAAATTGTGTTTCCTTCTCATAGAAATTAAGAAATTATTTTTAAAATAAAGAATTCGAAGGTTTAAATGGTTGATTTAGGCTGGCATTCAGGTAATAGAATCCTCAGCTCCCTTCCCGTTTGATGTCTCTGATTATGGGGATTGGCAGATGTGACTTTAACAAGGCTTAATGAGGTGAGGAGATAAAAAGCTGACAAACAATTTATGAGAGAACTCAGAAGCAGAATCAATCAGTTGTATTTATTGAACGCTATGTGCAGAGCATAGTACTAAGCACTCAGGAGAGTATAATATTATAGGAGCCAGCAGGTACATTCCCTGCCCACAGCAAGTTTACAGTCCAGAGGTGGAGACAGACATTAATATAAGTAAATAAATTATGGATATGTTTATAACAATAATAATAATGATGGCATTTATTAAGGAGATGTGCTTTTAATAAGGTTTTGACAATGGGGAGAGTGACTGTCTGTCCGTATGAAAGGGAAGGGTGAGCCAGGCTAGAGTCAGGATGGTCCACAATTAGATGAGATTGAAGCAGAATGAGTAGATTGACATTAGAGGAATGAAGTGTGCAGGCTGTTGTAGAAGGAGAGAAACGAGGGGAGGTAGGAGGGGGCAAGGAGGTGGAGTGCTTTAAAGCCAATGGTGAAGAGTTTTTTTCTGATGTGGAGGTGGATGGGCAACCACTGGAGTTTTTGGAGGAGGGGGGTGACACGTCCTGAACGTTTTTGTTGAAAAATGACCCGGGAAGCAGAGTGAAGTATGGATTGGAGTGGGGAGAGACAGGAGGCTGGGAGGTCAGCAAGGAGACTGAGGCACTAATCCAGGCGGGATAGGATGAGTGATCAGATTAATGTGGTAGCAGTTTGGATGGAGAGGAAAGGGAGGATTTTAGTGATGTTGTGGAGGTGGGACAATCTTATTGATTTCTTTTTTTCCCCAGCTAGATAGAGCCTCATTGTCCTTTTCTCTGAGATGAGGTCGTAGTTTCAGTGACTCTGTAGCCGGGACACAAGCAGGTTTCAATACCGTGGTGGTGATTTCATATCTAGACTGCAGTGGTGAGAATCAATCGATCAATCGATCATTCAATCAGCCATATTTATTTAATGCTTAACAAATACCATTATTACATAACAGAGTTGGTGGACCTGTTCCCTGCCCACAACGAGCTTACAGTCTAGTGGGGGATGCAGACATTATCACAGACACACTACAGATATATGCTTTTGGGATGAGGGAGGGATGAATAATAATAATAATAATGGTATTTGTTAAGCACTTACTATGTGCCAAGCACTGTCCTAAGCACTCCAAGTGCAAGGGTGATGCAGAAGGGAGTGGGAGAAGAGGAAATGAGGGCTTAGTCGGGGAAGGAACCTTGGAGGAGATGTGATTTCAATCAGGCTTTGAAGGTGGGAAGGGTGATTCTCTGTGCTTCTCTGCTTCCTACTTAAACTGTGAGCCCTGTGTGGAAAAGGATTCATTCTAACCTGATTATCTTGTATCAACCCAAGGCTTAGTACAGCACTTGGCTCACAGAAAACACTTAACAAATACCGTTATTATTCTTACCATTATTATTACTATTGATTGTGTTACATTTGCAAAGGTTTAAAATATCATGTACTTGACAGTTGGAGCTAGACAATACGGGAAAGTTTGGGGGTTGATATTTATTTTATTTTGACTGATCAGTGAAATGTGGCTGGAAGTCAGTAGGGTAAATTTCTTCTTTCAGTACCAAATATGACTTGATGTAGCTACCAGAAAATCAAAGCACTGCCGGAAAAAAAAAAACCATCTCTGTTAAAATAGAAATTTCTCCCAAATGAGGCTCACTCTTTCTAGATTTTAATCAGGCTTGTCAGGTGAGTTCTGAATTCTCACTGGGTATGAATGGGAGGAAATCAGCGCCAACCAGCTCACTGGGCTGTTACAAGAAATAATTTTAAAACTGATTGCGAATTGTAAATCTCAAAATATGGTGGGGGAAATACTCAGGTCTTTGTTGGAGATGGAATTGTAATCAAAGGGAATTGAAGGAGGAATAATTATTGTAGCCCTTGTCTCCTGAGAACTACGTGTCCCAAGATATACATTTCCCAAGGATTAGATTTTGTAGAATTTACTGGGAGACTTTAATCTTCTGAGGTTGAATGAGACCACCTAGAAGAATTCAGGAGGTCCTTGGCTAATCACCAAGCCATGTACAGTTTTTAAAATTAGGAGAGAAGAGGCTTCTGCTAAACCGTTTTCCCATCTCCCTCTTCAACCTCTGGCTGGCATTTGGAGAAGTAGCGTAGCCTCAGTGGATAGAGCCCAGGTCTGGGAGTGAAATAGCCATCTGACTAATTCCGGCTCTGCCACTTGCCTGCTGGGTAAACTTGGGCAAGTCACTTCACTTCTCTGTGCCTCAGTTTCCTCATCTGTAAAATGGGGATATAGACTATGAGCCCCCTTTGGGACAGGGACTGAGTCCAACCATGATTTACTTGTATTTCCCCCCAGCACTTAGTAGAGTGCCTGGCACCTAGTAAGTGCTTAACAAATACCACAATGATTATTATTATTGTTATTTGGTCTCTTTCACTTAATGTCTAATTCCCCACTTTGTCCCATCACAGTGCTCTGCATTTATTCATTCATTCTATTGTATTTATTGAGCACTTACTGTGTGCAGAGCACTGTACTAAGCACTTGGGAGAATACAATAGAACAATAAACAGGCACATTCCCTGCCCACAATGGGCTTACAGTCTAGAGGGGCACACAGTACTCTGTGAACAGTAAGCACGTAATCTATACTATTACTAACTCAAGAGCCCCGATTCAGTGCCTAAGGGCTCAGAGCACTGTTTTGAGTGCTTGCAGAGCACTGATGGGTCCCTCCTGAGTGTGGGTTAGGTGGGTGGGTACTGAATGTCATCTAGGTGCTGGATGTCTGTTTAAGGGTGGAGAATGCATCTGCTAATTCTGTTGTATTGGATATCCCCAAATGCCTCTGCTCGGAATCGACGCCTTATCGTGGTAGGAGAGTTTGTGTCTGCTGAAGAAGCTTAGCGCTGTGCCAAATAGGGCTCCCCGTAATGGAAAGGTGTGAGCCGATGCATCAGACAAAGTCTATTCACCTGTGCTGGGCAGAAGTGGCATGGGAAAGACTCAAAGGGGGATGATCAAGCCATCAAAACATTGATCAAAGACAACAGCAGAGACTAAAGTTTTTACTGCCTGGAAGAAGGCAATGGTAAACCACTATGATATCTTTACCAAGAGATCTCTGTGGATACACATACCAGAATGATGTCCTGCCTGTAGCTTGGAATGCCCTCCCTCCTCAAATCCGACGGACAATTACCCTCCCCCTCTTCAAAGCCTTATTGAAGGCACTTCTCCTCCAAGAGGCCTTCCCAGACTAAGCCCCACTTTTCCTCATCTCCCACTCCCTTCTGCGTCACCCTGACTCGCTCCCTTTGCTCTTCCCCCGCCCAGCCCCACAGCATTTAAGTACATAGCAGTGATTTTATTTATTTGTATTGACTGTAAGCTTGTCGTAGGCAGGGAATCTCAGTGTTTATTGCTGTATTGTACTTTCCCAAGCACTTAGTACAGTGTTCTGCACACAGTAAGCACTCAATAAATATGATCGAATGAATGAATGAAGGAAGGAATGACAGAAGATGAGACGTTCTGAAGAGGCCGTTTCCATGGGAGTCGCTCTGGGTCAAAAACCACTCAGCATTTGAAGAAGACGGAGTGCTTCTGGAGTGCTTCTGATTGAATTGCTCTATCCATCAGGCAGAGATGGCTACTACCAGAGGCCAAGGGATCAGCTCAGAGGTGGAACTAGTGGTCTTCAGCTTATGCCCTTCTGCCTTTTCCAGGTGCATTTAGCATCAGGGTCACCTCAGGCTGAAGTGGAGTTTTCTTCTAAAGCAATTGTGCACCGGAATTTCGACAAATTTCTACCAAATCTACCTGAGCTGTGAACACCCACGACCAGTCAGCCTGTGCCCACGGTAGGGAACAATTACAAGCGAGGTTTAGCAGGTGACTTTTCACCATTTCACCTTGGCTGTCGGACACAGGCGATAATAAGAACGGTATTTGTTAAGCGCTTACTATGTGTCAAGCACGGTTCTAAGCATTGGGTTAGATACAGCTAATCAGGCTGGACACAATTCCTGTCCCTTATGGGACTCACAGTCTTAATCCCCATTTTACAGGGGAGGGAACCAAGGCACAGAGAAGTGAAGTAACTTGCCCATGGTCCCACGGCAGACAAGTAGCAGAGCTGGGATTAGAACCCACGCCCGTGCTCTTATCCTCTAGACTATACTGCTTCTCACCAGGTAATGTCCATGTGTCTGTAATGCTGGTGATTTTATACCTGCCATTCCATCTTGGTCTGTATGGACTAAGCTGGGGTGGATTGATCCCTAAGGCACTTACAATTTTCTTTCATCCCGGTTCAATTTAGGGTTCAGCTAACTCAATTTCCAAATGTTTTGGTCTAGCTAAACTATGTGAAATAGTTCAAGATTCCTAATGCAGTTGCCTGAGGAATGAGAGGCAATGACTGAATCTGCATAAAGAAAACCTAATGTCAGTTGGAGAACATTTTTGAAAATCCATATACTTCTTAATGGCCCTAATGAAATCTGCCTCATTAGCCAGTTAATGATCGGGGAGTTTGCTAGCCGTATTTTATGTCACGCTTTCGACATGTTCTTACATAAAAAGCATTCGTTTGGGGTCGGGCACGTGTTTTTATTTTTTCTCCCCCGTAAGATTACGTCAATCAATCAGTGGTATTTACTGAGCTCTTTTTGTGGTATTCATTGCTAGCTATGTGTCAAACACTGTTCTAAACACTGAAGTAGATACAAGTGAATTTGGTTGGACACAGTCCGTGCCCCACATGGAGTTCACAGTCTAAGTAGGAGGGAGAACAGGTATCCCCATTTTACAGTTGAGGAAACTGAGGCACAGAGAAGTTAAGTTGAGTTGCCCAAGGTCACACAGCAAGCAAATGGCAGAGCCGAGATGGTGCAGAGTACTATACTAAGCGCATGGGAGATTACGATAGAGATGATAGATACAATCCCGCCCTCACGGACCTTGCAGTTTATCCTCAAATTTGCCTTTTGATTGGTCCAGGAGGTGTTTGATTGACAGCTGCTACCAAAGATGTTAGCAACCCTTACGGCAGACTCTCTGGACTCTGGGAACTGGCTCTTCCCCTTCCCGCTAAGTGAGCCCAAAGGAAGGGAATCAAGATGGGTGACTGGAAAATCTGAAGTGACTTCTAATAATAATTAATAACAATTTTGGCATTTGTTAAGCACTTACTATCAATTGCTTCAGATACCTCAGGGCCTGAGATGGAGTCTGTGATAAGATGAATGGTCAGTGGTCTCAGGAACTAAATCTGCTATAATAATGAGGGGCATTTAGGTTACCGCAGAGATTTGTGTTCAGTACGGGATAACTGGGATGCAGGGCTTTGCAGGTTTAGATGCTATAAATTATTTATGTAAGACTTGTTATTTTTAACCTTGCATATGACACGCTGGAATTTTGCCAATCTCCAGTGAAATGTTCTAAATAATTTATCGTGTGTTCCTTCAAAGTGCAATAAATTCTAAAGCCTAAGAAATGTTAAATTTAATTTTTTTTGGCTCTTCGGCTAAGAAGAGGGTTAAAGGGGTGAAACTCTTCTATTTTCTTTGAACTTTTCTCAGTCCCTTGTCTCCTCTCAACATGCTAGTTGCTTTTCTCTTCTTAGATGGTGTTTTTCCTCTCATTTGGCATTTCCAATTTACTGGACTTTTTTCGTTGGCCTCCTTTATCTCCTGCTAATTTTACTCTGCCCGAGTTGCTAATTTCTAATTTTATTTCCAGTAAGAGGTTGTGTGTCCTACTGGAGAATTGGTTTATTTCTGAGTTCTCACAGCTTCCAGGGGTATGCATAAATCTAAATTTGAATTGGGATTTATGGAAGTGCCTGGTAGACTTAAAGACGAGGGAGCACTGGGAGATTTAGCAGCTGACTTGGAAAAGAATGCCAGGCCTTGTCGGGATTTCAAGTTCATCATTTCTCACTTTGAAGTCTTGAGAAATTGAGTGAGCTTTGACTCACGATTTTCATAGCCCTTCATATTCTCATCCAGTTGGGATTATATCTGATGTCCATCCGGGGTGGAAGTAGGGAAGCGGCCTGGCCCCATGGAAAAATGACTGGCCTGAGAGTCAGAGGACCTGGGTTCTAATCCCAGCTCCACCATGGATCTGCTGTGTGACCTTGGGTAAGTCACTCCACTTCTCTGGGCCTCAGTTCCCTCATCTAAAAAATGGGGATTCATTACTTGTTTTCCCTCCTACTTAGACTGTGAGCCCCATGTGGGATTTGATGATCTTGTATCTATGCCCAGTGCTTGGTAAAGTGCTTGGCATATAATATATACCCCACAATGATTATTAGTCAGTCAATCGTATTTATTGTGCGCTTACTGTGTGCAGAGCACTGTACTAGTGCTTGGGAGAGTACAATAGAACAATATAACAGACACATTCCCTGCCCACAACAAGCTTTCAGTTTAGAGGGGGAGACAGACATTAATATAAACAAAATCACATATATGTACGTAGGTGCTGTGGAGCTGGAAGAGGGTGATGAATAAACGGAGCAAACCAGGGTGACGCAGAAGGGAACGGGAGAAGAGGAAAGGAGGCCTTAGTCAGGGAAGGCCTCTTGGAGGAGATGTGCCTTCAATGAGACTTTGAAGGCGGGGAGAGTAATAGTCTGTCGGATATGAAGAGGGAGGGAGTTTCAGGCCACAGGTAGGATGTGGGCAAGAGGTTGGCAGCGAGATAGAAGAGATTGAGGTACAGTGAGACGGTTGGCATTAGGGGAGCATAGTGTGAAGGCTGGTTTGCAGTAAGAGAGTAGCTGAGGCGAGATAGGAGGAGGCAAGGTGATTAAGTGCTTGAAAGCGGATGGTAAGGTGTTTCTATTTGATACGGAGGTGGATGGGCCACCAGTTATTAATATTATGAAGTAAAAAAGTTAAAAATCAACTGATACTGGAAGAAGGGGAAGGGCTAAGGGAATTAGAGGAGCCAGGGCTGTGGTCCCTAGGCTGAATTGGACACAGCGGTCCCACTAGCCGGAGGGAGGGAGAAGCAGGAGCGTTGGGATAGCTTCATCCGTCTCCGTTTTGGGGCAGGTCCGCGCCCCTGGCTGGAGCCAGTCCCCCTGTCCTAGCATCTGACATCTAGCATCTAGAGAAGCAGTGTGGCTCAGTGGAAAGAGCATGGGCTTTGGAGTCAGAGGTCATGGGTTCAAATCCCAGCTCTGCCAATTGTCAGTTGTGTGACTTCAGGCAAGTCACTTAACTTCTCTGTCCCTCAGTTACCTCATCTGTAAAATGTGGATTAAGACTGTGAATCCCCTGTGGGACAACCTGATCACCTTGTAACCTCCCCAGTGCTTAGAACAGTGCTTTGCACATAGTAAGCGCTTAATAAATGCCATAATCATTATTATTATTATCTGATGGCTCCTCTGTGGCTGGCTAGGGGCCTGGAAACCTCTGGAAAACACGGCTCTCTTTATGGACAACATTCCTCCTACCTGCCAAATCCCTTCAAGATCTTCCATTCATTCATTCAATAGTATTAATTGAGTGTTTACTGTGTGCAGAACACTGCAGTAAGCTCTTGGGAGACAGACACATGCCCTGCCCATAACTAACTCACAGTCTAGAGGGGGAGACAGGCATTATTGTAAGTCAGTAAATGACAGATATGGACATGAGTGCTGTGGGGCTGCGGGGAGTGGGGATGAACAAAGGAAGCAAGTTGGGGTGATGCAGAGGGAGTGGGAGAAGAGGAAAGGGGATTTTAGTCAGGGAAGGCCTCTTGGAGGAGGTGTGTTTTCAGTAAGGCTTTGAAGAAGGGGGCCATAATAATAATAATAATAATGGTGACTGACTTGGTGCTTTTCCAGGGGGTTTAGGCCTTGGGATCAGTGTTGTTACCAAAGGGGAGGCACAGTGATGGGGGAAGGAGGAAGGGTGTGGGGTCTTTATTTTTCTTTTTTAATAGTATTTTGTTAAGCGCTTACTATGTGCCAGGCACTGTTCTAAGCGCAGGGGTAGATAAAAGCTAATCCAAATGGGCACAGTCCTTGCCCCACAATCTTAATTCCCACTTTATGGATGAGGTAGCTGAGGCCCAGAGAATTGAAGCTACTTGCCCATGGTGAGCCAGCAGACAAGTGGCAGAGGAGTGATTAGAACCCAGGTCCTTCCGACTCCCAGGCCGAGGCTTTAACCACTAGGCCACATTGGTCTTCCACTCGTCTCCATCCATCTCCGGCAGCTTCTTCCCCTCAGCTCCAGGCAGCCATCACTCTTCCCTACTGCCCCCAGCCACCCCAACGTGTGCCAAAGTTTTTCCGGGGGATTCACAGGGAAGTGGGGACAATGTAAGCAGATTTCGGGGCTCAGTCTCGAAGCTTAACAAGCTGCAGGAAGCTATGGTTTCACCCCTGGCTTTATCTGTCTTTCTGGGACACTTTGTCCCTTCTGATTGGGCTGTGGAAAAATCAGTCAAATGGCTCTGCCCCTCGTCTCCTGGTTGACGTTGGGCAAATCACTCAACATCTCTGTGCCTCAGTTCTCATCTGCGAAATGCAGTACCTGTTCTTCCTCCTACTTAGACTGGAGAGCCATATGGAACCTGATTATCTGATTATTAGGAGAAGCAGCGTGGCTTAGTGGAAAGAGCATGGGCTTGGGAGTCAGAGGTCATGGGTTCAAATCCCGACTCTGTCACGTGTCAGCTGGGTGGCTTTGGGCAAGTCACTTCGCTTCTCTATGCCTCAGTTCCCTCATCTGTAAAATGGGGATGAAGACTGTGAGCCCCATGTAGGACAACCTGATGACCATGTATCTACCCCAGCGCTTAGAACGGTGCTTGTCACATAGTAAGCGCTTAACAAATACCCTCATTATTATTATTATTATATCTTTCCCAGCACTTAGGAAATTGGTTAACAAATACCATTATTATTATAACTACGATAATAATCATTCTTATTAATGATAATAAATAATAATAACGATCATCATGCTAATAATCAATAGTACTGTTTGTGCTTATTCTGTGCTGAGTGCTGTACTAAATGCCAGGGAGAGTACAGTGGAGTTAATAGGCACGATTCCTGCCCACAAAGATCTTATAATCTAGTAGAGAAGAGAGGCCCTAAAATAAAGACACATTTCTCCCGGAACGGCCCCAACTCCATCTGCAATTGTTCTGGTCGTGTATCCATAGAGTTTTCTTGGTAAAAATATGGAAGTGGTTCACCATTGCCTCCTTCCATTCAACTTGAGTCCCTGCCCTCGACTTTCTCCCGTGCTGCTGTTGCCCAGCACAGTTGAGTTTTGACATGTAGCAGACAACCTAGACTTGCCACTGGCCAAGCTGGGAATGGAATGGGTAGGCCTCTGCTTGACTCTCCCTCCCATAGTCGAGACTGGTAGAGGACTGGAAACTCTACAGGTGCGACCCTGAGAGGGGAGTCATAATTATCAGTAGATTGATAATCCAAACTGGTCCTTTCGTTTTAAAATATCTCTGCATTGCTACATTTGGCTTCGGTGGGACTAATAAAATTGTACTAAAGCCTGGTATTAGTTCGCTTAGCTCATAAATTCGATTCGGTGTTTTAAACTCCGTGGGATTTTTGCAATCAGAATCGACTAAATGAATGCACCTCCGTGGTATAAATCAGCCAGTGTGATAGACCTTTTTGAAGGTAATATAATAGTCGAATAAGAATTCATTTAACGTCAAAATCTCTGTGATGTAGGCATGTCCCAGTACCGTTAAAGAAGAAGGGAATTAAAGGCTCAGGAGTAGAATCTATAAATCTGGGAAAAGACATTATAAATCATCACTCCTATGTTCTAACTACCTAACTACATTCTCTTATCTAGCCTGAAGAGCCAATCCACACCTGGGGATTGGGACAAAAGCAAACTCTTTTTAGGGGTCCTGTGAGACCTATTAAGAAGGAGTGTTAAAGACTGTTGGATATGGGAATTACCAACATTTCGGATAAAGTATGTCCCATTACTAACCCGTTATGATCCCTAAGTTGAAGACACTAATCTACATTCTGTTTGGTGTCCCCCTTTGGAAGTACTGAGGCAATTTTAAATCTAGTAAAGAAAATGGGAACGGACTGAAATATCATTTCCAATCAGTGGCATAATAGAGAACAACTGGTAAGACAGTTGCGATTGGCTTCACTCCATAAATTCTCTCCCTCTTATTCACCTGCTTCTCTCACTACCCTCCAGATCACACTCTTCACTCCTTTTCAATGGATCTTCTCACAATAAAAAGCAGCGTAACCGAGTGGATAGAGCACGGGCTTGGGAGTCAGAAGGACCTAGGTTCTGCTCCTGGCTTTGCCACTTGTCTGTTGTGATTTCACTTATCTGGGCTGCAGTTTCCTCCTCTGGAAATGGGGATTAAGACCATGAGCCCCATGTGGGACAGGGACTGTGTCCAACCTGATTAGCTTGAATCTACTCCAGTGCTTAGTACAGTGTCCGATACATACCATGGTTATTATTGTTATGTCTCAATCTCATCTCCTTGGCCTCTGGCAAACTTAAATTGGTATTATTTTTAGGTTAATTCTGTAAGTTTCTATGCTTCTGACACTGTCTCTTTCCACCGTTTGCCGTATACAGCACTGCGGTTAGTCATTTGTGATTGCTCCCAATGTTATGGCCCTGATCACCGCCTTGCTAGCATTTCTCTCAGGTGATTTGGGGGGCAGGAGGGACAGGGAGGTTATTTTGGCACTAGCTGGTAAAATAAATCACTGTTTGGGGACCTATCACAAACGGGAGTGGAGGAATTTACAGGTTTCCCAGAGGGGATAAGTCATGCGATGCTGTTGAACAGAGAATAATTGGGGATTCTTCCATCTCCCTTAGCATTTCATTTCTTTACTAAAGTCTCTTGGGAATTTAGGCCCACAGGTTCATACCAGCTTCCAAACATACGACGTGAACCGGTTTTCTGCACAGAGCTTTCAGTCTGGATTTCAAGTTTTTATCTCAGGTGGCTATTATTGAAAACTAGGTCTAACACTTGCGATGTCTTTCTGAGCATCACATTTGAAAGATATCTATTCGTATGAGCTCTGATACGCTTGTGAACTCTTTGGCATTTGGTCCATTCAGTTGGCTGTTTACAAATGAGGGCTCCAGCCACATCCAGTTGGCTAAGTTGACTTGGGACTAATTTATGTGCCTTATTAAAGGCACATCTCCTCCAGGAGGCCTCCCCTGACTAAGCTGTCGTTTCCTCCTTTCTCACTCCCTTTAGCATCACCCTGACATGCTCCTTTATTCATCTCCCATCCCTATGGCACTTACGTCCTTATCTGCCATTTACTTATTTATATCAATGTTTGTCTCCCCCTCTATCAATCAATCAATCAGTCGTATTTATTGAGCGCTTACTGTGTGCAGAGCACTGTACTAAGCGCTTGGGAAGTACAAGTTGGCAACATATAGAGACGGTCCCTACCCAACAGTGGGCTCACAGTCTAGAAAGTGGGCTCACAGCCCCTCTAGACTGTGAGCTCATTGTGGGCAAGGAATGTGCCTGTTTATTGTTAAATTGTACTCTCCCAAGTGCTTAGTCCAGTGCTCCGCACACAGTAAACGCTCAATAAATATGATTGAATGAATTGTGAGGGGTTGGGAATGAGATGGATGAGATTGAGGCACAGTGAGAAGGTTAGCATTTGAGGAGCGAAGTGTCCGGGCCGGTTTGGAGCTCACAGGACACCGTTTCGAAGACGCCCTGAGAGCCCAGGGGATTGTGGAATCCCAGGTGCCATTTTTTCCTTAGCACGACATGTAAATTCCTTGAGGAAAGATGGCTCTTCCATTTTAGGGATAAAAGCCACACGCAGAGTCTGGAAAACCTTCTTCAAGTCCACTAGATGGTGCTGGCTATTTAGGAGCTGATTTTTGGTTCTGCCCGGTTTTCTGCATCATCCCAAGATAAGGTTTATATCTGTCCTTGGGGCCTGTTAGAAACCCTCCAGAATTCCCATCCTTATAGATTCATCCATTCATTATTTCGATCATATTTATTGAGCGCTTACTGTGTGAGGAGCACTGTACTAAGCGCTTGGGAAGTACAAGTTGGCAACATATAGGGACGGTCCCTACCCAACAGCGGGCTCGCAGTCTAGAAGGGGTAGACGGACAACAAAACAGAACATATTAACAAAATAAAATAAATAGAATAAATATGTACAAATAAAATAAATAAATAAATAGAGTAATAAATACGTACCAATATATATACATATATACAGGTGCCGTGGGGAGGAGAAGAGGAGGAGGGAAGTACAAGTTGGCAACATATAGAGACGGTCCCTACCCAACAGCGGGCTCGCAGTCTAGAAGGGGGAGACAGACAACAAAAGAAAACATATCAACAAAATAAAATAAGTAGAATAAATATGTACAAAGAAAATAAATAAATAAATAGAGTAATAAATACGTACCAATATATATACATATATACAGGTGCTGTGGGGAGGAGAAGGAGGTAAGGCAGGGGGGATGGGGAGGGAGAGGAGGAGAAGAGGAAGAAGGGGGCTCAGTCTGGGAAGGCCTCCTGGAGGACGTGAGCTCTCAGTAGGGCTTTGAAAGGAGGAAGAGAGCTAGCTTGGCAGATGTGCGGAGGGAGGGCATTCCAGGCCGGGGGTCGATGGCGGGACAGGCGAGAACGAGGCACAGTGAGGAGATTAGCGGCAGAGGAGCGGAGGGTGCGGGCTGGGCTGGAGAAGGAGAGAAGGGAGGTGAGGTAGGAGGGGGCGAGGTGATGGACAGCTTTGAAGCCCAGGGTGAGGAGTTTTTGCCTGATGCGTAGGTTGATTGGTAGCCACTGGAGATTTTTGAGATCCACAGATCCACCGCAGCCCCACTGGGCTAGATTGGCACAAATGCAATAACATTGGGGGTCCTTGGTCTTCTGGTGACAGAGATTTGGAGTTTTGGGGAGACCACCCATCATCAGGATTTGACAAAATCTCAAGAGTGAGATAGATCTCGGGCGTGCAGGCTTTGAGAGTTCCTTTTTAAGATGCCAAATGAACAAGCAAATGAAAGAAAAGAGTGTTCCCTTCTGCCCCCATTAAGTATGAGGTAAGCCTGGGCCTGAGCTTTTGAAAAAAAGAAAATAATAGCACTTGTTAAGCACTTATTATGTGCCAAGCACTGTTCTAAACACTGGGGTAGATACAAGTTAATCAGGTTGGACACCACTTGGGGCTCACTGTCTTAGTCTCCATTTCACAGATGAGGGAACTGAGGCCCAGAGAAGTAAAGCGATATACCCAAGGTCCACACAGCAGACAAGTGGCAGAGCCAGGATTAGAACCCAAGTCCTTCTGACTCTCAGGCCTGTGCTCTATCCATTAAGCCATGCTGCTTCTTATATGACATCATGCTTTGCTTATGACATTGCAAGCATTTTAAACCTCTTCTGTTTTGGCACCTGTTTTGAATTTTTTTTTTTTTAGTGGTAATTGTTAAGCACTTACTATTCATTCATTCATTCAATCGTATTTATTGAGCACTTACTGTGTGCAGAGCACTGTACTAAGCGCTTGCTTATTATGCCAGGCACTGTTCTAAGCACTGGGGTAATCAAGCTAATCAAGGTGGACTCAGTCCATGTCCCACATGGGGCTCCCAGCTTTACTCACCATTTTACAGATGAGGTAACTGAGGCCCCAGAGAAATGAAGTCACTTGCCCAAGGTCGCATAAGCAGACAAGTGGCAGAGCTGGAGTAGAACCCAGATCCTTCTGATTCCCAGCCCCATGCTGTAGCCACTACATCACACTGCTTCCCCAATCAATCAATCGTATTTATTGAGCACTTACTATGTGCAGAGCACTGTACTAAGTGCTTGGGAAGTACAAATTGGCAACATATAGAGACAGTCCCTACCCAACTTTGGGCTCAGATGGATATGCCAGTGGATTCTGTTGTCTTCACCTGGGAGGGCCTAAGTTGTCTGAGGTGAAAGTGCCAGAGCAACATATCATCATGCGTTACGAGCTCTGTGAATATCATCAGAGTGGGCTCTTTCACCAGCTGGTGAAACAGTGATTTCTAATAAGGTATTTGTTAAGCACTGTTCCAAGAACAGAAATACAAGAAATACAAGTTAATCAGGTTGGTTACAGTCCATGTCCTGCACGGGGCTTACAACATTAATCCCCATTTTAATATTATTAATAGTAATAATAATAATTGTGGTATTTGTTAAGCATGTACTATGTGCCAAGCACTGTTCTAAGCACAGGGGTAGATACAAGGTAATTAGATTCATTCATTCATTCAATTATTGTTGAACGGAACTGTGAGCCCACTGTTGGGTAGGGACTGTCTCTATATGTTGCCAACTTGTACTTCCCAAGTGCTTAGTACAGTGCTCTGCACACAGTAAGCGCTCAATAAATACAATTGATTGATTGATTGATTGATTGTGCGCAGAACACTGTACTAAGCAGGGTACTAAGGTTGGACACAGTCCCTGACCCAAATGTGGATATGTACCTAAGTGCTGTGGGGTTGAGGGAGGGGTGAATAAAGGGAGAAAATCAGGGTGACGGAGAAGGGAGTGGGAAAAGAGGAAATGAGGGCTTAGTCAGGGAAGGACTTGTGCAGGAGATGTGCCTTCAAAAAGGCTCTGAAGGTGGGAAGGGTAAGAGAAGCAGCGTGGCTCAGTGGAAATGAGCCTGGGCTTTGGAGTCAGAGGTCATGGGTTCAAATCCTGGCTCCGCCAATTGTCAGCTGTGTGACTTTGGCCAAGTCACTTCACTTCTCTGGGCCTCAGTTACCTCGTCTGTAAAATGGGGATTAAGACTGTGAGCCCCCCGTTGGACAACCTGACCACCTTGTAACCTCCCCAGCACTTAGAACAGCGCTTTGCACATAGTAAGCGCTTAATAAATGCCATTATTATTATTATTATTGTCTGTTGGATAGGAAGAGGGAAGATGTTCCAGGCGAGAAGCAGAACGTGGATGAGAGGTCGGCAGCAAGAGAGATAAGATTGAGGTACAGTGACTAAGTTGGCATCAGAGGAGCGCAGCATCTTTCTAGTCTTACATATATGTGTTTCATCTTTTCCTGTGTGTCTGCCGCCAACCTCATCCTTCTCTGCCACCCGGCATTTTCTTAGATTGCCAGGCCCCTTGAGGGCCAGGACCGTGTGGAGATCTCATCTGTGTACCTCTTTCCCAGTGCTTAGCACACAGTAGGTGCTTAATACATCTGCTTACTATGACTATTACTGTGGGGTTGGATGGAACCTGGAGTGGTCATGAAGCCCCAACTTCTTGCTTTTAGATGAAACCAGGGTAGGGACCGTCTCTATATGTTGCCAACTTGTACTTCCCAAACGCTTAGTACAGTGTGCTGCACTCAGTAAGCACTCAGTAAATATGATTGAATGAATGAACCAGCTCAGAACCCTCTTGGTCAGATGGACCCAGCCATATCCGTCCCACACGATGTGAATGTAAGGAAGAACTGGTCACTTTCCCAGGATCAACTCGAAGAGGAGGGATAGTTGTCCTGTAGACAATCACCTTCAAGCATCATGTGATCAGTATCATTCATTCAGTCATTCACTCAATCAATTGCATTTATTGAGTGTGTACTGTGTGCAAAGCACTGTACCAAGCGCTCAGGAGAGTACAGTATAAAAATAAATAGACACAATCCCTGCCCACAAAGAGCTCACAGTCTAGAGGGGGAGACAGACATTAATAAAAATAAATGTCACTTATGTACATGCATAAGTGCTGTGGGGCTGGGAAAGGGGATGAATAAAGGGAGCAAGTCAGGATGACGCAGAGGGAGTTGGGGAAGAGGAAAGGAGGGTTATTATCAGGGAAGACCTCTTGGAAGAGATTTGGAGCCTCTTGGAAGGCTTTTAAGGAGGGAGAGTCAATGTCTGTGGGATATTAGGAGGGAGGGCTGGAGGCAGGAGGTTGGCAAGAGGCCGGCGGTGAGATAGATGAAATCTATCATTCATCAATCTATCATCACAGTGAGATCTGTGGCTCTCACGGGATCACCGACTGCTGGCAAAGGGGTGGGGATTTAACCTTCACTTTTTTCTTTTTATTCATTCATTCATTCATTCAATTGTATTTATTGAGCACTCGCTATGAGCAAAACCCTATGCTCAGCGTTTTTTTTATCAATCCATCTCTGCGGTTATGGCACGGCACATTTTTTAGTCCCGGCTCTGTTCAGTCTGAAAACCCAAATCTATTCAATTAATGAGAAGCCAAGGAGCATTTGTTTCAATAGCTGCTTTGATTTTCTTTGGTTGGTATCATGAAAGTAGTTCAACAGTCACATTCACCTCGGACTATTAAAAGGAGCTCCATAAGGCACAGGAAGCTTGCTTGTTGGGTGATAGTTAAGACACCCTGCTGTGAGAAGGAGATGAATAATGTTTTTTAATCTTTCACATATCAACTTTCTCCCTCCAGCTTACTGCAAGCTGCATTTTGTTCATGGTTTATCTTTTCTCATCTTTGTTACTAAGTCAAATCGTCTTTGCATCTGCATTATGTGAAACCTCTGACATTCCTTACAGGTTATCATTCCATTTTGGAAAATCCAGTCACATACTTTTGTATTAAAAAGAATCTCTCTGACTATAGATCCAAAGGCTTCATTTTCATTCCTGTGCATTTGTCAGTTGAATTTCCCATTTTTAGCATTATCTTGTCTGTGTATTGTACTTTCTCTGCCGTTTGTCAAAACGATTTTAAAAGTGGCATTTTCTAGTTGTCCTGTACAATGGAGTATGAAGAATAATTGGACATAAAAATAATGTTGGAAAATATCTTTATTTAGTAAAACATATATACATATATATATATATATTTTGAGAAACCCAGAATTCAGCTGCACAAGTTACAGCTATCAGTCATTGATCTTATTGAAGACATGGAATAAATTGCTTACATTTTATTTATTTCTCATTGTGGGGAGGGTTGACTCTTGTAGAATCAGCAGGTATAAGAGAGATTGGATCTGTTGTTAGGCAAGCAGCTATAATGGATTCCTAGTGATAAAGTCACATGGTCAGTCAGTTAATTCTATTTATTGATCACTCACTATGTGTAGAGCACTGTACTAAGTACTTGAGAGAGTACAACACAGCAATATAAGCAGTTTCAAAGATGATTCTACTGACAGCAACGGTTTTATCATTACTAAATTGTAAGCTCCTTGAGGTCAGGGATTCTTTCTGCTAGCTCTATAGAAATCTCTCGTGTGCTTAGTACAGTGCTCTGCACAAGGCAAGCACTCAACAAATACTGTTTGATTGATGATCGTTATCATCACCGTGATTTTCATCTGTATTTCTGGAGTGCCTAGCATGGGCAGAACACTATACAGGGAAGTTTGGGGCCTCTAATAGAGTAAAAAAAAATGGTCCCTTGTGAGCAGAGTCTTGTAGGACAAGAGGAAGTAAGAGCTAGAAAAGAAAACTGAGAAGGAATCAGAGATGTAGGTAGAGTCATTACGGGCATTCATTCATTCATTCATTCATTCATTCATTCAATAGTATTTATTGAGCGCTTACTGTGTGCAGAGCACTGTACTAAGCGCTTGGGAAGTATAAGTTGGCAACATATAGAGACGTTCCCTACCCAACAGCGGGATCACAGTCTAGAAGGGGGAGATAGACAACAAAACAAAACATATTAACAAAATAAAATAAATAGAATAAATATGTACAAGTAAAATAAATAGAGTAATAAATATGTACAAACATTTTTACATACATACAGGTGCTGTGGGGAGGGGAAGGAGGTAAGGCGGGGGATGGGGAGGGGGAGGAGGGGAAGAGGAAGGAGGGGGCTCAGTCTGGGAAGGCCTCCTGGAGGAGGTGAGCAGGAAGCGTGTCTGCTAATTCTGTTGTACTGTACTCCCCCAAGGGCCTAGTACAGTGCTCTGCACATAGTAAGCGCTCAAAAAATACCATTGTTTGATTGATAGGGAACCAAAAAAGAACCGTGTTAGTGAAACCAAGGATGGACACTTGCTCCTTTTATTCATCCCTCTTCCCAGCCCCACAGCACTTACGTACATATCTGCCATTTATTTATTTCTATTCATATCCATCTCCCCATTTAAACTGTAAGCTCACTGTGGGCAGGCGATGTGTCTGTTTAGTGTTGCATTGTACTTTTCCAAGCAGTTAGTACAGTGCTCTGCCCACAGTAAGCACTCAATAAATGTGATTGAATGACTGATTGATTGAATGAATGATTGAATAAGGGGGGCCTTCATCTTAAAGAAGAAG
This sequence comes from Tachyglossus aculeatus, assembly GCF_015852505.1. NCBI lineage: Eukaryota > Metazoa > Chordata > Mammalia > Monotremata > Tachyglossidae > Tachyglossus > Tachyglossus aculeatus. The sequence continues at coordinate 60,475,327 of NC_052074.1, forward strand.
GGGAATGCCTTCATCTTAAAGTTTCTGCTTTAAACTAATATTAAATAGTGCATTTGGAATGACAATTTCTCTTGCTGCTTTGGAAAGCAAATCACTAGGATTTAGGCAGTCAGTCCCCATTCTTTAAAACTAGTGGCTCTCCCCTCCCTGACCCTTGGATATACTCTCTTGCTCCATCTATCAATAATGGGTTTTTTCGTTTGCTTGTTTGTTTCCTCCTGACCCTCAATCTAATTATTCTACTCTACGGTCAGCTGGTTTGGTGTCTCTATGGACAGCAGTCTCTCTCTCACTTTCTCTAAGCTTCTGGTGGTTTGATACGCTAGTGACTTCGAAAGAAAAATCTCAGAATTTTGAAAGTTCCGAATACAGAGCATTAAAATGGGAAATCCATTCCACTGAATTCAAGTGGAAAGAGCTTGGACCTGGGCGTCAGAGTACCAGGGTTCTAATTCCGGCTCTGCCATTTCATCATCAATCATATTTATTGAGCGCTTACTATGTGCAGAGCACTGTACTAAGCGCTTGGGAAATACAAATTGGCAACACATAGAGACAGTCCCTACCCAACAGTGGGCTCACAGTATAAAAGGGATATGTACAAATAAAATAAATAAATAAATAAATAAATAAATAAATAAATAGAGTAACAAATTTGTCTACTGTGCAATCCTAGGCTACTCACCTAACGTCTAATGTCTCTGTGCCTCAGTTATCTCAGCTGTAAAGTGAGGATTTAATACCTGTTCTCCTTCCTACTTAGGCTGTAAGCCCAATGGGGGACAGGGACTCTAACCTGGCTAACTTGAATTTACCCCAGTGCTTAGAACAGTGCTTGACCCGAGAAGCAGGGTGGCTTCATGGAAAGAGCCCAGGCTTGGGAGTCAGAGGTCATGAGTTCTAATCCTGACTCCACCACTTAGCTGTGTGACCTTGGGCAAGTCACTTAACTTCTCTGTGCCTCAGTTACCTCATCTGTAAAAGGGGGATGAAGACTGTGAGCCCCACATGGGACAACCTGATTACCAGTTACCTCATCTGTAAAAGGGGGATGAAGACTGTGAGCCCCACGTGGGACAACCTGATTACCTACCCCAGCGCTTAGAACAGTGCTTGGCACATAGTAAGCGCTAAACAAATACCAACGTCAATATTATCAATAAGCATGAAACAAAATATCAGTTAAAAATAAATAAGTAAAACCTCGTCTGTGGCCCAGTCCCATCCCAAATAGATGGAAAGGGATGTTTTTTAAGTATTAAAATACCACGCTGTTGGGATGCCAAATGAAGACAACATTTAAAAAAAATTATGGAAGTTCTTAAGCACTTACTATGTGTCAGGCATGGTACTAAGCACTGGAGTAGATGCAAGCTAATCAGGTGGGATACAGTATATGTCCCACTTGAGGCTCACAGTCTCCATTTTATAGATGAGAGAACTGAGGAACATAGAAGTGAAGTGATTTACCCAGGGTCACACAGCAGACAAGAGGTGGAAGTGGGATTAGAACCCAGGTCCTTCAGACTCTCAGGCCCGGGCTCTCTATCCACTAGGCCACACTGCTTCTTGTCCCAGAGTTGCCAGTTGCCTCTGAGACTTTTTGGTGTGACTCTCTGTCCCGTGGATTTCAGAGTCCTCTCTGGATTGTTTCTGGTTGCTGCGCTCTGCGGCTGAAAAGTTTGGAGAGCATTTCAGGCCTGGGTTGATTAGTTTGCCCCTCCTGCAGGTGATGATATCTAGAAGAGTGGCAAAAGACAAAATAATAGTAATAATAATTATGGTACTTGTTAAGTGCTTGTTATGTGCCAAACACTATTCTAAGTACTAGGGTAGATACAAGTCAATCAAGATGGACACAGTCCCTGTCCCACGTGGGGCTGACGTTCATTCATTCAATCGTATTTATTGAGCGCTTACTTTGTGCAAAGTACTGTACTAAGCGCTTGGGAGAATACATTCTTAATCCCCATTTTACAGATGAGGAAACTGAGTCCCAGAGAAGTGAAGTGCCTTGCCCAAGGTCACACAGCAGACAGGTGGCGGGGCTGGGATTAGAACACAGGACCTTGTGACGCCCAGGTCTGTGCTGTGTCCACTAAGCCACACTACTTCATCATCAATCGTCATCAATCGTATTTATTGAGCGCTTACTGTGTGCAGAGCACTGTACTAAGCGCTTGGGAAGTACAAATTGGCAACATATAGAGACAGTCCCTACCCAGCAGTGGGCTCACAGTCTAAAAGTGTCTAAAACTAAAACAGTCTAAAACTACTTCTAACTACTGAACTCTGTGTGTGTCTCTGTGTGTGTGTGTGTGTGTGTGTGTGTGTGTGTGTTTATGTGAAAATCAGTGAGTGCAATTTGATATGCCAAACTATTTTCCATTTTGAACCCTAAAAAGCTTGGAAGGAGTCATCTTATATCCTCTTGTTTGAGATCAAGACAATTTCCTCGGACTCAAAGGGACAGTTTATGGGTAGGCATATCGAGTCCATAAGCTACCAAGAGCTCAATGTATTAAGTAATATTTGTCCACATAATTGGAAGAGAAATAGTAAGTCTTTCCACTTTGTATAACATTTGCCTAAGTCTGTATATTGTTCTTCGCAGCCGTAGACATTTTAATCATTGTCATCCTAGAGGGCTATGCAACGGCTTGATTTAAATCAAGGTCGTGGGAAGTATTTTAAGAGATTTGTTCCCATTAATCAGAGGAACAAGCATAATAAAACCTTTTACAAAAGAACAAAAGTCACTTCACTTGTATCTAAGATGCCCATCCCAGAATTCCTCTGTGCTGGAGACTTAAAATGATCAAGTTCACAATTCCTCTTTTAATATTCTGATAAATTATGTTGGCAAACACGGTAATGTATGTGCAAGCCAGTTTCTCTAGTGGCATGCCAACCTTCTGCCATGTGTTTTCATTGATTGAAGGCCATCATCTTGTAACGTATTGGCTCTCAGTGCTACCGCTTGGATGAGAGACCAGAAATAAGACCTTAATTGCAACAAGGGAAAACCGTTCGGGGTTCCGCAGACTAGAAGTTGGTAAAGCATAGTCATGAACTGAATTAACAGACTATCTCAAAAGACTGCTATAAGTTTGAAAGATTGCTGCTTGAAGGATGGTGAGATTAGCAGAATAAGTTCCTGGACGTTTACTCTGATAATATGTGGGGAAAATGAGGCCCTGTGGATATTCCCAAGGTTCACATTATCTGAGGAAGGCCTTGGAAGCTGATTTGACAATTTATGGGCGCCAAATGGCAGTCACACTCTTTTCAGGTATCAAAAAGGGATTTATTATCCTCTAATAGGTTACAGCATGATAACATGGTTCAGTGTTAGGATGATAGGAAAGCCTGTGTAGTTGAGCAAAAATCCTCAGGGCTTGAGGCCAAGCAATGTATGGGCTTTGAACTTTTAGGTCATTTGTGCCAGTCTGTGGACTGATCTTTCTATCCCAAGAGCAGAATGTTTTATACTCAAATCCGTTACTCATTTATTTCTATTATCGTCTATCTCCCCCTCTAGACTGTAAGCTCCTTGTGGGGAGGGAACTTGTCTACCAACTCTGATATATTGTACTCTCCCAAACACTTAGTACAGTGCTCTGCACACAGTAAGTGCTCAATAGATACCATCGATTGATGGACTGATGGGGCTCACAGTCTAAGTAGGAGGGTGAACGGAGGAGGCCGCAGAGCAGGAATGGGAGAGGGATCTGGAGGGAAAGAAAATGGGGAAAGGATCCAGGAGTTTGGCCACAAGGAGCATCTCAATAAGGGCCCTATTATCATCATCATCATCATCATCAATCATATATAATAATTAATGATGATAATAATTATAGTGGTACTTGTTAAGCGCATACTATGTGGCAGGTACTGTTCCAAGCTCTGGGGTAGATACAAGTTAATCAGGTTAGACACAGTCCCTGTCCCACACAGGGCTCACACTCTTAATCCCCATTTTACAGATGAGGTAACTGAGGCCCAGAGAAGTAAAGTGACTTGCCCAGGGTCACACAGGAGACATGTGGCCGAGCTGGGATTAGAACCCAGGTCCTTATGAGCCCCAGGTCATGGTCAATCCACTAAGCCACTCTGATTCTCATATTTACTGGGAGCTTACTGTGTACAGAGCTGTACTAAGCACTTGGGGGAATATAATGGAAAAGAGTGGGTAGATGTGTTCCTTGCCCATCATGAGCTGACAGTCTAGAGTTTGTCAACCCTGCCATATTGTACCTTATCCAAGGGCCTAGTATGGTGCCCTGCACACACCGATATTTACATAGATCGATCAATCGATTGATTGATAGCAGTATAACAGAGGTCAGCAGTTGTGCGTGCATGATGTGTTGGATTTGTGGGTCCTCCGGGGGCTTATTCAGCCCCACACAGTGTGGCCCAGTGGATAGAACACGGGCCTGGGAAACAGAGGACCTGAGTTCTAATCCCAGCTCTGCCACATGTCTAGTGTGACCTTGGACAAGTCACTTAACTTCTTTGCACCTTAGTTCCCTCATCTTTCAAAAGGGGAATTAAAAGTATGAGCCCCATATGGGACATGGATTGTGTTCATCCTGTATTAGCTCGTATCTACCCCAATGCTTAGAACAATGCCTGGCGCTTAACAAATCCATTAAAAACAAAAGCAAAACCAAACCAAAAAAATGTAGCCATAGGGGAATTTCCCCATCTGTGGCTTTTTCTTCGATAAGCAGGGGCATACGTAGATCTTTTCTGTTAGAATCAGTTCGGTTCATGAAAGGGATGCTTTTCAAATCATCCTTTACCCATGATTAATGTCCCTGTTGTTACCTGAGACAATTGACAGCTTCTACACAGCCATTGCAGTGTCAAAATCAGAAAGAGGACATTGCATGTTTTCCCGTCTTCTTTCCTTTTCAATGGAGAACATGCTTGTATTTCTTTTGACAGGCAAGGCCCAGAATAATGCTCCACTCAATTTTTAATCAATCAGGATTTAGAGAGGGAAGCCCTCTCTGATTTGAGTCACATGGTGGAACAATTGGTAAATAAAAATTAATCATATCTAGGTTTTCTAAAGGAAAGTCTATATAGTCAAGGAAAGAATGATTGTTTCTGCCGGGAAATATGCTATTGTTTTCCAGCAAGTATTGATTGCCAGTGCAAATGCCTGTGCTGGAATAAATCATAGATATCTCTAAATCATAGAGATCTACTTGTTTTCCACAGGTGGAAGTTTAACCTTCAGAATGAAAGGAAGAGTTTCCCTCTAACATGGTTGACAATGAGAAGGAATCTCCATCTAATTGCAAAAGTCGGTTTTTTTTCTTTAATGGCTGCCTTATTATTATTTTTTTTCCAGATAAGGCCTGTCCCCCTTCTCCAGGGATGGGTGAATAATTCATAATATCTCCTCCAAGAGGCCTTCCCTGAATAAGCCCTATTTTCCACTTCTCCAACTCCTTTCTGCATCACCCTGACTCTCTCCCTTTATTCATCCCCCCTCCCAGCCGCACAGCCCTTAGGTACATATCTGTAATTTATTTATTTACATGAATGTCTGTCTCCCCCTCTAGACTATAAGCTCACTGTGGCCAGGGAATGTGTCTGTTTATTGTTATATTGTCCTCTCCCAAGCCCTTAATACAGTGCTCTGCACACGGTAAGCACTGAATAAATGCGATTGAATGAATGAATGATTACCCCAAACACTCACAAAATGATGCTTTTTTCCCAATAATAATAATAATAATGATGGCATTTATTAAGTGCTTACTATGTGCGAAGCACTGTTCTAAGCGCTGGGGAGGTTACAAGGTGATCAGGTTGTCCCACAGGGGGCTCACAGTCTTAGTCCCCATTTTACAGATGAGGTAACTGAGGCACAGAGGAGTTAAGTGACTTGCCCAAAGTCACAAAGCTGACAGTCGGTGGTGCTGGGATTTGAGCCCACAACCTCTGACTCCAAAGCCCATGCTCTGTCCACTGAGCCACGCTGCTTCTCTAAAGCAGTTGGCTATAAAGATCACTCCCGATGATCATTTTTTCCCCCCTCTATTAGCTCGAATTCCAGGAATTATCAGCCTATAAAACAAGGCCCTAGTCACTATCACAGGATCAGAAGAGTTGTATTCTGGGAATGGTTCATAATTCAGAACCCAAAGGATAGTCTGTCATGCTTTTTAAAGCCGCTTCTTCCATTAGCAGCTCACCTCCTGCAGGGCGTCCACCCTGAACCCTCAAGGGTGCAGGCGGCCAGGAAAAAAAGATAACTAAAAGGAGACAAACCCAGACAAGCCACTTATTTCTGGTCAGAGGAGTCCGGAGGCTCTTGGCCCAATTCTGCCAAACCGAAATGGGGATTTAGGAGGAATGATGACGACGCTGGTCCACCAGAGGGTAGTGGCCTTTGTAGAAAAATGGAAATCGCTTGCAGTCCACTGAGCCTCATCTGACATTCTGTGAAAATGTTTTGCCCTTATGAGTTAAATCCTTCTGACAGACACATCCTTCAGGCTGAAGTCATAAAGATGACTACCTCCGTTTTAGAGGAGGGAAAAATAGCAAAGTAATATGTTTTGTACATATCTATCCTATTTATTTTATTTTGTTAGTATGTTTGGTTTTGTTCTCTATCTCCCCCTTTTAGACTGTGAGCCTACTGTTGGGTAGGGACTGTCTCTATATGTTGCCAATTTGTACTTCCCAAGCGCTCAGTACAGTGCTCTGCACATAGTAAGCGCTCAATAAATATAATTGATGATGATGATGATATGTTACCTTTCTCAAAGACCTCCTCCCCTCCACCTAACTTTCCCAGCACAGTTGATAGGTACCACTCATTCGCATTTATTGAGCACTTACTCTGGCAGAACATTGTACTAGGCGCCTGGGAGTGTACAGTATAACAGTGAACAGACACATTCCCTGCCCACAACGAGCTTATGGTCTAGAGGGGGAGACAGACATTAATAGAGAAGCAGCATGGCTCAGTGGAAAGAGCACGGTCTTTGGAGTCAGAGGTCATGGGTTCAAATCCTGGTTCCGCCAATTGTCAGCTGTGTGACTTGGGGCAAGTCACTTAACTTCTCTGGGCCTCAGTTACCTCATCTGTAAAATGGGGATTAAGGCTATGAGCCCCCCGTGGGACAACCTGATCACCTTGTAACCTCCCCAGTGCTTAGAACAGTGCTTTGCACATAGTAAGCGCTTAATAAATGCTATTATTATTAATAATAATATAACTCCAGCACTTAGTACAGTGTCTGGTTCATAGTAAGTGCTTAAAGAATACCATTATTATTATAAATATATAAATTACAGATGTGTACGTAAGTGTCCCCTTCTCTAAAGCCACAACCTTGGCATTATCTTTTTCTCTTAGGCATTTGTTAAGCACTTAGTATATGCCAGCCACTGTACTAAGCTCTGGGGTGGGTACAAGACTGGTTGGACACAGTCCATGTCCTACTTAGGGCTCTCAGTCAATCCCCATTTCACAGATGAGGTAACTGAGACAGAGAGAAGTGAAATGACTTATCCAAGGTCACACAACAGACTAGTGGCGGAGCTGGGATTAGAACCCAGGTTCTTCTGATTCCCAGGCCCGGGCTCGATCCACTGGACCTCACTGCTTCTCACATCCTTGACCATTCCCTCTTGGTCAACCTCCATATTCAATTACGTTGCCAAATTCGTTGGTTTTTCCTCCCCAACATTTCCAGGATTCACCTCTTCCTTTCCATCCAAACAACCCCCATGCTGCTCCAGGACCCTGTCAAACTCGGGCTGATTTCTGCAGAAGCCTCCTCACTGATCTGTCTCCAGCCTCTCTCCTCTCCAGTGTATACTTCACTTTGCTGCCCCAGTCATTTTTCTAAAATGACGTTCCACACGTCTCCTCACTGCTGAAAAATCTCTGAGAGTTGCCCAAGTAAGCGCTTAATAAATGCCATCATTATTATTATTATTATACAAAATAATCAGGTTGCACATGTCCCTCACAGTCTAAGTTAGAGGAAGAACAGGTATTGAGTACCCATTTTGCAGAATAGGGAACTGAGCACAGAGAAGCTAAGTGACTTGCCCAAGATCACATAGCAGGTAAGTGGCAGAGTCAGGATTAGAACCCAGGCTCCTGCTCTTTCTACTAGGCTACACGGCTTCCAAATCATGGACCACAAATAATCACTCTCGGGAGGGCTGGAATAGAGAATGAACAGTTTTTTTCTTCAAAGTATATTTTCTTTGATTGGATCTGTGAGTGAGTCTCATCTGGCTATTATTTATAATGGCTGGGAACCATCACAGGGCATGATCATGAACTCAGCTGTCCAACAGAAGTACAACTTGGCTAAGGCGGCTTCTGTGATTTTCGTTTATCTTGTGGCATGGAAATACACCTCTCAAGATTAAGTAGTAGTTAAAAAGCACTTTATTCTTGTCAGACAAAAGGTGTTTTACTCTTAAAAAGAGTTATTACTAACGCTGACATTTGGAAAACTGAAGCAGCGTGTTTATGTAAAGCTGTGAAGAAAGAGTAAGTTCTCCATAAAATGATGTTGGGTTACAAACACTGTCAATTTACCAGTGTGAATCAGCACAAATTCTGGATGAAGTTAGGACGGGTCAGACTGAATTATGGAAAGGAGACGGCAGGGCTGAGCGCGGTCAGAGGTAATTGAAGATTGCTCAAGAAGAAGTAAGTTCCGGACAAAAGAAGAGATAAAAATAAAAAAAAAAACCACTTTGGAAGAGCATAAAAAGGTTGAGGACAGGCAGTGGAAAAGCTGAAGCTCTGACATTTTAAACGAAGAGCTTGAAGAAGTTGAAAATGCAGCATGGCTTCGTGGATAATAATAATAATGGCATTTATTAAGCACTTACTATGTGCAAAGCACTGTTCTAAGCACTGGGGAGGTTACAAGGTGATCAGGTTGTCCCACGGGGGGCTCACAGTCTTAATCCCCATTTTACAGATGAGGTCACTGAGGCCCAGAGAAGTTAAGTGACTTGCCCAAACTCACACAGCTGACAATTGGCAGAGCTAGGATTTGAACCCATGACCTCTGACTCCAAAGCCCATGCTCTTTCCCACTGAGCCACGCTGCTTCTCTAGAAGCATGGATAGAGCATGGGCCAAGGAGTAAGGAGCTGGCTTCTAATCCCTGCTCTGCCACTTGTCTGCTGTGTGACCTTGGGTGAGTCACTTCACTTCTCTGAGCCTCAGTTCCCTCAGTTGTATAATGTGGATTAATTAATTCAGTTGTATTTATTGAGCACTTATTGTGTGCGGAGCATTGTACTAAGTTCTTGGGAGACTACAATATAATAATAATCCAACATTATTCCCTGATCACAATGAGTTTACAGTCTACTGTGAGCCCCAAGAGGGACATGGACTGTGTCCAACCTGATTAGCTAGTATCTACTGCAGTGCTCAGTACAGTGCTGGGCACGTAGTAAGCACTTAACCAATATCTTAAGATAACAGAAAAAGGCTCATGTGGTTTCTCAGCCAATCCATTAATCCATCAAATAACCAGTAGTTAGTGAGTATTTGTTCTCAATCAGTTTCATGATCACGTGTTAGTCATGTAGCTAATGGGAAGACAACACACACTTAATAAGGCCCTGGGCTAACAGACCACAATGGGTCATATTGTCTTCAAAACGAGGTTTAGAAGGGAAGAGAAGCAGTGTGGCCTAGTAGAAAGAGCACCAGCTTGAGATTCAGGGGACCTGGGTTCTAACCCCAGCTCTTTCAAATCCTTGCTGTGTGACCTTGGGCAAGTCAATTCCCTCCACTGTGGGAATTACCTCATCCGATTAACTTGTATCCACATCAGTGCCTAGAACAGTGCTTGAGACATGGAAAGCGCTTAGCCAATACCATAAAAAAAGCAAAAAACAGACAAACTAAAATCCCTCAGAGATGTGCTGAGAGCCAGCAGGGCTAGCAGAATGGGAATGTGTCTGTTGTACTATTGTGCGGTACTCTCCCAAGCACTTTGTACAGTGCGCTGCACAGAGTAAACACTCAATAAATGCGATTGATTAGTGGTTGATTGTCCAGCAGGGCCAAGGTGAGTGGGAAGGCTGAGATACCATCTTTCAGGCTAAAGTGATGAAGTGGCTTTTTTTTTCAGGGCCAGGCATAAATACTTTGGAATCTCCCTTGCTCGTATGCTGAAAGGGTTGGTATTTCCTGAGCAAAATTTGATTTCCTTGCCTATGCACCCCCTTCAGGTTACTACAAAGGTGATTAGCATCGGTTCATTAGAGCTGAAGCATCAGCTAGGGAGGGAAAGATACTAAACTGAAATAGAAAGTCGAGCTAACAGTAAGGTCTTAAAATAGTGGAGATACCTTTGATCTGATAGAAAAATAATAATCATTGTAGAATCTGTTAGGTACTCTAGACTATCTCCCCTTCTAGACTGTAAGCTCCTTGTGGGCAGGTGTTTACCAACTCTTGTTATATTGTACGCTCCCAATAGCACAGTGCTCTCTATACAGCAAGTGCTCAAGAAAAGTGATTGATTGATTGATTGAAATCCAAAGATAAGGACATTACTAGAAAAAGGGATGGTATTCGTTTCTCGCAAATATGAATTATGAATTTGAACACCAATGTAGGTTCAAATTAAAAGGCCAACTCTTACACAAAGTGTGAAGTTCAGTCAGACCCAAGTTTAGAACATTCTGACATCTGGAAGTGGAGGGGAAAATTTGACAGTTGAATTTATTGGTGACCCAGGATCTGACAGGACTCTGTAGACCTGAAATGCGATAGGCTGAAAGCGAGAGAAAACCCAAATCATCAATCCGTGGTATTTATTGAGTGCTTACTATGTGCAGAGCACTGTTATCAGCTCTCAGTAGAGTACAATACAACAGAATTAGGAGACACGTTTCCTGCCCATAATGAGCTTGCAGTCCAGAGGATGGAATCATGGAAACAAATAAGGAGTGAGGCCCCTTAGCAAACTCGAATATTAAGATGAGAAAATCAACTTCATTAGAGCAATCTGGAAAATTGAATTTCTAGATTACCATGAGTAAATTGAATCTACAGGCACTGGGGGAGAATTTCTGATGGATACATGCAGAGGTTAAAATCTTTGATTGCTTCATAATCAGCATCCATCAATTATGTCTATTCTAATTTTCAGTCATTCCTGAAGATGGCGAATGGAGTGATGGTCTATAATTTCAGTTGAGGAGAAACAATTTAGGAGACTATTTAACCAAGCTGGGCTACCCAGTATGACAGCTGCTAGTGATTAATTACAGAGAGCTACCTGTCTTTGGTTGAAGAAAAAAACAGCAGCAACAAGTTAAGATATGGTAATCTGTGGTAGGCTTTAGAATGTCAAAATCATGGTCTTCTTGATGGACCAAAAATCATTTAAGTAGACTTTGGCTGACAGAACTATGACCCTGAGATATATTTCTTCTACAATGAGCCTGTCTTCTCACATTTCATCCTTTTACTCTCTGCTCCACTGGTTGGCACTGAAGTTGCCAGCAGCTTAATCCTAATTTCTAAAACTCTGTCAACAACAGTTTCTAACCCTCGAAAATGATCCCGAAGGTTTAGGAACAGATTTGCAGGTATAAAAATGACTGTGCCCCTTGGGAAATGAAACAAGGACTCTGCAGAATCACATCTTCCCCATCTTTCTTCAGGGAGTAGTTTTGAACTGTCAAGAGCCTTAATGCCAGGGCAAGGAGGTTTCCAGCATTTGTAAAGCTTTTAGAAACGCCTCTCTTCTCAGAATGCGGTATAGCGTCTCATCCCATTCAAATGCTGTCCTTAACTGAACAAGCTTTCTAGAAGAGGTAGTGACGTCAGAAGGTTGCGGTCTTTCAGGAGGGCAAAACTAACCTGGGAGTTGGAGGACCTAGGTTCTAATTCCGGCTCTGCCACTTGTCTACTGTATGACCTTGGGCAAGTTACTTAACTTCTCTGGGCCTCAGTTACCTCATCTGTAAAAATGGGGATTAAAACTGTGAGCCCTATGTAGGACAGGGACTTTGTCCAACCAATCTTGCCCAAGATCACACAACAGACAAGTCCTTCTGGCTCCTGGGCCCATGCTCTATCCTCTAGGCTATGCTTCTTCTCGCTCCATCTGCCTTTCCATTTTCCAACCTTCTCTAACGTCTAATCATTCCACTCCATTGACTGTAGTGCCCACTGTATCTGCATTGACATTTTTTGATTGTATGTTTATCTGTCCTATTTCCTCCAGTAGGCCTCAAGCACCTTGTGACTAAGGATTAAGCTGATTCTTCATCACACACCCCAAGCATCTAGTGCAGCGTTATTTGTACTCTGGGCACAACAAATATTTGGGAACTAGATTTTTTTTGTTTGGCTGATAAATAGATTTTAATCCCCATCTTTGAACCTTCCTCATTCAGATGCCGCTTTTAAATTCCAGTATTACACATACCAAGATCCAAGTGTGTCCTGAATGCGTATTGAGGGAAAGTCAAGTTAAAAGGCAAAAACAGTAGAAAGAAATGATGAACTCAAAACATTCTTTTATATTAATGTCTGTCTCCCCCTCTACACTGTAAACTCATTGTGGGCAGGGAATGTGCCTGTTACACTGTCATATTGCAGTCTCCCCAGCGCTTAGTGCAGTGCTCTGCTCACAGTAAGCGCTCAATAGATAGGATTGACTGACTGACTGACTCTTTTGTGGTCATTTGATCTTTTGCTTACCGTACAAAGATACCATCAGTGGTGGAGATATTCATTTAGAATTAGTAGAGAAAAGACACTTCGGAGCAGTTAAACTTTTACACAATTAGATGAAAACCAATTATATAATATTATTCAAAGAAAAAGACATCTAAATGTTCAAAACAAGGGAGAGTCAGTGCCTTTATACATCTGTTTAATTTAAATATCACTCATCATGATGCTGTCAGTAATAATAATAATGATGATGGTATTTGTTAAGCGCTTACTATGTGCCAAGCACTGTTCTAAGCGCTGGGGTAGATACAAGGTTATCAGGTTGTCCCACAACAGGCTCACAGTCTTAATCCCCATTTTACAAATGAGGTTACAAATTGTGGTCTTTCAGGAGGGCAAAACTAATCTGGGAATCGGAGGACCTGGGTTCTAATTCCGGCTCTGCCACTTGTCTACTGTATGACCTTGGGCAAGTCACTTAACTTCTCTGGGCCTCCATTACCTCATCTGTAAAAATGGGGATTAAAACTGTGAGCCCTATGTAGGACAGGGACAGTCCTACATAGTCAAGTCAGGTACGGAGAAGTTAAATGACTTTCCCAAAGTCACACAGCCGATAAGCGACAGAGCTGGGATTAGAACCCAGGACCTGACTCCCAAGCCCGTGCTTTTTCCAAAATTCAACTAGAGTTCCGGTGCAGGAAACTCATGGAGAATGGCAGTGAAAATCCCAAATGACTGGTTACAAATATTTTAATTTCAAATTAGTCAAAGCTTAGTAGAACAGGAAAGCAATTTTCCAGGACTGCTATTTATCTATCAATCAATGATCTACTTTGAGCACTTACTTTGTGCTAAGTACTGTACTAAGCATTTTGTAAAGTGTAATACAGCAGACTTGTCAGACATGATCCCTACCCACAGGGAGCCTACAGTCTATGACCTGTCTTCCTTAAACATCAAAATGTTGAGACTTTTTCCAGGCCCATTTATATTCTATTCAACAGGGTGACCCTCACCTAAGTCACCAAGTAATGGTCTCTCAACCTGTGGCATTTATTGAATGCTTATTGTTTGCAGAGTCCTGAGCTAAGCGCTTGGGAGAGCATGCTACAACAGAGTTGAGAGCTACGTTCCCTGCCCAAAATTTTGGGTTCTAATCCCGGCTCCGCCACTTGTCCACTGTGTGACCCTGGGCAAGTCACTTCACTTTTCTGTGCCTCAGTTACCTCATCTGTAAAATGGGGATCAAGACTGTTAGCTCCACAAAGGACAGGGACTGTGTCCAACCAGATTAACTTGTATCTACTGCCACGCTTACTACAGCGCCTGGCAAATAGTAAGCGTTTAACAAATTCTATAGAAAAGAAAAAAGGAGAAAATGTATCACAGGTAAGTTACAGCATTTGCAGATAGCAGAGAAAGAATAATGCAGACGGACACAATCGATGCTATAGAGCCGTGCTCTTATTCTGGGTTTCGGCCCAGGTCTTTATGTTGCTTTAGTCGTTTGTTTCATTGTTCCTTAGGTGTCTCTCTTCCCCTTTACATTTTTAGATTGAGCCCCCTGAGGGACAAGGCCTGTTTCTGGTTCCCCCATGTCTTCTTTCCCGGCATTTAGTACAGCGCTTTGCACATGGTAAGCGCTTAATAAATATCATTACTACTACTAGGTGACTTTGTGATTTGAATTTCCAAATGGGTTTCTGGGCCTCGTCAGAGCCTTTGCCCAATCTGATATTCTAAATCCGGGTTAAACATATTAAAATAATTCAATGTGACGAATGGGCGAAGCAGTTTTATAAGGTCTCTGCGGCACGGGAAATGACAAAAAAATCGAGCTAGCGAAAATCGGTCATGAGCAGTGGCTCCTGAAGTATCTTTATTTGAGCAGCAGTGACAAATTGAATAGTCTTGTAAGTGTATACCTTCACCTTTGCCAGTTCGGGATATTCTTTTGGATACTTCTCATACTATTTCTTCCTGCCTATCAATCCCGCCTTGGTCTTATCAGGGTCATGTTTCAGCCTGTTAGGTTTCATCCAAGAGCGGAATTCCATTAGTCACTGAGACGGCTGATTCCCTGCTCTCTGTGGATCAGACACGTGAAAAAAAGATGTCATTTGTGTCCCAGTGGCAGTGAGGACTTATCTTCGTTACGGGCTCTCCTGAAGTTATTGAAAAGGAAGTTTGATAGCTCTGCAGGCTGATGCAAGTATTAAACTGTATGGATTTTGACAGGGTAAAATGAAGTCATGAAGTCAAGACTTGTCCATCTCACTGCTTCTTCCATTAGTGGCTTGTTAGTGAAGGGCATGATAATAATTGGGGTATTTAAGTGTCTGCTGTTTGCAGGAATAGATGCGAGATAAGCGGGGTCGGCATATGGAGGTCACAATCTGAGGAGGGAGAATAGGTATTGAATCCCCATTTTACAGGTGAAGAAACTGAGGCCCAGAAAAACTGTGACTTGCCCAAGGTCACACAGTGGACAGGTGGAGGAATCGGGATTAGAATCCAGTTCCTCCATCTCTCCCAGGCCTGGGCTCTTTCTACTAGTCCATACTGCTTCCTTGAAGACTCTAATGCAGTCACATTCCAGTCTCTTCTTTTGCAACCCAAAGAGTACTCAAAAGATTATTATTTTTAAAATGAGTACTGAATTTTATGTCTCTAAAGTGCTCCAAAGTGTTTGCCAACTGCGCTTTTAGCTGGCAATCAACTGGTCATATTTATTGAGTGCTTACAGTGTGCAGAGCACTGTACCAAGCACTTGGGTATAGTATAATAGAGTTGGTAGACTCATTCCCTGCTCACAACGATCTTACAGTCTGAGGGGAGTCGGACATTAATATAAATAAATAAATTACGGATATGTGCATAGCGTTGTGGGATTGAAGGAGGAGTAAATAAAAGGTGAAAATCCAAATGTAAGGGTGATGCAGAAGAGAGTGTGAGAAAAGAAAATGAGGGTTTAGTCGGGGAAGGCCTCTTGGAGGAGAAGTGCTTTTAATAAGGCTTTAGGAGGTGGGGAGAAGTAATTCATTCATTCATTCAATTGTATTTATTGAGCGCTTACTGTGTGCAGAGCACTGTGCTAAGCCCTTGGGAAGTACAAGTTGGCAACATATAGAGACGGTCCCTACCCACCAACGGGCTCACGGTCTAGAGTAATTCTTTTTATTTATAATAATGCTACTGATTCCTGTTTACTTGTTTTGATGTCTGTCTCCCCACTTCTAGTCTGTGAGCCCACTGTGGGTGGAGTTTGTCTCTCTTTGTTGCTGAATTACACTTCCCAAGTGCTTTGTACAGTGCTATGCGCATAGTAAGCGCTCAATAAATATGATTGAATGAATGAATCTGTCGGAAAAGAACGGAGAGGGC
Organism: Tachyglossus aculeatus; assembly: GCF_015852505.1. Taxonomy (NCBI): domain Eukaryota; kingdom Metazoa; phylum Chordata; class Mammalia; order Monotremata; family Tachyglossidae; genus Tachyglossus; species Tachyglossus aculeatus. The sequence continues at coordinate 60,491,429 of NC_052074.1, forward strand.
ATTCCAGGCCAGCTGCAGGACATGGACGAGGGGTTGGCGATGAGATAAATAAGATGGAGGCACACTGAAAAGGTTGGCAGCAGTGCGGGCTGGATTGTGTGGGAGATCAGGAAGATCAACCTGTTTACATTTCAATCTGTAGGATTTATTGAGCACTTACTGTTTGCAGAGCACTGTAGTAAGCACTTGGGAAAGTACAGTAATAATAATAATAATTTTGGTATTTGTTAAGTGCTTACTATGTGCAAAGCACTGTCCTAAGTGCTGGGGAGGGTACAAGGTGATCGGGTTGTCCCATGTGGGGCTCACAATCTTAATCCCTATTTTACAGATGAGGCACAGAGAAGTTAAGTGACTTGCCCAAAGTCACACAGCTGACAAGCGGAGGGGCTGGGATTTGAACCCATGACCTGTGACTCCCAAGCCCGTGCTCTTACCACTGACCAACGCTGCTTCTCTAGTAGAGTTAACAATAACTCTCTAACAGTAGAGTTAGTAGAAAAGGTCTAAGCCCTCAGGGAACTTCTGTTTATGGATGAGAGACACAGGGTCGAAAAGATGCTTTGTCCTCGCAGAGGACCTGGAAAGGGGGTAGAGCACTGGACTCAGGAGTCTGCAGACTTGTTCAGTTCATTCATTCAATCAATCATATTTATTGACTGCTTACTGGGTGTAGAGCACTGTACGAAGCACTTAATTTGGTCTACTGAGCAATCTCAGTTGATGAGAGATTGTGTCTACTTACTCTCTTGCATTTTCATAAGCACTTAATGCAGTGTTAGCACCCCATAAATGCTATTGATTAATTGGCATGTCTCCCCACTCCTCAAAAAATTCCAGCGGTTGCCCATCCACCCCCGCATCAAACAAAAACCCCTCACTATTGGCTTTAAAGCACTCAGTTACCTTGCCCCCCCGCCCCCCACCTCACCTCGCTATTCTCCTACTACAATAATGATAATAATAATGATGGCATTTATTAAGCGCTTACTATGTGCAAAGCACTGTTCCAAGCGCTGGGGAGGTTACAAGGCGATCAGGTTGTCCCACAGGGGGATCACAATCTTAATCCCCATTTTCCAGATGAGGTAACTGAGGCACAGAGAAGTTAAGTGACTTGCGCAAAGTCACACAGCTGACAATTGGTGGAGCTGAGATTTGAACCCCTGACCTCTGACTCCAAAGCCCATGCTCTTTCCACTGAACCACGCTGCTTCCCCTAGCCCACACACTTTTCTCTTCTGATGCCAACCTCCTCACTGTGCCTCCATCCTCCTATCTCACCACCGACCCCTCCTCTATGTCCTGCCTCTAGCCTGGATTGCCCTTTCCTCCTCAAATCTGACAGACAATGACTCTCCTCTCCTTCAAAGCCTTATTGAAGGCCCATCTCCTCCAAGAGGCCTTCCCTGACTAAGCCCCCCTTCCTCTTCTCCCACTCCTTTCTGCATCGCCCTGACTTGCTCCATTTGTTCATTCCCCCTGCCAGCCCCAAAGCACTTATGTGCTTGCCTGTAATTTTTTTATTTATATTAATATCTGTCTCCTCCCTCTAGACTGCAAGCTCATTGTGGGCAGGGCAAAATGTGTCTGTTTATTATTGTAGTGTACTCTCCAAAGTGCATAGTACAGTGCTCTGCACACAGTAAGCGCTCAATAAATACGATTGAATGAATGAATGAATGATTGGCGTAGCTCAGGACATTTTTTTACAGTATTTGGTAAGCGCTTATTATGTGCCGGGCACTGTACTAAGCGCTGGGGTGGATCCAAGCTAATCAGGTTGGATACTGTTCATGTCTCTAATGGGGCTCACAGTCTTAATTCCCATTTTACAGATAATAATAATAATATTGGTATTTGTTAAGTGCTTACTATGTGCCAAGCACTGTTCTAAGCACTGGGGGAGGTAAAGGGTAATCAGTTTGTCATCATCAGCATCAATCGTACTTATTGAGCACTTACTGTGTGCAGAGCACTGCACTAAGCGCTTGGGAAGTACAAATTGGCAACATATAGAGACAGTCCCTACCCAACAGTGGGCTCACAGTCTAAAAGGGGGAGACAGAGAACAAAACCAAACATACTAACAAAATAAAATAAGTAGAATAGATATGTACAAGTAAAATAAATAAATAAATAAATAGAGTAATAAATATGTACAAACATATATACATCTATACAGGTGCTGTGGGGAAGGGAAGGAGGTAAGATGGAGGGGATGGAGAGGGGGAGATGTGGGAGAGTTTGTCCCACATGGGGCTCACAGTTCTCATCCCCATTTTACAGATGAGGTAACTGAGGCTCAGAGAAGTTAAGTGACTTGCCCAAGGTCACACAGCTGACAAGTGACAGAGCGGGGAATAGAACACACATCTTCTGACTCACTAGGCCATGCTACGTCCCCCAAATTATCTTTATAAAAGCACATTTCTCAGAAAAACACAGTGAAGAAATTAACATCTAGTTCCATCTGGAGCCCACATAGTTTAGATTGCTGAGATTTCAGTAAGACTGGGGAGACTGGGGAAAAGTAATTAGATTAATAAGAGACTGGAGAAATTCCTGTCTTCCTCCTCTAGCTATCCAACCACCCTGACTCCCCTTCCAAATATTTAGGAATAAGAAAAGTACTTTTGCATTATCGGCAACAAAATCCACAAGATCGTAGTACTCTCCTTTTGATAAGTGAAATTCTATTTATCTCTTTATTTTTAAATATGATTTCATCGCAAAGCATCTTTCTCCCTCCTTCCCTTTGACATACAAAAACGCTCAGCCTACCACCTTCAATATATTAAATGATCCAAGCTCCCGGAGGGCAGCTAATTGATTTTTGTTGAGCAAAGATGTTGGTCGGGAAATCCTCAGAGCACAGGGCTATCTTTGAGTTCGACCATGAAAAAAGCCCGCTGCAAAAATCACTGGGAAAAGTGTTTTGAAAGGCAAGTGGGTTTTTGAATAGGATAATAAAACGTGATGCTGTTAATGTTTCACCCGGATGAATCAAGACCTGTACAAAAGAATAGTAATTCAGAGATTTTTTTAAAATATTACATATGTTTATATTCTGGCTTGGTCCCCAGCCAGCTATGTAGCAAGTGTTTGTAATAAGAAAATATTGATTGTTTTTAGTGGCAAAGAACGGATAACAGAAACACCAGTTCAGTAATAAAAATATTTAAAATATCTCCCCGGCAGGGGGTGGAGAGGGGGAAGAGGGAAGGGGAATAGATGGATGACTAAGTTTTATTTGTATCTTTGATTTTAGCGGCAATATTTTCCACATAACTATAAAACACTCAAATGGCATATGAAAAATGAGACACGAAGGTTGGTAGTTACTAGTTTGGCTTCCGTTATGGTAGCTGTTATCCTGAAAGTGGTATTTTAAAGCCCGATTGTATACTTTTGCTACAAGTGAACATGGCAATAAATTCCAAAGATGCAGTTATCCGTCAGTCAGATCAAATATCGAATACAAGCGTATCATTTTAAAATAATGTGCGGTGCACCACGTAGAGAGCAAACTGACAATCTGCAATAATGCTTGCTGACCTCAACCTCCGACCAAGCCACAGTTTAACTGCCTTAGTGACAAGATAGATTATTATTTATTAGAGTGGTTGTTGAAAGATAGTGTTTTCCATCCTTTTCTCATAAAATTACTGTGGTCTTCTAAAGAGCTTTTTATTATACCGTGAATGTATAATCTGATTATTGGGCATTCATCCCATGCTTTAGTTGGGATAAATTTGGCCAATTTGTTCTGTTGTCTTTGTCATTTCATTACACACAACAGGGTGAGGCTAATCTGATTTATCTCATTTTAAAAATGGAGCATTCAGCGAGCATTCTGGGAAGGAATATAAGAGTAGTATTAGTAGTGGTAATAGTATCTATGACATACTTATTACGGGCAAAACACTGTCCTAAATGCTCGGAAAGATGGATGAGATATATCAATCAATCAGTGGTATTTATTGAGCGCTTACTATGTGCACAGCACTGTACTAAGCTCTTGGGGGAGTACAATATATATCAATGTCATTGACTTTTACTGGGTGCTTACTGTGGAGTCAGAGGTCATGGGTTCAAATCTCAGCTCTGCCAATTGTCAGCTGTGTGACTTTGGGCAAGTCACTTAACTTCTCTGTGCCTCAGTTACCTCATCTGGAAAATGGGGATTAAGACTGTGAGCCCCCTGTGGGACAACCTGATCACCTTGTAACCTCCCCAGCGTTTTGCACATAGTAAGTGCTTAATAAATGCCATCATTATTATTATTATTACTATGGACTGAGCATTATACCAAGAAGCAGCATGGCCTAATGGAGAGAGCACAGGACTGGGAGTTAGATGGATCTGGGTTTAATCCCCACTCTTCCACTTGTCTTCTGTGTGACCTTGGGCAAGTCACTTCACTTCTCTGTATCTCAGTTTACTCAACTGTAAACTGGGGATAACTCTTTTCCGTCCTAATTAATAACAAATGTAGTATTTGTTAAGAACTTACTGTTGTTCCAAGCACTAAGGTAGATAGAAGCTACATGTAACACAGTCCCTGCCCAACATGAGGCTCATCGTCTTAATCCCCATTTTGCAGATAAGGGAACTGAGGCCCAGAAAGTGAAGTGACTTGCCCAAGGTCACACAGAAGGCAACTGGTGGAGTCGGGATTAGAACCCAGGCCCTTCTGATCCCCAGGCCTGTGTTCTACCCATTAGGTCAATGCTGCTTTATTATCCCACAGATTGGCTCCATATCCCAATTTGGTGAAATCATGTTCTCTTTTCTTCATAGTTTTCCAGCCAGGATTGTAGAAGTATGTATGACAGGTGATTTCCCAGGTTTAAGAAGCAGACCTTTTCTTGATCTGTCACTCCATACTCCTCTTATAAAGAGGATCAGTCAGCCCTTGGACCTGTCTCAATCATGTTTTGACAGTGAGCTCTGTTAATCGTATGTCAGTTAGCCATCAAGTCAAGCTGAATTTCACTCTTCCTTCAACCTTTCCAACTTCTCTGCCTTGCAATAGTCGGGTTCATTTCTAGCAAAAATGTGGGCCAGTAAAAAAGAATAGATCTGTTTTGCAGTCTCAGTTTCAGGGTGGTTAAAAGATCACATTTTTTTTTGGTTTTTTTCCTACACTGAATTGCCTTTAGAAGTCTTAAAAGAATTGAACTACGATGCCTTCCTACTATACAGTGATAGGCAGAGTCCATTCATTCTGTGGAATTTATTGAGCGTTTACTGTGTGCAGAGCCCTGTACAAGGTACTTGGGAGAGTAAATTAGAGTATTGTAGATATGATTCTGGCCCTCCAGGAGTTTACAGTCTAATGGGGAAGATGGACATTACAATAAGTTACAGTAGGAGAAGAAACAGAGTAGCAGGATATGTGCAGAAGTTATGAAAGTGGGTTGCATACTTAAGTGTGTAGAGGATAGTTTTTTTTTCTTTTTTAATGGTATTTGTTAAGCGCTTGCTATGTGGGAGGCAACAAGGTGGATGTAATGTTGGATACAGTCCCTGTCCCACATGAGGCTCATGGTCTTAATCCCCATTTTACAGATGAAGTAACTGAGGCACAGGGAAGTGAAGTGACTTGCTCAAGGTCACACAGCAGACAAGTGGCGGAGCCAGGAATAGAACCCAGGTCGTTCTGACTCCCAGGTTGGTGCTCTAGCCAAGCAGCGTGGCTCAGTGGAAAGAGCCCGGCCTTTGGAGTCAGAGGTCATGGGTTCAAATCCCAGCTCCGCCAATTGTCAGCTGTGTGACTTTGGGCAAGTCACTTAACTTCTCTGTGCCTCAGTTCCCTCGTCTGTAAAATGGGGATGAAGACTGTGAGCCCCCATGGGGCAACCTGATCACCTTGTAACCTCTCCAGTGCTTAGAAAAGTCCTTTGCACGTAGTAAGTGCTTAGTAAATGCCATTATTATTATTATTATTATTATTATTTATTATTATCCTCCCCTTAATGCCAGGTAGGTGTGCCAGGCCCATACCAGCTGGGCCTTCTACAAATTCCTCCCATTTCAGTCAGGTTTCTTATAGCCCCTTCCCCGGATGTGGAAATGCTGATGGCTGCCACCTAATAATAATGTTAACTTTGGCATTTGTTATGCTCTGATTATGTGCCAGGAACTGTACTAAACGCTGAGGTAGATATAAGCTAATCGAGATGGACGCAGTCCATGTCCCATATGGGGCTCATAGTCTTCATCCCCATTTTACAGATGAGGTAACCAAGGCACAGAGAAGTTGAGTGACTGGCCCAAGGTCACACAGCAGATAAGTGGTGGAGCTGGGATTAGAACCCAGGTCCTCTGACTCCCAGGCCTGTGATCTTGTCGCTCATGATTGTCCACGCTCTGTGGCAACCTGAACCACTTCATCATCATCATCATCAATCGTATTTATTGAGCGCTTACTATGTGCAGAGCACTGTACTAAGCGCTTGGGAAGTACAAATTGGCAACAGATAGAGACGGTCCCTACCCAACAGTGGGCTCACAGTCTAAAAGGGGGAGACAGAGAACAAAACCAAACATACTAACAAAATAAAATAAATAGAATAGATATGTACAAGTAAAATAAATAAATAGAGTAATAAATCTGTACAAACATATATACATATATACAGGTGCTGTGGGGAAGGGAAGGAGGTAAGAAGGGGGGGATCATCATCATCATCATCAATCAACTTTATTGAGCGCTTACTATGTGCACAGCACTGTACTAAGCGCTTGGGAAGTACAAATTGGCAACATATAGAGACAGTCCCTACCCAACAGTGGGCTCACAGTCTAAAAGGGGGGAGACAGAGAACAAAACCGAGCATACCACTTGCTGTTCTTCACTTATGCCAGGCCACCTGGGCAATCCGGGTGCCTGGATTCTCAGCGTAAGCTCCTGAAGGACCACGTTTGAGACCCTTTACAGGCCTGAGGCAGGTCGTCTGTCACACAGGCTTCAACACCAAGTGCAATGGAGTGTCAGGGGTCTACTTCACTGTGGTGGTCCCTCTGCGTCTCCGAGAACTCAGGGAATAAGCCTTATTTCTGCTTCAGTATCCCCCAGACTCTTCGTGGACTGCACAATGGCTGCTACAAAAAGAATAAGTGCACCGAGTCCAATCGATTGATCAATAATCAATCAACCGATTGTATTTATCAAGAAGCAGCGTGGCTTAGTGGATAGAGCATAGGACCTGGGTTCTAATCTCAGCTCCACCACATGTCTGCTGTATGGCCTTGGGCAAGCTGCTTAACTCCTCTGCACCTCAGTTATGTCATCTATAGAATGGGGAAAAGAGTGGGAGTCCCATGTGGGACAGGGACTGTGTCCAACATGATTAACTTGTATCTACCTCAGTTTGTAGAGCAGTGCTTGGCTCATAGAAAGTGCTCAACAAGTACCATAATTATTACTATTATTATTATTGAGCACCTACTATGTGCAGAGCACTGTAACTAAGCACACTGAGAGAGTACAACACGACAGAGTCAGCAGACACATTCCCTGACTATAAGCTCATTGTGGGCAGGAAATGTGTCTGTTTATTGCTGTAGCACTCTCCCAAGTGCTTAGTACAATGCTCTGCACACAGTAAGCGCTCAATAAATACAATTGAATGAATAGTATAGTGCTTTGCACACTGTCAGCACTCAATAAATAGGATTGAATGAACGAATGAACAAAGATATCACCCCCTCCCCAGTCCAGCTAAGAACCCCAGATTTCAAGTGGAATTGTTTGTGGCTAACTATATTAGGATTTATTTTCCTTAGACAGATCTGCCTTAGTCTTGGGCTTTGTCTTAGTTGTTTGCAAGGAGGGGCTGGATTTAGGCCCGAACCTTGAAAGTTCTCCCCTCTGGTCTTTGAACATTTCAATTCCTCTTCTCACTGAACCGAACTGATTTCCGTTGTCCTTTCAGAGTGGGATTTGATATATGCGGTGTTTAAAAACTCATGCGATTCTTCATTGCTGTTTCTAATGAATGCTATTCTTCGTGGCTGTCACGTCTTTTTTTATATAGCTAGACTGATGGAAAACACATACAGCCCAATGCTGCTTCACGCCTCGCGCGGTATAATTGTAGTTCATGGCTGAGGTCTGTCAAAACATTGCTCCTTTTAGCTAGTGGGCTGTTTGGAAAAAAACGGGAGCTCTCTAGGAGGAAGCACCTGTCTTTGTAATAATTCCAAGCTTGAAATAAATAAAACAGTAAAACGGACCTCTGGGGGTCCAGGAGGCATCTGGAAATTGAGACCTGGTGATTTGATTAGAAAACTTTGGTATTTTCTAAGCACTTACTATGTGCCAGGAACCGTACTAAGCTCTGGGGTAGATACAATTTAAATAGGTTGGACACAGTCCCTATCCCACACAGGACTCACAGTCTTAATCATCACTTTACAGATGAGGTAACTGAAGCACAGAGTGGTGAAGTGATTGTCACACAGCGGGCAAGTGGCAGAGCCAGGATTAGAACCCTGGTCCCTCTGACTTCTAGGCCCAAGCTGTATCCCCTAGGGCACGTTGCTTCTCGTATGGCATGACAAGATTGTGATTTTCTTTAGCCTTGACAGTTTACTGTTAGAGAAGCAGTGTTACCTCACCACCTGTCTGCCACGTGATCTTGGGTAAGTCATTTAACTTCTCTGTGCCTCGGTTCCCTCATCTGTAAAGTAGGGATTAAGACCGTGAGCTCCCTGTAGGACAGGGAATGTGTCCAACCCAGTGCCTGGTACATAGTAAGTGCTTAACATAGCACGATTATTATTATTTATTGTATTCAGAGTGAAGCAGGTCTGTGTAATAGGCACAATCCTCTTTGACATTCATTTGGTAATCACATAATGTGTCTTTTCACTAATAATAATAATAATAATGTTGGCATTTGTTAACCACTTACTATGTGCAAAGCACTGTTCTAAGCGCTGGGGGGGCTACAAAGTGATCAGGTTGTCCCACTTGGGGCTCACAGTCTTAATCCCCATTTTACAGATGAGGTAACTGAGGCTCAGAGAAGTTAAGTGACTTGCCCAAGGTCACACAGCAGACGTGGTGGAGCTGGGATTCGAACCCATGATGACTATCTCCAAAGCCCGTGCTCTTTCCACTAAGGCACGCTGCTTCTCTACTGGTTTGGGAGAGTATACTGTTGAATCGTGGAATATTCTTCTGACAACGCATGTCTATCTAGATGGAACCTGAGGCATTGTGGCAAGAAATGCATGCGTGCATTCGGATCAAGGCATGGGCACGATGCTGTGATTTCCCTTTAACATACGGTTCTTCAACAAAGCACTGCTGTGCTATAGGAAAACCAACCCTATTCATTGCAACAGGCTTGAGGATGTGATGAGGGTGTAGAAACTGCTGCCAGAATGCACTTCTGAACTTTGAGAAAATTCTTCAGACGTCAAAGATTCTGAGCATCATCTAACGTCTTCGAGACTGTCATCCAGGGATTTCTGGAGGCTGAAAAAGAGGAAGGCCTTTAGGGGATTCATGAATCACTTTGCCAAGTGAGCTCAGCCTGAAGAAAAGACATTGTGTGTCAGCCTTCTGCTGGAAACATTTCCGTCAAAGATGATCAGCAATACAATATTGAATGCTGCCACCCCGATTCTGCTACTCGTTAAGGCTCACAGGGAAATAGCAGGGCTTAATGAGAAGCAGCATGGCCTAGTGGATAGACCTCAGACCTGGGAATCAGAAGGACCTGGGTTCTAATCCTGGCTCCGCCACTTGTCTACTGTGTGACCTTGGGCAAGCCACATCACTTTTCTGTGCCTCAGTTCCCTCGTCTGTAAAATGGGGATTAAGACTGTGAGCCCCAGGTGGGATGTAGATTGTGTCCAACCTGATTAGGATGTATCTACCCCAGTGCTTCGTACAGTGCGTGGCACGCAGTAAGAGCTTAACAAATACCGTTAAAAAACAAAAAAGGAACAGAACTGTGGATGAGGGTGGCCAGCATTCTTAGAGGAGATTAGTAGGCAAAATGTAGCAGCAGCACTTAGAACAGTGCTTGACACATTGTAGGAGCTTAACAAATACCATAAAAAAAGTCCAGTGCCTGGGTCAGTCTGAGAGCCCAAATCCATTCATTCATTTAATCATATTTGTTGAGCGCTTACTGTGTGAAAAGTACTGTACTAAGCGCTTGGGAGAGTACATTCTATAATGAACCCAAATCCCTCAGGAAACCTTGGAAGCCAACCGCTCAAATGGGATAAATTAGGACTAGAGAAGATGACTTGAAGATAATCAAGCTCCTCTCCTTTCTTGACCTACATCTGGGTTAAAGGTGATCAGATCAGAAAGGTGCGGAGAGGGTGATGCAGGTTTGATGACCAACGATTCCATAAATATGGGGATGAGGGGGACCCCCATCAAAGCTGGAAGCTTGATGGTGAGAGTTCAAGCCAAATGGATGGAACACAGCATGTGTTAAGCATGTGGAATTCGTGATCATAAAAAAAGTGCAGGCCAAAGAATCACCATCACTGAGATCCCTGCTCTGGAGACATGAGCCTTTCTTTAAGAGAAGAAAGGAAAAAAAAGATAGACAGGCATCAATAGCATCAATATAAATATATAGAATTAGAGATATATACACATCATTAATAAAATAAATAGAATAACAAATATGTACATATATACACAAGTGCTGTGTGGTGGGAAGGTAGAGCAGAGGGATATAGTTCAGCTTATAGAACTCAGGAACACAGCCTGGAACCCAGCCCCACAGCACTTAATATACACATTTTATTCATTAATGAATTTATTTATTCATATTAGTATCTGTCTCCCTCTTTAGACTATAAGCTTGTTGCGGGCAGGGGATGTGTCTCTTTATTGTTATATTGTACTCGCCCCAGCACTTAGTACCGTGCTTTGCACACAGTAAGCATTCAATAAATATGATCAAATGAATGAATGAACCCATGTGGGGCACTTAGCACAGTATTTGGTACCCAGCAAGTCCTTAAGTACAGTGCTTTGCACATAGAAAGTGCTCAATAAATACGATTGACTAAATGAATGAATGAGCAGTGACCAAAATTATTAGTGCTTCTTTTAAGACAAAATTGTGGGGCTCTTTGCTGCTTGTTGCAGCCTCCTCTGTAAGACCAAAAACTCCTTTAGCGAAACAAGAAAGTTGATTACTTCTATTTTACTCTTTTTTTAAAAAATGGTCCTTGTTAAGTGCTTACTATGTGCCAGGCATTGTTCTAAGTGCTGGGGTAGATACAAGCTAATCAGGTTGGACACAGTCCATGTCCCTCATGGGGCTCACCGTCTTCATCCCCATTTTCCAGATGAGGTAACTGAGGCACAGAGAAGTTAAGTGATTTGTCCAAAGTCACACAGCAGACATGTGATGGAGCCAGGATTAGACTCCCAGGCCTGCACGCTTTCCACTTCTGCTTCCCTCTGGTCAAGCAGCGCTTTAATCAATGCTATCGATCGACTAAGTTGCTGCTTATCGTGCCTAAAGAGAATTCTTTTTAATTTTCTGATTGAATTCCCTTTTGTGGAAACCACTGTGTCTACTAGGGCCATAGAGGGTTGACTCAGATTACCAATGTCCTGGGTGTAAATAGAGTGCTCAGGACCCCGAGGGAAGTAAATATGTTTCCTGGGCATGCTGATAATAAGTTATTCAAGATGTGTTGGCTACATTAGCACAGGGAAAAGGAAAATCAGTGGGAAGGGAATTTCACCCTTGGAATATTTTCAAGACATTTCCCCTCTGAAGCACTGGGGTAATCACTTCGGAAGTAAAATTGCCCAAAGAATGCACAACGTGTGGAACATTTTGATGAAAGGCAGCAGGTCCACAGAGGGAATGGAAGGCTGTTATTTTTATTTTCCCCTGTGCTAATCTGCCTCCATTAGAGTTTCTGTACGTCACCGCATTGGAAACCAGGCGGTTTTTTCAGATCCACCTGTAGTTCTTTTTGTTCACCACCACTCTGGTAACACAGGGCTGTACCATTTCCAGAAGCTTAAAACAGGGTGATTTCAGAATCCATTGCTTCATTTTTCTTTAGCAAACAGGAGGGTGGCAAATTACCTGCTAATCCTGGTTTGGGATAGCATCCATTGGTGTGTGTGTGAGAGAGAGAGAGAGGAAACTGGGAGAGAGATTTGAGCGAGAAGGTGAAAACTCCCTACTTTTGATAGGGCCCACTCTTTCTGATCGGCTAATTCCGACTGCCGTCATTTAGTCAGAGGAGGATTGCTTTGCTTATATACTAAGGTTCATATATGTGAAGTCTTCTTTAGAATATTCAAGCCCATTTGTCCTTCTCAGTCTCGTGGATGCTGCATGAGAAGTAAACCTTTGACATTTTGCACCTCGCTGAGCGCATTGTTGATTTCCACCCCCATAAATGTTAATGAACGATCACGAGTATTTCTGAAGAGTTCTAACTGTGCTGCATGAATTCACGACTCTTGCTCCCAGGGCCAGAAGATAGAGACGTCAATGGGTATAGGCTTTATTGCAAGAAAGTGTTCTTAAAAAAAAAAAACCACTTTCGTTCAAAGCTAGAAACACTTTGAAATCTTGTAAGGAGGGGAACTGGTCTTCCTCCGTTGGAGGAGGTGAAATACTCTATTGCCCTGTAAACAGTATTTTGGGCAGTAAGATTTGAGTCCCTTAATTGAAGTGTCATAAGAAGTGCGGTTCATTGAGGGTCTTTGTTCAACAGCTCCAATCTATTGGAGATTGGAAACCTGATGAAGAAACAGAGCTAGGAAGGATGTTGTGGACTATGTGGTAGTTTAGCATCATTTTAAAGGGTAGAACTCCATCAGACAGGTCTTTGCAAATACCGGTTCTAAAGACATGAAAAGCAGCATGGCCTAGTGGGAAGAGCATGAGCCTAGGAGTCAGAGGACCTGGGTTCTAATCCCGACTCTGCCTCTTGTCTACTGGGTGACCTTGGGTACATCACTTCACACTTCTCTGGGTTTCAGTTTCCTCATTTGGAAAATGGGGATTCAATACCTATTCTCCCTCATTCATTCATTCATTCATTTGCTTACTGTGTGCGAAGCATTGTTCTAAGCATTTGGGAGGGTACAATATAACCATGAACAGATACATTTCTTGCCCATCTAAGACTGTGAGCACCACTTGGGTAGCGATCGTGTCCAGCCTGACTAACACATACTTAACTGGGGCTTAGAATGGGTGACACATAGTAGGTGCTTAACAAATATCAATCAATCAATCAATCGATCGTATTTATTGAGCGCTTACTGTGTGCAGAGCACTGTACTAAGCGCTTGGGAAGTACAAGTTGGCAACATATAGAGACAGTCCCTACCCAGTAGTGGGCTCACAGTCTAAAAGGGGGAGACAGAGAACAAAACCAAACATACTAACAAAATAAAACAAATAGAATAGATATGTACAAGTAAAATAAATAAATCATCATCAATCGTATTTATTGAGCGCTTACTATGTGCAGAGCACTGTACTAAGCGCTTGGGAAGTACAAATTGGCAACATATAGAGACAGTCCCTACCCAACAGTGGGCTCACAGTCTAAAAGGGGGGGATAAATATATATAAATAAATAAATAAATAAAAATAAATTAAAAAAAATAATAAATAAATAAATAAATATATATATAAATAAATATATTGAGTAATAAATATGTACAAACATATACACATATATACAGGTGCTGTGGGGAAGGGAAGGAGGTAAGATGGGGGGATGGAGAGGGGGGCGATAATAATAGTAATAATAATGATACTAATGGTAGCATAGGGGTATTTGTCCCTCATGTGCCTCATGGCTCTTCTGGATATCTTTAGGGAAGCTAATGGCCAATGGCATTGTGGATAGCACACTTGCCTGGGAGTCAGGAGATCATGGGTTCTAATTCTGGGTCTGCTACTAATCTGCTGTGTGGCCTTGGGCAAGTCACCTTACTTCTCTGTGACTCAGTTACCTTACCTGTTAAATGGACATCGAGACTGTGAGCCCCACATGGGACAAGGACTGTGTCCAACCCAATTTGCTTGTATCCACCCCAGTGCTTAGTACAGTGCCTGGCACATAGTAAGCATTTAAGAATACCATTATTATTATTATTACTAACTCAAATGTTTAGAGGTTAGTGCCCTACTATCTTTGACTGATGGTTCCCTGAAAGGCCAGAGTCCCTTTCGTTAATGCAGACAACAGCTGCAGCAAGGGGGTGTCTTTCCCAGAGGCCGCTCTCACTAGGAGCTTTCAAGAAAATGGGGCTAGAAATGAATGAATTGTCTGAAAATACACAGATGGGGAAATCTCTGGTTACCATTAGCATATGATTTCGGAAGCATGCTGTTCGGATCCAAAATCAGAGAGTGAGAGCAAACATTTGGATCTCTATGAAAGAGAGAATGAAATGTGGAATACTTTAGATAGAAATTCAGCTGGTTTCTTTAAAAAAATGATCCACGTTTGAAGCTTGAAAGATATTAGAATAAGGTGTCTAACGGGTCCAAAGCATTTCACATTAGTTGTCTCATAGAGAAGCAGTATGGAGTAGTGGATAGAGCACACCCCTGGGAGTCAGAAGGTCATGGGTTCCAATTTCGGCTCCACAACTTATCTGCTGTATGACCTTGGGCCAGTCACTTCACTTTTCTTTGCCTCAATTCCTTCATCTGTAAAATGGGGTTTGAGACTGTGAGCCCACGTGGGATAGGGACTGTGCCCAACTCGATTTGCTTGTATCCACCCCTGTGCTTTGTACACTACCTGGCACATAGTAAATGCTCAACAGATTCCATCATATTATCCTTCCCACATTCCTCCTGGAGAGGGGGAATGCATGTGTTATTATCAATCAACCAATTGTATTTATTGAGCACTTACTTTGTGCAGAGCACTGTACTAAGCTCTTGGAAGAGTGCAGCGTAACTGAATTGGTAGACACATTCCTTGTGCACAACTAGCTTACAGTCTACAGTCTGTTATCCTCCTAATGTAGATAAGGAAACTCTGGTCTCAATCAATGGTATTTACCAAGTGCTGACTAGTAGCAGAGCACTGTATTAAGCTCTTGGAAGAGCACAATACAAAAGAATTAGCAGACATGTTCCCTGCCCACGATGAGCTTACAGTATGCTGCTTTCTTGCCCCCGGCTTTTCCCATATGATCACACCACCTTTCCCTGTACGTGCCGGCGATTAGTGTAGTCAGTCATATTTATTGAGTGCTTACTGTGTGCAGAGCACTGTACTAAGCGTTTGGGAGAGGACAATATTACAATATAACAGACACATTCCCTGCCCACAATGAGCTTACAGTCTAGAAGGGGAGACAGAGATTAATATACATAAACCACAGATGTGTAAATTACAGATATGGTTTTATAGCCCATCTTTTGCCATCATTTTCGGGTCTTGGTTCACCTCCAAGTTGTATATTGTGTTTAAGACTATCCCTGCAGAGTTCCACCCCTCCCCAAGGCAGGAGGCCATGATCTTACTGTGTTCAGGGACACAACACTTCACACTTTATAGCCTTTTTTTAATGCAGTTCATTTGTACTTAATATGTGCCAGGCACTGAACTAAGCACTGGTATAGTTACAGGCTAATTCATTCATTCAGTCATATTTATTGAGTTCTTACTGTGTGCAGAGCACTGTCCTAAGCGATTAATCAGGCTAATCAGGTCAGGCCCAGTGACTGTCCCACATGTGGCTCACGATTTTAATCCCCATTTTACAGATGAGGTGATTGAGGCATAGAGAAGCTAAGCAACCTGCCGTCACACAGCAGACAAACGGCAGAGCTGGGATTAGAACCCACGTCCTTCTGAGTCCTAGACCTGTGCTCTATCCACTAGGCCACACTGCTGTTTCCTGAGGATCGCTTCTTAACCGTCTGAGAAACACCTGCTGATATCCTCCTGATTGGACCCTTAGAGAAATAGAGGTGGGACACATGGAAAGATTCATTTTCCCATCTAATCAGAAACGAAGCGTGAATAGTAGATTCGTGGTTTAGACTTCACCTAACTGTAAACCGACGCTCCGGCTAATTACCAAATGTTCTTCTACTTTTGTTGAAACGGAATCTCTGGTCCTTCAAGGATTTCTAAGGGGGGGAAAAAAAGGTGTCAGTGTCTCAAAGAGCTGGGAGGCACAGAGGGAAGGTGTGAAGTAAATAGGAATATCATTATGTCTTTGACACAGCTAGCCAAAACCTATATCACTCATCTATCTACAGCATTTGAAAGAGGCAGACCGTCTTTACTCCGAGTGGGGTTATTCCTGAAGTCACAGTGAACATATGTGGAGATGGCCAGGTTTTAAAGCAAACAAAAATGTTCACGCTAGCGGTGTCCAAGACAATCTGTGCAAAGTGAATTGTTTTGCCAAGCAAAGACCAACTGTAAACTGATAATTAATAACTCAGACGTGTTCATTTATTCATCCCCTTAAGACGTCCTACATCTAAAAATGCAAGGCGAGCTTCCATCAGAGAAGATAGCGTGCAGCGTGGCTCAGTGGAAAGAGCGCGGGCTTTGGAGTCAGAGGTCATGGGTTCAAATCTTGGCTCTGCCAATTGTCAGCCATGTGACTTTGGGCAAGTCACTTAACTTCTCTGTACCTCAGTTACCTCATCTGTAAAATGGGGATTAAGACTGTAAGCCCCCCCATGGAGCAACCTGATCACTTTGTAACCTCCCCAGTGCTTAGAACAGTGCTTTGCACATAGTAAGCGCTTAATAAATGCCATTATTATTATTATTATTATTATTATTATTATTATTAGTCTTTCATTGTAATTCCCACTTAGCCCATGGGCCCCCTATGGAACAGGGACTGTGTACAGCCAGCTCTTAAAACAATGCCTCTTTTCTTTTTCTTTCTTAAATGGCATTTGCTAAGCACTTACTATGTGCCAGGCACAGTACTAAGTGCTGGGCTAGATGCAAGGTTGTCAAGTTGTAAGCATTCCTTGTCCCACAGGACACTCACAGTCTTAATCCCCATTGTACAGATGAGGTAACTGAGGCACAGAGAGTGAAGTGACTAGCCCAAGGTCACACAGCAGACAAGTGGCAGAGCTGGGATTCAAACCCAGTGACACATAGTGAGTGTTTAACAAATATAATGATCATAATAATAATTCTCCAGTAATCTAGGTCACAGGAATTCAGAATTTGGGTTCAGCTAAGATGTAGATTCGTTCATTCAATCGTATTTCTTGAGCAAGAATAAACAAGTATATACAGATGCATTCACATTCCCCGCCCACACGAGCTTGCAGTCCTCCAAATCATGGTTGGGACATGGCTGAGAGGTTGGATGAGAGTGTATCTCAGAGAACATGATGATTATGTTCTCGCGGATGCCTATATTCAGGAAATCTCTCTCTGTAGTTTTTTTTTTATAGTGTTTGTTGAGCACTTACTATGTGCCAGGCACTGCACTAAGTTCCAGGATAGATATAAGCTGATCAGGTTGGACACAGTCCCTGTCCCACCTGGGGCTCACAGTCTTAATATTCATTTTATAGATGAGGTAACTGAGGCACAGAGTAGTGAAGGGACTTGCCCGAGGTCGCACAGCAGACAAGTGGTGGAGTCAGGATTTGAACCCAGGCCCTTCTGACTCCCAAGCCCATGCTCTATCCACTAGGCCAAGCTGCTGCCTAATTGATTGAAAGGAGTTTGTAAGACACCTAGAAGATGGATGCAGTCACTAGACAGACACCTCACTCAACAAGTAATTATTTTTACAACTGGCAAATCCAAAGGATTGTTTTCAGAAAAAAAGAGAAGAGTTGCTAAAATGTAAAGCTGCCTAAGTTTCTCCTGTGGTTGTAGATTTTAATCATAGGAAGAAATTTCATTCTGATGTCACTTAAGTGAATAAAGAGTTTTCTTAGAGCCTGGAACAAGATCATTCATTCTCTCGTATTTATTGATCACTCACTAAGCTCTTGAGCACTGCACTAAGTGCGTGTACTAAGAAGATAAGTTCATATTGTAAACCATGGCTTCTTTCTCGTTATATACTCTCTTAAGAAACACAGAGCTAAATATGATGTGAATCAATACATCTCCGTGTTCTTTGTCTTCACAACATTCTTTCCACCAGCAGGAAGGGTGATGGGTTTTGGTTCTTATGGAAAAGTGGCAGTTGAAGCTAACAAAATGTATTTTGTCAAAATAGTTGATTTGGTTTGAGGTAAATTGCCAAAGCCACTACTTAATCGAACTCAGAGTGTTAAATGATGTATGAATTCTTTCAAAGCAATCGAGTTTCACCTTCAAATTTGGTTATGACTGAGGTGTAAAACAAAGACAGCCCAAATCATTTATATAATACAGGGTGAGTGTGTATCTCACTCATCTGAGCTACACCAAGACCCAAATCACTTTCTAGCTTTAAACCTTTGCTTGATCATTTTTAATGGTATTTGTTAAGTGCTTACTCTGTGTCAAACACTGTTCTAAGCATGGAAATAGGTACAAGCTAATTAGGTGGGCCACCCTGTCCCACTCACAGTTATCCCCATTTTACAGTTGAGGAAACTGAGGCTCAGTGAAGTGAAGAGACTTGCCCAAGGTCACACTGCAAGCGAGTGGCAGAGCTGAGATTAGAACCCAGGTCCTTCTCAATCCCAGGCCCGTGTGCTTTCCACTAGACCAGGCTGCTCCTGAATGGATGGACAAGATTGGCTGTCAGCCATAAAAAAATTTCACCAAGAAAACCAAAACCAGAAAGTGAAAAACCAGACCCTGCCAATTTCAGTGCTGCCCTAGTAAGACCTCATTTGTTAGGAGAAATGTTAGCGCCTGCCAATACTCTCTAGTGAGGAAACGTAAAAGGTCTCCACTCTTGAAGATCAACTGTGAGATACCAGCCTAGTTGAAAAATGAATGAAGGGAAGGAAATATACAGCATTTAAATATGCAGGTCCTATTCCAGATCCTAATAGCCCTGCTTTATTCTCCAAAGCCGGTGAAAACATTCCTTGGATCCCAAATCAAAAATGCCAGTGAAAATCATCATCATCATCGTCATCAATCGTATTTATTGAGCGCTTACTGTATGCAGAGCACTGTACTAAGCGCTTGGGAAGTACAAGTTAGCGCTTGGGAAGTACAAATTCCCAAATCCAGTAACGGCAGCCTCCAGGTAGGTTGAACTCTGCCATACCTGCAAGAAGCACTGAGCTCTTTGTCATCTTCAGTGGTCCCGATCAATCATAATTATTGAGCACTTACTGTGTGCACAGCACTGCTTAGAAGGGAACAGTATAACAGAGTTGGTAGACACATTCCCTGCCCACAGTGAGCTTACAGTCTAAAGGAGGAGACAAACATTAATAGAAATAAATTACAGATATGTACATAAGTGCTTTGGGGCTGACGGAAGAGTGAATAAAAGGAACAAATCCGGGTAATGCAGTAGGGAGTGGGAGAAGAGGAACGGGGGGCTTAGTCAGGGAAGGCCTCTTGGAGGAGATGTGCCTTCAATAAGGCTTTGAAGGTCGGGAGAGTAATCATCTGTCAGATCTGAAGAGGGAGGATGTTCCAGGCCAGAGGGGGGACATGGGCGAGAGGTCGGCAGTGTCGTTAGACGAGATCAAGGTAGAGTGAGTAAGTTGGCATTAGAGGAGCGAAGTGTGCAAACTGATTTGTAGTAGGAGAGCAGCGAGGTGAGGTAGGAGGGGGGCAAGGGGATTGAGGGTTTTAAAAGCCGATGGGAAGGAGTTTCTGTTTAATGCAGAGGTGGATGGACAACCAAGGAGATTCCTTATGGAAGTCTGAATCCCTGAGGTGCAGCTCCAGTGAAGATTCAGAAAGAAGACAGATGGCACACTAAAAAGCATCCCTTCAGGAAAAATAACGGATGAGTAGATAGAGGCTTTCAATCTGGGAGCGGAATTTGGAGCAATCGGTATCCCAATCACATAGTGGATGGGGACGGAATACACCAGTGGAAGGATGAATTAAAATGACGTGCTGGGTTTTATCAATAAAAGTAATGGTGAGAGATCTATTTCTTCCAATTATTTAACCAGAAGAAAGCTCCCAAGGATGATACGTTTTACTTATAAGCCCTGTGAAGTGGAATAGATCACACTGTCAATTTAATGGCTCAGTTTTCCGCATTTGTATTAGCAGCGAGATTATTCTTTGGAGTCATTCGAGATGAATAAAAACATATAAAACCTTTTCTGACAACAAATCTTTTGCGGGAAATCTTTTGTCATCTTTTTTCCCTTCTGTCTGTTAGACTGGAAAGGGATGTAGACTGGATAAATGACTTCCTTTGTTGAGTGCTGTTCATTATGTGCAGGAGAGTACAGGGTAAACCAATGGAATTTGCTTTCCTCTATAAATTAAGGACAACATTTCCATATTTGAAAAACAGCGCGGATCCGAGGCGGTAATATCATTATAACTCAGCATAGTAGAATGTAAGCAAATGGTAAATGTGGGGTAGTTTGAGTGAAAGAATACTTTGGCCTCTTACAAGTGGGGCTATGTGATCATTGAACTGTGTTCACAGCTGCCAAAGCACCACCACTCAATTAATCAATCATATTTATTGAGCACTTACCGTGTGAAGCGTACTGTACTAAGGAGCTCAGAAGAGTAGAAGGAAGGAAGGAAGGAAGGAAGGAAGGAAGGAAGCACCAAGTACAGTTCCTAACACATAGTAAATGCTTAATGAATGCATATTAATATCTTATATGCTTAATATATGTATATTATGTATATTATACATATTGCATATGTATGGAACAAACATGCCCAAATGTCCTTAGCTCAAAACTAGTACAGTTCCTAGCACCTAGTAAACGCTTAATGAATGCATATTAATATAATATACACTTAATATATGTATATTATATGTATTGCATATATAGAGAACAAACACGCCCAAATGTCCTTAGCTCAAAACTAAACTATTCTTTTCACCTACTATGAACTTCAAGCAGCTTGAATGCGGGCCAGATTTATATTCTATGTGCTCTTTAACCTCCCCAAAAATGCAACATCCTGCCTTCCCATGAAGTATTCATGACTTTTTTTATAACATTCATTACCATTTTATGTTTTTTTTTTTTACGTGGTCTAACAACAATCCTTTCTCGCACTCTATTAAATCAGCAAGATAACTTCGTAAATCACTAGCCCCTCTGTGCGAAACCATGGCTCGTTAATGTCTTAGCCAGGCTGTGGAATTTGCTTCAGCAGAGATGAAACCCATGATGCCATGACTCTACCCTATTCCAACATGGGGAAATTCTCCCCATGTCTGATTCTCCTGGGGAAATTCCTACCTCACTCATTCGGAAATGGGTTTTCTGAGTTCTGCAGTCATGAAAGAAGATTTTGAAGCCTCTAGCTAAATGTTTAACTGTGTAAGGTGCATAACACAAAAGACTGCAGAATACTGCTGCTTGGATTCTATTCTAACCAGGTTGCCTGAGAGAGAGGGAAGAGAAAAAGGACATAATAATAATGGCATTTATTAAGCGCTTACTATGTGCATAGCACTGTTCTAAGTGCTGGGGAGGTTACAAAGTGATCAGATTGTCCCACAGGGGGCTCACAGTCTTAAGCCCCATTTTACAGATGAGGTAACTGAGGCCCAGAGAAGTTAAGTGACTTGCCCAAAGTCACAGAGCTGACAACTGGCGGAGTCGGGATTTGAACCCATAACCTCTGACTCCAAAGCCCGTGCTCTTTTCCACTGAGCTACGCTGCTTCTCTGCTGCTTCTTCTGAGCCACGCTGCTTCTCTGACATGTATCAGTCAGATTGGCTGGGCAAGTCACTTAACTTCTCGGTGCCTCAGTTCTCCTGTTCCCTCTCCTCTTTAGACTGCGAGCCCATGCTGGATAGGGACAATGTCCAACCTAATTGACATATAGTAGTAATAATTATAATTGTGGTATTAGTTAAGCACTTACTATGTACCAGGTGCTGTAGTAAACACTGGGGCTGGTACAAGCAAATCGGGTTGGACAGAGTCCCTGTCGCACGTGGGGCTCACTGCCTCAATCCCCATTTTATAGATGAAGTACCTAAGGCACAGAAAAGTGAAGTGACTTGCCCAAGATCACACAGCAAATACGTGGCAGAGTTGGGATTAGAACCTATGATTTACTCCAGAATTTAGAACAGCATTTGACACGTAGTAAGCACTTAATAAATACATAAATAAATACTGGACAGCTCAGTTCACACCAACTCATGAGATGCTTCAAACAAGTTTCTCTCTACATTTCTCAGTTTCTTCCTCTGGAAAATGAAGGCCCCTCTTGTGTTTCCCTTGTTTCACAGAAGCAGGGTTAGGGTTGGGTTAAGATCTGAGAATCAGTCCACAGTGAGGTTATTCCGCGGGACATTTAAAGGAAGCTTTCAGTTTCATGGGATTTGGATCACTCATGAGACGTTTTGGACCCCAGTTATTATACTCCAATGCTTTTTTCCACCCTTAGGTCACAAATAGGGCCATAAGGACCAAAATTAGCCATCTTTTTAAGAAAATCGTATTTGTTAAGCACCTATTATGTGTCAGGTACTGTATTTAGCGCTGGGGTAGATGAATGCTAAGCAGATTGGACACAGTCCCTGCCCCACATAGGGCTCAGAGCTTTAATTCCCCATTTTACACTTGGGGTGAAGGGATGGGAGGCGGCACTTTTGTTGTTGAAGTGTTCGATTCGGGAGGGCAGGCAATTGGTGAGAATGGAGTTTCCAAGGGCCGTGGAGAGGGCCGGGTGAAAGGAGGTGGGGGAGAGGAGCTTGTCAACCAAGGCGGGAGTGGCGACATGTTGGAACGAAATGTGAAAAAATGTCTCAAATTGAAAGATGGCAGGCTGTCGTGCACCTACCCCACACAACCACAGGCTCCGTCAAGCTAAAAAGAAAGATTTTTCCATCCCATAACAGCTGAGGTTTGAACCAATTCAGCCCACGGCTGCCAAAAAGAGAACTGCTTTATTGGGAGCTCATGAATGTTCACATAAGAAATGCTTTGGACAGCATCTGTGCTCATCGGGGATCAGTGAGAAGCAGTGTGGCTTAGTGGATAGAACACGGGCCCGGGAGTTAGAAGGACCTGCTGTTGAGTGATCTTGGACAAGTCACTTTCCCTCTCTGTGACTCAGTTCCCTCATCTGGAAAATGGGGATTAAGACTGTGAGCCCCATGTGGGACAGGTACTGTGTCCAACCCAATTGCCTTATACCTTCCCCAGACAGAGTAAGCACTTAACAAATACCACAATTATTATCTGCCCAGATGAACGAAGCTGCAGAAGCATTGAGCTGATGGGGGTCTAGGGAGATGCTAACTCCAGCCTCAGGCTGAGAAGAGAAGACTCGTTTTGTTCAGAGTCTCATCAAGGTAAAGGATCTTCTGGATCAGAGGAAGTTATTAACCTGACTTTGGCGGGGGGAAGGCTCGTGAAGGAAACGGAGCCGAAAGGTCCCTGCAGAGACAAGATGACACTTATTTGCATCAGGAAGTGTTTGTTTTTCAGGAGCTTGGAAAAATC
Source organism: Tachyglossus aculeatus (assembly GCF_015852505.1). NCBI lineage: Eukaryota > Metazoa > Chordata > Mammalia > Monotremata > Tachyglossidae > Tachyglossus > Tachyglossus aculeatus. Next base: position 60,515,003 of record NC_052074.1, read on the forward strand.
TTTAAGAGCTTAGCGAGCCGCCTGTGAAAGAATTTGGGGAAAGAAATTGTGCCACTCAACCTCTGCAGGATCTGAAGCGCTGGCGGCACAAACATTCTCATTTTGAATATTTTTCTTCAGAACGAATTAGTTAGAAAAACTTAATAACGTTTTCCAAACAGTAGAAACAGCAGTGGCAAAATGCCATAAAGCCCAGAGGATTGATTTTACAGAACTTTACCTTGGGGAAAATATCACGGCCTAGTGGAACGAGCACGGGCTTGGGAGTCACAGGACCTGGGTTCTAATCTCAGCCCCGCCACCTGCCTGCTCTGTGACCTTGGGTGAGTCACTTAACTTCTCTGTGCCTCAGTTTCCTCATCTGCAAAAGGGGATTCACTACCTGTTCTATTTAGGCTGTGAGCTCCATGTGGGACTGGGACTATGTCCAACCTGATTACCTTGAATCTGCCCTAGTGGTTAGTACAGTGCTTGGCACATTGTAAGGGTTTAACAAATACCATTATTTTATTCGATCCTATCAAAGTCCCAATCCTACACAGGGCTCACAGTTTTAATCCCCATTTTACAGATGAGGGAACTGAGGCCCAGAGAATACAAGGTCACACAGCAGGCGAGTGGCAGAACCGGGATTAGAAATCAGGTCCTTCTGACTTTCAGGCCTGTGCTCTAAGTTATCTACCTGTCTATCAATCTATATCTATCTATCTATCTTTCTATCTATCTATCTATCTATCTAATCTATCTATCTACTATCTATATCTGTCTTGTCTGTCTTCCCCTCTAAATTGCAAGCTTGTTGTGGGCAGGGAATGTGTCTTTTATATTGTTATATTGTATTCTCCCGAGTGCTTAGTACAGTTCTCTGCATACAGTAAGTGCTCAAAAAATAAGATGGACTGATAATATCTCATCTATTTCAGAATTTTTTATTCATGGCCCCCACATCCTAGATTAGAACCTGAAACGGAACTGGGAGTGTTATCTGGAAATGATTTGAAAAGTCCTACAGTTATCATGGAGCTAAAATGGTCTCCGCCTTCAAGGTGGTGACTGATACACCATTGAAAGTAACAATGGCCAATGCTTTTTTTTAAAGGGATTGGGTTTCCAAAACTCCTATCATAAACCTGTTACAGGGATTTTTCATTCTGGTTGTCAAGAATGATAATAATAAGACTTGGGATATTTGATAAGGGCTTATGATCTGCCGGGCACTGTGCTGATGATCACTGTGATAATCAGGTCAGAACGTAGGCCCTGTCCCAGATGGAGCTCACAGGAAGAACAGGCACTGAATTCTCACTTCACAGATGAGGAAGCTGAGGCACAGAGAAGTGAAGTGACTTGCCCATAGTCACACAGCAGACTAGTGTTGGAGCTGGGATTAGAACCCATATCTTTATGATTCCCAGGCCTGTGCTCTATCCATTAGGCAACACTGCTCAATTTTGAATCCACTACTGTTCTACGGTGTTGGACAAATATTGGCTGGTCATCTTTTCTTCCACAGAATGATATTTAACTAAAACATGCTATTTTCGTCCCTTTCTGGAAGATTTTAACTTCTTGAGGTTTGAAAGGAAAAAGAAAAACCCAGCAACAACAACAAAAAAACCTCACCTGCAATTACTTGTATCCCAGTTCTGATTTATCTGTTTTAATAAAGAAGCGCCTAGCTGCAAACTGCCTTTGACAAACTGTTTCATTATGCACACAAGCATGAATACTTTTTTAGTTGGTCATCAGCTCCTCGTTCTTAAGAAACATGGAGAAAATTCAGAGAGGAGAGCGGACTGGAGATAAATGAAAGGAAAACAAAAGAAAAAACTTTGATTAAGAAGCTGAAGCAGCCAAATTGTTATTGGACAGGTGCCATATTTCATTTCCAGAAGTGATTATCTAGTTGGGTTTTTTTTGATGATCCCGAAGATTGGAAGTTCATTATGGGCAGGGAACACGTCAACTAATTCCGTTGAATTGTACTCTCCCAAGTGCTTCGTACAGTGCTCTGCACATAGTAAGTGTTCAATAAATACTATTAATTGATTGATCCAGTCATCTTTCGTCTTGCTGTAACTGTGGGCAGAGAGTTGTGGGGGAGGGGGAGGAGGGGCAAGCATAATTAGCGAAGGTCCACAGGGGAGAACTAAGGGGAAGGTGGAGTACTTTAACACTAAAGATGCTTTGCCAATTCAGAGCATAGAACTCTGTCTAATTGTTCCCAGGTTTGCTGCAGGCCCCAAGGCTGTATATCTCCTGAACAAATCCCAGGTAGGAAGAATTGCACCTGCTTCTGTCTTTTTATCATTATTATTATTTTTATTTTCTTTTTAAATTCTTTGTATTATTAATATGGTATTTAAGTGCTTAAAAGGCACCAGGCACTGACTAAGCACTGGGGTAGAAACACGCTAATCAAGTTGGACCCAGCCCCTGACCCACATGGAGTTCAGTCTTAATCCCATTTTACACATGAGATAACTGAGGCCCAGAGAAGTGAAGTGACTTGTCCAGGGTCACACAGAAGACAAGTGATGGAGCCAGGATTAGAACGCATTACCTTCTGACACCGGGGCCCGTGCTCTACCCACTAGGTAGCTGTGCTTTGAACTGGGTCATATTTCTATTATCTCTGTTGCCGTGGTCTTGTTCTCTGTTGTCCCTCTGTGTCTCTTAGAATAGGTTCAACTTCGTTTCTCCCCTTGGAAACTCTACCTCAGAAATCCCACCCCAACTTTACCCCCTCGCTCTCCGAATCAAAAGTTGGCACCCCTATTCTTACCCAGCTTGGGCGGGGGGCTACTACAGTTTGAGGTCGACTTGAAAACAAATGACTTGCACATGAAAGAATTAGCAACCCTAACAGCCCAATTCCTCTTAATGGTAATGCGGTTAGCTCATAAGATTAGCTGTGTCTAAAGAGGACAAGAATAATAGGAAACATTCCTTGTTTCGGGTACGTTTAGAGGATCGAGAATTTCCTTCTGCTTTAAAACTAAATCAGCCAGAAAATAATAGAGCTCAGAAAGGGGCAGAATGTTCCCAGTTTTGGTACATATCTCTACACTCTCTTGCTTCCCTCTACCAGTAATTTATTCTGGTAGTCTGTTTTATCCATTAGATTAAAAGATTCTTGATTAGTTAATTGATGGTATTTATTAAGCACTATCTGTGTGCAGGGCATTGTACTTAGTGGTTGGGAGAGTAATAATAATAATGAAAATTAATAATATTGATGGTATTTGTTAATGGCTTACTATGTGCCAAGCACTGTTTTAAAGCACTGGGGTAGATTCAATTTAGTGAGACAGTCCCTGTCTCACATAGGGCTCACACTCTTAATTCCCATTTTACTGATGAGCTAACTGAGGCCCAGAGAAATGAAGTCAGTCGCCCAAGGTCACACAGCAGATGTGTGGCGGAGCCAGGACTGGAACCATGACCTTCTGACTCCTAGGCCTGTGCTTTAGCCACTAAGCCAGACTTGGTAGCCACGATCCTTGCCCTCAAGGAGCTTATAACCTAGATGGGGTGACAGACGTTAAAATAAATTACAGATAGGGGAAGCAGCAGACTATAAACTCGTAGTCATGGGCGGGGAATGTGTCTGTTTCTTGTTCTATTGTATTCTCCCAAACGTTTATTACAGTGCTTTGCACACACACTAAGTGCTCAATCAATTGAATAAATGAATGAAGGAAATATACATAAGGGTGGTAGGAGTGATTAAAGTAACAAAGTGCATAGGGAGAATAGACCCAAGTATATAGGTGATACAGAAGGGAGGAGAAGGTGAAAGGTTAATCAAATGATCGAGTATTTATTGAGCACTTACTGTGTTCAGAGCACTGTAGTAAGTGCTCAAAGGAGCAGAGTACAATAGAATTGGTAGACACAAACCCTGACCACAAAGAGCTTATCTTGAAGGAGATATATGTTTAGTAGGGCTTTGAAGATCTGAAGAGCTGAAGCTCTGTTGGATATGAAGGGGGAGAAAGGTTTTTTTTGAAAAATAGTATTTATATCTATGTGCCCCCTCTAGACTTATGGGGAGGAAACATGTCTGCCAATTCTGTTGGAATGTACTCTTTCAAGTACTTAGCATAGTGTTGTGCACACAGTAAGCACTCAATAAATACCATTGATTGATCAGTCGATTGATTGATTGCCAGGAAAGATACTAAGCACTGGATTAGAAGCAAGACGATCTGGTTGGACTTGGACCACGTTCCACAGGGGTGTCCACATCTTAATCCCCATTTTACAAATGACTTCCAGAGAAGTTAAGTGATTTACCCAAGGTCACATAGCAGATGAGTGTCAGAGCTGGGATTAGAACCCAGGTCCTCTAATTACTAGGCCCCTGCACTTTCCACTAGGCCACAGTGCTTTCCAGGAGGGAATTCCAGGTAGGTGGGAGGATGTGAGAGCAAGAATCATGATTAACAACTCTATTATATCCTTGCAAATCCTTAGTACTATACTCTGCAAGAGTATGTGCTCAATAAATATCATTTTTTCATGGGCTGATTTTCCACCAAATCGAGAGCTGGTGAGATGTTTGTGGTTCAGGCGGAAAGTCTGTTTAAGGAAAGAACCAAAATAGATCAATAAAAGGCCAAGATTAGTCTTGTTTTGTCTTATGCTGTCGAGCCATCTTCGACCCATAGCAACACCATGGACTCATCTCTTCCCAAATGCCCCACCTCCATCTGCAATCGTTCTGTAGTGTATTCATAGAGTTTTCTTGGTAAAAATATAGAAGTGGTTTACCATTGCTTCCTTCCACGCAGTAAACTTGAGTCTTCGCCCTTGACTCAAGTGGTTAAATTGAAAGATTTAAAAAATATTTGAGGAAGAATATGTAAGGGCAGTCAATAACAAAGAATTTTTATTAAAGATTTGGGAGGAATGCTAATGTAGGTAGCAGAGTGAAAGTTTGATCTTCTCCGTAAACCTTTTGAACATAGATTAAATGCTGTGTTTCGTGGTTAAATTAATTTTCCGTGTTCACGTCAGACTCCTTGATATATCCTTGCCCTTTTTAGTTTAGTTAAAACCTTCAATTATACCCCATTTCCCTCATCTGCTGAGAAGTCTTTATTTCACTGATGCTAGACCGAGTCCTCCTTAAGTGAACAGTGTAAGTTGGATTCCAAGTTTGGCCTGTTTCAGATCATCTGTCTCTTGATTCATAGTGAAGCTAATGGACAAAGAAAGTGTGAGCCAGGATGGTCAGCCTGAACAGTGACTTGCTTTAGCCCTTTATGGGATTGAGATCATTCCATCAGTCAATAATCAATCAATAATATTTATTGAAAGCCAATTGGGTGTAATCAGTCAATTGTATTTGTTGATCACTTACTGTGTGCAGAGCGCTGTACTAAGTGCTTGGGAAAGTTTACTTTAACAATATAACAGACACATCCCGTGCCTACAATGAGCTTGATAGTAATATTATTATTAGAAACACTATTACATATTAATAATAATTATTAACAATTTATAATGATGATAATTATGGTATTTGTTAAGGACTTACTATGTGCCAGGCACTGTACTAAGCACTGAGGTGGCACTGAGGTGGATACAAGCAAATTGGGTTGGACACAGTCCATGTCCCACGTGAGGCTCACAGTCTCGATCTTCATTTTACAGATGAGGTAACTGAGACACAGAGAAGTGACGTGTTTTGCCCAAGGACACACAGCAGACAAGTGGCAGAGCCAGGATTAGAACACATGACCTTCTGACTTCCAGTCCCACGCTCTATCCACTATACCACGCTGCTTACAGTTTAGAGGGTGCAGAGCACTGTATTAAACTCTTGGGAGAATGCAATAAAATTAGTAGACGTGGTATTTGCCTTCATGGAGGTCACAGTCAAATGGGACTGACGGACACTTAAATTCTAGATAAGTGGAAATAAGAAGAGTAAAGAAATACGTACATGAATGTCAGAGAGGGCAGTGGTGGTCATGCTGAAGTGCTCTGCACCCAATACACTGAACAGAAGTACAGTGCTCTGCACATGGTAAGCGCTCAATAAATATGATTGATTGATTGATTGATTGAAGCGACACTACGGTAGAGAAAAGCAGCATGGCCTAGTGGAAAGCACAGAGGCCTGGGAATCAGAAGACCTGGGTTCTAATACCGCCTCTGCCACATGCTGGCTCTGTGACCTTGGGCAAGTCCCCTTCACTTCCCTGTCCCTCAGTTTCCTCATCTGTAAAATGGGGTTCCAATTCCTGTTATCCATCCTACTTAGACTACGAGCCCCAGGGGACTGTGTTTGACACAAGTATGTTGTATTTCCCCACCACAATGCATAGTACAGGCCTTGCCACATAGTAAACACCTAACAAACACTATAGTTATTATGATTGTGAAAGGTGGAGGGAGTTCCAGGAAGGAGGCAAGGTATGAGCAAGAGGATGGCAGTGAGAGAGGTGAGAATGAGGCACTTGTTAGCTTGTGAAGAATGAAGCAGGTGAGCTGGGGTGGAGTGGAAGAAGAGAGAGGATTAAGTGGGGGGAAGAGAGATGATGGAAAGGCTGTAAAGCCAAAGGTCAGGAGTCATCAGAGAAACCACAGCTCGAGCACCTCTTTGACCCGGAGAGTCAAGGATTTGTCTATGTTCAGTGAGATCAGAGGCTTTTCTCCAATCAGAAATTAGCAAGGCCCCACAGGCCAGAATTAGAAAGCAGTCAGGCCCAGATTTAAAAGAAATCTGGAGACCTACAGACAACATTTTGACCTAATATCAAGCTCTGACCTGTGGCCCAGTCTCAGTTGAGAAACCTAGATAATGTGGACAGAGAACATGTCTATCAATTCCGTTATATTGTATTCTCCCAATTCATTCATTCATTTATTTGCACTTATTGAGCACTTACTGTGTGCAAAGCACCGGGCTAAGCACTCGCAAGAGTATACTATACCAATAAACAGACACATTCCCTGCCCACAACGAGCTAACAGCCTAGAACACTTAGTACAGTGCTCTGCACATGGTAAACTCTCAGTCAATATGATTAATTGGTTGATGAATGGCAGGCTAAAGTAAACTATCTTGAAACAATGACAACAATCAGATGAAAATTCATTCTCTAATTCCTCAGGCTCCTTGGCTTTCCAGTTTGGTTCATCCCATTCAACATTATAAATGTTGGGAAGTTAGGCTTCTTGTCCAAACAAATACCACTTCTTTCCCTCCTTGGAAGTCATTCTACCTTTTTTAGCCTTGGCCTTTTCTTTTGGGTGTAACTATGTATGTAGGTATGTATAATCAATTCTTCAGAAAGCTCTGAAGGTGAGGCTTCAAAGAATGCTTTAGTCATTTTGAGTAAGGGATCCCAATCAATCAAAGGGTATTTGTTGAATTCTGATTGTGCGTAGAGCACTGTACCAAGCTCTTGGGAGCATACACTATAAAAGAGTTGGTAGACACATTCCCTGCCCACAATGAGCTTACAATCTAGGGAAGTATAATGCCGTTTAATAGTAATAATCATAAATATGGCATTTGTTAAGCACCTACTATATGCCAAGCACTGGGTAGATGCAAGTTAATTAGGTCAGACACAGTCCCACATGGGGATCACACTCTTATCCCCATTTTACATGAGGTAACAGACACAGAGAAGTTTAGTGACTTGCCCAAGGTCACACAGGAGGCACATGGTGGAGCCGGGATTAGAACCTAGATCCTTCACTTCTCTGGGCTTCAGTTCCCTCATCTGTAAAATGGGGATTGAGACTGCAAGGCCCATGTGGGACAGCATCTACCCAGCGCTTAGAACAGTGCTTTGCACATAGTAAGCGCTTAATAAATGCCATTATTATAGAGAAGCAGCGTGGCTCAGTGGAAAGAGCCCGGGCTTGGGAGCCAGAGGTCTTGGGTTCTAATCCCAGCTCCGCCAATTGCCAGCTGTGTGACTTGAGGCAAGTCACTTCACTTCTCTGGGCCTCAGTTCCCTCTTCTGGAAAATGGGGATTAAGTCTGTGAGTCCCACGTGGGACAACTTGATTACCTTGTATCTACCCCAGCGCTTAGAACAGTGCTTTGCACATAGTAAGCGCTTAATAAATGCTATTATTATTATTATTATTATTATTCTGGCTCCCAGGCCCAATTTCGATCGACTAAGCAATGCTGCTGATTAGGTGTTCGTGTAGCCAAAAGTAGTTGCCTTTCTAGTTACTTTCACAGGCATGGCAAGGATCTCACCTTGGGAAACCAAGAGTGGCTAAAATACAGTATTAAGAAAAACTTCCTTTCATGAAGTCCTAATATGGATGGGTGTAACATTGTTTAAAAGTGTATCTAAAGATTGAGGTTTTTTCAGAAAATGATTAGGCATTTCATTTTACATCTTTGTGCCTTGAATATAACAGCAAATATAATTTCTTATCACTTGACCTAGGTGATCTAATTTAATTGCAGTTTTATTCAACCATTTACTATGGGCCAAGCATTCTACAAAGTGCTCGGGTAGATACAAGATAATCAGATCTGATTCCAGTTATCTGTTTTTCTATGGTACTCAGTTTTTTAAAAAATCAATTTTACCTTGCCCTTTGATTCGCTCTTGGACTTCAAAGTTCATAAACTCAAAAAGTAATAAAGCACACGGGTGCATGATTAAGATACAAAAAGCCAGAATGGTAAAGAAAGTTAAGTTCGAATTCCAGCATGGGGATAACAGACAAAACAAATGATAAACAGACCCACTATGGTGATATCTTCTTGTTTCCACTGCTCAGAGATAAAAATTTGCCCTCTAAACTCAATGGGGAGATAATACCTTTAAATTTACTTCCCAATTCTCTGCAGAATACATTTATTAAGAACATCAAACTGTTACTTGGGAAATGAAAAATGCATTTGTTTTAAGTGGTAACTGGAAAAAAGCCATAGCTGCTGGTTGTAAAGATAGAAAAACATGAAGCCACAAATTTGCTAAGGCCCAGATGAAGCAGAGAAGCCAAATAAAAATGTGTATAGAAAAGCATTGACAGAGGCTGTAAATTGGAATGAAACTTTAGTATCTGAAAGCAGATTAAAAAATCTATTGGTTTTTAATCTTCCCAGAACAATGAAGATGATTAACGTTAACCACTCGGGACCCTTTTAGAGATGCATTTATGACTGTTTCACAAGTGCCGAATCTTTAATTATAGCCTGTAAATACTTTTAACATCATTTTCTAAATTAAAACAAAAGTTTCTCTTCACTCAGAGCTCAGCAGGCACTGTTTTTCAGTTTGGCTCAAATGAGAGAATAAACTATAACAGACATGATGGCCAATCCACCAGGAGGTTAGCTTCACTTATCCTAGTTTTCTTCTATTTAATAAAAGGGGGTTGTATCCTGGTGGTCTTCATGTCTGCTTAGCGCTTGTTTTCTGATTTCTGTAAGGTTGTAGGGTTTGTTGAACTGAAGTCAGGCAGTTTCATGATAGGAAGTTAAACTTCACCTTCCGACAAAGCTCCTTGAGCTAAGAGTCGTCCTGTATGGGCTCCATCCTCGACCATGGAAGTGAACCTCATCTGGCTTTCCTCCTCCCTCTCCACCCTGGCCCTCACTTTCCCTCATTTAGAAGCAGTGGCCCAGTGGATAGAGCCCGGATCTGCGAGTCAGAAGGACGAAGTTTCTAATCCCCATTCTGCCACTTAATAATAATAACAATTATGATATTTCAAGGCCCTGCTGAGGGCTCACCTCCTCCAGGAGGCATTCCCAGACTGAGCCCCTTCCTTCCTCTCCCCCTCGTCCCCCTCTCCATCCCCCCATCTTACCTCCTTCCCTTCCCCACAGCACCTGTACATATGTATATATGGTTGTACATATTTATTACTCTATTTATCTATTTATTTATTTATTTTACTTGTACATTTCTATCCTATTTATTTTATTTTGTTGGTATGTTTGGTTTTGTTCTCTGTCTCCCCCTTTTAGACTGTGAGCCCACTGTTGGGTAGGGACTGTCTCTATGTGTTGCCAATTTGTACTTCCCAAGCGCTTAGTACAGTGCTCTGCACATAGTAAGCGCTCAATAAATACGATTGATTGATTGATTGATTAAGCGCTTACTATGTGCCAGGCACTGTACTAAGCGCTGGGGTGGATTTAAGCAAATTAGGTTGGGCACAGTTCCTGTCTCACATGGGGCTCATAGTCTTAATCCCCACTTTACAGATGAGGTAACTGAGGCGCAGAGAAATGAAGTGATTTGCCCAAGGCTACACAGCAGACAAGTGATAGAGCCTGGATTAGAACCCATGACCTTCTGACTGATTAGAACCCAGGCCCGTGCTCTAGCCACTATTCCAAGCTGCTTCCCACTTGTCTGCCGTGTGACCTTGGGCAAGTCAGAGGATAATAGGGTGAGGCCAAACCTCCTAGCATAGTTATGATTCAAACCTGGCTCAGGGTGAGATCACAAAAAATTTGCCAGCCCAACCTCAGGACACAAACTTATGTTTTATTCTACTCTTGAAAGGTGCCCCTGACTATTAAAAAAAATCCATTTTTAGCAGTGTTAATCTTTCAGCATGAAAACAATTCTCCCTGCTTCTTTCCCCCCATTCCACTTTATAAACAAGAATGTCTTAGGACCGCCTTGGTGTTGGCAGTAGATGAGGCAGAAACCGCAGGTGTGAAAGTATTAAGCGTGGCTAATAGCTATACAAAATCAACCCATCTTAATCTCCCCTGCTGTGAGGAGGTACTGAAAAATCAATTAGTATCACGGAAGGAATCTACAGCACTATTCCATTCACACCCCTTATCGCTAGTTGGCCTTCGCCATGTTTAAAATACAAAGTTAATTGATTAAGCGTGGTACAACACCTTCCAAAGTGGTCTCAGATGGTTTCATTTGAGCAGGACAAGCGGGCAAGGGGAGAGTTGATGGAGATGATGGATGATTGGTGGGGAGAACCCTGCTCCATTATCACCCCTGCGATGGGCAAGAGGTTGGGGTAGAGATTGCTGCGTGACTCTGGGCAACTCACTTTAGTTTTCTGGGCCTCCATTGCATCATCTGTAAAATGGGGATTAAGACTGTGACCCCCGTGTGGGACAGGGACTCTGTCCAACCTGATTAACTCATTTCTACCTCAGTGCTTAGGACAGTGTTTGGTACACAGTGCTTGGCGAAGAACTGTAAGCGATGTAGTTTCTGCGAGAAGGCAGGAGGATTTTACCGGCAGTAGAATTTCAATAACATCCCAGATATCGCACAGGCTCTTTTGCTTGAACAAGTTGATTTACCCTCCCCCTAAGACATTTATAGATCCGGTTAGCTACGGGGAACGGGTTTAAAGATTTCCTAGATTGGGCATACTGAACTACAAATGCGTTTCTGGACTGTGAGAGCGGGGCCTTAAATAGTTCCCCGAGGTTACTCCCGATGACTGCAGGGAGATAAGGCCCAGGAAATCGACGAGGAGGGAGAAACCAAATATTTAAAGTGCAGATCTGGCAGACTGCAGGACATATCCGTGCCCAGGAAAGAAAGGGCTTCCTGAGGTTCGGCAAGACACAATTACAGCCAAACTAGGCCAAATGCAAACACGCTGTCGGCTTCCCAGGATTTGGAAGGGCTAACTCAAACAGCAATGAGGGAAGACAAATATGCACATAAGGAAGACAGACAACTCAGTCACGCTGGGATCCCTGCCACAGGGAAGCAACTCAGCATTGGAAGGAACGAGTTGGTGCAATGAAGTCTGAATTCACAGAAAATGAAATTTTAGTGGGGTAAGCAGCCTCCCCAAGACACTCTTTAAAAGCCACAAAATGGCACTAGGGAGGACACTCTGTTCACACTGGTAATGTAATAGAAAAGCAGCGTGGCTCAGTGGAAAGAGCCCGGGCTTTGGAGTCAGATGTCATGGGTTCAAATTCCAGCTCCACCAATTGTCAGCTGTGTGACTTTGGGCAAGTCACTTAACTTCTCTGGGCCTCAGTTCCCTCATCTGTAAAAAGGGGATGAAGACTGTGAGCCCACCGTGGGACAACCTGATCACCTTGTATCCTCCCCAGAACTTAGAACAGTGCTTTGCACATAGTAAGCGCCTAATAAATGCTATCATTATTATTATTATTATGTTGCTCATGTTCCTTCCCTGCTTATAACTTGTCTATCCCACTGGTAACCTGTTCCTCACAACATGCTTTTGTCCTGGAATGGTCTCCTTCCTCATATCTGACAGACAACTACTCTTCCCCCACTTCAAAGCCTTACTTGGAAGCACGTCTCCTCCAAGAAGCCTTCCCCGACTGAGCCCTCATTTCCTCTTCTCCCACTCCCCTCTGCGATGCTCTTGCACTTGGATTTGTTCCCTTTATTCACCTCTCCCCTTCCTCAGCCCCACGGCACTTAGGTCCATATCTGTCATTTATTTCTTTTATTAATATCAATCTCCCCCTCTTGTCTATAAGCTTCTTGTGGGCAGGGAATGTGTCTACCAGCTCTGTTACATTGTACTTTACCAAGCACTTTGTATAGTGCGCTGCACATAGTAATTGTTCAATAAATACCATTGATCGATCGATCAATTTTATGAAATATTTCGAAGTCAGAAAGGTATCTCCATATTCTGAGTGGTAATGTTATGTGCTAATCTGTTCAGAGTGATATCTGTGGTACCTGCCCCCTTTCTTCTTCTTCTTCTTCTTCTTCTTCTTCTTCTTCTTCTTCTTCTACTTTTTAAGTACTTAATATGTGCTAAGCACTGTTCTAAGTGCTGGGGTAGATGCAAGTTAATCAGGTTGGACACAGTCCCTGTCTCACATGGGGCTCACATATTTAATCCCCATTTTACAGATGAGGGAACTGAGGCACAGAGAAGTGAAGTGACTTGCCCTGGGTCACGCAGCAGACATGTGGCAGAGCTGGGACTAGAATCCAGGTCCTTCTAACTCACTGGCCCATGCTGTATCCACTAAGCCACGCTGTCCGCTTAGACTGAAGCCCATTATGGACAAGGATGGGTCTATCATCATCATCATCATCATCAATCGTATTTATTGAGCGCTTACTATGTGCAGAGCACTGTACTAAGCGCTTGGGAAGTACAAATTGGCAACATATAGAGACAGTCCCTACCCAACAGTGGGCTCACAGTCTAAAAATATCATCTCTTATTCATCCATTCATTCATTCAATCAATCATATTTATTGTTCATTCATACAGTACTGTGCACACAGTAAGCCCTCAATCAATGCTTTAGATTGATTGATTGATTATACAGGAATGGGGAAAAAATTCGTAGGGATCATTGAGGGAGGGCACTTCTGGTTCAGAGGCAAATGGAAGGTCATTGCCTTGTCCTACGCTGTCGAGTTATCTCCGACCCATAGCAACTCCATGGACCCAGCTCTCCCAGAACGCCCCACTCCATCTGCAATCGTTCCGGTAGTGGATCCGTAGAGTTTTCTTGATCTAAATCTGGAACTGGTTTACTATTGCCTTCTTCTGCGCAGTCGACTCCAGTCTCCACCTTCGACTGTCTCCCATGCTGCTGTTGCCCATCACAGGTGAGTTTTGACTTGTCGCAGATTGCCTTCCCCTCGCTAGCAACTGCCCAAGCTAGGAATGGAATGGGTAGGCCTCTGCTTGACTCTCTCCTGTAGCCAAGACTGGTAGAGTACTGGAAAATCTCCAGAAGTGATCCTGAGATTTGGGGGGAGGGTCATTAGGTCCTATGCTTCCAAGCATATTTGGAAAACTCGAGGTAAGTCGTCCAGTTGTGACTCTCATACCTTACAAGCCTTCATTTGGAAAAGAGAAGATCTTTGCAAATAATCATAATGATGGTGATATTTATGCCAAACATTCTACTCACCTCTGCGGTAGATATGAGATAATCAAGCGGGACAGTCCCTGTCCCACACAGGTCCCACAGTCTAGGAAGGAGGGAGAGCAGGTATTGAATTCCCACTTTACTGCTGAGGCGACTAAGGCATAGAGCAGAGTCACTTGCCCAAGGCCACATAGCAGGCAAGTGGTAGAGCCAGGATTAGAACCCAGGCTCTCTGATTCCCAGGACCATGCTCTTTCTACTAGACCTCAGTGCTTGGGAGATGCTAAGCACTGGGGTAGATGCAAGACTATGACACATTCCCTATCTTGCATAAGGTTAGCAATCTATTTTGTTCCCATTATACAGATGAAGAACTGAGGCTCAGAAAGGCTAACTGACTTCTCCAAGGTCACACGTTAGCTAGAGGGATTCAAACCCGGATCTCTCTGACTCTCAATTCCATGCTCCATACACTGGGCCATGCTGCTCCTTTGGATCGTTTTTGGTAAAATAAGTTAGGGAAAAAAATATTCTTTAGGAAACCGATTTGCCATGTACCCAACATCCGAAGAAGACTAGTGAATCTGTCATTGGTGCTGTTGGATGCTAATTTGTGTGTAGAAATGAAGTGACAGACCGTTATTTCGCCTTCAGTTTTTTTTTGTCATAAATGCAGTGATGAAGTCTTCCAGACATGTGCATTTAGTATGAAACACTGAAGGGATGTTTTAGATCAGATTTATGGGTTTATATTTTTCTTGTTTGAAAGCTACATTTATGCATCATCGCTGAGGTTTCAAATCAACACAAGGGTGTCGTGTCACTCACAGTAATGACTCAGTAAGTTGGGGTTGACTCCGTGTAAGCTCGTATGGGTAGGGATCAAATCTGCCAACTCTGTCTCAGGGGTATAGTGCTCTGCACATAGTAAGCGTTCAGTAAGTACTATTGATGATGATGTAGAATGACAGAAATAATTGAATAGAAATATTTTCCAAAACAAGCCGGTGATCAAGTCAGAAAGTCTAGGGATGTAGGAGTCCACAGGAGGTTTAAGAGTCTGTCTGAGGCTGGGGAGGAGTTCTAATGAGACTCCTAGCTAAAAACTTTAGAGGGGAGGAGAGAAGGAAAAACAAAGTGGAAGGAAGGGGAGGGGAAATGCAAAATGGAAATGATGTAGAACAGGTGCAGAAACTCCTGAACAAATTAACCTGAATTTTATTAGTAATTATTTTCCCCCTTGGAGTAGGATTTAACAAGGCCCAGTAGATAGAGCATGGTCCTGGAAGTCAAAAGGACATGGATTTTAATCCCGACTCTGCCACTTATCTGTTGTGTGACCTTGGGCAAATCATTTCACTTCTCCGGGCCTCAGTTACCTCAACTGTAAAATAAGGATTAAGACTGTGAGCACAGTTGGGAGGAGCTAACCTTACTTTTCAAACAGATTTACTCTCAGGTGAAAGCAATGAATTTGTACACTAAAGTAATAATAATAATGGTATTTGTTTAATGCTTATTATGTGTGAAGCACTGTTCTAAGCGCTGGGGGGGATACAAGGTGATCAGGTTGTCCCATGTCGGGCTCACAGTCTTAATCCCCATTTTGCAGATGAGGTAACTGAGGCGCAGAGAAGTTAAGTGACTTGCCCAAGGTCACACAGCTGACAAGTGGCAGAGCTGGGATTCGAACCCATGACCTCTGACTCCCAAGCCCGGACTCTTTCCACCGAGCCATGCTGCTTCTCTAACAATTATGTTATTCTATAACTGTATTACTAACGGAACTTCTGAAGTAGGAATTATGTTATTATATAACTGTATTACTAACGGAACTTCAGTTATTGAAACTGGGTCCAATTAGTGAGAGCCCCTTGCTGTAAATGACACTCAAAGAATTGCATGGTCAGATTAGATTGAAAGTACTGGGAATTTTCTTGGAAAATGAATAGATTCCTCCATTGAACAGTTCTTCATTTAGGGCACTGTCTCTCTTCTCTTTAACATTCTGGTTTGGCAGTCCCTGCAAAAGCTTATCTTTCACACCCTTTCCATTGGAGCACTTTGGAATAGAGAAATTAAGAGCTGTTTGTTTTCTGCATGACATTAGTAGTGAGTAGCATTTTGCAGGGCCTATTTGTTGTGGCCCATTGTTGGGTAGGGACCATCTCTATATGTTGCTGACTTGTCCTTCCCAAGCGCTTAGTACAGTGCTCTGTACACAGTAAGTGCTCAATAAATACGATTGAATGAATGAATGAATGGTGCATAGTATTAGGCACTTGAGAAGTTCAGAATAACAAAGTAAACAAATCCTTGCTCACAAGTTTACACAAGCAAAAAAAAAATAGATTATAATATAGATCTTTACTGAACAGGATGCAAAAGATAACATCTCAAAAATGTACAAGTGCACATTTCTTCAATCATTTGGTCATGCAACTAATGATTGGTGTTATCGCTTTGATATATTCTTTTGGGAATTTTTTTTAATAATTTGGGAAATCTTGAGTTCCCTTTGAATTGTTCCATTATCCTAAGGAAAATCATTCTGTGCTGTTGTTACACTTAAAACCCTAATGACATGGATAAAGTCATTGACACTTAAGTCCCCCTCTAGACCATAAACTCATTGTGCAGCGTGGCTCAGTGGAACGAGCATAGGCTTGGGAGTCAGAGGTCATGGGTTCGAATCCTGACTCCGCCACTTAGCTGCATGACCTTGGGCAAGCCACTTAACTTCTCTGTGCCTCAGTTACCTCATCTGTAAAATGGGGATGAAGACTGTGAGCACCACATGGGATAACCTGATCACCTTGTATCCCCACAGGGCTTAGAACAGTGCTTTGCCCATAGTAAGCGCTTAACAAATACCATCATTATTACTGTGGGCAGGGAATGTGTCTCTATTGTTGCACTGTATTCTCCCAATCACTTGGTACAGTGCTCTGCACACAGAAAGCACTCAATAAATATGATTGATTGATTAATAGGGACTGTGTCCAACCCAATTACCTTATATCTACCCCAGAGCCTGATATACAGTAAGTGGTTAAGGAACACCACTATTATTAGTACTATTTCATCCCCATTTTACAGCTAAAGAAATTGAGGTGCAGAGAAGTTTAATGGCTTGCCCATCATCACACAGTAGACAAGTGTCTACTAAATGGGATTGTCTTTTATCCTGGAAGAGGATGCCACGTCCCAAGGAGAGGGTCACTAGTGTGAGACTGAGGCATGTTCATCATTCCTGATTGGGGAATATTTACATGTTCATGCTTAAAAAGGAAGTTAATACATGCATGGGTAGATGCCCCTACTGGGTGACTTTCAGCAAGTCATTTAGCCTCTCTGGGCCTCAGCTCTTCATCTGTAAAATGGGGATAAAATAGATTGTGAGCCCTATGTGAGACTGGGAAGGTGTCTGATTTTACAACTTTTCAGCTTCCTTTTTTAATGACCCTCTTCCCAGTGGTTCTCACTAGATTGGCCAGGATCTAATTTTTACCACCCTCATCCAGGTGTAAGAACTTCAGTAGACATTCTGTGCTGTTTTTTTTTTCTTCTGAATATTTGCAAGAGGAGGTAGAAATACTTTGAAGAACTCCCTGGTAATTATGAAGCTGGATTCTAAGTAGACTTTAGTAGAGCGCAGCCTGGATTTTTAATATCAAGCCATTTTGCTTCATGATCTGCTTTGTATTGCTTGAAGAATGACTTATGAGCTCACTTGTGCTGTTTTGAAATTTTTGAAGTAGTATCTAATTGCAACCCCCCCAAAAAAAAGAATTGTTTGTCTAATTATGCTCCCCCTTGCTAATATGAATATTGTTGATGTGTCTTGTTTGTAGGATAAGGTGTAAAGCACTTCAGGCACGTTGGAGATTCAAAGTTGCCTTCTTTGCCCTTCCACTAGAATAATAATAATGGTATTTGTTAAGCTCTTATTATGTGCTAAGCACTGTACTAAGCACCGAGGTGGATACAAGTAAATTGGGTTGGACACAGTCCCTGTCCCACATAGGACTCATGGTCTCGATCCCCATTTTACAGATGAAGTAACTGAGGCCCAGAAAAGTGAAACAAACTGTCCAAGGTCAGACACAGCAGACAGTGGCAGAGCTGCAATTAGGACCCGGGTCCTTCTGATGTCCAAGCCTGTGCTCTATTCACTAGGCCGTGTTCATTCATTCATTCAATCAGTCAGTCAATCGTATTTATTGAGCACTTACTGTGTGCAGAGCACTGTACTAAGTGCTTGCTAAGTACAAGTTGGCAACATAACTTGTACTACAACTATAACTTGTACCTGTACTAAGCAACATAACCATATTGCTTCTCAGGACTCACTTCCAATCCACCAGGATGGAGAAGCAGCGTGGCTTAATGGAAAGAGCGCGGGCTTGGGAGTCAGAGGTCATGGGTTCTAATCCCAGCTCCGCCACTTATCAGCTGTGTGACTTTAGGCAAGTCACTTGACTTCTCTGTGCTTCAGTGACCTCAGCTGTAAAATGGGGATTAAGACTGTGAGCTCCACGTGGGACAGGCTTGATTACCTTGTATCCCTCCATCATCATCAATCATATTTGTTGAGCGCTTACTATGTGCAGAGCACTGTTCTAAGCGCTGTAAGCTCTGCACATAGTAAGCACTTAACAAATGCCAGCATTATTATTATTATCATCCTCTGTGCTTCAGTGACCTCAGCTGTAAAATGGGGATTAAGACTATGAGCCACACGTGGGACAACCTGATTACCTTGCATCTCCCCCAGCGCTTAGAACAGCGCTTGGCACATCGTAAGCTTTTAAAAAAATATTATAAAAAAAGTCTTCCCCCTTGAGCTATCCACCTAACAGTGAATAGCCTTTTGGATAGTATTCTGGAGCAGCTGCCTGCCTGCTGAAATAGCCGCTTTAGAAGCATATTCCCAGGAGACTGGTAACACAATTATGGACCATTTTGCCTGGTCAGCAATACAGTGCTGGGAGGTGATGAGCTAAAGGAATACCAGCCTGCAGCCGATAAAACCTGTACCCAAAGAAAGATCTTCAGCAGCAGCGGAGAACAATGCAGGGACCCCAGTCGAATTTCTAAGCAGTCTGGGAAACCGATATTTTAAAGCCTCAGGGAAGCACACTGTCAGTCAGGGTAATTCACTAGGTTAACAGGCAGATGAGCCAGGTGTGTGTGTGTGAGAGAGAGAGAGAGTGTCCAGGGAGGGTTGCTGTTGGAGTCTGCGCTGGAGTCTGGGACAATCAGAAAGGTGAGAACTGGGTTTTCTAGACTCTCCCCTGGGCGAAGATGAATGCAGCTGCCCAACAAATATTATTTTTCCACTCTCACAGTAGAGAATGTGGGCCCAGTGACACATTGGCGTGGCCTAGTAGGAAGAGCATGGGCCTGGGAATTGGAAAGTCATGGGTTCTAATGCCGCCTCTGTCACTTGTCTGCTGTGTGACCTTAGGCAAGCCACCTCACTTCTCTTTGCCTGTTAGCTCATCTGTAAAATGGGGATTGAGACTGCGAACCCCATACGGGACAGGGACTGTATGCAACTCGATTTGCTTGTGTCCACCCCAGTACCTAGTACAGTACTTGGCATATAGTAAGTGCTAAACAAGTATCGTTATTATTGGCCTTTTTGGGACAGGGACTGTATGCAACTCGATTTGCTTGTGTCCACCCCAGTACCTAGTACAGTACTTGGCATATAGTAAGTGCTAAACAAATATCGTTATTATTGGCCTTTTTGACCATATTCACAGGCATGGAGAGGAACTCACTGGCGATAACATCATCTGGGAATTTGAAGACTGCCCCCCTCCCTAACCCCACTACATCCACACATCCACACTCTCTCTCTCTCACTCTCTCACCCAGTGGGAAGAGCATGGCCCTGGAAATCAGAGAATCTGGGTTCTAAGTCCAGCTTTGCCACTTGCCTGTGTGACTCCAAACAGGCAAGTGTGGCTGGCCTGCGTGACTGAGTGACTGAGATAAGTCACTCAGCTTCTTGGTGCCTCACTTTTCTCACCTGTAAAATGAGGATAAAACACTTGTCCTCCCTCCTACTTATATTACGAGCCCCGTGTGGTTAGTTGTTGGAGTGTGGTCGGCACTTAAGGAAAACCATTCTTCTTATTATTACAGCTTAGTGATGGTTCTGGTCATTTGGGGAGCCAGTCTGAGGCAAAGATGGATGGAATACATTTTCCCTTTCCCTCTGCAAAGAACAGTTGAGTGGCAAGAGCACAGGTTTAGTAGTCTGAGGACATGGGTTCTAATCCCGGCTCTGCCACCTGTCTGCTGTGTGTGACCTTGGACAACTCACTTTTCTTTTCTGTGCCTCAGTTCCCTCATCTGTAAAATGGGGATTAAGACTGTGAGCCCCATGGGGGACAAGGACTGTGTCTGACCTGATTGCCTTGTAGCTACCTCAGTGCTTAGCACATAGTAAGTGCTTAACAAATACACAATAATTACATGAGGGGAGCTGGCTGCAGGTGAAAACATTTATTAAAATGCTGGGGAAGTAGAGGCTGTTGGGTCAAACTCGATGCTTCCAGGTCAAATAGTCAGTCAGTCAGTACTGTTTATTGAGTGCTTACCATGTACAAAGTACTGTACTGAGCACTTGGGAAAGTATAATGCAACAAAATGAAAGACATGTTCTCTGTCCACAACAAGCTTACAGTCTAGAGGGGGAGATAGACATTAATATAAAGAAATGAATGACAGATATGGACCTAAGTGTTGGGTAGGGACCGTCTCTATATGTTGCCAACTTGTATTTCCCAAGCGCTTAGTACAGTGCTCTGCACACAGTAAGAGCTCAATAAATACGATTGATTGATTGATAAGTGCTGTGGGGTTGGGAGGGAGGAGTCATTCATTCATTCAATTGTATTTATTGAGCACTTACTGTGTGCAGAGCACTGTACTGAGAGCTTGGATAGTACAGTTTGGCAACAGATGAATAAAGGGAGCAAGTCAGGTCGATGCAGAAGGGAGTTGAAGAAAGGGAAAAGAGAGTTTAGACAGGGAAGGCCTCTTGGAGGAGATGTGCCTTCACTGAGGCTTTGAAGGGGGAGAGAGTAATTGTCTATCGGCTATGAGGAGGGAGGGCAGGATGTGGGCGAGAGGTCAGTGGTGAGAGAGACAAGATTGAGGCATTTATTGAGTTCTTAATGTGTGCAGAACACTGTACTATTCACTTGGGAGAGTGCAATAGAGCAATATAACAGACACATTCACTGCCCACAACAAGCTTGCAGTCCAGAGCAGTGAGAGATCTGAGACTACCACCTCCTGGCACCTATGCCCGGCTGCTTTGGCTGCGGACAGTGTCCAACTATTAGAGACGCTGAGTTTGCCTGTTATTTCCTTCTCTTTGGGTTTGTCCTCCCCCAAGCCTTTGAGATCTTGAGCCTACCGTGGACCCCAGGTCCGTGTCTAATTTCAGGTCCTTGTGGTTTTCCTCAGCATTTGTGAGCCACGGGGAATTGGTTGATTTTCCTGGACAGGCAAGGCGAGCTTGAGCCAAATGGGGAAATCAATCAATCGTATTTATTGAGCGCTTACTGTGTGCAGAGCACTGTACTAAGCGCTTGGGAAGTACAAGTTGGCAACATATAGAGACAGTCCCTACCCAACAGTGGGCTCACGGTCTGGAAAGGGAAGCTTCTGTCGAACAATGTCAATTCCAACCCTATCAACTCGACTTCCAGCAAAGCATCACTAGACAGACCCTCTCTGCCACTTTCGTTACACAACAAGTCTCAGTTTAGAGCCATCTGGGCCAGGGACAATATCATTCAAGCTATTCCTGGTAAAAAAAAGTCTCCCATTAATTGAGCCTTCCCCATTCATCTTTTTTTTTTTTTGCGTTCGTGTCAATATTTTGAAATTCGATGTGAGTTGGGCTTCTGACCAAATGTGATGGTGCAATTTCGATCCCCTCCAAGGATTTTTCCTTTCGAGTAGGTAGTCTGCAACAGCAGAAAATAAAATGGAGTGATTTTACAGAGAATGGATTTTTTCATGAATAAATTGATATGAGCTGGTACATTCAACGTGGAAAATTCACTTTTTGATATGTTAAATTTAGGAGCCTCTTAAGCTATGACTTTCCTGCACTCTCTTTGAATGATGAAGACTTCATTTCTGAAATTTGTCTGGGGAATTTTACAGACTGGGAAGACCATATTTCTTTTTATATGGTATCCTGGGGCTCCAACTCTATTGTTATTTCCAGTCAGGGTTGAATTTTCTATACGTCGTTTTATTAAGGATTTCTAGAGCAGGATGGGTTTGGAGAATGATGACAACTGGGCTTGTCAACGTGTATCCAGGTTGTAGCTGAAACAAACATGTTTCCATTGGAGCCTCCTGTGATTGAGGATGTTGAAATATATATTAGGTGGTCCTTCTCAACCACCTAGAGTAGTAGTGTGGCTCAGTGGATATATCACGGGCCTAGGAATCACAAGGAAGTGGATTCTATTCCCAGCTCTTTCACTCTGCTGTGTGACTTTGGGCAAGTCACCTGTGCCTCAGTTTCCTCATCTGCAAAATGGTGATTTAGACTGCGAGCCCTATGTGGGACAGGGACTGTGTCTAATCCGATTATCTCGTAACAATTAATCAATAGTATTTATTGAGCACTTACTGCATACAGGGCACTGTACTAAGAGCTTGGGAGGATATCAACGTTGCAGAATGTTAGACACGTTCTCTGCACCTGGTTCATAGTAAGTGCTTAACAAGTACCATAAAAACAAAACAACAAAGAAAGAACGGCTGTCTTAGAGAAATTGGGTCAGAACAGGAGCCGTTTTTGGCTGATACCTAGAACTTTCTTGCTGATTAGGTGATCATTCACACCTCAATGAAGCAGCTTTGCCGGCAGTCCTCTGACAACAGAACCACCTCAGCAGCCAAGCACTCGCCAAAACATTCTGATCTGTCTTTCTCTAGTTGTTTTTCTTTCCTTTTCAATGTATAGTAAATCAGTAGAGCCTTCATCTCCCAAATGGATGACTTGGCTTAACTGAGCTGTAACAAAGCCCGGTTAAACTCACTTTACCCTTCTGCTTTAGAACACCCAACATTTTCCCAGTATAATTTTAGGTAGATGCCAAAGGCACTTTCGTACTATGACCTGTTGCAATTGAATGAAAGAAGATTGTTGTCCCCGAGTGCTTAGTAGAGCGCCTTGCACGCAGTCTTCTTCAAACGCCATTGAGTCATTTCCTATTCATAATGACTTTATAATAATAATAATAATAATGGCATTTATTAAGTGCTTACTATGTGCACAGCACTGTTCTAAGCACTGTGGAGATTACAAGGTGATCAGGTGTCCCACGGGGGGCTCACAGTCTTAATCCCCATTTTACAGATGAGGTAACTGAGTCACAGAGAAGTTAAGTGACTTGTCCAAAGTCACACAGCTGACAATTTATGGACATCGTACCCATAGAATTTTCTTGGTTATAAAATAAGAAAGTGTTTTCCTACTGCCTTCTCTCACGCAGTAAAAACTTAAGTCTCTGCCGTTGTCTTTGATGAACATTTTGATCACTTGATCATCCGCCTTTGACTCTTTCCCATGCCGCTGCAGGGAAATGTCTGACACTTCAGTTTAGACCTTTCCATTCTTGTAACCCTGATGAGAGAATATCCGCATTGACATAGCTCTAAGCTTCACTGGCATACACAAACTCTCCGGCTGTGATAAAGTGTTGATTCATAGGAGAGCCTGCACATAATAAAGGCTCAATAAATGCCATTGATGATGATGAGGAAGAGGAGGACAAGAAGGAGGAGCAGAGGAGATGGGAGGGTGTAGGAATGGGAAAGGAGGGAAGAGGAGGTGGATCTAGGAGGTTATGTCCTGGAACAGTTTGATGACACAAGTGTGATAGGGGTGTGCATGACAGAGATCTAAAGAGGGGCAGTGTTCTCTATGGCCAATAAACCTTTCAATTAATAGATTGATAATACGGGCTTTGGAGTCAGAGGTCATGGGTTCAAATCCCAGCTCCGTCAATTGTCAGTTGTGTGACTTTGGGCAAGTCACTTAACTTCTCTGTGCCTCAGTTCCCTCATCTGTAAAATGGGGATTAAGACTGTGAGCCCCACATGGGACAACCTGATCACCTTGTTTTCCCCCAGCGCTTAGAACAGTGCTTTGCACGTAGTAAGTGCTTCACAAATACCATTATTATTATTATTTATTGAGCACCTATTTGTGCAGGATTAGGTGCCTGGGAGAATACACTTGGAGCAAAGCACAGGTGCACTTAATAATAATAATAATAATAATAATTGTGATATTTGTTAAGCCTTTCCTATGTGTCAGGCCCTGTTCTAAGTGCTGGGGTGGATACAAGCAAATCGGTTTGGATACAGTCCCTGCCCCACACGGGGTGCACAATCTTAATCCCTGTTTTACAGATGAGGTAACTTTTCTGTGAAACAACTTGTCCAAGGACACACAGCAGAAGTGTGTTGGAGGGGGATTAGAACCCAGATCCTTCTGACCCAGGGCCAGGCTCTATCCACTAGTTCATGCTGCTTCTCCTTAGTCAGGAGGAAAAATGTGGAAAATGGTATTCTTCAGACAAATCATCATCATCACCAAGAACGACATTTAATTATTTATTTTTTATGGTATTTGTTAAGTGCTTACTATGTGCCAGGCTCTGTGTGGAAGCATGGGGTAGATAAAAACTAGTCAGGTTGGACACAGTTCCTGTCCACAAAGGGCTCACAGTCTTAATTCCCATTTTACAGATAAGGTAACAAAGGCTCAGAGAAGTTGAGTTCATTCATTCATTCAATCATATTTATTGAGCACTTACTGTGTGCAGAGCACTGTACTAAGCACTTGGGAAGTACAAGTCAGCAACATATAGAGACGGTCCCTACCCAACAACAGGCTCACAGTCTAGAAGGGGGAGACAGACAACAGGCAGACAGGCATCAAAATTGTCAGAGCAAATAGAATTAAAGCTATATGCACATCATTAACAAAATAATAGTAAGTATGTACAAGTAAAATAAATACAGTAATAAATCTGTACAAACATATATACAGGTTCTGTGGGGAGGGGAAGGAGGTAGGGCGGGGGGGATGGGGAGGAGGAGAGGAATAAGGGGGCTCAGTCTGGGAAGGCCTCCTGGAGGAGGTGAACTCTCAGTAGGGCTTTGAAGGGAGGAAGAGAGCTAGCTTGGCGGATGTGCGGAGGGAGGGCATTCCAGGCCAGGGGAGGATGTGGGCCGGGGGTCGACGGTGGGACAGGCGAGACTGAGGTACAGTGAGGAGGTTAGCGGCAGAGGAGCGGAGGGTGTGGGCTGGGCTGGAGGAGAGAAGGGAGGTGAGGTAGGAGGGGGCGAGGTGATGGACAGCCTTGAAGCCGAGAGTGAGGAATTGCCCCGGATCACAAAGTGGTGGAACCAGGATTAGAACCCAAGTCCTCTGACCACCAAACCTGGGCTTTGTTCACTAGGACATGTTGCTTCTCACACTGCTTGAGACTCCAACGGGAGAAGATTGATCCAGCATTGGGGAAAGGGCCTTATGGTGCAGACTGCTTAGGAGAGTACAATACAACAGAATTGGAAAGTACATTCCCTGCCCAAAAAGAGCTTAAGTGGAAGTTTAAATCCTTTCTGCAGCAGGCTGAATGCAAGGAAGCTTAGTCCACAAAAATGATGGTCTTTGAGCATCTCACCACTTAAGGCACAGTCATCCTCAGTGAGAAATGGCCACAGAGTGTCTGTTTTCAGCGGTATTTTTAAGTGCTTACTGTGGGCACTGTTCTAAATGCTGAGGTAGATGGAAGTTAATTGGTGGAGACACAGTCCCTGTCCACCTGTGGCTCACAGTCTCAATCAATCAATCAATCAATCAAAATTTAAGGAGCACTTGCTGTACTAAGGGGTAAGTAGGAGGGAGAACTGGTAATAATAATAATAATAATCATGGTATTTGCTCAGCGCTTACTATGTGCCAAGCACTGTTCTAAGTGCTGGGGTAGATACAAGGTAATCAGGTTGGACACAGTCCCTGTCCACATGAGGCTCACAGTCCTAATCCCCATTTTACAGATGAGGTAACTAAGACATAGAGAAGTTACGTGACTTGCCCAAAGTCACACAGCTGACGAGTGGTGGAGCTGGGATTAGAACTCACAACGTCAAAGTCCCAAGCCTGGGCTCTTGCCACTAAGCCATGCTGCTTCTCATAACAATATTAATTGTGGTATTTGTTAAGCGCTTACTATGTGCACTGTTCTAAGTGCTAGAATAAATACAAAATTATTAGGTTGGATGCAGTCTCTGTCCCAGAAAGGGCTCACAGTCTTCATCCACTTTACAGATGAGGAAACTGAGGCCCAGAGAAGTGAAGCGACTTGCCCAAGGTCACACAGCAGACAAGTAGCGGAGTTGGGATTAGAGTCCGTGGCCTTCTGACTCCCAGGGCCGTGCTCTAGTCACTAGGCCATACTGCTTCTACTGTTGTAGTATTGTTGTCTGGCAGAGGAGAGGGCCAAATTGAAACGGGTAAGAAGAATTTAGGGGGACAAAGTCAGAGAGTTGTCTGGATTTCCTCCAACAGTGCTCCATAGATCGGGCAAAGGAGCAGAGGAGACTATGAAGGTCATCCAGGGTTGGGGGTTACAAGATACAAGATCAGCAGAGAGACGGGGGAGCAAGAGAGTTGGGTTCAATGGAGAGGGTGATGCTGAGGGGGTTGATTTGTGCATCAAGAGACAGAAATTTGGGTATGGAGACCAAATGGGATAGGCCAACTAGACTATTGAAGGGGATCAAAAGAATGGAGGTCTCTGTGGGGGAACAGGACAGATCTGTGGAGAGTGGTTGTCTGGGAAAGAGCGCAGGTGAGGAGGTTGGGGTCTGGTAGAGATATTCCAGAATGGGTGCAGTTGGAGATTGTACAGTGACTGGTGAATATAAAATCAAGTGCGTGGTCCAGTTGGTGAGTGTGTGAGATGGGGTGTATGGTTGTACATATTTATTACTCTATTTATTTATTTATTTATTTATTTTGCTTGTACATTTCTATCCTATTTATTTTACTTTGTTGTTATGTTTGGTTTTGTTCTCTGTCTCCCCCTTTTAGACGGTGAACCCACTGTTGGGTAGGGACTGTCACTATGTGTTGCCAATTTGTACTTCCCAAGCACTTAGTACAGTGCTCTGCACATAGTAAGCGCTCAATAAATACGATTGATTGATTGATTGATTGATGGGTTGGAGGAGAGTGAGAAGAGTGGCCAGCAGAAGGATTGTAGAGTCCACTGGTATCTTTGTGCAAACCCTAGTATTCTCAGGAGAGGAAGACAGAGCTAATAATAATAATAAGAATAATTTTGGTATGTGATAAGCACTTACTATGCGCCAAACACAGTTGTAAGTGCTATAATAGGTACAATATAATCAGATTAGACACAATCCCTGTCCCACATGGCTCTCGCATAGGAAGGAGGATAATTTACTCCCAACTTTACTTCTGAGAAAACTGAGGCACAGAAACTTTAGATGGCTTGCCGACAAGTGGCGAAGACAGGATTAGAACCCAGGCCCTCTCTCCCGGGGCATGTGCTCTATTCACTAGGCTGTACTGCTTCTCTTATTCATTTAGGGAATAGATGAAAAGCCACAAAACTCTCTTGCTGCCCAGTGTATTTTCTGGTTTTCACAGTGCCCATTTAAGTGAGGCCAACACAAACCTGAGAGAACATAGATGGATTTCTTTCTTCGGAGAAGAATTTGCTCACCGGGTAGCTTGGCTAAGTTTATTACTGCAGCCATTTAGTGCTAACCCTGTAATTATCTGGCTAGGTGATGGATGGGCATAATTGCAACTTGAAGACGGTGGAATGTGTACAGTATGTACTCCCAGCAGAAAACAGTTACTTCTGCGGGCAGACAATACAGTACATACGCTGGTTTTCTTTTGTGGACTCTTGAATGATTTGGCACCATTTGCAAATCAGTGCCATTGTAAGCTGAAGGTATGTTTCAGCAAGAAATCATCGCAGAGGCCTAAAAGTGCATTCCCACCCACCTCTACTCTGCCAATTCTTCCCATTTGGTGAACTTAAACAGCAGTTGTGAAGCAGCATGGCATAGTGGAAAGAGCCTAGGCCTGAGAGTCTGAAGACCTACATGGGTTCTAGTCCTAGTTTTGCCAATTACCTGCTCTGTGATCCTGGGCAAGTCACTTCACTTCTCTGGGCCTCCGTTCCCTCATCTGTAAAATGGGGATTCAATATGTGTTTCTCCCTCCTACTTAGGCTGTGAGCCCCGTGTGAGATCTGGTTATCTTACATCTTCTGCAGTGCTTGTTACAGTGCTCAACAAACACCACAGTTATCGTTATCTTCATCATCATTATTAGTATTGCTATTATTATGATTTTAAATGACCTATCCGTACACATACATATTCCGAAGCATACACATATATAAAAATAGATTGACACATGGATAGATGGGAGAGACTAGAAGCTCGTTCTTTACACTGTACGCGCCTTGTGGATAAGGAATATGTCTACCAACTCTGTGACATTGTACTCTCCCAAGTGCTTAATACAGTGCTCTGCACACAGCAGGTGATTCATAAATACAATTGATTGATTGATAAATAGAGATGTCATAGAGCGATAGATGGATCCCTGCAGTGGGCCCAGAAGAAAGAGATCAGCTCTGGGAATCAGGATTGTAGTCCCAGCCCTGCTGGTAGAGGAAGGCTCCGTTTCTGACCACCTCCGAGGGAATTCTTTTTCCTTTTTTTTTCTAAGTTCTATCATTAAACTCTTACTATGTGCCAGGCACTGTACTAAGCACTGGGGTAGATACAAGCTAATAAAATTGGACACAGTCCATGGTTCCACATGGGGCTCACAGTCTTCATCCCCATTATAGAGATGAGGTAACTGAGGCCCAGAGAAGTGAAGTGATTTGCCCAAGGCCATGCAGCAGACAAGTGGCAGAGCCAGGATTAGACCCCAGTTTTTTTTCTGACTGCCAGGCCTGTGCTTTATCCACTAGGTAACACTGCTTCTTTAATAATAATAATAGTAATGATAATAATAATGGTACTTGTAAGTTTTTACTATGTACAAGGCACTGTTCTAAGTGCTGGGGTAGATACAAGGTAATCAGGTTGTCCCACATGGGGATCACAGTCTTAATTGCCATTTTACAGTTAAGGTAACTGAGGCACAGAGAAGTTAAGTGGCTTGCCCAGGTCACCCAGCAGACAAGTGGTGGAGGTGGAATTAGAACCCACATCCTCTGACTCCCAAGCCCGTCCTCTTTCCACTAAGCCACACCCAATAGGGGTTCTAAAGCATAGCTGGACCATGTGGGCGTTGACTGTAAGCTCCCTGTGGGCAGGGACTGTGTTTCTCAACTCTGTTATACTGTAATAATAATAATGATGATGGCATTTGTTAAGTGCTTACTATGTGCAAAGTAATGTTCTAAGCAGTGGGGAAGATACAAGGTGATCAGACTGTCCCACGTGGGGCTCACAGTCTTCATCCCCATTTTACGATGAGGTAACTGAGGCACAGAGAAGTTAAGTGACTTGCCCAAAGTCACACAGCTGACGATTGGCAGAGCCGGGATTTGAACCCATGACCTCTGACTCCCAAGCCCGTGCTCTTTCCATTGAGCCGTGCTGCACTCTCCCAAGCGCTCAGTACAGTGCTCTGCTCACCAAGGGTTCAATAAATACTACTGTTTGAAGGCCACAATAGTTTCCAAAGCAACCGGGGCAGGCCCTCCTGTTTGTTTTTTCCAGCCAATCAATCGATAGATCAGTCGGTGGTATTTACTGAACGCCCGCTGCGCGCAGAGGACTCGGGAGAGTACAGCACAGCAGAGTTGGTCAACACAATCCCTGTCCACAAAGAGCTCACAGTCTAGAAGATGGCGGTATTGGACTGGAATTGAGACGCCCTCCAATTCTCACCCATTTCTGTCAGGACTGGCAGGGTATTCAGTGAGTCAATTAATTAGAGTTAATGGGCCACAGTGTCTGGCTGTGGAGGGGAATGTCTCTGAGAACCTTCAACCAGTCACAATCAGTGGTATTTACTGAGCGCTTACTGTGCACAGAGCATTGAACCAAGCGCTTGGGAGAGTTCAGCACAACAGAGTTGGTAGACACGGTCCCTGCCTATGTCTTCCTCTCAGCGGAGTCTCTGATCCTTTGCGGATATCTAAAAAATCACCGTGAGAATCATCATCAATGGTATTTATGGAGCGCTTACTGTGTGCAGAGCACTGTACTAAGCGCTTGGGAAGTACAAATTGGCAACATACAGAGACAGTCCCTACCCAACAGTGGGCTCACAGTCTAAAAATCTAAGAATCCATTTTCTGCCTGAGGCAGACTACCCCCGGTGAGGACTTCGGCATTTGGTGGAAATTAAAACAGCGCCGGGTGAGCTGGATTTTTCAAAAGTGGCCTTTAAAGTGGGGAATCTGTTTTCATCCTGCCTAAAGTGAGTCTCAAACACCCCGTTCAGATTAGAAAACCAGTCAACCCCTCCAACTACCCAGCTCTGTCTCACTGAGGGCTCCGGAGAACTTGGGATGTGAATGAAAGATTCATAATCATCAGAAAGGAGTGCATCTGTGCCCGTGAAAACAGGAATCCAAAATCTTCTGCCATGCTTCTGTTTGTTGCTCGATAGAGTGGAAATCCTATGTGGAGATGCGATCATCACTACATTGAATTTTTGAGCAACTGAAATGTCAACCAAATGTATAACTGGAGTATTTCAGAATCCAACTGTGATGTTAATGGAATGCTATCTTTTCTCCTCTCAGTTTGCTCCTTTATTGATTTTAACCTCCGTTTTTTTAAAGTAAAATTGGTGTTTATGAATGGTGTTAGATGGCCCTCCTCTCTCCGCAGAACAGTGGCAGCGATGGTGACATTCTCTACAGTCTCATCTCATCACCATTTGGAAGGCACAGATAAGGCAACATTTCTAAGGGGAAGGTTTTCATTCTTGACCCCACAGGTAGAACTGTTTCAGGTGAAAATTTGGATGGTGGACATCCCTCTGGATATCTGTATGGATAGTTTAATCCTGGCTCTTCTTTGTCAACTTCCCTTGGGCTATAACTTCTCTGCGCCTCAGTTTCCTCATCTGTAAAATGCGGATTAAATACGGTTATTCCTCCCCTTTAGACTGCAAACCCCATGTGAGATAGGAACTGTAACTGATCTGATTGTAATGTTTCTACCCCAGTGCTTAACACAATTCTGGACACCTAGTAAATGCTTAATAAATGCCACAGTTATTACTATTGTTCATTCATTCATTCATTCAATTGTATTTATTGAGCGCTTACTGCATGCAGAGCACTGTACTAAGCACTTGGGAAGTTGTAGTTGTCGTCTAGGGGATAGAGTACAGGATGGGGAGTTAGAAGGACCTGGGTTTTAATCCCAGCTCCACCACTTGTCCGCTGTGTGATCTTGGGCAAGTCACTTGACTTCTCTGGGTCTCAGTTACCTCATCTGTAAAATGGGGATTGAGACCGTGAGCTTCATGTGGGACAGGAACTGTGTCCAACCTGATTTGCTTGTATCCACCCCAGCACTTAGTACAGTGCCTGCCACAAAGTAAGCACTTAACAGATACTACAATTATTATTATTATTATCATTATTGACTACACTAACCAACCTGAGAAGCCAAATTGATGGAGAGCGTGGGCAATGAATTATTATTATTTCTGAATTTATTCCTGGTTTTCATTGCAGCTAATCTTTCTTTCATCCTTTACATAAAATGGCAAAGCATGGGTGAATGCTGACAGGAGTTATGATGACAGGTCCTTCGTTCAAGGATGTTATTACAATTTCTTGATGACAATTTGGGAACAAAAGGGGAAACTGCTGTTTTATTCCTTCCAGATTCAAGAGGAGAAAACTTGGGTTCCTCATCTATTCCCAGGGAAAGCCTTTCATTGAATTTCGAGAACAGAATGAAAACTACCAGGTTTCAGGCTTACCAAAGCGCAAACCGCCAACTTTTCACCAATGCAGTAGTGATTCATAGAGTCTTGTCCAGACATCTTACTCGGCTACCTCGTTGCTTTCTTAACTGTAAGGAACTTTTCACCAATGAATACTGACAAGACAGATGTAACAGAGTAGCCAGTCTTTTCGTAGAGAAGCAGCGTAGCTCAGTGAAAAGAGCACAGGCTTGGGAGTCAGAGGTCGTGGGTTCCAATCCCGACTCCGCCACTTGTCAGCTGTGTGACTTTGGGCAAGTCACTTCATTTCGCGGTGCCTCAGTTACCTCACCTGTAAAATGGGGATGAAGACCGTGAGCCCTGTGTGGGGCAACCTGATTACCTCGTGTCTACCCCAGTGCTTAGAGCAATACTCTGCAAATGGTAAGCGCTTAACAAATACCATAGTAGTTGTGGACAGTCTTTAAAGCCTGTGGGTACATCTAAAAATGACAGGGCAGTCACTGGATTTGGAGTTTGCTAGCAATGTTTCTTCTTCCTCAACCTCCAATCCAGGCTTTCAATTTATTTTCAACCTCATCATCTTTTTCCTCTCCTCCTCCCCATCCACACCGCCCTACCTCCTTCCCCTCCACACAGCACTTGTATATATTTGTACAGATTTATTACTCTATTTTACTTGTACATATTTACTGTTCTATTTATTTTGTTAATGATGTTCATATAGCTTTAATTCTATTTGGCCTGACGATTTTGACACCTGTCTATATGTTTTGTTCTGTTGTCTATCTCCCCCTTCTAGACTGTGAGCCCGTATGGTAGGGATCATCTCTATA
This sequence comes from Tachyglossus aculeatus, assembly GCF_015852505.1. Lineage (NCBI taxonomy): Eukaryota > Metazoa > Chordata > Mammalia > Monotremata > Tachyglossidae > Tachyglossus > Tachyglossus aculeatus. The sequence continues at coordinate 60,547,701 of NC_052074.1, forward strand.
TCAATCAATCAATTGTATTTATTGAGCGCTTACTGTGTGCAGAGCACTGTACTAAGCGCTTGGGAAGTACAAGTTGGCAACATATAGAGACAGTCCCTACCCAACAGTGGGCTCACAGTCTAGAAGGACTCTATATGTTGCCGACTCTATATGTTGCCAACTCTATATGTTGCCGACTCTATATGTTGCCAACTCTATATGTTGCCAACTTGTGCTTCCCCAGCACTTAGTACAGTGCTCTGCACAGAGTACGTGCTCAATAAATACGATTGAATGAATGAATAAATCTTGAGATGAACGAATGCTTCACGGTCCTGTGTGAACCAAAATAGTAAGTGAGCTCTAATCATGAAAAGCAATATAAAACAGTATAAAAGAAAGTAATGGGGATGGTCAGCCAACCAAGGCGGGATTGTAAGAGGAAAACCATCTGGCTTTCTTTGGATTTTGTTTTCCTGGTGAGTTGTTTGTGGGGGAACACAGTGAGAATTGTGGCCCAGTGGATAGCGCACAGGCCTGAGAGTCTGAGGACCTGGTTTCTAATTCCTGCTCAGCCACTTGCCTGATGGATGACCCTGGGCAAGTCACTTAACTTTCACTTAACTTCTCTAGGCCTCAGTTCTTTCCTCTGAAAAATGGGGATTCATTACCCATTTTCCTGCCTACTTAGACTGTAAGCTTGTTATGGGCAGGGACTGTGTCTGCTAATTCTGTTGTATTGTCCTCTCCCATATGCTCAGTACAGTGCTCTGCACATAGTAAGCACAAAATAAATACCATTGATTGGTTGATTGATTAGACTGTGAGCCCCAAGTGGGACAGAGGCTGTGTCTGATTTACAAATACTGTAACTACTCGGGCACTTAGTGTGCTGCCTGGCACATAGTAAGTGCTTAATAAATGCCATGATTGTTACTATCACAGTATATTTGCCGGAACCAAATGCTTGATTTCGCTCAAGTCTGGAGTGGGCAGGGAAAGGAAGAGGGATTGCTCACAGGTGAGAGAAAATGGCATTGTGAAGGAAGTAAAGCCATTGTGAGGTCTAGAGACTTGAAAAGATAATTTGCAAAATGAAAAAGAACCACAGAGAAGAAGAGGCAGAGAAGTAAAAGAGAGATGATTGAAAGGGGCAACAGGGAAGAGACAGTGGTTTAGAGCTTGGGCCTAAATCACTTCAGAAATTAGAAATCACTTCACTTCTCTGGGCCTGTTTCCTCATCTGTAAAACGGGGATTAAGACTGTGAGTCTCAAATGGGACAGGGACTGTGTCCAATCTGATTAACTTGCATCTACCCCAGTGCTTAGAAAAGTGCTTAATGCATAGTAAGAGCTTAATAAATATCATCATGGTGCTGTGGGTAGGAGATGGGCCCGGGAGTCAGAAGGTTATGGGTTCTGATCCTGGCTCCTCCCCGTGTCTGCTGTGCGACCTTAGGCAAGCCACTTCACTTCTCTGTGCTTCAGGTACCTCATCTGTAAAATGGGGAATTAGACTGTGAGCCCTATGCAGGACAGGGACTGTGTTCAACCCCATTTACTTGTGTCCACTCCAGTACTTAGTACAGTGCCTGGCACATAGTAAGCGCTTAACAAATACCATGATTGTTATTACTGTTGTCATTATTATTAACAAATACCACTACTATTATTGTTATTCACGTCTCCCAAATTCTCTTGAATCAACTTAATTTTTCAGCCTACTCAACTTCCCGAGGTAACAAATCCCCCTTATGCCTTCCATTCACTGGGGGAAGAAAACCTTCCTTTTGCTTATTTGGACCTTCATGCTCTGGGGGAGCGGGTGAGAGTTCTCCCTCGTCCTGGAGTCATGAGAATTGAAACAGAACAGAAAGGCACAACTCTGTAGCGATAACTATAAGGCTCATCTATATGGAGGACCCACACGGGATACCTGTTGACAAGCAGTGGGATGGAGGAGGATGGGAGATAACCTGCCTTTCTTTCTCTCTCAGCCATAGGCGGTGTCCCCATTCACAACCAGGATCATCCAAATGTGACATCTCGGGTGTGATTTCTGAGAGCAGGAACAAAGGTCAGAAATTTCTTTCCCAGCTGAGCCCTCCTGGTATGTCTCAACCCGAAAGCAGAGTCGACATGCCCGCTTCTTTTTGAGGGGGAGTTTGATTCCCATTCGTGTAGCATCGTGAAAAGGTCAGGATTTCCTCTCCTGATCGATGTGTACGTTTCCATGGTGACCGGGCCACTCCATCCCTCCCCACCGTTAAAATGAGGTTGTTGAGTGGAGTAGATAGCAAGGCTGCTGAAGCATCACATTTGTCATGTCCTGGGAGCTGAAATCAGAGGAGGTGGTACTGAACTTCCTAATTCCCCTGCAGAAATTAATGGACGTCATCCGTTTCTAGAAATCTGGGGCAATCAATTCCCACTCTCTAACTGACAACCCATTTGGTGACTTGGTTGAAATATAACCAGGTGGGAGGGTGAATGTGAGGAACATTTACAAATATGGGAAGGCTCTAAATGCCAAGACGAGAAAGACTTGTTAAAGCAACAGTAATAAATTTAAACACAATACCATTTAGGCCGCCTATCAATAGTCATGTCCCAAACGGGAGGTGAGACCATTCCTAACAGGAGAAGCAGATGCTGTGCACAATGTGACATAATGAAAAGAGTAACTCTGGGCCCCAGAAGGGAAGGGGCTAGATCCCACCCAGGTTCCTCCAAGGGGGTATAATGGGAGGGGGAAGGAATTTGAAACTCCTACTGCCATGTGTGGTTGGGAGGATGAGGGATTTAATACCATTGAATTCGTAGTGAAGTGAGCAGTGAAAATGTATGCTCAAGATGTGTGATTACCTCTTTCCCACTAGTGGCTCAAAGATTTTGTTTCGTTTGGCTCTTCTGCACAGGTCGATTGCCTGGCCCCTGGACCCTAGACATTCTCTCCTTTTTACGATCATGTCATGGGCCATCGATGTCCGTTAAGTGAAACCGATTCAGACTATATGAGCTCTATTAAGAAAATACTGATTCCTTTCTTCGGATTTCATTATATATTTCCAAGTGGAATATTCATTTTAATCATAGTCTATTATCCTGACAGCGAAAAAAGGGCGAACAGGAATGCTAGAGCATAACCCGACTATTAAACATTTAATATAGGCACTTCGTTAATTTTCAGAGAACGCCATAAAAAGTTCATAAAATTTCCCCTTCAATCAGAAACACATATTACCATCTGTTAGGTCATCGTTCTTGGAGTGGACTCCAAGGATTTAAGTGAGGAGTCTCAAGCAGTTGCTGAAGGAATAGAAGGTTGGGTTTGGGAATGATATAGAATAGGGACATTAATGAAAAGATTAATAATAATTGTGGTATTTGTTGAGCATTTACTCTGTGCCAAGCACTATATGAAGCACTGAGTTAGGGACGAGATAATCAAGTCCCAGCATCCCTGTCCAACAGAAGGCTCACAGTCTAACTAGGAGGGAAAGCACTGAGGTAGATAAAAGGGAACCAGGTTGGACACAGTCCCTGTCCCACGTGGGGCTCACAGTCTTAATCCCCATTTTACAGATGAGCAAACTGAGGCACAGAGATGTTAAGCGACTTGCCAAAAGTTGAACAGCGGGCAAGTAGTGGAACTGGGATTAGAACTCAGGTCCTCTGACTCCCAAGCCCGAGCTTTTTTCACAAAGCAGCGGTGCTTTGGCTTCAGGCCAACGACTAAAGTGCTCTGTGCCAACCAGTCAGGAAGGTGACTCTAAAAATGCTCTTTCTCTTTCCTATTATTATTTGAAAAACATAAAACCTTGTCAGGTAAAATTTATACAATGTTTCAGAAGCTGGGAGGATGGAGCAGTAGAATAAATTATATACTGGTTCACCCAGCAGTTATTTTTGTGACACATTTAAAGATTATGATATATTGATACTTCTCTCTTATAATTCCTTTCAGCCCTGGGGTGTCAATCTAAATCAATTTTTATTATGTCTCCTTCAGACCCTACCACAACTACAATAAATCCCTGTTAGCAGCGAAATTTTGCTGCACGGAGAAACCAGTCACGATCCAGTTTTCACCCCAAAAGACTCTCCGGTCCTATCAAAATGATGTGATTAATTTTAGCACGGACCATTACTAAAAATTACCCGATGAAAACCTTTTAGTTTGGTTTTTATTTCACCGACTGTGTCATTCGTTTCTTAGACGGATAACAGGCCTCATCAAATTCCCACCCACGAACCCCCAGATTTCAGGGGCGGTTTAGGAGAGGCAGAGACGATGTGGAGTTTCCTCGCGATTCAGGAGGCTAATGCCGAGATTCAACCCGGTTCCCCGAAGCATGCGACCACACACGTTCTAGCCAAACTTCTTCCTCCACATTTAAACACGTGTTTTCAGAGGTTAGAGTCGTTTCTTTCCTCTGAGACATGTTTGATCTTCTAGGTCTCACCTTCACCCTGACTTAAAACTGTGACAAACTTAAGCACTCAGTCAGCTCGCCTGCTCCTTCTTCTCTTCGCTGATCTCCTACTTCGGCTCAGCCCACACACTTTGCTCCTCTAGCGCTATCTTATTCATCATCATCATCATCAATCGTATTTATTGAGCGCTTATTCTGTGCAGAGCACTGTACTAAGCGCTTGGGAAGTACAAATTGGCAACATATAGAGACAGTCCCTACCCAACAGTGGGCTCACAGTCTAGAAGGGGGAGACAGAGAACAAAACCAAACATACTAACAAAATAAAATAAATAGAATAGGTATGTACAAATAAATTAGATAAATAAATAGAGTAAAAAAAAATGTACAAACATATATACATATATACAGGTGCTGTGGGGAAGGGAGGGAGGTAAGATGGGGGGATGGAGGGGGGACGAGGGGGAGAGGAAGGAAGGGGCTCAGTCTGGGAAGGCCTCCTGGAGGAGGTGAGCTCTCAGCAGGGCCTATTCACCGTGCCCCGATCTCATCAAGAGAAGCAGCGTGGCTTAGTGGAAAGCGCACGGGCTTGGGAGTCAGAGGTCTTGGGTTCAAATCCCACTGTCGCCACTTGTCTGCTGTGTGACTTTGGGCAAGTCACTTAACTTCTCTGTGCTTCAGTTACCTCATCTGTAAAATGGGGATTAAGACTGGGAGCCCCAGGTGGGACAACCGGATAACTTTGTATTTACCCCAGTGCTTAGAACAGTGCTTGGCACATAGTAAGTGCTTAATAAATACCATCATTATTATTATTATTATTATCTATCCCACCGTGACCCCTTTCCCACATTCTCCCTCTAGCCTGGAACTCCCTACCCCTCCATATATGTCAGACTGCCAATCTCCCCACCTTCAAAGCCTTATAAAGGTCACATCTCCTTCAAGAGGCTTCCCCAATTAAGCTCTCTTTTCCCCAAATCCAACTCCTTCTCCCTTCTGCATTTTAAAAGTGCCATTTAAGCACTTTTTTCATGGTATTTGTTAACTACTTACTATGTGCCAGGCACTGTTCTAAGCTCTGGGGTAGATACAAGCTAATCAGATTGGTCACAGTTCATGTCCCACAGAGGGCTCACAGTCTTAATCCCCATTTTACATATGAGGGAACTGAGGCACAGACAAGTTAAGCGACTTGCCCAAGTTCACACAGCAGACAAGTGGCAGAGGCGGGATTAGAAACCAGATCCTTCTGACTCCCAGGCTTATTCACTGCTTCTCACTTGATATTCACCCCACCCTCAGCCCCATCAAACTTATATATATATATCCATAATGAATTTATGTCTGTTTCTCTCTCTAGATTGTAAACTCCTCGTGGGCAGGGAATGGGACTACCAACTTTGTGGTATTGCTGTATTGTATTTGGGAATCTAATCCCGGCTCCATCACTTCCGTGCTGTGTGACTTTGGGAAACTGCCTTAACTTCTCTGTGCCTCAGTTTCCTCATCTGTTAAATGAGCATTCAACACCTGCTCTCCCTCCTACTTAGACTGTGAGCCCCACATGGGACAGGGATAATGTGAACCGATTGTCTTGTCTCTACCTCACTGCTTAGTATAGTAAGCGCTCAACAAACAGCGCAAGTATTGTCATCTCTCTCATCCGGTCCCTGCTCAATATCCTTCACAGACACATAATTTTCAGCCTGGCTCAATGGAAAGAGCCCGGGCTTGGGAGTCAGAGGTCATGGGTTCAAATCCCAGCTCCGCCATTTGTCAGCTGTGTGACCTTGGTCAAGCCACTTAACTTCTCTGTTAAGACTTTTAGACTGTGAGCCCACTGTTGGGTAGGGACTGTCTCTATGTGTTGCTAACTTGTACTTCCCAAGCGCTTAGTACAGTGCTCTGCATACAGTAAGCGCTCAATAAATTCAATGGATTGATTCTCTGTGCCTCAGTTCCCTCATCTGTAAAATGGGGATGAAGACTGTGAGTCCCACGTGGAACAACTTGATCACCTTGTAATAATGATAATAATGGCATTTATTAAGCACTTACTATGTGCAAAGCACTGTTCTAAGCGCTGGGTAGGTTACAAGGTGATCAGGTTGTCTCACGGGGGGCTCACAGTCTTAATCCCCATTTTACAGATGAGGTAACTGAGGCCCAGAGCAGTTAAGTGACTCGCCCAAAGTCACACAGCCGACAGTTGGCGGAGCCGGGATTCGAACCTATGATCTCTGACTCCAAAGCCCGGGCTCTTTCCACTGGGCCACACTGCTTCTCTTGTATCCCCCCCCAGTGCTTAGAGCAGTGCTTCACACATAGTAAGCGCTTAACAAATGCCATCATCATTATTATTATTTTCAAATTATAATAGGAGAGGGACAGAGCAGTTCGTGTTAGATTTAGGGGCACCTTCCTAACTTGTTGTCACAGAGTAGTCTGGTTACTACCCCGGAACCAAAGTAGCCTGACCTAATAGATAGAGCTTGTGCTCTGCACATAGTGCTCTGCACATAGTAAGCGCTCAATAAATACGATTGATTGATTGATAGAGCTTGGACCTGTGAGTCAGAAGGATCTGAGAAGCAGTGTGGCTCAGTGGAAAGAGCCCGGGCTTGGGAGTCAGAGGTCATGAGTTCTAATGCCAACTCTGCCACTTCTCTGCTGTGTGACTTTGGGCAAATCACTTCACTTCCCTGGGCCTCAGTTACCTCATCTGTAAAATGGGGAATATGAATGTGAGCCCCATGTGGGACAACCTGTCTACCTTGTATCTATTCCAGCGCTTAGAACAGTGCTTGGCACATAGTGCTTAACAAATACCATTACTATTATTATCTGGGTTGTAATCCCAGCTCTGCCACTTGTCTGCTCTTTGACCTTGGGCAAGTCACTTAACTTCTCTGTGCCTCAGTTACCTCATCTGCAAAATGGGGATTAAGGCTGTGAGCCCCAGGAGGGACATGGACTATGTCCAGTCTGATTAGCTTGTATCTAACCCCACGTTTAGAACAGTGACTGGCACATGTGATCCCATTGTGGGCAGAAATTGTCTCTTTTTGTTGCTGAATTGTACTTTCCTTCCCATCTTAACTCCTTCCCTTCCCCACAGCACCTGTATCTATGTATTTATGTTTGTACATATTTATTACTCTATTTATTTATTTATTTTACTTGTACATATCTATTCTATTTATTTTATTTTGTTGATATGTTTTGTTTTGTTGTCCGTCTCCCCCTTCTAGACTGTGAGCCCGCTGTTGGGTAAGAACTGTCTCTATATGTTGCCAACTTGTACTTCCCAAGCGCTTAGTACAGTGCTCTGCACACAGTAAGCACTCAATAAATATGATTGATTGATTGATTGATTGATTGATTTCCAAGTGCTTAGTACAGTGCTCAGCACAAAGTGCTCAATAAATATGATTGAATGAATGAACTTAACAAATAACATAAAAATATTTTCTGTTCCTCAGCTTCCTCACATATAAAATGAGGATTAAAAACCTGGAGCTTTTATACTGTGAGCCTCTTGTAGGTCAGGGACTGTTTTCAAGCTGATTGTCTTTTATCTACCCCAGTGTTTGAAACATAGAAAGCACTTAGCAAATACCACCATTATTATCATGATGATTATTATGATTATGATGATTGAGAAGCAGCGTGGCTCGGTGGAAAGAGCATGGGCTTGGGAGTCAGAGGTCATGGGTTCTAATCCCAGCTCTACCACTTGTCAGCTGTGTGACTTTGGGCAAGTCACTTAACTTCTCTGTGCCTCAGTTACCTCATCTGTAAAATGGGGATTAAGACTGTAAGCCCCACGTGGGACAACCTGATTATCTTGTACCCTGCCCTCCCCCCCCAGTGCTTAGAACAATGCTTGGCACTTAACAAATGCCATTATTATTATTATTATTAGTTATGAAGCAATCAAGTTAACTTAATGGACTCATATAAGATGTGGGATGAAGACAGGGCAGAAAGATGCCAAATAGTAGCCACATTAGCTTATGTGACGGCCAAAACTGGATGAAATATTTTCCAACACAGTTCTGTTTTATTGGTCAGCAAGGCCACATTAACTTTTAACATAATTTTAAGGACCCCTTTAGACATGAACGGTATTATTGGGTTGCTCGATTTTCAGTTTGTCAGAGTACATTCCAACACAGGATAACTTTACCAGTGGTTGAAAACCTTATCTCTGTCCCACACTGTCTCCTCATCAAACGGTGATACTTACTAGCCTCTCCTGAATTCTGTAAATGAGCAAAATCCCATGAAGGGAGCCCCTGAATTGAGATTATGCTACACATCTGAGGGAAACTTATCTCATTCGCACCACATCTTTACACTAGGTGGACAGATTTCCTTCTGGAAGATGAAGTCAGAGGGTTAAGCAAAGTCAGAGCGAAGCAGAGATACGACTCTTCTCCCTTCTTGTTCTTGGTAGAGGATTAGTCTTTGAGGATAGTTATAACCCGCCAAGCACAGTGTAACAACTGTCGAGATTCAGTGGCTGTCTCTTGCTTACTGATTTTTCTGATAATGTAGCCCATTTCTTCCGTCAATAGCAAAATAGAACCAGATATCACATGAGAATAAGCCTCTGAGCAAAAATGTCATAGAAAGGAGATAAATAGGGTCAATCCTGCAGCCCACTGGAAATATGGACCCTATCAGGGACCCGGGGTAATTTCTGAATCTGGGCCGATGGGGGAGAGGTGAGCCTTTCGGAGAAGCGGTGGTTGATTCCAACTATTAAGTCTGGCTGCAACATTCTCATTCATTATGGTGAATAATCTGAGGGATAAAGCATCCAGGCCATTGAAAACTCACTGATATTTTGAAGCACACCTACAGATTGTTGAAGAGGGGATTAGCCGGATTGTTTGGCCAAATGGAAGGAGTACAGTGAAACTAATAATAGTTCTAGACTGTGAGCCCACTGTTGGGTAGGGACTGTCTCTATATGTTGCCAACTTGTACTTCCCAAGCGCTTAGTACAGTGCTCTGCACACAGTAAGCGCTCAATAAATACGATTGATTGATTGATTAATAATAGTAATGGTGGCTTTTGTTAAGTCGTTTGCTGTGTGTCAGGCATTGTTCTAAGTGTTAGGGTAGCCAAATAGCCAGGTTGGTCACAGTCCCTGTCCCACCTGGGGCTCACAGTCTTAATCCCCATTTTACAAATGAGGGAGAAGAGGCACAGAGAAGTGAAGTGATTTGCCTAAGGTCACGCAGCAGACAAGGGGAGGACCTGTGATTAGAACCCATGTCCTTCTAACTCCTGGGCCCATGCTTTATCCACTGGGCCACACTGAAAATGGTTTAGCACTTCTGAAAGGTTCTCTGTCATCATCTGTAAATATGGTGGTTATATGGTATTTGGTCTACGGTGATGTCGAGAGAATTGAAAGAGAATTGGATTGGTGTCTACATTCGTGGCTTAGCCACAAGGTCCGTCCATTTGGAAAGATTCACAAGAGATTCAAAATGGTGACTCTTAATTTAGGGTTTCAATTCCTTCGACTAGGGCAATAGAGTGGACTCCACACCACTTGTGTCTGTCTATTGTTGTATTGTACTCTCCCAAGTGCTTAGTACAGTCTCCTGCAACACAGTAAGTGCTCAGTAAATGCAACTGATTGATTGATAGGTATACTAATTACTTCTGTCACCAGGCCTATAGCACACATGAAGGATATCCCATGTTAAGAATTTGGTTTCTCATGAAGTTTTTTTCAGGAATCAAATCCCAGCTGACAGACCATTTATTTAAATGTATCCCCAAGTCTGGAGCAGGGATAGTTTCATTTCAAAATAAACATTATCCTTGATACCTAGTGCCTAGAGTTCCTGATCTTCAATAGGTGAATAAGAGGCCATCGCAGTGGGTTAAAGTAGAAATTATGCCTAGGTGCCTAGCAGTGATTTCAAAAAGAATGAAGATCGTTCTGAGGAAGAAGACAGGAGGCCCTGAAGGTCTTCCAAATTATCAGCCAGTGACCTCATAAAGATAATTTCAATAGAGTTGGATAAAGGCACATCACAAACAGCCTTGAATTGTGTCCGAGTAAATGAGGCAGGTCCGCTCAAAATATTCAACCCATCCCTCTCACCAATGAGCAGAAAACTCCGCAAAATACCCAACTCCAGTTCATTTCATGTTGGAAAGCATTTTGATGCAACGGAATGCAAGGCTGATTTCAGTGGGCTCAACAAAACTGTAATTGACTCGATCCAGATGGATTTCTTTGAGGTGATGAACTGCAGTTGCATAACGGAAATTGTGGTGTTTAATAGCCCAGGCTATATTAACCCCTTGCTGAGGAGCAGGGCAGAATGACACAATCTCACAAAGCCATTTACTACCAAATCGAGGTTGTGTCAACAAACTCAGCCAGGAAAAGAAAACTGGCACTGAGGTTGGGTAACTGCAAATTATGGAGAGGAAAAACATAAGAATTACAGCTATGCTCTTCCACTTGTCTGCTGCGTGACCTTGGGCAAGTCATTTCACTTCTCTGTAAGCCCGGGTTAAGGCTATGAGCCCCAAGTGTGACAGGGACTGTGTCCAACCTGATTACCTTGTAACTACACCAGGGCTTAGAAAAATTCTTGGCACACAGTAAGGGCTTAAATACCATTATTATTGTTACTATTATTATTCTCTGTGTCTCAGCTACTCATCTAAGAACTGGGACAGGGAGACTGTTAAGCCCATGTGGGACAGGGACTGTGACCAAGCCAATTTACTATTCAACTCAGCACTTAGTACAATGTCTGGCACATAGTAAGAGCTTAATGAATTCCACAATTATGACGTTGTACTAGAGATGATTCGGTGACCTAATGGATGGCTAACAAATAATATCAGGAATGATCCATATAAGCGTTAAAGAGATTGAAGAGAGATATAAACTTCATCCTGCCTTGGCAGGAATTAAAGCCAACCCGGCAGTCAGGGAATTCAGTGGGGTGAGAACAAGTTGTATTTGTTTCAGAACTATCAGAATGACACTCCTGGGTAAAGAGCTGTACATGATAAGGAGAAGTTTTCTCTTAAATGACATATAGATTAAAATGATTTTGAATATGTGTCCTGAAGAAGAGTCAATGGCTGTAACCCAAAGAGCAATGGACCAATATACATAACCATTGCTCCTTCAAGAAATGACTTCATTTTGGTTTTTTGAACATTTTGCTCCATCAAAACTGCATTAATATCACCAAAGACCTTCTTTATAGCCAAGTCCAATATCTTGTCTCTTCCTTAATCCTCTGTGGCCTCTAATAATAGCAATAATAATAATATTGGTATTTGTTAAGTTGTTACTATGTGCCAGGCACTATACTAGCTCTGGGGTGGATACAAGCAAATCAAGAGGAGGAAGGGCTTATCTGCTTAATAATATTAATAATTATTAATAATGATAATTTTTGTATGTGTTAAGTGCTTACTTTGTGAAAAGCCCTGTTCTAAGCTCTGGGGTAGGTACAGCAGCTTTGAGGTCATCAGGTCAGACATTTTCTTAGTCTCACTCACGGTCTAAGTAGGAGGAGATCAGGTATTGCTTTTGGTCAATTATAAGGCTGAGGTGAATTAAGTATCCTGGTTTTGGAGGAGTGGAATTTGATAACTGCCTGTTGCAGATTAGGTAGACTTCACTGGGATAAGATAAGAGCGAAGTAAGCATGAGAAAGAATAAGCTTGTTTCACTTTCATACTTGAGAGTTTTCCTCTAATGGAACTTCCTTTATCACTGCTCAGAAGAGCAGCAACCATATGCTTTGTGATGTAAGAACAGCATAAATTTAGCTGGCCACTTCTAGCACACAAGTACATTTTATTTTCTGGCTAATCATTTCCAGCCAAAAGTTTTGTGAGAGTGCATCTGCTGAACATTTCATTTTTATTTCACATAGCAGTCAGCTCAAGCAAGTGAGGATCTGCTTTATAGAAAATGATTTTATTCATGTACTTTCTCAGAAGTGAGTCTGCATATACGTTGGCATACTTTTGATTTTAAAAACATGGGCAAAGTCAACTTAGTAAATAAAACCAATGTGGCCCGGCCCTAGCATTTAGAAAACGTTTTACAAACAGGTTCAGTGTTGTTCCAGAAGTGATTTTCACCATGAATAATTTAGTCTTCCCTAGGTTCCCCATTACATGGCATTTTCTGCTTCTTGGCACTGAAGTGCCTTTTGCATATTGAGGAGTTGTAGCTAAATCTCGGATAATGAGGTACAACAGATCATTTGTTTTGCTTTATATAATCACCACAAAGGACATGCTTCTGTGGGTGTATGTTAGGGCTTAACTGCCATTAACATTGCCTGATTCCCCTCTTCCCCGCCAATCTGTTGTGCAGGAAGGAGAACTGTGTTCATTCCTTGAGCATATGTGGAATGAAACTGCCCATTTTAAAATAGGATTTGTTAAGCACTTATTATGTGTCAGGCACTGTACTAAGCACTGGTGTGGGTACAAACTAATCAGGATGGACACAGTCCCTATCCCACAGGGGCTCACAGCCCCACCCCCTCCCTTTCCTCCACAAGGCCATTAGGGAGAGGTTACTATCCGAGAACAATAGCCTTTTATTCTGTATGCATTTTTCTCTTTTGCTTTGTCCACACCCGAACTGTAACTGTTCAGAAAGTATCTACTGGCTGAATGTGACCACTATGTTGTCATTGGTTTAATGGACTTTATACAATCTGCTGTGACAATCGTTAGAACATAAATATGGTATGGAATTGATCAATCAGTCGTATTGAGTGAGTGTTTAATTGTGTGCAGAGCAGTGTAATAAGCACTTGGGAGATATACAATACAACAGAGTTAGAAGACACGGTCCCTGCCCACAGTGAGCGTACAGTCCAGAGGACTGTGCTACTCTTGGAGACTTTTAGCAATTATCCCACCTCAAAAGTTCTTTCCCAAACCATATCTTTCTTTCTACTGAAAAGCCTCTTTCTTCATGAAGATTTTGCACATTCAATTAAGCTAATTCTGGGCACTCTGAGCCCTCCAACCAACCAATCAATCAATAATATTTCATGAGCATATACTCTGTGCAGAGCACTGTACTGAGCACCTGAAAGAGATCAATACTAGACTGTGAGCTCGTCTCCAGGCTGTAGGCTAGGTGTGGGCAGGGAATGTGTCTACCAGTGTGGCTCAGTGGAAAGAGCATGGGCTTTGGAGTCAGAGATCATGGGTTCAAATCCCGGCTCCGCCAATTGTCAGCTGTGTGACTTTGGGCAAGTCACTTCACTTCTCTGGGCCTCAGTTACCTCATCTGTAAAATGGGGATGAAGACGGTGAGCCCCCCCACCCCCCATGGGACAACCCAATCACCTTGTAACCCCCCCCAGCACTTAGAACAGTGCTTTGCACATTGTAAGCACTTAATAAATGCCATTATTATTATTATTATTATTATTATTAACTCTGTTGTATTGTGCTCTCCCAAGTGCTTAGTACAGTGCTCTGTGCTCGGTAAGTGCTCAGTAAATACCATTGATTGATTAATTTCAGACCATAGTTATGCTCTAACAAATACACCCAAGTTGGTAGACACAATCCTTGCCCTCAAGGAGCTGACAGTCGAATTGGGGGAGGCAGAGATAAAAATAAATCACAGAGAGAGGAAGTAGCTGACCAAACCTGCCGGTTACTCAGATTTTCATGATTTTGATTTACTTTTACTTTTCTATTCCCTCCTTAATATTCAATTTACCAAATGCTCAATGGCACTGAGGGTTGGGTTGCTTTTTCAGTTTTCTAACACCTCTGTTCATATAAATTGAGGTATTGATTTCTCCAAATGACCTAATGGTCTCCTTGAATTATGGGCAGTCTATACTGATCTCGTCTTGCTCCATTTACTCGGCCTTGTTTAATCAATCTTTAAGATACTTAGCAGAACACAAAGATGTTTACCAATCTTCTTTGGAAAGGATTCCTGCTATTCAATGCCTAGGTTTATTATGTCAAAAACACATTTGACTGAGAAATTTGGAGGAAGTAGTTCAATATTCCTGCATTTAAAAGAGATTACTTGGAAGACAATGGGTATCAATATCCCAACATAAAACTGGCATGATAATCAGAAGCTTAGCCATTGCTATGATGATAAAATCATTGGGGAAATTTAAGAACTAATCCAGGTCAGATCGATCATTCTGTACAGAGAATAAATTTCAATGATCATAACACAAATATCATAATGGGAAAATATCAGCCGATCCAGGGCCAAACATGACTCTGTTTGAACATTAGGAACATCCCTACCGTGACTGAGCAGTTAAGAGCTTTGACATTGAATAACTACCCCAAGGACTATGCCAATAACACTGCTAGAAATTTTTCTTATGGTATGTGTTAAGTATATTATACTCTCCCAAGTGTTTAGTACAGTGCTCTGGACATGGTAAGCGCTCAATTAATATGATTGACTGACTGACAAGTGCTTACTATGTGTCAGGCACTGTGCTAAGCTCTAGGGTAGACACAGCAAATCAGGTTGGACACAGTCCATGACCTGCATGGGGCTCATGATCTTAATCCCCATTTTACAGAAGCACAGAGAACTGAAGTGAGTTGCCCGAGGTCACATGGCAGACAAGTGGAGGATCCAGTATTACAACCCAGACCCTTCTGACTCCAAGGCCCACAAAGTATCCACTAGGCCACACTGCTTCTGTGACCTGATTAATGTCCTTACACAAACCTCCAAAACCTAGAGCTGACGGTTCGATTATTTCCACAAAATGCTTATTTGGCAAGGCCTAGTATGAAGAGAACAGATGTGTAAATCAGGAGACTGGGTTTCTAATCCTGGCTCCAGCACTCACCTGATGCACAACACTGAGCAAATTGCTTAATTTTCGCTGTAACTCAGTTTCCTCGTATGTAAAATGGGGTAGAAATACCTGTCCCATTTCCTACTTAGACTGTCAGCTCCGTGTGGGGCAGGGTCTATGTCTGACCTGATTATCTTGTATCTACTCCAGCATTTAGTATAGTGTGTGACATAGTATTAGCTTAACGGTTATCATCATTATCACTAGGTGCAGACTGATACATAATCATGTTTTCTGTCAGTTCTATTGTCTGTCCATAGCCTGATGCCAAATCCACAAATTAAACATGAGAATTTGTATGCCTTCCTGTATAGGTGATTCGAAAATTCAGTATCAGCACAAGGCACTTCTTGGATAATGTTCTCAAAGACTGTTGATGCTATTTTATCTGTAAACTGGAGTTTGAGATCCCCACGTGGGACAGGGACTGTGTCCAACCCAATTTGCTTGGATCCATCCCAGTGCTTAGTACAATACCTGGCAAATAGTAAGCACTTAATGAATACTATTATTACTATTATTATTTATAGTATATTGAATTGGAAGAATTTGCTGGGGGAATAGAAGTGGATTCTGACTCCATTTTTCATGTCCCCCATTGCACCCGCAAACTTGATGAAAAAACATACATTGAACAGAACTGGGTCTACTAAACAGCCTTGCGTATCATCATCATCATCAATCGTATTTATTGAGTGCTTACTGTGTGCAGAGCACTGTACTAAGCGCTTGGGAAGTACAAATTGGCAACATATAGAGACAGTCCCTACCCAACAGTGGGCTCACAGTCTAAAAGGGGGAGACAAAACCAAACATACTACAAAATAAAATAGAATAGATACGTACAAGTAAAATAAATAAATAAATAAATAGAGTAATAAATATGTACAAACATATATACATATATACAGGTGCTGTGGGGAAGGGAAGGAGGTAAGGTGGGGGGATGGAGAGGGGGACGAGGGGGAGAGGAAGGAAGGGGCTCAGTCTGGGAAGGCCACCTGGAGGAGGTGAGCTAAATAGTATTTGTTAAATGTTTACTATGTACCAGGCATCGTACTAAGTGCTGGGATAGATATAAGCTAATTGGGCTGGACACAGTCCATGTCCCACGAGGACAGTCTTAATCCCTATTTCACAGATGAGGATCTGGAATTAGAGACCATGACCTTCTAACTCCCAGCCCTCTGCTCTATATACTGTGCTGTGTATTCTTCTAGGTGCTACGGTAGTGTGAGAAGAACCATAAAATTTACTAGTGAGTAAAGTGTGTAGTTTGGTAACTGTCAGCATGCTTGAAGTTTTGGCTTCCTACTACTGGACACGTGTTTCTTGGCTTGTTTTGCAGGGTTTTTTCTTAACAGTATTTAAACAGTAATTAAATGCTAATTAAACGGTACTTAAATGGTATTTAAACGCTTACTACATGTCCTAAACTCTGGGAAAGATACAAGATAACTGGGTTGGACACAGTCCCCATCCCACAAAAGGCTCACAGCCTTAATCCCTATTTTCTAGATGAGGTAACCAAGGCACAGAGAAGTAAAATGACTTTCCTGAGGTCACACAACAGGTAAGTGTGGAGTCAGGATTAGAACCCGGGTCCTCTGCCTCCTAGGCCTGTGTTCTTTCTACAAGACAATGCAGCTTCTCACATGTTCAAACCTATATTCTGCCAAAGGTATGTAGGCCTCCATTTTCTTAAAATCAGGGCTTTTCCAAGATGTTATTGATGCATTTCTTGTTTTTGCTACAAGTGGTTTCTTAGTGTCAATTTGCTTGAGCCTGGCCTCATCTACTATCTTGCTAATTGCCCGGTAGTGTTTACAGTAGAGGACTGTAAATAAAACAATGTACATATTTACATGAAACACTCATCACATGGATATCAGCTCTAGGACCAGTTTTGCTCCTGTTATTATTTTACTAAATGTACAAGCCAAATGACTATGGGGACTTTTCTATTTTCTTGGAATAGATGTCGCTTGGGAAGTAGACATATGGTTGCATGCATTTAAACTCTTCATTTTGAAAGAAAAAAAGGAAAGAAATGTTTTGTGTGGGGAAAAGGAAATTTATTTCAAAATGGCAAGCGTTATCTAAGAAAAGCTGCAGATTTCATTGCCGGAGAGTTTTGTGTCATTATTTAACCACTTAAAACAAACATTATCCTTCAACATGTTTTATACAGCTTACTAGCACCCTGCTTCCTTAAGAAAACCTTTCAAATGAAAAGTTTGCTAGAAGCAGCATGGTGTAGTGGGAGTCAGAAGGTCATGGGTTCTAATCCAACTCTGCCACTTGTCTGCTGGGTGACCCTGGGCATGTCACTTTATTTCTCTGTGCCTTAGTTACCTCATCTGTAAAATAGGGATTGACACTGTGAGTCCCTTGTGAGACAGGGACTGTGTTCAATTTGCTTGTATCCACCCCAGTGCTTAGTAAAGTGCCTGAAACACAGTAAGCGCTTAACAAATCACAGATTATTATTGTTAATAATAATAAATAGTTTTCCAGCACCAGTTCCCCTCTCCAAAGGTATAGAATAACAAGCACTGCCTTGGTTGTCCTTCTGGTATGTGAATTAGAGTCTTTCAATTAGTCAATTGATGATATTTATTGAGCATTTACTGTATGCAGATCACTGAACTAAGGAGTCAGTTAATCAGTGGTGTTTACTGAGCACTTACTGTGTGCAGAACATTGCATTTAAGTGCTTGGGCAACAGAGGTGGTAGACTCGTTTCCTGTCTTTGTAAAGTAGATGTGGATCGTTGCCTAGGAAAACGATCCTTCGTGTTCATCCCAGAAATACGAGGGACAAATTAGGTCATCTCGATCTTATCGTGCCTAACCGGGTGATTGTTCTATAGGGCTTTAATTGAATGCTTAAAGGCACTAACGAGGAGTGTTTGCTTTATTTAGCATCAGAGACTGATCTCCACAAATAAAATCTTCACGGACTCTCTGGAAGTAAATATTCTCCTATTCCGCTTGACTCGCTACTCATTTAAGCCCCCCCACGGTGAGTTGCTCTTCCTCCTGAACACTGGCAGGATCTTGGCAGCAATCTCTTAGGTTCTCTGCTGATAAGAGTTTTTGCTCCCTTGAAGGTTGCAATTTGAATTGGACCTGGAAAAAAATGATTTTATCCTCATTTCAATACACCGTGGCTATCTATCCCTCACTGCAGTTTCTTCTCAGTTCCACCAGCAAAATACATAAGAAAACCTAGAGAGATTCTAGTGGCTTTTTCAGGCTCTCCTGACTCTGGCCTTTTCCAGATCCCCACTGGACCTCAACACACCAATCCATTGCCCCAACCTAAGGGTGACTCGGATCCATTAAACGATTTCGAAGTCTCTCTATTCCATCACCTCACTCCCTCCTACCTCACCTCCCTTCTCTCCTTCTACAGCCCAGCCTGTACCCTCCGCTCTTCTGCCACTAACCTCCTTATTGTACCTCGTTCTTGCCTGTCCCATAGTCGACCCCCAGCCCACGTCCTCTCCCTGTCCTGGAATGCCCTCCCTCCACACATCCGCCAAGCTAGCTCTCTTCCTCCCTTCAAAGCCCTACTGAGAGCTCACCTCCTCCAAGAGGCCTTCCCAGACTGAGCCCCCTTTTTCCTCCCCACCCTACCTCCTTCCCCTCCCCACAGCACCTGTATATATGTTTGTACAGATTTATTACTCTATTTATTTTACTTGTACATATTTACTATTCTATTTATTTTGTTAATGATGTGCATTTAGCTTTAATTCTATTTGTTCTGACGACTTGACACCTGGCCACATGTTTTGTTTTGTTGTCTGTCTCCCCCTTCTAGACTGTGAGCCCGTTGTTGGGTAGGGGCCACCTCTATATGTTGCCGACTTGTACTTCCCAAGTGCTTAGTACAGTGCTCTGCACACAGTAAGCACTCAATAAATACGATTGAATGAATGAATGAATTAGTAAATAGTGAGAAGCAGCGAGGCCTACTGAATAGAGCACAGGCCAGGGAGTTAGAATGACCTGGGTTCTAATTCTGGCTCCATCACATGGGTGCTGTGTGTCCTAGGGCAAAGTCACTTAACTTCTCTGAGCTTCAACTAACTCATCTGTAAAATGAGGATTAAGATTTTGAGTCCCATGTGGGGCAGGGACTGTGTCCAACCTGATTAGCTTGAATCTACCCAGCCCTCAGAACAGTACTTGACACATAGTCTGGTATTGGTTAAGCACTTACTATGTGTCAGGCACTGTACTAAGTACAAGCTAATCAGGTTGGACTTAGCTCGAGCCCCACATGGGGCTTCCAGTCTGAAACCCCATTTTACAGATGAGGGAACTGAGATGCAAAGAAGTTACGTGACTTGCCCAAGCTCACACAGCAGACAAGTGGAGGAGCAAGATTAGAATCCAGGTCCTTCTGACTTCTAGCCCAGGTTCTACTCATTAGGCCGTGCTGCTTTTCTCCCATCTTAGCCAACTGCAAGAGCTGAACATCAGGGCAGAGGTCTACAACCTTTACTTCCCCAACAGCGATGAACAGTGAACAGAGATGAACAGGGGACTTATCTTTTGGTGGTTGGCAGCCACTGACTGAGTATTCATATATGTGGGTAAGCATTTACATTAGAATAGCAGCGTGGCTCAGTGGAAAGAGCCCGGGCTTTGGAGTCAGAGGTCATGGGTTCGAATCCCGACTCCACCACATGTCTGCTGTGTAATCTTGGGCAAGTCACTTAACTTCTCTGGGCCTCAGTTACCTCATCTGTAAAATGGGGATGAAGACTGTGAGCCCCACGTGGGACAACCTGATCACCCTGTATCCTCCCCAGCGCTTAGAACAGTGCTTTGCACATAGAAGCACTTAACAAATGCCAATTATTATTATTATTATTATTTAACCCTCCTTTGGAAAACAAGGACAATTGTAAGCCTGAATCGCTACTGCTGGGCTCCCAACACTTCAGCTGTGGAGAAAACCTTTAAAATTCAGAGGCCAATTAAAAATCCTTTTTTTTTGCCTGGAAATCAAGCCTTATAGGAATAGTAAATTTCCAGCGAAGGAAGGAAGGAAGAAAGGAAGGAAGGAAGGAAAGAAAGAAAGAAAGAAAGAAAGAAAGAAAGAAAGAAAGAAAGAAAGAAAGAAAGAAAGAAAAAGAAATCTACTACTGGTAATTAACTAATTAGTTCTCACTGTGATTGTGTCAGGTGGCTAGAGAATTTGAAGCTGACTTTCAGAGGCTTTTCTCACCAAGCCAAAGTCATTAGCCCTAGGGGTGGGGGGTTTTGAAAAGTAGAGCCTGAACTGCTTCCATTTGATGTTTTCACCTCAGTGTAGACTTCAAGAAAGCACTAGAGACTGAAATTTATTTCCATTAGCTTTGGTTTTATATTTCCAACCGAGATCTAGGCAGGCTTTAATTTCTCCTAGGGTCCATCTTCAAAATGATCACCTTCACAGAATAAAACTGAAGCCTGAATGATACACTGTATGGCAGATGGCAGATGTGTGTTGTCTGCTTCTGGTGAGAAGACTTTGATCTCTAAGACTGTCCCATGATCTCCTCCTTATATCAGTGTGAATGAGAAGCAGCGTGGCCTTGTGGATAGAGCACGGGCCCGGGAGTCAGAAGGATCTGGGTTCTAATCCTACTCCTGCTACTTGTCTACTGTGTAATCTTGGACAAATCACTTCACTTCTCTGCTCTTCTGTTATCTCTTTTGTAAAATGGGGATTAAAGCTGTGAGACCCATGTGGGACAGGGACTGTGTCTAACCTGATTAGCTTGTATACACCCCAGCGCTTAGTACCATGTTTGGCACACAGCAAATACCATGAAAAGTACATAGTGAATACACAGTATTTACTAGCAATGTCATAAGAAAAGTGTCTGCTAATTCTTCTGTACTGTATTCTCCCAAGTGCTTAGTACAGTGCTCTGCACATAGTAAGTGCTCAATAAATACCATTGAATGTTTAATTCTAAATGGTCATACCTCCTTTCTTTGTTGTCCCTGCTTAATTGCTGACATTAAGTTCAAGAAAGCCACTCTTTGATAATTGGTTGTGTCACTTCTGTTACCTACAGGTTCTCAGTTTGCTGAGTTGGATTTACACCAATAGACCTACCATTCGGTTCAGGCAGGCATCAATCACTCTCCATTAAAGATGGGGAACTTAGCCTCCTCCAATAACATGTTTGAATCCAAAGAGGAATATAATATCAACCCCTTTGGTGTGGAGGGCAGACTACAGGGTACAGTGAATAAACAAAGATTAGGAAGGTTTTTGAAAGCCTAAAACACTCCCTAGGAGTGCGTTTGATAAAATAATAATAATTACAGTGAAGGCTGAGGCTTGGGATGGAAAACCCGTAATTTCAAACAGCTGTGGCATGACTATGACAGATACTACCAAATATAAATAAAACACGAGTTTCTCTTGACTGAGATTCCCCATCCATGCAAATATCATTCTGTTTTCACCTTCAGCTGCTCAACTGGAAAGGTCCGAGAGCAACTCAAATTGAACATGGTGTTGGATTTATGAGCTTCCCGGGATATTTTTGAGAGTCACAAGGGCTCTCTTGATGTCATCTTAATAATAATAATGGTATTTGTTTAGCGCTTACTATGTGCAAAGCACTGTTCTAAGCACTGGGGCGATACAGTTTTCACTTTGGGGGGAATGTCCAAAATGTCCAAAATAGAAGTTATGTTTATGCTTTGTTCATGTAGTAGATGGGAGTCTATATTATTGTTTACCCTTTAAAGAAGAGTTGATAGGGTGTCCCCAGAGATCAGAATATTATTGAGTAGTAGAGTTGTACTTCAGTTCCAAATAATTAATAGGTAACGCCAGCATCGGTGGTATTTCAGCAATAGCAAAATGCTAGGTGTAGGTTTGGTGTTTATCTCTTTGTAAAAGTAGGCAGAGTTTAAATAGTCTCCCTTGATCAGTTATGTGTCTGATTATTGTTATATCATACTCTCCCAAGTTCACAGTACAGTGCCTTGCACACAGTAAGCGCTCGATAAATACGAATGAATGAATCAGCTACAGCATTCTGAAACCAGCCACTTTGGCATTCCCTGAATTGTTACAGTCACTAGATTGGGTGTTTTCTGCACAATGACCATAAGAAGGCTGCCTGCCTCTAACTGATTCCATCTGGAACCTCAAAAAGCTGTTGAGGAGATAATGAATTTATCATCAAGCCTGCAAAATGCCATTATTATTATTATTATTATTATTACTGTTATTATTATTATTATTATTTTTATTCTCTGCTCCTGCCAATGGTTTCATTTAAAAATGTGTGCAGCAAACACGACCTATATAAACCTTAGCTGCTCCCAAAGCCATAGCACTTTTGGAGGGAGTGGGTTAAATGATGCAAGTCTTATAATGTGAACTTTCTTCATTGCAAGTAACTATTAATGTGGGGTAGAAGTAATAGTATTTGTTATTAAGAGCATTGTATTTAGTGCAGGGAGAGAATGCATAGGTGAGAAATGTCTGTTGTTGGGTGGGGATTGTCTCTATTTGTTGCCAAATTGTACTCACCAAGCACTTAGTACAGTGCTCTGCACACAGTAAGCATTCAATAAATACGAATGAATCAATGAATGAATGAAATAGTTTGTCAGCATCACATGACTCTTTAATCCCAGAAAGTTGGACTTTTCCCCATTGTTTAAAAGTCAAGAAGTTACCTGGCAAATGATGAACAGACACTATTTTTATATGCCCATTTGAGACATTCAAATGAAATTGAAACTGCACGATGTTTAAACTGGAAAAGAAAAGGTATAAGTAATAAAAGCTAGCAATTTTATCAAAGAAAGAAACTTAATTCTAAATTTAAGCTAGTTTGCTTCAGCCTCCATAAATTTCCAAACTTTATTTGATTTAATTAATGCCTAAAAAGTCCTTAACAGATCCCATAAAAAATAAACGCAAAGCATTCCAATATGAGGAGACTTGCAGTGGCACGATGAGATCTTTTTTTATGGCATTTAAGTGCTTTCCATGTGTCAGGCACCATTAGAAGAAGTGTGGCTCAGTGGAAAGAGCACAGGCTTGGGAGTCAGAGGTCATGGGTTCAAATCCTAGCTCTGCCACTTGTCAGCTGTGTGACTTTGGGCAAGTCACTTTAACTTCTCTGTGCCTCAGTTCCCTCATCTGTAAAATGGAGACTAAGACTGTAAGCCCATGTGGGACAACTTAATTATCTTGTACCCTCCCCAGTGCTTAGAACAGTGCTTTGCACATAGTAAGCGCTTAACAAATGCCATAATTATTATTATTATATTCTAAGCATTGGGACAGATACAAGCTAATCAGGTTGGACACCATCCATGTCCCACATGGGGCTCATGGTCTTAATCCCCATTTTACAGCTGAACGGCATCTATAAAATGACATGGTGGCAGTTCCGCCATTGTATTTGGAAATTCAAAACATACACCACCACAGTTGGAGGAAAAGTTTTCTTCTTCCTACTTGTCAGGAGCTAAACCGTAGTCTCCTCTTCAACAGGGGACCTGTCTACCAACTCTGTCATAGTGTACTCTCCCAAGCACTTAGTGCAGGGCTCTCACACAGTAAGCACTTGATAAATGCAATTAATCAATTGATTGATCTAATCATTCTGTCTGTGGGTTGTTCAAACCCCCTGTGTCTCTGTTCCTCCTTATGGAAGCTGCACTTTCTAACATTTTCATTTCTTAACGTATAGAAGATTAGGCAGACGAAGGAAGTGACGTGGATAATCGGCAAAAAGTCTTTGGGGGAACAGGTTGAACTTCATGGTAGTTTGGGGATTTCAATTTATCCATTCAGTTTGTTATCAAGAAAAATGGAGGGTTGGAGGGATATGCTTTGAAAGAAAGGAAATTTACGGGCTAATGACAGTGAAGAGAGCCACTTGGAAGCAAGGTAGAAGCTTGCCCTGCAGGCTTAATTTGTTTAATGTTTTCAGTCCGAACCTCTCTGTAGCTTTCCATTCTGTCTCACTGCCTGCCTTCTGGCAGCTCTACCTCATTCTCAAATGAAGTGGAAATGACACCAGACTGAAAATCAGGAGATTTAGATTCCAGGGCCAGAGTTGACTCTCTCCACAGTCTAATAACAATAATAATAATAATAATGAAAAATCATAATCATAATAGTAACAATTGTAAATCTGTTAAGTGCTCAATATGTGCCCAGCTCTGTGCTAAAGCACCGGGATGGATACAATACAATTGATTGATCAATCAGTGGTATTTATTAGGGGCTTACTAGAGCACTGAACTAAGCACTTGGGAGAGTACAAGAGAATTAGCATACACAGTTCCCCTGCCCATAAGGAGCTTACAGTCTAGAGACAAGTTAACAGTCTAGAGTTACCACATATGGCTCAGAGTCTAAAGGGAAGGGAGAACAGATATTTTATCCCCATTTTGTGGGTGAGGGAACTGAGGCACAAGGAAGTTAAGTGACCAGCCCAAGGTCACACAGCACACAAGTGGAGCTGGGATTAGAACCCAGGTGTCCTGATGCTCAATCCTGTACTCTTTCCTCTAGGCCATGGTTAATCTCTCTATCTCTCAGTTTTCCCATCTGTAAAGGGCAGAAAAGGGATGGGGATAGAGTAAGATAATATAGTGACATTGTGGGCTACTTAAATTGACCCGGGTTCTAGTCCCACCTCTGACACTAATCCACTTTGTGACCCTTAGCCAAATCATAACCACACTGGCCTCAGTTTCCTAATCCATAAAATAGGGACAATATTAATTTGCCCCGTCCTACTTCACAGGGATGTTTTGAGGACATATCAGCAATTTATTTATTTATTTATTTATTTATATTAACGTCTGTCTCTCCCTGTAGACTGTATACTCGTTGTGGCCAGGGAATGTGTCTAAGCACTGTACTAAATGCTTGGGATAGTACAGTAGAGTCGGTGGACATGTTCCCTCCCCTCAAGGTGCTTGCAGTCTTGAGGGGAGACAGACATGAATATAGTTACAAAGCTCTTGGTTTGGAGACAACCAAGCTTCCAAACAAAGCTTCCAAAGCTTCTTCACCTGAATGATCACAGCACCTCTGTGAGGTATGGAGAGGCAGGAATTATGGTCCCCATTTTTCAGGCAATGGAACTGGGGTTCAGGGAGATTGTGGGGCAGGAGGTGATGTGGCTGAGACAAATATTTGCAACCACAGATTTCGCAAACTCCACTTGTGAATTCTGGCCAACACACTAGTTCTTGATTTTCTCAATTCCATCCTTCATTTGATATTAGCAGGGGTATTTACTCTCTTTAGTTCCATTTAGCATCTGAAATGTTAGGGTTGTGGGTTGAGATATTCTTCTGAAATCCTCATCTTTGTCTCCTTTTTTTTTCAAATGGTATTTGTTAAGCACTTACTGTGTGCCAGGCACTGTAGTAAGTGCTGGGGTAGATACAAGCTAATCTGGTTGGACACAGTCCATGTTCCACATGGGGCTCACAGTCTTAATCCCGATAGAGAAGCAGTGTGGCTTAGTTGAAATAGTATGGGCTTGGGAGTCAGAGGTTGTGGGTTCTAATCCCTGCTCCACCACTTGTCAGCTGTGTGACTTTGGGCAAGTCGCTTAACTTCTCTGTGCCTCAGTTACCTCATCTGTAAGATGAGGATTAAGACTGTGAGCCCCACATGGGACAACCTGATTACTTTGTATCTGCCCCAGTGCTTAGAACAGTGCTTGGCAAGTAGTAAGTGCTTAACAAATACCATTATTATTATTATTTTACAGCAGAAGCACAGAGAAGTTAAGTGACTTGCCCATGGTCACACAGCAGACAAGTGCCAGAGCCAGGATTAGAGCCCAGGCCCATACTCTATCCCATCTCCTTGAAGTTGGGAATGCAGTTCCCTCTCAGCATCGTATCCTGATAAATGTTCTGGTTTTGATTCTTTGAACTGGTCCAATCTTGTTAGCTTCCCATTTGCCTGGGCTCTAATCCTGGCTCTGCCGTTTGATTACTATGTGATTTTGGGTAAGTCACTTCATTTAACTGTGCCTCAATTACCTCACCTGTAAAATGAGGATTAAGACTGTGAGCCCTACATGGAACAGGGACTGTATTTAATCTGATTAGCTTGTATTTTCCCCAGTGCTTAGAACAGTGCTTGACACTTAGTAAGTGCTAAACAAATACCATCATTATTATTATTAGCCAGAGCCAGCTGACATTATGGAGAATGGAGCTATTTGGAGTTTCACTATCATATTTCCATTTCTTTCTGACAGAGAATAGTTCCCATGCCTTCAACGTGTCTGTCATTATATCTTGCATGTCAGTGAATGCACATAAACTCAATTCAGAAAAGACCGAGATATTGCTTCTTGCATCAAAATGTTGTTTAAAGCCATTGAATGTGTCTGTAATGGAAATCTAATTGCTCCAGACTCTGGGATAGAGTCTAGAGGTCATTCTGGTTTCCTGAAAATACAGGAATTCTGGGGCTTAAACACGCTACTGCATAGCTTAAGAAACTGTATTAGACTTAGTGCCTTTTCTCCCTTATTCTGTCGTAATAATTATTTATATATATTTTGTGACCTATGCTTATAATAGTAATGCTAT
This sequence comes from Tachyglossus aculeatus, assembly GCF_015852505.1. Classification (NCBI taxonomy): domain Eukaryota; kingdom Metazoa; phylum Chordata; class Mammalia; order Monotremata; family Tachyglossidae; genus Tachyglossus; species Tachyglossus aculeatus. The sequence continues at coordinate 60,574,622 of NC_052074.1, forward strand.
CTGTTGCTGAATTGTACTTTCCAAGTGCTTAATACAGTGCTCTGCACACAGTAAGCACTCAATAAATATGATTGAATGAGTACTACTATTAACGCATGATTGAGGAAGAACCATAAGAGAAGATTTTAAAATATGAATCTTTGTTGAATTCTCTTCCAAACAATAAGGCTAGAGACCCTCATAATATATAGAGCTAGAAAATGGTACTGATGATAAAGAGATATTAAATTATAATTGCTTATGGCCTATAAGCTCCATCTATCCTGATCTTCACAAACCCTTCTCTCATGGTATGCAACCTTCTTCCTCCATTCAGGCTGCTCTGTCTGCCACAATACAACAGCCTAATGTTAAAACTCACTGTTTTAGTTGAATCTCGGAATCATTTCTTCAGCTCTCCAGCTGCATGCTCCCCTTTCAGGCTCCCATAGAGCAGACTTCTTCATTCACTGATGCTTTCCATTGTATTTATTGAGCTCTTACAGTGTGCCAAGCACTGTACTAAGTACGTGGGAGAGTACAATGTAACAATAAACAGAAATATTCCCTGCTCACCATGAGCTTACAGTCTAGAGCATATGTTTGGACATCCTATTCCCAACCATTCTTCCAAACTCTTAGTGGTGAGCGTTTTTCACTGATGGTGAGCTGGCTCTATTACTGGATTTCATGGCTGGTAATCTTGTTCTGCCTTTTTCTGGGGAGTTTGGTTGAAACTGAGAAGCAGTGTGGCGTAGTGGATAGAGAATGGGCCTAGGAGACACTTTAGACTCTTGTCTATCCTCACCAGGCTCTGGGGACAGACCAGACAACCAGACTATTTCAAAGTTTCCACTGGTCCGTAGCCCAGCCCCAGCACCTAATAATAATAATGGTATTCGTTTACTGCGCTTACTGTGTGCCAAGCACTGTTCTAAGCACTGGTATATACAACCAATTAGGTTGGACACAGTCCCTATCCCACATGGGGACTCACAGGGCTCACAGTCTCAATCCCCATTTTACAGATGAGGTAACTGAGGCAGAGAGAACACCTGTGAGAATGAGCTGTTCACAGCCTTGGGGCCCTTTTCTTATCCAGTGCTGTTGCCCACCTGTCTGCAGATGGAGGCAGCAAACAAAAATCGATGACTCCCAAATAAATAAATCAATCAAACAGTTAATCATATTTAGTGGGTGTTTACTCTATGTAGGGTACTGTAATAATAATAATGGCATTTATTAAGCAGTTACTATGTGTGAAGCACTGTTCTAAGCACTGGAGAAATTACAAGGTGATCAGGTTGTCCCACGGTGGGCTCACAGTCTTAATCCCCATTTTACAGATGAGGTAACTGAAGCACAGAGACGTTAAGTGACTTGCCCAAAGTCACACAGCTGACAAGTGGCAGAGCCGGGATTTGAACCCATGACCTCTGACTACTCCAAAGCCCATGCTCTTTCCACTGAGCCACGCTGCTTCTACAAGTGCTACAAGCTCTACTTCTACACTGTATTAAGTGCTTGGGAGAAAGGCACAAAACAAGAGTTGGCCGACAAATTCCCTGCCCCGAACAAGGTTACAGGCTAGAGGGGGATACAGAAATTAATATAAATAAATGAATTATGGATATGTACATAAGTCTGTGGGGCTGGAGAAGGGGGGGCTAATCCAAGTGCCAAAGGTGACACAAAAGAAGAAGAGGAAATGAAGCTGTACTGTAGTCAGGGAAGACCTTTTAGAGGAGATGGGCCTTCAATCAGGTTTTGAAGGAGGGGAGATTGTCTGTAGGATATGAAGGGCTGGCGGGGGTGGTATTCCAAGCCAGAGGCAGGACTCGGATGTGAGGTTGGCGGTGAGATAGATGAGATTGAGGTACGGTGAGTACGTTGTCATTAGAGGAGCAAAGTCTGCAGGCTGGGTTATAGTAGGAGAGAAGTGAGGTGACCTAGGAAGGGGCAAGGTGACTGAATGCTTTAAAGCCGATTTGTGGAGGTGGATGGGCAACCACTGGAGATTCTTGAGGAGTGGGGAGATGTGGACAAAGCGGTTTGGTAGAAAAATCATCCGGCAGCAGAGTGAAGTATGGACTGAAGTGGGGAGACCCAGGAGTCAGGGAGGTCAGCAAGGAGGCTGATGCAGTATCAAGGCAGAATAGGATAAGTGCTTGGATTGATGTGGTAGCAGTTTGGATGGAGAGGAAAGCGTGGATTTTAGAAACGCTGTGTAGGTTGAACGGATGGGGATTGGTGACAGGTTGAGTATGTGAGTTGAATGAGAAAGATGAGTCAAGGATAATGCCGACAAGGTTGGGCTTGTGAGAGGAAAGTAGCGGTGCTGTCTGTAATGATGGGAAAGTCAGTGGGGGACAGGGCTTGTGTGAGAAGATAAGGAGTTCTCTTTTGGGCATTTTAAGTTTGAGGTGTCTTTGGGACATCCAAGTGGAGATGTCCCGAACGCAAGAGGAGATGTGAGACTGAAGAGAGGGAGAGAGATCAGGGCTGGAGATGTAGATTTGGGGAATCATCCACATAGAGGTAATAATAATAATAATAATAATGATGGCATTTATTAAGCACTTACTATGTGCAAAGCACTGTTCTAAGTGCTGGGGAGGTTACAAGGTGATCAGGTTGTCCCATGGGGGGCTTACAGTCTTAATCCCCATTTTACAGATGAGGTAACTGAAGCACAGAGAAGTTAAGTGACTTGCCCAAAGTCACACAGCTGACAATTGGCAGTGCCTGGGTTTGAACCCATGACCTCTGACTCCACGCTGCTGATAGTTGATGCTATGGGAGCAAATAAGTTTTCTCCAAGGAAGTGGGGTATAGATGGAGAACAGAAGGGACCCAGAACCGAACCTTGAGGGATTCCCACAGTTAGGGGATGGGAGGCAGAGGAGAAGCCCATGAAAGAGACTGAGAATGAGCAGCTAAATCAATCAATCAATCAATCGTATTTATTGAGCGCTTACTATGTGCAGAGCACTGTACTAAGCGCTTGGGAAGTACAAATTGGCAACACATAGAGACTAAAGAGATAGAAGAACCTGGAGAAGACAGTGTCAGTGAAGCTGAGGTTGGATAATGTCTCCAGCAGAAGTGGGTGGTCGGCAGTGTCGAAGGCAGCTGAAAAGTCGAGGGGGAATAGGAAGGAATGGAGGCCATAACTGATCGATTGATTGAGTACTCTGGAAAACCAAAATGCTGGCCACGATTCCTAGAGAGTTCGTTAATTCCTCAGACTCACCAGGCCCATTAAATCCTCCTGTAGTGACTCTTTTTTTTAAATCTGGTCCTTCTTCCACAAAACCAAGTAACAGTTGGGCGTAGCTCCTCAAGCACATCCACTTCTGGTTAGTCACTGAGCGGCATCGCAAGAACATTCATTCTCAGCGAAGAGAACAATTAGAGCCTCAGCCAGTAGATGGCTTAATGTGTACGTGAAAATCCCAAGCAATGCAGATAGGCACACATTAGCTTGTTTATAACCCATGAGGCAAAAGCGTGGCTCTATTTTCCAACGAAAATGCATCAAATCCCATCCAAAGCACAAACCTCAGTATCGTGCCAGAGCAGATGCAGAAAAAAAAAAACCCTAAAAAAGGGCAGAAAACTTAATCCTTGCAGCAGAACCCCAGAAAAAATGAAGCAGCAAGCTGCTATCGTCGGCTTAAATTTCTCAACTATGGAGCACTGCAGTAAAGAAGCTATTTTTAGGTCCTATGTCTCCTTCAAACCCTTATCTTGTGGAGGTTAGGCTGAGCCCCATCGGTTCAACACAACAAAGGCTGCCAGCCGAACTCGTTATCGAATAAAGCAAGTGTCCGATTGCATTCGCTGCAAGTATGTGTGTGCATGCAGTGCCTATTAATGATTTTTTTCCATCGCCATTTAATGAGCATTACCTGTGGATAAATCACCCCCTTTCCCTTGCTCCAGTAAATAGAGTTTGGGATGGTCAGTCTGGATAAGCGGTGAGCATTCATGGCACTGAGACAATGAGAATTTGAATGCCGTCGTTATGATTTGGATCATCATCATCATCAATCGTATTTATTGAGCGCTTACTATGTGCAGAGCACTGTACTAAGCGCTTGGGAAGTACAAATTGGCAACATATAGAGACAGTCCCTACCCAACAGTGGGCTCACAGTCTAAAAATGATGGTATCTAATGATGGTATTTGTAAGTGCTGGATTTTTATCAAATCGGGAAAAGGTCCAATCAATCGATCAATTGGTCAAACAATCACATTTATTCGGCACTTTCTCTGTGCAGAGCACTGCAGAGAGTGCTTGGGAGAGTAAAGTAGATATGATCTCTCTAGACTGTAAGCTCGTTGTTGGCAGGGAATGTTTTAGTTTTAGACTCTGTTTTAGTGTCCTCTCCCAAGCTTTTAGTACAGCTAGCTCTGCACACAGTAAGTGCTCAATAAATATGATTGATTGAGATTGATAATTCCCACCTTCAAGGGTTTTACAGTGTAATGGTGGGGGAAGTAGACGCTAAAATGAATTACAAGTAGTGGAGGTGAGGTGAGACAGAGTTTAAAGGCAGGCAATGAGAGCTGGGGCAGAGAAGATGTGTCAGTACCTAGGCACTTAGAAACCAGGGCTCAAGGGCGTTGGTGATATGGAAGTGATGAAGTGGTGGTGATGGGGGAAATAGGGTGGAAAGAAGAGAGTTTAGTCAGGGAAAACTTCTTGGAGGAGATAAGATTTCAGGAGATCTTCAAAGATGGGGAGAGCAGTGATCTGTTAGATATGAAAGAGTTCCAGATCAAAGGGAGGGTGTGAACAAGGTGTTAGAGAAGCAGTGTGGCCTAGTGGATAGAGCACGGACTCAGGAGTTTCTAATCCTGGCTCCGCCACTTGTCCGCTGTGCGACCTTGGGCACATCATGTAACTTCTCTGTCCATCAGTTTCCTCATCTGCAAAATGGGGATTAAGACTCTGAGCCCTATGTGGGACATGGACTGTGTCCAACCTGATTAGCTTGTAGCCACCCCAGTGCACAGTGCCTAGAACATAATATGGGCTTAACAAATACCATTAAAAAAGGTGTCAGAGTGTTGGCAGTGAGAGAGATAAGAGTAAAGTGCAGTGAGTAGGTTGCATTACAGGAGTGAAGTGTGTGGGTTGCATTATAGTGGGGTAGGTGGGCAGAAATCTGGGGGTTTAGATGGAAATCTTGTGACTTGTGGCCTCAGGGTGGGCTCAGAATGCCTTTGCGATTTTCAAGTCAGCCTAGCAAAAGGCAGAAAATCCTTGAACGGCAGCAAATCCTGGAGGGGAATAAGTCAATCTCTTCACAGCTTCCCAATAATCCACTGGATTAAGGGGAACTAGATTGTAAATTTCATGAGGGCAGGAACAGTGTCCCAATCAGGGTTATGGAGGATTCTGCAAAATTCCCTAGGGTAATGGGAAACTGAGCAGTGACATGAAGAGGGGAGGTAATGAATGAGTGTATTTTGCAAATTAATCCATCACTCAGTCAATGGTATTTATTGAGCACTTGCTATATGTGGAATACTATATTAAACACGGGAGAGAATTCAATATAACAGAGTTGGTAGACATGTTCCCTGCCCACAGTGAGCATACAGTTTAGAAGCTGATGGATTCAGACTTGGGAATCCTCTCTGAGATATTAAATGGGTCCAGGAGGAAGATGAAGCATACTGAGACTCAAAAAGGTATATGATAGGTTGCTTATCGAATAATCATAATAATATTCATTCATTTATTCATTCAATCATATTTATTGAGCAATTACTTGGGCAGAGCACTGTACTAAACATGTGGGAGAGTACAATAATGATAGTAATAATATTTAAGTGCCAAGCACTATTCTAAGCACTGGGGTAGATACAATCAATCAATCAATCAATCGTATTTATTGAGCACTTACTGTGTGCAGAGCACTGTACTAAGCACTTGAAAAGTACAAGTTGGCAACATATAGAGACAGTCCCTACCCAACAGTGGGCTCACAGTCTAGAAAGATAATCAGGTCCCAGTCTGAGTAGGAGGGAGAACAGGTATTTAATTCCCAATTTGCAGATGAGGGAACTGAGGCACAGAGAAGTGAATAACAATAATAATTATGGTATTTGTTAAGTGCTTACTATGTGCCAAGCACTGTTCTAAGCACTGGGGTAGAGCCAAGATAATCAGGTTGTCCCACATGGGGATCACATTTTTAATCCCCATTTTACAGATGAGGTAACTGAGGCACAGAGAAGTTAAGTGACTTGCCCGAGGACACACAGCAGACAAGTGGAAGAGGCAGGATTAGAACCCATGTCCTCCGACTCCCAAGCCCGTGCTCTTGCCACTAAGCCACGCTTCTTCTCGTGGCCTCTCCTAAGGACGCAGTACAATGCTCTGCATAGAATAAGCACTCAACAAATACGGTTTGTTGATTGATTGATAAATCCTGTGGAGCTGGGTTGAATATTGAGGTGCTTAAGGGGGCAGACAGCCGAGTTCATAGGTAATAATTTTTTTTTTTTATTTTGTTGAGTCATTTGTGACACACAGTGACTCCATGGATACACCCTCTTCAGAACATCCAAACTTCTGTCATAAAGTCATTTTGGTATGTGTATCCATAGAGTTTTCGTGGGAAAGATACAGAAGTGGTTTTCCATCACCTTCTTCCGCAGGTAATATTACCCCAGCAAAATGGTTGTATTAATTAATACTCGTTGTATTAATGGTGATGGAACTGTATCACTTGAACTGCAAACCAAATGGATGAGGACAAAGCACCTGTCTTCTCGGGACCCCCTTAGTGATAATTTTGGTCTCCATACAGAACCAAGTTTTTGCTATTTGAGGCAACTTACTCCGCATGCCTCAAGGGGAAAGATTGGCAGCTTAGGATGGATCATCCAACACAAGTCAGGATCATTTTGTATCGTTCAAGCCCAGATCTTGCTCACTGGAAAAACCAGGAATATCAAATTTATCATCAGCAACCTTGGGTTTTAGCTAGAAGCACTTCAGCTATAGAAAATGGTATTGCTGACAGGCCAGTGCAGTGGCAGTGTTATCTGGAATCCCGGCTCCTCCAGTTGTCTGCTGTGTGACCTTGGGCAAGTCACTCAACTTCTCTGTAGATGCCAGTTAATCAGGTTTGACACAGTCCCTGTCCCACTTAGGACTCACAGTCTCGATCCCCATTTTACAGGTGAGGTAAGTGAGGCACAGAGAGTTGAAGTGACTTGCCCAAGGTCACACATTGGTCAAGTGGCAGAGCCTGGTTTAGAACCCAGGTCCTCCATCTCCCAGGCCCGTGCTCTTTCTATTAGGTCATGCCCCAGGTCCCTTGACAAATGACAGGCTTGCAGGAAATCTTCGTTGTCTGAATTCCTCCAATTAAAACATGGTTTTACCGTCTGTTCCTCCTGTATCGCCTAAGATTGTTTCTTTCAAATGTGATCTGATTTGTGAGCAGATCTGCCTGTTGGGTCATTCAGTCAGTTGTATTTATTGAGTGCATACAGTATGCAGAGCACTGTTCTAGGCACTTGGGAGAGATCAATACAATAATATAACAGACACACTCCCTGCCCACAAAGAGTTTGCATCCTAGAGGGGGAGACTGGCATTAATATAAATAAATAAAATAGATAAGGACATAATATAATAACTGCGGTATTTGTTAAGCACTTACAATGTACCAAGCGCTGTTCTAAGCGCTGGGCTAGATATAAGGTAATCAGGTTGGACACAGTTCTTATCCCTCATGGGGCTCACAATATTGATCCCCATTTTACAGATGCGGTAACTGACGCTCAGAGAAATGAAGTGACTTCCTCAAGGTCATAGAGCAGATTTGTGGCAGAGCTGGGATTAGAACCCATGATAATAATAATAATAATAATAATAATGGCATTTTTTAAGCACTTACTATGTGCGAAGCACTGTTATACAATTCATAAAACCCCCATATGGATCCCACACTGTTTGCTGACACCTCTGCTGCCATATTTCTGCAGAAAAGCCTCAGTGGAAACGTTAGGATGGGGCAAACCCGAAGTATAAACTAGAGAGTAGTAGGGCAGATGAGCAGATCTGTAGGAAGGAGAAAACTGATAGAGAGGCTGAAGGCCAATGATCAGTGGTTTCTGCTCGAGGCCGAAAAAATATGAAGTCACTGGTCTATATGGCAAAAGAGTCTCCACAATTCGTTACAGAGCTATTTTTTTCAAAGGATGAAGGAGGGTCCGGAAGTAGAAACATTCTGTAATGAACTAAGGAAAGAAAATCGAAAATTAGAAATTGAAATCCGTGGTAAAAGAACCACCTGAAATGAAGGAAGAAGAGGTTGTATAGGAATGAAAGTCTACTCTTCTTGTAAAGACTTGTACTTCCCGAGTGCTTTGTACAGTGCTCTGCACACAGCAAGCGCTCAATAAATACGATTGAATGAATAAATGAATGAATAAAGAGTGATTTTTCCAAATTCGGAGAACCAGAGTCGCCAAGTGGATAGAGTGTGAGGCTGGGAGTCAGAGTGCCTGGGTTCTAACTTGGTTTCTGTGTGACCTTGGGTAAGTCACTTCACTTCCTCTGTGATTCTGTTATCATCTGTAAAATGGCAATTAAGATTTGAGCTCTACGTGGGACGGGGACTGTGTCCAATCTGATTATCTTGTATTTACCTACCCCAGCACTTAGTTCAGTGCCTGGCACATAGTAAGTGAATGTGTCTGTTATATTGCTGTACTGGACTCACCCAAACGCTTAGTACAGTGCTATGATTGGCTGACTGGCTGACTGACTGCTTAATAAATACCATAATAAAAACAAAAACTCTTCACACTGAGATTTTTCTGCCCACTTAGAGGGCTTCATTTCTTATGGTTAATCTGGAGCACAAAAGAGGTTGATCCAAACCAACCAGTATGGCTCTGTGTTGATCAAACAATGACTCAGTGATATTTATTGAACGCTTATGTCACCATGATAGTTTCCCCAAACTGGTCCTCTACTTCAGTGGAAGGCAATTATCATATTATGCCAAATTATTTTATATGAACAATAATCATTCTTGCTGTTACTTATTTGTTCTTTATTGGAAACCTTGGTATTATTGAAACATTTGTTTACACTCTTCAAAGAGTGCTGAACATTTAAACTACAGTAAGGCATCCCCTCTTGGGTACATTTCTGTCTCTTGACTGGAGAAACAAACATTCCCCAAGTGCACAAATGACAAGACATGAAGACTTAGCAAATGCTATGAAAAAAATTAAAAAACAAAGTAAAAAACACCATAAGACTTTTGATATCTGTTAAACAAAATGTGGGATTTTGTGTGACAGTTTTAAAACCAGCATATACTATTTCTTTATGGAATTCTTTTCTATTTTTGATATGTTTCCATTTTTTCCTCCTGGGATTAACTTGTTGTATCTGCAAAGGAGCTGGTCCTTGAGAAGCATGTGGTATAATGAACACCTGGATTCTTTTAGGTTCAGTACATTTGGAGGAGGTTAAAGGGGAAGGGGCAAGGTGTGTTTTGGGGTCAGTGATAGGAAACCCAACCAGTATAAGAATAAATATATACTTCTCAGTTGTCATAGCTGAGACAACTGAGAAGTATATATTTATTCTTATACTTGTTTGGTTTCCACTGAGAAGCAGTGTGGCTCAGTGGAAAGAGCATGAGCTTTGGAGTCAGAGGTCATGGTTTCAAATCCCGGCTCTGCCAATTGTCAGCTGTGTGACTTTGGGTAAGTCATTTAACTTCTGTGTGCCTCAGTTACCTCATCTGTAAAATGGGGATTAAGACTGTGAGCTCCCTGTGGGACAACCTGATCACCTCCCCAGCACTTAGAACAGTACTTTCCACATAGTAAGCGCTTAACAAGTGCTATTATTATTATTATTATTATTATTATTACAGCTTGGAAAGTAGCATAACCTAGTGTAAAGAGCCAGGGCCTGAGAGTCAGAGGGCATGGGTTCTAATCCCAGCTCTACCACATGTCCGCTGTGTGACCTTGAGCAAGTCACTTTGCTTCTCTGTGCCTCAGTTACCTCATCTGTAAAACGGGGATTAAGACTGTAAGCCCCATGGGGGACAGGGACTATGTCCAACCCGATTACCTTGTATCTACTCCAGCACTGAGAACAGTGCTTGGCACATAGCAAGCATTTAACAAATACCATAATTATTATTATTATAGCTATGAAACCCAATTGTGTTACCAAATGGGAAATAACCATGACAGCCAATCTAAACCTATCCCAGTGTGATGAATACTACTGGCAGCCCTGTCAACATGTCGAGATCCCCCGTGCCATCACAACGATTTCAGTGGTCACAAACAGAGACAAGCATAGGATCGCATACAACGTGATGATGGTGCCACCAGTTCTGCTAGACCCATGGAACACGATGGCAGAATATCAGTGCCGCTTGACAGGTGTGCGTGGAAATTTATGAGGGCTTTCGAAGCGAAACCGTCAGGCTCCTGAAAAGCATGATGAATGTCTTGAGCCTTGACAATTTATTCTAACTTTGCCTGCGTATCTGTCTTGAAGAGTGCGATGTCTGCCCGTGATCTTAATATGATCATTTGTTCCAGGAATCTCATTGTTTTTGGGCTGGTTGATTCAAAAGGAGTCCATGGACTAAATAATGGATGTAATGCCCCAGTTAAAGGTCTCTGTTCCCGGGCATTAGACATATTGAGAGGACAGACTACTCTATGAAATCCTCTATTAGTCAGACCTCTTTCCTTCTACCCAGCCCTATCACTCCTCTCTTCTAACACCAACCTATGCCCTGTACCTCAGCTTCCTGCGGCGGGACTGAAACTGTCTCTCCCTTCATATCTGATGGTCCGTCACTTTCCCCACCATCCAAACCCTCCTAAGACCACAATTCCTCTAAGGGACCACCCCAGACTAAACCCTTTATTTCTCCTACCTACCTTCCCCCACACCCCTGCCCCGCATCACTTATGCACTTGACTGTGTGCCCTTTAAGCGCTGTGATATTCACCCCTGGCCCACGGAACTCTTGTAAATATTCTTATATTCTGTGATTCCCCCTGTCCTCCCTAATCTATTTTAATGCCCGTTTGCCGCTGTAGATTGTAAGCCTCTTGTGGGCAGGGATTATGTCTACCAACTCTGTTGAATTTGCTTTTCTAAGCACCTAGTACAGTGCTCGGCAAACAGTAAGTGCTCAATAAACACCACTTATTGTTCAATAGAGGAGACCTTCTCTCCAGACAGGACCCCAGCCCTGAGCCCTTTGATTGACTGGGAGATGGATCCCAGACAGGAAAGTAGGAAGATAGGGGGTAGAAGCAGGGAGAGGGGCAGCAGCAGAAGAGCAGAACCAACCAATCAATCAATCAATCAATCAGTCAATCAGTTAATTAGTCAATTAAGCAGTTACCATGAACAGATCACTGTACTAAGTGCTTGAGAGAGTATAATATACCAGAGTTAGTGGACACGTAGTAGAAGCGAGGGAGAAGACGCCCGAGAGCAGACTGGGCATCTTTCAGTAAGGAAATTCTAATGATAAAATTCTACGTGTCCCTCCTCCTTCCAACATTCTCTGAGGGATATCGGGAGCAGATATTAATAATTGTGGTATTCATTAAGCATTTACTAGGTGCCAAACACTGTACTAAGCGCTGGGGTGGATACAAGCAAATCTGATTGGACACAGTCCCTGTCCCATGTGAGTCTCACAGTCTTAATCCCTATTTTACAGATGAGGGAACTGAGGCACAAAGAAGTTAAGTGACTTGTCCATCTCCCGCCACAGCCCCACAGTCGCTTATGTACATATCAATCAATCGTATTTATTGAGCACTTACTGTGTGCAGAGCACTGTACTAAGCGCTTGGGAAGTACAAGTTGGCAACATATAGAGACAGTCCCTACCTAACAGTGGGCTCACAGTCCAGATGTACATATCTGTAATTTATTTATATGAATGTCTGCCTCCCCCTCTAGACTGTAAGCTTGCTGTGGGCAAGGAATGTGTCTGCCAACTCTATTGTATTGCTATATGGTGCTTGCCCAAACGCTTAGAACAGAGCTTTGCACACAGTAGATGCTCAATAAATACAATTGATAGATTGACTGATTGGGTGTGTTTAAACACACACGATAAACACAAACTCCGTAGAATACAATAGACCTAGTTACAAATATTTAGAAATTAAAAGCCTCCCTCAATGTATGACTTGCCTGAATATGAACCAATATATTATTTAAATGTAGCATCTGGTTCAATTTATTTTCCTTTTAACATTATTCAAAAACGTGTTTTACCCGTGATATATGGAGTGCTGTGTGTGAATTTCAAATTACTCTGCCCTTAAGCTTTTAAAATAGTTATCCCAAGCACAATATACTTAAGAAATGATTTAAACCAATATAAACCTTCTATTCGGAAGAATTTCAAGCATTTCCATGCATTATCTCTCTTTTCCTAATAGCTTTTTTTTTGTTGCAGTATTGCTTTTTTCTTGTACTGTTGTCTAAGTAGGGAATTCTTAAACATTTAAAAATACGTGATTACCACTGTCCATTTCTACTTCTCCTCTTCCCTGCCTATTGACAGCCTTCGTTTATAATCCCATTCTGCTGATTTTCACATCGCTTATCACTGACCGACTGTGGCCTTAAAAGTAAACTGAGTAATGAGCACTGAGCAACATCAGGAAGGGAACAGAAAATAAAATGAGAAGCAGCATGGCCTAGTGGAAATAGCACGGGCTTGGCAGTCAGGGGACCTGGGTTCTAATGCCAGCACTTCCTGTATGAACTTGGGCAAGTCACTAGACTTCTCTGTGCCTAAATTCTCCCTCCTACTTAGACTGTGTGACAGGGACTGTGTTCAACCTAATTATCTTGTATCTACCCCAATTCTTCGAACACTGACACATAGTAAGTGCTTTAAAAAATACCATAAAAATGACACAGTTTTTCCATCATCATCATCATCAATCATATTTATTGAGCGCTTACTGTGTGCAGAGCACTGTACTAAGCGCTTGGGAAGTACAAATTGGCAACATATAGAGACAGTCCCTACCCAACAGTGGGCTCACAGTCTAAAAGGGGGAGACAGAGAACAAAACCAAACATACTAACAAAATAAAATAAATAGAATAGATATGTACAAGTAAAATAAATAAATAAATAAATAGAGTAATAAACCATGGTATGCCTGTGTCTGGAGTAGCAGTGCCTAATGGAAAGAGCACAGGCCTGGAAGTTAGGAGACTTGGGTTCTAATTCCGGCTCCTCCTCTAGCTTCACAACTATTCTATTCTACTGACCGATACCAAATCAAATCCCTCAATTAGAAAGGGACCATATTATAGGTGAAGGAGGTAAGTTCCAGAGACGCAGCATGGCCTAGTGGAAAAAACACGGTCCTCGGAGTCAGGAAACCCGGGTCCTAGACCCAGCTCTGCAGCTGGCCTGCTGTGTCACCTCGGGCAAATCACAATAACCTCCCTTGACCTTGAGACTGTTGTTGTTAGTCAATCAATCAACCATATTTATTGAGTACTTACTGAGTGCAGAACATTGTACTAAACACTTTGGGAAGCAGCATGACCTAGTGGTTAGAGCAGGGGCCTAAGAGATAACAGTGCTCTGCCACTTGTCTGCTGTGTGACCTCGGGTAAGTCATTTCACTTCTCTGTACCTCAATTACCTCATCTGTAAAATGGGGATTAAGACTGTGAGCCCCACGTGGGACAGGGACTGTGTTCAATTCAATCACCTTGTATTTACCCCAGCACTTAGTTCATTGTCTGGCACATCGTAAGCGCTTAACAAATATCACAATAATGATGATGATGATTAAATTTAGATTTAGACTCGTTCATGTCCCATTGGGCTGACATCTTATGTTCTTTCACATGTCAGAAATTGCTGATCTAAAAGTCTAACCACATCTAAATATTGTTGCCTTCTCTAGTCCTCATTTTCTCCAAATTCCCCTCATGAGGATTCTCTTCAGTTCCTTTAATGGTTTTCTAGTATATAATATTATCCATCCCCTTTGCCATTTATAGTATTACTTGGATATTCACCCCTGAAACTGTTCCTAGTGCTTTAATATCGACCTTAATATTGGCTTCCATTCCCATCTTCCCTTTCTGCTTTCCCATCATCCCAGTCATGCTTTCCCTTTTCCAAAGCTACCTGATTCTCAGGGACTCCTGGCTTCTCCTTTGGCCTCTTGGGGACTGCTCCAATAAGCGAGATTTTCTGAGTATCTTCCATTTCTCTCTCTTCATTTTTTTCCACACACAGTTGGCTCTGCTATCATCGGTGTTTTTGTGTGGCTAACAATCGGGGAAACTGATGGACACAATGAGACTGGGAATTCACCCGGAAGTGGTTAAAACATATCAGGAATAGTGTTAAAAGCAAATGCAGAGATCAGATGGAAGTAGCTACGCTTAGTGGAAAAAGCACAGGCTTTGGAGTCAGAAGACCTGGGTCCCAGCCATGTCACTTGTCTATTATGTGACCTTGGAAAAGTCGCTTAAATTCTCTGCCTCAGTTCTCTCAGTTGTAAAATGGAGATTGAATACCTATTCTCTTTCCCCCTTAGACTTTGAAATCTCCGATCAATTGCATTGCAGCTATCAAGGTATTTGTCACATTGTAAGAGCTTACTATTATTACTGTTGATATTATTATTATTATTACAGGATCCTAGAACAATATCCTTATTCACTCTCTGTCAGGGCAGCCTTGCCTTGAACACTTCTAGTTGTGAATACATGGCTTAAATGTGGTGAAAGATCCTTTCAAAGCACCCATGAAATCTCTTAGGCTTTTTTTAATGGTTTTTGTTAAACGCAAAAATTTGCCAGATCCTGTATTAAGAGCTGGGGTAGATGCAGTTTAATCAGGTTTGACACTGTCCATGTCCCACTTAGGACTCACAGTCTTAATCCCCACTTTACAAATGAGGTAACTGAAGCCAAGAGAAGTGAAGTGACTTGCTCAAGGTCACACAGCAGTCAAGTGGATAAGCTGGAACTAGAACCCAGGTCCTTCTAACTTCCAGGCCCGTGCTCTATCCACCAGGCCTGGCTTCCAACCCTAAACTCCAGCCTCCCTCTTTAATCTCCCAAATCAGTTCCGAAAGTGCTTTACGGTACTATAGTGTTTAGTGCCATGTCAGCTGGCAATACTGTCTTCTATGGGTGCCATCTAAGGGAAAATCTACAGTCTTCACTCTAATAGTTTCAAGGACATTTTCTCCATATTAGTCATGCACTGTTCTATTCTTGAAATTTCTTTCAGATTTTTATGCCTTAAATTTGCCTTCCAGAAACACTATCTCTGGGCACTAGTCCCAGCGAACAAATATGAACATTTCATGTGCCTGCTTCTCCAGTATCTGATTCTGAATACTTCTATGATCTGGTTTTGAACCCAAGAGACCAAAACTGCAGTCTTCATTTTAATAAACAAACCAAAAAGAAGATGAAATGAGTTGTGCTTCCTCTACTCCTGGGACACTGTTAAAGAATCAGGAAAACACTTCCCCTGAGTCAGGAACATGATTCCCTTTCTCTTTTTTCTCTCCATGAAGGATTTGTGTTCACACCTCCAATCTGCTAAATTGTAAGCTCCTATGGGAAAGGATCATGTTTACTATCTCTACTGTACTCTCCAGGTGCTTAATACAGTGCTCTGCCCAGAGTTGGTGCTTAATAAATAATTTTGATTGATATGATTGGTTGGCTTGCTTGGTAGGACAACAAGGCCTTTATCTAGATCAGATTCCATTTCGGTATTGTGACTGAAGACAGAAAAAGAAACTTTATGGGAGAATTTGCATTTATGGGGTAAGGAAGCGAGGTGGATGTATTAACACATAAAGTTCACAGTCTTAATCCCCATTTTATAGATGAGGTAACTGAGGCCCAGAGAAGTAAAGTGACTTGCCCAGGGTCACACAGCAGACAAATGGCAGAGCCGGGATTAGAACCTGTGTCCTTTTACTCCCAAGCCCTTGCTCTTTCCACTAAGCCACAAAGATGGGAGAGTTGAAGACCTGTAGCCAGAGGGAGGGAGTGGAGAAAAGCAGGGGAGATTATAAAGAGAACATGCATATTGTAGTTTCCCAAACTCTAGTTCAATCCTCTGCACACAGTCAACGCTCAATAAATTGCATTGATTGATAACCTTTTGAAAAAGTCACTGCCAAAGAAATACTTACTTTTCCATCTTATTTTAAACACCCCTCCCCACACCAAATATTCCCTCTTTGAGAGGGATTCCTCATTTTCCAGAGTTTCATAGTAAGAATTGCTCCAGCCTGGAAATATTTTTGTCCGTTGCAGAAGCCATTCAAATAGTGGAATTTATTAATTCCCAAAATGCTGTTTTTAAAATTATTTTTTACTGATCATATATTGGAGAGATTTTTCAAATAGATATATCCACTTGCAAACAAAAGCCTTATTTGTTTAATGCTCTGAAAAGTGAATGGCATTTTGATCCTAGAAACTATTTCAGGAAATCCACCACTATAAAAAGTGAGATATTTAATGCTTGCCAAAACGCAGGTTGGTTTAAAACATCGGTTGTTAATTTTTTTTCTGAATGGCTGTGCTAAGTCCTGGCAAATAGTCAATAAAATTGAGAGACACTTGAAAACATCAATTTTTTTTTTCTGATTTGGTGTGTAAAGTTCTGGTAATTAATCAATGTCAATGGAAGCTTTATTTTTAGCAAGTTGAGTGTGGACATATGAATTGCATAAATATATATCTCAGCTACACTTCCAAATTGTACCTCTTAAATTTATTACTATGGGCAACCATTTCTTAAAAGTTGGAATGTTTACTGTTCAATAGAGGATAAATAATAGACGGCCTTTTAAAGATCTGTAGAATAAACGTTACTAAGCCAAAGGCTAACGATAAATATATATGTACATATAGACATTTTTCCTTCTGTTACAACCTCCCTGTTAATTTTCAAATACATTTGGTCAGTAAAAATGTTTAATATTTAATAACTCAATCTCATTCCCTTTTGCCTAAGACTGCTTTTGTTCTATTTTCCCCCTTCAATCTTCTGAGATCAGTCCATAAATCAATCATTCAGTGGTATTTATTGAGCACTTACTGAGTACGGAGCATTGTACTAAGCACTTAGGAGAGTATTGTACAACAGAATAAGTGGACACGTTCCCTGCCCACGATGAGATATTAGTATTGTCTCAACTACACTCAGAGAACCCCTCATTCTCTAATTCTCACTAAGCCAAACACATACCCTTCTTGGCCAAAAAAAAGAAGGTAAAATACCATACAAACTCTTTAGCTGAAATATCTCAGAGCAAAACAAGAGTGCACTGATCCTATAGCTGAAATTTAACTATAATGGGAATATACTGAAGACACTTCTGGGTCAAATGAACAGGAGAGGTTTCAGGCCTTTTCCTCTCTCTTTGGACCCTTTGGGAATATACTCCAATGAAGGACAATTGATGAATCAATGATATTTACTGAGGAGCTTACTTGTTGCAGAGCACTGTACTAAGCACTTGGGAGAGTACAAAATAACAGAATTATCAGTCATGTTCTCTGACTGGAATGAGCTTGAAGTTTTCAAGCCACATTCCTATGATGATGCCATGAGATTATATTTGTGACAATTATGGGTTCTCAGAGATTGGTCTCAGCTGGCCTCCCAGAGGCTATCTCCTTCAAGCGGCCTTCCTTGACAGCCTCTTTTCCTTCTCTTCAACTCCCTTCTGTGTTGCCCTGACGTGCTTCCTTTATACCTCCACAGCAAACAAAAACTCCTCACTATTGGCTTTAAAGCACTCACCTTGTTTCCACCTACCTTACCTCACTACTCTTTTACTACAACCCAGCCCAAATACTTCACTTGTGCCTCTAACGTTAACCATCTTATTGTACCTTCATCTCATCTATCTCACTGCCAACCTCTTTCCCAAGTCCTACCTCTGGCTTAGAATGCCCTCCCTCCTCATATCAGTTGGATAATTACTCTCCCCCGACTTCAAAGCCTTATTGAAGGCACATCTCCTCCAAGAAGCCTTCCCTGACTAAGCCCTCCTTTCCCCTTCTCCCACACATCTGCATCTTCCTGACTTGCTCTGTTCAGTCAGCCTCTCTCCCATCCCCACAGCACATATGCATATGTCTGTATATATCTGTAATTTATTTCTTTATGTCTATTAATGTCTGTCTCCCCCTTTAGACTGTGAGCTTGTTGTGGGCAGGGAATATATCTGTTTCTTGTTATATTGTACTCTCCGAAGCACATAGTGCAGTGCTTTGCACACAGTAAGAGCTCAATAAATACTATTGAATGAATGAATGACTATACATCTCCCCTCCCAGCCTCAGAGCACTTATATACACAATCTGCAATTTGTTTATTTATATTAATGTCTTTCTCCCCCTCTAGACTGTAAGCTCACTGTGGGCAGGGAAAGTGTCTGTTGTACTCTCCCAATCACGCTTAGTATAGCATTCTGCACACAAGTGACTGACTGACTTCAGGGTCTGTGATTGGCACCTTTATGAATCTACTTTTTGCTGGTGTATTTCTAGTTGGAATAACATGGCCCAAAAGTATCCCATCTCACATTGGGAGTCAAGAGACCTCGGTTCTAATTCTAGCTTTTCCACTGGCCTGCCCTGTGGCCTTGGACAAGCTCCACCACTTATCAGCTGTGTGACCTTGGGCAAGTCACTTCTCTATGCCTCAGTTACCTCATCTGTAAAATGGGCATTAATGCTGTGAGCCCCACGTGGAACAAGCTGACTACCTTGTATCTACCCCAGTGCTTAGAACAGCGCTTGGTACTTAGTAAGCACTTAACAAATACCATTATTATTATTATTATTATGTAATTTACACCTCTATGTACCTCAGTTTCTGGGTCTGTAAATGGGGATGAGGCCTGTTTTTCCTGGCCTCTTTGATTGGGAGCCTTACATGGGACAGAGACTATGTTTGTTTTCATTGCCTACTATCTTTCCAACTCTTTAGAACAATGCTATGGCACCTCACAAGGGCTTAATACTTTCTCTAATTATTGGATAAATATTTTCCATAAGTCATTGTTAATTACCAGTTATTATCACATTCCCGGGGAGAGGTTTTGACCCTAAAAGGTAGCTTTTATTTGCCCAAAGTATCCCGAGTGTTCCCCTCTGTCCTAAAATCTCCATCCATCCCCCAAGCACTCCAGATGTATACAACACACCCATATTTAGATAATCATCTCCCTCGCCTCCCTTCCTTTGTTATAGGAATCTTCAAGAAAAGGACCCTGTCTACTCTTTAAAATCAACCACCAGAGCCTGGTACATTTCTACACACCCTGGGGACACTCAATAAATACTTGATGATGATGGTAATGACTCTCATAAAAATTAAGCCAAAAAAGGAGTAAAGAGAAGAGGCAGAGTATAGTAAATTTTTCATTAGGCCACTGCTTTACGCTCTTTAGGCTTTCTGATTTCTTACAGCCTGGGGGCATGTCCCCCTGTGCTTTTGTTTAAAGCTAGTTTAAAAAATGGTTAAATAAGTCATTTTTTCCCCAAGATATAGTTAATCACGTCGAATGCTCCAAAGATGCGGTAACTCTGTCAAAGAAATGCTGATACAAGATTCAGTGGCGGGGAGACCTATCCGGGGAGAAATGGAGGTCAAAACATGATCAGAATCGGAACATAAAAGGCAAAAGTATCATCCTTAAGAAAACGTGTCCTTGTTCTGGGGGAAGAACTTCAGCAAGCAATGAAAGGTGCTTGACGTTGGGGTTTGGGACTGACTCAATCACTAATATTAATATTTAGTGCTCCCAGACAAGTTAATCAGATTGGACACAGTCCCTGTCCCATGTGGGGCTCCTAGTCTTAATCCTCATTTTACAGATGAGGTAACTGAGGTACAGGGAAGTAAAGTGATTTGCTGAGGTCGCCCAGCAGGCAGCAGACAAGTGGCAGAGGGAGAATTAGAACCCAGCCCCTCTGACTGCCAGTCTCATTCTCCTCCCACTAGGCCATGCTGCTTCTCAGTGGTAATGAGGAGAAGGTGGTTCTTTTCAGTACCAATCAAGAAACACTCTGTGAGCATTTGCCTATCGATTTACGTACTCTGCTATTTAAGCATTTCTTCCTACTATCTGTAAATTTTCTCCCCATTAGATTATAAACTCATTATGGACAGGGATCATGTTTCTAACATGGATTGTACTCATTCAAGCTTATGGGACACCGATCTGCCAACAGCAGATGCTCAAAAAAAACTATGATTGGTTGATAGAGAAGCAGCATGGTCTAGGGGCTAGACCACAGGCCTGGGAGTAAAAAGGACCTCAGTTCTACCTCGGGCTCTGCTACTTGCCTGCTGTGTGACCTTGGACAAATCACTTCATTTCTCTGTGCCTCAGGTACCTCATCTGTAAAATAGAGATCAAGACCGTGAGCCCTATTTGGGACACGGGCTATGTCCAACCTGATTAGCTGGTATCTACTCCAGTGTTTAGTACAGTGCTTGGAACACAGTAAGCACTTAATAAATTCTGTAACAAAAATACATTCTATATAGTCATCATCATCATGGCCACTGTCTCTTATTTGGCAACTAATTTATGGAGAACAATTCATTCATTCATTAATTCACTCAATCATATTTATTGAATATGCCTACTGTGTCCAGAGAACTATACTAAGCACTTGGGAGAGTACAATACAATAAACAGACACGTTCCCTGCCCACAACGAGCTAACAGTCTAGATGGCTGATGACCTCAGCCATCAACCCTCTCCAGAGGCTTCCTCTTATCCTATCCTAGTCCACCTTGATTACTTCATCATCCTCCTTGCTGAACCTCCCAGCCTCTTCCTGTCTCTCCCCACTTCGGACCATACTTCATCTGCTGCCTGGATCGTTTTTCTACAAAAAAATTCAGTCCTTCTTTCCCCACTCCCCAAGAACCTCTAGTGGTTTCCCATCCACCTCCACATCAAACAGAAACTTCTTAGCATCGGCTTCAAAGCACTCAATCACCTTTTCCCCCTCCTACTTTACCTCGCTGCTTTCCTACTACAGCCCATCTCACACACTTCACTCCTCTGGTGCCAAACTGCTCTATATTCCTCGATCTCTTCTATCTCACTGCTGGCCTCTCGCCAACATCCTGCCTCTGGCCTGGAACGTCCTCTCTTTTCATATCTGACAGACGATCCCTCTCCCCACCTTCAACGCCTCATTAAAAGCACATCCCCTCCAAGAGGCCTTCCCCGACTAAGCTCTCATTTCCTCTTCTTCCTCTCCCTCCTGAGTCATCCTTGCACTTGGATTTGTATCTTTTATTCACCCCTTCCTCAGCTCCACAGCATTTATGTTCATTTACGTGATTTATTTATTTATATTAATACCTGTCTCCCCCTCTGGACTATAAGCTCAATGTAATAATAATAATAATGGCATTTATTAAACACTCACTATGTGCAAAGCACTGTTCTAAGCGCTGGGGAAGTTACAAGGTGATCAGGTTGTCCCACGGGGGCTCACAGTCCCAATCCCCATTTTACAGAGGCACAGAGAAGTTAAGCGACTTGTCCAAAGTCACACAGCTGACAATTGGCAGAGTTAGAATTTGAACCCATGACCTCTGACTCCAAAGCCCGGGCTCTTTCCACTGAACCATGCCATGTAGGTGGGGAATGTCTACCACTCTGTTATATTGTACCCTCTCAAGCGCTTAGTGTAGTGCTCTGCACTCAGTAAGAACTCAGTAAATATGATTGATTGATTGATGATTGATTAATCAGCATAGCAAAGGACAATCTCAATACGTTCACAGTGCCAAAGAGACTGGAGCGCAACACATCAATCTTTTCAGTCAAACTTGTGCACACAGATAATGATCATTGCCAGTACAGTTGGGTTTCATTGAGAGAGATGGCTATCCAGGGGCCTTAATAAGTTCTTGTGCACTTTTAAACCTCGATAGCTGTTGCCGTGGAAAGGATTTAGCCAAGCCTTAAGTGGGAAATGAAATAATATTTTCTTGAGTTCAATACAATTTCAAGAGAGCTTGACTTCAATAAATACCTAAGACACTGATTCAAATCATTGAAAACGTTCTCCAAGTGCTTTGGGTGATCTCACTAATTGCACTGGTGTCCAGAAATATATACTGCAATGGGGCTAAATCACTGTTCAATTTGGTTGTTGCTAATTGTAGATTTTTTCTATCACAATTACGTCAATAGCTATCAATGCTTACCATTGCAAGAAGATTTAATTTTGGGTTATGCTGTATGTATTATGCAATATGAGCACATGGACAGACTAAGGTACTTTTTAAAAAGAGGTACCCGAGCCGACCAACCATGATGACTCAAAGCAAACAGCGGTGCCTTGAAAGTAATTCTTTTATTCATTCGATCACATTTATTGAGCACTTATGGTGTTCAGAATGCTGTACTAACCGCTTAGGAGAGTACAAACCAATATTTACAATTTGCACTTAGTACAGTGCTCTTCACAAAGTAAGCACTAAATAAGGACCATAGATTGATTGGTTGAGACCTGGGACTATGGCAAAACAACTCAGTCCATTATGATATACAGCCCAAAAACTTTTCCAGAGAATTGGCACCAATACTCTGAAAACGGCTTCACCTTTGATAAGCAATTTGGCCTACTAGAAAGAGAACAGGCCTGGGAGACAGAGGACTTGGGTTCTAATCCCAGCTCTGCCACTTGTCAGCTATGTAACCCTGGGCAAGTCATTTAATTTTTCTGTGCCTCAGTTTCCTCCTCTGTAAAATGGGGATTAAATTTTACTCCCTCCTCTTTAGACTGTCTGCTTTTTATTCATTCATTCATTCAATTGTATTTATTGAATGCTTACTGTGTGCAGAGCAGTTAGTATGATTCTTGGGACATAGCACTTAACAAATACCATAATTATTCATTCTTTTTAACCATTAGTAGGCTTTTGATGTATTCCTGATTTATTTCTCTTTTTTCCTAACAAATGTATCTGATATTTAATAAAAAACATACTCTTCAACCATGAAGCATGTAGTATAGTGAAATGTGCTTGGCATATAGTGAGCCCTTAACAAATACCATAATTATTAATTCTTACTAACCATTAGTGGGCTTTCGATGTATTCTTGATCTATGTCTCTTTTTTCCTTTCAAACATATTTGATATTTAATAAAAACCACTCTCTTTAACCATGAAGCCTAGAGGTAATTATCTTGTGTTGTGTAGTATAGTGAGACTTGTAGCAAGAGTGTTAAACACCATAAATAATGTGCAGCTGTAAAGTGCTATAATTAGATTGCCTGCTGAATTCATGGGCTACTGAAAATTGGTCAGACAACAGCTGCTAGCTATTTAAACTCGGAGATCCAGGGTGAAGGTGATGGGATGCGGAGATTTTCTTGTATAAATCAACAGGTCAAATCCAGGATTAGAAGGGTGGTAGTTTAGTGGTCTGTAGAATGGGTAGCATTACATCTAACTCTTTAAGATTTGGGGTCAATAATATCATCTCCCATCCACTCGAGGGAGTGACCATGGATAAGTCATTTGGTCTGTTTCTCCTTTAAAAAATAATCCTCACTACTTTCTGAGGAAGTTGTGAAGTTAAAACAAAGTGCTGTAATTGAAAGTGTTTTTAGTTCTTTGACAGGAAGGCACTATGAAACCCAAGGCAGTTTTGGTCTAGAGGAAAGCGCACAGCTTTAGGAATCAAAAGATCTGAGTTCTAATTCCAGCTCTGGGACTGATGTGTTGTGTGACTTCGAGTAAGTCATTCAACCTCTCTCAACCTCAGTTCCTCATCTATAAAAGGTGGGGCAATAATGTCTCCTGCCCTACCATATTTCACAGGGAACATGTGGTGAGGTCAAGATGAGAAGAAAAATGAGAAAACCCTTTGAAAAAATAAAGGTTTTGCTTGTGATTTTTCTAATCCTGGAGCCAAATCCACTCAGGATCCAGGCTAATTCCTGGCAGCAAGATAGGCAATTTGAGAGAAGCACTGGTTCTTCCAAACCACTGGATACTTTTTAATTCATCCTAGCCATGTGTGTGCTGTAGGTATTTAACAATGGATAAAGCCGTCCCTTTAGAAATAAAAAAAAATCACCTTCTATATAGCCACCTGGTATATTTGGAAAATGATGGCTATTGACAGTGAAATTTCATCTGTTGTTGTTGTTCTTGTAGCAGTGGTATTTATTGAGTTCCCCCTGAGTGTAAACCACTGTACTAAGTGCTGAGAAAGTACAGATGAATTAACAAGACACATCTGCAGTGTCCACAAGGAGTTTACAGTTCTAGGAATACGCGAGGCCGAAGAAAGAGCCTCATCCGTGCTGAACCCACTGAAGGCCATGTTTTCCAGTCACAGACCCAATCGGGGTGAGGAATGAATGATCAAAAAGGCTATTCAGATCCCCAGGGTGAGACTGAAAGTCCTTCTGTCTCTTCAGTAACCAAGCAACCAACTTGGGGCTGCCATTTTACTTTGGAAGTGAGTGGACAAAGGGGTTAGAGCACAGAAAAAATGATACCCTAGCTCTCCCTTTGTGTTTCTCCCTCCAAAACATTTCTAAGTTCTGCCCTTCCTTCTCCATCTGTTCAGCAACCACACTGGCCCATGAAGTTAGAGAAGCAACATGGCTTAGTGGGTAGAGCAGAGGCCTGGGAATCAGAAGAACTTTGGTTCTAGTCCTGGATCCACCGCATGTCTGCTGTGTGACTTTGGACAAGTCACTTCTCTTTGCCTCAGTTACCTCATCTGTAAAACGGGGATTAAGAGTGTGAGCCCCATGTGGCACAGGGACCGTGTCTAACTGATTAACTCCTGAGTTAATCAGGAGATTAACTGCTGAGAAGCAGCGTGGCTCAGTGGAAAGGGCCCGGGCTTTGGAGTCAGAGGTCATGGGTTCAAATCCCGGCTCCACCAACTGTCAGCTGTGTGACTTTGGGCAAGTCACTTAACTTCCCTGTGCCTCAGTTCCCTCATCTGTAAAATGGGGATTAAGACTGTGAGCCCCCTGTGGGACAACCTGATCACCTTGTAACCTCCCCAGCGCTTAGAACAGTGCTTTGTACATAGTAAGCGCTTAATAAATGCCATTAAAAAAAAGAATTAGGAGCTTTTTAGTTTATAGAGAAGCAGCGTGGCTCAGTGGAAAGAGCCCGGGCTTTGGAGTCAGAGGTCATGGGTTCGCATCCTGGCTCCACCAATTGTCAGCTGTGTGACTTTGGGCAAGTCACTTCACTTCTCTGGGCCTCAGTTACCTCATCTGTAAAATGGGGATGAAGACTGTGAGCCCCACGTGGGACAACCTGATCACCTTGTAACCTCCCCAGCGCTTAGAACAGTGCTTTGCACATAGTAAGCACTTAATAAATGCCATTATTATTATTATTACTATTATTATTAACTTGTATCTATCCCAGCACTTAGAGCAGTACTCGGCACATAGTAAGCGTTTATCAAGCACCATACTTATTATCATTATTATTAAGTTGTCATATCCTAGCTTGACTAAGGCAGCCTTTCTCACTGATGTCCCTTCCTCTGGTCTCTCCCTCTCGTCCACACTTCTCTCCGATGCCAGGATCACTTCTCCAAAACCTCATTCTGCACATCTCCTTACTCATTAGAACTATCCAGTAATGACCATTCCCCTCCGCACCCATCAGAAACTCCTGAGCAGTGGCTTTAAGGCGATCAATCAGCATTATCCACTCTCTTCTTCCGCTGCATCCCAGCTTGCACTCTTTGTTCCTCTCCAGCTAATCTTCTCACTGTGCTTTGTCTCTCGCTCTCTCGCTCCCTCCCCACTACATGGAACTCCTTCTCCCCTTCATATCCCTCCCCCTTTCTCTCTCTATCGTCAAAGCCCTTCTGAAACCACATCTTTTCCAGGAGGTCTTCCCCAGCTGATTTCTAATCTTTCCATTTTGTATTCCTGAAAACTTTCAGACCACCTAAAAACTTAATTTCTGAGCACGGGCATGGGAGTCAAAGGACCCGGGTTCTAATCCTGACTCCCACACTTGTCTGCTGTGTGACCTTGGGCAAGTCACTTCATTTTTCTGTGCCTCAGTTACCTCATCTGTACAGTGGGAATTGGGTTCTGACTTCCTAGACTGTGAGCCCACTCTTCTAGACTGTCTCTATATGTTGCCAACTTGTACTTCCCAAGTGCTTAATACAGTGCTCTGCACACAGTAAGTGCTCAATAAATACGATTGATTGATTGATTTCTAGGTGTAATAACAATCCATAGTGCTCAATTTTCCCTGCATCTAGACTGTAAACCTGTTGATGTAGGGGATTCATTCATTCAATCGTATTTATTGAGTGCTAACTGTGTGCAGAGCACTGTACTAAGCACTTGGGAAGTACAAGTTGGCAATATATAGAGCAGTCCCTACCCAACAACAGGCTGACAGTCTAGAAGGGGGAGACAGACAACAAAACAAAACACGTGGACAGTTATCAAGTCATCAGAATAAATAGAATTAAAGCTAAATGTACATCATTAACAAAATAAATAGAATAGTAAATATGTACAAGTAAAATAAATAGGGTAATAAATCTGTACAAACATATATACAGGTGCTGTGGGGAGGGGAAGGAGGTAGGGCTGGGGGCATTGGGGAGGAGGAGAGGAAAAAGGGGGCTAAGTCTGGGATGAGTCTGCCAACTCTGGTATAGTGTATTCTCCCAAGTGCTTAGTTTAGTGCTTTGCTGTTAGTAAGTGCTCAATAAATAAAATTGATTGATTGTTTGAAGCAATATGCACACCCTTCTGTTGTGGAACTGTCTCCTCAAATCTGCCTCATTCTTCCACAACTTCAAAGCCTTCCTGAAAAAATCACCTCTTCTAGGAGGCATTCTCCAACTCTAATCTACATCTCCTTGAGTGACTTGTCTTGGAGAGAATGACCGGAGGAGGTCCAGGAATCCCTGAAAGCTACAGGATGTTAATTCTTTAATAAGATCTTTTAGTGGTAAAAGGGATCAAGCACCCAATATTGATTTTTTTTTCCTTTCAAGTTGCTTAGTTACTCCTCCAAGAACAATTTTGGTAACATGGTAAACTGCCTGGAGACAGAGAAGAGCCAATCCAGAGGAGGATTTGGGGGAAGGAGAAAAAAATAGAAAGGTGGAAAGATAGGATTTTAGACTACAAAGGGGAAATTGGGGGATGTCTTCTGGTTCTCAGTCAGAGGACCAAGAGAAGCAGTGTGGCTTAGTGGAAAGAGCGCGGGCTTGAGATCCAGAGGTCATTCATTCATCATTCAATCATATTTATTGAGCGCTTACTGTGTGCAGAGCACTGTACTAAGTGCTTGGGAAGTACAAGTTGGCAACATATAGAGACAGTCCCTACCCAACAGTGGGCTCACAGTCTAGAAGGGGGAGACAGACAACAAAACAGAACATATTAACAAAATAAAATAAATAGAATAAATATGTACAAATAAAACAAATAGAATAATAAATATGTACAAACGTACCTATAAACAGGTGTTGTGGGGAGGAGAAGGAGGTAAGGCGAGGGGATGGGGAGGGGGAGAACGGGGAGAGGAAGGAGGGAGCCCAGTCTGGGAAGGCCTCCTGGAGGAGGTGAGCTCTTAGTAGGGCTTTGAAGGGAGGAAGAGAGCTAGCTTGGTGGATGTGCAGAAGGAGGGCATTCCAGGCCAGGGGGATGATGTGGGCTGGGTGTCGACAGCGGGACAGGCAAGAACAAGGCACAGTGAGGAGATTAGTGGCAGAGGAGTGGAGGGTGCGGGCTGGGCTGGAGAAGGAGAGAAGGGAGGTGAGGTAGGAGGGGGCGAGGTGATGGACAGCGTTGAAGCCCAGGGTGAGGAGTTTTTGCCTGATGCGTAGGTTGATTGGTAGCCACTGGAGATTTTTGAGGAGGGGAGTAACATGCCCAGAGTGTTTCTGCACAGAGACAATCTAGGCAGCGGCGTGAAGTATGGATTGAAGTGGGGAGAGACAGGAGGATGGGAGATCAGAGAGGAGGCTGATGCAGTAATCCAGTTGGGATAGGATGAGAGATTGAATGAGCAGGGTAGTGGTTTGGATGGAGAGGAAAGGGCAGATCTTGGCACTGTTGTGGAGGTGAGACCGGCAGGTTTTGGTGACGGATTGGATGTGAGCGGTGAACGAGAGAGCGGAGTCGAGGATGACACCAAGGTTGTGGGCTTGTGAGATGGGAAGGATGGTAGTGCTTCAACGGTGATGGGAAAGTCAGGGAGAGGGCAGGATTTGGGAGGGAAGATAAGGAGTTCAGTCTTGGACATGTTGAGTTTTAGATGGCGGGCAGACATCCAGATGGAGATGTCCTGAAGGCAGGAGGAGATGCGAGCCAGGAGGGAGGGAGAGAGAGCAGGGGCAGAGATGTAGATTTGGGTGTCAAGATGTCGGTCGTGGGTTTTAATCCCAGCTCTGCCACTTTATCAACTGTGTGACTTTGGGCCAGTCACTTTAATGCTTTGTTCTTCAGTTCCCTCATCTGTAAAATGGGGATGAAGACTGTGAGCCCCATGTGGGACAACCTGATTACCTTGCAACTACCCCATTGCTTAGAAAGGTGCTTGGCACATAGTAAGTGCTTAACAAATACCATCATCATCATCATTACTATTATCATTGTTGTTTGCAGGCAAGCTTTAAAAAAGGAGCTTCTCCCCCTCTAGACTGTAAGCTCACTGTGGGCAGGGAATGTTTCTGCTTTATCATCATTTGTACTCTCCCAAGCACTTAGTACAGTGCTCTGCACATCGTAAGAGCTCAATAAATATCACAGATTGATTGTTTGATTGATTTGTACGTGGACACCATAAATGTGATCTAACCTTCTAGAATTCTCAATCTTAATGTCACATTAGTTAATCACTTAGTAACGTTATGCAGTCATTGTTTAGTTAGAATGGGATAAAAAAATATACTACAAGTTCAGTTAGGCTCCTTTTCCATTTGCTGAGGGGTAGAGACAAAAGAAAAAGATGTGCCAAGCGTAATCTATGTTGAGCTCTTAGGGATATTTCCTCATCAGCACATTAACTACCGTGTTCATATCCCGGGGAGCTGAATCTGTTAACGTCCTATTGAACTCCAGTTCACTAAAAGGCTTCATCAAAGATAAACACTGGCAGGCAACGGAATGAATTAGCATAGAGCAGACTAACTTTGTCAACTAATGGTCTGTTCTGCATCCACCATCAGCATTCTGGAGAAATGTAAGACATGCTAACCACGCATTTAAAGGCTTTTTGCAGGACTGTGCATAAAAGGTCATTTTTTGCATATGATAAAGACGCAGACAAGGTTGTTTATAGAGCCACGTGATCTCCCAGATCTTCTGAATCCTCAAAATTAGCCTATCCGGGCAATTGAGAATTTGGGGATTAATTTGGCATTAATTAGAAACCTTTCCTCTCCGGACAATATGTGTAAATTGTATGTTTAATACGTACTCAGAGTTCAAACAATATGAAAAGCTGGTGGGCACCCACATTTCTAACTAACCAGCTAGTGTTTAGAGTGGGTGAAATGGCATTAATTTTATGACTGTGTCCAATCTGATTAACTCGTATCTACCCCAGTGCTCAGAACAGTGCTTGGCACACAGTAGGTGCTTAACAATAATAATAATAATGGCTACAACAACAATTATTATTATTATTATTTTATTAGGTGATAGTAAAAGAGCAGCAGCCCCCTCACCTCTTAGTTCAGTGCCTGGCACATGGAAACCTCACCAGTGCTTAGAACAGTGCTTTGCACATAGGAAGCACTTAATAAATGTCATCATCATCATCATCATCATAGTAAGCGCTTAAAAAAATACCATAAAAAAGATGAAAATGAATGCGCTGGCACTGCAAAGGGTAAGCATGAATTAGTCAAATAATTGAGCTTTCTCCTTTGCATGAGAAAGGTGTGTATCAGAACTTCTGCCTTTTCTCCCTAGTCTTCCCTGTCTCCCTGATCCTGCTCAAATCATCTTTCTTTCCTATCGCCACTAAGCTACCACTTTCACTTGAGGACATACTGCCCAAAGCCTAGGGGAGAGACCCCAAATTGGCCGTGATTTCAAGTCCCTCTGCTGATTGTACAATAGCTTATTGTTCTTACTGCCCTGTCTTCTCACTTCTAATCTTCTAATCTAGCTCAATTGCTTAGAGCTAGAGAAATTGCTTTCTCTCCCTTTTGCAGGCTCCCCTCTTGATGGCAGGCTCATTGTAGGCTAGGAACGTGTCTCCCTAAATCTCAGTACAATGCTCTGCACAAAGTAAGTGCTCAATAAATACCACCGATCCTCTGGATTGTAAGCTCGCTGTGGGCAGGGAATGTGTCTACTAACTCTGTAGCATTTTCTAGCCTCCCTAGTATTTAGTAGAGTCCTCTGCCCTCAGTAAGCTCTCAATAAATATCACCGGTCCTCTAATAATAATGATTATGTTGGTATTTGTTAAGCGCTTACTATGTGCAAAGCACTGTTCTAAGCACTGGGGAGGTTACAAGGTGATCAGGTTGTCCTACGGGGTGGGGGGGGGTGTCACTGTTTTAATCCCCATTTTCCAGATGAGGTAACTGAGGCCCAGAGAAGTTAAGTGCCTTGTCCAAAGTCACACAGCTGACAGTTGGCGGAGCCGGGATTTGAACCCATGACCTCTGACTCCAAAGCCCGGGCTCTTTGCTCTGAGCCACATTGCTTCTCCAATACGGTAAGCTCATAGTGGGCAGGGAATGTGTCTCTTATAATGTTATACTGTGCTCTCCCAAGCACTTAGTACAGTGCTGTTCACACAGTAAGCACTCAGTAAGAACCATTGATTGATTGATTGATTGGCACCTCTCCCCCTGAACTCTGAGGAGGCCTCTCCCGAAGTCTGTTAGGCCTTTCGTTTCCTGCTTAAATATATATATTCAGTAGCTTTATATACATATGTAGTAGTTAAGTGCTTACTATGTGCCAGTCACTATATTAAGAGCTGAGATAGATGCAAGGTAATCAGGTTGAACACAGTCTCTGTCACACTTGGGGCTCACGGTCTTAATCCCCATTTTCCAGAGGAAGTAACTGAGGCCCAGAGAAGTGAAGTATTTGCCCAAGGTCTCATAGCAGACAAACGGCAGAGCTGGGGTTAGAACCCAGGTCCTTCTGATTCCCAGGCCTATGCTCTATCCTCCAGGCCATGTTTTGGGTGAAGTTTCTTCCAGGGAACTGGTGGAGAGGAACAGCGTGGCCTGGAGAGAGTCTAGAGGCAATCCTTGCTCCATTATTATCCATAAAATTTGCTTATGGGCCTCTGAACTCTTCCCTTCACCCACCAGCTGAGGAGAAATTATGCTGTTGGATATTCCCCTCCCAAGTCCTGCTATGAGCACTGGTCAATACTGGTGTCCTGATTTAGTTCTAGGTTGTTTTCATTTGCGATATCCTGCTCTGTCATCAGGGAAGAACCGCAAATAGAACTGCTCTCCCTAGTCTAGCCCCGTGAAGGTAGGGGTGAAGTCGTCTTAGAAAGCTGAAACACGGACTGACGTCGAGAATCACTGAGACTTTTAAAGTCCTGTTGCTTCTGATGAAACACATCTGTGGAGTGGGAACAACACCTCTCGTCCCTTTCCATCTGTTTTCAGTCAAAGCCAAAAAGGAAGAGCCATTTCTTGACAGAGAACTAGGCTCGACTTGTCCGACGAAATATGTGCTTCCCTGGGAAAGCGGGTATTTTTTCGGAAAGTGAATCCTCTGGGCAGGCTACATCATGTCTGGCACAATCCTGCATTTGTTACAGGCTCAGAAAGTTGGAATGGACACGGTTTCAACTGGGAATGGGACTCCAGGCATTCGTAATTGAAATATATACCATACATGATCTCTTTGCCTTCAACATTAATACCCATCTGTTGAAATGGCATGGTGCCTGCTCTTGAGTTTATTGGAACAAGATCTCTAGAACACAGGTGCCTGAAAATGATGATTTAGCCAGCCTTTCCCCACCCCTCTCACCTCCCTTACCCACATTCCCACCTCTCTTACACTGTTCATTCATCTCTGCATGAGTCTTCTCTTGTCAGCCTGCCTGTATTGAAAACTCTATTTGTGTGAGAAGAAACTAGCACGCTCATACTAGACGTCCTCTGAAATGCCTCTCCTTGGTGAGGCGTAAGATCGTTGTGCACACAGAGGAGGGAAATGTTTTCCAAGTGAAAAATCAGTGGTGAGCTTTCATTGTCAGGGCTGCATCTGTGTTTCAAACATCCTGCCTCTCAGTTTGTGCTTTTTGGGCGGAAGTGCGAATAACTTGAGGGGTATATCAGATCACACCATTATTGTTATTATTGTCATTATTATTATATTTGTTAACTGCTTACTATGTGTCATGCCCTGCGCTAAGCCCTAGGATAGATACTAGTTAATCAGGTTGGACACAGTCCCTGTCCTATCTTGGGCTCACAGTCTAAGCAGGAGGGAGAACAGGCACTGAATCCCCATTTTACAGTTGAGGAAACTGAGGCCCAGAGAAGTTAACTGACTTACCCAAGGTCACACAGCAGACAACTGGCAGAGCTGGGATTTGAACCTGGGTTCTTAGACTGTGAGTCACATGTGGGTTGGGGACTGTTCCTGACATGATTAACTTGCATCCACCCCAGTGCTTAGAAATCTGCTTGACACATAGTAAGTGTTCAACAAATGTCCTTAAGAAAATAAAGGTCCCAGTCCCTTGATATTTCCACTAGGCCATGCTGCTCCTTTTGAGGTCATCAGCCCCAATCGTATGGCAAGCCACCTCTAAGAAAAATGGATTATCTTCCTGTGACTAAGCCTTCCCTGACAAAGCTCCCCTTTCCTCTTCTCCCATTTCCTTCTGGATCGCCCTGACTTGCTCCCTTTTTCATCCCCTCTCCCAGCCCTACCGCACTGATAAACATATCTGTAATTTATTTATTCATTTAATTTCTGCCTCCTCCTCTAGACTGTAAGCTCATAGTGAGCAGGGACTGTGTCTGTTATATCGTTATAATGCCCTCTCCCAAGTGCTTAATACAGTGTTCTGCATACAATATGTGCTCAATAATACGATTGACTAAGACAGCAGTGTTAACATTTGCTTCACTGGAGGTGACATTACTATTATTATTATTATTACGGTATCTAAGAACTTACTGTGTGTCAAGCACTGTTCTAAGCTCTGCGGTACATACAAGTTAATCATATAAGACACAGGGGAAAACAAGCTATGATTAATAATAATAGTTCCAAAGAACTTTCTCATCAGTGATCTCATTTTCAACATTACTACATCTTTGGGAGATAGAAAAAGGCAGATGCTATTATACCCATTTTACAGATGGGGAAGCTGAGGCCTAGAGAAGTGAAGAGATTTACCAACAATTCCACTAGTTTCCCCACACTGACACCTCCAGCTGGTAACCAAGTAAACCCATCCCATTTTTTTTATATGCTACTTATTAAGTGCTATTTTTTATGTGCCAGTCGTTATACTAAGTGCTGGGGTAAAAACAAGTTAATCAGGTTGGGCACAGTCCCTGTCCCACATAGGGCTCGCAGTCTTAATCTTCATTTTACAGATGAGGTAATTAGGCCACAGAGAAGTTAAGTGACTTGCCCAAGGTCACACAGGTCGGTCATTCATTCAGTCATCTTTATTCAGCACTTATTGTATGCACCCCTTCTCCAACCCTTCCCAGCTCCCTGTCTTAATAGTTCTCTCAAGGACTGGTGTCTTTTTTTTTTTTTTACTGGAAAGGGATTTTTTTTTCCTGTTAAAGTTTTCTGTTTCTCTAATGGCTGTTTTTGCTCCCATTCTAGACCTAAATCTCAGGAAAAAATAAAAGACATCTGGACCAGTTTCAACCAACGCTTTTGAGTCCTACCTTACTGAATTGAAACACAAAGCACTTGTATCGAATCCTTCTAATGCCAGCTGGCTAGGCAGTGAGCTAGGACCTTTCAGTGTTCTGTTGGTTCGCTCCATGCAGACGCTGTTATTAGCATTTCTCTCACATTCTGGTTTGATGCTATATAGTAGACAAAAAATTCCAATCCTTTTTCCTACAGAGTGTTCAAAACTGGATATGGGTGAAAAAAGGAGGAAACCAATCAGATTGTCAGGACTGGAATGTGGAAGGAAGTTGAACCAGAAGGTCAGAAGCAGAGATCAGAAAGTGGTTCTCATTAGCACCCTGGATATTGTGTTATTTCTTTCATAGCATCTGTGAAGCGCTTACTATGTGCCAGGTACTGTAGTAAGCTCTGGGGTAGACACAAGGTATAATAATAATAATAATAATAATAATAATAATAATAATAATAATGACATTTATTAAGTGCTTACTATGTGCAAAGCACTGTTCTAAGCGCTGGGGAGGATACAAGGTGATCAGATTGTCCCACGTGGGGCTCACAGTCTTAATCCCCATTTTCCAGATGAGATAACTGAGGCATAGAGAAGTTAAGTGACTTGCCCAAAGTCACACAGCTGACAAGTGATGGAGCAGGATTTGAACCCAGGACCTCTGACTCCTAAGTCCGTGCTCTTTCCACTGAGCAACACTGCTTCTGGATATAGTCCATGTCCCGCATTGGGCTCACAGCCTTAATTCCCATTTTTACAGATGAGGTAACTAAGGCTTACTTGCCATGTGGCAGAGTCTGTTGTTCTAAATGGCAACTAGGTATCCACCTCTCAACCAGCAACCGTATAATATACCACTTAAAGGCCAGTAAATTTGGGGTCAGTGATGTCAATGGAAGCCATCAGATAATAAAGGATAAAAAAATGGGAAAAGCCATCAGAACCAGCATCAGGTTTAACATCAGCCACTGGGAAGAATCCAGGAGGCATTTTCTAAGGAAAGAAGTTACCAACCAAAGCAATCCAGTGACTCTCTACTGGAAATAAATTAATAGATACTGATAGCCTCATGGTTTGACTTTCATGTCAATCAAATGATTTTTTTTTGGACTGTCAACTCCTCGAGGGCAGCAGCCATGTCTTACTGTCACTTCTAGATTGAAAGCTTGTTATGGGGAGGGTATGTATCTACCAACTCTGTTTTATTGTACTCTCCCGAGTGCTTAGCACAGTGCTCTGCATATGGTAAGTGCTCAAAAAACACGAATAATTTTAATGAGTAGTCTCAGACACTTAGAACGGAACACACACTAGGCTCTCATTTAATACCATCAGTTGATTTTTTTTTAATCCTTTCACCATTTTCCATGTCTTCAATCATTTTTTGAGTCCTGATATGAGGGTTCTAAGGGTCTCAGTGGGGGAAGGAGAGGTCACCTCATGTATGGGGAATGTCCCATCATATCTGGTAAGTACCCTTCCCAAAATAAAATAATTGAAATGGTGGGAAGGCTTTTGCGATTTGAACAAAGAGAAGCATTCATTCATTCATTCAATCATTTTTATTGAGCGCTTACTGTGTGCAGAGCACTGTACTAAGCGCCTGAGAAGTAGCGTGGCTTAGTGGAAAGAGCATGGGCTTGGGAATCAGAGAACGTGGGTTCTAATCCTGGCTCTGCAACGTGTCAGCTGCATGACTTTGGGCTAGTCACTTCACTTCTCTGTGCCTCAGTTACCTCATCTGTGAAATGGGGATTAAGACTGTGAGTCCCACGTGGGACAACCTGATAACCTTGTTTCTACCCCAGAGTTTAGAACAGTGCTTGGCACATAGTAAGCGCTTAGCAAATACTATCATTATTATAACAAAGGCTGGCCCCGCCTGGAGTGTGGAAGACTATTCCCTCCTGAATGTAATGATAGGCTACTCTGTGTCTTGTTGTTCATTAAATTGCTGCTGTTTTTATTGATATTGCCCTATCACTCTTTCCCATGATCTCCCCCCGCCCCATTAATCAATCAAATCAATCGATGTTATTAATTGAACACTTACTGTGTGCAGAGCACTGTACTAAGCAGTTGGGAGAGTACACTCTTTCCCATGATTACCCCCCCCCCGCCCCATTAATCAATCAAATCAATCAATGTTATTAATTGAACGCTAATTGTGTGCAGAGCACTGTAATAAACAATTGGGTGAGTACAATAGAACAGAGTTGGTAGACATGTTTCCTGCCCACAAAGAGCTTACAGTCTAGAGAGGGGATTAAACTGGAAGCCTCCTCTAGTTCAGGTCAGGAACCATGTCTGAATAAAAGCCTTTGTCCTGGGTAGTGCTTACAACATTGTATATACTAAAAAATGCCATTCTTGTTACATTATCACCACTTTTCCACGAATTAACAATTGGCTCCATGGCTAATTACTCGACAAGGATCAGCAATTCTGGGGTAGTTTTCCTGCGAGATGGTATTATATTCCCTTTTCATAAAACAGCAACTTTATGAAACGTGGTAATGTGGAGCAATTCAACAGGGCATTCATTAGTTTCCCAACATCCTGAAGAAAAAAATTATCTCCCGGCCCTGACCAGGTTCGTGATGAGGTGAAAGTAATTCGTCGGATATTGTCCTATAACAAGCTGATTATGTGAACTCTTTGACCTTCTCTCTCATAAATTAATCATGTTTCTCTAGGCTATCTCCTTCACTCTTGCCTTCATGCCCCATTTCTTCCCTTTCCCATCCCCTCTATCCAGGGACAGTACAATCAATCAGTCAATTAATCATATTTATTGAACGCTTACCCTGTGCAGAGCACTATACTAAGTGCTTGGAAAATTACAGTAGAACAGTGTTGGTAGACATGTTTCCTACTCAATCAATCGTATTTATTGAGCATTTACTGTATGCACCCCCTACTCCCCCCTACACCCAAAGGTCTTAATTATCTGGGTATTTCAGGTGAAAGTGAATTTAGGCACAAATTGGTCACATAATTCCCCCTTCACAGCCTAGACCTTCTAGTATAGACCTGATCAAAGACTGAATTTTATTCAGCTACAGTATAATGATCAGGTCAGACAATCCCTGTCCCTCATGGGGCTCACAGTCTGAGGGGGGAGAGAAACAGGTATTGAATCCCCCATTTTACAGATGAGAACGATGAGTCCTGAAAGGACAGGGATTTTGAATGATAGAAAAAAGACAGAAGATAGCAAGAGGAGGTCAAAGCTGCATGAAAGAATTCAGAGCATCTAGTGTGTGGGAAGATTAGTGTTGTGCTAAATCTTGAGGGAGATTCAACACTTATTTACCACGCATTGCTGAATCCAGCTCAGTGAATTTGTAAATTGCTTATTCAGTGGACTTGAATAAAGGGCTGGCAAATCGATTCATTGCGAAAATTAAGTAATCAGCCCATTTCATCTGAAAACCATGCAAGCTATTGATTTCCTCCCATTTGGATAGTGAAACCTTGTCAGGAAGCAGGTTACTCTATGGCCACGTGGGGAAATGGTGTTAATTGTGTAGAATAAAAATGAAGCGGCTTCCGTACGTATTTTGACATCCTGTCGCGGGTCACCTCGGAGGTGGTGGCTTGATTGGGGTTCTTGCCTTATGCTGTATGTTGTGAGGCCTGTGGTGGCTCAGAGGGAAAGTAACAGCCTTGGAAGGTTGGAGGCCTGGGTTCTAATCCCCCCTCTGGTATGAGAGTTGAAAAAAGATTGTAAATACCTAGGAGGGTTTAGAATAGATCACCTAAGAGTGCTGAGATAAAATGTTTCCCCCTTTTAGACTGTGAGCCCACTGTTGGGTAGAGACTGTCTCTATATGTTGCCAATTTGTACTTCCCAAGCGCTTAGTACAGTGCTGTGCACATAGTAAGCGCTCAATAAATACGATTGATGATGATGATGATGATGCTGTAGAGTCTTCTCTGACCCATAGTGATTCCATGGGCACAT
This sequence comes from Tachyglossus aculeatus, assembly GCF_015852505.1. NCBI lineage: Eukaryota > Metazoa > Chordata > Mammalia > Monotremata > Tachyglossidae > Tachyglossus > Tachyglossus aculeatus. Next base: position 60,612,549 of record NC_052074.1, read on the forward strand.
CTCTTCCAGAACCCCCGCCACCTCCGTCTGCAGTCATTCTGGTTGTGTATCCATAGAGTTATCTTGGTAAAAGTCCAGAAATGGTTTACCACTGCCTTCTTCCGCACAGTGAACTTGAGTCTCCACTCTTGATTCTCTTCCAGGCCACTGCTGCCCAGCACAGGTGAGTTTTGACTTGTAGCGGATTGCCTTCCCCTCGCTAGCCATTTTCCCAGGCTAGGAATGGATTGGGTATGCTCTGCTTGACTCTCCCTCCCGTAGCCAAGGCTGGTAGTGTACTAGAAACATCCCAGGTGCCATCCTGAGAGGATATGATCAGGGTTGAATAGTTGCCCCCACCAGCTGGCCCAAGAGGATATTTCCCGTGCCACATACATTTGTCTTCCGGAACCAAATTCCACCAGCAAGCCAAAGTGCGAGGCCAGCAGACAAAGGAATGTTCACTCAGGAATACCGACTGAATTTTAGACCTTTGTTTCCTGAATTGCATCACCCTCCTCCCAGCTCCCCCCAGCTCCAGGAAAGAGCCCGGGAGTGGGAGTCCGAGGACCTGAGTTCTAATTCCAACTCCTCCACTTGCCTGCTGGGTGAACTTGGGCAAGTCACTTGATTTCTCTGCATCTGGGCAAAGGGGATTAAAGCTGTGAGCCCCATTTGGGACATGGACTGCATCCAACCTGATTACCTTGTAGCTGCCCCAGTGCTTAATAGATTGCCTGGCACATAGTAAATGCTTAACAAATACCATAAAATACAATTGTCAATAAAAGAAAAATCCCAGCTTTGCCATTTCCTTGCTGTGTGACTTTGGGCAAGTCATTTCACTTTTTTCTGCCTTAATTTTCTCATCTGTAAAATGGGGACTCTATATCTGCTCTCCTTACCCCTTACACTGTGAACCCCGGAGGGGGAAAAGGACTGGGTCCACTTGATTATCTTGCATCTCCCCCAGCACTCAGTACAGTGCTTGGCACATAGTAAGCACTTAACAGATACCATAATTATTACTATATTTAAATATGAAGGAATTTTGCAAGATCGAAGACTGCCCATTCAGGGAAATCCGAGTGGCAGCTTTATAGGAGGTCGATCTGAGTAGCCATTTTTCATTTTCAGTAGCCTTTTTCAAACCTTCTGGCTCTCAGATCTGTTGGGTTTTTTTGGTAGACATAGGGTGAGGCCTGGGAAGTGAGCGAGAATTGAATCTAGGTGCTCTGAGTCATGGGACCTTTTATAAAGATACATGAATCATTAGTATTTATCGAGTGCTAACTGTACGCAAAGCAATGTACTAAGCGCTTGGGAGAGTAGGATATAACAAAGTTGGTAGACGTTCTCTGCCCACAAGGAACTTACAGTCTAGAGATCACATTTATTAATTGCCTTATATGTATGTTGCTGTGTTAAGCTTTAAAAATATTCAACATTACCTAAAGAAGCTACTCATTGGTTATGAGTAATACCACGAATAATATGAATAATAATACAAATAATACGAATAATAATAACATGAATAATAATGTTAACAACATTTATTAAATGACAGAGAAGCAGCGTGGCTCAGTGGAAAGAGCATGGGCTTTGGAGTCAGAGGTCATGGGTTCAAATCCCAGCTCCGCCAATTGCCAGCTGTGTGACTTTGGGAAAGTCACAACTTCTCTGGACCTCAGTTCCCTCATCTGTAAAATGGGAATGAAGACTGTGAGCCCCCCGTGGGACAGCCTGATCACCTTGTAACCTCCCCAGTGCTTAGAACAGTGCTTTGCACATAGTAAGTGTGTAATAAATGCTATTATTATTATTATTATTATTATTATTAAATGCTTACTATGTGTCAAGCCCTGGGTTTACAAGATAATCAGGTCTCACACAATGCCTGTCTCACACAGGGAAAATGGTCCAGATGGAAGACAGAACAGGCATTTTATCTCAATTTTACAAATGAGGAAATGGAGCCACAGAGAAGTCAAGTGACTTCTCCAAGATTACACAGCAGGCAAGTGACAGAGACAGAAGTAGAAGTCCTCTTTCCTCTAGGTCACACTGTGCCCCAACAATGTTTCAAGCTTTCCCTGCCAATGCCAAGCAAAGGTTTGGGAGTTGAGGTTGAGAACTGCATATGCGTACTAATAATAATTACGGTATTTATTAAGCGCTTAACTGTGTGCCAGGCACTTAACTTCCCTGTGCCTCAGTTTCCTCATCTGTAAAATGGAGATCAAATTCCTGCTCCCCCTCCCATTTACAATGAGAAGCCCACATGGGTCAGAGATTGTGTCTGACCTCATTAATTTGTACCAGTGCTTGATACATAGTAAGCACTTAACAAATACTATTTTTTTTAATGGCAGTTATTAAGTGCTTACTATGTGCAAAGCATTGTTCTAAGCACTGGGGAGGTTACAAGTTGATCAGGTTGTCCCATAGGGGGCTCACAGTCTTCATCCCCATTTTACAGTTGAGGTAACTGAGGCCCAGAGAAGTTAAGTGACTTGCCCAAAGTCACACAGCTGACAAGTGGTGGAGCCGGGATTTGAACCCATGACCTCTGACTCCAAAGCCTGTGCTCTTTCCACTGAGCCACGCTGCTACTCTTCTTAAAAACAAATAAATCAAAACCAAATACCACAATAGTTTGTTATTGTAGGAAATTAAATTTCAAGGTAAAAGTGCTTATTTGGGTAAACAGCTTGAGGAAAATCTGTCTCCTTCAACCTAACATTTGGTCCCACTGAAAAAATTGCAGAATCATAGAAAGATGAACTTAGAATACAAAATGTTTTCAAAGGCGGATTTGAGTAAGTAAAAACCAAACATGTGTTGCAGGAAAAATAAGATTATTTTTAACATTTCCAAAAATTAAAGCCTTAGAAAACCGGTGTGTAATTGGATATTTATATGTTTAACAAGCTATTGACCTAAAATGTGTTTCGGTTGCAAAGGATGTCTGGATGCTACTGTAAAAATAGTTGGACAAAGTGGCTCCTTTTCTGAGCTTACTTAGGGACTAGATAACTCACCTATTGTTCTGGGAGAAACAATTCCTCAAATGCCATTAGCTCCCTAGAGGACACTGAGAGTTTAAAAAAGGCAGAGAATTTGGTTGATAACTCAGATTTCTCTCTATTCTCTATAAAAGCCATTCCAGGAAATCAGCCACTTCAGTATCTCTCCTGTAAACTGAATGAACCAAGGAAGACAGCACTGATCCAGATGAGGACTCTCTCTCCTGGAAAGAAATAATAACAAAGATGGAATTTGTTAAGCGATTACTATGTGCCTACCACTGTTCTAAGCACTGGATAAGATACATATTAATCACCATTACAACTATCACATTTATTTTATTTCACAGTTGAGCAGAGTAGGCTGAAGCAGCCCTGAAAAATCATTTTTGTTCTTCTTCTAATGAATCTATCTCTCTGGGATCATGGAAAGTTCAAGATAAGCATATTGTTTAGCGCTATTGTTAAGCATTCTTTTTTTAATGATATTTGTTAGGCACTGACTATGTGTCAAGCACCGTTCGAAGCACTGAGGTTGATACAAATCAATCAGGTCTAACATAATTCCTACCCCTCATGAGGCTCACTGCCTAAGTAGGAGGGAGAACAGGTATTGAATCCCCATCCCTGTTGTTGGGTAGGGACCATCTCTATATGTTACCAACTTGTACTTCCCAAGCACTTAGTACAGTGCTCTGCACACAGTAAGTGCTCAATAAATACGATTGAATGAATGAATGAATTTGACAGTTGAGGAAACTGAGGCATAGCGAAGTTAAGTGACATGTCATAGAGAGGGCAAGTGGAGGAGCTGAGATTAGCATTATTATAAGAGGATCAGTTCATTTAGAATTTAGAATTCTTTGGGAAAGTCATTTGATGTACCTGTCCTTCAGTTTCCTCATCTGTAAAATAGGGATAAAATACCTTTTCTCTCTCCCATTTAGGACTGTGAGCCCCAGGTGGGACAGGGACCGCATCTAATTATTTTGTAAGTACTCTAGCACTTAGTACAGTGCTTGGCACTTAATAAGCACATAACAAATAGAGCCATTATCATTATTACTCATTTTATTTAGAGGTGGGTGTCCAGTGAAATGATGTAAGAATCAACCAAAACGAACACTGGATCTGCACAAAATCTTAGGTATGACAAGCATGGAATTTTTCTTTATTAGTGACAGCTTAGAATTATTTGGAGAAAGAGCTGAAGAATTCCAGAAAGCCTGCTTTTTTGTTTTTTTCTTTTTAATGGTAATCGTTAGCGCTTACCATGTATCAAACACTGTTCTAAACACTGGGGCAGGTACAAGTTGATTAGGCTGGACAAGTCCCTCCCCCCAAGTAGGAGGAAGAACTGAGGCACAGAGAAGTGAAGTGACTTGCCCGAGGTCATACAGCAAGCAAGCGGTGGAGCCGGGATTGGAACCCAGGGCCTTCTGACTCTCTGGACCGTGCTCTATCCACTAGGCCATGCTGCGTCTCGATTATTGAGCCCTTAGTTCATGCAAAGCACTGTACTGAGCATTTGGGAGAGTATAGGATGAGATACATTAAATGCGTTCAAACTTGAGGGAAAGGTTGACAACACACGACTGATGCCAGAAAAGACCTGGCGGCCACTATACGCTCTGATAACCTCAAACACAATCTATCCAGACTCATTATCAGGCCCAGAACAGTACCCACAACTCTAGGACATTGTTGAGTGCAGAACAAAAACAGTCCAGATAACCAAGAAACCGGGACATTCTGGAGCAGGATAAAGGAGGTTGAGGTTCAGAACAATCTTAGAAAAAATGCTTGGGGCTTATCTTAATCCTCCTTCCTAGAATAATTCAGAAAGCGCTTCTTGGACCAAGTGAAGGCTCAAATATGAGCCTGGAGAGCAGATGTACTTGGCAATAGGAAGAGGTTATGGTTGTTGGAGAGAAAGGAGAAGTGAGGGAATCTCTGTGGGATATTTCTCTAAATATTTTGAATCATTAAAAGGGAAGGTGACCCCCCCAGGTCAAGGTGGGTTGGAGAGGAGAAAATACAGATGAAGAACAAAATTCTGTTACAAATTTTGGGCAATAATTTAGAGTTGCTTGCATCCAAACCCCAGGGTCCAGAATAAATACTGAATGAGTGGGTATGTGTCTTGTTAAGTTTTTACTATGTGCCAGGCACTGTATTAAGCACTGGGGTAGATTCAAGCTTTTTTTTTGGTACCTGTAAAGCGCTTTCTATTTGTCAAGTATGTTCTAAGCACTGTAGGTACAAGGTAATCAAGACAGACAGAGTCCTGTCTCTCATGGGACTCACAGTCTGAGTAAGTAATCCCTATCCACAGCTGTCCTTCCAGTTAGAAGATGGCTCTATTGGGCAGTCAATCAGTGGTATTTATTGAGTACTCTGTAACTAACTCTTTGGAGAGTACAATATAATAAAGTTGGTAGATGTGGATTCCTCCCCTCAGGAGCTTACAGTCTAAAGGGGGAAACCAACACTAAAATAAGTTAGATAAATTTCTGATAGGCAGTGAGATTTCTCTGTGTTTGTGTACAGATAAGACCAGTGTGTGACTTCCACATCAGGTGTGAGGAAAGATTGTTCCTTACTGTTAGTCTGTCAGTCAACCATATTTACTGAGTACTTACTGAGTGCTGTACTAAGTGCTTGGCAGAGTACAATATAACAATAAACAGACACATTCCCTGCCCACAACGAGCTTATAGTCTAGAGGACTGATAAATCTGTTACCCATTGTGCTTTGGTTTGATTTTGTTTCTCTCTTGTGACATCACAATCACCGCAAAGCCTCTTTTCCAAGACCTTAGTCCATCAGTGGTATTTCTTGAGCACTTCCTGTGTGCAGAGCACAGTACTAAGATCTTGGAAATAGCCTCCCCTTCCTGATTGCTATAAATCAGCTTGACCTGCTTTCTAATCCTCCTTCTTCTTCCTCTTTCCACTAGGCCACAGTGTCTGTAGCTTCTCTTCATTGTGTCTTTTGAAGAATTTCTTCTATTAATACTTCCTGCTGTTTCAGCTTCCCTTGAGTCAGTCAGTAGTATTTATTGAGCGCTTCCTGTGTGCAAAGCACTGTACTAAGTGCTGGGAAACAGGCCCATTTCCTGCCAACAATGAGTTTACAGCAGCAGTTTGGTTCTCGTGCTGCCGCTGATTCTTCTCACATGCCCTGCTCAGACAAGGTGATGAACGGTGTTCTGCTGCTTGCTCTGAATGTTACTGAATATTCCCAATGAGAGACCAAGCTCTTGCTATCTATTAAATGATCAACCAATCAGTGGTATTTACTGAACACTCACTATGTGCAGAACATTGTACTAAGTGCTTGGGAATGTACAAGAGAGTTGGTGTAGATGTGATCTCTGCTCACCAGGAGCTCGCTAAAGATAGGGGAAATAATAGAGTATAAGAATATTTACATAAATTATGTATTATAGATTATTTATTCAGATTAATACCTGTCTCCCCCTCTAGACTATAAGCTTGCTATGGGCAGAGAATGTGACTTCTAATTCTGTTGCTTTAATAATAACAATGATAATAATAATGATGGTATTTGTTAAGCACTTACTATGTGCCAAGCACTGTTGTAGATACAGGGTAATCACGTTGTCCCACGTGGAACTCACACTTTTAATCCCCATTTTACAGATGAGGTAACTGAGGCACAGAGAAGTTAAGTGATGTGCCCAGCAGACAAGTGGCAGAGGCAGGATTCGAACCCATGTCCTCTGACTCCCAAGCCCATGCTGTTGCCACTAAGGCATGCTGCTTCTCATGGCCTCTCCCAAGCACTCAGTACGATGCTCTGCAGAGTAAGCACTCAACAAATATGGTTGATTGATTGATTGATAAATCCTGTGGAGCTGGGTTGAATATTGCGATGCTTAAGGGGGCAGACAGACAAGTTCATAGGTAATAATTGTTTTTATGCTGTTGAGTCATTTGCCTCCATGGATACACCCTCTTCAGAACATCCAAACATCTGTCATAAAATCAATTTGGTATGTGTTTCCATAGAGTTTTCGTGGTAAAGATATGGAAGTGGTTTACATCACCTAGGTAATATTACCCCAGCGAAAATGCCACTGGTTGTATTAATGGTGATGGAACTGTATCACTTGAACTGTGAACCAAATGAATGAGGACAAAGCACCTGTCTTCTCGGGACCCCCTTAGTGATAATTTTGGTCAGCGTCTCCAGACAGAACCAGTTGTTTGCTATTTGAGGCAACTTACTCTGCATGCCTCAAGGGGAAAGATTGACAGTTTAGGATGCATCATCCAACACAAGTCAGGATCATTTTCCATCGTTCAAGCCCACATCCTGCTGATTGGAAAGAGCCAGGAATATCAAATTTATCATCAGCAACCTTGGATTTTAGCTAGAAGCACTTCAGCTACAGAAAATGACATTGCTGACAGGCCCGTGCAGTGGCAGTGTTATCTGGAATCCTGGCTCCTCCAGTTGTCTGGTGTGTGACCTTGGGCAAGTCACTCAACTTCTCTGTGCCTCAGTTACCTTATCTGTAAAAAATGGAGATTAAGAGTTTGATCCCAATTAGGGACAGGGATTGTGTCCAACCTGACTTGTAGATACTTGTAGATCTACTCCAGTGCTAAGAACAGTGCTTGGCACCTAGTAAGTGCTTAACGAGTACCATAATCTCGAAGGACATTAGATATAGGATTCCAGAGGTTTTGGAGGGTTCCAAGGAAATCGTGGCTTTTGTCATGGCACGACGGCTGTCAATCTACTGATGTCCTTTTTTCTGGAAAACTGATCATTTGCTAGTTCACATGTAATAATAATAATGGCATTTATTGAGCACTTACTATGTGCAAAGCACTGTTCTAAGCACTGGGGAAGTTACAAGGAGATCAGGTTGTCCCATGGGGGGCTCATAGTCTTACTCCCCATTTTACAGATGAGGGAACTGAGGCACAGAGAAGTTAAGTGACTTGTCCAAAGTCACACAGCTGAAAACTGGCAGAGCAGGGATTCAAACCCATGACCCCTGACTCCAAAGCCCATGCCCTTTCCACTGGGCTACACTGCTTTTCTGTAATGAGTCTATCCTCATACATTTAAACTTACATTACATCATTTTAGGAAGAGATGTGTCTGCTCCTTTTGGAAACAAAGGGAAAACCATTTTCCAATTCTGTTTGATTTACTGGCTGGGAGGGCATTGAGAATGAAGAATTAATCTCTTTAGTAAACAAAATGGTAATTCTCAGATTCTTGGAACTGCCACTTATTGCCTCCAGCAGGATGTTTGGGTGATTCTCAAAGGATGCAAAGTGATGAAATGTTTTTCATCGGGAACATTATTTAACTATATGAACGTCGAGGAGAAAAATGGTCAATTTTCTTTTCTTTCAAACCTCCAGTAGATCATCCCTTTCTCCTTTTGGCATGTCTGTCTGGATTAAAATGAATTTTGAGGAGGGGATGAGAGGAAGTGTGTGGGCTTGGGGGGTGGGGTATAGAGGAAGAGGAGATTGCTCTTTCATTCATTCATTCAATCGTATTTATTGAGCACTTACTGTGTGCAGAGCACTGTACTAAGCACTTGGAAAGTACAATTCAGCAACAGAGACAATCCCTACTCAACAACGGGCTCACAGTCTAGAAGGGGGGAGACAGACAACAAAACAAAACAAGTAAACAGCCGTCAGTAGCATTAATATAAATAAATAGAATTATAGATATATACATATCATTAATAAAATAAATAGAATAATAAAGTGCTGTGGGGCATGGAGGGGGTAGAGCAGAGGGAGGGAGTTGGGGCGATGGGAAGGGGAGGAGGAGGAGAGGAAAAGGGGTGCTTAATCTGGGAAGGCCTCCTGGAGGAGGTGAGCTTTCAGTAGGGCTTTGAGGGGGGAGGGGGAAGTGTGCTAGTTTGGCAGATGTAAGGAGGGTTCCAAGGAAATCGTGGATCACGGAAATTTTGATGAATACACTCAGCTGTTATTTATTGCCCTCAGGTGGCTGTTGCCAAATCTCAGCATTATGCAGATGAGTTTAAATTTAGTCAGGATTTTGCTCCACCACTAATTTTACTCCAAGTAGAAGAGAATAAAACGTTAGTCCATCCTGTTCTTGCTGTCTCCTACCTGTAATTAGTTTTAGCATCTGTCTCACCTGCTAGGTGGTGAGCTCCTTGTGGGCAGAGATCATGTCTAGTTCATTCATTCAATCGTATTTACTGAGCACTTACTGTCTACTTATTCTCTTGTTCTGTCCCAAGCGCATAGTAAAGGTTTCTGCAAAATTAACTCTGTTGATTGATCAGTTGAGTTAGCATGCTTGTGCCCCAATTGAATATGTGTTGGATACATGATGTTGACATCTCTTGTGAAAATCCACGTGAGTTTTGCAGGTTGAAAATGTGCATCTTCTTTGGGTACTTTTCAGGTGTGTTCTTTCCTTGATAGCATCTTTTTTTATCATCATCATCCTCCTCCTCCTCATCAAGCTCGTTATCATCAGCAAATTCACAAGCATCATTAGCACAATCCCAATAGGATGTGAAACTAGGAGAGAGACACCATTCTTCAAATTCAAAGATGAAGCTATTGATGGGGATTTCTACCTATTCACGGGAAGTTGCCTCCTGTGGGGCTGATATCTTTGTCTGCAAGGTCTCGTACATTTTTCATTTTGCCTCCTTGCACTCTTTCACATGAGATGCCTTTCCTTTCTTGATCTGAGACTGCCAGGCCTATTTGTCTGCCTTCATTGTCTCCTAATTTTCAGGCATCACTCTCTGTTTTTTTAATGGTATTTGTTAAGCGCTTATTATGTCCCAGGCATTGTCCTAAACACCAGGATAGATGCAAGGTAATCAGGTTGGACACAGTCGGTGTCCCACATGGGGTTTATAATCTTAATCCCCATTTTCAGACGAGGTTAGTGAGGCCCAAAGAAGTGAAATGACTTGTCCCAGGTCACACTGCAGACAAGTGGCAACAGACAATTACTCTCCTCCACTTCAAAACCTTATTGAAGGCACATTTCCTCCAAAAAGACTTCCCTGATAATAACCCCTCATTTCCTTTTCTCCCACTCCCTTTTGTGTCACCCTGACTTTCTCCTTTTATTCATCTACCCCCAGCCACACAGCATTTATGTGCCAGGGCTTAGTATAGTGCCTGGCACATAGTAAGCACTTAACAAATACCATTTTTATTATTATATTATATCATATCTGTAATTTATTTATATTAATGTCTGTCTTCCTGCCTCTAGATTGTAAACTCCTTGTGGACAGGGAAGAATGTGTCTATTTGTTGTTGTTTTGTACTCCCTGAAGTGCTTAGTACAATGCTCTGCACACAACAAGAGTGCAATAAGTGCAATTGAATGAATGAATGAAGTGGCAGAGCTGGGATTAGAATCCAGGTCCTATTGATTCCCAGGACCATGCTTTATCCATTAGCCCACACTGCTTCTCTTTGTCAGACTGTGTACTTCATCTGTCTTTCCTGCTTTCAGTCTCCTCATTTCATCCCACCACAGAGAAGTTATTTGGATACCCTACTGTCGTTCATGATGCAAACACATCCCACCTGACAAATCCATGTTGAAATGAGAATGCCTTTTGATGCCAATAGGCTGCCTTCAAAGCAGAGAACCTCATAATTTGAGTTTCTGTTTCGTCATTCTAGGTATGACACTTATGAAACTGCATTTTTATTTTATGGTATTTATTAAGCACTTAGCAGGTACTGTTCTAAGCACTGGGGTAAAACACCATGGCTGGGATCTTGACAACAGTAGAGAGCAGAGACATACCACAGGCTGATCTTGTTAGATTAGACTGTTGTGTCCTGTTATCTCTGGTAACAGCTGTGTGATTTCCAAACATCCAGTCAGAGGCCATGGTGGAGATGAACGGCCCATTATAGAGAAGGAAAGGGGAAAACTTCCCTGTAGGCATAGGGGCTGATTCACTATATATTTCACAGCTGTAACAGAATGTCCTGGTTTTATTAATGGTATTTGTTAAGCACTTACCATGTGCCAGGCACTATACTAAGTGCTTGGGTAGATACAAGTAGCATGGCTTAGTGGAAAGAGCAAGGGCTTGGGAGTCCGAAGCCATGGGTTCTAATCCTGACTCTGCCACTTGTTTGTTCTGTGACATTAGGCAAGTCACAGTTCCCTCATCCGTAAAATGGGGATTAAGACTGTGAGCCCCACATGGGACAACCTGAGTACCTTGTATCTACCCCAGCGCTTAATGCTTGGCACATAGTAAGTGCTTAACAAATACCATCATTATTATACAAGCTAATCAGGTTGGGCACAGTCTCTGTCCCATATGGGGCTCACAGTCTTAATTCCCATTTTACAGATGAGGGAACTGAGGCAGAGAGAAGTGAAGTGACTTGCTCAAGGTCACACAACAGACAAGTGGCAGTGCCAAGATTAGAAGCCAGGTCCTTCTGACTCCCAGGGTTGGAATCAGGCTCTCAGATTTCCCTTGTATTACTATTATGGTATTTTTTTTAAGTGCTTACTTTGTGTCAAACACTGTTTTAAGTGCTAGGGTAAATAGACATTAATCAGGTCAGACACCATTCCTGTCCCACATGGAGCTCCCAGTCTAAGTAAGAGAGAAAACAGGTGTTGAATTCCCATTTTACAGATGAGGGAACTGAGGCCCAGAGAAGTGAAATGACTTGCCCATGGCCACTCAGCAGACAATTGGAAGAGGCTGGATTAGAACTCAGGCCCCCTGATTCCTAGGCCCATGCTTTTTCCATCAGTCTACACTGCTCCTTGTCTTTTTCTTCTCTGGAACTGGCAGGAGTGGGCTCCTTGCTTGGGTGATGTGGTAAGTCATCATCTCAATAAATCTGTGTGGGAAAAGGTTAATCAAGGTAATAAGGGGACAGCTGTCTTATTTTGTAGTATGATTCTGGTATTAGTTTCCATGTGAATCCTCTTTTTCATTCTTTTCAGTTTTGTTTCTGATTAAACTATTATTTGTGAGCAGACATGTCTAATCAGAGTTTGATAGCTCTACGAAGCACTCAGGAAGAGTGCCCTTTTGGATTAGGTCCAGACGTCACTTCTCCTTTTTTCCGTTTCACTTCCTGGATTGGTGGAGGGCTCTTCTTCTCTTTCTAGATACTATAGCCAGGTGGCCTCAGTATCCCAAATCAAGGGAGTCTTGTAGATGCCCCCGCCCCTATTGTTCTGGGAGTTGGCAATGGTACTGTATTTTAAGATGTGGTGTTTATTCTCCAGCTCAGTCATTATTGAGATTATTGAGTCATCTTGGTTGTTTGGTGGTCTTTGGTCAATGCAGTGAAAAGTTGTAATACCTCAGGAGATGCTGTGACTAGCATGGGATTCCATGAGTGACTGCCATGATTAATACATCCTTCCGCTTTAACAAGATAATAATAATAATGGTCTTTGTTACACACTTACTAGTGCCAACCATTGTTCTAAATGCTGGGAGTTTTTAAATCCAGATAAAGCAGTCAGAGGTCCTGGGTTCTAATCCCTGCTTCCCTACTTACCTGCTCTGTGAATTTGGGCCAGACCCTTAACTTATGTGTGCCAAAGTGTCCTCATTTGTAAAATGAGGCTTAAATAGCTGTTCTCCTTCCTCCTTAGAATATACGTCCCCTGTGGATCAAGGAGTCTGTCCGACACGATTGTCTACCTCATAACCTGGCACACAGTAAGTGTTTAACTACCATAATTATTTGTATTATCAACTTCTAATGCCTAGGGGGAGATTTGGAAGACTCAAACATAGCATTTGTGTGTTGGCAAATCCAGTAATTGAGAGTTATCCTACAGGTGAGGGAACACCCATCTGGAAGAGAACTAGCTTGCCGTGGGCAGGGAATGTGTACTGTACTCTTCCTACACTTAGTACAGTGCTCTGCCCAGAGTAAGGGCTCAATAAATGCCATTGATAATGGCAGTGAGGCTCTATGGTGAGATGAGAAATTTTTCATAGAAAGCCTGTTGAAGGAGCTGATACTTCAGAAGGACTTCAAAGATGGGAATATGCAGGCAGGGAACATGACTACCAACTCCATTATACGATACTCTCCAAAGCACTTTGTACAGTTCCTTGCACACAGTAGGCACTCAAATATGATTTGTGATTGAGAGCAGATTCTGTCTGGTGTGAGGAGGGAGAGCATGAGCAAGATGATGGTGGGAGAGAGGAGAATGAGTCATAGCGAGTAGGTTAGCTTGAGAGGAGCAAAGTGTGTGAGCCGAGGAGTACTGGGAAAGGAGAGTGGATGTGTTGGACTGGGAGAGCTAATTTGAGTACCTTAAATCCATTGGTCAGGAGAGGAATTGGTAACTACTAGAGGTTTTTGAGGAGTGGAGAGACAGGTGCAGGAAAACAGTTTAAAAAATAATCCAGGCAGCAGAGTGAAGTAGGAGGAGCACTATGGTGTAGTGGAAAACCTGGGAGTCAGAGGAGCTGTGTTCTAATCCCAGCTCTGCCAATTGCATGTTGTGTGATCTTGTGAAAGTGGCTTGACTTCTCTGTACCTCAGCTCTCCTGTTCTCCCTCCTACTTAGGCTGTGAGCCCCATGTTGGACAGACCCCGTGTTCAAACTAATTCATCCCATGCTCAGAACAGTGTTTAACACATAGTTAGTGCTTAACAAATACTATTCCAAAAAAAGTAATGATTGGACGGAATATAAGGAGCTCAATTTTGTACATATTGAGCTGGAGGAGACTGCAGGATGTCCATGCAGAGATGACCTACTAGCTGGAGCAAATATGGAGAGTGGGTGGGTGAAGTTGATTTGGGGAATCATCTGCAAAGAGGGGGTAGATGTAACTAAAGAAAAGGATGAGCTATCTATGGGAGTGAGTTGTGATTGAAAAGAGAAGGAGACAAAGAACAGAGCCTTGTGAGACACACAAGTTAGTGAGTAAAAGAACTCATTGTCCTGGTCCTGGAAACTTTCATCCAGTAACTGAAATTCCAAGATTATCAGATTTCAATCTATCAGTGGTATTTATTGAGGGCCTTTGAAGTATCCTAAGCCCTTGGAAACTGCTCAGTACAGTGCTCTGCATGCACTTAAGATATAGCTCGAGCAAAACTTGACTGCAGTACTTAAAATCTAACTTTTGGTGATCCAAATAGGTTTCAAAAAACATTTAACGATCACCACGGAGTGAGTTCACGGGATTGCATCTGTTCTGCCTATTTTTGCCAATTCAGTCTGCTTGCTGTCCCTAATATCTTCACTTCTTTTTCCTGCTCTGGGAATCACCGTCTAGTCAGAAAAGAGAAGAGCGGGTTTACACTGTTGAACAAGAGGTGGCCTTGTTCGTGTCGGTCTTGAAAATCCCAGGTCTCTGTTAAATTGTTTGATTATGAATCTGTTACTTCTGTGTGTGGAAGCATCCCCAAGCCTCACTGCAAATATCTGGATTTTTTTCACAAGAGTAAACCCAGGTATTGTGAAGTTGCATTGCACCTCAGAAACTGAAGATTTTTGTTTCTCCACCAACACTTTTTTGTTTAATCAGACATATTCCATTAGTGTAATCTGAGCATGGTCTAAGTGTTTTGACATTAAGCTCTATGTGAGTGATTGTGTGTGACCATGCATGTATACACATAGTAACACATTTTAAATGGCTTGTCTAAAAATATGTCTTTTGTGGTGTAAATTGGGACACCTATTCTTAGCCTGTTTGGGTGGTAGAATTAGAAAGGGTATGTTCTCATTGTCTGTTCTGTGCTAGAATTCCATGAAAAGCCTTTTCCTCTTTTGGAATGAAGGTCCTGGAACTAAGGATAACTCTTCAGGGCTACCGCAGCTGTGAAGTTTTGTGATCGAGAGACAACCGAGTCCTGCGGCAATATTGAGTCTATTTCTTAAGATTTTATCAACTTTCAAACAGCCGTTCTCAAAAACTTTTTCCAAGCTGGCTCAGCTCACTGAGATAGTTCACATGGTCTTTGCCTGGCCTAGGCAAGCTTACTGAAAAACGAATCCAAGGTAGTTAGTTACAAAAAATGTGGACACTTATTCTGATGTTTACAGTATTCATTCATTCATATTAAGCGTTTACTGTGTGCAGAGCACTGGACTAAGCACTTGGGAAGTACAAGTTGGCAATGCATAGAGACGGTCCCTACCCAACAATGGGCTCACAGTCTAGAAGGGGGAGACAGACAACAAAACATGTGGTCAGGTGTCAAGTTATCAGAATAAATAGAAGTAAAGCTAGATGCACATCATTGACAAAATAAATAGAATAGTAAATATGAACAAGTAAAATAAATAGTAATAAATCTGTACAAACATATATATAGGTGCTGTGCGGGGAAGGAGGTAGGTTGAGAGGGGTGGGGAGGGGGAGAGGAAGGAGGGGGCTCAGTCTGGGAAGGCCTCCTGGAGGAGGTGAGCTCTCAGTAGGGCTTTGAAGGAAGGAAGAGAGCTAGCTTGGCGGATGTGCGGAGGGAGGGCATTCCAGGCCAGGGGGAGGATGTGGGCCGGGGGTTGACGGTGGGACAGATAAGAACGAGGCACAGTGAGGAGGTTAGCAGCAGAGGAGCAGAGGGTGAGGACTGGGCTGTAGAAGGAGAGAAGGGAGGTGAGGTAGGAGGGGGTGAAGTGTTGGAGAGCCTTGAAGCCAAGAGTGAGGAGTTTTTGCTTGATGTGTAGGTTGACTGGTAGCCACTGGTCACAAGATGGTGACCATCTTGGGTCACAATTATGGTCACAAGACAACCAGTGGGTCTGAAAACAGTTCATCTAAGTCAAACAAGTATATCAAATTGTCTGCAGAGAAATTGAGTCCTGAGATCAAAGTCAACCCAATAAACATGTCATTATTGTCAAATACAAGGGGAATATAGCATAAACACCTTTCTTTATTTTCTTCAGGAACTTTGGTCAATTAAATGATTGTTTTAGACATTTGGATTTTAGTTGTTTTTTTGTCATGCCACCAGTGTAACAGTTAGTCATTTAACAGACTCTTCATTTCTAAGACATTTGAAAAAGTGTGTGTGTGTCCCTAACCTAAACTGAGCCAGTTTTTAGCATAACACATTTCCAGATTTAAAACTGTGAAATTCACCTCCAGAGGTTAGTTACACTTTACTGTACCATATACCTCTTGAAAGTTTTTGAAAGTCAACTGACTTCCAAAATATGAGCTTGATAGGCTTGCCAAACTGTTTCAAGCTAACTAGGGCATATTAGCATGGGTTCAGATGACTTTTTATTCTTCCCAAGTAATCTCCTGCGTAGAGAAATGATTACCTGTTAAGATAGAGTGGCAGACTGCATAAATCCATAAATAAATCCTTGTTGTGTCTTCCCTTCTCCCCTCTTTATGTTAATATATTTAGAATTCCCATGGAACGTTTAGCCTCTGGGTGGAGTTATATAAGAAATGTTAAGTCTTCATCCCTGTCACAGAGTTCACGTTTTATTCCTTAAATTCCTTCTAGACTGTAAACTTGTTATAGGCAGGGAACGTGTCTGTCAGTCAACTGGTATTTATTGAGCACTTACTGTGTGCATAGCACTGGACTAAGCTGTACTTTCCCAAATCACGTCACTTCTCTGACCCTCAGTTACCTTGTCTGTAAAATAAGGATTAAGACTGCAAGCCCCATGTGGGACAAGGACTCTGTCTAACATGATTGTAATAATGATAATGATGGCATTTATTAAGCATTTACTATGTGCAAAGCACTGTTCTAAGCGCTGGGGAGGTAACAAGATGAGCAGGTTGTCCAAGGGGGGGGGGGCCACAGTCTTCATCCCCATTTTACAGATGAGGTAACTGAGGCCCAGAGAAGTTAAGTGACTTGCCCAAAGTCACACAGCTGACAGTTGGTGGAGCCGGAATTTGAACCCGTGACCTCTGACTCCAAAGCCCGGGCTCTTTCCACTGAGCCACGCTGCTTCTCTTGGGCTTTCCGAGCACTTAGAACAGTGCTCCGCACACAATAAGTGCTTAATAAATATGATTGAATGAATTAGCTCTTTTTTACTCCAGCTCTAAGTACAGTGCCTGGCACATAGCAAGTGCTTAACAAATACCACTATTATCATTATTAATAATAACGAAGGTTGTGTGGTAGTTGTGCAGAGCCGGGCCCAATGGGTTATTAGTTGGAAGGTTTCACGTGCAAGATTTTAATGGGGGTGCTGCCACTTCAGAATGTGCAAGTCTAGGGAGAGATGTCGATTGGCAAATAGTTAAACCGGCACTTCCCTCACTTCTCTCCCCTTCTAGACTGTAAGTGTGTGGGAAGGGAATGTATTGGTTATGTTGTTATATAGAGAAGCAGTGTGGCTCAGTGGAAAGAGCCCGGGCTTTGGAGTCAGAGGTCATGGGTTCGAATTCCGGCTCCACCACAAGTCTGCTGTGTGACCTTGGGCAACTCACTTAACTTCTCTGAGCCTTAGTTACCTCATCTGTAAAAATGGGGATTAAGACTGTGAGCCCCACGTGGGACAACTTGATCACATTGTATCCCCCCAGCGCTTAGAACAGTGCTTTGCACATAGTAAGTGCTTAACAAATGCCATTATTATTATTATTATTATTATTATTATTATTATTATATTGTATGCTCCCAAGAGCTTAGTACAGTGCTCTGCACACCGTAAGCATTCCATAAATATGATTGACTGACTCTGGGAATGCAACCAACATTCCATGACAAAATAGTGCTTCTTTCAGTGGAAAGAGCCCTGGCCTTGGAGGACTTGGATACTAATCCCAGCTCCACCACATGTCTGCTGTGTAACCTTGGTTAAGTTACATCATTCCTCTGTGCCTCCGTTCCCTCATCTGTAAAATTTGTATTCTACACCTGTTTCTCCTCCTTTGACTGTGAGCCCTGTGTGGGACAGGGACTATGTCTGACCTGACTATCCTATATCTTCCCCAGTAATTAGAGCAGTTCTTGACATAAAGTCAGTGCTCAGCAAATACAGTTAGGCTTATTATAATCCCTCTTCTTTGGTGGGAAGGAAATTTAAATCGGTACCTTGATGAATAATCCTGGAAATTTGTTTTGGTTGAAATTCCCAGACCATCAACTCCTCGACCGTATCCTTTTTTTCCATCTATTTTCACCTCAAGGCTGGTTATTCCATAAGCATCAATCATTTTAAAAAGACAAATATAATTTCCACGATTTTAGAAAATGCTCTGTAATTTCCTCCCAGTAGCAAAGAAGGGCCTGGGAACAAATCACTGAAAATCAAGCAACAGCCAGTCGAGTAGTACAAGAGTACAAAACTCTCCTTCATCAGCCATCTTCCGCTAAATAAACTCTGTCTTCTCCAGACACACACCCGCCTCACACCCAGTGCCTTCCCACAGTAATTTTTTCACTGTTCCTCAAGCTCGAATTTCCTGTTCTCCTTAAATCTACCCTCCTCACTTTGAAAGCCCTAAGAAGCCACCTCCCTCAGGATGCATTCCCTGACAAATAAGCTCCACCTGCCATTCCTGCTACCCGATCATCCACCTTAGAATTCATTTATCTGTTTATTTGTATTTAATTTCATTTATGATGGCTTCCTTTTGTTTTTTGTCACTTTCAATTATATTCTTACCCTCTAGCCTATTGAAAATTTGGTACATTGTGTCTTCCCTACTAAATAGAGCTTCTGGAGGGCTTTTATCTAAAGGGATCCAATCTTTTCCACTTAGTAAAATGCTCCCAAGCTCTTTGTGCCATGCTCTGCTCATGGCAGGTACCTAGAAAGGTATGCTTAAATACCAGTAGCTTCCTCAAAATTTGGAATATTTCCTCACAGTTTCTCAAGTTCTTTATCCTTTGTAGGATTTCTTCCTTAATTCAGAAAAAGGCAGCTAAGATGATCAGGGAGATGAAGACACTTCCATAGGAGGATAGACTTCAACTGTAAAATGGCGATTAAATATCTGTTTTTACTCCTTAAACCCTGAGCCCCATGAAGGACAGGGACTATGTCCCGTCTGATTGTGTTCATTGCAGAGTTTGACACTAGAGCTTAATATGCCATAGTTATCATTATTAACAGACCAATACAGGCATTTTCTACTAGAAGTGCCCACAGTCTTTATATAGTTACCTGATAGATGGTGTCTTTGCTACATCAAAGGCATGGTGGCTCTGTTATATTGTACCCTTCCAAATGCTTAGTACAGTGCTCCGCACACGGTAAGAGCTTAATAAATACAATTGATCACTGTTGGGCTTGGTCTCTGTTCCTTCAATTCTGACTCAAAGATTCTGGCTTGCTTCATTTTTACTTGTTTCTCTGTCCCAGTTTGGCTGCAGCAACAGACTAGATTTTTAAAAACTCTGATAGCAGGGCCAGCTTCATCATTGAGGAGATTTTAACTGGAGAATTATAGCCACTATAATATTTTGAGTAGGACCATCTCAAAGCCTGTCAATCTTGATTCACTTTACCAATTAAGCTTTCATTCTCTAAGGACATCTGGGGAAAAAAAAAAAAGGAAATATTGTCCCCTGAAGCCACTCTGGACTTCCATTTGTAGTCAGATGATTAACTTCCTGCATGACTAATGCATCTAAGTGGAAGTCTTAATTCTCTTTTGGCCATGCTGTACATTTCAGTGTATTAGGGGAGAAGAAACAACATGATGTGATATTATAGAACCACAGGTCTCTAAGGTATTGTGAGACACAAGGACAAAGAATAAATACCATCTGAGCGTAGGTTTTCATTTAAGCATCTTCTCTTCGAAAAAGGGAATTGCCTAAAGATAAATTTGATTTATTAAAGGAAGGTCATTTGGCTAACAAATCGACGTGGCCTAGTGGAAAGACCACGGGGCTGAGAGTCAGAGTACGGGGGTTCTAATCCCGGCTCTGCCACGAGTCTGCTGTGTGACCTTGGGCAAGGCACTTCACGTCTCTGGGCCTCAGTTCCCTCATCTGTAAAATGGGGATTAAAACTGTGAGCCCCATGTAAGACACTGGCTGTGTCCAAACCTGATTAACTTGTATCTGTATACTTGTATATATGTTTGTACATATTTATTACTCTATTTATTTATTTTACTTGTACATATCTATTCTATTTATTTTATTTTGTTAGTATGTTTGGTTTTGTTCTCTGTCTCCCCCTTTTAGACTGTGAGCTGACTGTTGGGTAGGGACTGTCTCTATATGTTGCCAACTTGTACTTCCCAAGTGCTTAGTACAGTGCTCTGCACACAGTAAGCGCTCAATAAATATGATTGATTGTATCTACCCCAGCACTTGGTATATTGCCTGGCATATAGTAAGTGCTTAACAAATGCTACAATTATTATTATTACCCTGCATTGTGCCACTGAAGAAAGAGATCAAACTGCAACTGGTACCTTGGAGATTTGTCTGTTTTGGGAGGTGTGTTGTAGAAATGGACAGAACAATTTCCTTGGGTAGAAGGGAATTTTTCAGGGAAAACTGTGAAGGAAAAAAAGGAGAGTACAGGGTCCTCTGGATGTTGTGGGCATGGAATATGTCTGTTATAGTGTTGTGCTGGACTCTCCCAAGTGCTTAGTACAGTGCCCTGCCCACAATAAGTGGTCAATAAATATGATTGATTCTAGAAGTCTGCCAAATGTATTGTAATCTCCCAAGCATATAGTTTGGTGCTCTGTACACAGTAAGTGCTCAATAAATATCATTGATTGACAAGAGGACAGAGAAGTATACATCATTTTGCCACCCAAAGCCCCTAAATGCATTGCCTCCCTTCGGGTTATTAATTCTAAAATTAGAAGTAATGATACAATTGTTGCTTTCTAAAAAGTATGTTGATTACATTATAAATTCACTTGCAAAGTTTCACCTCAAAGAGCCTCACCTTTTCAGCAAATGAACTGATGATATAGGAGAACACTGACAAAAATGTTTCAACATATCTTTCTCCTGTGTTTTTTTCATTCCTTGGTTATTTTTTGTTTTCGAGGACTCTTTGCCATGTAAGTGGACAGGGAATGTGTCTGCTTATTGTAATGTCTATCTGAAGCGCTTAATACAGTACTTTGTACACAGTAAGTGCTCAATAACTACAACTGAATTATTGAATGAATGTAAGTTATTTGGACAATTCCTGGGCTTCCAGTGATGTAAGCCATGTTGCTGTACTGGTTTGGGGGCTGGAATCTAGTTCTATATCCTCAGTGGTATTTACTGAACAAGTATTACATGCAGAACATGGTTCGGGACTGTACACAAGAAGTAAAAAACAAACAAACAAAAAATATTGTCCTTTCCCTCTGGGGTTTGACAATCTTGTGAGGGAAGAAAGGCAAACATAAGTTATGTAGAAATAGAGGGAACAGAATGAAAAAAACAAAGATACAGTGGGTAGTAGCACAAATACATAGCTGAAATTATTGAATATAAAATGAAAAATAGTTATAAACAAGGGTTCAGGTTGGGTATAATACATAAGCACTAAGGAAGGTAGGTGAGTTGGCATGGGATGTTGAGAATTATTCGGGGATGGATTCTTGGAGGAAATGGAATTTAAGGAGGACTTGGAAGATGGGGAAAGCTGTGGCTTGGTATATTTGAGGGAAAAAGAGAAGCAGCGTGGCTCAGCGGAAAGAGCCCGGGCTTTGGAGTCAGAGGTCAGGGGTTCAAATCCTGGCTCCTCCAAGTGTCAGCTGTGTGACTTTGGGCAAGTCACTTCATTTCTCTGGGCCTCAGTTACTTCATCTGTAAAATGGGGATGAAGACTGTGAGCCCCCCGTGGGACATCCTGATCACCTTGTAACCTCCCCAGCGCTTAGAACAGTGCTTTGCACATAGTAAGCGCTTAATAAATGCTATTAAAAAAAAGGGAATTACAGGATGGCAGAATGTTATGATCAAGGGTTGGGAGGTGAACATAGTCTTTTAGCTTGCAAATGGCTATTGGATATATTATGGATCTGAATCTTGTATTTGGATAGAAAAATTTTTAGTCTTCTGATGTCCTCCTTCCCCATCTCAATTAATTAATCAACCAATGGTATTTATTGAACGCTTACATATGCAGGGCTCTGTAATAAGTACAGTACAGCAGAGTTGGCAGACACATTCTGTGTCCACAAGGTCCTCCCTGCAGCTCAACCCGCTCCCAAACTATCGCTGATGAAGGCTGGGGTCTGTAAGTTTGAGAAAGCCTCCTCTCCTTCCCGCAGTGTACAAGACAGAGAACAGAAGCAGTGTGGATTAGTGGATAGAGTATGGGCTTGGGAGTCAAAAGGACGTGGGTTCTAATCCTGGCTCCACCACATGTCTGCTGTGTGGCCTTGGGTAAGTCACTTCACTTCTCTTTGCCTCAGTTACTTCCTGTGGAAAATGGGGGTTAAGACTGTAAGCCCTATATGGGACAAGGACTGCATCTAACCCTATTGTCTTGAAGCTACTCCAGCATTTAGAACAGTGACTGGGATATAGTCAACTCTTAACTAATACTACAGTTATTATTACCTGTAAAATGGTGTTCCAGTACCTGTTCTCTCTCCTACTTAGACAGTGAGGTCCATTTGGGACATGTACTCTGTCTGACCGGATTGTCTTGTATAGACTCCAAGGCTTAGTACAGAGCTAGGCATAAAGTCACAAATATCACAGATATAACTTTCTCAGGAGTGACAGCATTGAACAGACCCAAAGTGCTACTCTGTGGCTTCGCTCTCCCGAAGTCATTCATTCAATCGTATTTATTGAGTGCTTACTGTGTGCAGAGCACTGTACTAAGTGGTTGGGAAGTACATGGAAATAGAGAAGCAAGTGACCGATGGAGTATATGAATATACTTTGCTTTCACACCTTTGGCTTTACTTGCTGACTGCTTACTAACCCACACTTCAAATTCACTTGTCCTTATTCTGTTGAGAAAACTAACACTGGGACTAAAGAAAACAGGTACATAACCTGAGTGGAGGGCAAAAATGGGGGCAAGAGAATGCCATGAGAGCTAAGAGTCTATAGTATAGGTTGCTGGAATTAAATGATTGCCTCTTACCGAAACACACTTGACACACAGCTAGTTCAGACTGACATTCAGAGCAGAGGAGAAAGGATACTTTTTTTATAAAAGTTAGCTCTGAAACGGGCTATTTTGTAGAGTGGAATCTATAAAAGATGGGACACTTTTTGGCCAACATTTACCTGGCAATAAGCTGATTATTAGTACTTCAGAAGTCACATACCTTTGCTTCTACCCCTACTTTGCTTTTTATTTCTCTTTTGTTTCATGTCTCCTGTTCATATATATATATATATATTTAGTGGGAAACAGCGTGACCTGGCGGAAAGAACATGGGCCTAGGATCTAGGTTTTGACCCCAGCTCTGCCACATACTTGCTGCGCAACTTTGGGCAAATCACTAAACTTCTCTGTGCCTCAATTTCCTCCACTGTAAAATGGGGATTAAATCCTCCTCCCTACAATTTAAGACTGTGAGCCCCATGTAGGTCAGAGACTGTGTCCAGCCTGGTTATCTTGTATCTTCTCCAGTGCTTAGGACACTGTCTGGTTTTTTTTTGTTTGTTTTTGTGTTCTTATGGTATTTAAGTGATGATGATGATGGCATTTATTAAGTGCTTACTATGTGCAAAGCATTGTTCAAAGTGCTGGGGAGGTTACAAGGTGATCAGGTTGTCCCACAGGGGGCTCACAGTCTTAATCCCCATTTTACAGATGAGGTAACTGAGGCCCAGAGAAGTTAAGTGCCTTGCCCAAAGTCACACAGCTGACAATTGGCGGAGCCGGAATTTGAACCTATGACCTCTGACTTCAAAGCCCGGGCTCTTTCCACTGAGCCATGCTGCTTCTCAAACACTCTTCTATACAAGTCAATTAGGTTGGAAACAATCCTCATCCCACATGGGGCTCACAGTCTAATTAGGAGGGAGTACATAGTGAGCATTTCACAGAGTAAGTATCATTTAAAAAAATGTTTATCAAATGATCCTTAGGAAATATTATTCATTTCATGCTGCACAGATCAATATTTTAAATCATAATCTTCAGTTTTTACTGCTTTTCCACTGGAAGAAAGAAATGTAATCATATTTAGGTCACAATTCAAGTTTCTAAGAGGAATACAAAAAAAAAACTGTGACAAAACCTTCTATCAAGCGAGGCATTAGTGACCATAATAAAATGGTGGCTTTCTTGTGAATAATTACTGGGAAAATGACCAACTACTCCTCTGATCATAGATTCACACCCAACAGAGTTCCGTTATTTCATAAGGACTGCCACCGCCTCCTCTTCTTTTGAACCCTTAGGAAATTGGTTAACTTATTTTTTGAAGTAATTTTCTGCCCATGAACCACCCTGCTTGACTAATACCACGGTATCTTCCATGACATTGTTTCTCCTTATCCAATGGATTTCTCTGAGAAATCATTGGTAAGTTTCAAATTTATTCTGCGTGAATTGTTTTCATAGTAGCCTAATATTCCTCAATCTTTTTCTTAAATTGAACATTGGTAAGATAAAATGGAAACTGCCTTGCAGCTATGTCGGCTTTTCCATGCTCCTTTTCCACATTCAGAATTAGATTGATGTTCTATCACACCCCAAAGTTGTTGCTTTTTTTTTTTTCAACAGCTACGAGTACATCTCACTCCTGGTCAAATGGCTTATTTCCTCTTCTCTTAAAATTTTCTTCCCTTAGCAGCAACTCAGTTACCCAGCTAATCCAGGCAAGATGGGGTTTGTATTTTTTATTCAGCCACATCAATAGTTGTTGCTCATCAGAGCATATTTAGACAGGAATGCTGAAGTTTCAATATACACTTTGCCCTATGAGGTCGTCAGATCCCAGAATTGAAATGTTGGATCCTCAGAGAAAAAGTTCAAGTTCTGAGTATGATTTTTAATCAGAATAAAATATGCCACAGCAGGAAGGAATTCCTGCAAACATTTCTTCCTCTCTTGGTATTTCCCTCCAAGGACTGTTCCTTTATGAAGCTTGCCAACTTCGACAGACTCATTTCTTTAAGTACATAATCCAGTCCATTCACTCTGGTAATTTTGATGATCTCTTAATTCTTCTATATTTATTACAATAAATTCATCACTGACCTTAATGAAACTGATGTTATGACAAAAATGTCAAAGTAAATCTCTTAAGAAGGTCTGCAGTGCATAGTTTTCAAAGGTCAGTGTGATATTTTTGAAGTGGGTCATTTAGACATGTATTTATGTTCAAACAATTATAGCCCAAAGCACTGTCATTTTTTATCAGGTTTTGACAGGACTTGTGCTTGTAACTAAAGTTTAGGAATAGACAAGGCAAACCTACCGTTCTAAAAAATATGTACTTTTTATGGTGCTTGTGAAGTGTTTGTCATTGCCCGGCACTGTACTAAACTTGGGGTAGATACGAGCTAATTGGTTTGGATATGGTCCCTGCCCCATCTGGGGCTCCCAGTCTTAATCCCCATTTTACAGATGAGGTAATGGAGGCCCAGAGAAGTAAAGTGACTTGCCCAAGGTCAATCAACAGACAAGCGGCAGAGCCGGGATCTGATTCTCAGATCCATGCTCCATCCACTAGGTCATGTTGCTTCTCTATAGTTCTGCTACGACTAACTGCAACGAATCTCGTAAAATTTGACCTTTCCTTGTACATTTCTCCATTTGCAATAGAATCACTTCATCTGAAATCTTTCATCATCATCATTGTCGTCATCATCATCGGCATTCATTGAGTGCTTACTATATGTGGAGTTAGGACATGCGGGATCCTTGGAGCCTACAAAAGTTGACTTTGTATCAGCAAAAGACACCATGAAATGAGTCATTTGCCTTGGGTCAAACTGGAATTCAGGAAGGTTTAAAGGGAATCAGTTAGCCAGTCATTTATTGAGCACTTACCATGTGCAGAGCACTGCACTAGGCATTTAGAAGAGTACAAAATTACACTATAGTAAACACATTCCCTGCCCACAACACTCTTACAGTCTAGAAGGGGACTAATTAATTATGGTATTAATTCAGCACTTACTATGAGTTAAACACTGGGATAGATATAAGCCAAGCAAATTATGAATATAAAATAATAATAATAATAATAATAATAATGGCATTTGTTAAGCACTTACTATGTGCAAAGCACTGTTCTAAGTGCTGGGGGGGGATGCAAGGTGATCAGGTTGTCCCATGTGGGGCTCACAGTCTCAGTCCCCATTCTACAGATAAGGTAACTGAGGCACAGATAAGTTAAGTGACTTGCCCAAAGTCACAGAGCTGACAATTGGCAGAGCTGGGATTTGAACCCATGACCTCTGACTTCCAAGCCCGTGCTCTTTCCACTGAGCCACACTGCTTCTCAGTGAATATGACTCTAACATCCCATTCTTTTTACTTGTTTGTTTCGTTTTGATTGGGGAATTGCTGAGTGAATCTACTACAGGGATATTTTCCTGATGCCTTTGTCTAATGATATTGGAAGGAGTTGGCTACCTGCTTAGCAGAGTGGAGAGCTAGGATAAATGTTAAGGGGTCCAGAGGAGAATTTTGGATTGAACAGAATACATGTGGCTCCAATGAGTTTTGCAAAGTTGAACTGAAATTGTATTTATGAAATTCATCAAGTATTTACTACAGGCCAGGCACTGTACTAAGTGCTGTTGCAGATACAGACTAATCAGGTAGGTCACAGTCCCTGTCCCACATGGGGCTCATGGTCTTAATCCCCATTTTACAGATGAGGTAACTGAGGCACGGAGAAGTAAAGTAGCTTGCCCAAGGTCACATAGCAGACAAGTAGAGGAGCCGAGACTTGAATTCAGGTCCTACAATATAATAGAGTTGGTAGACACGTCCCCTGCCCAGGTTGAGCTTACCTTCTAGAGGGGGAGAAAGACATTAATATAAATCAATAAATTATAGTTATGTACGTGAATGCTGTGGGGCTGAAGGAGGGGTGAGTAAAGGATGCAAATCCAAGCGCAAAAGCGATGTCTACATTTGGTAGACATGACTCCTGCCCTTAAAAAACTTACAGTCTAATGGGGGAGGAAGACTTTAAAATCAATTGCAGGTAAAGGAAGCAGCAGAATATAAGGCTCTGTATATAAACGCTGTGGGGCTGGGGGAGTACTTATATCTAAAAATGGGACTAAGTGTGGAGGAGAGGAAGAAGGGAGGGGAAATAGGATGGGGCAATAAGATTTTAATCTGGGAAGGCTTCCTGGAAGAGATACATTGTCAGCAGGGTTTTAAAGGTAATCATGTTGTGCACAATCCCTGCCTTACATAGGGTTCACAGTCTTAATTCCCATTTTACAAATGAGGGAATGGAGGCCCAGAGAAGTGAAGTGATTTGCCCAAGGTCTCACAGCAGACATGTGGCAGAGCCGGGATTAGAACCCAGGTCCTCTGACTCCCAGGCGAGTGCTCTTACCCCTAGATTTCACTGCTTCTATATTGTACTCTCCCAAGAACTCAGCACAGTGCTCAATAAATGTGATTGATGTAGAAGAAGGACAAGCAGTAGGAGGAGGTGAACAAGGGTTCGAAATTTGTATTCTGTATTTGTTGAATGCTTACTGTGTGCAGAGTAGTGTACTAAATGCTTGGGAGAGTATAGTATGGCAGAGTTGGTAGACACATTCCCTACCCACAACGAGCTTATAAATTGGAAGATGTAAACTTTAAGTCAAAAGTATGCTTCCCTATTCTGGTTCAGTAATTGAAATATCAGGCTATAAAAGCAAGCACTACTCTGCATGACATCTGCTAGAAAACATTACATCTCGGGCCTTGTTAGTAGAGATAGAGATGACTTGAGGAAGATACATTTATTTAGTGTGTGTATTCCAAGAACTCGCTCAGCACGACTGAAACTACAGCTTGTTATAGGTGATAATAGAATTTTAAAGCAGCTTTGCAGGAAGAAATTACAAATGGATAAAAGCATATCCTATCTCTGGTTGTTAGAGCTGTAGTGTGAACCCATATGCCTTTTCAGAACAATCGCGCTTTATAGTTAACTACAGAATAAGCACTTCGATCACTACTGTTTGTTAGTGTTTGTCATATGGCTGCACCTCTCTCTCTTCCAACTTGAATGGCTGATTCACACTCCAGACATAACCAGTGGAAATAATAATAATTATGATATTTTTTAAGTGCTATGTGCCAAACACAGCTCTAAGCACTGATAAAAGCATGGGACAAGGAATCAGAGGTCCTGGGTTCTAATCCTGGCTCCACCACTTGTCTGCTGAGTGACTTGGGGCAAGTCACTGTGAGCCCGTTG
The DNA here is from genome assembly GCF_015852505.1 of Tachyglossus aculeatus. Taxonomy (NCBI): domain Eukaryota; kingdom Metazoa; phylum Chordata; class Mammalia; order Monotremata; family Tachyglossidae; genus Tachyglossus; species Tachyglossus aculeatus. The sequence continues at coordinate 60,640,846 of NC_052074.1, forward strand.
TTGGGCAGGGATTGTCTGTGTTTGAACTGTCCTTTTCAAGTGCTTAATACACTGCTCTGCACACAGTAAATGCTCAATAAATACAATTGAATGAATGAACTTCACTTCTCTGTGCCTCAATTACTTTATGGTCCTCTGACCTAGACTGTGAGCCCCATGTGGGACCTGATTAGCTTGTATCTCCCCCAGTGCTTAGTATAGTGCTGGGCGTATAAGTGCTTAACAGATATCACAATTATTATTATGAATATGTGCTATTAGATTATATTTTAATGGAATATGCTCAAATTGTGTTTAAATACTCTTCACCAATGGCATTTATTAAGCTACTTAGGGTGAAGCACTTTATTAAGCAATCAATCATATTTTTTGAGCACTGTACGGAGAGCACCGTAGTAAGCACTTGGGACAGTACGATATAACTGTACTCCCTGCCCACAATGATCTTAGAGTCTAGAACACCTGGGAGAATGGAACAAACTCAAGAATCATGCTCACTTCCTCCAAGGGATACAATCTAATAATAATAATAATAATAATAATAATAATAATAATGGTTCTGGCAATCGCTGACTATATGCCAAGCAAGATAGTACCAAAAGTCACAAAATTGTATGAAGACGAAACAGCTGAAGAAAGAATCGAATATGCAAATGAAAACATACACATATTCATGCCTTGTCCAATTCCCGATGAAATGCAACTTTGTGGACCAAGGCATCTTTGAGTGTAATGATGATCAGAGTTTCCTTTTATCTTTGACTCCACCAATTACTGGGGGAAAATCGGGTCTAGTGAAGTTAAAACATCATGTCTGCTTACTAATTTCTGCTGTTCAAAGGCCGGAACTCAGAAACATTTTATGATTACTATTCCATGAAGAGAGGGTCAGCTTTGGGTTCAAAGATGACACTAACGACAGTGAGATTATTCAGACTGAACAGATGTGGCCGGTCAAATTGACTGTTGATTGACACGCCCTTTCTACATTCGTTCACGGAAAACTTGCCCTCTGCTGTGGTTCCTGGTGAGCTCTTCAATTTTCCTTCTCCAAACATCTGTTCCAAGAGAATCGTGCTGTTTCTAATTGGCCCCTCCACAGACTTGTCTGTTTTCTGTTGCAGCCTCACATCCAACAGTGGCTGAGCCGAGTTGTGCTTTCATCCACCCTGTTCGTGGTTGTTATGTTTCAGCTTGTTTTTTTCCAGCAACCTCTATTCCCTTTCCATGCTCCGCCCACCAAAGGAGGGACACAACCTTTGTTCCTTCAGGGCAGATGGGTTGCCTTCCTCTATGGCCTCTTTGCTTTGTAATCTCACGTTAGGCATTCATTCAATCTTATTTATTGAGCATTTATTGTGTGCAGAGCACTGTACTAAGAGCTTGGGAAGCAACATGGCTTAGTGGAGAGAGCACAGGCCTGGGAATCAGGAAGACCTGGGTTCTAATCCTGGCTCTGCCACCTGTCTGCTGTGTGACCTTGAGGAAGTCGTTTCACTTCTCTGGGCCTCAGTTCCCTCATCCGTAAAATGGGAATTAAGACTCTGAGCCCTATGTGGGACAGGGGCTATGTCCAACCTGATTTGTTGGTATCTACCCCAGTGCTTAGTACCGGGCCTGGACCTGATTTGTTGGTATCTACCCCAGTGCTTAGTACCGGGCCTGGCACCTAGTAAGCACTTACTAAATACCACAACTATTATTAGTATTTGGGAGAGTACAATATAACAACAAAGATATATTCCCTGCCCACACACGAGGAATTCACATGATACATCCTGCAGCCGTATAGAAATCAGATACTACATTTGGTCTTTAGAGTTCTAATATTCTGAATCTGTTGTCAGGCTACAATTCATTCTGTGGTCCAGATTCCCAAAAGATGTAAAGGTATTCCTTTTTAGAGCCAATTTGTATGGAATGTCATGGATGACCAGACAGGGAAACATACTTAAAATGTGGGTGTCAATTTATTATAACACTTTACATCTCCTCTAGAAATGTCAGGGCAGGAAGATGTGGCAACCCTGTTATCATATTATTAACACTACCAAGGGGATTGCTTGTGATTATGTAAAATCCATTGTTTTCTAGGTTGACTTAAAGAGGATGTAAGACAGTGAGACTCAAGACAATCAGGTTGGGCACAGTCCATGTCTCACATGGTGCCTACTCTCTTAATTCCCATTTTACAGATGCGGTAAATGAGGCACAGAGAAGTTAAGTCTCCCTGTCTAGACTGTAAGCTCATTGTAGGCAGGGAATATGTCTGTTTATTGTTATATTATACTCTCCCAAGCACTTAATACAGTGCTCTGCACATAGCAAGTGCACAATAAATACGATTGATTGACTGACTTGCTCAAGGTCATACAGCAGACAAGTGGCAGAGCTGGAATTAGAACCCAGGTTCTCTGATTCCCAGGCCTGAGCTCTTTCCACTAGGCCATTTTGATTTTGGGACCCAACGCCCATCTTTGTTTCAGCAGAGGTATAGATCCTGTTCTATTTACACAGTGCCTTGAGATCTTCAGGAAGACTCTGAAAATTAATACGTCTTTAAACAGGACAATGGTCACACAGCCGCTATTTATTCCATTTAGGATTTTTGTTCAAATGCCTTTGTAGATACTTAATCTTATAGACCCAGAATACTAATTATGGTGCTCATGTCGAAATGGAAAAAACCTCAGCAAATTACTCAAATTTTAATTATGATATTCAGTTTTTAAGCAAGTGCGTAATAATTGGCTTTGTGAGCAATAATTGATTTGTCACAAACAGTAATTTTTAATGCAAATGGACTATTTTATGTGGGCACCAATTATTGTGAAATTAATTACAGAATAGAGTATCTTGCAGAATTGACTATTGAAAGATCTTCTAACTGGCTTGGCCATTCATGCAAAAGCTGGATTTTTTTTGTGTGTGGCAATCTGTTTCATAGCCTAAAGAAATTAAACTGCATTTCTCCTACTTGCTCAATGTGCCCGTCATTGTAATTATCCCTTCCAAATGCTTTTTAATAAACATTTCCCCACCAGGCTCTAAAGGGCTAGGTAAGCATTTTTAGTCTCCCTTTCCAGATGTGGAAGCCAAAACAAAGGTTTAGAGTTAAATGCTTAATCCTTTAAGTACTTAAGAGGGAAGCAGCGTCGCCTTGCTGGTTAAATCACAGGACTGAGAGTCAAAAGTCCTGGGTTCTAATGCTGGTTTTCCCACTTGTCTCCTGTGTGTTCTTGGACGAGTCACTTCACTTCTTTGGGATTCAGTTACCTCACCTGTAAAATGGGGATGAAGACTGTGAGCCCTATATGGGATGGGACTGTGTCCAATCCAATTATGTTGACTCAATCCCAGCACTTAGTACAGTGCCTGACATATAATAAATGCTTAACAAATGTCATAATAATAACTATTATTATTATTATTATGTTAGTAAGATCACAGAAGAGCCATGCTGAAAAGTCTCAGAGTATTCAAACTGAGGCAAGGTAAATAGTAGCCATCTAGACTCTAAACTCATCGTAGGCAGGGAATGTGTCTATCAACTATGTTACTTTGTACTATTCCAAGCATTTAGTACAGTGCTCTGTCCACAGTAAACACTCAATAAATACTTTTGATTGATTGATTTAGCATTTGAGTATTCAAGGGTCCTTGGAATCCACTAGAGATTCACCCTCATTCCCTGTCTTCAGGAGGACAAAAATGATTTAGTGTTCCTGGAAAATTTTACTCAGCTCCCTAAAGCAATAGTTTCAGTTTAGGAATCATAACATTTGTTTCATGAAACATCCTCCCAGTGACAAATGGCCATCTAGCCCTTGCCTCGCTTCTCTTCTTCTATAACCCAGCCCGCACACTTTGCTCCCCTGGAGCTAACCTTCTCATTGCTCCTCGAACTCATCTCTCTCACTGCTGACATCTAGACCACGTCCTGCCTCTGGCCTGGGACACCCTCCCTCCTCTAATCCAACAAATGACCACTCTCTCCCTCTTCCAAGCCTACTGAAGGCCCATCTCTTCCAAGAGGCCTTCCTAGACTAAGCCCACTTTTCCTTATCTCCCACTCCTTTCTGTTTCACCCTGACTTGCTCCCTTTGTTCCCCCTGGTCCCCCTCTCCATCCCCCCATCTTCCCTCCTTCCCTTCCCCACAACACCTGTATATATGTATATATGTTTGTACATATTTATTACTCTATTTATTTTACTTGTACATATCTATTCTATTTTATTTTGTTAGTATGTTTGGTTTTGTTCTCTGTCTCCCCCTTTTAGACTGTGAGCCCGCTGTTGGGTAGGGACTGTCTCTATATGTTGCCAACTTGTACTTTTCAAGCGCTTAGTACAGTGCTCTGCACACAGTAAGCACTCAATAAATACGATTGATTGATTGATTGTTCTTCCCCCCTCCCAGCCCCACATATCTGTAATTTTATTTATTACACATAATATTATATATAATAAGTAAAAGCTAAGAAAGCAACCAGTGCCTGCCTAAATGCTTTAAATTGTTCTTACATGGACAGCATTATTCAGTCACTCATTCAATCATTTATTGAGCACTTACTGTGTGCAGAGCACTGTACTGAGCTCTTGGGAGAGTACCATAAAACAAAAAACAGACATATTTCCTGCACGCAATTAGTTTACAGTCTAGAGCTTACAGTCTCACAGCACCAATTCTGAAATGCACAGTTCTACCTGTTGGAGTTGATTGTGCTAGTAAAAGAGGAATGAAATCGGATATGGCTTCGGTGACACATCACAGTAGCTCAGCGAAATTGTAGGCAGGTCTTTGCACTTCAGTCGTCAGTATGGCCGAGTCTGAATAGCAGATTTTCTGCAACGTTACAGGTGATGGTATAATTGCTTCCTTAGGCTTGCCTCTGTGTCTGATGGTTGCTAATAGATGAGGATAAAACATCTTGCTTTGTGAGCTGTCATGAATGAAGTCTTTCAATCAATCAATAGTATCCACTGAGAATCTTCTATGAGCAGAGAGCTATACAAAGTCACTAGGGATTCGTATCTACCCCAGCGCTTAGAACAGTGCTGGGCACAAAGTAAGCACTTAACTTTCCCGAATTATTTTTATTATTAGAGTTGGATAGAATTAGAAGACATGGTCCCTGACTGCAAGGAGCTTACAGTCTAGTGGTGGGGGTCAGATACTGAAATTGCAGGTGGAGGAAGAAGGAAAACTAGCATGTGTTAATGCTTAAGCAATAAGCTGTGTGACCTTGGACAAGTCACTTCACTTTTCTTCACTTCACTTTCTGCTTCACTGCTTCACTGCTGCTTCACTTTCACTTTGGAGAAGCAGCATGGCTCAGTGGAAAGAGCACGGGCTTTGGAGTCAGAGGTCGTGGGTTCAAATCCCAGCTATGCCAATTGTCAGCTGTGTGACTTTGGGCAAGTCACTTCACTTCTCTGGGCCTCAGTTACCTCATCTGTAAAATGGGGATTAAAATTGTGAGCCCCCCATGGGACAACCTGATCACCTTGTAACGTCCCCAGTGCTTATAACAGTGCTTTGCACATAGTAAGTGCTTAATAAATGCCATTATTGTTATTATTATTATTATTATTATTTTCTGTGCCTCGGTTACCTCACCTTTAAAATGGGGATCAAGACTGTGAGTCCCATGTGGGACATGGACCCTGTAACCAATCCGATTAGTTTATATCTACCCAAGAGCTTAGTTCAGTGCCTTGCACATAGTAAGTGCTTAACAAATACCATTAAAAAAATAAAAAATAAAGAGATGGTGGGTTTGAGCTCTAGGTATTATCACTTTTCAGGCCTGCAGTCCTGAATTGCGCAAAAAATAACCTATAGGTAGATCCTCCTGCCCCTTTTACACAATCTCCTGCCTCACCCAACTCCTTCATTAATACTGCTAAGACAAAGGCAGAATCCATGAAATCCAGGGTCGTTTCCATACGCCGGACCGGTCCAATCACTGTCAGAACTTGGAATAGATTTCCAAGTTTCTGATGCTCGACCTAGACTTGCACCAAGATCTTGCCTTTTTTCTACTCAACAGAATAATAGTTATATTACTGTGTATTTTGTTAAACACTTATGTACCAATCGCTTAAGCAAAACTGGCACAAGCCCTGTCCTACATGGGACTCATAGTCTAAGTTGGGGGGAGAACAAGTATCAAATCCCCATTTTGTAGATGAGGAAACCAAGGCACAGAGAGGATAAATGACTTGTCCAAGATCTCACAGCAGGAAAGTAGAGGAGCGAGGATTAGAACCCAGGTCTTTTGATTCCCAGACTTGTGCTTTTCCTCTTGGCTGTGCTGTTTCCTGTATTAAAGATTTCACAATACGGTTCAAGGTATTTGGAATATAATTGGTTTCGACAAAGGATTGGTAATAAGTCCTGTTTCGAAGACTTTTCGTTTTAGGTATTGCTTTAAGCATCTTTTTTTCTAACTTTTGGGAAATTTGGCATCCAGTGAAAAACATTAATTGTGAGGAAAACATGGACTGTCTCTAAACCATTTGGTGGTGCACAATAAAACCCCCACCTCATGGAAACTGGAAGTCTGAATACACAATACACTGGGGAAAAAAAAATCCACATAACATGAATAGTATTTAAGAGTGAAAGCACATTCAACATCTGTTTAACCTCAGTTGGAAGAATATCCCCTTGAAACTACTTTTTTATACCTTTTAGATTGCTTCATATTACCTGGGGACTTTCCACTACATGTAACTACCTACTTAATATACCTAAAGGCTCTACAGAGAGATTGCAGTGCTGATGGAATGGAAGATATTCAACAGATAAAAAAAAATCAGGCTTAGTCTTCATTGCTATATTTATGGAGTAACACTCCATGATTTTAGGTTAATAGAGCAAAATATTTTCAGGAATTCCTGAACCCTCTATACTGTCAGAGGCAGGAGAAATGAAGCGTTAGAAATAGAGAAATGGAGAGAAGAGTAGGATTTGTATTTATGACATGATGGGGAAACTCTAGGAGACATTGATATACAAAATGTGATTTTTTTAAGGCAATAATGTCTATGGTGAATTTAAACCCCAAGCTCCAGTTTCTGTTAAAGAATTATTTCAGAAAATTGATTTCTCCTTATGAGCAGGGATCATGTTTGCCAAACTGTTCTATTGTTCTCTCTGGAGAGCTTAGTATATTGTGCTGTCCACAGTAAGCAGTCAATATCACTGATCGTTTCAATGGAAGATAAGAAGACCAGTTCTTCCTTAGGAGGAGGGTGGCCAAGTAGAAAGAACATAGAAAGAACATAGACATAAATACGATTGATGATGATGATGATAGACCTGAGAGGCAGAGGATCTGGGTGCTAATCCCAGCTCTGCCACTTGCCTGATGTGTGACCTTGGACAAGTCACTTAACATCTGTGGACCTCAGTTTCCTCATCTGCAAACTGGGGATTCAATATGTGATCTTCCTCCCTCTTAGACTGTGAGCCCCGTGTGGAAGAGGAACTGTGTTTGGCCTGATTATCTTGTAGCTACCTCAGCATTTAGAACAATGCTTGGCACATATTATTCACTTAACATATACCACTATTATTATTATTAGCTCTTCCTTCTACTCTGGAAAACAAGAGGACCCCAAAATACATTTGGTGTCCATGATCTGGCTTTCATGGGTGCAAGTGATTTTGTTTTCAGTTTTCCACATCATTTCCTTAATTATTCACATTCCTTTGCATATTTGGGTTTAATGCTAGGGTGTGAACCTTATTAAGGAATTTTTAAATACACAAAATGCTGAATTAGTGAAAATAAATTATTTGCAAGTCTCACTGGGGGGAGAACGTGGTTATTCTACAAGGATGAAGGAGTTGGTGACTCATCTTTGACCTTAGATGTAGACAAACGTATGCCTTTTTTCCTCTTATAAAAGTACATCCTGAGTGTGAATGCGTGAATATGTCGAGATGTGGAAAATGGAAACACAGAGGAAAGTTTCAGGTCAAAAAAACCTTCAAAATTATCCTTGAAAGAGTTAATTGTATTCAGTTGCCTGTGGCCTCCACCTCATCAATAAATAATGTGATCTATTTTAGCTTTTGAGAGGAAATGCAAGTCGTAATGGTATCTTTTGTGAGCTCTTAGTGCGGAAGTGACAATACAAGTCACTGTTTTAATTAAAAAAGATTGACTTTTATACATTTTCAGGCTAATGGAAAGATTTGAGTACAGAGACTTTGGATCTGGGATTTGACCACTGTGTAACCTTGGACGAGTTCACCTGACCTTTTCGTGGTTGAGTTTCTCCGTCTGTAAAATGGGAATTTTACAGAGCCTTGTTACTGAATGAATGTAGGAGAACGGAAGTAACTGGATGTACAAATGCTTTGAAAGAAAAACAGAAGAAAAATGCAAGAGTAGTGATGACGATGGTGGTGCTGATTTGGTGGATTAAATCCCTCTTGGCCGATTGATGTCCTCCCCAGAAATGAATCGTGTTCCACTTTGAGCACTTATGGTGTAATGAAGTAGACATTTAACATTCTTCATAATAAACCACAGTTTTTGCAATGATGATTCACTGAGTGTCCACCCTTTTCAGATTAACTACTCATCTCCTGGCAAAATCAACGTCTCCTTTTACCTCTCCCAGCTCAGTTGATAATAGATGAGGAGCTGAGTTCATTCATTTCATTCATTCATTCAATCATATTTATTGAGCACCTACTGTGTGCAGAACACTGTACTAAGTGCTTGGGAAGTACAAGTTGGCAACATATAGAGATGGTCCCTACCCAACAGCGGGCTCACAGTCTAGAAGGCGGAGGCAGACAACAAAACAGAACATATTAACAAAATAAAATAAATAGAATAAATATGTACAAATAAAATATATAAATAGAGTAATAAATATGTACAAACATGTACATATGTACAGGTGTTGTGGGGAGGGGAAGGAGGTAAGGTGGGGGGGATGGGGAGGGGGAGGAGGGGGAGAGGAAGGAGGGGGCTCAGTCTGGGAAGGCCTCCTGGAGGAGGTGAGCTCTCAGTAGGGCTTTGAAGGGAGGAAGAGAGCTAGTTTGGCAGAAGGGAGGGCATTCCAGGCCACGGGGAGGACATGGGCCGGAGGTCATGGGGAGGACAGGCGAGAATGAGGCACAGTGAGGAGGTTAGTGGCAGAGGAGCGGAGGGTGTGGGCTGGTCTGTAGAAGGAGAGAAGGGAGGTGAGGTAGGAGGGGGCGAGGTGATGGACAGCCTTGAAGCCGAGGGTGAGGAGTTTCTGCCTGATGCGCAGATTGATTGGTAGCCACTGGAGATTTTTGAGGAGGGGAGTAACATGCCCAGAGTGTTTCTGCACAAAGACAATCCGGGCAGCAGCGTGAAGTATAGATTGAAGTGTGGAGAGACAGGAGGATGGGAGATCAGAGAGGAGGCTGATGCAGTAATCCAGTCGGGATAGGATGAGAGATTGAACGAGCAGGGTAGCGGTTTGGATGGAGAGGAAAGGGCAGATCTTGGCAATGTTGCGGAGGTGAGACCGGCAGGTTTTGGTGATGGATTGGATGTGAGGGGTGAATGAGAGAGCGGAGTCGAGGATGACACCAAGGTTGCAGGCTTGTGAGACGGGAAGGATGGTAGTGCCATCAACAGTGATGGAAAAGTCAGGGAGAGGGCAGGGTTTCGGAGGGAAGACAAAGAGTTCAGTCTTGGACATGTTGAGTTTTAGATGGTGGGCAGACATCCAGATGGAGATGTCCTGAAGGCAGGAGGAGATGCGAGCCTGGAGGGAGGGAGAGAGAGCAGGGGCAGAGATGTAGATGTGGGTGTCATCAGCGTAGAGATGATAGTTGAAGCCATGGGAGCGAATGAGTTCACCAAGGGAGTGAATGTAGATCGAGAACAGAAGGGGACCAAGAACTGACCCTTAAGGAACCCCTACAGTAAAGGGATGGGAGCGGGAGGAGGAGCCCACAAAAGAGACTGAGAATGAATGGCCGGAGAGATAAGAGGAGAACCAGGAGAGGACACAGTCTGTGAAGCCAAGGTTGGAGAGCGTGTTGAGTTCTAATTGGACTCCTCCAATGTTTTAATTTATCTTTGAATGTTTTTTATTAAGCTCTTATGACGTTCCAGGTACTGTTCTGAACACTGGGGTAGATACAATCTAATCAGGTCAGACAGTCCTTGTCACACATGGGGCTCACAATAATGATGACAGTGGTGGTATTTGCTAAGTGCTTATTATGTGTAATAATGATAATAATAATAGTATTTGTTAAGTGCTTACTATGTGCAAAGCACTGCTCTAAGCACTGGGGGGTGGTACATGGTGATCAGATTGTCCCACATGGGGCTCACAGTCTTAATCCCCATTTTACAGGTGAGGTAACTGAGGCACAGAGAAGTTAAGTGACTTGCTCAAGGTCACACAGCAGACATGTGGGGGAGCTGGGATTCAAACCCATGACCTCTGACTCCCAAGCCCGTGCTCTTTCCACTGAGCCACACTGCTTCTCTAACTCCTGGGTAGATACAAGTTAATTAGGTTGGATTCCTTCCCCGTCCCACATGGGTTCACAATCGTAACCCCATTTTACAGATGAGGTAACTGAGGCACAGAGAAATTAAGTGACTTGCTTGAGGTCACACAGCAGACAAGTGGTGGACTCGGGATTAGAACCCAGGTCCTTCTGACTCCTAAGCCCATGCTCTATCCACTAGGCAATTTCAATTTTACAGATGATGCAACTGATGCACAGAGAAGTGAAATTACTTTCCCAAGGTCACACAGCAGACAAGTGGTGGACCCCTCCTGCTGAAAGACCTTGGGTAATTCACCTAACTTCGATGTGTCTCATTGTCCTTATGTGTAAAATGGGGATTAAATGGGGGTAGGGAATACGACAGGTAACAATAACAACAACTGTGGTATTCGTTAAGCTCTTATTATATGCCAGCCACTGTATCATCATCAATCGTATTTATTGAGCGCTTACTATGTGCAGAGCACTGTACTAAGCACTTGGGAAGTACAAATTGGCAACATATAGAGACAGTCCCTACCCAATAGTGGGCTCACAGTCTAAAAGGGGAAGACAGAGAACAAAACCAAACATACTAACAAAATAAAATAAATAGAATAGATATGTACAAATAAAATAAATAAATAAATAGAGTAATAAATATGTACAAACATATATACATATATACAGGTGCTGTGGGGAAGGGAAGGAGGTAAGATGGGGGGGATGGAGAGGGGAACGAGGGGGAGAGGAAGGAAGGGGCTCGGTCTGTACTAAGCACCAGGGTGGATACAAGGACATTGGGTTGGACACAGTCCCTGTCCCATGTGGGGCTCACAATCTCAATCCCCATTTTACAGATGAGGTAACTGAGGCCCAGAAAAGTTAAGTGACTTGTCCAAGGTCAACCAGCAGACAAGTGGCAGAGCTAGAATTAGAACTCATGACCTTCTGAATCCCTGGCCCGTGCTCTATCCACTGTGCCATGAGATTTGAACTGATCTCTCTTCACTCAGCCCCCAAATCAGGTACTGGTAAACTCTGTAAATAATAAAATCAGTAATAAATATCATAAAAAGTAAGTGGAGCTTGGTCACTCTGCCTCAAACATCTACCATTTTCAAATTCAGCATCAGAAACAGCTGTGTGAGTTTGGATGAAAAAACTGGATTCTTACGAAAACTACTTTGGCCATTTTAATGGAGATCTATAAGAATGATGATTGGTATGATGAAATTACTCAATATCTTGAACAAAGAAATAGATTTTAGCCTTTTCAATGATGAATTGTATACTTCATACAGAAGCAAGTATACCTCCCTCAACAAATAAGCTTTGCCTCTGAAGAAAATATTCAAAATCCTATAAATCCATAGAATAATCCAGAAGGTGCTAAGGTTTTATTCAGGCAAGGAGATTTATTCTAACAATTACTCCCAGGCTATTGTAGAATCAGTGTAAGGGGAAGGTAAATACAGTTTCTGTAAAGAAACATCTTCAACTGAAATGATGTGATTTAGTAAGAAAAATTAGATTATATTTCTGTGAGAAAATCTCCTAAAGAGTCCCACCTCTGCCTGTTGAGTGAGCTGAGGAACCAAACTTTAGTCCGTTGAATGGTTTTGTTGGAATTGGGATCATTAAAGAATATTAGTTGACTGATAGTTGATATCCTGCTTCATTCACAAGCTGACAATTCTTAGAAGCCGGTGGATAGGAAGGAATGGATGTGGTTGAAGGAGGTCAGTAATGTGATCTCAAAAGAGTAAATCATTTTTCTGCGAAACTATTCCTAAATGGGCCATTTAGCCACATGCTCATTATCAGCAACATAGCAGGGTCCGTGACCTCTCAGAGGTGAGTAGGATTATCAAGACCTAACTGCAACTGGTGGGTGCTTTGTGGAGAATTTTGGATGGCAGACTTCTCTCCTCTAGACCTGTCTTATTTGCCATTTTTTGGATCAGGCTTCTCAGCCTCAGGTTCCACGCTTTCCCCTCCTCTGAATCATTTTGATCTGTTTGTGCATAGACTTAAAGGACAAAGGACGAACTTGTCTTGTCTTTTCTTATGCTGTTGAGTCTTCTCTGACTCATAGCGACTCCAAGGACACATCTCTCCCAGAATGTTTCACCTCCAACTGCAGTTGCTCTGATAGTGGATCCACAGAGTTTTCTTGGTAAAAATCCAGAAGTGGTTTACCACTGCCTCCTTCCGCGCAGTAAACTTGCGTCTCCGCCCTCAACCTTCTCCGATGCTGCTACTGCTTTCCAGCACGGTTGAGTTTTGACTTGTAGCAGATTGTCTTCCACTTGCTAGCCACTGGCCAAGCTGGGAATGGATGCATATGCCTCAGCTTGACTCTCCCTCTCATAGTCAAGACTGGTAGAGTACTGAAAACTCTCCAGATGCCATCCTGAGTGGAGGAAAGCCCAATGTACAATGTGGAAATTAGGAAATTTCCTAATTTTTTGACTGGCATTTGTTAAGCACTTACTATATGCCAGGCTCTATACTAAGAGCTAGGGGTAGATGCAAACTAATCAGTTTGAATACAGTCCCTGTCCCATATGGAGCTCAAAGTCTTAATCTCCATTTTACAGATGAGGTAACTGAGTCACAGAGAAGTGAAGTGACTTACCCAAGGTTCCACAGAAGACAAGTGGGGAAATCAGAGTTAGAACCCAGGTCCTTCTGATTCCCATTCCCGTGCTCTATCCATTAAGCCCATGCTGCTTCTCAGATCACTAATGATTAGAAAGAGTAACAAAATCATCTAAAGCAACATGAGACAATTAAAGATGAAGGGGGCATAACATGTAAGGAAACAAAACAAATTCTCCAGGCAAGTTACTGGTAACAGAGAGAAGGCAAATCATTATTATTATTATTATGGTATTTTTTAAGTGCATACTATGTGCGAGTCACTATACAAAGCGCTGGGGATGATACAAGCAAATTGGGTTGGGCACAGTCCATGTCGCATGGGGGGCTCACAATTTCAATTCCCATTTTACAGATGAGGTAACTGAGGCAAAGAGATTTGAAGCGACTTGCCCAAGGTCACACAGCAGATAAGTGACAGAGTTAGGATTAGAACCCATGACCTTCTGATTCCCAGGCCCGTGCTCTATCCACTAAGCCATGCTGCTACTTGGTCCCTGTTTTCCAACCTAAATGGGGGAAGGCAGGCAAGTGAAATATGAGGGGCAATCAATCAATCAATGGTATTTACTGAGCGCTCACTGTGTGCAGAGCAGACTGCAGACTGTAAGCACCTTGTGGGCAGAGAACATGTCTACCAGCTCTGTTGAATTATGCTCTCCCAAGTGCTTAAAACAGAAAACACTCAATGAATATCACTGATCGATCAAAGACGGAATCATCGACTGTTCAGACGCTCTCTCTGAAAATGGAAATCAGTCGGTGTGGGTCACAGAACAGCCAGGAAACTTGATAACTCGGCTTCTCCAACAGAAATGATGAGCGGAAGATCTCTTGCAGTTGGCTGTTGGAGGTCGTTTTCAACCTTCAGAGTAGAAGAGAGTGATAATGGTGGCCTGAGATGGGCTCAGATGTTCCTCTAAACTGTAGCCAAAACATCCCTCTTCGCTCTTCTGCCGCAAAAATCCTGCACGGTGATGTGGAAAAGCACTTTTATTTTTGTGGTTTTCAATTCTTTCCTTTGTGATTTATTTTTGGCCCACCCTCCCCAAGTCGTGCTAAATTTTCCCAACCTAGAACAACCGCCATCTGTCGCTTCCCTCTGTAACTTAACTAAAAAGATGGAGATGAATTTGAGTTGCATGTGCAGATCCACTGGCTACATTTTCATCCGTGCCCGTGGAGAGAAGCTTCCAATTAGAAATCGCTTCTGAGGAGAGGGGAAAGATTGCACATGTCCGCTCGATGGATTGGTTTGGCAGTGTCGTGTTGAATGAATTAAAGCGGAAGCTACATATAGGATTGTCCTTTCCACCGTAAGCCCACTGTGGACAGGGAATATGTCTACCGACTCTGCCGTGTCATCCTCTCCCAAGTGCTTAGTACAGTGCTCTGTATGTAGCGTCTAATAAATACCGTTGAGGAGGATGATTTGGGCCTGGCTTTGCTGAAACTATTATTGTCTGGGTCAGAACTTCCATCAGCGTGGCTCAGTGGAAAGAGCACGGGCTTTGGAGTCAGACGTCATGGGTTCAAATCCCGGCTCCACCAATTGTCAGCTGTGTGACTTTGGGCAAGTCATTTAACTTCTCTGCCGGCCAGCTCGGGGAGCTGGGCAAAGGGACCGGGGAAGGTGGCGGCGACGGCGGCGGCTCCAACCGGGAAGCGGTCAGCGCTTTCGGCAAGAAGCAGGCAGCAGAGGAGGAGGAGTGCTACTTCAGATGAGGTAACTGAGGCCCAGAGAAGTGAAGTGACTTGCCCAAAGTCACACACCTGACAAATGGTGGAGCTGGGATTAGAACCCATGACCTCTGACTCCAAAGTCCATGCTTGTTCCACTGAGCCACGATGTTTGTACATATTTATTACTCTATCTTACTTGGACATATCTATTCTATTTATTTTATTTTGTTAGTATGTTTGGTTTTGTTCTCTGTCTCCCCCTTCTAGACTGTGAGCCCACTATTGGGTAGGGACTGTCTCTATATATTGCCAACTTGTACTTCCCAAGCGCTTAGTACAGTGCTCTGCACACAGTAAGCGCTCAATAAATACGATTGATTGATTCTCTGGGCCTCTGTTACCTCATCTGTAAAATGGGGATTAAGACTGTGAGCCCCACGTGGGACAACCTGATCACCTTGTATCCTCCCTAGAACTGTGCTTTGCACATAGTAAGCGCTTAACAAATGCCATTATTATTATTATTATCATGCTGACTAGGGGACTTGGGCTCTGTTGGCCAACCGTGGCACCTCCCATGGTGCCTCCCATGGTATCTCCCAAGGTACCTCCCCTGGCATCTCCTTTGGTGCCTCCCATGGTACATCCAGTAGCGCCCCTTCATGGCACCTCCCAAGTCACCTTGCCTGGTACTTCCCATGGTGTCTCCCATGGCACTTTCCATGGCATCTCCCTTGACAACTCCCATGGTACTTCCCATGGTACCTCCCACGGCATTTTCCGAGGAATCTTCCAAGGCATCTCCCATGGTGCCCCCCAGACCCTCTGCATCTCCTCCCTCAAATTCCACTGGTTGTCCCCTCACCTCAAACTTTCTGCCACACCTGTCAGGGAGTCATAGGTGGGCTACTGCAGAGTCAGGTGCATGGAGAGAACCAATCAACACCTCTGCTGTGCTGTGTGACCTTGGGCAAGTCACTTAACTTCTCTGTGCCTCAGTTACCTCAACTGCAGAATGAGTATTTAGACTGTGAGTGCCACATGGGGCAGGGACTGTGTCCAAACCAATTTGCTTGTCTCCATCCCAACACTTAGTACAGTGCTTGGCACATAATAATAATAATAATAATGCCATTTGTTAAGTGCTTACTATGTGCCAAGCACTGTTCTAAGCACAGGGGGAGATACAAGGTAATCAGGTTGCCCCACGTGGGGCTCACATTCTTAATCCCCATTTTAGCAGATGAGGTTACTGAGGCACAGAGAAGTTAAGTGACTTGCTCAAAGTTACACAGCTGACAAGTGCCGGAGCGGGGATTAGAACCCATGACCTCTGACTCCCAAGCCCGTGCTCTTTCCACTGAGCCAAGCTGCTTCACTGCTTCTCATAGTAAGCGCTTAACCAATACCACAATTATTATTATTGTAATCGTTATAAAACAAGCTAGAGCGGAATCCCCTTCATCAAAGTCCTCTTTAGGCTGTGCAGCAATTTATCAATCAATAGTACTTCTTGAGCGCTCACTAGAAACAGTAGACATGATCCTTCAAGGAGCTTGCAGTCTAGCAGGGGAAAACAACATCAAAATAAATTTCAGGGAGTCTGAGGTTACAATATTATATTTGTTCTATGCATAGACACAATTTCCCCCTTGTATATTTGGGTTTGCATAGTTCTGTTCATGGAGAGAAGATGTCAAAATTGTGCCTCGCTGTGTTTGCTTTTGAAGTGGCATTCTTCTAGGGTCTTGCAGGTGGCATGACTTCCAGAAGTAGCAGTTAGGTCTCCAAGGTAAATCAGTTAAATCTTTTAATGAAACAAGGCTGACTGACAAAGTAGACTATAAAATGATAGGAATCCTGAATTAATGGCAAGTAAGGATGAGAAATCATTGACTCCTTGTTTCTAAGCCAAATAGATGAAGTGTTCAAAGGGATGAAAGAAAATGGTTTAATTCTTTGGTAGAAATCTCTTGAAAAGAGCAACATTTTTCTTTTTTTTTTTTTAAGGTAGATGAAAAGTCTCTTTCTAAGTAGAACCAAGGAAGAGTAAAGTAAAATTGTACAAAATATCAGTCGAATTGCTGAAATGTGCTTATCTATGGACTTTGAATCTCTTATGACTGTATTGATAAATTGTCTAACAGTAATCAAGAATAATGCATCGTAAAAATTACAAATGCAGTTAACCCTGGAAAACTTTGGTTTTGTGTCATAATCCTGAATGTCAGACCACTTAATGTGACGCAGTGGCTTGGCTTTGCCATTTTTCTCCCTCCTACTCCAATGGAATGAAAGATGCTTCATCATCATCATCATCATCATCATCAATCGTTTTATTGAGCGCTTACTGTGTGCAGAGCACTGTACTAAGCGCTTGGGAAGTACAAGCTGGCAACATATAGAGACAGTCCCTACCCAACAGTGGGCTCACAGTCTAAAAGGGGGAGACAGAGAACAAAACCAAACATACTAACAAAATAAAATAAATAGAATAGATATGTACAAGTAAAATAAATAAATAAATAAATAAATAAATAGAGTAATAAATATGTATAAACATATATACATATAGTTTCAATGACTAATATGGCCCAGAGATCCCCATGGCTACAGTGGGGAATCACATTCTTTCACCTGGCCATTTCAGTGTAATATTTTGCCACTTTGGGCTGTCGCTCCATTTTCACAACCCTGAAATTGACCATTTCTCTGTTTACAGCACCAACACACCAGTCAGATGGGTGCCGAGATAAAAGGTGTGAGGCATGTCTTGTTTCATTATTTCCCTGCCAACGTATTTAACTAAATATGTTCTTAAAATAACACCATTAAGTAGCAGTGTTGAATTCCCCTAATGTTTTGATAAGGGACAAGTTAATGAGGTGCTTTGACATTCTACTGCCTTAATAAACCTATATCGTTAATTATTGTGAGATGCTTTGTTCGTGTGCCTAGAAACCCGTTAAAGTTTTCAGAGAACATGACAGTTGGAGTGAAGAATGCACATGGAAACTTAAGGGGTTTCGAAAGAATGAAATCATCTGAAACATGTTTCCCCATGTAAGACAAGATACATATTTGAGGAAATCTTGGAAAGAACTGGATTGAATTGATGACATACCACATGTGCAACAACTTTGTGGGAATCGAAGCAAGAAATCAGTTGCCTATTCCTCCCCCTCCATCATGCATATTGCCACAATCCAAGAAATAGCAACTACTAAGCAGCATAATCAAGAAATGGCATTTATTAAATAAATAATGGCATTATTATTAAATTAATTAAATTATTATGTTTCCCCCTGTAAGACAAGATACATATTTGAGGAAATCTTGGAAAGAACTGGATTGAATTGATGACATACCACATGTGCAACAACTTTGTGGGAATCGAAGCAAGAAATCAGTTGCCTATTCCTCCCCCTCCATCATGCATATTGCCACAATCCAAGAAATAGCAACTACTAAGCAGCATAATCAAGAAATGGCATTTATTAAATAAATAATGGCATTATTATTAAATTAATTAAATTATTATGTTTCCCCATGTAAGACAAGATACATATTTGAGGAAATCTTGGAAAGAACTGGACTGAATTGATGACATACCGCATGTGCAACAACTTTGTGGGAATCGAAGCAAGAAATCAGTTGCCTATTCCTCCCCCTCCATCATGCATATTGCCACAATCCAAGAAATAGCAACTACTAAGCAGCATAATCAAGAAATGGCATTTATTAAATAAATAATGGCATTATTATTAAATTAATAATAATGGCATTTATTAAGCGCTTACTATGTGCAAAGCACTGTTCTAAGTGCTGGGGAGGTTACAAGGTGATCAGGTTGTCCCACAGGCGGCTCACAGTCTTAATCCCCATTTTACAGATGAGGTCACTGAGGCCCAGAGAAGTTAAGTGACTTGCCCAAAGTCACACAGCTGACAAGTGGCAGAGCCAGGATTTGAACCCATGGCCTCTGACTCCAAAGCCCGTGCTCTTTCCACTGAGCTCTGCTGCTTTTCTTGAGTACTTACTGAGTACAGAGCACTGTACTAAGCTCTTAGGAGAGTACAAATCAATTGTTAGAAGTCACAATCCCTGCCCACAAGGAATTTACAAAGTAAAGAGCAAAAATGAAAGGTGTCAGACTTTTCGATGATTGATGGCAGCTATTCTTCATTTGGTATATCATTAGAACTGTCAAGCTCAGTATATCTTTGGTTTATGCCTAGGCTCACCACTGACCAATTGCTTTATCCCAGGGGAAAACTATTTAGCCACTTTTTGTTAAAAACCATACTTTAGATAAACATTGCACTTAACAGACTTTCTAGAAAAATATCATCAACACTGATTCTTTAAGTCCATTACGGGCATGGAACGTGTTTGCTAATTCTTTTGCATTGTCCTCGCCTAAGTGCTTAGTAAAGTGCTCTGCTTGTAGTAAGCTCTCAGTACATATGGTTGATTGATTTTTAATTTCAGGAAGGTATTGTTCTGAATTTCAAATACAAATGAACCAGAAAACACAAGAGCTTTCCCTATAATTCTGGGAATTTATAAACATTTCTCTTTCCCCTCATTCTCGTAGTCTAACGCTGATGTCAGAGGTCAGTTATTTCTTTTGATAAAACCATTATGCTTTTACACAGCAAAGGATGATGATTTCTTTAGGCCAGATTGTTGATAGGAAACTAGCTGTCGAGTCGAGGGAGCTGGGTAGGGGACAGAAGATGGATGATTGCAGCAGCAAAGAGAGATTTCAGTCTATTAGAAGCAAACCTGTTAGAATCATGGGCTTGTTGTTGCAGCTAAAGGGAAATTAGAGTTAAACAGTGGTAGACTGTAAGCTCATTGTGGGCAGGGAATGTGTCTACCAACTCCATTCTATTATACTCTCCCAAGTGCTTAGCATGGTGCAGTGGTTAGAGCACTGACCTGCGAGTCATGGGTTCTAAATCCAGCTCTGCCACTTGTCTGCTGTGTGACCTTGGGTAAGTCACTTCCTTCTCTGTGCCTCAGTTACTTCATCTATAAAATGGGGATTGAGACTGCGAGTCCCATGTGGGACAGGGACTGTGTCCAACCTGATTTGCTTGCATCCACCCCAGAGCTTACAACAGTGTCTGGCACATAGTAAGTGCTTAACAAATACTATAATTATTATTATTATTATTATTATTATTATTATTATTATTATTATTATTACCTGTGAGCTCTTCCATACATTTAATTCCCTTCTCAGGCCCCCTGTTCCTCCCCCTCCTCCTTCCTGCTCCTCCTGCTTACAGGTACCCAGAGACCCAGTGGGGTTTGGAGAACACACGTTCATTAACTTTGCTTCCAATCAGTGGTATTTATTGAGCGCTCACTGGGTGCAGAGCACTGTACTAAGTACTCGAGGGAGTACAATAGAACAGAATTGGTAATCATGTTGCTTTCCTTCCCTCAGCCCCACAGCATTTATGTCCATAGCCATCAATTCTTGTATGTGTATTGATGTGTGTAATACCCCTCTAGACCATAAGTTCATTGTGAGCAGGGAGTTTGTCTACCAGCTCTTTTATACCGTACTCTCCCAAATGCCTAGTACAGTGCTGTGCTCAGAGTAAGTGCTCAATAAATATGATTTACTTGATTGACTGATTCCCCTAACTATATAGTATCTCTCTCCTCACTAGATTGGAAGCTCCTTCAGAGCAAGGGTTGTGTTTACTCACTCTACTGTACTGTCTCAAGTGCTCAGTACAATGCTCTGCACCAAGTAAATGCTCAACTGATTGATACCATTGATAAGCTCAACTGATTGATACCACTGATAAGCTGATCATACAGGGAGCACTGTGGCTTCATGGATAGAGCACGGTTTTGGGAGTCAGAACGAGCTGGTTTCAAATCCCAGCTCTGTCACATGACTCCTGTGTGACCTTGGACCAGTCACTGGGCCTCATTTACCTCATCTGGAAAATGGGGGTTAAGACTGTGAGCCCCATGTGGGACAGGGACTGTGTCCAACCTGATTAACTTGTATCTTCCCCAGCGTTTAGGACAGTGGTGGTTGGCCCATAGTAATTGCTTAACAAGTATTATTATTATTATAAACTACTGGGGTATTCTAATGCTCAGAATAAGCACTCCATGAGCATTATTGGTTGACTGATCGATTTAACATTTAGAAAGTCTTGTTTTGGGCAGAGGAATAACATACCTCCAATTCATGGAGATGACTATATTCTCCAAGAAACAACTGTGTGAACCAGCCTGCCTGTGGTGGGTTTCATCAGTGACCTGCTGGGAAATGAATAGAGCAATTCAAATTCATATCCAGCGCTTGAACCAAAGAATTTATATTCTCCCTGTAATGAAATATGACTGCTTCCTCAATCGTAAAATTAGTCAGATTTTATTTAAATATTGCAAGTGTCACTTGGGTAGGATCTATAGCATTATGCCTAGGAAGGGAAAAAATGATAGTCCCTTGGAATGCTTTATGGTATCTGATGTGGCATGACCTAAATGTTCATTTTTTCTTGCTCAACACTAATTAAAGGAAAAAGAATCACTGATATCCAAAATTTGGATTGCTTAAGGTAGACTTTGAAGCAGAAGCAGCAGGCCCTAATGGAAAGAGCTGAGGCCTGGGAGACAAAAGACCTGGGTTCCAGTTCTGGCTTCGCAGCACACCTGCTGTGTTACCTGCTGGGAAGTCATTTAAGTTCTTGGTGCCTCAGTTTCCTTATCTGCAAAAATGGGGATTCCCCAACTGTGAACCCCATGTGAGACCTGATTATCTCATATCGACCCCAGCACTTAGTGCTTGGCACACGGTGAGAGCTTAACAAATGCTAAAGTTATTATTATTGTTATTGTTTTTTTGTTAGAAAGGTTGCAAAGAATTCTGCTAGGAGGCCAGTACTTAGTATAGTGCTTGGCGTATAATAAGTTCCTAACAAATGCCTCAGTGCACTTTAAGGGGAGCCATTCTACCAGAAACCCTTTTTTTCCCCCAACTTTTCATTGTTGATAAACACCAGCCATCAAACCACGCTCTCAAGTTAACAGTCTAGTGCTCCTGCCTTTTAACTCACTTTATATGTGTTGGAAGGTTAGTTTGAGCACAATAAATTTTGTGTGTCAGTCAGCCAGTCGTATTTCATTCAGTCTTATTTATTGAGCGCTTACTGTGTGCAGAGCACTGTACTAAGCACTTGGGGGAGTAAAATATAACAATAAACAGACACTTTCCCGGCCCACAATGAGCTTACAGTCTAGAAGGAGAGAGTATTTATTGAGTGCTTACTGTGGGCAGAGCACTGTAGTAAGCACTGGGGAGAGTCCAGTACAACAATAAACAGACACATTTCCTCACAGTGTGAGTGTCCAAAGCTGGGCTGGAGGATGATGCCAAGTGCAGGGAATGGGGAAGTGCCAGACTGGATTGCAGTCTCCACCAATGATGATATTTGCGGCATTTGTTTGGAGCTTATTATGTGCCAAGCACTGTACTAAGTACTGGGGCAATACAAGAGAAATAAGTCAGACACAGTCCCTGACCCCCATGGGGCTCACAGTCTAAGTAGGAGAGAGAATAGTTAATAAATCCCCATTTTACAGATGAGGAAACTGAGGTATAGAGAATGACGTGAACTACCCGAAGTCACGCAGCAGGCAAATGACAGAGCTGAGATTGGAACCCAGATCTCTGAATCCCAGGCTTCTGTTCTTTGCACTGTCACACTGCTTCCTGATGCCTTCCTCTGCCCATTTTTTTTTATGGTATTTGTTAAATGCTTGCTATGTTTCAAGTTAATCAGGTTGGACACAGTCCCTGGGGCTTACAGAAGTACTGAATCCCCATTTTACAGTTGAGGAAACCGAGGCCCAGAGAAGTTAAGTGACTTGCCTGAGGTCACACACAGCAGGCAAATTCCAGAGCCAGAATTAGAACTCAGGTCCTTGACTCCTGGGCCAGCACTTTTTCCACCAGACTGTGCTGCTTCCCTATCCTGTCCTATCAATCAATCAATGGATGGTATTTATTAAACACTTACTGCGCAAAAGCACTTGGGAGATCATAATAGAATAAGTAAACATGATTCCTACCTTTAACGACCATAAAAGCTAACAGAAGAGGCAGGCATTAAAATAAATGGCAAGTAGGGGAAGAAAATGAGAATAAGGAAATGTACTGAGGCATCTTGTGCATATCTAAGTATTTCAGTTTCTAGATGCCTAGATATAGCGACAGGGGGAGAAAATATGGGTCGGAGAAGGCAGAAGTTGGAAGCAGGGAGATCAGCGAGAAGGCTGATACGGAAGTGGAGGTGAGATATGACAAGTGCTTGGGGCTAAGTATTCCTTATTCCCAGTTGCTTCCCCTACTTGCAAGAATGGGAGGAGAAAGAGACGAAAGGGCACTCAAGAAACAAAATAGTCCTATCTTCCTTTGGGAGAGCCTATTTCTGATTCTAGACTGTAAGCCCATTGTGGGTAGGGAACATGTCTACCAGCTCCTTTATATTGTACTCTTCTGAGGGCTAAATAGAGTGTTCTGCACACAGTAAGCCCCCAGTAAATAAGATTGATTTGAAATAGAATCCTCTTTCTATTTCTGCCAAAAAAACTCTCCAGCAGCCCAAAATGGGGATGAAGAAACAAATATCCACAAAGGATTTCTCTCTGATTTTTGACACTGTTTTAACACGGGTAGTCTGAGAAGCACCCCACCAAGAGTCATTAAGTTAATAAGGGGCTGTTACTTCAGGGCAGCGATACCCTGATGGTTTTCTTTATTCCGTCTGACCTGTAATGCTGGGCTTGCTTTTCTTGGCAGTTTTATGCATTTGAAAATAAAAAGGTCCTGGCAGGAAAGAGAATCCCAAGAGGGGCTCCAATTTGATCCTTTTCATTTGCTTGAAAAGGCTTATATTTTCCTGGTGACCTTGAAATTTCCCTGAAGCAAGGGGGAAAGAGAAAGAAGACGGCAAAAAGAATCAACTCCACACTGAGATGGGAGAAGATATGAAGAGATGCATTTTCCTTTCCTAGACAACACAACACTTCCGATGATACGTATTTTCCTAGTCTAAACATATGGGAACCTAGAGGAAATGATCATTTGATGGGTGCCAAATTAAAGTCAGCCACTATTACCTCACAGAGATGTTTGGATCTGATACAGGCTTCTACGATGCCTCAGTCTCCAGGGGCAATTTTTGGACAGCCTATTAATATTGCAAGGGACAGGATTTACCAATAGATCTTATTATCTACCTCAGTTGAACAGGCACCACTTTATCCCTCTCTCGGGGGATGTGCTGTCATGAAGAGACAATTTTAAGAATGAAGGATTCGTTGCGTCCATTCTTTTAGCAATACTATTTAGCTGTGTCCTTCAAAGTTTGAATGTGGATAATAGCTAGGAGTGAAGAGCCGCCAAGGCCTCATTTTTTCCTTGCACAAATCTCGTGCGGCATGGTACGTTTTCAGCTTTGCAGGGCAAAGCATAATCTCGGAAAACATTAATTGAAACTCAGGAGAAGGCGGTGTAGCATTCAAGAAACATAGCTTATGGCTTCAAAGTGAAGTCTTAATAAATCTCACTCGTTGAAATGATGATTCTTGAATCTTAGCTCCATTAAAATCATTTTAGAAGGTAATTGTTTAGCTTACCCAGGCACCGCCTGATCATATTTCTTCTGCTGTTCAAGTACAGAACAAGGTATCATTAAATTATTGTTGCATAGGGAAGTTATGCATTGAAAATATTTTTAAGTACAGAAGGCGAGGAAAATAAATATATCCCCCTGGAGACTCATTGGAGTTTTCACCTGATTATCTTGCCTATACAAATGTGTTTTCCCATTGCTGGGATAAAAATCTTTTGGTTACCCATTCGATTAATTTTTACGATACCCGATTTGCAACTGAAAATGTTGAACTATAGAATCGTAGAGGTGAAGGAACATCCAGCGATGACCTAACACCTAACAATAATACGACACAGGAGTAAAAAGTCACTTGCATTTCGTATTTTCCCAAGAGCTTAGTACAGAGAAGCAGCATGGCCCAGTGGAAAGAGCACAGGCTTTGGAGTCAGAGGTCATGGGTTTGAATCCTGGCTCTGCCAATTGTCAGCTGTGTGACTTTGGGCAAGTCACTTAACTTCTCTGTGCCTCAGTTTCCTCATCTGTACAACGGGGATTAAGACTGTGAGCCCCCTGTGGGACAACCTGATCACCTTGTAACCTCTCCAGCACTTAGAACAGTGCTTTGTACATAGTAAATGCTTAATAAATGCCATTATTATTATTACTATTACCATGTTCTCCCCCCAGCCAGCCCTCAATAAATGCCATCGATTAAGCCTAAAGGAAATAGAAGTAATGTACCATCCTATTCGTGGTAAAATCCTAAATCTTAAGAAACACAGAACTGAATACATTTGGCATTTGACCATCAAGTTCACCTATGAGCTATAATCATTATTCATATCATCATGGTATTTGATAATCAATCAGTTGTATTTATTGAGCGCTTACTGTGTCCAGAAAACTAGGTCAAGCGCTTGGGAGAGGACAGTATAACAGAGTTGACAGACCTGTTCCCTGCCCCACAACAAGCTTACAGTCTGGAGGGGGGAGACAGACATTAATATAAATAAAGGAATTATGGATATGGACATAAGCACTGTGGGACTGAGGGAGGGGGGAATAAAGGGTGCAAATCCACATAAAGGGGTGATACAGAAGGAAGCGGGAGAAGAGGAAAAGAAGGCAAAGAAGCTTTCTTGGAGGAGATGTGATTTTAATCAGGCTTCAGAGGTGGGGATAGTGATTCTCTGTTGGATATGAAGAGGGAGGATGTTCCAGGCTAGAGGCAGGACCTGGGCGAGAGGTCGGTGGAAAGATGAGATGGAGGTACAGTGAGTAGTTTGGCATTCGAGGAATGAAGTGTGTGGGCTGAGTTGTAGTAGGAGGGAAGTGAGATAAGGTAGGAGAGGGCAAGGTGATTGAATGCTTTAAAGTCGAAGATAAGGAGTTTCTCTTTGATGGGAGGTAGATAGACAACCACTGGAATTTCTTGAGGAGTGGGGAAGCAGTGGAGAAAGCACTGGCTTGGGGGTCAGAAGGACCTTGGTTCATTCTTTCATTCATTCAATCAAATTTATTGCACTCTTACTGTGTGCAGGACACTGTACTAAGCACTTGGGAGAGTACACTATAACAATAGATCGACACATTCCCGGCCCACGACGAGTTTACAAATCCCAGTTCCACCACTAGTCTCTTGTGTAACCATGGGCAAATCATCATCATCATCATCATCAATCGTATTTATTGAGCGCTTACTATGTGCAGAGCACTGTACTAAGCGCTTGGGAAGTACAAATTGGCAATGTATAGAGACAGTCCCTACCCAACAGTGGGCTCACAGTCTAAAAGGGGAGACAGAGAACAAAACCAAACATACTAACAAAATAAAATAAATAGAATAGATATGTACAAGTAAAATAAATAAATAGAGTAATAAATATGTACAAACATATATACATATGTACAGGTGTTGTGGGGAAGGGAAGGAGGTAAGATGGGGGGGATGGAGAGGGGGACGAGGGGGAGAGGAAGGAAGGGGCTCAGTCTGGGAAGGCCTCCTGGAGGAGGTGAGCTCTCAGCAGGGCCTTGAAGGGAGGAAGAGAGCTAGCTTGGCGGATGGGCAGAGGGAGGGCATTCCAGGCCCGGGGGATGACGTGGGCCGGGGGTCGATGGCGGGACAGGCGAGAACGAGGTACGGTGAGGAGATTAGCGGCGGAGGAGCGGAGGGTGCGGGCTGGGCTGGAGAAGGAGAGAAGGGAGGTGAGGTAGGAGGGGGCGAGGTGATGGAGAGCCTTGAAGCCCAGGGTGAGGAGTTTCTGCCTGATGCGCAGATTGATTGGTAGCCACTGGAGATTTTTGAGGAGGGGAGTACCTATCCCACATGGGGTTTACAGATTAAGTAGGAGAGCCATGGGGCTCACAGATTAAGTAGGAGAGGAGACAGGTACTGAATCCCCATTTTATAAATGAGGAAATTGAAGTAGACGACAGGTAAGTGGTAGAGTTGGGACTAGAACCCAGCTCCTCGGACACCCAGGCCTGTGCAAATGATGATGATGATGATGATGATGGCATTTGTTAAGCGCTTACTATGTGCAAAGCACTGTTCTAAGCACTGGGGAGGATACAAGGTGATCACATTGTCCCACTTGGGGCTCACAGTCTTCATCCCCATTTTACAGATGAGGTAACTGAGGCACGGAGAAGTTAAGTGACTTGCCCAAAGACACACAGCTGACAATTGGCACTTCACTTCTCTGGGCCTCAGTTCCCTCATCTGTAAAATGGGGATGAAGACTGTGAACCCCAAGTGGGACATGGACTGTGTCCAACCCGATTACCCCAGTGCTTAGTACAGTGCCTGGCACAAAGTAAGTGCTTAACAAAGACCTTTAAAAAAATGACAGAATTGGATTGGCATTCTTGATCCCCTGATGACACCTTGGCTTCTCTTGGGCTGGCAGGAGGGAGCTGTCTTAAAAGCAGCAGGAAGCAGTATGGCGTAGTGAATGGAGCATGGGCCTGAGAGTCCGAAGGTCATGGGTTCTAATCCTGCCTCCTCCACTTGTCTGCTGTGTGACCTTGGGCACGTCATTCACTTCTCTGGGCCTCAGTTACCTCATCTGTAAAATGGGGATTAGGACTGTGAGCCCCATGTGGGACAACCTGACTACCTTGTATCTACCCCAGCGCTTAGAACAGTGCTTAGCACATAATAAGTGCTCAACAAATACTATAATTATTATTATCATTATTATTATTAAAAGCTGGGGGGCCTCAATCTTTCCTACAAACTCCAGCGAATCATGTCCACAAAATCCCTGCCCCTTCTGGCTCTATTGTGAGAGGAGCCAACTTAGGCTTTTGCTAAAGTTTGATGGGACTATGTTTTGGGTGATCCAATAGGATTTTCAGGGAAGTGAGGATGCAGAATATTCTGGGAGAAGTATGCCTCAAAGCCCTGGTGGGAGTTGCACGTGTTTTAGTAAATTCGCTTGAGATAGAGGGTAAGAAAAGCTATAGTTTCACCATCTTCATCATCGCACTTAACAGCATTAGTCAAATGCCTGTTATGTCCAAAGCACTGTACTGAATGCTGTGCAGAGTACAGTTCCGGGTGCTGACTTTAAGCGTTCAATCCTTCAGATGTGTTTGTAGAACACTCTGGAGCAGCATGATTTACGTGGATAAGATTGTGACCACATAATCTGGGAATCAGAAGGATCTGACTTCTAATCCCAGTTCTGCCAGTTGTCTGCTGTGCGACCTTGGGCAAGTCACATGACTCCTCTGTGCCTCTGTTATCTCATCCATCAAATGGGGATTAAGATTGTGAGCCCCAAGTGGGACATGGAATGTGTCCAACTTGATTAACTTGTATCTGCCCCAAAGCTTGGTGCAATGCCTGATGCATAGGAAGAACTAATCAAATACCATAAAAAAAGCTCATTCTGGACAGAGCACTATACTAAGTGCCTGGGGAGTACAGTAGAGTTAAGTAGATATTATTCTTGCCCTCAAAGACTTTACCATATGGGGGAGTACTTTATTGGACACCCACTGTGTAGAGAACCCTGTATTTAGTATTAGTGGTGCAAATCAATCAATCAATCAATCAATCGTATTTATTGAGCGCTTACTATGTGCAGAGCACTGTACTAAGCGCTTGGGAAGTACAAATTGGCAACACATAGAGACAGTCCCTACCCAACAGTGGGCTCACAGTCTAAAAGGGGGAGACAGAGAACAGAACCAAACATACCAACAAAATAAAATAAATAGGATAGAAATGTACAAGTAAAATAAATAAATAAATAAATGAATAAATAGAGTAATAAATATGTACAACCATATATACATATATACAGGTGCTGTGGGGAAGGGAAGGAGGTAAGATGGGGGGATGGAGAGGGGGACGAGGGGGAGAGGAAGGAAGGGGCTCAGTCTGGGAAGGCCTCCTGGAGGAGGTGAGCTCTCAGCAGGGCCTTGAAGGGAGGAAGAGAGCTAGCTTGGCGGATGGGCAGAGGGAGGGCATTCCAGGCCCGGGGGATGACGTGGGCCGGGGGTCGACGGCGGGACAGGAGAGAACGAGGTACAGTGAGGAGATTAGCGGTGGAGGAGCGGAGGTTGCGGGCTGGGCAGTAGAAGGAGAGAAGGGAGGTGAGGTAGGAGGGGGCGAGGTGATGGACAGCCTTGAAGCTCAGGGTGAGCAGTTTCTGCCTGATGCGCAGAATGATTGGTAGCCACTGGAGATTTTTGAGGAGGGGAGTAATATGTCCAGAGCGTTTCTGGACAAAGATAATCCGGGCAGCAGCATGAAGTATGGATTGAAGTGGAGAGAGACACGAGGATGGGATATCAGAGAGAAGGCTGGTGCAGTAGTCCAGACGGGATAGGATGAGAGCTTGAATGAGCAGGGTTGAATGAGCTTGAATGAGCAGGCAAAGCATTATCCTGGATGTTTTCTATTTGTGGAACACTGTTCCAAGCACCTAGTGTGTGCAGAGTACTGTACTGAGCACCTACTATAGTGTTAAGCATTACTGGTCACTTTGTGCCGAGTACCGTAAGGAGGTCCTTGAATGGGCAGAGCACTCTCTGGGGGGTAAGGAGAAGTAGCAGCATGGCTTAGTGGGTAGAGTACGGGCCTTAGAGTCACAAGGACCTGGGTTCTAGTCCCAGCTCTGCCACTTGTCTGCTGTGTGACTTTGGGTAAGTCATTTCACTTCTTTGTGCCTCTCTTACCTCATCTGGAAAATGGGGGTTAAAGACTCTGAGCCCCATGTGGGACAGTGCTCTGCACACAGTAAGTGCTCAATAAATACGATTGATTGATTGATAGGGACTGTGTCTAACCTGATTACCTTGCATCCATCCCATCTTTTAGACTGTGAGCCCACTGTTGGGTAGGGACTGTCTCTATATGTTGCCAATTTGTACTTCCCAAGCGCTTAGTACAGTGCTCTGCACATAGTAAGCGCTCAATAAATACGATTGATGATCCCATGGCTTAGAACAGGGCCCGGCACATAGTAAGCGCTTAATAAATGCCATTTGAAAGAAGAGCTGGGAGAAAATTTCAGCCAAAATAAAAGACTTGACTTTTGCCCTCGAGGAATTCACAACCAGGGGCAGTGTCAATTTAGAACAAGAGAATATGTTAAAAAGAAGCAAAAGCCCCTTCACATGACATGAGGCCACATACATCACCTACTTGGCAGTTTCAGGTGATGAAATAGTGAGGGCCTCAGGAAGCCAAAGGCAGCTGATGGTAAAAAGGTCAAATACCAATTAAGACAGGCCTAATAGAGTCTGTTTGTCAATTATTAAGTGGCTCTGTAGACCTGATGAGTCTGAATATTTGCTAGCAAGATTTGTTCTTGATTTTAAATCTTCCTTAAAGGGGAAGCCCCTGCATTTGTTACAAAAAGAACTGAAGAAGAAAACTTAAAGGACTCGGGTTTCCTCTCTCCAGCAGTAACAGGTTAGGAAGGAAGGATGATTGGCATATGAAGGTGAATTTAATGACTCCCCAAGGATTTTGACTTCTTGCTTCTCGTTTCTCCTCTTTGCTCTGCCATGTATCCCAAGGCTGAGCTGTTTTCTAGTGAAGAACAAATGCAGGAGCGAAAGTACACTTAATCTTTCAGGGAACAGAGAAAATTATTGTTATTATTAATACTTTGCTCATAGTAAGTGCTCAGTAAATACCACTGATTGATTGATAAGGGACTCAACAATACTTTAACAATAGTACCAGTAGATGATAATAATAATAATAATAATAATAATGGCGTTTATTAAGTGCTTACTATGTGCAAAGCACTGTTCTAAGCTCTGGAGAGGTTACAAGGTGATCAGGTTGTCCCATGGGGGGCTCACAGTCTTAATCCCCATTTTACAGATGAGGTAACTGAGGCACAGAGAAGTTAAGTGACTTCATCCCACTGAACCTTTTGGTGTTATTATTCTAATGATTATTCAGAGCAGCAGGAATGACACTGGCGTTGAGCAGAGTGACCCTGATAAGGATACACCACAAATAATTGTTTTTATTACTGTGCCCTCTAAATATTATTAAAACTCTCTACAGTAGGTAGTAAATAATGGCTATCAGAAGCTTGATTTGAAGCCATTACATGGCCGATGAGTTGGATTCATGAGCTGCTCTGTAATGGCGATAAAGGCTCAAAACCCACGAGAAAAAGTCACTGTGTGAAATATGAGCTGATTTGCATGATCCATGTCCCTGGAGTAACCTATAATTGGCTATTATGAAATGGTCTAAAGATGATTTGGTCTGCAAATAAGAGAAGCCGTAGCAAATTACTCTATAATATATGTACATTTTTTTTACCTTCAACAAAAATGTTAGCTTTCTGCGGCAGACATTCTAGCCCTTTACCCTTATAATGAGAATTGCGGCATTTAATAAGCGCTTACTCTGTGGAAGGCACTGTACTAAATGTGGGGTGTATACAAGCAAATCAGTTGGGCATAGTCCCTGTCCCACATGGGGCTCACAGTCTTCACCCCCGTTTTACAGATGAGGTAACTGAGGCACAGAGAAGTGACGTGACTTGCCCAAGATCACGCAGCAGATAAAAACCAGGTCCTTCTGACTCCGAGGCCCATGCTCTATTTACTATTTGGGTGTATTTAAGTGCTCAGACCAAAATGCATTCATAGCCAACCTCACAGAGGGTATTTTCTGTGAGAACTGGAAGCATTTCAGTGTTACTCATGAGGAGCGTTATCCCAGAAACAGCTTCTTTTCACTCTTGAAAGCCGCCACATCATCTCCTCATGATAATCTTGAAAACAAAGTTTCCAGCCTCCATTCTAGAAAGCAAATAGCTGTGAAAAACACCACGAGCAGGGAACAGGATTAGGGAATCACACCACAAAGAGCTGGAAGGTGTACATTCAAAAGATTTTTTTTTTCAATTCAGGGAAGTAAAATTAGACGTCTGTCATATTCCAGCTCAGAACCTGGGAAAATGTCACGAAAGATCCCTCCACATTAGTTCCCTAGGTTTTCCATGACTCTTCCCTTCAAATTTTTCCTCAGAGCTACTAGAACTGGCACTCTCGTTGCTCAAGTGTTCTCCGTTTTTGAAGGGCAATGAAAGGAATGGTTCAAGTAGAATGGGGACATGCATGCAAAGCTTGTCATGCTACTGAAATCTAATTCTCATTATCATACAACCCAAGGGATAAAGTTCATCCCCACCGGCTGTGGAATCGACAGTGTCTCTCCTAAGCTATGGGGACGGTGGCCAGAGTGAGAAGAGGTAGTCTATAATTAATAGCCATAGCCAACTAATTCAATCAAATTACATCTAATTATATATCCTGTAGGCCCCAGATTCTTGTTGATTTGTAAGGGAACACAGATAAGCCTCTCATTAACCTCCGCTGTGGACTGGCGTTTCATGGCCTTCGTCTAATCAAAGTGAAGTTAGAGGATAAAGCGCTCATGTCTGTGCTGTCGCAGGGCTTTAGCTCAGTAATCGAGGAAGGATTCGTGATTGAGAGGGAAAATTGTCTTGAGGTCTGGGAACATGTCAACAAATTCTGTTGTATTACAGTACATGTTAAGTGTTAACTAGGTGCCGAGCACTGTTTTAAGCACCGGGGTAGATGCAAGTTAATCAGGTTAATCCCTGTCCCTCACGGGGCTCACATTCTTAATCCCCATTTTACAGATGAAGTAAATGAGGCCCAGAGAAGTGAAATGACTTTCCCCAAATCACACAGCAGACAAGTAGAGGAGCCGGCATTAGAATCCAGGTCCTTTTGATTCATTCATTCATTCATTCAATCGTATTTATTGAGCGCTTACTATGTGCAGAGCACTGTACTAAGCGCTTGGGAAGTACAAGTTGGCAACATATAAAGACGGTCCCTACCCAACAACGGGCTCACAGTCTAGAAGGGGGAGACAGACAACAAAAAAAAACCATATTAACAAAATAAAATAAATAGTGGTGGTATAGCCCCAGTGGAATTCCCCAACTTTGAGCCACTGCACCTCCCTTTCCCTGCCAACCACGGGGAAATGTGGGTCAGAAGAATATAAAAATCAATTAAGTACATCAGGACACAATAGGATATGATTCCTTTAAATTTGAAATAGTTGCCAAATTTTAACACTTTAATAAGAGTACCTGCTCAGAGAAAAAATTTTAAATACAAATTATATAGGCATTTAGAATAAAACAGCGTCATAAGATACAAATTCCAGATTTCAAGAAGCTACAGACCAGTCAATCAGTGGTATCTACTGAGTGCTTAACTCCATGTAGAGCACTATATTAAGCACTTGGAAGAGTACAATACAACAGAGTTCCTTGCCACCAATAGCTTACAATCTAGAGGGAGACAATTACTCTGTCTTCCACTTTGTGCTTTAGAATTACTCCCAAATTTAAAATATTCAAACAGAAAAAAGAATGATCCTACATTAACTGGAAACTCATTATGGGCAGGGACCGAGTCTGCTGATTCTGTTCTATTGTACTCTTCCAAGCACTTAGAACAGGGTTCTGCAAAGAGTAAGCATTCAATAAATACCACTGATTTGTTATGTAGTCATGTTATTTAACTTTAATTATTTTAGGGTGAAGTTCCCAGACCTGTGCTCTATCCACTAAGCCATACTCTCCCCCGTGTACTCTCCCAACTGATTAGTATAATGCTTTCTGCTCACAGTAAGAGCTCAATGAATCCCATTGCTTGATTGAAAATGTTTTTTCATTTAACCCTTTTGTTCCATCTTAAATGTGAGTAGTGAGAGATGGGTGGACATTTGATAGGAAAAATTTGTATCCATGATTATAAAGGCAGGCTGTTATTCCAAGGATTATTTTCTAAGAGTTGTGATGGGCTCTGTTAAGAGTTTTAATAAGTAGCTGGTGATAACTGATTAGTATCTACCTGTGTAGAGCATAACCAGGAAGCATGTCTTAGGCTTCTGTTGCTTTCTCCCAAGTGTTAGCACACTGTGCTTTGCCCTCAATAGGAACTCAAAAAATGTCACTGCTACCAGTAACCAATGTTGTAACTTGGAATGAATAATTTTTCTTTGGCTCAGTGGAACCTACAGCATGAGAATTTCCCAGACTAAGCCCCTTTTCCTCAGCCCCCCCAACCTTACCCTGGCATGCTTCCTTTGCTTTACCCCCAAACCACTTGGGTATATGTGTACATAGCTATAATTCTATTTATTTATATTAATGCCTCTTTTACTTGTTCTGATGTGTGTACATCTCTCTAATTCTAATTATTTATATTGATGATATTGACTCTTGTTTATTTGTTTGTCTGTCTCCCCCCTTCTAGACTGTGAGCCCACTGTGGGCAGGGATTGTCTCTCTTTGTTGCTGAACTGTACTTTCCAAGGGCTTAGTACAGTGCTCTGCACACAGTAAGTGCTCAATAAATATGACTAAATGAATGACTGAATGAGAATTCTCAGTTCCTTGCTTAAGACCCTTCCTGAAGATCACTTCTTTGCTCAAGAGTGGGGACAGGTATTTGGAGATGCCTGTTGTTGGGTAGGGACCATCTCTATGTTGCCAACTTGTACTTCCCAAGCGCTTAGTACAGTGCTCTGCACATAGTAAGCGCTCAATAAATACGATTGATTGAATGAATGAATGAATGGAGATGGCAAGAAACACTGAATTCAGACATTAATGTAGATTTCCACCCAGCCCAGTGGGTTGAATATTAACTATCACAGTAACATAATGGTGTTGGAGGCTGAGAAGGTGGGTTTTATCAAGTAGCAAATTAACCCAGGAAATATATATATACCATTGTTGCACTACCAGCCACAGTTAAGTTATTCAGAAACGCTTGAGAAAACGAAGGCTTAATACCCTAGTTTCGTGGAGGTCAAGTTGGTAATAGCCTTTCTTAGACATTCTCGTTTATCAAGAGAGATTACTATCCTGAGGGGAAAGCATTTACAGGCTGTAGCATGATGGTGACTCTTTAATACTTTAAAATAACCCTTACTAAACTCAGTGTTTTGGGTTCTAACAGCTGTTACTGACTCCATCCTGGACTGAGAAGGAGAAGCCTTGGTTCTTTACACACTTAGACTTGGACCGAGTTCTGCTTTAGAGCGAACAACCTCGGCTGTGTTACTTCCAGTTTCATTGCAGGCACATCATCATTCAGCTCCTCTTCTAGACTGTGAACCTTTTAGACTGTGAGCCCACTGTTGGGTAGGGACCGTCTCTATGTGTTGCCAACTTGTACTTCCCAAGCGCTTAGTACAGTGCTCTGCACACAGTGAGCGCTCAATAAATACGATTGATTGATTGATTGATTTGTGTGTGGGGACTACGTCTACCAAGGAAGCAGCGTGTCCTATTGGATTGAGCATAGGTTTGGGAGTCAGGAGGACTTGGGTTCTATCCTGGCTCTGCCACTTGACTGCTGTGTGACCTTGGCAAGTCGCTTCCCTTCTCTGGGCTTCAATTTTCTCCTCTGTAAAAATGGGGATTAAGACTGTGAGTCCCATGTAGGACAGGGACTATGTCCAACCTGATTAGCCAGTATCTACCCCAGTGCTTAGAACAGTGACTGGCACATATTAAGCACTTAACAATTACCACACATTATTATTATTATTGTCATCATTATTATAAATCACAGGCCTGGGAGTCAGAAGGAACTGGTTTCTAATCCTGGCTCCTTCGCTTGCCTGCCGTGTGACCATGGGCAAGTCTCTTTAACTTCCCTATGCCTCAGTTCTCTCCTGCGTACTTTTTCTCCAGTGCTAAATTCAGTATTTTGCACAGACTAGGGGTTTAAAAAAGATTCTTCCAACCACTACTAATATTCCAATAGCATTACTGTATCCTTCGCCACATCAGAATCTGTAAGGACCCCCAAGATATGCTCCCCTGAAATCCTGCCCTGTCCTACAGGACTAAAATTATCTAGCCATGATGCTAGAGAAGCAGCACAGCTTAGTGGCACAAGCCTGGGCTTGAGAGTCAAAGGACATGGATTCTAATCCTGGCTCCGCAACTTGTTGGCTGTGTGACCTTGGGCGGCAAGCCACTTAACTTCTCCGGACCTCAGTTACATCATCTGTAAAATGGAGATTAAGACCGTGAGCCCCACGTGGGGCAACCTGATTACCTTGTATCTGCCCCAGTGCTTAGAACAGTGTTTGGCACAAAGGTAAGCACTTAACAAATACTGTAATTAATTATTATTTTAAAAATTGTGTGTATTCTATTACCAATTTATAGCAGAATCAGAAACCCAACTAGACGAACTGTGGCACCGTGTTTTTAATAGTGCCTTGACCTTTTCACAAATTGTTCCATTCATTGAGAGTCTGAATAACCCATAGGGTTAGACCAGGTCTACATGATCCATTTTTGATTGCCAGCTTTAAGATGACAAAGTCTTCTGGAAGTGAAAAAAAAATCCGCACGGTTGCCGTAGCAATGACTATTAGGCAATGATGGCATCACAGATTAACACAAAAAGTGCAAATGATCAGTCAGTAGTCTTTGTTTTTTATGGTATCTGTAAAGCATTGACTATGTGCAAGGCGCTATACTAAGCGCTGGGGTTGATACAACCTAACCAGGTTTGATCCGGTCTATGTCCCACATGGGGCTCAAATAATTTATCTCTGCTTTACAGATGGGATAACTGAGTCACAGAGTAGTTAAGTACTGAGCATGTACTGTGTGTGGAACACTGTACTAAGTGCTTCATAGAGTTCGATAGACGTAGGAGACATGACCCTTGTCCACAAGGAGTATACAGAAAATGGAGGAGAGGAACATCATTCATTCATTCAATCAGATTTATTGAGTGTTTACTGTGTGCAGAGTATAATGATATACAGAGGGGGAAGAAATGCTTTAGTTGAGTATGAATAACAATGTGAACTGGAGTGTAACAGGAGGTTAACTGTTAATGGAAAAAGTGCAATTTTTGTTACTGTTATTTTGTTAAAAGTGTTATTGGAAAAATGGAAGCATTTGGATAAAGAAAATCTCTTTTTTTCGGGAATCTTCATAATGGGGACTAATTATTTCACTACTCTATAATAATAAATAAATAAGGATGGCATTTGTTAAGCACTTACAAAGTGCCAAGCACTGTTCAAAGTGCCGGGGTAGACATAAGGTTGTCAGGTTGTCCCACTTGGGGCTCACAGTCTTAATCCCCATTTTACAGATGAGGTAACTGAGACACAGAGAAGTTAAGCGATTTGCCCAAAGTCACACAGCTGACAAGTGGCGGAGCTGGGATTTGAACCCACAACCTCTCTGACTCCCAAGCCTGTGCTCTTTCCACTAAGCCACGATGCTTCTCTCTGCTAATGATAATCGACCAATCATTGGCATTTATTAAGCACCTGCTGTGTTTAGAGCACTGGACTAAGCGCTCAGGAGAGAGAGAGAAAACAGAGTTTGTAGACATGTTCTCTGCCCATGAGTTTACAGTCTTGAGACAATGCCTTTCACCAAATGGGAGACGTCCAAACAGTTGAACGAACAGACAGAGGCGGGCAGTGTGGCTTAGCAGAGAAGCAGCATGGCTTCGTGGATAGAGCACAGGCCTGGGAGATAGAAGGACATGGATTCTAATCCCAGCTCCCCTGTTTATATGCTGTGTGACTTCAGGCAAGTCACTTCACTTCTCTGGGCTTCAGTTACCTCATCTGGAAAATGGGAATTAAGACTGTGAGCCCCATATGGGACAGGGACTGTGTCTAACCTGATTAACTTGTATCTGCCCCCGTATTCAGAACGGTGCTTGGCACATAGTAAGCGCTTAACAAGTCCCATAATTATTATTATCACTACGACACTGGCAGACAGCGATCAGGGGACAAACCAGGATGTAAAAATAGTTCGAAATTCACACACTCCAGGGAGGAACAACTGGGCCATCTCTGAGAGCTGAAGCAGAGGAAGTTGACAGAGACAAATCGAGGCGTGCAGGAGGAATTCAGCACCAAAATGTCCCTGGCTGAGACCTACAGCTTGTTCGCCAGTTAGAGGTGAAAGAAATAGAGGCAGAGAGATTGTACAGAAATGATTCAAGATGGTAACGGCAACCATTCCGTGACTCATCCTTCAGTTATGAGACGAACTCACCGGGAACGTTATGACTCACTGCTGGAAAGAGCAAAATCAGCCAGCTTGTTTTGGGAAGAAGGCCTCTGAGAGTGCATGGGTTTTCTTTAGGGATTCCTGGGTCCCAGCCCAGGCAGGTAGAGTGCAGGGATGTTGTCTCCATTCACCTCTCTTTCCCCATCGTCCTTGGGGTGAAGAAGCCAGCTTTAAGAGGCGGGTCTCGAGGTATGACAAAATCCAGAGCAGCCACAGAGAATCAATCAATCAATCAATCGTATTTATTGAGCGCTTACTGTGTGCAGAGCACTGTACTAAGCGCTTGGGAAGTACAAGTTGGCAACATATAGAGACAGTCCCTACCCAACAACGGGCTCACAGTCTAGAATGGGGGAGACAGACATCCAAACAAGTAAACCGGCATCAATAGCATCAATATTAATAAAATGAACTATGGATATATACACATCATTAATAAAATAAATAGAATAATAAATATGTACATATATGCACAAGTGTTGTGGGGTGGGGAGTGGGGTAGAGCAGAGGGAGGGAGTTGGGGCGATTGGGAGGGGAGAAGAAGCAGAGGAAAAGGGGGGAAACAAATTCTGCTTCAGGGTTTTATACCACACTCTGCAATCTGGATCTCCCAGGGTGTTTCAAGATTCATTCTGGCCATGGGTCGCTGACGGAGGTGTTTGAAAGTAATGAAAATCCATCACTCAGTGTGGTACCTGTTGGGCATTTACTGTGTGCAGAGCCCTGTGCTAAGCACTTGGGAGAGTACAATAAGTTCATTGTGGGCTTGGAATGTTTCTACCAACTTTGTTATATTGTCCTCTTCCAAGCACTTAGTTCAATGCTCTGCTCACAGAAAGCACTCAGTAAGTATGATTGATTACGATACAATAAAGTTGGTAGATATGATCCCTGCCTTTGATGAACTTTCATTCAACCGTATTTATTCAATGCTTACCGTGGAGGGAACACTGTATTAAGTGCTTGGGAGAGTACAATGCAACAATAAACAGGCATATTCCCTGCCCACAGTGAGCTTACAGTCTAGAGGGGGAGACAGAAATTAATATCAATAAAGACATGACAGATATGTAAATAAATGCTATGGGGCTCGGAGGGGAGATAAATAATGGGAGCAAGTCAGGGCGATGCAGAGGGGAGTGGGAGAAGAGGAAAGGAAAGCTTATAGACATGAAGCAGCATGGCATAGTGGATAGAGCATGGGCCTGGGAGACAGGAGGTCATGGGTTCTAATCCTGTCTCTGACACTTGTCGGCTGAGTGACCTTGGGCAAGTCACTTCATTTCCCTGTGCCTCAGTTACCTCACCTGCAAAATGGGGATTGAGACTGTGAGCTCCACATGGGATAGGGACTGTATCCAACCTGATTTGCTTGTATCCACCCCAGTGCTTAGTATAGTGCCTGGCACATAGTAAGTGCTTAACATACCATAATTATTGCAGGAAATTCTGAGAGACAAGGTAGAACCTGTGATGAGGACAGGTTTTGTTTTGTTGTTTTTTTTTTTTTCTTCTTTGGATCGGACGTTCTACTGTTCTTGTTGGGAAAAAATAACTGGCAGAGAGTAAGCTCAGGGTATCAAATAGTCATTTTTATAGTGATTTTTCTGGACATAAGAACATATTTATTAGTGCTTTGACAGTTTGGAAGCCTGACAATCTGCCAATTAGTACTGCTCAGCTTCTGTTTCGGGAGGATACACAAATGCGAATAGGTGGTAGGTCTGTGGTTACAAACCATTCCATTCCATCATTCAATCATATTTATTGGGTGCTCACTGTGCACAGCACTGTACTAAGTGCTTGAGAGAGTACAATATAACAATAAACAGACACATTCCCTGCTCACAACGAGCTTATAGTCTACAGGACTTTTTCTGAATGGGTTTGTGTCCTACGTTCATTCATGCATTTTTCTCGTGAAGAGGAAGGGAAAAGAGATCATCAAAGCTAAATAAAAGGAACTGTAGACTGAAGACAGCATGACTTGTGGTAATTTGGGGGAAGCCCAGATCCCATGGCTCTAGACTGTAAGCTCGCTGTGGGCAGGGAATGAGTCTGTTTATTGTCATTCTGTACTCTCTCAAGCACTTAGTACAGTGCACTGCATACAGTAAGTGCTCAATAAATACGATTGGCTAACTGACTTGGATCTGTGACCTTTGGGAATTTGATATTCACCCTATCCTCTACCCCACAGCACTTATGTTCTGATCTATACATTATATATTATAAATTATTCACTTGTATTAGTGTCTGTCTCCCCCGCTAGACTGTAAACTTGCCGTGCATAAAGGAACATGTCTTCCAACTCTGGTGAACTTGTCTATTGTTATATTGTAATAATAATAATAATAATGGCATTTGTTAAGCACTTACTATGTGCAAAGCACTGTTCTAAGCTCTGGGGAGATACAATCAATCAATCAATCAATCGTATTTATTGAGCGCTTACTGTGTGCAGAGCACTGTACTAAGCACTTGGGAAGTACAAGTTGGCAACATATAGAGACAGTCCCTACCCAACAGTGGGCTCACAGTCTAGAAAGGTGATCAGCTTGTCCCACATGGGGCTCACTGTCTTAATCCCCATTTTACTAATGAGGGAACTGAGGCTCAGAGAAGTTAAGTGACTTGCCCAAGGTCACACAGCAGACAAGTGGCTGAACAGGGATTAGAACCCATGACCTCTGACTCCAAAGCCCATGCTCTTTCCACTGAGCCATGCTGCTTCTCGATTGTACTCTCCCAAGTGCTTAGTACAGTGCTGTGCACATAGTAAAGACTCAAAAAATACTACTGACCAACTGATACTCTCCTGAATGCTTAGTACCATGCTCTGCACCCAGTAAGGGTTCGATAAATACCATTGATGATGATGATGATGAACAAGAAAAAGCAAACAGGATCTTACACTCTTTCAAGGCTTTTCAATCTGTCAATCAGTAGCAATCACTGCTAAGTTTAATCAAGGGCTTAAAGTTTGTGAAGTACTGTGAAGTCTGGGGAAAATATAGGGAATTTGCTGCAGTCATGGTTTGTGAAGTACTGTGAAGTCTGGGGAAAATATAGGGAATTTGCTGCAGTCATGGTTTCTGTCGTACAAGGGGCTACCATGCTATAGAAGGGAGACTGAGAATAACAGTCATCTTGCAATTGGGTTTAAAAATGCTTTAGGCAATTTCTGCCTTAGTAAAGGCCAGCTTCTCCACAGAAGGATAAAAGCGTGGTTTTTATAAAGTTGGATTTTTCGGGCTATTTGAATTCACTCAGAAACAAACTGGTTTTTTTTTTTTTAACTTTCCACATTCACTTATTCCGTTAAATCGAGGGAACTTTTAAAGCCATCACATCTCGGAGGTCATCACAAAATGATAGTTCATTCCTTTAGAAATAGTATCTTCAACCCTGGAAGCCACTGAATCCCAAGTTATGTTCCGTATTAATGGTGAGAAGGATTCCCTACCCACAAGGAGCTTACCCTCTTGCTTATCTGCAATCCTTTGCAATCTTCTTATTTTCCAATTTATTTTTGTCAATCTGTTGATGATATTATCAAGTGCTTACTGTGTGCACAGCACTGTGCACAGGGAGCTTTTGGGGAATGTGTCTACCAACTCTGTCATATCTTACTCTTCCCAAGTGCTTAGTACAGTGCTCTGCACACAGTAAGTGCTCAATAAATACTATCGATTGATCGGTTCAGTCTAGAGAGTCAGTAAGAGGGTGGAGAAGCATGTACTTTTTGAGATTATTAGTTTTTTGCAACTCACTCCTTTACTCCAAGTATAAAGACAAGTGTCACTTCCAAGCCGTATCCCTTGGCTCAGGTTATTGGGTAATTGTCACCACCAAAAAAAAGTGGTGACAATTGTAGCACAGGCTGGTAAGATGTGAATCTACAGTGCAGGTTCAGACAGGAGATAAATGCATGCAGCCAATCAATCAATCAGTCAATGGTTTATGCACATAGTTGTCCTTGGAACATAAAGACACCGTTAATGGTGAAATTCACCCATGATAGCATTTGTAACTTCAGTCTTGGTCCTGCTGGACAGGGAATGTGTCTAATCAGGTGATCCTGTATCCACTTAATTTAGTGCCTGGCACATAGTAAGTGCTTAACAAATACCACAATTACTATTACGTCTCCGCCACGTTGGCAGAATTCAGCTGGCTTGCCATTGGATGGATCCAAGGGCAGTTCCATTTTTCACGGATCTGTCTGCTATACTGACTTCCCCAAAAGCTGGGATAAGGGCTGTGCATTTTAGCCTGATGAAGAATGGGGTATACAGAAGAGTGGTATTTATAATAATAATTGTGATGTTTGTTAAGCTCTTTATGCCACACACTGTACTAAGCACTGGTGTAGCTAGAAGATGATCAGGTCCCCAGTAGCAGGAGTAGGAGGGCATGCATAGCAGCCTGATGAAGAAATGGGTGGCGTTTGCAATAATAACTGTGGTATTTGTTAAAGGCTCACTGTATGCCAAGCACTGTACCAAGTGCCGGGGTGGATACAAGATAATCAGATTGCATGGGGCTCACAGTCTAAATAGGAGGGAGAACAGGTATTGAATCCCAATTTAGAAATGAAGGAACTGGGGTACAGAGAATTTAAGTGAATTCCTCAAGGACACACAACTGGTCCGTGATGGAACCGGGATTAGAACCCAGATCCTCTGAGTCCCAGGCCCAAGCTCTTTCCTCTAGGCCACGCTGCTTCTCTTGCATTCATCATCTTGGTTTCATCCTCTCCCCAGTTTTTGATTCATCATGCTTTTGAGTCAGTGGAACTGAGGCTATAAAGAGGTGGTTTTATAGTCATCAGCTACAAGGAACAGGCTTCCCGTATCTACCTCTGAATAATAATAATAATGGTATTTGTGGTATGCTTACTATGTGCCAAGCACTGTTCTAAGCACTGGGGGTAGATACAAGTTTATCAGGTTGAATAAAGTCCATCTCCCACATGGGGCTTACCCTTTTATCCCCATTCTATAGATGAGGTAACTGAGGCACAGAGAAGCAAAGTGACTTGCCCAAAGTCACATAGCAGACACGTGGCAGAGCCAGGTTTCCTTCTGACTCTTAGGTCCGTGCACTAGCCACGAATCTATGCTGCTCCTCATTAAGCCACGCTGGTCCTTGGACCAAGGAGTTAGAAGGACCGGGATTCTAATCCCAGCTCTGCTACTTGTCTGCTGTGTTACCTTGGAAAAGTCACTTAACTTCTCTGTGCCTCAGTTACTTCATCTGTAAAGTGGGGATTAAGACTGTGAGCCCAGACTGTAGGATCGTTGTGGACAAGAAATGTATCTGTTTATTGTTGTATTGTACTTTCCCAAGCACTTATTTCAGTGCTCTGCAACCAGTAAGTGCTTAATAAATATGACAGAATGAATGAATGAATGTGGGACACTGATGTGTCCAACCTGACTAGATTGAATCTATCGTAGCACTCAGTACAGTGCCTGATACATAGGAAGCCTTAACAAATACCCTTTAAAAATAACAAAAAACCCAGTAAAAGTGCCTATACACTTTATCTTCTACTCTCCCAAATGCTTAGTACAGTGTTCTGCACATAGTAAGTGCTCAGTAAATATGATTGTTTGATCCCAAAGGAATGTCAGTCTTTTCAGCACTGTCCCATTATGATTGAGATCTGCTTGTCATTAACATTATTTAGAGTATGATCCACAGAAAATTCATTTGTCAGGAATCCAGAAAAAGAGAAATTCTGCAAT
Organism: Tachyglossus aculeatus; assembly: GCF_015852505.1. Classification (NCBI taxonomy): domain Eukaryota; kingdom Metazoa; phylum Chordata; class Mammalia; order Monotremata; family Tachyglossidae; genus Tachyglossus; species Tachyglossus aculeatus. The sequence goes on from NC_052074.1 coordinate 60,684,720, forward strand.
TTTCAGTTTTCAGTGATTCTTGATGGTTGAAGTTGCATTGCAGTTGCAAATAAGGGAATCAAATAAGGGCGGGAGGTAAGGGGGAAGGGCAAGGAATTAGGCCAAAGTGGTTTCAGAGGCTTATTCAGTATTTCACAGTGTGTCTGTGGTTTTGCTGGCAAAGAGCACAGTTATGTAAGTAGGCCAGATGGCAAGATGGGCAGGGCTCCAAACTACAAGGTGAGGAGCACAGAATATTCTGGCCTCTTTCAGTGACTCATCGCCTAGCCATGGGCAAAGCCATTCCGGCCTTTGGATTTCGGTGTGAGATAGTGACAAAACCGTCACCTCCCTGGAATCAAAAACTGGCAAGAAAGTGAAAGAGATGGTGACTGCAACTCAACTTGGGCCATTAAGGATTAAATACGAGCAGAGGGAAAATGTCTGGGCTCGATCCCGGGGGATAGAGAAGAGTTCAGAAATCTTCCCTGAACAGAGTCACCACAGCCTTTCCCTATGTTTCCACCTGGTCCTGAAGGAGCTCATTGTGGGCAGGAATGTGTCTGTTGTTATGTTGTACTCTCCTAAGCGCTTAATACAGTGTTTTGCACAAAGTAAGCGCTCAAAAAAAATGATTGAATGAATGAATGGATCCAATGTGATTTGTGGAAGGACAACTAGTAGTAGTAATAATAATAGTTACCATGGTATTTGTTAAGTGCTTACTATGTGTCAGGCACTTGTGGGGGAATACAAGCAAATCAGGCTCACAGCCACATAGGGCTCACAATCTCAATCCCCATTTTACAGACGAAGTAATTGAGGCCCAGAGAAGTGAAGTGACTTGCTTAAGGTCACACAGCAGACAAAAGGTCCACACATTGAGGAGCTCTACCTTTTGGGGAGGTTGGGAATATTGGCAAGGATGTTTCCTGACCATGTAAAATGGACGAGAGGAGAATTTCCCTGGCCTCACAAAGCTTCTTCCTAACAGGATTCCCCATTTCCTTACTCGACTGCAAGGAAACTCAGAGACTAATTTGGAAGTCATCCTAATTTGATACATGATTTTTTCTCCCCCCAAGGAATGAAGTCAGGAACTATCCATAATTGTGGGGTCAAACAATCAGCAGATGCATGTGATTTAAAACAGTAGATCCTCCCTGCACTGCCCAAGAGCTACACTTCGAGAAATATGATTTATTAAACCCACATTAAACAAGATGGATTGCGGTTGTACTGTGTAGGGTAAAATTCTTGTTAAGTAGAAATGGGTAAAAGGGCAACAGAAACACGCGTAGCTATGGGGATTAGCTTGAAAGGACCTTTCATACCAGCCTAGCAATTCTAGCTATTGGCACACATTTTTAGTTCAGCGGCATTCCATGCAATTCCGGAAAGATTTTTTTTTTCCCTTTTCAAACTTTCTGCATTTTTAATAAGTCTTATTTCATCCGGACAAAGTCTCAGACGATGCTGCATCCCAGATGAAAACTGCGAGTCATTTGCTGAGGACAGACCTGCATTTTGCCTTAACATCAACAAGGGGGTTGGCTTTCAACACCAGGCACTCCAAAATGAAGCATAACAACATAACGAGGGATGCACTTTGGGCAAGTCACTTACTTCTTGGTGCCTCAGTTACCTCATCTGGAAAATGGGGATTAAGACAGTGAGCCCCACGTGGGACAACCCCGGACTTAGAATGGTGTTTGGCACATAGTAAGCACTTAACAAATACCATGATTATTATTATTATTCGAATTCTCAGGACCGCTATACATTACTTTCTTGCACTTTCAAGAGGTGCTTGTTCTCCAGGAAAAATTCTCCTCTTTCGACTCCTATCCCTCCAAACGAGGTCTACCTTTTGTTCCGTACATTCAAATGTTAGTTTTCTGAATCCACTGGTACAGGGAAAACATGTGGAACAGAAACTGTTGCCAGATGGATTTTTCTGGCCTGGCCTGGCTCAAGAGGCTACTCAGTCATTCATTCATTCAATCGTATTTACTGAGTGCTTACTGTGAGTGCTTATTGAATGCTTGGGAGAGCACAATAAAACAGTAAACAGACACATTCCCTTACCACAGAAGGGAATGGCTTCCAATCCTCAGTTCACAACTGAGCATGGTCATTGCACTCTCTCATGGGTGGTGCATGAATACACGACAACACTAACTGCTCAAATGGCACATCCCTCACTCAAACTGGCCTGAACCAACCCTGGAGTCCAAACCTGGCCTGACCCTGACTGGATCTACAAGAAGGGAGAGGGCAAACTCCTCAGATTTTGACCCCTGAGCCGTGTCAAGCCAGATGATCTGGTTTCTAAACCCAGGTCTGTCACTTGCTTGCTGTGTAACCTGGGTCAAGTCGCCTTAACTTCTCAGTGCCTCGGTTACCTCGCCTGTAAAATAGGGATTAAGACTGTGTGCTTGTGCCCTACCTGATTTGTCCTACCTGATTATCTTGTATTTACCCCAGTACTTAGTACAGTGACTGGCACATAATAAGCACTTAACAAATACCATTAAAACATAAAAAGGATATACTGATCCTGATATTGGATAATCCTGAGAGATCAGAGAGAGAACTCCATTGTGAATTGTTATAAAATTCACATTTAGAAAAGATGGATTTTGAGTTCAGTCAGCCCCAGAGGCTCCAAGACACTATTATCATGCTCACCTGACAGTTACCCACATTCCCCTTTCAGCGGGCCGAGAGATTAGGGATGGAAAGTGCCAACAGAGATCCCCATAAAGTATCATTCAAAACAACTCAAAGACCCTTTTTCTAACTCCTGACGTAGAAGAAGCAGAGTCAGGGGAGACAAATCATTCTTAATAGCAAGTTTTTCAACTGTGAAATGGATGAAATAATTCTAGGTCTAAAAGGCTGAAGGCTGGAAATGGTTTGGAGAACAACAAACACCTCTCCCAGGAGAGGAATGGGAAGCAGTTTGAACACCCCAGGAAATCTCTGCAATTTAGATTTGATTAACTAGCACTGGGGATATCTGCGTCTAGGGCTTGGACTGGCAGCTGCAGGAAATCTTGGCTCTGAAGAGCATGTGATTTCATCGGTAACATCGATCAGTCAGTCATATTCATTAATTATGGTACTTGTTAATCGCTTACTATGTGCCAAGTGCACTGTTCTAAGCCCTGGGGTAGACACAAGTTAATCAGGTTGGAATGCAGAGCACTGTACTAAGTGCTTGGGAGAGTCCAATGCAACAATATAATACACACATTCCTGCCCACAATGAGCTGTCAATCTAGAAGGTGAATTCAATTGCTGCCCTCTGTGACTTCTGGCCCCGGGATGGCTTAGTGGAACAAACATTGGCTAGGAGTCAGAAAGACCTGGGTTCTAATACTGGCTTTGCCACTTTTCCGCTGTGTAACCTTGGATAAGTGATTTCACTTCTCTGTTCCTCAGTTACCTCATCCTTAAAATCGGAATGAAGACTGTGGGCCCCATAAGGGACAAGGACTGTGTCCAAACTGATTAGCTTGTATCTACCACATCACTTAGCCCAACACACAATAAACTCTGAACAAATACCATCATTCTTCTTCTTCTTCTTAACTCAAACTCCAGTGTTTTTCTAAGAACAGAGAAATGGTCCTGCCCATTCTCTTAGGTGATTCTGTGGGGTCACCTCATTCCAAAACTCCCACCGTGGGTTGCTCCTTTAACTAGGAGCAGATAGAAATCTGTTGGCAGAGGTGGGAGGAGACCCCCCAGCAGATTTAACAACTAGGGTTCCTCAGAGTCAATTTTGTAAATGCTTTGGGTGTGGGTGTGGGGGGTGGGGGGAGAAAGTTGGGGGCGAGAATACGGAAGGTTTTGAGATTTCCAAGGGTCGGAAAAGTAGCCTCCCTTCTAAAAGTAAGTCAATGGAATTCCTTGAGTCCTTACTGTGTGCAGAGCACTGTACTAAGTACTAAGAAGGGAGTTGAAGAAAAGGAACAGAGGGCTTAGTCAGGGAAGGCCTCTTGGAGGAGATGTGCCTGCAACAAGGCTTTAAAGGTGGGGAGTAATTGTCTGCAGGGTATGAAGGGAAAGGTGAGAAGTCAGTGTCAAGATAGACGAGATTGAAGTACAGTAAGAAGGTTGGCAGTAGAGGAGCAAGGTGTGTGGGCTGGATTGGAGTAGGGGAGTAGTGAGGTGAGGTGGGAAGGGGCAAGGTGATGAAGTACTTTAAAGTCAATGGCGAGGAGTGTTTGTTTTTGTTTCTGCTTCTCCTCCATTCCTCTTGGCTGACTCCTCTTTTGTCCCAAGGTCACCTGCGTCCTTGTCCACCGGCCCTGACTCCTCTGCCGCCTGCCCGTGCGATGGCACAGTGGAGTCCCTGTTTCTCTCCCACTTGCCCATCCGTCTCCTGATTCCTTTCCCGTGTGACTCTGACCCTCTTGCCCTCCTGCGTCCCCCACCCCTGGCATGTTTCCCCCCTTCTCCACACCTCCGCGTCAAACAGCAGCTCCTCGGAAGATATCGACCTCTGGATATTCAGGGGAGAAAGTGGACTCCAACATTAAACTGTCTAGTTTAAAACAGGTTGACTGAAAAATCACTGACGTGCTGTAGAAAGTCACTCATTCCTGGGGTTATTTCAACTGGACTATGAAATCTTATGCTGGCTCTGGGACTGTTTTATTGAATAATAGTTGTATTTATAGAATTCATAATGCTTTGATTTTCTAGAATAAGTAAGTGCTTATTTCTAGGGTAGATGTTATATATCTTAGAAATATTCAAATTTTTAAAAAATCCTCTTAATGTGAAACTGTTTTATGGCCTCTATAAACTGGAAAAAATGAGCATACAATATTTCTTAATCCGATATTAGAGGAAGGATGGGACACCTTTAAGCATAAAAGCTTCATTTTCTCTAAATTATGATTACCTGTATGTTAAGCTCCACTGCAAAAAGGACTGTCTTCTGGGGAAGATAGTTCATAGATGGAAAGCAAGATCTATTGGAAAAGCTGTTTACACTAAACCATTTTGATAGCTCTAGTAATTAAACTTGTTTCCCAGGTGCAAAGTGGTGGATTAAATGTCCCTTTGGCTATAATATTATGCAGCTTTATCTTTTTTTTTTTTAGAATGTCTATTATAATACCATGCTAATGGAAAATACCAAACTGAACCAAATTGATGTTCTAGAGACTTTAAAAATCCAGTTCCTATAATTCTTCATTAAAAAAAAAAATTATTTTAGGTGAGTTGTCTTTTCACACACTTTGGCACTGAACTTGTTAATTTACTTAGCCTTTTCACATTTTCAATTGATGGAATGAGACACCATGAAAAGGTACGGATGTGAAGGAAGGTTTACTCCACCCTAACCTAAGCGCCTCAGCCCCTATGTATAGATCTATTAATTATTAATTATTGTAATTTATTTTTTGTAATGTCTGCCTCCCCCTCTAGATTGTAAGCCCGTAGTGGGAAGGGAATGTGTCTACCAACTGTGTTGTATTGTACTCTCCCGAGTGCTTAGTACAGTGCTCTGCACACAGTAAGTGCTCTACAAATACCATTGATTAATAGATTGATTGATGATGTAGTCATCTCCACAGGCAATGGTCTTAACTGCATTGTGTCAGTATTGTGCTCGGTGAAAGGAGAAGTCTATAGCCAACCCACTCAAACACAGTGCTCTGTACACAGTAAGCGCTCAATAAATACGATTGATGGATGGATTCCTCAAAGTCTGATTATCTGTTTGTTGAATTATTTAGGCTCTTTGATCCATTTCCTTTTCTTTTCCCACATTTTGCCTCTGGTCAATTTCCTGTTCATGAGCAGAGGGTAGGAAATGGAAGAAGAAAGAATTCCAATCGGCTGTTTTCCTCCCCTTGATAGAAGCTCTGGGGAAACTTGCTGAGTGAGAAGATTCTTAGGGAACGCTTGGAAGATCTCCGAATTCCACATGTCGTGCTATTCCTAGTTCCTGCTGGCAGTAAAAACTGGAGAGGTGATTTTAATAATCTCCCCTGTTACCTGGCAGTCACGTGATATGAATTTTAAAGCTAATTGAGAATCAAATCTTCCGCATTTGGGGAAGAACTAAGGTCCCGGCTTGTAAATGAGAGCACGCTTCTCTAAAACTCAAGGATCACTTGAGAGATTTAATTGACTGTCTATTTGTCTCATAATAGAATTCTGTCTCTTCAGCCTTGTTGGCACATGGCAAACAAAGCTGAGGTTTAGGAAAACACCATTTGAAAGCTGCCAAAAGAGAGAAATATGAAAACAATCACCGGGTTAATATGAGCAGAGAACTCCAAGCATTTACCCACAATAATGTGTGCCTAGCTCCCTATGGATTCAGGATCTTGATAAAGAGGGGCAGCCCTGGGGCTGAAGACAGTTTAGCAGTGGCACTTGGCTCACCCTCCTAAGACGTGATTTAAATTAAAACCTGGAAGAATGATAATCTGGGGCAGAAACGAAGGCCTCTTTCTTGCACAGATTTCCTTCTGTTGGCAGATTGAGGAAATTGTCAAGGACTCATATTGAACTAGTCATAAAATCCTGATGTTGAGCTAGATTTAAAAACCCTTCCAAGTCTTGTGCCTCAGTTTATCCCATCTGAGAAGCAGTATGGCCTAGAGGAAAGAACACGGGCCTGGGAATCAGAGGGCCTGGGTTCTAATCCCAGCTCGACCACTTGTCTGCTTCGCGACCTAGGGCAAATTACTTAACTTCTCTGTGCCTCAGTTCTCTCTTCTGTAAAATGAGAGCTCCATACTTGTTCTCCCTCCTACTTAGACTTTGAGCCCCCTGTGGGATCTGATTTCCTTGTATCTACTCCAGCACTTAGTACAGTGCTTGACACATAGTAAAATGCTTAACAAATGCCACAAGTATTATTATCTCTCTAGGACATTCGCCCATGATCTATCTGATTATCCTACTGACCAGCAGTTCAACATGCCATGTTTCAGGATGGACATTTTTTAGATGTCTGTTGAGTGCTTACTATATGCCAAACTCTGTTCTAACCACTGGAGTAATAATGATAATAATAATAATAATAATAACGGTATATTTTAAGTGCTTTTATGTGTCAAGCACTGTTCTAAGCACGGAGGTAGATACAAGCTAAGTGGGTTGGACGCAGTCCCCATCCCCTACAGTCTTAATCTCCATTTTACAGATAAATTAACTGAGGCACAGATAAGTTGTGACTTGCCCAAGGTCACACAGCAGACAAGAGGCAGAACAGGGATGAGAACACACATCCTCTGACTCCCATTCCTGTCATCCTAGTCACCTACTATATTCTGGCTGCCACACACTCCCATTTCACTCTCTAAGAAGGCTGAGGGGATGGCAGAGTGGCCAATTCTAATCCAGTTAGTGGAATGAAGTGTTTGTGATCCAATAATCCAAGGGAAAAGGGGCAGTCTTAGCTCTGAGCTAGATCAGAACGGGTCCAAGGAGTGGCCACATTCAATAGAAGTAGCATGTTTGGCAGATGGGAGAGCATTTTGAGTTGGAAAATGTGTCAGGGACTCTTTTTAAGCCTCTCCCTTCCCCACCCTGCCCTTCATTTACAAGACCCCCCACTCTGCCCATTTTCAAATCATTATTAAAATAATAATAATAATGATGGTATTTGCTAAGCACTTACTATGTGCCAAGCACTGTTCTAAGTGCTGGGGCGGGGGGGTACAAGGTGATCAGGTTGTCCCACGTGGGGCTCACAGTCTTAATCCCCATTTTACAAATGAGGTAACTGAGGCACAGAGAAGTTAATTGGCTTGCCCAAGGTCACACAGCTGACAGCTGACAAGTGGCAGAGCTGGAATTCGAACCCATGACCTCTGACTCGCAAGCCCGTGCTCTTTCCACTAAGCCACGAAAAATCCCTTCTCCTCCAAGAGGTCTTTCCTGACTAAGCCCTTCTTTCCTCTTCTCCTGCTCCCCACTACGTCACCCTGGCTCGGTCTCAGCCCCATAGCACTTATGTGCACATCTTTAATTTACTTATTTAAATCAAGTCTGCCTCCCCTTCTAGACTAGAGGCTCATTGTGGGCAGGGATTATGCCTGCTTATTGTTGTATGGTACTCTCCCAAATGTTTAGTACAGTGCTCTGCACACATTAAGCACTCAGTAAATACAACTGACTGTCCACCTACACCCATGCTGCTGTGACCTCAGAATTGCTCAGCCCATCATCTGGCTGTGCCTTTAGTAGAAATTTCCCTTTCCCCCAACAACCTTTGGGTAGCAGATTTCCATCCATCGGGATTCCCATATTCACTGCAATTATACTGGCGTCTCTCCAATTACTCCAGGAACTCGTTTTGAGGTTGAATCATACTGTAGTCTTGGAATAACTAGTGCTGGAGTTTCCCTAAGTGCAGAGAAAGAAACTTGATTCATTGAGGAAAAAAAGGAATCCCACCTAAACTCCTCATAGAAAGTAACAGCGTGTGTGTTAGGGAAGCAGCATACCTAGTGGATAGAGCACGGGCCTGGGAGCTTGAGGGTCTGGGTTCTAATCCTGGCTCCACCATTGCCTGTGTGTGACCTGGACAAGTCACTTCACTTCTAAGGGCCTCAGTTTCCTCAACTGCAAAATGGGGGTTCAATAATAATAATAATAATAACAGCATTTATTAAGCACATACTATGTGTAAAGCACTGTTCTAAGTGCTGGGGAGGATACAAGGTGATCAGGTTGTCCCACGGGGGGGTTGGGGGGCTCACAGTCTTAATCCCCATTTTTACAGATGAGGTAACTGAGGCCCAGAGAAATTAAGTGACTTGCCCAAAGTCACTTAGCTGACAATTGGTGGAGTCGGGATTTGAACCCATGACCTCTGACTCCAAAGCCCGTGCTCTTTCTTATTTGGATTGTGAGCCTCATGGGGAACAAGGAGTGTGCCTGACCTGATTAACTTGTATCTACCCCAGCACTTAGAACAGTGCTTAAACCATGAAAAGAGTCCAATCCTATATTGTCTTTCTATAATTGTTCATCTTCAATGATGGGTACAGAAATTGCCTGAATGAAGAAACACCGGCCAAACTCCCAAACTTCTTTTTAGCTAATAGTTTGGGGCCCTTTACTCACCAAACCTTTTACAAGAGCTATTGATAATAATAATACAAATAATACTGATAATTTAAAAAATGATGGCATTTGTTTAGCGCTTATTATTTGTGAAGCACTGTTCTAAGTGCTGGGGGGATACAAAGTGATCAGGTTGTCCCATGTGGGGCTCACAGTTTTAATCTCCATTTTACAGATGAGGTAACTGAGGCCCAGAAAAGTTAAGTGACTTGTCCATTCACACAGCTGACAAGTGGCAGAGCCAGGATTAGAACCCCTGACCTCTGGCTCCCAAGCCCGTACCCTTTCCACAGAGCCATGCTATAATCATCATAATAATTGCTAGGAGCTTACTACATGGCAAATACTGTACTAAGTGCAGGGATAGTTACAAGATAATCAGGTTGAACCCTGTCCCTGTCCCACAGGGGTTCAAAGTCTACAAAGGAGGGAGAAGAGATATTTCATTCCCATTTCACAGAGGAGGAAACTGAGGCCCAGAGAAGTTCAGTGACTTGTTCAAGGTCACACTGTGGGCAAGTGATGAAGCTTAAATTAGAAGCCAGATCTCCTGACTCTGAGGCCTATGCTCTTTTCACTAAGCCTGCTATCTGTTTTGCCTTATATCTACTTTGCCTCTGTCCACCCTCAGGGGGAGGTGCTAGTGAAATAATCAAAAGATCAATCAATCATATTTATTGAGCGCTTACTGTGTGCAGAGCACTGTACTAAGCGCTTGGGTAGTACAAGTTGGCAAAAGATGAGGAACAGAAGAGGATAAGAAGGGTAAAAAGCCAGGATAATCCCCAAATTGTATATCAGCTCCAACTAGCAAAGATTTTGTTGTAGTTCTTTTAACAGATTAAAAATTTAGATGAGGAGCAAGAGGCCTTCAATATAGTTATGGCCTAGCCCGTTGTTGCACCACATAAGGCAAAATAGATGAATAACTTAGGTTTTCCTTCAAAGAATATCATTTTAAAAATGCTCTCCAGGGAACCTTACTATTTGTTCCTCTTTAGGACACTTTCAAAATTCACAACCTTTTTTTCTCACAAACACAGGACAAAATGTCACCATGGGCTATTACTGATTAAGGAGTATTAGTCGTCTGCCTTTCCGGGCCTTTTCTTGACAATGTTTGGCTCCTTTTTTTGCCTTCCCAGTGTTCCTGGTGTGCATTCCAAGTTTTCTTTGGCTCAGGTGACAGCTCTGGATTTATAACTGTGGAAATTCTATGCGTGAAACTGTAACTGCAGTAACGAAAGTAGAGAGGGTAGTCTAGAGTATATTTATTTTCCAAGTGTGCCCATCTCGGCACTTGGCATATTGCAAACTAATGGAAATTGCTAGGTTGGTCCGAGGGAAGTAATCAGTGGAAATGTTTATTGCAGTGACATGATGCAAGGAACACATTAAGGTGAGTGATTTCTATACTTCCTTTCTCTCAAAACATGGTGTTTTTTCAGACATCCATCACTGTTTCCAAAGGAACTGATTTATACGAGTGAAATAATAAATGTTCATCTCATATAAATATAAAAGTTGACTGATTTGTAAAAATCAATAACTGTCTTTTGCCAGCTCCCGGGTTGACATTATTGCCTTCATTTTCCAACAGAAAGGCACTGCATTAAAATAACATTAAGGGAGCAACATCAACCAGACAGAATAAATGCTTAAATTAAAACTACCACCTATAGCCTGCTATTAAGCTTCTGCTATAGTGCTTTTTTTTTTCTTTTTTCTTTACTTTAGCTGTCTTAGCCTTCTTCCTTAATAGTTACCATTACTTACTAGTTGTCCTAATCTTCTCAGATTTGTTGAGTCAAACAGATATCTCTCCCCAGTGGAGAACAGAGAGATTCCCTCAGGAATAATGATAGTTGGAATATTTGTTTAGAGCTTAATTTGCTTCAAGCCCTGTATTAAGCACTAAGGTAAATACAGTATAGTGAGATGACAATCTCCAGCCTCACAGTCTAATGGAAAAGGAGATTAGGTGCTTACTCCCCAGTTAGTAGATGAGAAAACTGAGGTAAGGGGAAGTTAAGTGATGTACCCAACGACTTGCTTTATAAAAGTAGTGGAACCAGGTTTAGAACTCAGGTCCTCTGACTCTCCAGCTGCCTATCAGCTCCACTGTAAGTTCAATCAGCAAAATCAAATGTATTCACTGTATTCGCTGAGAAGTGTCATAAACAATTTCTCCATTGTGCTGTCGGAGAGAGAAGGATGATCAAAAACACTTTTTTTCCATCTGCTGTTTTTTTTCCTCTTTAAAATTGCAAAGAATATTCTTTAATTGTTTGGAAAAAGGTCAGCCATTTTTAGCTCTCCAGGCATGAATAGCAGAAATATATCTTAAATCACTCTCAAAGTGGAAACTATTTTATTTCTCTGATTCACGACAAAAACAAAATATTAATCATTGGACCAAGAATTTCTACACTATTTCCTGAGTTACAAAGACTGAAATGAGATGAGTTTCTAAGCTGCATTCCTTTCAGATGTACTTCTGGGAAGTTTAGTCTATATTTTTCCTTTAATGTGACAAGTTTTCCTTTATACATTCATCCACCGCTGATTTTTGTTAGGATTTTACCACGGTTCATGAATTCCTCTCTCCTACATTATCTTAGTCCTAAAAAGATGTTTACATTTTGTCAAGAGCCTGCTCAGATTAGAAGATGCGAGCTCTTCAACATATACAATGCCGGCATTATTCTCAGCTCACTGAACATCTACAGTGCTTTTCTTGTGACAGGCTGTCAGAAAATATGTCTCTAAAAAGCCTGGTTAGCTTCTCTAAGAAAATCAGTGATGCAATTCTCAGTAATGTACTAAAACCCCACCAGACTGCGTGATCTGATATGATGACTGAACTATTCGTTCTGCCATAAGATAGCATTAGCGGACGTTGTGCGAATAGATCGCTCATTTGCGGCAATATTTACAAAACTGCATTCTCGGGGCAATCTGATTCAAGGTAGCATTTGATGAAACAGCAGAATCAAGGACTGCTGTCAGACTCTGAAAATGTCTTTATCCAGAATTGTTAAAGCGAGTTATGTCCATTGGACTGTGTTATTAAAAAGTACAACTTTTCTAACATCAATCAGTCGATGGTTGGTATTTATTGGGCCCTTTCTGGGTTTGCAGAGCTCTGTAGTAAGTGCTTGGGAGAGTATGTTAAAATGGAGTTCATTCAATCATATTTATCGGGCACTTAGTGGAACACACTGTACTAAGTGCTTGGCAGAGTGTAATAGTACAATAAACAGACATTCCCTGCCTACAGATGGCAGACACTTCCCTGACTCACACCGAGTTTTCCAGACTAGCTGGACAAGTTTACAATCTAACATGAGCTTTCGATCACTATAAAGTTACAAAAATTTGGAAATAAACCCCAGATGATGCACAGGTCCTCAAAAAAAAATTCAACTGAATACAAAAATTCACTTTGGCCAGAATACTTCTCCAGAAAATACTTTGTTCTGCCTAGATGACATTTCTATCAGCTAGCTGTTCATTACCCATTGCCCTGAGATTGTTTTAATCCTGACTCAGGGGGTCATTTACAGAATCTCCAATATCATGGCATCATGTATAAGTAATACCAACCTGTTCCAATCCTGCTGTGGCTCAGTGCGCGTGAAAAATGAAGAAATGATGAGAATAACTGTTCTATTTGGTCAGCATTATATTCTCTGTGCCTAGCACAAACATATTTATTTATTTATGTACATATTTGCTATTCTATTTATTTTATTTTGTTAATATGTTTCGTTTTGTTGTCTATCTCCCCCTTCTAGACTGTGAGCCCGCTGTGGGGTAGGGACCATCTCTATATTTTGCCAACTTGTACTTCCCAAGCTCTTAGTATAGTGCTCTACACACAGTAAGTGCTCAATAAATCATCATCAATCGTATTTATTGATACGACTGAATAAATGCGATTATAATGCAATAAATGCAATAAATGCGATTGAATGAATGAATGAATGAATGAGCACTGCACTAAGCACTGGAGTAGATACAAAATAATCAGATTGGCTGCAGTTCCTGTCCCCCGTGGGGCTGACTCACAATCCAAGGGGTGGGAGAACAGTTATTTCAACCCCATTTTACAGACGAGGAAACTGAGACTCAGAGAAGTCAAGCGACTTGCTCAGGGTCACACAGCAGGTAAGTGATGGAGCCAGGACTAGAACCTAGATCTCCTCACTCTGAATCCCATGTTTTTTTCCACCAGGGCTTTACCAACTGGAATATATCATTCCAACACTTTGCACACAGGAAATGCTTAAATGATAGGGCACGCTTTGCCTCAATCTCATCTATCTCGACACAAACCCTTTGCCCACATCCTTCCTCTGGCCTGGAACTCCCTTCCCTTTTTATATCCCACAGACGATCACTCTCCCCAGCTTCAAAGCCTTTTTAAAATCCCATCACCTCCAAGCGGCCTTCTCCGACTAAGCCCTCATTTCCTCTACTCCCTCTCCCTCCTCTGTCACCCTTGCACTTGGATTTATGTCCCACATGGGGCTCACACTCTTAATCCCCATTTACAGATGAGGCGGTTGAGGCCCAGAGAAGTGAAGTGACTTTCCCAAGGTCACCCAGCAGTCACATGGCAGAGTCGGGATTGGAACCCATGTACTTCTGGATCCCAGGCCCGTGCTCTAGCCACTAAGCCATGCTGCTTCTCTGTGGATCAAAGTCGTAAAGTCTTAAGGCTGCATTTGCATTAATATGTGTCCATTCAGCCCACTTAGTGCCTTGGAAGAACTCATTTACTCAAGCAGCCTAAGGGTAGGAAGGAGAAATTAGACCGGCAGAAAGGGAGTAATATCTTCCCTCTCCCTGGCAGGCCAGACCTGATGTGTCCAGTGAAGCCAGGAAGCTGATTTACTGCTTAATGTTTTTTTGGAAACAGCCTGCTGTTGGATGAGAGCAGGTGGTGGCGATTTGATTTACACAGAGCCAAATGAAATGGTACATCTTCCTGACACATCAATGAAGTTCCGATTTTCAAATATGACTTAAGCAAACAGCGATTAGCTTGTGTTTAGTCGGCGTAATGGTGATGGTCAGAGACAACCTGCGGGGTTTTCACTCACATTAAGTTAATGAAGTTTAATTTTTCCCCGTTGATCTATTTTGAACATCATCCATTGTGGAGTTTGAGAACAAAACAGGCCACCATCCTAATTCCCCTTAATCCCACGAGCGAATGAATTCAGACCAAACAAAAAGAATGAATGAGTTGGAGTAGTGCCCGGCAGTTAGAAGGTCATGGGTTCTAATCCCTACTCTGCCACTTGTCTGCTGTGTGGTCTTAAGAAAGTCACTTCACTTCTCTGTGCCTCAGTTATCTCATCTGTAAAATGGGGATTGAGTCTGGGAGCCCCATGTGGGACAGGGCCTGTGTCCAACCTGATTGGCTTGTAACCACCCCAGAGCTTAGTTCAGTGCCTAGTAGATAATAAACTTAACAAATACCACAATTATCATTATTATTATTATTATTAGGGAAAACTTCTGTTTGGTCAAGTATGGAGGTGGGTCAGGGCAGAATGAGCGGACACTAGAAACGAGAAGCAATGTGGCCTAGAGAACAGGCCTAGAAGTCAGACTATTGGTGCTTATTTATGAATTACTGAGCACTTACTCTGTGCAGAGCACTGTCCTAAGCATTTGATAGGAATGGTGCTTTTTCACCCAGTCCATTCTCCATCTCCCAATAATAATAATAATAAAAATATTTTAAAGGACTGTGAGCTCCTTGTGGGCAGAGAATGTGTCTACCAACTCTGTTATATTGTCCTCTCCCCACTGCTTTGTACTGTGTTCTGCACACAGTAAACTCTCAATAAACGCCATTGATTGACTGATTAATATAAATGGCAGTATTTATTAAACACAGGGGGCAGGGGTTGAATCCCCATTGTACAGATGAGTCTACTGAGGCACAGAAAAATTAAGTGACTGTCCCAAGGTGACACAGCAGATAAGTGGTGAAGCTGAGATTTGAATCCAGGTCCTCTGATTCCCAGCCATCTATCCTACGCACATTCTGCCCTACAAGAATGAGACACTAACTAATCTTGAATGTCCTCTAGGAAAGGAGACCACACCGTTTCTTTGGTACCCTATTCACATCTTTTAACCTCATTAGAAGAATCTTTCTCAGATCTAAGTGAAATCTCTCTTGTTTCTTATTTTGGCGCTTAAAAAACCAACCAAAAAATCCAACAACACATGGCCATTTCTCTGTATACTGCTTCTGTTCTGTGAATTTCATCTGGGTACTGTCTAGTGCATCAACCTCTCTGCTTCCAGCTTCTCCCCTCTCCAATCCGTACTTCACTCTGCCCATTTTACAGATGAGGAAACCGAGGCTCAGAGACATTAGTGGCTTGACCAAGGCCACACAGCAGGCAAGTAGCAGAGCCAGGTTTAGAACCCAGGTCCTTTTAGGTGAGTTGGAAAGGAGTGAACAGTGTGAGTTGAGTGTGTGCAAAAACTGATGCCTGATGGAGACAGATCGTTGAGAGCCTTGAAACCCACGGTAAGGACTTTTGTAGCTTTTTTTTCTGTTGGTCTAAAAAATAGATTTCCTTCCTATGTCATTTTCTTCAGTGACAACCCAGCATGCATTTATTTTGATCGATGTGTATGTTTATTCGGCTGCTTCTTTCTTTACTCTGATTATTGCATACTTCATTTTGTCATATGAAATCTTAGTCATGCCTCTCCTCTCAGATCAGTGTGATACAAATTGAAGATTAGTGTATAACATTCCTTGAGCCTGTCATTTCTGGATCCTCAAGAGTTTCATTCACTGCTTTCGGGGTTTATCCTTTATTCTCCGTAGTCATTTACACTCATATCCCACTTGCCTCATGCTTCTCTCTGAACCAGTCTTTTATGCAGCAGCACGGTGCTGACCTCTCTATAAATTAGATTTACAGTCTCTCTCATTGACCATTTTTTTTTTCCCTTGAAAAATGGTGTCAGCTATTTTAGACAATCTTCCTTTGGAGAGTATACATTGGGCTCTCTTTGATCAAACAATATGGCTCGAGTCGACTCTTTCTCTCCTAGATAGCATCTCTTCAATGATAATAGAGTTCAGCATCCTTTCGCAGAAGAGTGCATCAAAAGAGGCAGCTCCAACTCAGCAGCCTTAATGTGCTGGGTTCTCGAAGCCTTTCTCTGCTACTTGATTAACCCTCACCTTTTCTCAAGGCTGAAAGAAGCAGTGTGGTCAAGTGGAAAAAGCAGAGGCATGGGAGTCAAAAGGCCTAGATTCCAATCCTGGGTCTGCCGCTGGTCTGCTCTGTGACTTTGGGCAAGTCGCTACATTTCTTGGGTTCCTGCTCTGTAAAATGAGGATTAAATCCAACTTCCTCCTATTTAGACCGTAAACCCCAAGTGATAATAATAATAATGGCATGTATTAAGTGCTTACTATGTATAAAGCACTGTTCTAAGCGCTGGGGAGGATACAAGGTGATCAGGTTGTCCCTCGGGGGGCTCACAGTCTTCATCCCCATTTTGCAGATGAGATAACTGAGGCCCAGAGGAGTTAAGTGACTTGCCCAAAGTCACACAGCTGACAAGTGACGGAGCCGGGATTTGAACCCATGGCCTCTGACTCCAAAGCCCGTGCTCTTTCCACTGAGGCACGCTGCTTCCCAAGTAGACAGGGATGATGTTGCTCATCCCCCTCTGCATCAGAGTGAAACTCATTATCACTGGCTTTACAGCACTAAGTCACCTCTCTCCCTTCTACCTCTCCTCAATGCTCTCCTCCTACAACCCAGCCCATACACTTCGCTTCTCTAATCAATCAATCAATCAATCAATCAATCAATCGTATTTATTGAGTGCTTACCGTGTGCAGAGCACTGGACTAAGTGCTTGGGAAGTACAGGTTGGCAACATATAGAGACAGTCCCTACCCAACAGTGGGCTCACAGTCTAGAAGAGGGAGACAGAGAACAAAACCAAGCATATTAACAAAATAAAATAAATAGAATAGATATGTACAAGTAAAATAAATAGAGTAATAAATATGTACAAACATATATTAATGCTACCCTTCTCACTGTACCTCGGTCTCATCTATCTCGCCGCCAACCTCTCGTCCCCATCCTGCTTCTGGCCTGGAACGCCCTCCCTCCTCATATCCAATGGACAATTATTCTCCCCCTGTTCAAAGCCCTATTGAAGGCGCATCTCCTCCAAGAAGCCTTCCGTGACTAAGCCCTCTTTTCCTTTTCTTCAACTCTGTCTGTATCACCTTGACTTGCTCCCTTTATTCATCCCCGCTCCCAGTTCCACAGCACTTATGTACGTATTCATTCAATCGTATTTATTGAGCGCTTACTGTGTGCAGAGCACTGTACTAAGTGCTTGATCTGTGCTTGATCAGTGCTTAGAACAGTGTTCAGCACTTAGAACAGTGCTTTGCACATAGTAAGCACTTAATAAATGCCATTATTATTATTATTATTATCTGTCATTTCTTTATTTATATTAAAGTCTGTCTCTCCCTCAAGACTGTAAGTCCACTGTGGGCAGGGAACGTGTCATATTGTTATATTGCACTCTCCCAAGTGCTTAGTACAGTGCTCTACAAACAGTAAGAGCTCAGTAAATATAACTGACTGACTGAATGACTGCCTGGGAGTCAGAGGCTGTGGGTTCTAGTGCTGGCTCTGCCAATTGTATGCTGTATGTCCTTGGGCAAGTCATAACTTCTCTGTGCCTCAGTACTCCTGTTCTCTCTCCTACTTAAACTGCTAGCCCCATGCCGTCTAACCTAATTAACCTATATCTACCCCAGCGCTTAATACGGTGTTTGATACAAAGTAAGCGCTTAAGAAATGTTATGACAGAAACCCAAAACTTCAGCCCACCAGTGCTGCTATTGTGGAGGGGGTTCTTTCCACCTCACTACTCCCCTTTGGTCCCTAGGAAATTGAAATCCTGATTCCCAAAGAAAAATATTTTGTTTTACTTGCAGCAGCATCAGGCTGTAAGGCAATTGAAGCCAGAAATGCACTTCTTTCTGAGAATTCGGTTCAATTGATTGACCCAATAAATATAGCATTTCTGTTCTCATCAGAAATTTCCATCAGATGGGATCCTGCTTGAGAGAATAAAGATGGCTGCAAATTGGAAGAAAACATCATAAGTAACATGCTATGCGCTGGCTAATAAATTGTGAGCGCATTATTCCCTGCACTTTGATTCAGCATTTTTCAGGACTAATTATTTTCCACATTTTGGAAATGCTTTTTCTCCCCATGTAAATTGAATTCCCAAATGCCATTTCATGCTTCATTATCCCTGAATAAGGGTTGCCAGTGGCCCTTTGGTTTATTTGAGAACCATAGGTTGTACTGCTAAGTAGACAATCCTCTGGAGCTTGGGCAGGTAGACTCTCATTCTTCGCTCATAATAGAAATTAGCTTTTCCATTTCCTGGTGACCAAACACACAAGGGGTAGCAAGGTAAACATGGGGAGGAGAAAAAAAAGAAAGAAAAAACATGGAATGAGGCTATTTTGGAGGTAACTCCTCTATGGCAATTTAAGAGATTAGGAAACTCCCTTCTCCAGAGGACAATGGTGTCCTCTGTTTATTTGCTGGGACCCATCTCCCTTTGAACCTTTGCTTTGAGATGTGGAGGGGAAAGATTAAATAGCAGTGTGATCTAGTGGAAAGAGCATGGCTTGGGAGTCAGAGGACCTGAGTTCTAATATCAGCGCTGGAACCTGACTGCTGGGTGACCTTGGACAAGTCACTTAACTTGTCTGTGCCCTAGTTTCCTCATCTGCAAAATGGGGATTCAGTACCTCTGACCTGATTAGCTTTTAGCAATTCTAGCATATTAATACAATGCTGGGCACGTACCAAATACCACAATTATTATTAATATTTTAGTATCTGTCTCCCCTCTAGATAGTAAGATCCTTGAGGGTAGGCATTATGTCTACCAACTCTAGTGTACTCTCCCCAGTGCCTTGCTCAGTGCTCTGCACAAAATTGTTGTTGTTGTCTTATGCTGTCAAGTCGTGTCCCATCCACAGCGACGCCGTGGACCCATCTGTCCCAGAACACCTCATAGGTAGTCAATAAATGTGATTGAAGGTATCTGCAAACTCTGTTGTATCATACTCTCCCAAGAGCTTAGTACAGTTCTCTGCACATAGTAAATGCTCAGTAAATGCTATTGATTGATTAAGTCCCTTCTTTGAAAGCAAAAATAGCAAAGCTGGGAAGCCAGCACCTTTGTGCCTCCTTAAAAAAGAGTGCATCACTGTTGCTAGCCATTTTCTAGCACAATCCTCTCACTCTCTCTGCAGTGGTCCTGAATTCTTCTGCTTTAGGCTACTTCTGGGTCACCTTGTTTCATCTACAATAATAATGATAGCATTTATTAAGCGCTTACTATGTGCAAAGCTCTGTTCTAAGCGCTGGGGAGGTTACAAGGTGATCAAGTCGTCCTATGGGGGGCTCACAGTCTTAATCGCCATTTTACAGATGAGGTAATGGAGGCACGGAGAAGTTAAGTGACTTGCCCAAAGTCACACAGCTGGCAATTGGCAGAGTTGGGATTTGAACCCATGACCTCTGACTCCAAAGCCCGTGCTCTTTCCACTGAGCCACGCTGCTGCAAGCAGCCAATAGGCGATCCATTTCATTGAGAAGCAGCGTGGCTTAGTGGAAAGAGCCCAGGCTTGGGAGGCAGAGGATGTGGGTTCTAATCCCAGCTCCACCGCTTCTCTGCTGTGTGACCTTGGTCAGGTCACTTAATTTCTCTGTGCCTCAGTTACTTCATCTGCAAAATGAAGATTAAGATCGTGAGCCCCGTATGGGAAAACCTGATTACCTTGTATCCACCCCAATGCTTAGAACAGTGCTTGGCACATAGTAAGCACTTAACAAATAACATAATTATTATTTAATCATTCCCAGCCAAGGCAGCTTGTCTCAAATGGTAAGAATTTTTGCATCCATTCTCTTTTCTCCCAGTCATCCAGGCCCAGTAAATCTAAGATTAATGTTTTGTTTTGTTTTATGCTGGAGTAGACACAAGATAATCTGATTGGACCCAGGCCATGTCCCACACGAGGCTCACAGTCTTAATCCCCATTTTATGGATGTGGTAACAGAGGTCCAGAGAAGTGAAGTGATTTGCCCAAGGTCACACAGCAGGCAAATGGCAGGGCTGGGATCACCACCTAGGGTCTTCTGATTCCCTAGTCCATGATCTTTCCACTAGGCCACACTTCTTCTTCTTGCAACATCAGAGATGCAAAACAGAATGAGTCTGATTTCATTGCAATGCCATTATTGATTTGCTGCCATAATAATGTAAGGTGTGCGTTGTTTCCCCTCCTGTAGGTTTATATTGAACTTAACTTGTTTTATTTTTTTACCAGTTAGAAAGTCTCCACATGTCAAAGCCTTGGTTTTCAGATTGGAAAACCCATTTACTCTAAAACTCTAATCTGACTTTGGAGACACTCACAAAGATATTTCCAGGTAGTTTTGAGCTCTGTCTTCTTTTGAGTATCCTCAGGAGCTTAGCCATATAAACTCATTCTTAGCTTATAATAAAAATTAGCTTTTCCATTTCCTGTAGAACAGACACACACTGGGCATCAAGATAAACATTGCTGAGGAAAACAAAATGAAAAACGTGAAATGGGGCCTTTTTATCCTTTGCATGCTATTTATTCTGATGACTTGACACCTGTCCACATGTTTTGTTTCGTTGTCTGTCTCCCCCTTCTAGACTATGAGCCCGTTGTTGAGCAGGGACCGTCTTTATATGTTGCCAACTTGTACTTCCCAAGCGCTCAGTACAATGCTCTGCACACAGTAAGCGCTCAATAAATGCGATTAAATGAATGAATTAATGAATGCTACATTTCTCTGCATCCAAGGCAAGGCGAGGGCTAGTTAGAAGAACATGAGCTTGGGAGTTGAGAAATCCACGTTCTAATCTCAGCTCCAGCACTGCCTGCTGTGTCACTTTGGACAAGTTACTTAACAGCTCTGTGTCTCAGTTTTCTCAGTGTTGGGTAGGGACCGTCTCTATATGTTGCCTATCTGTGCTTCCCAAGTGCTTAGTACAGTGCTCTGCACACAGTAAGCCCTCAATAAATACAATTGAATGAATGAATAATCAGAGATTGTGGTGCTAGCTGGTGGGAATAAAATAGAACTATGAAATTACACGTTATCCATATGTTAAAAGAAAAACAGTCTGATAAAGCTTGATTTTTATAAAATAATAATTATGATTATGGTATTTGTCAAGTGGATATTATGGCTTAATAAATGCCATCATCATCAGTTACCTCATCTGCAAAATGGGGATTAAGACTGTGAGCCCCACGTGGGACAACCTGATCACCTTGTAACCTCCCCAATGCTTAGAACAGTGCTCTGCACATAGTAAGCGCTTAATAAATGCCATCATCATCATCATGTGCCAAGTGCTGGCATTCATTCATTCAATCATATTTATTGAACGCTTACTGTGTGCAGAGTACTAAGCACTTGGAAAGTACAATTCAGCCACAGCTAGAGACAATCCCTCCCCAACAATGGGCTCTTAAGTCCTGGGATAGAAACGAGATTGCACGTAGTTTCTGTCCAGAAAGGGGCTCACAGTCTGGATGGGAGGGAATAGGATTAAATTTACAGATGAGGAAACTGAGGCACAGAGAAAGTAAGTGACTTGTCCAAGGTCACCCAGCAGCCATGTGGTAGAGCCGGGATTAGAATTCAGGTCCTCTGACTTCCACTAGTTCACACAACTTTTCTAGGCAGTGAAGATAGGCTAGATGAGACTTGATATAAGGAAGAACTTTTCAGTCCAGTTGAACACTGGGGCAGGACTCGGCAGGAAGAGATTCATTCATTCAATCATATTTATTGAGCGCTTACTGTGTGCAGAGCACTGTACTAAGTGCTTGGGAAGTACAAGTCAGCAACATATAGAGACAGTCCCTCCCCAACAACAGGCTCACAGTCTAGAAGACATCTAGAAGAGATGTCCATTCCAGATTTCTACCGAGGCACTAACACTTTTTCAACATTTCCCCCAGTCCACCATCTCTGGGTACCAGGCAGGACTCCCTGGAGGCTTATACAGCTTTTGATTCCTCCCCACGGCTCTCTTGACAAAAATGCAGTCACTCATCAGTTACCTTAGTACTCCACGTATGTATTTATTTCCTCAACTACTTAAATTGTTTCCTCTTGGGTTATTTGTATTTTTCTCTTCTTCCTCCTTAGTGATTTAGTCCCATTTCTGTCTGCTGTGCTCTGTGCCCAGAATATCTGTGCAGTATGTCATCCTCCGTGAATGTGTGGGTGTGTGAATTTGTGTGGTTTATATGAGAGTGCGTCTGAGTGTGTCTGAATGTGTGTGTGTGTGTTTGTGTGTGTGTTAGGGTTTGGAGTTTTGTCTGTCTCCTGTCTCTGTCTCCCTGTGTATCTCCTGCTTAGCTCTTGTACCAGCAATAATAACAAGAAAGCACTTATAATGTGCCAAGCACTGGGGAAAGTACAAGAGAATCAGATGAGACTCAGACCCTGTCCTACACAGGGCTCAGACTCTAAGCGGTAGGGAGGGTGGGACACTTTTTCCCATTTTACAGTTGAGAAAGCCGAGGCTCAACTTCAAGGTGAATGATTTCATTCATTCACTCAATTGCATTTATTGAGCACCTCCTGTGTGCAGAGCACGGTTCTAAGCACTTGGGAGAGTACCCAATGACAATAAACAGACACATTCCCTGGCCACAGTGAGCTCACAGTCTAGAGGGGGAGACAGGCATTAATATAAATAAATAAATTACAGGTAAGTACATAAGTGTGTGGGGCTGGGAGTGGGGGATGAATAAAGGGAGCAAGTCAGGGTGACGCGGAAGGGGGTGGGAGAAGAGGAAAGGGGGGCTTAGTCAGGGAAGGCCTCTTGGAGGAGATGGGCCTTCAGTAAGGTTTTGAAATGGGGAGAGTAATTATCAGATTTGAGGAGGGAGGGAGTTCCAGGCTAGAGGCAAGACATGGGTTAGAGTCACTGGCAAGATAGATGAGATTTTATTTATTTATTTTATTTGTACATATCTATTCTATTTATTTTATTTTGTTAGTATGTTTGGTTTTGTTCTCTGTCTCCCCCTTTTAGACTGTGAGCCCACTGTTGGGTAGGGACTGTCTCTATATGTTGCCAATTTGTACTTCTCAAGCGCTTAGTACAGTGCTCTGCACGTAGTAAGCGCTCAATAAATACGATTGATGATGATGATGATGAGATAAAGATATAGTGAGAAAGTTAGCTTTAGAGGAGGGAAGTGTGCAGACTGGGTTGTATAGGAGAATAGTGAGGTGAGGTAGGAGGAGGCAAGGTGATTGAGTGCTTTAAAGCCAATGCTGAAGAGTTTCTGTTTGATGCGGAGGTGGATGGGCAACCCCTGGAGTTTCTTGAGGAGTGGGGAAAAGTGATTTGCCCAAGGTCACCCATCTGACAGGTGGCAGAGCCAGAACTAGAACCCAGGTCTCCCCGACATCCAGGCCTGTTCTCTTTTTCCTAGGATGCTCTCTCTTCACTTCTCTCTCACGCTCAGGGGCGGCTTGGGACATCCTGACCGTCATCGATCCTGTTCGATTGGCCTAATTCTTCAATTAAAGGATTGAGGTGAAAGCTTGTCAGCAAAGGGAGAGAACCACAGGGGTCTGGGAAAGGGAATTTCGCTTGTGGCTGGGAGAGAGGGCAGACAACAACCCTCATGGGTTTCCAGGCTGGGAGTTTAGCACTTAGTGGAGATGCTAGATGGGTGTGTCAAACCTGCTCACTGCAGTTTCCCTCCATTTAGGAACGCTCATTTCCCAACTTTTCTATTTCCCAGAGGAAACAAGAAATACTGTTCCCCAGTGTCTTCACTTGGAACCAAAAATGACCATAAATTTCAGGAAAAATAATAGACAGTAAAATTAGAACAGTACGTCTTGGAATAGCTTAATTGTTGGTATCACTCCTTGGCATACTTGGCTAGATGAATGGAATATTAAAAAAAGCAACCTTTTCTAGTCAACAATAATATAAATGATTTATGCATTTTCAGATGGCATGAAGATAACGAATCCATAACTTTAAATGGTACTTACTGATTCAAATTTTCTCTGGCCATTAATTTAATATTCTGCATTAGACCTCAATTAAAGGGATAAAAACAGGCATTCTCTCATTTGACTCCATTATTCTTTGGAATCAATCATCACAGAATTAGTTGCTTTTTCTGGGAGTAACCTATCAATAGTTTTTTTTTTGGTTAATCTTTAGCCAAAAAAAATCCCCCAAATCCCCCCCCAAATCCCCCCAAAAAAGTTGTCTTTCTTGTTTCCTTTATTCTTTTAATTTCATCTCAAAGTAACAAATAAGCATCGTTTTAATTAACACAAAGGTAGGAAGGAAGTCACCCCTTCTAGTCAGGCACTCAAACAACCACCTGAGCCTTTATGAGAAGCAGCGTGGCTCAATGGATAAAGCACGGGCTTCGGAGGTCAGAGGTCTTGGGTTCTAATCCCGACTCCACCGCTTGTCAGCTGTGTGACTTTGAGCAAGTTACTTAACTTCTCTTTGCCTCAGTTCCCTCAACTGTAAAATAGGGATTAAGACTGTGAGCCCCACGTGGGACAACCTGATCACCTTGTAATCCCCCCAGCGCTTTTTGAGTTAATTAGTTCATTAGCTTACTGAAGATTTACAATTCATTTAGTTCTCTAATTTTGGAACTGCCTACTTATAGTCTGTCATTTGTATCAGTTAGCTAAGCGTTCAGTGAGTAGCACTGCTTAATTGGTTGATTGGTTTTTGCCTATTGTATATTTGGAAGCTTGTTCATTCATTCATTCATTCATTCATTCAATCAATCATTCGTATTTACTGAGCACTTACTGTGTTCTCCTCTCACCCCTGCTATTTATTTATATTGATATCTATTTATGTCATCTATAGATATCTCTAATATAGATATCTATATTGATATCTATTTATATTGATATCTGTTTTCTTGTATTGATGTCTGCCTCCCCCCCCCCCGCCCCCGTAGACTGTGAGCTTGTTGTGGGCAGGGATTGTCCATCTTTATTGCTGTACTGTACTTTCCCAAGCACTTAATATAGTGCTCCGCACACAGTTAGCGCTCAATAAATATGATTAAATAAATGAATAAGAAGATAAGTTTCCTGGGGGCAGGATACCTGTCTCTTACTTCTGTGATACACTCCCAAATGTTCAGTGTTGTTCTCTGCCCACCTCAACCTCTTAGTACAGTGTTCTGCACATAGTAAGTGCATAGTACAGTGGTCTGTGCAATACAGAACTCTGTGCCCAGTAGGTGCTCAGTAAATGCTCTTCTTGATGGTGTTAATAAAACTTTTTATAGGCATGCCTATAGCACCTGAAATGGTTTTTCCCTTCAGCAGCCTCATCTCTGAACAAATGGAGTTCAGAATTAGCCCTATTTGTAAATATAGGTGCATTAATATCACTGTTATCAATGACCTCATTGTCCAAGGTGCTATCGAGCAGTGGGAAGAAGACATTGGCATTACGATTATTGTTCGTAGTATTTGTTGAGTGCTTACTTATGTGACAGACACTATACTAAGCATTGAGGTAGACACAAGCTAATCAGGTTGGACACCATCCTTGTCCCACTGGGGATTCAGAGTCTTAATCCCCATTTGAGGATGATCCTCATAATAATAATAATAATGATGATGATGGCATTTATTAAGCACTTACTATGTGCAAAGCGCTGTTCTAAGCGCTGGGGAGTTTACAAGGTGATCAGGTTGTCCCACAGGGGGCTCACAGTCTTAATACCCATTTTACAGATGAGGTAACTGAGGCCTAGAAATGAAGTGTTTTGCCCAAAGTCACACACCTGACAGGTGGTGGAGCCGGGATTTGAACCCATGACCTCTGACTCCAAAGCCTGCTGTCTTTCCACTGAGCCACTGAGGCTCAGAGAAGTGAAGTGATTTTCCCAGGGTCACCCAGCAGATGAGTGGAGGACCCGGGATCAGAACCCAGGTCCTTCTGACCCCCAGGCACAGGCTGTAACCACTAGGCTACACTTCTTCTAAATTATTAATTTGGCTATACTTACAGGCCCATAAGGCCAGACACACAGCAAAAGAGATGGAGACAGAGAGAGAGAGAGACAGGGACAAGGACAGAGAGACAAGCCAATTTAGTGGTGATATATCTTTAAATTATATATTATAAATTACTTATTTATTCAGATTAATGTCTGTCTCCCCCTCTAGACTGTAAACTCGGTGTGGGCAAGGAACGTGTCTGCTAATACTGTTGTACTGTGCTTTCCTAAGCGCTTAGTACAGTGCTCTGCACAGAGTAAGTGCTCAATAAATATGGTTGATTGCTTGATCATTCTTAATTGGGTACTCCATTACTGCTTCCAATCGCCTGACAGGATTACATTCAATGCCCCCTGCTAGTCCCCTGATGAAAGGCTGCCTGATGTGTTTTGTTCTTATTTTTGTTTTATTTTAACAGCATTTGTTAAATGCTCACTATGTACCAGCGGGGTAGAAACAAAGCTAATCAGGTTAAACATAATCCATGTCCCTCATGGGGCTCACAGTCTTAATCCCC
The DNA here is from genome assembly GCF_015852505.1 of Tachyglossus aculeatus. Classification (NCBI taxonomy): domain Eukaryota; kingdom Metazoa; phylum Chordata; class Mammalia; order Monotremata; family Tachyglossidae; genus Tachyglossus; species Tachyglossus aculeatus. The sequence goes on from NC_052074.1 coordinate 60,711,513, forward strand.
TTTTACAGATGAAGGAACTGAGGCCCAGAGAAGTGATTTATCCAAGGTCACACAAGTAGTGGAGCCGGGATTAGAAACCAAGTCCTTCCTGTCTCCCAGGCCTGTGCTCTATTCACTAGTCATTTTTTCACACTAAAGGCTTTAAGGGTCCCATCCAAATAATAATAATGATAATAATATTATTTGTCAAGTGCTTACTACGTGCCAAGCATTCTACTAAGTGCTGGGGTAGATGCAAGATAATCAGGTTCCATGCGGTGCCCAAGGTCTTACTAGAAGGGAGGTGTTGAAATCCCCATTTTGCAGATGAGGTAACTGAGGCACTGAGAAGTGAAGTGACTTGCTGAAGGTCACACAGAAGACACGTGGCAGTGGGAACCCAGGTCCTCTGATTCCCAGACCTGTGCTTAATCAATGCTTGGAACGGGTGCTTTGCACATAGTAAGCGCTTAATAAATGCCATCATCATCATCAGCATTTGGCTATGCTGCTTCTGTAGACCCTGAATTAGATGGGAACTTCTGGTGGCAGTCAGTACTTGAAATTCTTGCATTTACTTATTCCTTTGCTTTGCTGTTTCACTTGTTTTTCCTACTTTTTTTGAAAAAGATACACAGAGACATAATGTACCGATAGAGGAGAACTCCACGGAGCAAGACATACAATGCAAAAAATTCTGCCGCCAAGATCTCTAGGCAAAAGGGAGTTTAGATAGGTTGAATGTTTGCATACACAGTGTAACCATATTAATGGAACTCCGCACATAGAAGGGTACTGGGGAGCTGTTCTGGGTGAGTGAAAAATGAAATTTTTTTTTCCCATATTTGGTAAACTGAATGATCCTGGGAGGACAGTTCTCATGGAGGTGGGAGATAAACGGGAATTAATTTGAATATCATTGCAGGGTAAAGGAAACTGTCATGGTGTATCCAGCCTTTTTCGATGTGCAGCAACAAATTCAGATTTCCAATGAAACACCTTCCCCAAATTAAATCTCTTTGAAATAACTGGGTGAAACCAGAAAGCAGTGGTCAGTGCTAATGAACGTGACTGTTCCAGAATGTGGATGGTATCTGTGAGCAAGATCCAGTAACTACTGGTTCATCTGTGACCTGATGTAAAGGGCACGGGGGCTGGGAGTCAGGAGACCTGGGTTCGGATCCTGGCTGAGTGGCTTCTCTGCTGTGTGACCTTGGGCAAATGACTTAGCTTCTCTGTGCTTCAATTTCCTCATCTGTTAAATGGGGATTAAGACTGTGAGCCCCACGTGGGACAACCTGATCACCTTGTATCCCCCCCCAGCGCTTAGAACAGTGCTTTGCACATAGTAAGCACTTAACAAATGCCATCATTATTATTATTATTATTATTATAGTAAGCACTTAACACATACTATCATAGTTACTATTATTATTATTTGCCCTGTAAAGTCTAATCCACCCAGGTCCATGGTATCTATGGGAATAGTTATTCTTTGATAGTCTCTTGGATTTCATCTTTCCAGTAATTTTTGAATACAATTAATTCCCCACCTGGAAAAAATTATGTCCCAAATGACAAACTCTCAAGAGGGTTATTGATCAGAGTGACCACTAGACACAGATCATAAAATTCAAGTTCCTCTCAGAATTTTGAACTCCTTTGTCTCTAGTTTTCCTCTAAAAATCTGACATTTTTCCAAGTGCAAACATCCCCAAAACTTACCTCTCTTTTGACATGTATCACGTCAATAACAAAGAGTGCTCAACCAATCTTAAGCTGCAGACTGTAAGCTCCTTATGGGCAGGGAATGTGTCTACCAACTCTACATATATTGTACTCTCCCAAATGTTTAGTACAGTGCTCTGCAGACAGTAAGTGCTCAATAAATACGATTGACTGATTGACTCATGGAAGAAGTGTGGGTATTTGGTATATAATGAATAAAATAGTTATCATTTCAAAGATTGGATCTTTACGAATCAGCAACAAGTAGACATAAACACCAGAAAAATAAGCTCTTGGGGAAATATGTCATGCCATCAAGATAAAAATTTCAGAAGAAATCTCTTTTTCTCATTTGAATTTTCTCCACTGATCAAGTTCACTCTGCTGCCTGGATCATTTTTCTACAAAAATGTTCAGGCCATGTTTCCTCATATACCTGTATATATGTGTATATGTTTGTACATATTTATTACTCTATTTTACTTGTACATATTTATTAAATTTACTTTAGTTTGTTAATATGTTTTGTTTTGTTGTCTGTCTCCCCCTTCTAGACTGTGAGCCCTCTGTTGGGTAGGGACCGTCTCTATATGTTGCCAACTTGTACTTCCCAAGTGCTTAGTACAGTGCTCTGCACACAGTAAGCGCTCAATAAATACGATTGAATGAATGAATGAGGTAACTGAGGTACAAACAAGTTAAATGACTTATTCTAGGTCACAGAACAGACATGTGGTGGAGCTGGCATTAGAAATCAGGTCCTCTGTCTCCCAGGGTTTGCTCTCTCCACTAGACAACACTGCTCCTCTGATTGATATACATTATATGCTGGAAATGGGATGGTTTCTAATCTCAAATAGGTAGATTCTGGCTTTTCCTGAGAAAATGGAGAATGAGTCGAGGATGGGAGATCAGCTCAGAATAAGTTGGGGTAGATTTACGGCCCAAAAACCTGGTTTTGAATGCAAAAATGGCATTAGAGTTTTTGAACAGGCCATGTGAAATTATTTTACCAGTGCATCTGTCTGAAGAATGCACATAAATGAGTCAAGAGCATATGGATTTAATTTTTCTTAAAATATACTAGCATTTTAAGAATTAAGAAGAGTTTGGCAAAGTGTATTTTGTATTTTTCTTAGCTCAGCATGTTTTGGAAAAAAAACTTCAAGATGTTTAAGTAGCTACAACACCCAACAAATGTTGATCATTTTCACCCATGTAGCTTGGGCTCTCTCTCTGTAGAAAATCTGTGCACCCTAAATATCTACTCAGCACCCACTAAGAATTGATTCTCCAAGCTGCCTGCTGAAGGTGGTATTGTCACGATTATGGCATGGCCATGGCAATAAGAGAAGCATTATGGCCAATTAGGTAGAGCTTGGGCCTGCGAGTCAGAAGGACCTGGCTTCTTATCCCAGCTCTGCCACTTGTCTACTATGTGGCCTTGGGCAAGTCACTTATCTTTTCTGCACCTTAGTTACCTCATCTGTATAAATGGGGTTAAGAGTGTGAGTCCCATGTAGGGCACGGACTGTGTCAAACCTGCTTAACTTTACCTACTTCAGTCCTTAGAACAGTGCTTGGCACATAGTAAGCACTTAACAAGCACCATTATTATGTTATAATTATTATTATTAATGATTTCAGAGCCAACCCAAACCATGGAAGACCGGAATGACCCCCAAATGCGCATAGTAACTTATCACTTTGCTCCAAATAATTGTACCATTTTTAATGAATTGTCTAATGACATTTTATATTCATTCATTCATTTAATCGTATTTATTGAGCGCTTACTGTGTGCAGAACACTGAACTAAGCACTTGGGAAGTACAAATCGGCAACATGTAGAGATGGTCCCTACCCAACAACGGGTCCACAGTCTAGAGGGGGGAGACAGACAACAAAACAAGTAGGTGTCAATATCATCAGAATAAATAGAATTATAGCTACATACACATCATTAGTAAAATAGAGTAATAAATATGTACAAATAAAATAGAATAATAAATAAGTACAAATATATACAAGTGCTGTGGGCAGGGGAAGGGGGAGGGTTGGGGGGCGATGGGAAGGGGAGGAGAGGAAAAAGGGGGGCTCAGTCTGGGAAGGCCTTCTGGAGGAGGTGAGCTCTCAGTAGGGCTTTGAAGGGAGGAAGAGAGCTAGTTTGGCGGATGTGTGGAGGGAGGGTATTCCAGGACAGGGGAAAGAAGGGGGCCGGGGGTCAACGGTGAGACAGGAGAGAACGAGGCACAGTGAGGAGGTTAGTGGCAGATGAGCGGAGGGCACGGGCAGGGCTGGAGAAGGAGAGAAGGGAGGTGAGGTAGGAGGGGGTGAGGTGATGGACAGCCTTGAAGCCAAGAGTGAGGAGTTTTTGCTTGATTCGAAGGTTGATAGGCTTAAGGACTTTATAAGAACTTTAGAGTAAGGATCCCAGATGGCTAAGGACCAACTAGAATGTATAGTAGATAAAACAATAAAAGCCCCATAAAATATGTTTTGAGTAAACAGAAGTCAGTGAGATGATCTAAGGCCTGGTGTGCGAAATCCGGTTACACTGTGTTTGTGAGTAACTCGGCCGCAGCAAATCCGAAACTCATTCAGGCATTGCAGTGGGATAGGAGAAATAAATTAAAATAATCTAATCTAGAAAGTGTAAAATCACAAAACAAGCTATCTCTTTCCGACACAGGAAAAATTATGCTTTTCCCTTTATTTATATGCACGGCCATTGAGGAAAAAGGGAAATGCAAAACAAATTATTTCTCTCGTCCGTTTTTAATTTCAAAATTGAAATTCTATGTAATTATTTCCATTTCAAAAATATTTGTGGAAGAGATGTTATGCATTAAAAACCAGTTGTTTTCACTGTGACGGTTTGTTGTTTCTCAGCTCTTGAAAGTTTAATGCCGCACATAGCTGTGTAATTCCACTGGACAGTTTAATTTCCAGAGAATGTGTGCACATCAGTAAAAGCCTCAAAGTGAAATGAATATGCTGTAAATATTCAGCAATTTTATAGTTCTCTAAGATTCATGTCATCTAGCATTTCTGCAGCATTTTATTTAGCACAGCTCAATGAAAAACAGCCTTATTCATTCCTGTCTTTGTATTGTCTCCAAACAAAGGTGACGGGTGTTGGACACCAACCTAAGTGCAAGATGCGCTTCCATCTATGAGAATTACAAATTATGATTTGTGTCATCCAAATTTTCCCGGTAATTGACCTAACCCGTCAAACACTCCAAGACCAAAGTACTCGTGGTTACCCTTGACATGCCAAGACCTAAATCCAACATTCCTTATCGTTCACCCAACCAAAACCTGTAAGACCAATTGCTACTTCCAAGGAGAACTGTAAAGTAAAATCTTCCGATAATAGTGTTTCCTGATAAATGTACCCATTTTATGTGTTGGAATTGAATTAGAGGATTCATTGTTCAACAGGATTGCCAAAGAGTTTAAGAGGCCAAGCTTTATTGTAGTAATCTTCCTACTATGCATCCTTTCTCTAAGGGATTGAATGCAAAGAGCTGCCTGGGGCTGAATCTAGACATTATAAAAGGAAGGAGCAATGAAGTTTTGATTTATTGAGCCTGGAAATAACATCTCTCAACTTTTTAGGCTAAAAATAAAAAAATCTGTGATTTCTTCTTTTGTTATTCTCTTGGTTCCTAAGCATTCAATAGGCCATAGTGGCTGTTTGGTTTTCTTATTATTTGGGATTATTTGGAAATTTGTGCCTTGGACTTAGTATGTTGTCTAGGAAATAGGCGGAAATCAAGATTTCTTATTTAAAAAAAGATAAGGAGAGGTCTATAAAATGACATCAGAGAGCTATTCCAATCAAAACTCCACCTTCCAAGCTAGAACAAAATTGACAGTGAAGATATCTTCTTTTCCAGTCTGCAAGAGCAGTAATAATGAGTAGTAGCTTTAATGTTATTTATTGCACACCTACAGAATACCACCCATGCTACTATGTGCTTAGAAATGCAATAGATGTACAATGCACATTCCCTGCCCACAGGGAATTTATATTCTGAAGGGGATGAGGGACATGCAAATATTCACAAGCAGTAGAAACAGAATAAATGAACTGAATGGTCAATCAAAGATACGTATATATACGTATATATACGAGTGCTAAGGAGAAGCAGCATGGCAATAAAGCACGAGCCTGAGAGTAGGAATGTCTTGGGTTCTAATCCCAGCTTCGCCACTTGTCTGCTGTGCGACCCTGGGCAAGTCACGTCAAATCTCTGTGCCTCGGCTGCCTCATCTGTAAAATGGGGATGGTGACTGTGAGCCCCACGTGGGATAGGGACTGTGTCCAATCTGATTTCTTTGTATCCACCCCTGAGCTTAGTACACTGCCTGTCACTTAATAAGCACTCAACAAATACCATTATAATTATTATTATAAATAAATATCTAAATTAATTTAGAATGTGCATTGCACGTCTGTTGTATTTCTAAGTACATAGTAGTGTGGGTGGTATTCTGTAGGTGTGCAATTAATTAAGTATTAATTAAAGAGACAGTTGAAGGGTTGTTAAGATTTGGAGTACTAATTGCTAGTAGGGGAAATTTATTAGAGGGCCTGGGTTTTTAGGAGGCGGGGAAGGGTTGAGATCTGGTGGATTTGAGGGGGAAAGGCATTTCAGACCCTGGGAACTATGTTGAGTAAGGGGTCAGAAGGAGTGCTCTGTCCCTAGGAAGCGTTTAGTAAATACCATTTATTGGTTGAACGCAGGGTATAGTCAGGAGGTGAACTTGGGAGATGTAAAGATTGCAAGCGAGGAAGTAGTGAGTGACTAGAGCCAATAGGTTAGGTGGAGAGACTTAATAATAATCATGATGATGGTATTTGTTAAGTGCTTACTATGTGCCAGGCACTGTACTAAGCGCTGATGATAATATTTGTGGTAAGTGTTAAGCACTTACTATGTGCCAGGCACTGCACTAAGCACTGGGGTGGATACAAGCCAGTCGGGTTGGACACAGCCCCCGTTCCCCATGGGGCTCATCGCCTTAATCCCCACTTTACAGATGAGGTAACTGAGGCCCAGAGAAGTGAAGTGACTTGCCTAAGGCCACACAGTGTGCATGTGGTGGAGCTGGGATTAGAACCCATGACCTTCAGGCTCCAAGGCCTATGCTCTATCCACTATACCATGCTGCTTCTCTGACCTGGAGGAGAGACTCAAAACCAATAGTAAAGAGTTTTTTCTTAAACTGGAAAGAATTGGGCAACCACTAAAGGGTTTTGAAGAGAGGGGAGGCATGTATTAGGAAGAGGACCCAAACAGCAGCACAGATTGAAGGTGGAGGAGAGGCTGGAGGTAGGGAGACCAAGGTGGAGGCCAGTGAGATAATCCAGGAGTGATACAATAGTCCAAGACTGGAGCTATTCTCTGAGATCACAGTGGAAAATTGTCAAGAGATTGAATGCTCCACTCCATCAGTGGACACATGAAGGAGCAGGGAATGGGGGAAGCAATTTTTTTATAGTATTTGTTAAACACTGTACCAAGGCACTGTACTAAGTGCTGGGGTAGATATGAAATATTCAGGTTGGATAAATCAAAACTTCTTTGTTCCTTTCTTTTATAATGTCTAGAGTCAGCCCCAGGCAGTTCCTTACATTCAATCCTCTAGAGGAAGGACGCGTAGTAGGAAGATTACTACAGTAAAGCTGGGCCTCTGAAACTCTTTGGCAATCCTGTTGAGTCTTCTAATTCAATTCCAACACCTATAAAATGGGTACATTTATCAGGAAACACTATTATCAGGAGAATTTACGTTGCAGTTCTCCTTGGAAGTAACAATTGGTCCTACACGTTTTTGGCTGGGTGAACGATGTAAAATCGGGATTAAGATTGTCCCGCAGCGGGCTCACAATCTTAATCCCAATTTTACAGATGAGGTAAGTGGAAGAAAAAGAAGTGAAGTGCCTTGCCCAAAGTCACACAGCAGATAGGTGGCGGAGCCGGGTTTAGAATCCAGATAAAAATAATAATAATAGTAGTATTTGTTAAGTGCTTACTGTGTCAAGCACTGTTCTAAGCGCTGGGATAGATACAAGGTAATCAGGTCAGACACAATCCCTGTCTCACAAGGGGCTCACAGTCTTAATCACCTCTGACACTCAGACCCATGAAATTTCCCCTAGATCTTGCTGTTTATCAATTTCACTTGCAGAGGGATCTCGATATTACCCTTGTATTTTATGGATCTTGAATCTTTTGAAATATGACAAGAGTTTTTCTTAGTCCGATTGAATTGTCAAAATTAGATAATTTAGTAGTCTTTGAAAAAAAACAAAGAACGAGCTCTGGCAAAACAAAAATCAAAGGAGGCAAGATTGAAAGTGGATCATGTTTAGAAGAATTACTCTGATTAAAAAGCAAAAAAAAACCCACTTTGTATCCAGATAATTTCTGCGTCAGGGAAGGCGTCATAATCTTATCTAATTACAGTAATCAAAGTGTAGCCACAAATCTAAGAAAATAAATAACGCTGGTACAGAGCTATATTACCTAGCCAAAGGAGCTTTTCATGTTATGAAAGCTGTTTAACTGATGCTTGTAAATGTCCTTTAATTAGATCTATTAGACAGTTTTATTTAGTTCAGGTCTTTTTCTGTTCAGTTTCTAATTGTGCTCTTTTCTCTCTCCCCCACCCCATAACCCTCCACCCCCAAAGCAAATGGCTCAATTGCCAGAGGTGGGGTAACAATAGATATTAGTAATAGGAAATCCACAGAAGGTCAAAGGTTTGGAAGAATATCCATGGTATTGTCAATACCTAGCCATAGGAGGGATAAATGCAAATGGAGATGAGCCATTACATCGCAAGCTGATGCATCTTTCGAGTAGATTACCCTCTCTGTTCATCCTGCCGTGAGTCATTCTTTGAGTGAATTTGTCAGGGTGTCTTCCTTCCTTCCAATTTTTTCCTTCAGAAGAGCAACTCATTTCCTGTATTCCCATCCACCCCCCCACAATGAAAGACTTTATTTCCTTGACTCTCTGATTCTCTTTAATAGCAGCCGGCTACAATCATCATCAAAGAACACAATGGTCTATCTGTGTAGATAATGCTCACTCTACTATAGTGAAGTAACATCATCCCGATTTAATGAGGGAATAATTGCACATTCATCACCTAGCCGATGATATGAATATGGAATTTATTACCTCAGGAAGTTAGTGCAGGCTGTAAATATTAGTAGGTTCAAGAAGACTTTGGATACGTTCAGGAACATGAGATCCATAATGGGTTATTAGAAAAGTTACGGATGTTGGATGGTACAATTATTACCTTGAAGAAAAATATCAAGGAGGGGAAACTATCAGTTTATTCAAGCATTCTTTCCAGACATGCTTAGAAATAGAACATTGGAAATAAGAATAAGAATAGACCAGGAGCCCCAAGAGGGGCAGGAACTGTGTCCCACCTGATGACCCTGTATTTACCCATGCGCTTAGATTAGCGCTAAACTCATAGTGCTTAAAACAATACCGTAATATAGGTAGGTAGACACCATTGATCTAATCCACTATCACTTTTTTAACTTTTAAAGTGCATTTCATAACTTATTACCTGATTATAAGAACAAGTGATCATTTATCTGGCTGATTGAATCTGTTTACTTGCTCCTTTCTGTCCGAAAAAAGTAGGGGAATCTGTTGCAGATGATAAAATTTATCTACAAGGGGCAAATTTAGTCATTTGGTCAATATTTCATCTTTTTACTGCTCTTTTGGGGTATTTTGTGACTTGGTGGAGACTGAACTTGTTATTTATGAATTTATTTATATATGTATGTATGTATGTATGTTTGCAAACAGAAATCCCCAAACTTCCTGCGATGTTCCCCCCCCCTAAAAAAAAAACCCTCCATGACGAGTGTTCAAAAATTTCACTTGAAACGGCCAGTGGAATAAATCTCATAAAGATCTTTATGTCTTGAAGCTCTCTTTAAGTCCAGCTGAGAATCTGAAATTCTATTATTTACCATTAAATTGCAAGCAGTAATATTTATGGAAGAAGGATTCAATCCATTTTTATTTTGTTCTAGGTTCTATCCTGTCTGGACACACTTATGTGGAGATAGGGATAGAAAGGTTTAAAATAAGTGAGGTTAAGTAAGATAAATATAGGTTTATAATTGATGATTTCTTCATGTCAATCGGTGGTATTTATTGAATGCTATATTCAGAGCACTGTGCTAAGCACTAGGGAGAGTGCAATACAACAGAATTAGAAGATATGTTCCCTGCCCATAACCAGCTTTTGGTTATGGCTTTAAAGATAAAGACAGATACATGCCAAGTGTATGCCTTATATTCCCAGTTTCATGATCTAACAGCATTTATTAAGCACTTAATAAATGCCATTATTATTATTATTATTATTATTTATTAAGTACTCACTGTGTGCAATGCACTGTACTAGGAAGTTGAGGAGCATGATACAGAAGAAAAATATGTAATTTCTGTCCTTAAGGTACAGTCTCAATGTTTTATTTGTTTTTTGTTTTTATGGCATTTGTGGTTTATTTATGGTTTTATGGATTTTATGGTATTTGTTAGGCATTTACTATGTGCCAGGCACTGTTCCAAGCCCTGGAGGAATAAAAGGTAATCAGGTTGGACACAGTCCCTGTCCCACATGGGGCTCACGGTCTTAATCCTCATTTTACAGATGAGGTAACTGAGGCACAGAGGAATGAAGTGACTTGGCCTTGGTCACCCAGCAGGCAAGTGGCAGAGGCAGGATTAGAACCCAGGTCCTCTGGCTCCCAGGCCCACGCTCTATCCATATTTATTTTCCTGGCATTTTTAGAGATAGTAATTCATATACTCTCTAGGTTAATAACATAGATCCATTTATTCCTCTTTGCATCTTTTGGCCTCTATCAAATATATTTATGATTCTTGCCCCTACATTCACTACTTGTGAATTATTTTTTATGGTATTTGTTAAGCACTTATTATGTTCCAGGCACTGTACTAAGTGTGGGATTAGATTGTTTTTTATTGGCATTAGTTAAGCACTTAGTATGTACCAGGTACAATAATAAACTCCAGGTATGTACAATCTAATCAAATTGGACACAATCCCTGCCCTATATGGGGCTCAAAGTCTTAATCCCAATTTTACAGATGAGGTAACTGAGGCAAAGAGAAGTCAAATGACTTGCTCAGGGTCACACAGGCAGAACATACCTGTCAGTCCTCCCAATTAGCTTTAAAGCTCCCTGAGGACAGGACCCGTGTTTTTTACATCTGCCAGACTCCTCCAAGAGCTTAGTGTCTAGCATAAAAAAGGCAATCAATAAGTACAACCGATGAAGATGATCAGAGAGGTGATGATAAACAGCAGCAACAGTAATAGTAGTAGTAGTCATAGCACTAGTAGTAGCAGTAGCGGTAGTAGTAGTAATATATATTAATTGTAGTTTTCAAGTGCTTAGTACAGTGCTCTTCACGCAGTAAGTGCTCAATAAATATGATTGAATGAATGAATAGCATATGGACAGCATACCCCCTGAAGGCAATGCCCTGAATTAAGCTCTTGGGAAAGTGCCCAAGCCCACGGAATGTTTCTCGCTCACACGGGGCTTAAAAATCACTCAATCTATCAATCAATCAGTGGTATTCATTGAGCACTGATTCTGTGCTAAGCAATGTATTAGACACTTAGGTAAGTGCAATATAGTTGGTAGACAAAATCTATGCCCTAAAGTTGCTTTCTTTCAAATGAGGGAAACAGACATTTGAGCCCATTGTTGGATAGGGACCGTCTCCATATGTTGCCAAATTGTATTTCCCAAGAGCTTAGTACAGTGCTCTGCACACAGTAAGCACTCAATAAATATGATTGAATAAATGAATGAATAAATTTGAGGTAAGAGAAGCCACCAAGCCCAAGGATAGAACCCAGTATAGGGATTTGAAGAGTAATAATAATAATAATTATGGTATTTGTTAAGGCACTTACCATGTGCCTGGCACTGTACTAAGCACTGAATATGGAACGAAGGCCTCTAGATTGTAAACTCATTGTGGGCAGGGACTAGGTCTGTTTATTGTTATACTTTACTCTCCCAGCGCTTAGTACAAAGCTCTGCACACCGTAAGCACTCGATAAGATTGAATGAAAATGCAATTAAATGAGTTCAGGAAGTGAATAAATATTAGGAAACCTAAATCGATAGGGACATAAGTGGTACGGATGTTGTAAATGCATAAAGGATGAGTTGGCTATTGGGATAACACAACCTGGGGGAAAGAAATTCATCAAGGAATATCTCTCAAAGGAAGCGGGGTTTCTGGAGGGCTTTGAAACTGGTTAAAGACGGCAAATTTAAAGCAAACATTCCAATATTTCCTGAAGTTCCGCAGCCACGTTGTGGGAAATGGGGATTACCTCCTACATGGGGTGTTTTTCAGACAGCTGTAAAAGAGGGGGAAGATGACTGGGTTTGACAGAGCTGAGTGGAAAGGGTTTCTCAGGCAAGGAGAGATCTGTTCCCTTTTTTTCTCTCCTGCTTGAATATGTTAATAAAGTCTCTTTTTCTGGAACTCAAACAACCTGTTTTCCCAGTGGGAAGAATACTGCCTAGACATGATTATTGTGCTAATTCCCACACTTTCCTTTCGATTTCATTGCAAATATGTTTGCTTTAGAGTGTATTTCTTGCATCTCAAAGTGGTTATGAGATGAGTAAAATTTTCAAATGTAGTCAAATCAACAACATCACCAATTTGAGATCACTACATTCTTGGTGGTGAGCATTTGAAGGTCATTAACATAACAAGATCGGATAATAAATTGCTTTCGCAGGTCACAGATTTCTGCTGCTAGGAATTTCCCGAGATCTTTTTTTTTCTATTTTAAGTTGGTACCGTGCTCTTAAAACAGCAATTCAGTCAGCGCAACTGAAATGAGAGCGCCCCGAAGCCCCCATATGTTATCATTTTATTTCTATTCTGAAACATTATCGTTTAGAAAGCCTCCAAGTACTTAGTGGCCAATTTGGAAAGACTATATCCTAGGCAATGTAAATACAGTCATTGTCATTTAACAAGGATTTGTCTTTCTGTAGCAGTTGACAAATCACAGCTGAGCTGTTATATTTTGATATGGAGAAGAAAGTCATACCACCATATCTATTACCTCTATTATCTCTGTTTGACTGTCTTCCTCAATGATCAGTTTATTTGGGTTTCAGCTCTATTTTTCTGCCATTTGATTGACTCAGAGCTTGTCTCATTGCATCCCATAAGGCTGATTAAGATTTATCATGGATAGAATACTTATTTTATGCAAAAGACTGCGCGCCCATTGTTGGGTAGGGATTGTCTCTGTTGCCGAATTGTACTTTTCAAGCGCTTAATACAGTGCTCTGCACACAGCAAGTGCTCAATAAATCTGATTGAATGAATGAATTATAGAAGGCCTAGTTAACAATTATAATGTGCACTACAGTGGTATTTAAGGATAATTGAATATAAAATCTACTTTGTTTTCAACGTGCTATTTATGGAACCCCCAAGATGATGAATTTTTTATCAGTTCATCGATCTTATATTGTTGCCAGATTATTAATCAATGCTGATTAATATTATGAATAATACCAATTGATGGTATTTATTGAATGCTTGCTGTAGAATGTAATAGAGTTAGAAGACACAAGCCCTGCTCTGCAGTCTAGCAGGAGTGACAGATACAAAATAAATTAGATGCGAGAAGAGAATGGAAAGATGAGGATGCACTTAAATAGTAGAATATATGTCAAAATGAATAGACATCCGCCCGTTGTGGTTGTGAGTGTAGAGGGGGTACAACAGTGCTGATCAAGTAATTGATGGTATTTATTGAACTCATACTATGTGCAAAGGACTGTATTAAGCACTATAAAAGGCCTTCCCTGACTAAGCCCTCCTTTCCTCTTCTCCCCCTCCCTTCTGTGTCACCCTGAATTATTCTCTTTATTCATCCTCCCGTCCCATCCCCACAGCACATATGTACAGATCTCTGCAATTTATTTATTTGTATTGATATCTGTCTCCCCCCACTTTTAGACTCTAAGCTCATTGTGGGCAGGGAATATCACTGTTTATCATTGTATAGTACTTTCCCAATGGCTTAGTATAGAGCTCTGTACACAGTAAGGGCTCAATCAATACAACTGAGTGAATGAAGATATTTATAAAGCACTTTAAATCCTTTTTTTAATGATATCTGTTAAGTGCTTACGGTGTGTCAGGCACTGTACTAAGTGCTGGGGTAGATACAAGCTAATCAGGTTGGACACAATCCCTGTCCTACATAGGGCTCACAGTCTTAATCCCCATTATCCAGGTGAAGAGACAGAGGCACAGAGAGGTTAAGTGACTTGCCCAAAGTCAAACAGCAGACAAGTGGCAGAGCTGGGATTAGAACCCAGGTCCTTTGATCCCCAGGCCTGTCCTCTTTCCTTTAGGCCATGCTGCTTGTCCAGAGACTTTTCAGAGTCTGTTGTTTCTGTTCTTTTTAAACAGTAAAGATGAGGCTTGCTATACTGTAATATGGCTTAAAGCTGCCCAGCTATTTTAAGAGGAAATTCTATATTAGGGAATTCCACACTATTAACATCATCTTAATTTAAAGACCGTACATGAAGGTATAAGGAAAGCTGGCACATTTTCAATTGCATTTTCAGTATTACAGAAAACATATATCTGTCTATGAATGCACATCATGCACAGAATGGTCTTTTCAGATTCACATGAGCTTTTATGTGACTTTCCGCTGTCAGTGGTATTTGTGTGTGCGTATGTGTGTAAGAGAGAGAGAGAGAGAGAGAGATGTGTTTTCAAAGAAGATACCTCTGACAGTTATGTAAGGGTACAAGTGAATCTGAAAAAGCCAGTGCCACATTGTGCTCACAAAAAGACTACCACTTATATTGTCCTGTTTGATGTTTGCAGTGCCTAGAGGTGATGGTGCTTTAGCCTCCTTGTTTTTCCTGTTCCTTAAAAGGAATCTTTCCTTTCTTGTCCACTAGAAATTCCCTGAGGGAAGGAATCCTGTCTATTTGCCTTTATATTCTCCCAAACCCTTGGTAGAGGACACAGCACAGAATAAGCCCTCAATAAATACTCTTGATCGATGCACTGACTAGTGGCGGTATGCTGATCATTGATTCCCAGTTTTATTACTCGAGGTTTTGTTCTAACGTGTCTTTGAAATTCTTCCTCCAATCCTTGGTTTCTGGCATTACTGCTGTTCCATACTACTAGGACATATCACAGAATCTGTAATAAAAATAAGTCGATCAATCATTTGTATCTACTGAGCGATTACTGTGTGCAGAGCGCTGGACTAAACATTTGGGAGCGCACAATATAGTAGAATTGGTAGACACGTTCCCTGCCCACAAAGTGCTTAGAGTCTAGAGGGGTAATCAGACATTAATGGAAATACACAAATTATGGATAAATTCTGTGGGGCTGAGGGTGGGGTGAATAAGGGGTACAATTCCAAGTACAGTACAGATTAACCTAACAAATTCAAAGGAATCAGAGGAAAAATGGCCCTGCAATTCCTATTTACAAATTCTCATGGTATCTCAGAATCTTCCCAAATCTGTCCCAGATCTTCCCTGGAGGCATGTTACAAACCAACAACCCTATCCTTGTCTCTGAGGCAAAAAGTACTTTCCTTCCAACATTAGCCCATACCCCCATACAGGAAAAGGAGCAATGAAGAGAAAAAAAACCGTATGAGGAACTGGGGAGGTTCAGCACAGACAAACAGCATGGTTTAGTGGACAGAGCTTGGGCCGCGGAGTCAAAAGGACCTGGGTTCTAATCCTGGTTCCACCACGTATCTGTTGTGTGACCTTGGGCAAGTCACTTAACTTCTCTGGACCTCGGTTACCTCCTCTGCAAACTGGGGATTGAAAGTGTGAGCTCCATATGGGACAGGGACTGCGTCCAACCCGATTAACTTGTATCTACTCCAGTGCTTAGAACAGTGCTTGATACAGAAGAAATGCTTGACAAGTACAATAATTATTAATTTTTATTAATTTTAGGGCTTAATATCTTTCAGTTCCTATTCCTTTCAGACAGCCCCTTCTCCATTTTCTTTCCTGGCTCCTGTTTTATTTTTTAGAACCAAGGTTTTTTGCTTTGTCCCCCATTATCTCCCGCTAATTTATTCCTGTGAGAAAACTCTAACTATCACATACCATTGTTTGTTTCTAGTTCAATTAACGCTGATCATCACAGACCTTGAAGAAAGGTCAAGCCTGAAATGGGCTGTGATTAGAGACACAGAGTTTTAAGGGACCTCAAGAGGAGATCTCTTCGAGCTAACCCAATCACTTAACCTCCAGCACATGAGTGCACAAAATGTTTTTCTGGTTCCTGAAGATCTTCAAGAGTGCAGATAACACAATCTTCCTCTGGGAAACAAGTTTTCAGAACACTTACTATAAAGAACATCCTCCTCATGCCTGCCAAATGCATATTTGCCGCAACTTAAGCCCGATTTATCTTATTCTTTCTTCTGAAGAAATGAATAAACACTGGGTATCACTCTCCTCCCCATGGTAATCTTTCATGTTGGCCAGAAAGCCAACATCCGGCCCCAGTCTTCTGTTCTCCATATTGAAATTTCAATTCCTTTAACCTTTCCTTGTAGCATCCATCTTCTATCCCTCTAATAATTGAGGTCCTCATCTCTGGGACTACTTGAAAAATGGAGAATCAGATCTAGTAGTCCTGCAGATTCAAAGGCGGTGGCACTGAGGGATGTCAATCAATTACCGTGTGCAGAGCACTATACTAAGCAATCGGGAAAGACAAGTACAACAGAATTGGTAGACACGTTCCCCACCCACAGAGTTACTTAACTGGGACAGGGACTGTATCCTGTCTGATTAACTTGTATCTACCCCAGCACTTAGAACACTGTTTGACACATAGTAACCGCTTAACAAATACCATTAAGAAAAAATAGGAGCTCATCGCCTACAGGGGAGGACATACATTATTATAAATAAATTAAGGATAGGAATGTAAGTGAGGTGGGAAGACTATCAAGTGCTCAAAGGGTACAGATTCAAGGGCAAGAGTGCAGCAGAAGGGAGAGGGAATAGGAGAAATGAGACTTAGTTGGGGAAGGCCCCTTGGAGGAGTTGTGACCTTAATAATAATGCTTTGAAGGTGAAGAAAATGTTTAGACTGTCAGATAAGAAGGGAAAAGGAGTTTTGGGCCAGAGGGAGGACGTGGGAAAGGGGTTGGCGGTGAGATAGGCAAGATCAAGGCACAGTGAACAAGCTGACACTAGAGGAGCGAAGTGTGCTTTAGTCAGTCATTTTTTCATATTTATTGAGCACTTAGTTGTGTGCAGAGCACTGTACCTAGCACTTTGGAGATTACAGTCTAACAATAAACAGACATACTCTCTGCCCACAATGAGCTTACAAACTAGAGGGGGAGACAGATATTAATGTAAATAAATAAATATCAGTAAATAAATTACAGATATGTACATAGCAGGTAGTCTGAGTTGAATGAATACTTAGTAAAGTACTTAGTACAGTGCTCTGGATACAGTGTGCTCTCAGGGATTGCCATTGACTGATTGAAAGAAGGACCAAAGAAGAGCAAGGGAGATTTTAAGAAGATTGAGCTTGATTTCAATTTTAATCAGTCAGTAGAATCATAAGTAAAGTTTGATCAATTTTATTAATAGAGTATACGTCCAAGTCATTAGGGTAAAATGAGGGAGGAGGCGGGGAGACGGGGGGTTGGAGGAGGGAGTTAAACATCTGAAACGGCTGGCATGGACAATGAGTTTTGGAGTCAATAAGGATGGAGAAGTATTGGCGATGGCGGAGGAGAGGGCAAATTTAAAGCAGATGAGAATGAATTTAAGATAGATGAGGTCATCCACGTGTCTGGATTTCTTCCAGTAGCTTGAGTACCCCAGTGGAGTAAGCAGACTCTGGAGGAGATCCAGGGCTGTGGGTTTGTGGTACAAGATCAGCTGAGAGACAGGAGCAAAGGAAAGGGTAGTGTTGAGGGCGTCAGTTTGTGTGTTAAGAGAAGGTAGTTTGTGTCTGAAAATTGCAGGGAGTCAAAAGATTGGAGGTCTCTGTAGGGGAATAGGACAGATTTGTGGAGAGTGGGTGTGTGGGAGAGAGAGTAGTTGAGGAAACTGGGGCCGGATAGAGAGATTTCAGGGTAGAGATTATATAGAGAGTTGAGATGATGAAACCGAGTGCGTGTCCAAGTTGGTGAGTGGGTGAGGTGGAGAGAAGCAGGAGGTCGGTGAAGTTGAGGAGTGATAGAAGGTGGGTGGTGGCAGAGTCAAAACTGAGCAGAAGGTTTGTTGTTTGCAACTTGTTATTTCTGTAGTTTTCACTTCTGCCTCTGAAAAGTCTCTGCTCCTTTCTTGAATGAAGTGAGCCATTCTGGTCTCTGACGATGACAGTAAGCTTCCTGCTTTCCTCTTTGACACTTTATTGCCCAAGTTCTTTAGTGCATCATTAAAACACTTGCAGTAGCACCTTGGAGGGACAGGAATCTTATAAATGTTGCTAACCTACATTAAACCTCTCAGTTGAAAAGTAAATTCCAAAGTGGCATTTCCATTTACTAAAGTACCAATAAAGCCCCAATCTCTATCCACTCATGTAAATTAGATTTAGTTTAGAAAAATGAAGTAGTATATTCCTTTCGGCAGATTACAGCAGGTGGATAAAGTGATAAGGACCCTAGGAAGACTATACCACTGAAGAAATTGAGGGAATTTTTAGAGGGAGTGCTCGTCTACAATTTCTTGTGTAATTTCTCCCTTTCCCCACACTGCTGTTTAAGTTGGATGTGAGAGAAAATCAACACTTGAGAATTTTTTTCCAGGAAGGAAAATTCTTTTGAATAAGATTGAACTGTTTCAGTATACTTTTCACCAGATTTGTGATGAGCTATATTTGCAGTTGTTTTGGAAACTCAAAAAAACAACTGGGCACGATTTTCAGTGAAGATGAACTTGAAGGGGAATTCCAGAAGTAGACCATGTTGGGGTAGTGTAGCTCTGTTTCTAGTATCTCTGGCCCAGCCAGAGTAAAGGTTTCACTCCTATAAGGTTTACAGCCATAAGAGCTTTTCATTAGGGTCTTGCCTCCTCAAACAATCAACCAAAGGTATTTATTGAGTGCTTACTGTGTGCAGAACATTGTATTTTGGGAGCTGTGTTTTGTGGTTATTATGTCG
Organism: Tachyglossus aculeatus; assembly: GCF_015852505.1. Taxonomy (NCBI): domain Eukaryota; kingdom Metazoa; phylum Chordata; class Mammalia; order Monotremata; family Tachyglossidae; genus Tachyglossus; species Tachyglossus aculeatus. Next base: position 60,730,506 of record NC_052074.1, read on the forward strand.
TTGTTCACCTTCAATAGACCTATTTGCTCTTTAATTCCCCAGCAAAGATCCTAGATTAATCATTGTCCTAGTGCAATTTTGTCCTTTTAATGCCTTCCAGTGGCAAAATCCCCTCCTAGAAATGATACTTCAGTTATTGATGAATAGGACTTTGAAACAACAAAATAGTTTTCCTAACCACTCCTTCTGGTCTTGCTCCAATTTTAACAAATTTTGGATAAGCTTTTGGACTACAGCTTCCAACATCTTTAAAAGGAAATCAAACCTGACTGCAACTTGTGTTCTTTGTTATCACTCTAGCTTACTTGATCCCAAGATATTTAAAACTAAGTCACTGTAAAGGAAAAATGGATTAAAACAATTATGGGTTCTACCTTTACTCCTTTTCATTCATTCATCCAATTGTATTTATTGAGTGCTTACTGTGTGCAGAGCACTGTACTAAGAGCTTGGGAAGTACAAGTTGGCAACGTATAGAGCTGGTCCCTACCCAACAGCTGGCTCACAGTTTAGAAGCTTTCTCTCACCTCCCGAAACTGCATCATTTCAAGATCCTGCAGGAACAAACTGCTCTCTGGAATGAATGGTAATGATAATAATTGTGGAATTTTTTTAAGTGCTTACTATTTGCCAAGCACTTTAGCACTGCCACAGATACAAGATAATAGTCAAGTCAGACATAGACTGGTCCCACATGGGGCTCCATCTCTTGCCTGCCGATGACCTTGGACACGTCACTTCACGTCTTTGTGAGTCAGTTCCCTCATCTGTAAAATGGGAATTAAGACTACAAGCCCCATTTGGGACAGGGACTGTGTCCAACTTGATTAGCTTGTATCTACTCCAGCATTTAGTACAGTGCCTGGCACATAGTATGTGCCTAACAAATATCATTTTTTAAAAAGGGAGAGAAAAAAAGCATTTACTCCCCTCTTTACAATCAATTAACCAATCAGTGGTATGCTCAGTGTTTAGAGATGAGGAAAATGAGGTACAGAGAAGCTAAGTGATTTGCCCAAGGTCGCATAGCAGGCAAGTGGCAGAGGCAGGATTAGAACCCAGGTCCTCTGTCTCCCAGGGCCATGATCTTTCCACTGGACCATGGTACTCTGAATAAGCTTGTAGGAATCAAGTATTTTGTTAAAACGCAAAACAAAGTGAAAGAAAATAACCGTGAAAAATCCTTTCCTATGGAGAATGAAATGCCTCATTAACCTAGATCATATAAACCAATACATCTTATATAAACCATGTCCAAGGTTTACCCATTGGCATTAACTGCCTCATATTCCTTCCAGTTGATGATGTTTTACAATTATTGCATTCTTTCTCCTTAGAGATCCCCATAATCCCTCCTGAATTTCACACTTTTCTGTGAATAATTCGATTCCTTTTTCACACTCTTCTTGAAGTCAGCCCTTTCCCAAAACATCAGTGTCTTCTGCATTGACACAAGGGGAAGAGATTGTGTCTACCCACTCAATTATATCCTACTCTCCTACGCACAGAGTACTGTGCTCTGTATACAGTAAGCACCCAGGGCTCTGCACCCATGGGGAGCCACTTGTCTGCTTTGTGACTTTGGGCAACCCCCTTAGTTTCTCTATGCCTCAGTTACCTTACCTGTAAAATGGGGATCAAGACTGCGTTCAATCTGATTAGCTTGCATCTATCCCGGCACTTAGTACAGTGTCTGCCATGCAGTACACACTTAGGAAATATAAAAAAAAACCCAAAACACCACCAGGGGATTTTTTTTTGATAGCATTTACTAAGCACTTACTATGTGCAAAGCACTGTTCTAAGCGCTGGGGAGGTTACAAGGTGATCAGGTTGTCCCACCGGGGGCTCACAGTCTTAATCCCCATTTTACAGATGAGGTAACTGAGGCCCAGAGAAGTGAAGTGACTTGCCCAGAGTCACACAGCTGACAATTGGCAGAGCCGGGATTTGAACCCATGACCTCTGACTCCAAAGCCCATGCTCTTTCCAACTTATATGTTGCCAACTTGTACTTCCCAAGCGCTTAGTACAGTGCTCTGCACACAGTAAGTGCTCAATAAATACAATTGATTGATTGATTTCCACTGAGCCACGCTGCTTCTCTACAGATTCTTGACAGCTGGTTATTTTTTTTGTTTTTTAATGGCATTTGTTAAGTGCTTACTATGTGCCACTGTTCTAAGTGCTGGGGTAGATACAAGGTAATCAGGTTGGATGGGGCTTTTCATTCATTCAATTGTATTTATTGAGCACTTACTGTGTGCAAAGCACTATACTAAGCTCATAGAGCTCACGGTCTTAATTGCCATATTACAGATGAAGTAACTGAGGCACATAAGGTAAGAGATTTATTCCAGGTCACACAGCAGACAAGTGGCAGATCCAGGATTAGAACCCAGGTCTTCTGACTCTCAGGCTCTTTCCACTAGGCCACACTGCTTCTCACTTTGTAACCCAAGACCGTGCCTGCTTCCCAAATGGAGCAGAAGCTCCTTGTCCTGTCCTCCTCATCCCGAAGCTACTCGGTGTGGAGCTGCATTCAGAAGGCACCAAGTACACGCTATGTACACACTCTGGGTACTGCACAGAGTTATGTGCTCCATAAACACTACTGATCGATCGATTGATATTGTGACATACCAGGAAAGCACAGCCTAGTAGCCTGTGAGTCGGAGGACCTAGATTCTAATCCCAACTCCACCATGTCTGCTGTGTAATTTTGGGCAAGTCACTTCACTTCCCTGTTCCTCCATCCCTCCACCTGTAAAATGAGAGTGAAGACTTTAACCCCCTGTGGGATGACAGGGACTGTGTCTAACCTGATTAGCTTGTATCTACCCCAGCACTTAGTACAGTGCCTGGCGCATAGTAAAGTGCTTAATAAATACCATTAGTTAAAAAAAATGCAATGCCTGTAGTCTCCCGGGGCAGGTTCTTTCATACATTCATTTCATTCATTCAATCATATTTATTGAGAGCTTACTGAGTGCAGAGCACTGTACTAAGCTCTTGGAAAGTACAATTTAACAACAGAGACAATCCCCACCCAACAACAGGCTCACGGCCTAGAAGGGGGGAGATAGTCTAGTCAGTCTAGAAGTGGGGAGATATGTGCAGATACTCTGCACATAGTGAGCGCTCAATAAGTACAATTGGCTCCTGAGAGACCCCATTGGCACCCCTGTCTTTGGGGTAGGGGCTTGGGGGTGGTATCCTGGCTGGAAAATGCTTCTTTTCCCCTCTTCCTCCCCCTTCCTTAAGAAATTACGGGACCTGAAAGTAACAAAGCGGGTGGAGCTGGGATTAAAACTCAGGTCTCCCAACTTTTAGCCCTGTGATTTTGCCAGTAGGCCACACTGCTTCTCCACTAGCAACACCTGGAATCCTCTTGACAGTAAGCTCATAGTGGGCAGGGAACATGTCTACCAACTCTTATATTGTACTCTCCCAACTGCTTATTAAATGGGTTTTGAGCACAGTTAGTACCCCAAAAATAGTATTGATTGATTAATTGGAACCAGCAGTCAGTTTCAGTGCACAGATTCTCAGCTCTCCACTGAAACCTCAGAGCAAACAGATTTCTTCTCCTCTGTTATGACTGAAACCATTCACTCATTCAATCATATTTATTGAGCACTTACTGTGTGAGGAGCACTGTACTAACAACTTGGGAGAGTACGATATAGCAATAAAATAGCAATACGTGCCCTTCACCAGTCCAAGAATTAAAATAGAATAAAGGAGATGCGAAATCTAACAAGAATTTGAATGGAAACGCTACCTCATTCCTTTATCTGCTAACAAGTACTATTTTAATCAGTGACACAATTGGAAAGAATACAAGAGATTGAAATGGAAATACACATCAGAATAAGGGACTACAAAGCCGGGCAGCCGTCCCTTATTATCTTGATTCATCTTTCCCACAAAGATTGGCTGAGAGAAGGAGACTCATCACATGTCTCAGATCAAAGGTCACAACTGAGCAGTCCATTTCTTTCAATCCCAATGTCAGAGAGGGAAGAGAGCTTGGTTCTTCAAAGGATGTCCCCCATTTCTGCTGGAAAATGTAATAAACCAGCCCCTTTGGCCACTGGGAAGAAATGGAGTATTCTTTCCTTTTTCAACAAAAATTCTGTTTGGATGTCTCAAATTCACACAACTCTTACCATACCCTGATTGGGAAGCAGCGTGGCTTGGTGGAAAGAGCACAGGCTTGGAAGTCAGAGGTCGTGGGCTCTAATCCCAGCTCTGCCATTTGTCAGCTGTGTGATTTTGGGCAAGTCACTTCACTTCTCTGTGCCTCAGTTACCTCATCTGTAAAACAGGGATTAAGACTGTGAGCCCCACGTGGGACAGCCTGATAACCTTGTATCTATCCCAGAGCTTAGAACAGTGCTCGGCACACAGTAAGCGCTTAAATACCATCATCATTATTATTATTGCTATAGTGCACAACAACAGCACAGTCTAACAGAGAGTTAGGAAGGAGACACGGTGAGGAGATCTTGGAAAGAACAGGGAGTGAAAGCTGAGCTGTCGGAGGAGGAAGAAAAGAGTGGACAGCTCCGGGAGAGTGAGCTGATGGAATGCCTAAAAAGCCAATGGTCAGGATTGAGAAAGAGAAAGAGAGAGAGAAAGAGAGGGAGAGAGAGAGAGAGAGAGAGAGAGAGAGAGAGAGAGATGTCTGCAGAGAGATGTTTTAGAAAGACATTTCAAGCAACAGAGTGAAGTATAAACAGTAAGTGGCTATTATCATTGTTATTATTTGGCAGAGCTGGATTAGAACCCAGGTCCTTCTAAGACCCAGGCCCATGCTCTATCCACTATGCCATGCTGCTTCTCTGCTTGGGGCTACAGTGCATCGTAAAGGAGCATTTATATATGTATATATGTTTGTACATATTTATTACTCTATTTATTTATTTATTTTGCTTATACATATCTATTCTATTTATTTTATTTTGTTAGTATGTTTGGTTTTGTTCTCTGTCTCCCCCTTTTAGACTGTGAGCCCACTGTTGGGTAGGGACTGTCTCTATATGTTGCCAATTTGTACTTCCCAAGCGCTTAGTACAGTGCTCTGCACATAGTAAGCGCTCAATAAATACGATTGATGATGATGATGATGATGATGGTCAATAAATACAATTGACTGACCGACTAAAGTCTCTGAGAGACAGAAAAACACTCTCAGATTCCAGTATCATCATCAATCGTATTTATTGAGTGCTTACTATGTGCAGAGCACTGTACTAAGCGCTTGGGCAGTACAAATTGGCAACATATAGAGACAGTCCCTACCCAACAGTGGGCTCACAGTCTAAAAGGGGAAGTATGAGCCCCAGACCTATTAGGTAACCCCTAGATTGTGAGTTCCATGGGGGGGCAGGGACTGCATTTAATTCCCACCTGTGTGTTTTCACTCAGCACTTAGTACATTGCTCTGCCCACAGTAAATGCTTAATAAATACTGTCAGTCATTCAGTAGTATTTATTGAGCACTTACTGTGTGCAGAGCTTTGTACTAATTCCTTGGGAGAGTAAAATATTACTATAAACAGACACATTCCCTGCCCACAAGGAGCTTATAGTCTAGAGGGGGAGGCAGAAAATAAGAGAAATAATGTCTATTAATGTCTATTATCCTCCACCTGGGAGGGAGGATGAATAAAGGGATCAAGTCGAGGTAATGTAGAAGGGCGTGGGAGAAGAGGAGAGGAAGGCTTAGACATTATTTTAAAAAACCAAACAAATATTGCTATCCCCCCTGGAAATGTAGGGGACAACACCTGAGAAATTCAGGAGCAATCAGTCAATTGTATTTGTTGAGCACTTACTGGGTGCAGAGTGCTACACTAAATGCTCAGGATGGTACAATGTAAGAGAGATGGCAGACACATTCTCTGCCAACAATCAAATACTGCAGGTTTCCCCTGAAGACACATCAGAAATGGCTGCTTCATTATAATTTTGTACAAACAATATCCCATTTAGCTCATTTGCATAATTAAGGCATATCATTCCAAGGATGAAAAAATGTAAAGGAGCTGTGGCTTCAATTACTAACAGGTTTTCAGAAACAGTTTATGAATCGTAGGCTGTAATCAAGACCAACATTTGATAGTGAAATGTCAAAGTGAGGCCCGCCCTTGAAAATAAACTTGGTGGAATGTTTAGAAATGCTTAATCGATGAAAAGGTTTTACAAAATTAGTGGAAAATCCAGTTTACTATTGTACTACAAAATGGGATTCAAACAGCACAGTCCTTCTGGATTTCAGGGATCTCTTGAAAGTATAGAGGAAAAGAAGAATTCACATAGATGGAAAGCTAGCCTATGAAGAAGAAAATAACAATAGGACTAATTGCAGTTTTATGTTCAGAAGTAGTAGAAATTATAAAATACACTGGTTCTGGAAAGGCCCAAATCTGGAGACTGGAAATTGCAGTTCTTTCCCCATAATTTATGGGATTCAGGTGGATTTTTATGACCTGTATAAAATGAGTTGTGTATAAAAAGAGTGCTTACTGTGTGCAGGGCACTATACTAAGTGCCTAGGAGAGTACAGATTCTGCTAATTCTGTTGGATTATACTCTCCCAAGCACTTAGTACAGTGCAAATAGTAAGCGCTCAATAAATACCACTGATTGATGGATATGATATAACAGAGTTGGTAGACACATTCCCTGCCCGTAGCGAGTTTACAATCTAGAAATGATTAGTGAAAAAGCATGGGCCTGGGAATCAGTGGATCTGGGTTGGTTGTTGGCGGGGTTGATTCAAGGGTCAGTGTCCTGGGTTCGACACTCCAGGAGGGGTCAACAAGATGACCCCTCCCCATTGCAATCCAGATCTGGTCCAGTGTGGGCTCAGGCAGAGAAGGGTTCCAGGGAGCTGGTCTAGTCGAGTAGAGATCGGATCTGGAGTTACCTGGCCCAGGTCATGGGTTCTAATCTTGCTCTGCCACTTTGCTGTGTGATGTTGGGCAAGTCACTTCACTTCTCTGTGCCTCAGTTACCTCATCTGCAAAGTGGAGATTAAGCCTGTGAGCCCCACGTGGGACAGGGACTGTGTCCAACTGATTTAGTTGTACCCACCCCAATGCTTAGAACAGTTCCTGGCATGTAGTAAGTGCTTAACAAATGCCATTATTATTATTATTATTATTATTAAAGCAGCCGATCTGTCCCATGGGATCCTGAGGTCCGTGCGTGCATTCTGAGGTAGTCCAAGATGGATTCCATTTCAGAGATGAGACAGAGGAGGGGACAAGAAGAAAACAATGAGTTTTCTGGGACATTTTCCATGGGTTTCTTCTTGCTGGGGACTCCCAATGATGGTTGGAGCTTTCCGCAAGGTAGAAGAGTTTGGAAAAATTCGTGAATTCAAAATTATTTAATGGATGTGTTTGAAGAGGGAGAGTTCATTGTTTTTTTTAATAGCACTTATGAAGCACTAACTATATTATAATTATGGTACTTAAGTGCTTACTGTGTGCCAAGCTCTGTTCTAAGCATTGGGGTAGATGGAAGTTAATCATGTTGAACACAGTCCTTGTCCCACATGGGGCTCACACCCTTAATTCTCATTTTACAGATGAAGTAACTGAGGTCCAGAGAAGTCAAGTGACTTGTCTAAAGACCCACAGCAGAGAGGTGGTGGAGACAGGATTAGAACCCATGTTCTTCTGATTCCTAAGCCCGTGCTCTATCCACTAAGCCACTAAACACTAGGGCAGATGCAAGATAGGTTGGACACAGTTCCTGTCCCACATGGGACTTCCAGTCTAAGTCAGAAGGAGAAGGATTTAAACCCCATTTTACAGATGAGGTAACTGAGGCATAAGGAAATTAAGTGGTTTGCCCAAGGTCACAGAGCTGGCAAGTGGCAGAACCAGGATTAGAACCCAAGTCCTCTGACTTCTAGGCGGGGGCTCTTTTCACTAGGCCACATTGCATCCTGATAATTCCTCAAGATAATGTATTAGGAAGGTTGAAAGTCATTTTGAACTTCCCCAATACTAAATATTTTATTTTGTAATTTTGTAATTCATTTACGTAGAAGTGGGCAGGAATGGTATAATCAGAGTCACCGGGAATCAAAAAATAATTTTCCTCCTTAAGGATGGTTTTTAAACCTAAATATGCTCAATCATTTAGTGTGATTTGCAGAGCCAATTTCCTTGTCAGATACAAACAGACATGGCGTGCCTCTGCAGGTAGATCTCTGGCAATGTCATTATATGTCATTTTCCTCATTCACAGGCCTGTTGGAAGGAGAAGTCAGTCTGATAGGTACAATTAAGACATACCTGCATCATCATCAGCATACAATCAAATCATTTAACCATACGGGTTCACGTTCTGCATTAGAAATTTGGAAAGATAACTTTAGTGTATTACAGGAAGTTGACTAATGGAATCACATTGTAATTTCTCAAGTATTATCTTTCATCAATTTAAAACGACTCAAACTTGTTTTGAAAAAAATGAGAATAATTGGTGTGAGAGTAACTGCAATTCCTCCTAAGGCATTTGTAAATGTTGAATTTGAACATATTACTTTCTATTGACACAACTCCTCTGGTAACAAATCCCATATGCTTTGCCAGCCGATGTGTGAAGTTCACGGACTCTTCTGTAATGTAGCGCAGCAGGGGACAATTGTTACATAGGGAAAAAATGAGGTTCATTACGATTAGGGAAGCAGCGTGGCCTAGTGGAAAAAGCACGGGTCTAGGAAACTGAGGACCAGGGTTCTAATCCTGGCTCTGCTGCTTATCTGCTGTGTGACCTTGGGCAAGTCACTTAACTTCTCTGTGCCTCAGTTCCCTCATCCGCAAAATGGGGATGCAATGCCTCTTCTCCCACCTCCTTAGACGGTGAGCCCCATGTGGGACCCGATGATCTCGTATCTATCCCAACACTTAGGACAGTGTTGGGAAGCAGCGTGGCTTAGTGGAAAGAGTCCAGGCTTGGGAGTCAGAGGTCATGGGTTCTAATCGTGGCTCCACCACTTATCAGCTGTGTGACTTTGGGCAAGTTACTTAACTTCTCTGTGCCTCAGTTACCTCATCTGTAAAATGGGGATTAAGACTGTGAGCCCCCACGTGGGACAACCTGATTACCCTTTATCTACTCCAGCGATTAGAACAGTGCTTGGCACATAGTAAGCACTTAACAAATGCCATCATCATCAGTATTATTATTATTATTATAGTGCTTGGTACTTAGTAAACATTTAACAGGTATCATTATTATTATTGTTATTTCATTAAGACAGAAGAATAAGCAGTGCATTCGAACAGAAGCTTCCTATCCTGATTCTCAACAAATTGAAAAATTCAGTGAGTGCTTAATGAACTTAAAGGCTGGCCTAGGTTTTGCATAAACAATCAAACTGGTGAACATTTTGAGTTTTGCCAAATGTTTTCCATGGTGCGTTTTGAGGTAGTTATTACCAACAGGAGAGCTCGTGCTAGACTGTATAATAACATAACTATACTCAGGAAATTACAACATTTCTCTTGATGAAAGGGCATTTCAATCTGAAATGATTCAGGCAGTTGTTCAGTTGTAAAAAACTTGCAGATGAAAAACCAGTCTGGGAAATTTTCATTCCCTGTGCATCATTGGAAATGGAAAATAGAAATTGTCTGGACAGTCACAGCCAAATTCGAAGTGAGCTTGAACTTGTTCATAAATTCTTTCAAAATGCCAGAAACTTCAACAAATCAGAGGACCAACTCTGACATATGCACGCTATTGAACAGGATAGGACAGATCCTTTTTGTTGAATTTATTGATGGAATTGAGGAAACCTTGTTGTATAAAGTACAGTAAAACGTACCTTAACCCATAAGAAGGCACAGATCAGCCATTGTTATGACTAACTTCTCCCAGATATAACCAATAAATCACCATTTTTAGCTTTCAAATTGAATAATCAATCAATCACATTTATAGAGCTCTTTCAAACCAACATGTGAAAGGGGTATCCAAATAAGGATAAAATGCAAAGGAAAATACAGTTTGAGGAGACTAATTTGATCTAAGGAGGCATCATGGCTGGAAAGAAACCATACACTAAGAATCATTTAATAATTTGAAATAACCTAACGTTTGCTCAAAGTATAAATGTATAAAAAAGTCTATACATTCGTTTTCTTTCTTAGGATTTCATATGAATTTAGTTTTGGGGAAATTGATGAAGTGATTGCACCGTAACTCCATTATATGTTTTTCAAAAAAAGTTACCCCTATTTAGTAATTTAGGAGACAAGACTAAGTAAGCTCCTCGTGGGCAGTGAAAGTGTCTATCACCTTTGTTATTTTGCATTCTCCCAAGCGCTTTGTATAGTGCTCTGCACACAATAAGCACTCAGTAGATATGATGGATTGATTGGGAAGTGAATCATTTTTCCATAAGATTTGAACAATCAACCTTGGTCCTATCATATGACAGCAAGAGGAGGGAGTAGAATTTTCTTTCAGAATTGTCCCAGATGCCGAATTTCCAAAATCGCCTGTGAAAGCTCTGAAAAATTTCACATTTGCCTCAATCCAGTGGGTGAGCCAACCGGATACTCAGTGATTACCATCCTCATCCCCAGTCAGTATTCTAATCCTTAAATGTCATCATTTCTCCGACACGATTCCTCCCACGTGCCGATTCTTTTCAGTGGCCCTAACTGCTTTCTTCTAGCTTCGCTTCTGGAGCTGCAATTTAATCCAGATAATTGAATCAGCCTGGCCTAGGGGACAGAGCACAGGCCTGGGGGTTAGGAGGGCTTGGTTCTAATTCCACTTCCTCCCCTTGTCTGCCGCGTGACCCTGGGCAAGTCACTTCACTTCTTGGGGATTGGTAGTCTCATCTGTAAAATGGGGTTTAAGACGCTGAGCCATTTATGGGACACGGACTGTGTCCAAACTGATTGGCTTGTATCTACCCCGGTGCTTAGTAGTAATAATAATAATAATAATAATAATAATAATAATAATAATAATAATAATAATAATAATAATAATTGTGGGATTTGTTAAGCCCTTACTATGTGCCCGCTGCTATTCTAGTACAGTGCCTGGTACAAAGCATTTAATAAAAACCATTAAAAAAAACTTGGATGGATGGATTTGACACATAGATACATACCAATATGTACTCCATTCATTCATTCAATCGTATTTATTAATGGTAATAATTGTGGTATTTAAGTGCTTATTATGTGCCAGGCACTGTACTAAGCACTGGGGTGGATACAAGCAAATCAGGTTGGACACAGTCCCTGTCCCGGATGAAGTAACTGAGGCACAGAGAAGTGAAGTTAGCGCTAATTGTGTGCAGAGCACTGTAGAGAAGCAGCGCGGCTCAGTGGAAAGAGCATGGCTTTGGAGTCAGGGGTCATGAGTTCAAATCCAGGCTCTGCCAATTGTCAGCTGTGTGACTTTGGGCAAGTCACTTAACTTCTCTGTGCCTCAGTTCCCTCATCTGTAAAATGGGGATTAAGACTGTGAGTCCCCCGTGGGACAACCTGATCTCCTTGTAACCTCCCTAGTGCTTAGAACAGTGCTTTACACATAGTAAGCACTTAATAAATGTCATTATTATTATTATTATTACTACTATTACTATTACTAAGTGCTTGGGAAAGTACAAAACAACAATAAACAGTGACATTCCCTGCCCGCAACAAGCTCACAGTCTAGACTGGGGGAGACAGATATCAAAACAAATAAATAAAATTCCATTCTTTTCTAGTGGTATTTATCAACATGATGCAGAGCATTACGCTAGGCCTCTGGGAAGTCCAGAATAGCTAAGTGACACCATCATCATCATTGTCATCATTGGTATTTACTGAGTGCTTACTGTGTGCAGAGCACTGTACTAACCACTGACAAGGGAACACTGCAACATTCCTGACCCACAAGGTGGTTATACTATAAATGGGGAGAGAGAGACATAAGATTTTCTACAAGAGAAGTCAAAAGAAATCATTGAATCTACAGCTGACATATCCAGGAAGGCTGAGGACAGGCCTCAATAAGTTTGTAAGTGCTAGAGTTGGTTGATGGGACAGGAAATTGGCCAAGACTTGTTTGGCTCACCCAAAGTCACACAGCTGACAATTGGCGGAGCCGGAATTTGAACCCATGCCCTCCCTCTGCCAATCCGCCAAGCTAGCTCTCTTCCTCCCTTCAAGGCCGTACTGAGAGCTCACCTCCTCCAGGAGGCCTTCCCAGGCTGAGCCCCTTCCTTCCTCTCCCCATCATCCCCCTCTCCATCCCCCCAATCTTACCTCCTTCTCTTCCCCACAGCACCTGTATATATGTATATATGTCTGTACATATTTATTACTCTATTTATTTATTTATTTTACTTATACATATCTATTCTATTTATTTTATTTTGTTAGTGTGTTTGGTTTTGTTCTCTGTCTCCCCCTTTTAGACTGTGAGCCCACTGTTGGGTAGGGACTGTCTCTATATGTTGCCAACTTGTACTTCCCAAGCACTTAGTACAGTGCTCTGCACACAGTAAGTGCTCAATAAATACGATTGATTGATTGGGGAGATGGGATTTTTAGGAGGAGTCTGACTGTGCAGAGAGTTGTGGACTGTTGGATTTAGGGAGGTAGGGATGGCTGACTTGGAGCTACTTGGGTTGTTGACGTATTTCTCACTTTCCTGCAATCATTTTTACAGTTTGAACAGTAAATCCCTCTAGATTGTCAGCCTCTCTAGACTGTAAGCTCACTGGGGGCAGGGAATGTGTCGGTTTATTGTTATATTGTACTCTCCCAAATGCTTAGTACCATGCTCTGCAAACAGTAAGTGCTCAATTAATACAATAGAATGAGTGAATGAATGAATCGCCTTGGTACCTGCAAGATGACTGCATTCCAGAACCTCATTTTGGGTCATGTTTTCTTGCCATTTGATATTAATCGTGGTGATTCGCTATTCATTCCTGTTTTCCTAAAACCTAAATTAAATCCCACATTCCTTATGATAGAAAGAGTTAAGTGCCCCACTTAGAAATGGACATCTTTAAGACATGAAGACCAAATTGCTTAAGCAACAGGCTAAAAAACTTTTCCAAAGATTTTTGGTGCCAAACAACAGAAATGCTTGGTCTTCATTTCAGTGCAACACGGTAACTGTTCATTTCCCAACTTGATGTAGAAATAGATAGGAAGAAAAATACAGTTGGGCTATACACTCTGCCCATTCTAAGACTGTTTTGTTCTTAATTAAGAGTACCTCCCATACAGCATACGGCTCGATTCAATTAAAAGCCTAACTCTGTATAAGTGCCCAAAATAGCTTTTCCAGGATTTATGTAGTCTTAAAGCACTTTTTTTCTTTTATTAAATCTTAGCCCAAGATTCAATATCTTTCTTGCCTATACACAGAATATTTTTCTTTTCCCTCATTTATCCATCAATCTATCCACCAATTGGATTTATTAAGCTCTTAGTTTGTTCAGAAAACTGTGCTAAGTGATTGAAAGAGCAGAATAAGTAGACACAGTCCCTCCCCTCAAGGAACTTAGAATATTGAAAGCTATTAGCAACACAGAGGAGCAGCATGGCCTAGTGGATAGAGCAAAGATCTGGGATTCAGAGGACCTGAGTTCTAATCCTAGCTCCTCCACTTGTCTGTTGTGTGACCTTAGTCGAGTCACTTAACTTCTCTGTGCCTTAGTTACTTCATCTATAAAATAGGATTTAAAACAGTGAGCCTCCAGTGGACATGTACTGTGCCCAATCTGATTATCTTTTATCTGCCCTAGTGATTAGTACAGTGTCTGGCATATAGTAAATGCTTAACAGATACCATTTTTTAAAAAAGCCCCAAACATTTTTTCTAGTTCTGTATTTCACTTAAAATGTTTGCTTTAAAAAAAGTCACAAAAGCTCAAATAACAACGTGGAAGATATTCCACTAAAAGATTTTTAAGGGATTTTACTATTAGAAATATATTGAGATGAGTGGTCCTACTTAAAATCCATTATTTGTATTATAAGTGGAAAAAATTCATTCCTTTTTTAGGTCCTTCTCAGCATTTAATGCTGTATTGTGTATATACAGCATGCAATATAACATCGTTTTGGCAGAAGTATACCTGATTTCATTCAAATCAGCTTGTATCGTGAGTTTTTTTAATGGTATTTGTTAAGTGCTTACTATGTGCTAGACACTGTATTAAGCACTGGGCTAGACACAAGCTAATCAGGTTGGACTCAGTCCACATCCCACATGCGGCTCCCAGTCTTAATCCTCATTTTACCGATGAAGTAACTGAGGAACAGAGAAGTGAGTGACTTGCCCAAGGTCACACAGCAGACACACGGTAGAGTTGGGTTTAAAAACATGCTGCTACTTCCCAAGTGCTTAGTACAGTGCTCTGCACACAGTAAGCACTCAATAAATATGACTGAATGAACGAATGAATGAACCATGAAAGGAAACATTCAGACTCCATCGTTTCTTCCCAGATCTTTCTGGGGAACCTATCCTCATTGTGGTGCGTGAGGATGTTCTGCTTGGAATTTAAAATGAGAAACTATTTCTATTACTCAAAAAAAAAAAAATCAAAACCTGCTCAGAGAAGGGAAGCAGTACTACTTGTCTCAGTTTCTATGACTGCACAAAGGCTGCATTATCCTGACCCGGTAATTATGATTAAGCATTTGTGTAGCACTCGATATTTACCAAGTTCTTTGTGGTCCTTCCTATTATTACTCACCGCAATCTTATGAGGTTTGTTGGCATTGTGAATGCTATTTCACAGGCGATTTCACACCCTATCAGGTGGACCCCTTTCATGTTCTTTGAAATGAACTTTGAAGACTCAAAAATTGCTCAGGATCCCTGGGAGAACAAGATGATAAAAAAGACAACCTCATTGTGAAGTTTTGAGTTAAAAAAGAAGAGATAAATCCAAAAGGAGAACAGGTTGCTGAAGAGGCTAGCCAGAAGACAAAGAGAGCCTGCAAACTCTCTGGGAGAACAGGAAGTTAGAAGTGTTTGGTTCTAGGTTGGTGTCTGCCCTGCTTTCTACCCCAGTTTCCAACAGAGCCTCACCTGAACCATTATTAAAAATACCCTGCTTGCTTTCTCCTCTCTCTTTGCTCCCCTGCCCACATTGTTTGTCTAAAACATCATTTTGCACGCTTTTCCACGTCTCAGAAATCTCCGATGGTTGCCCATTCCTCTCTGTACCAAGGAGAAGCTCCTTGCATTTTTATGCAAGCATTACGAGCATTTTTGTTATTATTATTAGCAATTATAATAAGAATGGTACTTGTTAAACTCTATGTGACAAACACTGCTCTAAGAATTGGGGTAGATACACATTAATCAGTTTGGACACAGTCCCTGACCCACACTGGACTCACACTCTTAATCCCCATTTTTTACAGATAGGGTAACTGAGGCCCAGAGAAATTAAATAACTTACCCAAGGTCACACAGCAGATGTGGTCAGATCCAAGATTATTCATTCATTCATTCAATCATAGTTATTGAGCACTTACTGTGTGCAGAGCACTGTACTAAGCACTTGGGAGAGTTAGAACTCAGGTGCTTCTGACGTCCAGATCCATCCTCTTTCCACAAGGCCATGCTGCTTCTTTTTTTTTTTTTACCATGTTTTCCAAATAAAAGAGGAGAAAGTTCTTTTATGCTTGTAAAATCAATAAACCAGTGGTATTTATTGAGCGTCTTACTGTGTGCAGAGCACTGCATTTAGCTTTTGGAAAAGTACAACGCAATAGAGTTGGTAGACACAATCGCTGTCCACAGTGAAAGTTAAATTACCAAAATCATTTTCCGAAGACGTTCAAGGACAGTCTAAATTACACATTAGTAGGAAAGTCTTACAAAATTCTGGCCTCAGTGGATAAACCTAATGCTTTTCTCTAGTCTTTTTCAGTATTTAGAGGACACAAAGACCAGAAAATGCTACCGTGTAATCAGTTTATTAGCGTTCCTATTCAGAAATAGTTCCTCTGAAGGCACATAGATCTAAATGATTACTGCATTGAGTCACATTTTATGAGTCTGCAGTGTAGTAGCAGTCTCAATGTAATACTGCAATTTTGCTTTTTAATATAACCTGAACATATGAAAATACCAAACCCCCATGTTTTAACCCCATTAATTCTGCTACATATGTCTGTCATTTAAGATTCCTTCGTAAAACTCTACTCTGTAAAACATTTTACATAAAAAGTCTAGTTTATGGAAAAATTTATGCCTGGATTGCTTACAATGCAAGACCAAATTGGCATTTCCCATGCAGTTGCTAATTACAAAATTCTTAAAAAAATTTGGATTGTAAATCCTTAATTTAGGATAAGGATAACTTGTGGGCAGGGAATATATCAATGTGTACTTCCCAAGCACTTAGTACAATGCTCTGCACACAGTAAGCGCTCAATAAATACGATTGAATGAATGAATGAACATGTCTGATAACTGTTATATTGTTCTCTCCCAAGTACTTAGTACAATACGCTACACACAGTCAGTTGGTCAATCATATTTATTTTGTATATAATGCAAAGTTTAGAACAGTGCCTGGTGCATAGTAAGCACTTAACGAATACCATAATTATTATTAATATTATTACTTTATTTTTCATTTTTGTTGAGAGCTTACTATGTGTCATATACTGAACTGAGCGCTGGGATAGATACAAACTAATAATCATAATAATAATAATTGTGGTTTTTGTTAAACACTTACTAAGTGCCACGCACTGTTCTAAGCACTGGGGTGGATACAAGCAAATCGGGTTGGAACCAGCCTCTTTCCAATATGGGGTTTACAGTCTTAATCTCCATTTTCCAGGTGAGGTAACTGAGGCCCAGAGAAGTGAAATGACTTGTCCAAGGTCACACAGCAGACAGGTGGTAGAGCTGGGATTAGAACCCAGGTCCTTCTGATTCCCAGGCCTGTGTCTGTGAGTTCTCTAGTGAGTGTGTTTCATTTGAACTGTTCAGTGGAGCCATATTTTTGTCACTATTTCTGCTTCACTACGTCCTCAGACATAGGAATCTACCTTGATGATTGAAGCAACTGATCTTTATATATATTTGGGGGGAAGGGGTTGTGTGTTTGTGTGTGTGTGTGTGTGTGTGTGTGTGTGTAGCTTCAAAGCCCTACTGAGAGCTCACCTCCTCCAAGAGGCCTTCCCAGACTGAGCCCCCTTTTTCCTCTCCTCCTCCCCATCCCCCCAGCCCTACCTCCTTCCCCTCCCCAAAGCACCGGTATATATGTTTGAACAGATTTATCACTCTATTTATTTTACTTGTACATATTTACTGGTCTATTTATTTTGTTAATGATGTGCATTTATCTTTAATTTGATTTGTTCTGACGACTTGGCTCCTGTCCACATGTTTTGTTTTGTCGTCTGTCTCCCCCTTCTAGACTGTGAGCCCGTTGTTGGGGAGGTACCGTCTCTATATGTTGCCGACTTGTACTTCCCAAGCAGTTAGTACAGTGCTCTGCACACAGTAAGTGCTCAATAAATACGATTGAATGAATGAATGAATATATATATATATATATATATATACATACACACACATATACTGATGATGGTAGGAAAATGATTTTCACCTTTAGAAGCAAAGGAAATATTATTAACTGATCAAATCTGCCTCGGATCAGTTTTGAAAACCAGAGGCAGAGGACTAAGGTGAGAATTTTCTCTGGAATAAGCTAAGAGCTGACAGATTATCATCACCATTGTTACTGTTATTATTAATAATAATAATGGAATTTATTAAGCACTTACTATGTGCAAAGCACTGTTCTAAGCGCTGGGGAGGTTACAAGGCCATCAGGTTGTCCCACAGGGGGCTCACAGTCTTAATCCGCATTTTACAGATGAGGTAACTGAGGCACAGAGATGTTAAGTGACTTGCCCAAAGTCACACAGCTGACACTTGGCAGAGCCGGGACTTGAACCCGTGACCTCTGGCTCCAAAGCCCGTGCTCTTTCCACTGAGCTACGCGCTAAGTGGTATTATTATCATTGTTGTTGTTCTTGTTCTTGTGAAGCACTTACTATGTGCCAAGCACTGTGCTAAGCACTGGGGTAGTTACAAGTTAAGTTGAAGTCAGCCTCTGCCGCTCTGCACATAGTAAGCACTCAATAAATACAATTGATGATGATGATGATGACACACATGGGGCTCACAGTCTTAAGAAGGAGGGAGATCAGCCAATGAGTGGAGGATAGAAGTGAGATAACCTGTTTCTGTATGTGAATTCACCAAATCCATTTTCACTCACTGCTGTGTGTTGTTGGGTAGGGAACGTCTCTATATATTGCCAATTTGTAGTTCCCAAGAGCTTAGTACAGTGCTCTGCACACAGTAAGTGCTCAATAAGTATGATAGAATGAATGTATCACAGACCATCCATCTGTGAGTGACCGCTTTTGGATCCGCGACCCAAGCATTATTTTCATTCTGTTCGTTAAATTCCTATCTAGCAACAGCTGTTAATTGTCTTCAGCATGTGAATTGCCTTTTGAAATCAAAGTCATGAAATCTTTCTTCGAATATGACAGTGTATGAAAATGCCAAGTCTCATCTCCAAATTCATGGCAACACAAGAGGATTTGGACAACTTGAGGAAATTGCAGTTCCGAAGGTTTCACGATCACTACGGCCACCTGAAATTCCCTGTTTGTCATTATCAACTCTTAACTGTATTTGGAATTAGTGAACATTGGTTTCGGATTAGATTTATATGACAATAAATGCAGTTATAGTTCCTTCATCATCATCATCAACCGTATTTATTGAGCACTTACTGTGTGCAGAGCACTGTATTAAGCGCTTGGAAAGTACAAGTTGGCAACATATAGAGACAGTCCCTACCCAACAGTGGGCTCACATCTTATATCTTATATCACAGCTTATATCTTGGAAATGAAAAGAAGGTAAAACAAATAGCAATAATAGTGATTAGTTATGAAAAAAGCAGGGAATGGTTGCATTTAGTTTAGCTGTCTCAAGGCTAAAATATTTTAAAAACAAAAAATACTAATTTTGCCACCTTTTGATGAAACCCTTGGAAACCGAGTCTGGATAATATTTGCCAATATGTTGTTTTTCAAAATAACATTTGCAAAGAATGCATACCGACCAGAAGTCCAGATTTATACATAATAATAATAATAATGTCACAACTTCTCTGTGCCTCAGTTGCCTCATCTGTGAAATGGGGATTAAGACTGTGAGCCTGTGGGACAACCTGATCACCTTCTAACCTCCCCAGTGCTTAGAACAGTGCCTTGCACATAGTAAGCGCTTAATAAATGCCATCATCATCATCATTTATACATTTACTTCCACCTGTATTTAAAAATGAAAATAAAATTTCCTTGGAAAATTATGTTCGGGGCTTGAACTGAATCTCTGTAGTCCAAAATTTTCTGTTTTCAAGCTGTCCTTCCTTGCTATCATAGTATCATAATTTAATTAACTGCAATGGATGAGAAATATGTGAGAAAAACGTTACCAGACTGTTCTTCCCCAAATGCTTCAGGCAAACAATATGAATTAAGATCTTTTCCAGATGGGACAGGTACTAAGGCCATTCTTGGAATTTTTCAATTTACCTTTCTAAGGCTACTCTTGTTCTCCACCTGATTTTTTTCTTCAACAATATGGAAAACCTTGAGCTTTAGCTTTGTAAGTGGTCATTTTAAACTAATCACGGAAGGGAATAATGGAATTTTGCCCCCTGTATTAGCAGATCTTGACTCTTTGCATTCCAAGATCAATCAACCAATCAATCAATGGTATTTTTTGAGCACTTGCTGGGTGCAGAGCACTATGCTAAGCACTTGGGCAAGTAATAAAAATTGTGACATTTGTTAAGTGCTTAGTATGTGCCAAAGGACTGTTCTAAGCACTGTGTTAGATTCAAGGTAATCGGGTTGAACACAGTCCCTGCCCAACATGGGGCTCACAATCTTAATCCTACCATTTTACAGATGATTTAACTGAGGCCCAGAGAAGTGAAGTGACTTGTCCAAGGTCACACAGCAGAGAAGTGGCAGAGCTAAATTTAGAATCCAGGTCCTTTTAACTCCCAGGCCCATGCTCTAACCACTAGGCCACGTTGCTACTCTAGAATAGGCATCTGGACTAAGTCTCTCAATCAGTGGCATTTATTGAGCACTCACTGTGTGCGAAGCACTGTACTAAAGGCTTGGGAAAGTATAATACAACAGAATTAGAAGGCACGTTCCCTGTCCACAATGAACTGTTCAGTTTCCGTTGTTAGTCTGGCACCGAAGTGCATTTCTCTCTTCCTGTTCTTAATTCTGTGACTCAAAATGTCCCCATAAATGTCCAATTTAAACTGTCACATCAGTTCTGCTCGGGATAGCTGGGTTCTGTTTATTCATTCATTCAATCGTATTTATTGAGCACTTACTGTGTGCAGAGCACTGTACTAAGCGCTTGGGAAGTACAAGTTGGCAACATGTAGAGACAGTCCCTACCCAACAGCGGGCTCACAGTCTAGAAGTCTGTTTGTGGTATCTGTCTTAGAGAATACCACAAAATATGATGCAGTCATAGAGAATTATAATGATCAATATTCACCAACTTTATTTACATAGCCAAAATTATCCCCCTTAGCAAATAAAATATGAAATTAAAAACGAGTATGCAAAAACCATATTATTATTAGCTAATATCTTTGCTCCAGCTTTGGGAAAGTTCTTGCTAGAGGGAGAAAAATCTAAAACTATTCAAACCCCCACTGTTATGACATTAAGATGAGATGGTTTTCCTCATGTCTAATCACATCTTCCTTCTATCCCAGGGATTGTATTTCTACCTTTATTCCTTTGGGGTTTAGGATCCCTTTCATTTGGCCCAAGATTCTCACGGGGAAATAGCCCCCAGCTTAGTCTCCTGAGCATTGGAACAATGTAATCACATCAAGGAATTTATAATTTTCACCCTTTAATTGGGTAAAAAATTACTGCCTTACTCCCCAGTTGGCCAAGAGAGCCATGTTGCCTAGTGGATAGAGCACGGGCCTGGGATCAGAAGGACCTGGGTTCTAATCCTGACTCTGCCACTTGTCTTCTGGGTGACCTTGGACAAGTCATTACACTTCTCTAAGCCTCAGTTACCTCATCTGTAAAATGGGGATTTTTAGACTGGGAGATCCATGTGGGTCAGGGACTGGGTCCAACCTGATCAATTTGTATCTACCCCAGTGCTTACTACGGTGCCTGATACGTATCTATTAATTACTCAGTGGCATTTATTATGAGTTTACTGCATAAAGGGCACTGTACTAAGTGCTACAGTATAGCAGCGTTCATAGACACATTGACACATCCCCTGCCCTTACAGTGCTCTGCACACAGTAAGCGCTCAATAAATACGATTGAATGAATGAATGCCCACAATGAGCTCACAGTCTAGAAGGGGTGGCAGATATAGTGCTTAACATATACCATTAAAAAAAAGAGAGAGAATGGGTGTGAATTGTAGCAAGGTATGTAGCTTAACCATGGGATGACCTGTTAGACTGGAAAAACCTTTAGATTCTGGACTTGCTGTCCAGGGACGTTTTGGAGTCCCTTTCTTTGGTGTCAGCTCTCTTGCCGGTTCCCTTGAGTAGTGTTCTAAAGCCAGAAAGATGGAATAGATCATTTCTTAAAATCCCGTTCACTGTGATGAGGCTATTTGAATAATAATAATAGTGGTAATTATGGTATTTGTTAAGCACTTATTAAGTGCCAGGCACCGGGGTAGATACAAGAGAATTGGGTTGGACATAGTCCTTGTCCCACAAAGGGCTCACAGTCTTAATCCCCATTTTCCAGATGAGGTAACTGAGGCCCAGAGAAGTGAAGTGACTTGCCCAAGGTCACACAGCGGACAGGTGGCGGAGCTGGGATTAGAACCCATGATCTTCTGATTCGCTGGGCCCAGCTCTATCCACTAAGCCATGGTGCTCGTTCACTTATCCAGGAATAACAGGACACATCAGTGGGAAAGAGACCTAAGGCAGAGACTGACTGAAGCAATTTAGTCAGGGAAACCAGATAAGAGAATCTAGCTCTGGAGCTTCAAAACTGTAATATTGTTTTAGAGTCCTGACCATACCTTTTTACACTTCGCCTGTTTCTACACACGCAAAGAGCTATGGTAACTATAAAGGATAATCCTGTTTTTAGAACCACTTCAAATCCGTGATTGAAGAAAATGGAGGAGGTGAGGGAAAGATAACCCTAAATAAATCCAGATAGTCTACCTCGAACAAATTTTCAATTCTCCCCTTGATTTTGTTTCAGACTCCTATGTAGCCTTAAGATTCAATTAACTAATAATTTTTACAAAGCTTTTTCTAGCGAGATTTTCCTCACCACTCTGTCTATTATTCATCCTAATAAATTCCCATCCAAGCCACAGGGGATCCTAGATTTTATTTTGTTAATCTGAAAATGTGTTCGGCAGAAATTGGCTCATCATAATTCAAGAACAAACATTCACTTGGAAAAAAAAATGTTCTCACAAAGGAAGAGTGTGTTACGGTGGTGTTCTATACTGAGGATTGATTGAAACACTACCCAATCTGTTCACGGATTTCAGAAAGCAACATTTCTTCTTTGGGAATCAGGGAAATCATCACTGATGATGGTAAGGTATTGGCTGCTTCTCCTCTATCTACTGGAGGCAAAAGAATAGACGTTTGAGAAGGTAAGAGGATGACCCTTCTTCAGGTGCCATCGAGTCATTTCCAACTCCATTCATTCATCTATTCATTCAATCGAATTTATTGAGCGCTTACTGTGTGCAGGGCACTGTACTAAGCACTTGGGTGAGTTCGATATGACAATGTAACAGGCATATTCCATGCCAACAACATGCTTACGGACTAGAGGGGGAGACAGATATTAAATAAATAAAATTACAGGTATGTACATCGATGACATTTTATCGGAACATTTACTGTGTGCGGAACACTGTACTAATCTCTTGGGAAACTAGAATACAGTAGAGCTGTCCTAGGTCCAACATGATTTCCTTGTGTCCACTCCAGTGCTTAGTTCAGTGCCTGCTGGTACATAGTAAGCACTTAACAAATGTTATTTTTAAAAAAAGACTCGGCAGGAGCTTAAAATTTGTAAGTGTGAGTGTCTTATGGATTTAAATAAAGGCAAGGTTATATATCATTCGGGTTCCCACTCCTTTCCTAATGATACTCAGCATTTTGTTGGACATGAGCAGTGTCAGTACAGAGGCATTCAATGGATGCATTTTAATCTATTTGCCACTTGGCACAGGTAAGAGTCCTCGGTACGGCTGATTGACAAAACTGTTTCAGGTTTTGTCTTGCTCATTTTCTTCTCTTCCCTTTGCCATTATCTCTACCAGTGTTGCTATTAGTCAAGGTATTCCAGCTAATATTTCAAACTTCAGGAACTGAGTATTCTAATAACAACTGTGGTAATTTTTAAGCACTTACTATGTACAATAATAATAATAATAATGGCATTTATTAAGCGCTTACTATGTGTAAAGCACTGTTCTAAGCACTGGGGGAGATACAAGGTGATCAGGTTGTCCCACGGGGGGGTGCTCACAGTCTTAATCCCCATTTTACAGATGAGGGAGCTGAGACACAGAGAAGTGACTTGCCCAAAGTCACAAAGCTGACAAGTGGCGGAACCAGGATTTGAATCCATGACCTCTGACTCCAAAGACTCTTTTCCACTGAGACGTGCTGCTTCTCTTAGTACAAGGCAGTGTACTAAGCGCTGGAGCGGGGGGAGATACAAGCAAATTGGGTTCGGGCGCGGGTCCCTGTCCCACGGGGGGCTCACAGTCTTAATCCCCATTTTACAGATGAGGGAACTGAGGCACAGAGAAGTAAAGTGACTTGCCCGAGGTCCCACAGCAGACAAGTGGTGGAGCTGGGATTAGAACTCAGGTCCTTCCCAGGCCTCTGCTCTATCTACTAGGCCATGCTACTTCTGACATTCTGTCAGATTTCAGGCCCCCTATTGTGGAAGCATAAACTCTCACCAAACTGGCTGGAAAGTTATGGAGTCCCCAGTGGGAACTATGGAAAATTCCAAAGGAAAATTTGGGGAAACTCCCAAAACACTACATGCACATGAGATTATGCAGTCATTGCAATTGTGTGTGTGTGTGTGTGTGTGTGTGTTGGGGTTGAATTATGTAATAATGGTTTTTTCAAACTTTTACAAATTTTATTACAATGCTCCCTAATAATACATTAGAGGTGAACCGAAATGACAGTTTGTTCCGTGCACATTTCAATAACAATAATAAAAGAACTAGGTAAGGGCTTTTATATAAACTCTTGAAAATGCTCAGTATCGGCAATTGAATCATTCTGGCAACATTTCTACAATACAACCTTTTAAAAAAAAGCATTCAGTTACTAAATGCCCTGGAATAATAAGATTAACACTGAAAACGTATTGTTGGAGGCTTCTAGTAGAAATAAACAAAAGAATGTGATTTAGGCACGCTTTTGTACATATCTGAATAGGCATGTCTGTGTGACGGAGATTCATACTAATTCTCCAAATCTCAGTGAAAGACAGTAAACGATCACAATGAGCAATAAGAATTTACAGATCCACCGTCAGCAACATGGAACCTTTCCCACCACTGTTACATCATTAATCCTGTCATTTCACAGTGTCGGATATTTTATAAACTATTACAAAGCTTGCATTCCTTTGTCAGCTGGAGTTGAGAAGAAAGAGAGGCCCGTAACCTTGGGGTTGGAAAGCTCTGCTTGGCCTTTTCCGGGGTGGAGGTGAGAAATTGAGAAATTTATCTTATTTATTTATATTAACGTCTGTCTCCCCTTCTAGGCTGTGAGCTCATTTTGGGCAGA
Organism: Tachyglossus aculeatus; assembly: GCF_015852505.1. Taxonomy (NCBI): domain Eukaryota; kingdom Metazoa; phylum Chordata; class Mammalia; order Monotremata; family Tachyglossidae; genus Tachyglossus; species Tachyglossus aculeatus. The sequence goes on from NC_052074.1 coordinate 60,755,449, forward strand.
GAATCTGTCTGTCTAGTGCACTGTGGCAAGCGCTTAGTACAGTGCTTTGCACACAGAAAGCGCTCAATAAGTACGATTGAATGAATGAATCGAGGTGGCTAAGGTCCTGGAAATCACTCAAACTCAGGGCTACTGGGAAGATTCATTCATTATTTCATTCAGTCCTATTTACTGAGTGCTTACTGTGTGCAGAGCACTGCACTAAGTGCTTGGAAAGTACGACAACAGAGACAATCCCTCCCCCCATGGGGTTTCCAGTCTACAAGGGGGGGAGACAGACATCAAAATAACTAAACTGGATGGCAGGTGGGAGGATATGTACTTCCCAAGCGCTTAGTACAGTGCTCAGCATACAGTAAGCGCTCAATAAATACGATTGATTGATTGATTGATATGGAGTGAGAAAGGTGATATGGTGATAAGGAAGAGCGAATGAAAGAGATAAGGGATTGTAAGGCAGCAGCATGACCTGGTGGAAAAGCCCAGGCTTGGGAGTCAGGATACCTGGGTTCCAAGAGAAGCAGTATAGCTAAGTGGAAAGAGCCCGGGTTTGGGAGTCAGAGGTCATGGGTTCAAATCCCGGCTCCACCACTTGTCAGCTGTGTGACTTTGGGCAAGTCACTTAACGTCTCTGGGCCTCAGTTACCTCATCTGTAAAATAGGGATTAAGACTGTGAGCCCCCAGTGGGACAACCTGATCACCTTGTAACCTCCCCAGCGCTTAGAACAGTGCTTTACACATAGTAAGTGCTTAATAAATGCTATTATTATTATTACTATTATTGTAATCCCTGCTCCACCACTTGCCTGCTGCGTGATTTTGGGCAAGCCACTTTAGTAATCTGGGTCTCGGCCTCTTCAGGGGCAAAATGGGGATTAGGACTTTTAGACTTATCCCCCTTTTAGACTGTGATCCCACTGTTGGGTAGGAACTGTCTCTATATGTTGCCAACTTGTACTTCCCAAGCGCTTAGTACAGTGCTCTGCACACAGTAAGCGCTCAATAAATACAATTGATTGATTGATTGATAGGACTGTGAGCCCCATGTGGGACAGGGACTGTGTCCAACCTGATTTGCTTGTATCCACCCCAGCGCTTAGCACAGGGCCTGCCACATAGTGTAGTGCCTAACAAAACAAAACAACACCCGTCCACATGTTTTGCTTTGTTGTCTGTCTCCCCCTTCTAGACTGTGAGCCAGTTGTTGGGTAGGGACCGTCTCTCTATGTTGCCAACTTGTACTTCCTAAGCACTTAGTACGGTGCCCGGTACACAGTAAGCGCTCAATAAGTACATTTGAATGAAAAACGAATACCACCACTCAGCTGCCAAACCCGACAACCTGACATTTGGCCACTGCAGGGTGTTTAGCTCACTCGTTGGGACAGTTCTGTCGAGGGGGTTGACAGGATTCATAAATTCATTCATTCAGTCGCATTTATGGAGCGCTTACTGTGTGCAAAGCACTGTACTAAGCTCTTGGGAGAGTACACTATCCCTGCCCACCAGGAGTTTAAAGTCTAGAAGGGGAGACAGACCTTGAAAGAAATTACAGTTCCTTACCAGACTCCTCCCCTAATTTCCCAGTCCATTACAAAGCCTCTTGTCTGTTGAGCAAATTCCTCCTTAATTTTAATAATGATAATAATAATGGAGTTTACTAAGCACTTACTATGTGCAAAGCACTTTTCTAATCACTGGGGCGGTTACAACGTGATCAGGTGGTCCCACAGGGGGCTCACAATCTTAATCCCCATTTTCCAGATGAGGGAACTGAGGCACAGAGAAGTTAAGTGGCCTACCCAAAGTCACACAGCTGACCAGTGGCAGAGCTGGAATTTGAACCCGTGACCTCTGACTCCAAAGCCCGTGCTCTTTCCACTGAGCCACGCTTTTGATGATCTTAGGTGGGAGCAAATCCCTTTTCTGGTGATGTAAATGTTCTGATTCCTCCACCTTTTGATGACAGTATGCAGGAACATACAGGGAGTTCCTGGGTTCACTTGTCTGCTATGTGATCTTGGGCAAGTGACTTGACTTTTCTGTGCCTCAGTTACCTCACCTGAAAAATGGGGAATAAGGCTGGTAGCCCCATGTGGGACAGGGACTGTGTCCAACTTGATTAGTCTGTATCTACCCCAGCACTTAGAGCAGTGCTTAAAACATAGAAAGTGTTTAACATATACCATCATCATTATTATTATTCCTAAAGGAATTCCCTCTTCTGATTTAAACAGTATGAATTCCTTCACTTTTTGTGGATAGTATTCAGGAACATATAGGAACCCCTTCCCAAAGGGAATCCTGCTCCTGACTTAAACAGTATTGACTCACCTTTTGTGGAGAGTATGCGGGAATATGTGGGAACCTCTTCCTAAAGGAAATCCCTCTTTCTGGCTTAAACAGTACTGACTCTTTCACTTGTTGTGGATAATATCTGGGAACATACAGGGAAACTCATCCTAAAGGAAATCCCTCTTCTGATTTAAATAGTACTGTTTCCTCTACCTTTTGCGGATAGTACGTGAGAACCTTTGGAAAACTCTTCCCAAAAGAAATCCCTCTTCTGACTTTTTTGACTATCCGCCTTTGGTGGAGAGTATGTGAGAACAGAAGAAATCCCTCTTCTGACTTAAATGGTGCTGATTCCTTTGCCTTTTATGGATAGTTTGTGGGAATATGTGGAAACCTCTTCCTAAAAGAAGTCCCTCTTCTGATGATGAAAACAGTTTTGATTTCTCCACCTTCTGTGGATAAGTAATGCAGGAGCACTGTCTCTGAGAGATCTTTGTTTAGATGTTTGTATGCATGAAATTCTCTTTGAACAGTTCCCAGAAGACCAGAATGTTCACCCTTGGCTAATGCAGTCATCAGTCATCAATCATCAATCAATCAAGTACATTAATCAAGTGCTTACTATGTGCAGAGCATCATCATCAATGGTATTCATTCATTCACTCATTCAATCGTATTTATTGAGCACTTACTGTGTGCAGAGCACTGTATTAAGTGCTCGGGAAGTACAAGTTGGCAACATATAGAGACGGTCCCTACCCAACAATGGGCTCACAGTCTAGAAGGGGGAGACAGACAACAAAACAAAACATGTGGACAGGTGTCAAGTCATCAGAATAAATAGAAGTAAAGCTAGATGCACATCATTAACACAATAAATAGAATAGTAAATATGTACAAGTAAAATATATAGAGTAATAAAACTGTACAAACATATATACAGGTGCTGTGGGGAGGGGAAGAAGGTAGGGTGGGGAGATGGGGAGGGGGAGAGGAAGGAGGGGGCTCAGTCTGGGAAGGCCTCCTGGAGGAGGTGAGCTCTCAGTAGGGCTTTGAAGGGAGGAAGAGAGCTAATAATGATAATTGTAGTATTTGTTAAGCACTACCATGTGCAAGGCACCGTTCTAAGCACTGGGATGGATACAAGCAAACTGGTTTAGAGATAGGCCCTATAATAATAATAATAATGGCATTTATTAAGCACTTACTGTGTGCGAAGCACTGTTCTAAGCGCTGGGGGGATCAGGTTGATCAGGTTGTCCCACGGGGGGCTCACAGTCTTCATCCCCATTTTACAGATGAGGGAACTGAGGCACAGAGCAGTTAAGTGACTCACCCACAGTCACACAGCTGACAATTGGCAGAGTCGGGATTCGAACCCATGACCTCTGGCTCCAAAGCCCGGGCTCTTTTCCACTGAGCCACGCTGCTTCTCTGCTTTCCCATGTGGGGCTCTCAGTCTTAATCCCCATTTTACAGATGAGGGAACTGAGGCACAGCAAAGTGAAGTTAGTTGCCCAAGGTCACACAGCAGACAAGTGGTGGAGCCGGGAATCGAACCCATGAGCTTCTCACTCCGTGCTATCCACTATGCCATGCTATGTGCAGAGCACTGTACTAAGCACTTATTCCCTGCCCACAAGGAGCTCAGCAGGTATTCTACTACTATTATTCCGAACCACTGGTACCAGTGCCACATTTTCTCTCTGGAAATCACGAGATTCAAATCCAACTGAAGAGTCCAGGTTTGTCTTTCCTAGTCTCATTTGTCAGAAGTCTGTATTAGCTAGTGTCTGTGGCTCTGAGCGTTTTGTGACTTTTTCCTCAAACATTTGGTTTTTCCTCAATTCTGAGCACCTTTTTCCGTCTCCCCCCTTTGTAGTAGGGACGTGTACATTCTGGGTTGCCTCACCCCACCCTCAGATTCACATCCTCCCAATCCCAAACTGGCCACTTGGATCCGAGGGTGTGAATTCTACCTGCAAGAGATAGGCCTTCTCAAACTATATAACTGTGTGTGCATCTCAGCATATTGGGCATTAAAGGTGAAGCAAATTAAAATCAATTTTGAGATCCATAGAACAGCTTTTGGAACCTGTCATAGATTCCACTTTAAATTACTTGATAATGTAAGTATTTCTACATGAGACTAGAATATCACCTGCTAGTAGAAATGCATACCCTTTATCTTCTTTTTCCTTCTTAGTCTAGGTTACCTTAGAAAAATCTTTAAGTATCCTTGAACTTAGGGTGAATATGCCTTAAATTATAATGATGTTTTTGTTGTCTGAGTGGTGAATATAGTGTTCTTATGTGTTTATTTATAGACAAGTTTTCTCTTACTCTTCATACCTCTAATTAATATATTTCCTGAAAGATCGGTAATTGTGTCACCTTACGTTGTTTGTATATAATTCAAGAAATGCTGGTAATCATGAGCTGTATGAGAAGGTCAAGTCAGATGCTTGATGTATTTTTTTTTTCCTTCCTCTTAGAAAAATCAGGTTTTTTTCCAATTGCACTTTTTCTTCCTTTTAAATCTTCATATTAAAAGTATGGTTTTTTATGGTATGTTTTGCGTGCTTACTATGTATTTAGCACTGTTCTAAGTGCTGGGGTAGGTACAGGATAATCAAATTGGACACAGTCCCTGTCCCACATAGATCTCCGTGTCCATGGAGGAGGGAATAGGATTTAATCCCCATTTTACAGATGAAGTAACTGAGGCACAGAGAAATTAAGTGACTTGCCCAAGGTGGAGCTGTGGTGGAGCCAGTGGTGGAGCTGGGATTAGATCCCACATCCTCTGGCTCCCAGGACTGTGCTTTATCCTCTAAGCCACTGCTGGGTGAAAAACAATTGATCTCATGAGGAAAATATAAATTTGTTAAATTTAACTCTGTTTCATCTCAACCAATGCCATTCATTATACTCTTGCCCACAATGAGCTTACAGTCTAGAGGGGGAGACAGACATTAGTGGAAATAAATAAATGACAGATATGGACGTAAGTGCTGTGGATAGGAATGCACGGATCTTGCAGAAGCTTGATTTAGGCAGGGAATGTGTCCGTTTATTGTTATAGTGTATTCTCCCAAGCGCTTAGTACAGTGCTCTGCACACAGTAAGTGCTCAGTAAATATGACTGAATGAATGAATTGAGAGGGAATCGAGGAAAGAGGGCTTAATAATACTACTAACTATCACTAATAATAATAAAAAAGCTGTTACTATGTGCTGTGAGAAGCAGCGTGGCTCAGTGGAAAAGAGCCCGGGATTTGGAGTCAGAGGTCATGGGTTCAAATCCCGGCTCTGCCACTTGTCAGCTGTGTGACTTTGGGCAAGTCACTTCACTTCTCTGGGCCTCAGTTACCTCATCTGTAAATGGGGATGAAGACTGTGAGCCCCCCGTGGGCCAACCTGATCACCTTGTAATCTCCCCAGCACTTAGAACAGTGCTGTGCACATAGTAAGAGCTTAATAAATGCCATCATTATTATTATTATGTGCCAAACACTGTACTAAGTGCTGGGGTAGATACAAGATAGTCCAGTCACATGTGGGGCTCACATTCAAAGAAGGAGGGAGAGCAGGTATTGAATCCCCATTTTGCAGATGTGGGATCTAAGGCCCAGAAAAGTGAACTGATTGCCCAAGGTCATGTAGCAGGGAAGTGGTAGACCCAGAATTAGAACCCATATCCTCCAACTCCCAGGTCTTCTCTCCATCCATTAGACCATGTTGCTTCTCTATCAGGGAAGCGTGGCTTAATCAGGGAAGGCCACAAAAAACCCTGATAATAATAATAATTATGGTATTTGTTAAATGCTTACTATGTGCCGGGCACTACTAAGTGCTGGAGTGGATGCAAGCAAATCCAGCTGGACTCAGTCCCTGTCCCACATGGGGCTCACAGTCTCAATCACCACCTATTTAACCCACTTCCCCCATCGTGGTGGTGATCTGACTCTGGAAGTACAAGGTGAAGGATGGTTAAAAAAAATTAAATTTGTGTCTTGAAGTGATTTAATTGTATCATTATGGGAAACTTTACAGGATAAAAGCGAATAGCTGTCCTTCCTATTTGAAGGTCATCACTGTTGCCAGTGAGATTCCAGCTAGATGTGGGAGTATCACAGAAAGACAGCCTCCTTCACACTGTGTCCTCAAAAATAGAGTAGGGTTCCATGACGGTGGGCTCAACGGTCGTCATGGCAGCAAACTTTTATACTCGGACCGACTTCGAGATGACTTTAAAAAGCCATGGATTGCTGTATCGAGGGCTTCTTTGGAGCAACTGTGATTTTGTTGGCCTGAGGAGAATCTAGTTTTGAAAGAAGGCCAAACACCCTTCATTTGACATGGACTCAACCTATTAAACATTCACAACAGTCAGGGACGTGAGAACGGGGTTTTCTAATCCCTCGCCTGCTGGTGAAACCTTTTCAGATCCTGCACAGAGGAACTGATCAAATGAATAATAATAGTGGCGCTTACTATGTGCCAGGCATTGGTATGGATACAAGCAAATTGGGTGGGATGCAATCCCTGTCCCACATGGGGCTCACAGTCTCAATCCCCATTTTACAGATGAGGTAACTGAGCCCAGAGGAGTGAAGGCACTTGCCCAAGGTCACACAGCAGACAAGTCGGGGAGCCAGGATTAGTCCTTGATTCCCGGGCCCATGCTCCATCCACTAGGCCACACTGCTTCTAGGCCTTCTTCAGTCAAGAGCCGCCATCCCTGATGGCATAGCTCAGGGACTCTCCGGGCGTCACCGAGGTCACTGTCACCTGACCAACAGGTGATCACCTATCGACTTACAGTTGATTTGCACAGGATTTTCATCTAGGCTTTGTGTTTGGGGAGGAGAGTCTGTTACCAACTAGAAAAGTAGCAGTCTAGCTCCCGTTATCGGCAAGAGAAGCAGTGTGGCCTAGCGAATAGACCATGAGCCTGTGAGTCAGAAGGACCTGGGTTCTCATCCTGGCTCCGCCACCCATCTGCTGTGTGACTTTGGACAAGTCTCTTCACTTCTCTGGGCCCAAGTTACCTCATCTGTAAAATGGGGATTAAGACTGCGAACAGGAACTGTGTCCAGCCTGATAAGTTTGTATCAACCCCAGCGCTTAGAACAGTAACTGCAGCATAGTAAGTGCTTAACCAATACCATAAAAAATACAAATAGCAATAGCTAGTTTTTAAGTCATTATACCCATATTTTAAGGTGAAACAGCATTCCTAATGTCTCCTGAGCCTCAAATAATTAAAGAATCATCATCATCAATCGTATTTATTGAGCGCTTACTATGTGCAGAGCACTGTACTAAGCGCTTGGGAAGTACAAATTGGCAACATATAGAGACAGTCCCTACCCAACAGTGGGCTCACAGCGAAAAATATATGAAAGAAATATGCAAGGTGGCATCCATATTTATCGAGTCAGGGCACCTTTTCATCCTTGAAGGCTCCATTCATGTTATTATGGAGGTTTCCAAATTACAAAAAAAAGAGAGAAGTTTATATAACAGCCCATCTAAAGCACCAAGCTTTCTAAGCCTCTTTCTTGTCCGTAAGGAGAACTTGGTTAAAGAATGTAAAAATAAAAGCCCTTCAAGATAACAGGAGAAATAAGGGCGAGAACAAGATTTAAGACATGAGGGAATTTAAACATTCAGCAAATTTGAAGGAAGAAGTATGACCCAAGGCCATTTTTATGTCAAATTGTGAGTCTACTGGGAAGGAGAAGTATTCCAAATTTATTTTCCGTGTGTTTCAACTTAAAATACTGTCAGTGCTCTGTAACTTATAGAGTACTAGTAGGATTGCTTATAATATCATTATCACTATGGAATTAGGCTGAATATTACTTGCAATATAGATATTAAGCATCATCCAATTATTTCTCATATCAAGCACTGCTGTAATGGTTGTTAATGGTGCTATTGCGCTCAGTATGCAATACCTTACAAGTTAATGATAACTCTCAGGCTTCGAGAATCACATCTTTATCTCACAAGTCTGAGGTAGAGCCCCAGTGAACTCTTTGATGTAAATGAGACATGCGTTTCTTGACATCATTTTCCATACCACTGACTTCCTTAAGTTAGTCTATTCTTCCAACTTCTAAGAATTATATTTGATCCAAGCAGTCAGTTTGGCAAGTTCAAAGCCATATCATAGTCCAACATGTTTTTTATTTGTTTTAAAAATCCACCTGATAATAATCCATCAATCAGTCAATAGTATTTATTTAGTACTTTGTAAAGAACACTACACTGTGACTTGGAGAGTACAATACAACAGAGTTGATAGATACTTTTCCCACTTATAAGAAGCTTACAGTCTGGAGGAATAATAATGGAATTTACATGGGCTAAGTGCTGGAGTATAATAATAAAGATAATAATAATAATAACTAGTATTTGCTAAGTGGTTACTATGTGCTAGACACTATTCTAAGCGCTGCGGTAGATACAAGGTAATCATCTCTGCCCCATTATTTTTTCCCCATTCTACAGATGAAGAAACAGAGTCAGTCAGTCAGTCGTATTTATTGAGCTCTCACTGTGTAAGCACTTGGGAGAGTACAGTATACCAATATAACTTGTATTTTCCCGAGCGCTTAGTACAGTGCTTTGCACACAGTAAGTGCTCAGTAAATATGATTGAATGGATGAATGAACAGACAGATTTTCTGCCCACAATGAAAATAGAGTCTAGAGGTAAAGTGACTTTCGCAAGATCACACAGCAAGCCTGAGGCAGAGCTAGGATTTAAACCCAGATCTCCTGATTTCCAGCCCCATGCCCTTTTCATTAGATGACACTGCCTCCTAACATTATTTAAAACTCTTTCAGTGTCCCGAGTTCAAGTATTTTTTTCTTTTTTTTAAGCCCTCAGTGATTGGAAGCTGTATTTCATCAGGATTTCTCACTGGGGGAATCGAGCTTTTTCCATACCACTGGAACGTCAATACAATCTCTGCCCAGAGAGATGGATTACGAGTGCAAATGAATGACAGGTTTGCTGGCAATCCAAATAATGGGCAAACGAGACCAAAGTTGTGGCAACCCCTAGCACAATCCCAGCAGAAAATAACTCAATAGTCTGGAAGGTGATGAATTGCTATAAAACACCACACTTTTCTAATGTGGATTGATAGGGAATGACAACATCTTTCAGGGACACGGCGGTCCAAAGGCCTGTGGGAATTCTAGAGATTACGGTGAGCGACACAGCCAGCAGAATCTAGACAAAAAACAAGCACACCCTCTCTAGGTGGATACTTGCTATCGGATCCGATTCCTGTGAAAGAGCAGGACAGCACTCTCCCACACAGTATGTCTTCCATTTGATGACGGCAAGACGGAATCCATCAGAGACGTCTTTGGAAACCAAACCGTCATAATTCTTAGGCAAGTTAAAGCCCAGAGCTATTCAATGAGCAGAGTGTTTGGGGCACTTAACTACTAATGAGCAGTTGGGTTACAGAAAAAATTGCTCTCAATTACCTATCTACAAATCACCATTGGACTGATATACTTTCAGACCAGGATTCCGCCATTAAAGTGTTTTTGTTTAAATTGCATAGACCATTCTGGCCACATCAGCAGTGAACTACGGGACATTTGGGACATTTTGACAAGCGTATCTTGACCTGTTAGTGGAAATTCATGATACACGTGAACCGCATAACACTTGGGTTGTTGGAAGGAGACTTCATGGCTCTTCAACTGAAGGCTAGAGTAGCCAGTAAGCTTAGCCTCGCTGAGGAATGATATTAATTAAAGCAAGATATTACCCGCTATCTGCAAATAAGAACAATAGCAACACCATCGAGCGAACCTTAGGAAAAAATGCGATGGCGCAGTAAGCCATACTCTTTATGTTCATGCCACATAATTTCTCTTTGCCTCTGTTTCCTCATCTATAAAATGGGGATGAGACATCTGTTCTCCTTCTTAGATTGGGAGCCCCATGTGGGACAAAGCCCTGATTATATTGTATCTACCCCAGACCTTAGTACAGTGCTTGGCACATAGTAAGCGCCACTGAGAAAGATACAGTGTCATCAGACCAGATCCAGTCTCTGTCTCACTTGGGGCTCATAGCATAAGGGGAGGGAGAACTGTTATCTCATAGAGAAGCAGCGTGGCTCAATGGAAAGAGCACGGGCTTGGCAGTCAGAGGTCCTGGGTTCAAATCCCAGCTTTGCCAATTGTCAGCTGTGTGACCTTGGGCAAGTCACCTAACTTCTCTGTGCCTCAGTTACCTCATCTGAAAAGCAGGGATTAAGACTGTTAGCCCCACATGGGACAACCTGCTCACCTTGTATCCTCCCCAGTGCTTAGAACAGTGCTTTGCACGTAGTAAGCGCTTAACAAATGCCATCATTATTATTATCCCCATTTGACAGATGAGGTAATTGAGGCACAGAGAAGTTAAGTGACTTGCCCGAGGTTACACAGCAAACAAGTGGTGGAGCCAGGATTAGAACCCATTCCCCCAGGATTAGACTCTTAGGCTCCTGCTCTTTCCCTTAGGTCTTGCTACCCTCTCCTTCTCCCTTCCTTCTCTATCTTGCCAAGGAAAGGCAGATTTGGATCTAAAAAGGGAAGTATTTGATGCACTTTGGTTAACAAAGCTTTAGTTAACATGCAAGTGGCAGGTGAGGTGTGCAGCCAGCTTGGTGCAGTTGGGGAAAGAGTAACAGTGCTTATTGAACCATCTGCTCTAAGCTTATTTAAAGAGATGGTGTGTATCTTGGGGGAAGGGAAGACAGCTAAGCCCAATTTTAGTACACATATAGACATGTACGTACCTAGAGTTCTGTGGTAAAGTTGCATTCAAAAATACGTGCACGATTCAGATTTTCACATATTGAACCAGCCCTGTTGAATTTGTCAATAATAATGATGGCCTTCGTTAAGCGCTTACTATGTGCAAGGCAAATGGGATTGGACACCCTCCCTGTCCCACGTAGAGTTCACAGTCTCAATCCCCATTTGACAGATGGGAGAATGGAGGTGCAGAGCAGTGAAGTGACTTGCCCAAGTGAAGTGACTTCTCGCACAGTAGCCAAGTGGCACAGAGGGGATTTAAAATCCATGACCTTCTAACTCCCGGGCCCATGCTCTATCCACTGTGCTGTGCTGCTTCTCTGTGCCGAGCACTTACTCTATGTCAAGCGTTGTGCTATGTGCTAGGTTAAATTCCAAACAATCAGATCATTCCCAGTCCCCGTCCCATATGGGGCTCCGAATCTAAGTGGGTGGGAGAACTAGTATTGAATCCGCAGTTTACAGCGAAGAAAGCTCGCCCCATCTTCCCACCCCAAACCCTGCCCTCCCTGTGAGTTTCCTATCACTATGAGAAGCAGCATGGCTCAGTGGGAAGAGCATGGGCTTGGGAGTCAGAGGTCATGGGTTCTAATTCTGACTCTGCCACTTGTCAGCTGTGTGACCTTGGGCAAGCCACTTCGCTTCTCCGTGCCTCAGTTCCCTCAGTAAAATGGGGATGAAGACTGTGAGCCCCACGTGAGACAACCTGATCACCTTGTATTCCCTCCAAGTGCTTAGAACAGTGCTTGGCACATAGTAAGCGCTTAACAAATACCATTATTATTATTGTTATGATAGACAACATCACCATCCTCCCTGTTTCACAAGCCCAAACCTTGGCATTATCCTCAGTTCACATCTCCCATTCAACCTACATATTCAATCTGTCATCACATCCTGTCGCTTTTACCTTCTCAACACCTCTAGAATCTGTCCTTTCTTCACCACCCAGACACTATCATGCTGATCCTAGCACTTCTATCTCACCATGACAACTTCACCAGCTTCCTTGCTGGTCTCCCTGCCTCTGGCCTCTCCCTTCTCCAGTCCAAATTTCACTCTGCTGCCCGGATCATTTTTCCAAAGAACATTTGAATCCATATTTCCCACCTCCTCAAAAACCTTCTGTGGTTGCACATCAGATACCCCTAGCCATAAGACGCTAATCACTCCCTCCTTCCGACCCTGTTGAACTGTATCCCACTTGAAGGACTTGACTGTCACCCCACCTTCACAACACTTTTATACATATACAATATATTTTATTTATAGGCTGATTGATCTACTACAACCCAACCCACACCCTTCACTTAGTCATTTGTATTTATTGAGCTCTTACCGTGTACGCAGCACCCTACTAAGTACTTGAGAGCGTATATATGTTTGTACAGATTTATTACTCTATTTTACTTGTACATATTTACTGTTCTATTTATTTTGTTAATGATGTGCATCTAGCTTTATTTCTATTTATTCTGATGACTTGACACCTGTCCACATGTTTTGTTTTGTTGTCTATCTCCCCCTTCTAGCCTATGAGCCCGTTGTTGGGTAGGGACCGTTTCTATATGTTGCCGAATTGTACTTCCCAAGTGCTTAGTACAGCGCTCTGCACACAATAGGTGCTCAATAAATACAATTGAATGAATGAATGAATATATGACAATATAACAGACACATTCCCTGCCCACAGCCAGCTTACAGTCTAGATGGAGAGACCGACATGAATACTATTGTTATTATCATTATTGCATTCGTTAGCCACTTGTGATGCCTCCATGTATATTGGGGAGAGAAGACAAGTGATGGAACTTCGCTGAATAGATCCAAATAAGATCTAAATCGGAAGGGAAATTTAAAAATCAAATCAGCCGCTGAATAGAAATCTAACCATCTCGAAGACTGTGAGTGCCACATCACAGCTATAGCTTTTTGGGAAACGGAATGAGAATTTCCAAGTGATACAATTGCAGTGGTTAATATTTATATCTGTGATGATTTGGATAATGGCAACTGTATGCCTAAATGGAAACGGGTGCAGTATTCCTACAATTATTTTTCAAACTTAAACGAATCAAACTTGCAAACGAGATTTTTTGCAACACATGTCAAGAAGCACCACTTCTCATACAAGTCTCAAAATGAAAAATAGAGCACTCTTAGAAAGGAGCTAGGGAGAGGAAGGGTGAACTCACTTCAAAACTAAGTCAAAAAGTTCTTTATGGAAAAAAGGAAAAATAGCTGAATGGCTATTAAGCTTTTAAAAACACTCACATTTGTGGTGAAATCTATGACTGGATTGTAGTCTTCCTTGCTTCTAGTTCCTTCCCGATCCTTGCATCCCTTCCTTTCCACCTCAGCCTACTTCATCTTTATGACACTTTCCCTTCTCTTCCCTCCACTCTTTTCCATCTGTACCTTGCAGATTTTATTTAAGAGCCTGGGCCTGGGGATCGCAGGATCTGGGTTCTAATCCTGCCCCTGCCACTTACCTGCCATGGGACCTTGGGCAAGTCACTTAACTTGTCTATGGCTCAGTTTCCTCAACTGTAAGAGGGGAAGTCAATATCTTTTCTCCCTCCTACTTAAACCGTGAGCTCCATGTGGAACAGGGACTGTGTCCAACTTGATTATCTTGTATCTACCCCAGGGCTTAGAACAGTGCTTGACACATAGTAAGCACTTAATAAATAGTATTAAAAAATGGGCTGTCTCCCAACAAGGCTGACCCATACAGGTCAGCTTTGCTTTCTGTGGCTGGGAGGTTCGAGGTTACTAAGCAGCGTGGCCTAGAGGAAAGAGCCCGGACTTAAGAGTCAGAGGCCATGAGTTCTAATCCCGGCTCCGCCACTTACCAGCTGTGTGACTTTGGGCCAGTCACTTAACTTCTCTGTGCCTCAGTTACCTCATCTTTAAAATGGGGATTAGGACTCTAAGCTCCACATGGGGCAACCTGATTACCTTGTATCTACCCCACTTCTTAGAATAGTGCTCTGCACATAGTAAGCAATTAACAAATATCATCATCATCATTATTATTATTATTTTTAAAGGGAATAACTTTATGGGGCATAGTCCCATAAAGAAGCTTTGTGGCTGATACCCACTCCAGACTTCACATTCTCCTAATGATACTAATAACTGCATCTGTTCATCCACGCTCCCAGCCCCATATCACATATACATATCTATAATTTATTTATATTAATATCTGTTTCCCCAATAGACTGTAAGCTCTGTGTGGGTAGGGAATGTGTCTGTTTATCATTATGTTGTACTCTCCCAAGCGCTTGGTACAGTGCTCTGCACACAGAAAACACTTAGCCTCTTGAAACTGCTTGTATTCAAATATTCAAACCACTACACTGTAAACTCTTTGATGCCAGAGAATGTCTACAAACTCTATTGTACTCTCCCAAGTGCTCAGTACAGTGCTCTGCACAGTGTAAGCATTCTATAAATACCATTACTATTACTTCCCAGCCTTCCCAGACTGAGCCTCCTCCTTCCTCTCCCCCTCGTCCCCCTTCCCATTCCCCCCGCCTTACCTCCTTCCCCTCCCCACAGCACCGGTATATATGTATATATGTTTGTACGTATTTATTACTCTATTTATTTTGTTAATGATATGCATTTAGCTTTAATTCTATTTGTTCTGACATCTAGACACCTGTCCACTTGTTTCATTTTGTTGTCTACCTCCCCCTTCTAGACTGTGAGCCCGTTGTTGGGTAGGGACCATCTCTATATGTTGCCAACTTGTACTTCCCAAGCGCTTAGTACAGTGCTCTGCACACAGTAAGCGCTCAATAAATACGACTGAATGAATGAATGAAATAGGATTGAATGAATGAGTTGGTTTAGGCTGCAGGTTTTGAAGTTTTCTCCGTGCCGCGGTAAATAAACCCATTTTACAGATGAGGAAACTGAGGCCCGGGGAAGTGAGGTGCCCAAGGCCACAGCAGACAAGTGATGGAGCCAGAATTAGACCTCAGGTAATTTACCTAATGGGTTAATATCCATTCCATACCTTTATCAATCTCTGCAAATAATTCTGAGGATTGACTTATGGAAATCTCATAGATGGCTGCGACTGAAATAGAGATTTTTATAGTTGCCAATATCAGAGTATTATGCTATGGCCTCTCTGAAGTTCCTGCTTAGTTGATTTTGTTATCATCTAGATAGCTTTAAAGGAACCTATGTTTCCTCATCTTGCTCTGTTTTCTTTTCTTTCTCCTTCTCCTCCTCCTTATTATCAATATTTACATAGCGCAAAGCACTGTTTAAGGTACTTGGCAACCTACAATAAATCAGGGGCCTACCCAGAGGAGTTTAAAGCAAATGGATCTGGGCTTTGTATATTAAAAGGAGCATTAAATGAAGTGCAGTGGTGAACTAGAAAAATCAGCCGACTGTAGCTATAGACTGAAGCGACATAGCCTAGTGGAAAGAGCACTGGCCTGGGACTCAGGGATCCTGCGTTCTAATCCTGGCTCTGTCGCTTGCCTGCTGTGTGACCTTGGGCCGGTCACTTCACTTCTCTGTGCCTCAGTTCCCTCATCTGGAAAATGGGGATTCAATTCCTGTTCTCCCTCATTCATTCATTCCGTTGTATTTATCGCGTGCTTACCATGTGCAAAGCACTGCACTAAGCGCTTGGGAGAGTACAATATAACAATAAACAGACACATTCCCGAGCTCAGAGTGTGAGCCCTGTATGGGACCCGATTGCCTCATACTTACCCCAGCACTTAATACAACGAGGCTTGGCACCAAGGAAGTGCTTAAGAAATACCACAGTAATTATTATCGATAGCTAGCCATCTCAAGCGCTTAGTACAGTGCACTGCACACAGTAAGCGCTCAATAAATACGATTGATGATGATGATAACACATGGCATAAGACCGTGGTGGATCGGTGTAAATGGTTCAATGCAACCTCCCCCCACTATTAGGCTATTAGAAAAAACAAAGGAAAAATCAATCAATCAATCAATCGTATTTATTGAGCGCTTACTGTGTGCAGAGCACTGTACTAAGCGCTTGGGAAGTACAGGTTGGCAACATATACAGTCCCTACCCAAGAGTGGGCTCACAGTCTAGAAGGGGGAGACAGAGAACAAAACCAAACATATTAACAAAATAAAATAAAATGGATATGTACAAGTATAGAATAGATATGTACAAGTTTAAGTAATTAGTAAAACATGTTTTACTAATTGTGGAAGACCTCCCACCCTAACAGGAAAGCAGGCAGCCCAGCACATCAGTCTGCGCCATAGATTTGTAAAGAACTATAATCCTTAATTATATTAATTTACAGGAACTTTGGGGATTTTACAGCAATAATATGCAAATTAGGAGCGTTGCTCCATTAGGATATAAAAACTCCCAGTGGTCATTTGGCCCCAAGATGAATATATCTTGGAAAAATATCATACATCTTAAAATTAATGTGTTCTACTTGTGGTTTCACTGGACAGACCAGATTATTGCCTATGAGATTTGATCAGTCAGTCAATTGTATTTACTGAGTGCTAACCGTGTACTGAACACTGTACTAAGTGCTTGGGAGAGTACAATATAACAGAGTTGGTAGACACATTCCCTATCCACAATGAGCTTACAGTCTAGAGGGGGGAGGCAGACATTAAGATAAATAATTTTTAAAAAAACAAACACGGGGGGTATCTATTGACGGGGGTAAAGAACCACTTCCTCTAGACTTTAAGCTCTATTTGGGCAGGGAATACATCAGCCAGCTCTGTTATCCTCTCCCAAGCACTTTGCACAGTGCTCTGCACGTAGGAATTACTCGATAAATGTGATTGACTGATGTAAAATGTGATTATCAGGGCGATGGTAGGTTGTGAGCCACACCACACAACACTTAAGTACCTATCTGTAATTGATTTTAAAGTATGTTTCCCCCGCCTCAGACTGTAAGCTCCTGTGGACAGGGAAAACGTCTGCCCAATCTGTTGCATTGTACTTCTGCAAGGGCCTAGCACAGTGCTCTGCGCACGGTGACCGTTCAATAAATTCCATGGATGGCTGTATCGCCAAGTGCTCAGGTGATGCAGCAGGACTAATGTGGCAAGTGGAGATTAGGCGGAGAGATTAGAAATTCAGTGGGGCAGGCCTCAGGTTTTGAAGACGAGGATGCGGTAGAAGGACACAGTGAAAACCAACTTGGGGCTTGGCTTCCATTGATACCAGCCCTTAGGAGCGCGTGGCGGGAAAAGCGTCCTCTTGGTGTCAGATAGTGCTATTTATTGAGTGCTTAATGTGTGAGGAGAACAGTACGGTTGGTAGACACGATCCCATGCCCTCAAAGAGCTTACAGTTTAGTAGAAAGCCCTGTACCTCCTTCTTTTTTATCTCGCCGCCGACCTCTAGCCCACATCTGCCCTCCCTCCTCATAACTGGCAGACAATGACTCCCACCTTTCAAAACTTTACTGAAGGCACATCTCCTCTAAGATGTCTTCCCTGACTAATCCCTCCTTTCCTCTTCTCCCACTCCCTTCGGCACCATTCTGAGTTGCTCCCTTTATTCATCCTCCCTCCCAGCCCCTCCGTACTTCATCATCATCAATCGTATTTATTGAGCGCTTACTGTGTGCAGAACACTGTACTAAGCCCTTGGGAAGTACAAATTGGCAACATATAGAGACAGTCCCTACCCAACAGTGGGCTCACAGTCTAAAAGGGGGAGACAGAGAACAAAACCAAACATACTAATAAAATAAAATAAATAGAATAGATATGTACAAAATAGAATAGAACTTACGTCCATATCCGTCATTCATTTATTTATATTAATATCTGTCTCCCCGTCTAGACTGTAAGCTCACTGTGGGTGGGCAAGGTGTCTGTTTATTGTTGTATTGTACTCTCCCAAGCCTTTAGTACACAGCTCCGCAAACAGTAAGCGCTCAATAGATACAATTGACTGACTGATGTGCCTCATGTCTCGGCCTCCTCCCGCACCTCAAAAAACCCAGTCCAAATGGCAGGATCAAGGTGTGCCCAGCATTTCTGATGGGAGACTGTCATTATGATGGATAACTATCACATGCGTGGCTCAGTGGAAAAAGAACGGGCTTTGGTGTCAGAGGTCATGGGTTTAAATCCCGGCTCCGCCAATTGTCAGCTGTGTGGCTTTGGGCAAGTTACTTAACTTCTCTGGGCCTCAGTTACCTCATCTGTAAAATGGGGATTAAGGCTGTAAGCCCCCCTTGGGACACCCTGATCACCTTGTAACCAGCGCTTAGAACAGTGCTTTGCACATAGTAAGTGCTTAATAAATACCATCATCATTATTATTATTATTATTATTATTATTATTATTATTATCATTATTATTATATGAAGGTGAACACGATTCATTTCCCTGCACTGGTTTCACAGTGTCTCTCCTAATAGATTCTGTCTGTCCTCCTAAACAGTGTTTTCAGGAAACAATCCAGAACGTTTATTTTTTTTTTTTAAAGTTTTCTGGGGATCTTGGTGCCTCAGCTTTTCTTTCAAGGACAGATTTTCCTGATCCCTACCAGCTACAAAGTATTCACTTTGAACAGTAAGCAAACACTCGACCAAAGTACAGTAGATCTTCCTGGAATGTCACAGGGACATTTGGTAATGATCCATTCCCTCCCCCAAAAAAAAGTTTTCTGGGGCTCTCATTGCCTCAGCCTTTCTTCCAAGGACATATTTTCCTGATCCGTACAAGCTACAAAGTATTCACTTTGAACAGTAGGAAAACACTTGACCATTGTAAAGTAGACCTTCCTGGAACATCACAGGAACAACTGATAATGATCCATTCCAACCAAACAAGGGAATTTCTATTTCTCATTTTAAATAAAAATAGATAAATATGTGTATGTATAAATATGTAGTATATATATTTTATTTAAAACCACAAAAGTGTTTTAACATGGAGACTATATCTGTATACATATATATAATAGTGTATATATATATTTTATATATATATATATATATATATATATATATATATAAAATACTGTTATGAATTTAGGTTAACTCATCAGACCTGCTACTAGCAACAGCACTGGCTTGGGAGTCAGAGGATGTGGGTTCTAATCCCAACCCCGCCACCTGTCTGCTGTGTGACCTTGGGCAAGTTTCTTAACTTCTCTATGCCTCAGTTACCTCATCTGTAAAATGGGGATTAAGACTGTGAGCCCCACGAGGGACAAGGACTGTGCCCAACCTGATTAACTTGCATTTACCCCGTTTTCCAGATGAGGGAACTGAGGCACAGAGAGGTAAAGTGATTTGCCCAAGGACACACAGCAGAGAATTGGTGGATCCAGGATTAGAACCCATGTCCTCTGACTCCTAAGCCCTTGCTCTTGACACTAGGCCATGCTGCTTCTCTATGGTTAACGTGTCCCTGTCCCTTCTCAACACATAATCAGGATCGTATTTGTATGAGAGAATTCTACTCTTGGATCATTGTCGAGCAAGAAATGCAGTCAGGTCATTATCTCATTGTAACCAGCCCCCCCAAAATAACCCGATACGTTCATGAAATTCGGCAACTGCATTTAGAGGCGTATCACGGGCAATGATTCCGACCCTACTCTTACTACTGTTTTGAAATGAATGCACTGCTTGGATTATGCCCATTTTGTGTGCTGCAAGCGGGCTTGAGAATAGAGCAGTTGAAATGTTTTCTTTCAGATCCAACGCACCCGGAAAGTCATTTGCCGCTCTGAGGAGCGGGTTGCGGCGTGTTTCTGAGCATGGGGTCACGGCGGGGGGTGTCTCCTTGGACAAACCGCTCACAGGACATGTCACCCTCTTCCTCAAAAGTCTCCAGTGGTTGCCCGTCCATCTCTGTATCAAACAAAAACTCCTCACCGTTGGCTTTAAAGCAGTCCGTCACCTCGCCCCCTCCAACCTCCCCTGGCTTTTCTCCTTCTACAATCTAGCCTGCAGACTTTGCTCTTCTAGTGCTAATCATCATCAATCGTATTTATTGGGCGCTTACTATGTGCAGAGCACTGTACTAAGCGCTTGGGAAGTACAAATTGGCAACATATAGAGACAGTCCCTACCCAACAGTGGGCTGACAGTCTAAAAGACTGCTAATCTTCTCACTGGGCCTCAATCTTGCCCGTCTCACCACCGACCCCTTGCCCGCGGCCTGCCTCTGGCCTGGAACGCCCTCCTTCCTCAACAATTACTGTCCCTGGCTTTAAAGCCTTATTAAAGGCCCATCTCCTCCAAGAGGCCTTCCCAGACTAAGCCCCACTTTTCCTCATCTCCCACTCCCTTCTGTGTTATCCTGGCTTCCTCCCTTTGCTCTTCCCCTCCCCGCTTCCAGCCCCACAGCACCTACGTCTATATCTGTAATTTTATTTACTCGTATTGATGTCTGTCTCCCCTCCTCTAGACTGTGAGCTGGTTGTGGGCAGGGATTGTCACTGTTTATTGTTGTATTATACTTTACCAAGCGCTTAGTACAGTGATCTGCATACAGTAAGTGCTTAATAAGTATGATTGAATGAATGAAGGCCAGGTCCCACCCCACCCCTTCTGCACTGCCTTAAAAAAAAGGCCACAGCTGCCAGGAGGTCTTCCCTGATTATCCCAAGAAGCGCCATGGCTTAATAGGAAGGCCACAGGACTGGGAGTCGGGAGTCCTGAGTTCTAATCCTGGTCCCGCCCCTTGTCTGCTGTGTGACCTTAGGCGTCACATAACTTCTCTGTGTCTCAGTTTCCTCATCTGTAGAATGGGGATTAAATACCTATTCTCCCTCCCCTTGAGCCTGTGAGCCTTATCTAGGATAGGGACTGTGTTTGTTCTGCTGATCTTGGAACTACTCCAGGACTTGATAAATACAAAGTGGCTAACAAATATAATAATGATAATAACAATAGTAATAATAATTATGGCATTTGTTAAACACTTACTATGTGCAAAGCACTGTTCTAAGCGCCGGGGAGGATACAAGGTTACCAGATTGTCCCATGTGGGGCTCACAGTCTTAATCCCCATTTTACAGATGAGGGAACTAAGGCCCAGAGAAGTGAAGTGACTTGCCCAAAGTCACACAGCTGACAAGTGGTGGAGGTGAGATTTGAACCCATGACCTCTGACTCCCAAGCCCGTGCTCTTTCCACTGACCCACGCTGCTTCTTCTAGACTGTGAGCCCGCTGTTGGGTAGGGACCATCTCTATATGTTGCCAACTTGTACTTCCCATGCGCTTAGTCCAGTGCTCTGCACACAGTAAGCGCTCAATAAATATGATTAAATGAATGAATGACGTCACATCTGTCTTCCTCTCAAGAGAATAAGATCATTATGGGCAGGGAATGTGTCTGCTCATTGTTATAATGTACTCTCCCAAGTGTTTAGTACATTGCTCTGCACACGGAAAGTGATCGATAAATATGATTAAAGGAATGAACAGTGATCATAAATGATAACCCCAACTTTATATGCCCCAGTGTTTGTTCACCCAGTTGTTTATCCACCTGGGTTTATTATTTACATCATTTAACTCTATCTACACTCACCTTCTGTAACCATTGTATTCCCAACTGCCTCTTTATGACTGGCTTATCTTCTTTCTGAAACTGTTAAAGTCCCAAAGAGCAGAGTTCTGATCATTAACTTATTCTGCCTCTCAGAACAACTTACACCCTGTTCTTCATCCAGTAAGTGACTCGGCCTAGTGGATAAGGCACGGACTTTGGAGTCAGAAAGGATCTGGGTTCTAATCCCGCTCCTCCATTTTGCCGTGTGACCTCGGACAAGTCACGTCACTGCTCCATGCCTCAGTCATCTCATCTGCAGAATGGGGATTAAGACTGTGAACCCCATGTGGGGCAAGGACTGTGTCCAACCCGATTATCTTGTACCGACCCCAGGGCTTAGTATAGTGCCAGACACATAGGAAGCGCTTAACAAATACCCTTAAAAAAAAGTGGCAAATCAATTCTACCATTGCTGCTCTTTCTGCTTCTGATGATGATAAAGATGATGATGATGGCTCAAGGATCTGAAACCGGATTTAGGAGACTCTCAGTCCCCTTCCGAACCGTGCATCTATCCCAGCGTTTAGTGTAGTGCCTGGTACATAGTAAGTGCTTAACAAATACCGCAGTTGTTATTGGAAGCAGTGTGGCTCAGTGGAAAGAGCACGGGCTTGGGATTCATAGGTCATGGGTTCAAATTCCAGCTCTTCCACTTGTCAGCTGTGTGACCATGGGCAAGTCACTTAACTTCTCTGGGCCTCAGTTCCCTCATCTGTAAAATGGGGATGAAGACTGTGAGCCCCACGTGGGACAACCTGATCACCTTGTATCCCCCCCAGCGCTTAGAACAGTGCTTTGCACATAGTCAGTGCTTAACAAATGCCATCATCATAATTATTATTATTATTATTATTATTATTATCTATCCACTAGGCCCTGCCACTTCTCTGACAGAGCGATTCCCAAAACCCGCTGCTGTGTGGGGAATTGAAAGAGGAAACCTGTAAGAATGGAAGCAGAATGCTTTTTAAGAAGCGCTGTGGCCTGCTGTTAATGGTAATAATAATAATAGTGATGGTATTTGTTAAGCACTTACTAAGAGCCAAGCACTGTTCTAAGCAGTGGGGGAGATACAAGGTGATCAGGTTGTGCCAGTGGGGCTCACAGTCTTAATCCTCATTTTACAGATGAGGTAACTGAGGCATAGGGAAGTTATGTGACTTGCTCAAAGTCACAGAGCCGACAGGTGACAGAGCCGGGATTAGAACCCACAACATCTGGCTCCCAAGCCCGTGTTCTTTCCACTAAGCCACGCCACTTGTCTAAGAGCAGAGAGCTGGTAGTCAGGAGCCCTGAGTTCTAATCCTGCCTCCGCCACTTGCCTGTTGGGTGACCTGGGAAACTTCTCTGTACCTCAGCTTCCTCATCTGTAAAAATAGGGATAAGATGGCCATTCTCCCTCCCTTTTAGACTGTGAGCTCCATGTGAGAAGGACAGGGACTGTGTCCAGTCCTCTTCATTGTATTTACCCCAGCATTTAGCATAATGCTTGGCACATATTAATTGCTTTAAAAATGCTATAGTTATTATTTAAAGAGACGGTCTCGAACAATGCAACCTAGCAGTGGATGATTGGGAGATTTCTGCTGCAAAAAGACCAGCCTGCAAGGTAGTAGAAGAAACGCTGCCTTCCCTAATAATAATAATAATAATGATTTTGGTATTTGTTAAGCACTTACTATGTGACAAGATAATCAGGCCAGACACAATCCCTATCCCACGTGGGGCTAACGGTCTTAATCCCCATTTTACAGATGAGGTAACTGAAGCACAGAGAAGTGAAGTGACTTGTCCAAGGTCACACAGCAGACAAGAGGCAGAGCCGGGGTTAGAATCCATGACCTCTGACTCCAAAGCCCATGCTCTTCCCACTGAGCCATGCTGCTTCTCCGTGCTTCTCAAAGATGCTTTTCACATATACCTGCATGCATGATTAGCCACCCACTGTCAACAGGTCATCTTTGGAAATGAAGGACCTCACTCCCTTTATGTTAACATATTTTTTTTTCATTCATTCATTCATTCAGTCATATTTATTGAGCGCTTACTGTGTGCAGAGCACTGTACTAAGCCCTTGGAAAGTACTTGCACATGCATGTGGTGTGGTGTGTGCATGCATGCTGGAAATCAATCAATCAATCAATCGTATTTATTGAGCACTTACTGTGTGCAGAGCACTGTACTAAGCGCTTGGGTAGTACAAGCTGGCAACATATAGAGACAGTCCCTACCCAACAGTGGGCTCACAGTCTAGAAGGGGGAGACAGAGAACAAAACCAAACATACTAACAAAATCAAATAAATAGAATAGATATTTACAAGTAAAATAGATAAATAGAGTAATAAATATGTACAAACATATATACATATATTTATATATATGTATATATATGAAATCAGGCCGAAGCTCTCTGTGTTATGCTGAATCTCCACAGAACCCCATACACATCTTGCTTTTTGTTAGCAATCTACCATCTCTACTGTATTATACTCTCCCAAGTGCTTAATACAGTGCTCTGCACCCAGAAAGCGCTCAATAAATACCACTGATAGATTGATTGATCGATTGACCCTTTTAGGTGTAATTGAAAGTTATCACACTTCTTCTCAGGCAAATATTTTCATAATTCAAACTTTGTAGGAACGAAGGAGCTACCCTGTTTAATTTTTGAGAAGACACGAAGATACTGTTGAAAAGGCTAAAGTGGAGCCCTAAAACGGTAATATCTGGTGAGCTGTTCCTGCAGTTAATTAATACTTTTGCCTCTGTTGGACTCTATATCATTACCCATCAGGGCTTCACTTTTGTTTAGCTCCTAAATGTTATGTCTTCACAACAGACTATTGATAACAGCAATAACAAACAATATGTTCAAGGAAAATAAGACCACTTAAGAGGAAAGTGTCAACTTCTGGGAGGGAGTGGATGTCAATGAATGAATATTCATTGAAATAAACATCTGTTACCTCTGAAAGTTGTTGCAGTAAATCTGTTTTAATAGGATACAAAAAGCTGAGGATCACATCAAGTCGGTTTTTTCTTTCAATTAATCTCTTCAAAATGGGCGTTCATTTCATTTTGACTTTACGTCATTAATTGCCATCCTTAAACCAAAATGAAGCTACTAGTTTAGGACATCACAGTTTTCTTTCTCTCCCTCGGAATCTATTCGCGAACACTTGAGTGTCTCGGAAATACATTTTTCATTTTCTACCTGTTTCTTTGCTGAACTGGATTCTGTTATTAATTTCAATCTTTGACAACCTTAGTTTTCTGGAGCTAGGACGTTTAATTTTGCAGCAACCTCTCCAGCTTAGTAAAATGGTTCCAGTTGCTGACAGATAGATTTCATTGTTCTGTATTCATTCATTCAGTTCTGTATGTGTCTCTTACTAATTACTGTATGCTCAGATAATTAATCAGTCTAGATAGTGTTTATGCCAGGTATTTTCTGCAGCACACCGAAGAGACAAATTATCCATATACTGGGAATTTTTCCCCTGCTTACCTTTGCAAATAAATGTCCATTTCTCTTAACACCCCGTAGCTGAACACCCTGTAGCTGAAATGGTAATAAAACCTTGCCTTTTTCTAAAGACGCCCAGAGAAATGTCAAGACTCTCACAAGGAATTGCTTATTACTTTGGGCCTTTTGCTTCCACGAGACCAGGAAATATTCAATCACTTCCCATTTATTTACAAATGCTTGAGAAGTCAAAAGTTTTATTGCAGAAATCTGAGTATTCAAGCTAATTGAAACCATGGCTAGTTCATATAACTGGAAGTCTGGATAACTCATTCATTCATTCGGTTTTATTTATTGAGCACTTACTATGTGCTAAGTGCTGTACTAAGCACTTGGGAGAGTGCAATATAATAACAAACAGACACATTCCCTGCCCACCAGGAGCTCACAGTCCAGAGGGAGAGACAGACATTAATATAAATATAATATATAAATATATAGTATATAAATAATATAATATTTATATATTATATATAGCATATATAATTTATAAATAATAT
This sequence comes from Tachyglossus aculeatus, assembly GCF_015852505.1. Classification (NCBI taxonomy): domain Eukaryota; kingdom Metazoa; phylum Chordata; class Mammalia; order Monotremata; family Tachyglossidae; genus Tachyglossus; species Tachyglossus aculeatus. The sequence continues at coordinate 60,781,199 of NC_052074.1, forward strand.
ATTATATATTATATAAATATAATATAATGATATAATATAAATATTAATATAAATATTCTATAAATATAATATATAAATATATTATATATAAATAAATATAAATTAATACAAATAGGCAGATAAATAAATTACAGATAGCTACATAACTAAACATGATTGGTTTAGACTACACTTGTAATTTGGTTCACTTAACCAAAGAGTTTTTTGGGGGCAGGGCGAGGGGGAGGTTGGATGGAATCGCTGATAGTTTCAGTTCAAAAAACTGATAATTCAAGCAACAAATGTTTGGATGGTTTAATCAGTCCTTTTTCCCTTGGAGGTTAGCATTTTGAATATAATTAAAACTGTATAAAATCCTGGAGCCTTATGGTCTTAACAAGTACTCACTGAATCAAAAGATATCACTGTGGTTCACATTATTAAGCAACAAACTGTCTTCAGAATGGAGGATGTGAGTTCTGTTTCCAGCTGTATCAATTAAATATTGAATAACTGGGTACACTTTAGACAGTCACACACACACACATACACTCTGTCTCTCTCATAATAATTGCGGTATTTGTTAAGGGTTTGCTATGGACCAATATAAGTGAATCAGACACAGTCTCTGACCCATGCAGGGCATAAAGTCCAAGTGGGGAAGAGAACAAGTCTCTTATCCTTGTTTTGAACAGATAAGGAAACTGAGGCACAGAGAAGTTAAATGACTTGCCCAAATTCATCAAATTAACACAGCAGACAGGTAGCCCAGCTGCTATTAGATCCAGGTTTTCTAAGTACCAGGCCTATGATCTTTCCATTAGACCACACTGCTTCTCTCATCCTCTTTTTTTCTTTTTAATGGTATTTGTTGAGGACTTACTATGTGCCAGGAACTGTACTAAACACTGGAGTAGATGTACCTGTATATATGTTTGTACAGATTTATTACTCTTTTTACTTGTACATATTTACTATTCTATTTATTTTGTTAATGATGTGCTTTAATTGTATTTGTTCTGATGACTTGACACCTGTCCACATGTTTTGTTTTGTTTTTTGTCTCCGCTTTCTAGACTGTGAGCCCCTTGTTGGGTAGGGACCGTCTCTATATGTTGCCAACTTGTACTTCCCGAGCGCTTAGTACAGTGCTCTGCACACAGTAAGCGCTCAATAAATACGATTGAATGAATGAAATGCAAGGTACTCAGGTTGGATATAGCCAATGTCCCACATGGGGCTTACCGTCTTAATCCCCATTTTACAGTTGAGGGAATTGAGGCATAGAGAAGTGAAGTGACTCTCCCGAAGTCACACAGAAGACAAGTGGATTAGAACCCAGATCCTTCTGTCTCCCAGGTCTGTGCTGTATCCATTAGGCCACACTGCTTCTCTCTTCTTTTCCCTTCTCCTTCTTCTCCCCCGTCAGTCCCCCCTGGACTTAGATGGACCAGGACAAGCTGTCCAGATTACATTGAGCGGAAAGGAAAATTGCTAAGAACAACCATAGCAACAATGATGAAAAGTCTGAGGTGCAAAGGAGAAGAGAAAGCTCTCTGGATAGGAATAATGAAGCAGGCAATTCAGTGTGAAGAGCACTCTACTAAGACACTTGGGAGAGAAAAACAGAGGTAGTAGACAAACTCTGCCCTCAAAGAGACTGTAATCTGGAAGAGGGAAGGGAAAGAGAGACATTTAACCAGCAAAAATAGTCTCTAGTGAGTCGGGGAGGGAAGATTGCTCCAGGGCTGGGAGGGGAAGAGCTCCAAGTAAAAGAAAGGATCCTATTTACAGCCTTTCTCCCAATCCATTCAGATTAGACTTCAAACAGCTCTCACTGTTTTTCAAACCCATTTCTCCTCCTTGGAGCGGTTTCAGTGGTTTCAGACTGTCTCAGCCATACTGACGTTTCAAGCTTCAGCTTCAAGCATTCCCATTTTTAGGTCAGTCAATTCACTGGTATTTATTGAGCGCTTACCGTGTGCAGATCAGGGTACTAAGCACTTGGGAAAGTACAGTAAAGTTGGTAAACATGATCCCTGCCCACAAGAAGTTTACAGTCCACAGGGGAAGACAGATTAAAATAAATTAGTTTGGGGAAATAGTATATGGCAGGATTGTGTATATAAGTGCTGTGGGGCTGGAGTGAGTACCAAAGTGTGTAAGAGATATTCAAGTGCATGGATGACTCAGAGGCGAAGGCTGGTTGGGGAAATGAGGACTTAGTCAATTATTGCTCTTTCTTTTCCTACTTAGACTGTGAGCCCCATGTGGGACAGAGACCCTGTCTCACCTGATTAACTTGTAGCTACCCCAGCACTTAGAACAGTGCTTGACACAAAGTAAACGCCTAACAAACCACCATAAAGAAAAATTACAAGAAAGAACTAGTTTAAGTGCACCTGCCTTTGAAGTCCATGCCTTATCTTGTCTGCTCTCTCTTTTTTAATGGTGTTAAGCATTTACTATGTGTCAGGCACTGTACTAAGCTCTGAGGTGGGCGCATGCAAATTACTCGTGCTGAACATAGTCCATGTCCCACATGAGGTTCCTCACAGTCTTAAATTCCACTTTACAGGTAAAGTAGAAGCACAGAGAAATGAAGTGACTTGCCTAAGGTCACACAGCAGAAAAGTAGGTCCTTCTGATTCCCAGGCCTGTGCTCTAATCACTAGGCCATGATGCTTCTCCACACTTGTATCTACCCCAGTGCTTAGAACAGTGCTTGATTAAGAGTAAACACTTAAAATACTATAAAGAAAAAAAAACCATAAAGATATCATCCAAGAGTGTATGTGACTTTGACACCCACACAATTTTGTGTATGCTCTGTTCCACTTGAGTTGAATGACATTAGTTTCTAACAATCAATCAATCAGTGGTATTTTTTGAGTACTTACTATGTAAGGAGCACTGGAGAGTACCATACAACAGAGTTAGCACATACTATCCCTGCTCAGAATGAGCTTACAGTCTAGAGGGGGAGACAGGCATTCATATAAAAAAAGTAATTTATAATCCATAAATCCTTCCTTAGATACCAGAAATTGCTCCCTTAGAGCGTTGGTAATTCCCTTGTATTTGGTGTAGCCCTATACTAACAACAGCTCTCTTTTATTGTTAGGCATGCTATAAGAACCAAATCAAGAAATCTCCAGTCCCCTCACGCTATGTAGTCAAACTTGCACAATCCGAAATGTCAATGAGGCTCATTTGCAACCTCAGCGACACATAAATATATTCATGTCATTATCTCTCCTAGAGGATCCTCGGTTTAAGCAAACTGTTAGCGACCAGCCAGAAGAAAAAGGCAAAGCTAGCCAAAAGTCCCAGGCATGTGAGTCTTTGGTTCAGTGTAATTCCAGGTTCTTGCTATGCTCTTGCATTCAAAAGGAACAAAGGGCTACCCTTTAAAAGGTCTATGACTCTGAAAGGGTTTTTTGGAGGGAAGGAGGCGGGGGACTGAGTCCACCACCTTTGAAGCAGCCTGTCCTGGACACTGTGCAGGTATAGAGTGGAAGCTTGCTGTGGGCAGGGAATGCGTCTGTTTATTGTTATATGTCAAGCGCTATACTAAGAGCTGGGGTAGATACAAGATAATCAGTCCATGTCCCACACAGGGTTCACAGTCCAGAGGCCCAAGGTTACAGAGCAGACGAGTGGTCAAGCGCTTAGCACAGTGCTCTGCACACAGTAAGCGCTCAATAAATATGATTGAACGAATAAATGAGTGGGGCATAAGAGATCCAGCTGCACAAAGCTATAGCTCGGAAGGGGCAAGTCTGAACAGGGCTCTGGACGGGGGGAATTCAAGAACGAGAATTCGGGTTTTATCGATGCCCTCCCAAATCGTCCGACTGCTTGCCGTGGGCTCTACCCTGGGGCAGCTTTTCCACCACAGGATTCTGCATTTCCCACTGGGTACAACTCACAGGGAACACCTGCCTGCTTGGGAAGAGGCCAGGGCTGGAAGTAAAATTCATTTCTAACTGGAATACCAGAAGTTCCCACCAGCTAGGTGGAGAGTGGGCTTTTTTTGGTTGGGGGTTGAGTGTGTGTGTGTGTGTAGCACCTGTAAGTATGTTTGTACATATTTATTACTCTATTTTACTTGTACATATTTACTATTCTATTTATTTTATTTTGTTAATGTGTTTTGTTTTGTTGTCTGTCTCCCCCTTCTAGACTGTGACCGCTGTTGGGTAGGGACTGTCTCTACATGTTGCCAACTTGTACTTCCCAAGTGCTTAAGTACGGTGCTCTGCACACAGTAAGTGCTCAATAAATACGATTGATTGATTGATTGATTGTACTTCCCAAGTGCTTAATACAGTGCTCTGCACACAGTAAGCGCTCAATAAATACGATTGAATGAATGAATGAATGAATGTGTGTGTTTGTGTGTGTCAGAGAGTCACTGAAGATGACACCAGGCCTGCACATCAGGTCTTGGGGGGCAGTAAAATAGCACCCTCTGTTAACCAAACAAGTAAGAGCAATAATAATAATAATGGCATTTATTAAGCGCTTATTATGTGCAAAGCACTGTTCTAAGCGCTGATAATGATAATGACTGTGGTATTCATTAACAACTTACTATGTGCCAGGCACTGTACTAAGCACTGGAGTAGATACAAGTCAATCAGGTAGAATGCAGTTCCTGTTCCACGTGGGGCTCAATCTTAATCCCCATTTTATAGATGAGGTAATTGAGGCACAGAGAAGAGGAGTGAGTTGCCCAAGGTCACACAGCAGACAAGTAGCAGAACTGGAATTAGAACCCAGGTCCTCCTTACTCCCAGGCTCATGCTCTATCTACTAGATAATGCAGTAGATTGCAGGTGGTTAGACAATCACCCCACCCTGTCCCAGAACACCTGCTTGGGAGCGTCCCAGTGCTGACATTTCTAGCACTGGATGAGGCTAAAGTTTAATTACTGTTGAGGGTACATTGCGTAGGACCCATCCCATCTAGGCTGCTTGCCCGCCCAATCCCATACCCTGGCTGTAGATTTGGTCTTGGGGCTAACATTTTATTTATGATGATGATGATGGCATTTATTAAGCGCTTACGATGTGCAAAGCACTGTTCTAAGCGCTGGGGTAGAGACAAGGTAATCAAGTTGTCCCACGTGGGGCTCACAGGCCTAATCCCCATTTTCCAGATGAGGTAACTGAGGCACAGAGAAGTTAAGTGACTTGCCCAAAGTCACACAGCTGACAAGTGGCGGAGCCGGGATTTGAACCCATGACCTCTGACTCCAAAGCCAGGGCTCTTTCCACTGAGCCAAGCTGCTTCTCTGGTACTCGTTAAGTGTCTACTATTCATTCATTCATATTTATTGAGTGCTTTACTGTTTGCAGAGCACTGTACTAAGCGCTTAGGAAGTACAAGTTGACAACATATGTGTCATGCACTCTTCTGAGCATGACACATCTTAGAAGCGTCTATCTTCTATCTTCTTCTGGGGTAGATAGAAGTTTATCAGGTTAGACCCAGGCGCTGTCCCACATGGGGCTCCTACTCTAAGTAGGAGGAAGAATCACCATTTTACAGTTGAGGGAACTGAGGCACAGAAGTTAAGTGACTTGCCCAAGGTCACACAGCAAACAGTTGGTAGAGGTAGGATTAGAACCCAGGCCTGTGCTCTTTCCACTAGGTCATTCTGATTTCCCCATCTATCAGCCAGTAGCACTGTAGTAGGCGCTTATGCTAGTTCATGACCCCTGCCCTCAAGGGGTAATAATTAATAATAATTATCACATAATTATCTAGACCGTGAGCCTGTTGTTGGGTAGGGACCGTCTCTATATGTTGCCGACTTGTACTTCCCAAGCGCTTAGTACAGGGCTCTGCACACAGTAAGCGCTCAATACATATGATTGAATGAATTATCACATCTGTTTCACACTTACTATGTGTCAAGCACTGTTCTAAGCGCTGGGGAAGACGCAAGACAATCTGTTTCCCACTTACTATGTGTCAAGCACTGTTCTAAGCGCTGGGGAAGACACAAGACAATCAGGTCAGATGCAGTCCCTGTCCCACACAAGGCTCAAGTATGTAGGATGGAGAACGGGTAATAATAATAATGATGATGATGGTATTTGTTAAGTGCTTAGGTATCGAATCCCCATTTTGCAGATGAAGGAACTGAGGCACAGAGAAGTCAAGTGGTTTGCCCAAGGTCACACAGCAGCCAAGTGGTGGAGCCAGGATTTGAACCCAGGTTCTCTGATAGGGATGCGGATATTAAAACACGTTGCAGTTCGGGGGTTAACAACAGTTTAATAAGGTTATGTGTGTAAGTGCTATGGGGTGAGCATTGGGCCAAGTCAAATTCATTTGGCCTCCCCATGGATCCTTCAGCTTTGTGGGTCCCGATATATATGGGTTTAGGGAGTCCTGGGTCCAGAGAATCCAGACCTGCAGCAGGTAGACTGTGAGCCTGCTGTTGGGTAGGGACCGTCTCTATATGTTGCCAACTTGTACTTCCCAAGCGCTTAGTACAGTGCTCTGCACACAGTAAGCGCTCAATAAATACGATTGAATGAATGAATGAATGAAAAGGCAGCAGTACTGGTTCTGGCCCAGAACCCTGTGGCATGAGTGCCTTGATTGCCATGTGGATATCAAACAATCCAGCAGAAAACCCTCATGGTCACACCCCTTTCCACTATGGGCGGGCCATTTAAATTCTTTTTTCCTTTTTTAATTTCGTTCAGAGACCCAGAAGGATCGTCCACCACTGAGGAAGTTTGTGGCTGTAGGGCAGCAGCACAGAGCCCCCGCCCCTTGTATTCATCGCCCACCCTAACTTGTGCCTCAGGGAAAGTAGGATCTCCCAATCACCCTGGCTCTCCAGCTTCCAGGACCTCGTCAGTCGCTTCTTTGTTTTTTAAAAATGGTATTTGTTAAGCGCTTACTATGTGCCAGGCACTGGGGTAGATACAAGTTTATCGGGTTGGATCTAGTCCCTGTCTCTCATGGGGCTCACAGTCTTAGTCCCCATTTTACAGATGAGGGACCTGAAGCACAGAGGAGTGAAGGTTTTTTGGTTGTTTTTTTTAAATGGTATTTGTGAAGCACTTACTATATGCCAGGCACTGTACTAAATTTGGGGTAGATATAAGCTAATTAGGTTGGACACAGTCCCTGTCTCTCATGAGGCTCATAGAGAATCTGGAAAATCCCCATTTTCCAGATGACGTAATTGAGGCCCAGAGAAGTTAAATGACTTGCCTAAGGTCACACATCAGACAAGTGGCAGATCCAGAATTAGAACCCAGGTCAATCTGTCTACAAGGCCCATTATCTGTCCACTAAGCCAAGCTGCTTGACAAAGTCCCTGTCCCACATGGGGCTCACACTCTCAACCCTCATTTTCCAGATGAGGTCAGGGTGGCCCAGAGGAGTGGTATTGTGGTACTTGTGCTTACTATGTGCCAGGCACTGTACTAATCACTGGGGTGGATACAAGCTGATCAATTGGACACAGACCCTGTCCCACATGGGGATCACAGTCTTAATCCCCATTTTCCAGATGAGGTCACTGAGGCCCAGAGGAGTGCTATTGTGGTATTTAACTGTGGTATTGTTAAGTGCTTACTATGTACTAGGCACTGTACTAATCACTGGGGTGAATACAAGCAAATCAGGTTGGACACAGTCCCTGTCCCACAAGGGGGTCACAGTTTTAAGGTCACTGAGGCCCAGAGGAGTGGAATTAAACTGTGGTATTGTTAAACACTTACTATGTGCCAGGCACTGTACTAATCACTGGGGTGGATACAAGCAAATCAGGTTGGACAGAGTCCCTGTCCCACATGGGGCTCACACTCTCAACCCTCATTTTCCAGATGAGGTCAGGGTGGCCCAGAGGAGTGGTATTGTGGTATTTGTCTTTTAGACTGTGAGCCCAATGTTGGGTAGGGACTGTCTCTATATGTTACCAATTTGTACTTCCCAAGCGCTTAGTACAGTGCTCTGCACATAGTAAGCGCTCAATAAATATGATTGATTGATTTGTCAAGTGCTTACTATGTGCCAGGCACTGTACTAATCACTGGGGTGGATACAAGCTGATCAAGTTGGACACAGACCCTGTCCCACATGGGGATCACAGTCTTAATCCCCATTACTAATCACTGGGGTGGATACAAGCTGATCAAGTTGGGTACAGACCCTGTCCCACATGGGGATCAAAGTCTTAATCCCCATTTTCCAGATGAGGTCACTGAGGCCCAGAGGAGTGCTATTGTGGTATTTAACTGTGGTATTGTTAAGTGCTTACTATGTACCAGGTACTGTACTAATCACTGGGGTGAATACAAGCAAATCAGGTAGGACACAGTCCCTGCCCCACAAGGGGCTCACAGTCTTAAGGCCACTGAGGCCGAGAGGAGAGGTATTAAACTGTGGTATTGTTAAGTGCTTACTATGTGCCAGGCACTGTACTAATCACTGGGGTGGATAAAAGCAGATCAGGTTGGACAAAGTTCCTGTCCCGCATGGGGCTCACACCCTCAATCCCCATTTTCCAGAGGAGTTCAGGGAGACCCAGAGAAGTGGTATTGTGGTATTTGTTAAGTGCTTACTATGTGCCGGGCCCTGTACTAATCGCTAGGGTGGATACCAGCAGATCAGGTTGGACGAAGTCCCTATCTCACATGAGTCTCAATCCCCATTTTCCAGATGAGGTCAGGGAGGACCAGAGGCCTCACTTTCCCAAGGTCACCCAAAGCAGCCAAATGGCTGCACGGGGATGAGGCCCCAGGGCCCTGTTCTAACCATTACGCCACTTCCGGGGGCTGGCAGGGGGTTGGTCCCCTCAGGCCCGACTAATCCTAACACTAATGATGGTACTTGTTAAGCGCTTCCTATGTGCAAGGCACTGTTCTAAGCGCTGGGGTGGTTACAAGGTGATCAGGTTGTGGAAAGGGGGCCAGGGTTGAGGGCGGCCAGGGATGAGGCCCAGGCCTCTGCTCTAACCACTGGGCAACTTCCGGGGGCTGGCGGTCAGGGAGGCCCAGAGGAGTGGTATTGTGGTATTTGTTAAGTGCTTACTATGTGCCAGGCCCTGTACTAATCGCTAGGGTGGATACCAGCAGATCAGGTTGGACAGAGTCCCTGTCTCACATGGGTCTCAATCCCTATTTTCCAGATGAGGTCAGGGAGGCCCAGAGACATCACTTTCCCAAGGTCCCCCACAGCAGCCAAATGGCGGCCTGGGGATGAGGCCCCAGGCCCCTGCTCTAACCACTAGGCCACTTCCGGGGGCTGGCAGGGGGTCGGTCCCCTCAGGCCCGACTAATCCTAACACTAATGATGGTACTTGTTAAGCGGTTCTTATGTGCAGGGCACTGTTCTAAGCGCTGGGGAGGTTACAAGGTGATCCGGTTGTGGAAAGGGGGCTTGGGTTGAGGGCGGCAGGGCGGCCAGGGATGAGGCCCAGGCCTCTGCTCTAATCACTAGGTAACTTCCGGGGGCTGGCAGGGGGTCATCCCCTCAGGCCCAACTAATCCTAACACTAATGATGGTACTTGTTAAGGGGTTCTTATGTGCAAGGCACTGTTCCAAGCGCTGGGGAGGTTACAAGGTGATCGGGTTGCGGAAAGGGGGCCAGGGTTGAGGCGGCCAGGGATGAGGCCCAGGCCTCTGCTCTAACCATTAGACCACTTCCGGGGGCTGGCAGGGGGTCGGTCCCCTCAGGCCCGACTAATCCTAACACTAATGATGGTACTTGTTAAGCGCTTACTATGTGCAAGGCACTGTTCTAAGCGCTGGGGAGGTTACAAGGTGGTAGGGTTGTGGAAGGGGGGCTTGGGTTGAGGGCGGCAGGGCGGCCAGGGATGAGGCCCAGGCCTCTGCTCTAACCACTAGGTAACTTCCTGGGGCTGGCAGGGGGTCATCCCCTCAGGCCCGACTAATCCTAACACTAATGATGGTACTTGTTAAGCACTTACTATGTGCAAGGCACTGTTCTAAGTGCTGGGGAGGTTACAAGGTGATCGGGTTGTAGAAAGGGGGCCAGGGTTGAGGGCGGCCAGGGATGAGGCCCAGGCCTTTGCTCTAACCACTAGGCAACTTCCGGGGAATGGCGGTCAGGAAGGCCCAGAGGAGTGGTATTGTGGTATTTGTTAAGTGCTTACTATGTGCTAGGCACTGTACTAATCACTGGGGGGGCTGCAAGCAGACCAGGTAGGACAGTGTCCCTGTCTCACATGGGTCTCAATCCCTATTTTCCAGATGAGGTCAGGGAGGCCCAGGGGCGTCACTTTCCCAAGGTCCCCCACAGCAGCCAAATGGCGGCTTGGGGATGAGGCCCCAGGCCCCTGCTCTAACCACTGGGCCACTTCCAGGGGCTGGCAGGGGGTCGGTCCCCTCAGGCCCGACTAATCCTAACACTAATGATGGTACTTGTTAGGCGCTTCCTATGTGCAAGGCACTGTTCTAAGCGCTGGGGAGGTTACAAGGTGATCGGGTTGTGGAAAGGGGGCCAGGGTTGAGGGCGGCCAGGAATGAGGCCCAGGCCCCTGCTCTAACCATTAGGCCACTTCCGGGGGCTGGCAGGGGGTCGGTCCCCTCAGGCCCGACTAATACTAACACTAATGATGCTACTTGTTAAGCGCTTCTTATGTGCAAGGCACTGTTCTAAGCGCTGGGGAGGTTACAAGGTGATCAGGTTGTGGAAAGGGGGCCAGGGTTGAGGGTGGCCAGGGAGGCCAGGGATGAGGCCCAGGCCTCTGCTCTAACCACTAGGTAACTTCCGGGGGCTGGCAGGGGGTCGTCCCCTCAGGTCCGACTAATCCTAACACTAATGATGGTACTTGTTAAGCGCTTACTATGTGCAAGGCACTGTTCTAAGCGCTGGGGAGGTTACAAGGTGACCAGGTTGTGGAAAGGGGGCCGGGGATGAGGGCGGTCAGAGATGAGGCCCAGGCCCCTGCTCTAACCACTGGGCAACTTCCGGGGGCTGGCGGTCAGGGAGGCCCAGAGGAGTGGTATTGTGGTATTTGTTAAGTGCTTACTATGTGCTAGGCACTGTACTAATCACTGGGGGGGCTGCAAGCAGACCAGGTAGGACAGTGTCCCTGTCTCACATGGGTCTCAATCCCTATTTTCCAGATGAGGTCAGGGAGGCCCAGGGGCGTCACTTTCCCAAAGTCACCCACAGCAGTCAAATGGGGGTGCGGGGATGAGGCCCCAGGCCCCTGCTCTAACCACTAGGCAACTTCCGGGGGCTGGCAGAGGGTCGGTCCCCTCAGGCCCGACTAATCCTAACCCTAATGACGGTACTTGTTAAGCGCTTCCTATGTGCAAGGCACTGTTCTAAGCGCTGGGGAGGTTACAAGGTGATCAGGTTGTGGAAAGGGGGCCGGGGTTGAGGGCGGCCAGGGATGAGGCCCAGGCCTCTGCTCTAACCATTAGACCACTTCCGGGGGCTGGCAGGGGGTCGGTCCCCTCAGGCCCGACTAATCCTAACACTAATGATGGTACTTGTTAAGCGCTTCCTATGTGCAAGGCACTGTTCTAAGCGCTGGGGAGGTTACAAGGTGATCGGGTTGTGGAAAGGGGGCCTGGGTTGAGGGCGGCCAGGGATGAGGCCCAGGCCTCTGCTCTAACCATTAGACCACTTCCGGGGGCTGGCAGGGGGTCGGTCCCCTCCGGCCCGACTAATCCTAACCCTAATGATGGTACTTGTTAAGCGCTTCCTATGTGCAAGGCACTGTTCTAAGCGCTGGGGAGGTTACAAGGTGATCGGGTTGTGGAATTGGGCCGGGAGGGAGGGCGGCCATTGCGCGGCCCTCCCCTCAGGGCGCGCGCGCACGCGCGCGCGTGGGGGGGGGGCTTCGCCTGCCTTTGTCCTTGGCGCGCACGGGGCGGGCACGTGCCCCACGGCCCGGGAGCGAGCGAGCCTCGGGGCGGGTGCGCGCGCACCTCCCTCGGACCCCTCTGTCGGGCGCGCGCCTGCTCCCCCCCATCTCAAACTCGCCTCGCGGCGCCACCCCCCGGCCGGAGCGCGGAACTGCACAACCCCCTCCGACTTTCAATGTTGCACGCTCCCAGGCCAGAGCCTCCTCTGGTTCCTTTTTCCCCCCCCCCCTTTTTCCCCCCCTTTCCCCCCCCCATCCCCCCTCCCCAGGGCTGCTTCCATTTCCTTAAGGAAGGATTTTTTTCCCCCCTCTCCCTCCCCCCACCTCTCAGCGGCGTGGAAGCGGGACAGGACGGCGGCGAAGGTAAAAAAAAAAGCTGGGTCGGTTGGGAGAGGGGGGTGGCTTTGCAGCTGCTGCTCTTGCAGCAGCTGCAGGAGCTGCAAGAGTGGCAGCAGCTGCAAGGGCTGCAGGGGCTGCAAGGGGAGCAGGAGCTGCAGGACCAGCTGCAGGAGCGAGCTGGGGTTGGTTGGTGGGGGTTGGAGGGGGTGGGGAGGGGGCTCAGGGAGCTTTGTTCTTGTTTTCAGCTCTCGCCTGACGGTCTCCAGGAGCCAGGACTGACTTCACGCATCACTTGGTGCACACACACCATGCTGATATTGGAGCTGTGCCTCCTACCATAACAAACCCTAACCCTGGAAAAAATCCCCCCCCCCCCCCAATCCCCCCAAACTGCATTTTCAGCGCCGCCTCTCCTGCTCCAGAACCTTGCTGCAATTTCCGACCCCAAGCCCTGGCTGTCTTGCTTTAAAAAAAAAAGAAATCCGGTGGTGGCACAGTCTATTTGGGCTTTGTTCTTTTTATTTTATTTATTTATGGGGGGGGGGGAGGGTCAAAATGTCGGTCTGTGATATGCAAAACTGATCAAGGAGGTGCAGTTGGAATTTGGCTTTTTTGCTGGAGAGCAGCGCCCTGGTATGGATTTCTGCTGCTGATCGTGCAGATGACTAAGGCTGCATGGTAGTTGCATGTTAAAAGTACAGGGCTGGAAAGCTCAAAGGCAAGGACAGAATTGCCACTTTAAGGGGGCCCAGAGGTAATTAGCAGGACCTGGTGTTTTCCTCCCCTCTCCTCTTTCCCAGGAAGGGGAGCTGGTAGCCCTGATCGATGTAACTGCCCTCCGAGTGTAAATATTTAGAGGGTATTAGTGACTTTTTAACGTTTTCGGCGAGGTCTGTTATTTACAATGTGTCATATGTTATTAATGGTCATCGACCAAGATTCCTGGCAGATCCCGTCCCACGCCTTCGAAGAAAGTAGACAATCTATCAGTTGTCCAAGGGAAGAGAAAATGTGAGTGGGTTTTCAAACTTAAGCCCTGTAGATGCCCCAGTGCTGGAATTCTGATATTCAGCACCTCACTGCCCCCCGCCACCCAGTAACCTTGCAGGAGAGATGGATGTGTCATTAAATGGGAATGGTCTCCAATATTATAAATATCCTGGAGAAGGGAGCGTGACATAGGCGGGTTGTTCCTGAGCCGTAACTTTCTTTCCTCTCTCCCCTCGAAGTGTCCCGAGGAAGAACTTTGCCAAGATGTCCAGTGATAGACAGAGGTCAGATGATGAAAGTCCAAGCACCAGCAGTGGTAGTTCAGATGCAGATCAGAGGGACCCAGGAGTACCCGAACCCGAAGAACAAGAAGAAAGAAGGCCTTCTGCAACCCAGCAGAAGAAAAATACCAAACTCTCAAGCAAAACCACCGCTAAGTTGTCCACTAGCGCTAAAAGGTAACGATGATACGTTTGAGAAACGGTAGCAGAACACCGTTATACAGAGTGTTTTCAATAGACTCGATCCCGTGCATTGTACAAGTTCGAAAGATTCACGAGGGCATTTCTTTTTAAGTGACCCGCCGCGTTCATGCCCGGTCAGATAAGTTGTCACGCTTAAAAACACACGACTACTGCCGGAAAACTTAAGATGAGGGTGAGCTTGTGCACGGTGGTCCTTGTGAAGAGGTGGATTGGAAGTGTGTCGTTCCCGGATTTATTTAAGATGAGCTGGGGAGAGATCTTTCAGTTTCCCCCACAGTGGAAGGTTTGGGGGCGTTTACCTGGTGGTACTTTTGATTTCTGTTCATCCTCAGGGTAATAAATCGTTATGGAGATTAGCAGTAACTCTTAATTATCCAAAGCTCCAGAAACCCTTGTGGAATGACCCCATTTCATATAAAACCTGACTTCTGAGCTCTGCAAAAAATGATCATCGGAGCCAGAGCCTGGTGAAAGAGAAGCTTTGATTGTTGGCTTACAGTTAAAGCGAATCCTCCTCGTCCTGCTTTTCCTTCCATGAGAAATTGCTTCCTTCCATAAGTTACTTCCAACCAGAAGAGGAGCAGTTCAAAGGGTACTTTGTTACATCCATGTTCATTATGAGCATCTGCGCTACCTTTGCGTGTTCAGTTGTGTTTTGTAGAATACCCTGAGGGGTACGTGGTTTTCTCCTGGTTAATAGATGTGTGACTTTCGAAGAACAGAAAAAATACTTACAAAGTCCCCCAATGGAAGCTACGTTATAAGAAAAGCCAAGGATCGCTACCCAAACACGCATGTACCTTAGGCGGTATTGACATTTGATGATGGTAGCATTGTGCTCATTGCCTAGCCATTTCAAGGAGGATGCCCGGAGTTTTGAAGGGCCCTTTGAATCATTGTTTCATTAGCTTCTCATTTTTTAAATTACATTTGGTGAATACCTGGGTTCGTTAAAATGTGCTGCCAAAATGAAAGGGTTGCGGTGCAGTTTGTTGTTTTGTCTTAAATGGTACTCGTTAAGCGCTTACTACGTCCCGATCCAAATAGGATTTAAACTCCATTTCACAGATGAGGAAACTCGGGCGCAGAAAAGTTAAAGCGACTTGCCCAAGTTCTTATGGAAGAGGTAGCATTAAACTAGCCTAATGTTCCGAGGACGTTTATTCTCCTAGGCCTGATGTGGTTATTAAAACCCAAAAGGAAAATTCTAAAAGCCAAATGTCCCTGAATTTCAAGTTTCACGTGACACACTTCAGGAAAATACACATGACTAAGGAGTGCAGATGGAGTGAAGTTAGCAAGAGTAAAACTCCTTTAGAATTGTCCCAGTGACATGATAGTGTGTGTGGATTTTTTTTTTTTAACTTGAAAAAGTACCTAGGGACATCAGATACGGTCAAAAGTGTTTCTTTTTGCGCAGACAGTTGCCGGTTCATTCCGTCTCCATAAAAGAGGTTTAAAGTCACTGTCAAATGTTCCAGGGTCTCCCCTCCTTCCTCGTCTCATTTGCATATAAGCTTGCAAAGATAACTTTCCTGGTAAAAAGTCCGCCGGAATGGGTTTTACTCACCTCGGTGGGTGCTCGGGAGAGGGAACTTTCTATATCCACCGTAAACACCCTGCTTCTGTGGAAGGGCAAGTGAGGAAAAAAGCTGCAAAGTTTCAGTTATGGGATGTGTGTTATGGCTCAGAACAAAAGAGGAAGCAGCCATGTTAAGCATTACTGAAGGCAAAGCCAATTCTGCATTTAACTGCGTGGTGATAGAGGGCAGTGTAATTCCCTGATTTATTCTATAGACCATCTCATGCTTTGCGTCTCTTCTCATTCCACCAACAGAATTCAGAAGGAACTAGCTGAAATAACCCTTGATCCTCCTCCTAACTGCAGGTATGTAGCTGCTTTTTAAATTGGGTACAAGGTTAAGAGGTCAGTAATGGGACTGGATGTTTGCTCAGCAGAGAAGGCAAGCAGTTTCTTTTTTCTTTTTTGGCCAGCCAGGTTGCAGTGAAACCAAAGCGGTCTAAGGTAAATTGAGCTGCGAGGGAAACTATGCGATGGAATGGACCGTGCGGTTGTGCTAGAGGATTTTGTTGATTTTTGTATACAGCGGAGTACAGTTGGGTACTATCGTGTTTTGGACAGAAGGAACAGGGCACCCACCTCCCTGAGAGGGAATTGTAGCAGCCAAAACTTCTAAGTGCTATGAAACTGCTTGAGAGTTAATGCAGGTATGAAATTTGAACTGATCTTTCGAGTTGACTCTGGAGTTAAGTTACCCTTTATCATGGTGAAGATGAAAGCGTAAGCTTTTCTGACTCGTATTGTTCCACCAAGTGTTTTAAAGACAATTTTATGTGACAAGCTAATAGATTTTTAGTGGTTGACCGAGGAGAGCATACTGTAGGGTTTATTTGGATTTTAAGAAAATTCCCAATTACCTGAAGGGATTTTTGGTGATGGAAATTGTGCAGTAAAAATAGTAAATTTTGCAGTATTTGACAATGGGAAAGCGTAATTTCAGGGATGATTAAGAACAGCCACTTGTAAGATGCTTGTCTAGAGCCCAGCTCTTCGAAGCACAGCTTGCTGAGAACTGTTTTCTTGCTTTTCGTGTTATGCTAGAATTGTGTACGTTTGGCTTATTTGTTTTGGTTTCTAGAATTGCTCACTCCTGCTTATCCCATTTGTACATTGTTTTCATGTCTGTGTTTACACTTAAGAGGGTTTGTCTTTAGCAGTTTTTCTAGTTTGACAAAGATGTGTTTGAATCACTTTGTTGATATGTCGATGCTTTTTGCACGCTGAAACCTGTACTTCAGACCAAATGGAATAATTCCATTTTAGAGATGTCAAATGCATTTACTGGCTCTTCAGATAATTGGGCTCGGTTGCTAACTTACCTCTGAATACCTCCTCCTCCCTCTTCAAAAATTAGATCACCAAGGGAAAGTGTATTACTGTGTCAATTAGAGGAAGTAGCATTGTGGTCAAGTTTCAAAAGGCAGGTTAAAGCTATTCCCTTTTCTACCCTCGCAACTGAGTATATCTTCAATCAACTCTGCCTGTGTAAGGTGAGCAAATTAAATTTTAGCTTTGTAAGGAGTAATTGATGTTTCCCACTAAGCGAGAATTGTAGCCGATATTTCAAGTGAGCATTTCAAACTACTCAGGTTCAATCTTTCCAGAGTTGGTCATGGGCCTTTTGAGAATCCTGATGATTATGGACTAAGGGTGTGTAAACCCGCTCATGTCAGCATTTCATATGCGTTTGGAGCATGGCACCAGCACGTTTTTGGAGTTGGATGTGTTATTGTAACTTAACCCCATTTTTCTGAGGAGAGTAACTGGATGTTGTTTAAGTTATTCCATTTCCTTTACTGCGATTTTGCCCTGAGAACGTGTCTAAAACCACAGTAAGGGTTATCGTGTAAGATGGGTCTGAATCTTTTTATGAAATGCAAAGCTTTAGCCGACGTTTCTGTGGATTTTCTCTTAAAGAATAGAACTTGGTGGCAAAGGTGATATGCCTATTTCACTTTTGATGGTTCACGCTAGTGAAATTGTTGAATGAAAGGAATTCCATTCTTGGCTTAGGAACAGAGCAGGTTTCCTATCCTAACAGAGCAGGTTGCCTGTCCTCTGCAGTCGGAGGTACAGGATAGACCAGTACCTTGATCAGGTGTCTAAGAAAGTTTTCCCTTCACTACATAGAGCACTGGAAATGAGTCTACTGTATTTTGCTTTTCTTTTGCTAAATTCACCTCTTGGTGACACTAAGAATGGGGGTCTCTATTGTTGTCCGTGACCGTTTTGGAAATAGTTTGAAATTATACTGTGTGAAGTGATACTTTGTTGCCTCCAGGAATTCAGTGCCTCCTGGTACTGTCTGAATACCCAAGTGTGATAGGGAAGATATTTTAACTCCTGTTCACATTCATGCTGGAGCTTCTGTATTGAGAGTTTTCAGTATTGGGCAAAATTTAATAACCCTGAAGTTTCATTGTTTTACTTTATTGTAAATGGGAGTTCCTTGAATTTAAAGCACATATGCATGGTTGGCAGGTGTAACTTTGCAGTACTTTTGGTCCTTCAGGAGCATAACATTGTGGCAGACTTTGGGTTTACAAGACTTTCAGCATGTATCTCCAGCAGAATTGAGTTTTTTTCCCCCAACGTCAGCCCCATACTGATTGATATTGGTTAGACTGTGTTGTTTATATTAATGTCTGTCTCCCCCTCTAGACTGTGAGCTTGTTTTGGGCAGAGAATGTGTCTTTTAAATTGTTATAGTGTACTCTTTCAAGTGCTTAGAACAGAGCTCTGCTTACAGTAAGTGTTCAATAAATATGATTGACTAACTCAGAGAAATGATGTGGATGCAGGGGAGCCCCTGCTCCAGGATCAGTCAATCAAGGATATTTATTGAGCATTTATTATGTGCAGGGCACCTTACTAAATGTTTGGGAGTGTACAATACAGCAGAGTTAGGAGACATGTTCCCTACCCACAAGGAGCTTACAGTCTAGAGTGGGGAGACAGACAGTAATATTTTTAAAAAAATTATGGTTCCCTGTATAAGTGCTGTGAAGCTGAGGGTGGGTGGGATATCAAGTGCTAAAAGAGTACAGATCCAAGTGCAGGGAGTAGGGAAAAGAGGGCTTAATTGGGGAAGGCCTCTTGAGGGAGAGGTGATTTTCAGAAGTCTTTTAGAATGTGGAGTTGGCGGGGGAGCGTTCCAGACCAGAGGGAGGATGTGGGATTATGACAGGTGTGAATCCTCACTTTACAGAGGTAGAAACATCCCCTTTAAATTTTGCAGAGGAAACCCTTCTGGATCAGGGGAGGGAGTTTCTTACCTCCTCCCCCTGTACAGGATGGAGAATCGAGTTGAGGAGTATTTCTCCTGGTTCACAGTGTTAAAAGACCAGGAAATGGCTCTTACCTTTCTCCTTTCCACCCCTAAAATGTTTCAGCCAGAGTTAGCCAGTGATCGACGCAGCAGAGCCCCGAGTAACTCGGGACTGTAATGCTTTAACTAATCAGTCTGTTCTTACTTTATCAAATTTTGGTTCAGATTCTTAATACATACCAGGGTATTAATTGCTTTGAGGCTGCATTGGATTCTGTGTGTCGGATTCTAGAGATGATCATTGTCCCGCCTTATCGTATCACATTCCACCTTGATTACTGTATCAGCCTCCTTGATGACCTCCCAACTTTCTGTCTCTCCCCACTCCGGTCCATACTTCACTCTGCTGTCCGGATCATTTTTCCACAAAGATGTTCAGGCCACGATTCCCACTCCTCCAGAACCTCTAGCGGTTGGCCCATCCACCTCCATATCAAACACAAACTCCTTTCCATTGTCTTTAAAGCACCAAATCACCTTGCCCTTCCAACCTCCCCTCGCTACTGTCCTACTACAACCAAGCCCACATACTTCACTCTTCTAACGCATCGTCTCACCGTACCTCTATTTCGTCTATCTTGTCACTGACCTCTCGCCCACGTCCTGCCTCTGGCCTGGAATGCCCTTCCTCTTCAAATCCGACAGTTACTCTCCCCCTCTCCAAAGGCACTGTTGGAGAGTTATTCTGAAGGCGCATTTCCTCCAAGAGGCCTTCCCTGTCTAAGCCCTCCTTGCTCCTCTCCCACTCCCTTCTGCGTCGCGCTGACTTGCTCCCTTTATTCATCCCAACTCGCACAGCACTTATGTACATATCTGTAATTGATTTATCAATATTAATGTCCGTCTCCTGCCGACTAGACTGTAAGTTCGCTGTGGGCAGGGAATGTGTCTATTGTTGTTATAGTGTACTCTCCCAAGTGCTTAGTACAATGGTCTGCACACAGTAAGCGCTCAGTAAATACGATTGATGGACTGCCAGTTTCCAGAGCGCTGGGTTGGTTCCTGGAGGAGTCCGTTGGCTGGCTGGATTTTAGAGAAGGTTATTATTGGCTGGTTTCTTCTCTATGCCTAGAGGTGGTTGGCACATAGTAAGGGCTTAATGAAAATTTGGTTTCCAAGATTCCCTCTGGTGCTCTGCACACAGTAAGCGCTCAATAAATACGATTGAATGAATGAATGGAAAGACAGTGAAAGAGGGTGGAAGTGTAGCATGGAAAAGCAGAATGGTATTGTGGTTAGAGCACAGACTGGGGAATCAGTAAAACCTGGGTTGTAATCCATCCTCCACCACTTGTCTGCTGTATGACCTTGGGTAAGTCATTTTGCTTCTCTGTGCCTGTTACCTCATCTGTAAAATGGGGATTAAGTCTGTGAGCCCCATCTGTGACACGGACTTTGGCCAACCAGATTATCTTGTATCTACCCCAGCATTTAGGACAGAGACTGGCACATAGTAAGTGCTTAACACATATTTCCAAGCGCTTAGTACAGTGCTCTGCACGCAGTAAGCGCTCAATAAATACGATTGAATGAATTGAAAACTATTTGGAAGGATAGTTATCCCACTCATACTCAAGACTGATTCAAGAGGTAGTGGAATACCAAAATGTTTTATACTCAGAAAAGCCTGTAGAGATCTTTCTCACAATACATTGTATCTAGATCCTTTTAAATACAGACCTCTCATCCCATAACCAAGGACTTCTTGCCAGGATTCATATCTATTCAGCCGTTCTAAAAAAATTTTTTTAGCATGCTTTGTCTGGGAGTGTTTCAGAAATACATTACTTTTGTGTTTCAACCAGTTTGCATTCATTATCCTTAGTAGGTTGATGGAATTCCAGGAAAGTCTACTGGGAGTGGGGGATTGCAGTGGTTTGCATTGTGCTGGGGTTCAAGTAATTTGTTAGAATCATATGCAAGGTCTGTTCAGCTGTGGCTCTAAATTCACTTTAGTTCAGTCATATGTGTTTAGCGCTTATTGGGTGCAGAGCACTGTACTAAGCTCTTCAAGGACTCTCAAGTGGGTTTGGATGGGATTTCAGGACTTCCAGCTTTTGAGCGGAATTTTGTTTTCCCGGAGAACTGCATCAGTCAATCAGTGGCATTTACCAAATGCTTCTATGTGCAGAGCGCTGTACTAAGCGCTTGGGAGAGGATAATACCACAGAATTAGCAGGCATGTTCTTTGCTCATAACGAGCTTGCAGTCTAGAGATGAGCTGATGGTCTAGTTTCCGCATCAAGCGGAAACTCCTCGCTGTCGGCTTTAAGGGATTCAGGCAGTCCCCGCTGTTATTTAAGCATGCTTCTCTACCATTACACCGTAGCCTGCACACCCTTCTCCTTTGTAACACCAGCATATTGTAGTGAAAAGAGCACAGCCCTGGGTGTCAGAGGACCTGGATTCTTATCCCAGCTCTGCCACTTATCTGCTGTGTGACCTTGGGCAAGGCACTGTTTTCTCCTTTCTTTTTATTTAATTTGTTAAGCGCTTACTGTGTGCCAGACACTCAACTAAGCCCTGGGTAGAAGCAAGCTAACCAGGCTGGACACAGTCCACGCCCCACATGGGGCTCACGACCTTCATCCCCATTCTATATATGTTGCCAACTTGTACTTCCCAAGCGCTTAGTACAGTGCTGTGCACACAGTAAGCGCTCAATAAATGTGATTGATTCTACAGATGAGGTAACTGAGGCTCAGAGAAGTGAAGCGACTTGCCTAAGGCCCTACAGCACACTTAGCTTTCTGTGCCTCGCTTTCCTCAACTGAAAATGGGGATTAAGACTGTGAGCCCCATGTGGGACAAGAACTATGTCCAACCTGATTAGCTTGCATCTACCCTAGCGCTTAGTACAGTGCCGGGGCACATGGTAAACGCTTTACAGTTACCACAATTATCAGTCATCGCTGAGTTGAGGCTGAGTAACTGGGCACAGATGGACTTGGTTGAACTGGGGTGAGCTCGGTTGATTGGGGTGTAGGAAAATCAGCTGCTTCTTCACGTGGTCTCTTGGGTTGAGAAGGTACAAGTGAGGTTTAGAGAGGCCTCAAACCCAATCTCACCTTTTCAATTATAACACAGTGTCCGGTTTTCGTGGATTGTGACCCCAGTATACAGTGACTGCTAGATAGTCGTTTGACAGCGTCAATTTTGTTCAGAGTATCAATTTATTGCTGCATTAAGTTGAAAGACATTAAACAGATGGCTTTCAAATACTGTTAATTTTCCCTTAGCGGACCAAATGAAACACTCCGTGAAGTAATTCAAACGAACTTTTCTCATCAGATTGGAATCATTATTTAAGCTCCAGCGTCCAAAGTGGAGCCAACAGGTTATATATCTATCTGATATAAACAAGGATTCTCTTGAGAATTGTACATTTTTACTTCCCTTTTGTGTTCAAATTGGATATCTTTTCCAAAGAAATGTGTATGGTTTTGATAACTATTTCCAAAGCATAGAAGCCCCTTTGGGAGGATACATATTTCATTTTGCTTTTGAACCGTTTCACAGTTCTCTCTGTAAAAACTTTGCGGGGTGGAGGCGATCTAAGATGAACTTGCTTCAGAGATCCTAGTGATTTGCTTAGAGAAGTAGTGTGCCTTAGTGGAAAGAGCACGGGGGTGGGAGTCAGAGGACCTGGGTTCTAATTCCGGCTCTGCCACTTGACTGCTGTGTGACCATGGGCAAGTCACTTCACTTCTGTGCCGCAGTTCTCTCACCTCTCAGAGAAGCAGCGTGGCTCAATGGAAAGACCACGGGCTTTGGAGTCAGAGGTCATGGGTTCGAATGCTGCATCCACCACAGAGAAGCAGTGTGGCTCAATGGAAAGAGCCCAGGCATGAGAGTCAGAGGTCATGGGTTCAAATCCTGGCTCCATCAATTGTCAGCTGTATGACCTTGGGCAACTCACTTAACTTCTCTGGGCCTCAGTTACCTCATCTGTAAAATGGGGGTTAAGACTGTGAGCCCCCACTGGGACAACGTGACCACCTTGTTGCCTCCCCAGCACTTTGAACAGTGCTTTGCACACAGTAAGCGCTTAACAAATGCCATTATTATTATTATTGTTATGTCTGCTGTGTGACCTTGGGCAAGTCACTTAACTTCTCTGAGCCTCAGTTCCCTCATCTGTAAAATGGGGATTAAGACTGTGAGCCCCACGTGGGACAACTTGATCACCTTGTATCCCCCCCCAGCGCTTATAACAGTGCTCTGCACATAGTAAGTGCTTAACAAATGCCATCATTATTATTATTATTATCTGTAAAATGGGAGTTAAATCCTACTCCCTCCTACTTAGGCTGTGAGCCCCATGTGGGACAGGGACTGTGTCCAACCTGATTAACTTGTGTCTACCCCAGTGCTTGCCCATCCACCTCCACATCAAACAAAAACTCTTCACCACTGGCTTTAAAGCAGCCCACCACCTCGTCCCCTCCTACCTCACTTTGCTTCTCTCCTTCTACAACCCAGCCCACACACTTGGCTCCTCTGGTGCTAGTCTTCTCACTGTGCCTCCATCTCAATCCCTAGCCATGTCCTGCCTCTGGTCTGGGACACCCTCCCTCCTCAAATCCGACAGACAATTACACTCTCTGGCTTCAAAGCCTTGATGAAGGCCCATCTCCTCCAAGAGGCCTTCCCAGACTAAGCCCCACTTTTCCTCATCTCCCACTCCCTTCTGCTTCGCCCTTACTTGCTCCCTTTGCTCTTCTACCCTCCCAGCACCACTTATGTCCATATCTGTAATTTTATTTATTTGTATTGATGTCTATCTCCCCCACTCTAGACTGACTGTAAGCTTGTTGTGGAAATGTGACAGTTTATTGCTATATTGTGCTCTCCCAAACTGTTAGTACAGTGCTTTGCACACAGTAAGCGCTCAATAGTACGATTTTTAGACTGTGAGCCCACTGTTGGGTAGGGACTGTCTCTATGTGTTGCCAATTTGTACTTCCCAAGCGCTTAGTACAGTGCTCTGCACATAGTAAGCGCTCAATAAATACGATTGATTGATTGATTGAATGAATGAACAGAAAATGCTAGTAGACTGTTGGCAGCTTCCCCTGTCTGTAATGTATTAGTTTGCAAGTTCATTGAGGGCAGGATCATGTCTAACAACTATCTATTGGAGTTTTCCAAGCACTTAGCACTGTAGTTGTCACCCAGTAAGCACTCCATAAATACCATTGATTGATTCGTTGATAAGGGAGGATGGCATTTGCCTCTAACTTGCATCCATCCTCCCCTCTTAACCCTTTCTTTCCAATGCGGAAAGCGGGTGGAGGCGCTTGGGAAGACATAGTCAAAGCTTTGGGGGTAGGGCTGCCCAGAATCCTTCATTGGGCATCCAGACCACAGTCAGTGGCAGTGGCAGAACTTTTACGAAGAGGCTTTGGGGGGCTTGGGGGTGGCGGGCAAGCAAGCAGGCTGCTGTTTCCCAGCTTTTCAGCATGGCTTAGTGGATAGAGCACAGGTTTGGGAATCTGACGGACCTGGGTTCTTATTCCAGCTCTGTTGGGCAGCAGATGGAATGGGCGTATGTCATTGGAGATGGGGGAAATTTGTTCTCTTCCTGAATTGCCCCTTAAAGGTTAAGCCATTAGTTGAATTTTAATAATAATAATAATAATAATAATAATAATAATGGTATTTATTAAGCACTTACTATGTGCAAAGCACTGTTCTAAGCGCTGGGGAGGTTACAAGGTGATCAGGTTGTCCCAAGGGGGGCTCACAGCCTTAATCCCCATTTTACAGATTAGGTAACTGAGGCCCAGAGAAGTTAAGTGACTTGCCCAAAGTCACACACCTGACAAGTGGCAGAGCCGGGATTTGAACCCATGACCTCTGACTCCAAAGCCTGTGCTGTTTCCATTGAGCCACGCTCCACCACCAGTCTTCTGCCTTAGGATAACATTCTCATTTCAGCACCTGCCTTGCCGTCTATTTGTACTCACGTTGGAGCCAAGGGCAAATCTCTGAAGGTATTTTTCTGAATGGACCCCTGTGGAAGCGAGAGCCAAAATGATATTTTGTTTCCAAGCAGGTTTACTTTAGTGGCTGTTCAGGGGCTGTTTATTTTGAGTTTTTTCTGTGTAAACACTTTGTGTTTGGGATTGGCTGTCTTACGCGTTGACATTCCTTATTTGATAAAAAGTCCTGCTGCCCTAAGTTTGGATTAGTTTTGATGTCCTTCGCTGTCAAATCTTACATGAGGTACTAGTTATAATAAGCCAAATAATTGCCCAAAGACAACATTTTTTATGGTATTTGTTAAGGGCTTCTTCTTTGCCAAACACTGTACTAAGTACTGGGGTGGATACAAACCCATCTGTTTGGACAGAGTCTCTGCCCCACATAAAGCTCACAGTCTTAATCCCCATTTTACAGATGGGGTTACTGAGGTCCAGTGAAGTGACTTGCCCTAGGTAAGTGGCAGAGCCGGCATTAGAACCCAAGTCTAATTATTCCCAGGCCTTTGCTCTTTCCACCAGGCCACACTGCTTTAATTCACTTCAATGTCCATCTTCCCCTCTAGCCTGTAAATTCCCTCTGGACAGTGAACATGCCTACCAACTCTGTTGCATTGTACTCTCCCAAGCGCTTAGTACAATGTGCTCTGCACACAGAAAGCGCTCAGTAAATACCACTGGTTGAAGTTAATGGGAAACGACTGACTTTGGAGAGTATACTCTTAGGTCTTTTATCAAAATTCCTGTTTTCTTAGTTTGCGGTTCTGTAAATCCTAAAATAGTATTGCTGCTATTCAGCAGCATTCTGGTGTTCGGTAAGTACATATTCATCAGCTGTAGTGATTTGTTCTCAGGCATTCTCCAATATAAATATTCCCTTGAAATGGAAATTATCAGTTAAAGTGCTGTATTAATCATCAGGCAGCCTTACATGTGTGATCAGATTTGACTAACAAAACTTTCACTTTTTCTTTTAAATGTTAAGTAAGCACACTGCTTGGGAAAAACATAGGAAAACTTGCCCTAAAATTAAACCTAAACTTTCTTTTTCATTTTTCTTTTCTCTTCTTTTTTTCCACTAAAGTTGACCCAGAAAAAGAGGGTACCTTGGTACCATTCCTTGAAGACTTTTTCCCCATGAATATGAAAAAAGTTATAAAGAATTTTACAAAGTATGGTGAGGTCTTTGTGGGCAGGGAGTGTGTCATATTGTACTCTCCCAAGAACTGAATACAGTGCTTTGCACACAGTAATTGCCCAGATATGATTGATTGATTGATGGAGGTAAATACACGTAAATGAATCAGTGGATAGAGAATGTCTGTTTGTTTCTATATTTTAAATAAACCATCACTTTGCTGTTGTCATGTTTCTCTTCCAAAGTCATTCATTTATTCATTTATTGAGCACTTACTGTGTGCAGAGCACTGTACTAAGCACTTGTATTCTCCCAAGCACATAATACAGAGCTCTGCACATAGTAAGTGCTCAATAAATGCCTTGAATTAATTGATTGAAGAGTCAAACATTCAGTTGGCTCAAGGCTTTCTGCTGATAATTCAGTTGTGACTTTCTCTTATACTAGTGGAAGGTTAACCCTAACTCTGAAGGTTCTTGACTCAAATTGGCCTTTCTATGTTTAGTGAAAGCTCCCCTTTCATTGATCAAGTCATCAGTCAGGCTGGTTCACATTCCCGTCTTTACCCCGTCTTCTTCGAGCCTGGCCAGCAGTGTGTGACAACTCCACTCAACTCTCTCCTATCTCCGCTTTTCCATCCACTGAGGAGAAGAAGCAGTGTGGCCTAGGAATCAAGAATCCTGGGTCTTTAATAGCCCCTCTGCCACCCGTCTGCTGGGTGACCTTAGCAAATCAAATAACTTCCCTAGGCCTCAATTTCCTCAACTGTAAAATGAGGTTTAAATACCTATTCGCGCACTTATGGAGACTGTGAGCCCCATGTGGGTTAGGGCCTGTTTCCCAATTGATTATCTTGTATCTACCCCAGTGCAGAGGACAGTGCTTAGCAAATAGGGCTTAACAAATACCAGAAAAGCAGCGTTGCCTACTGGAAAGAATCTGGGAGACAGAGGATTTGGGTTTTAATCCTGGCTCTACCACTTGCCTGTTGTGTGGCCTTGGGTAAGCCACTTCACTTTTGTGCCTGTTACCTCATCTCTAAAATGGGGATAAGATTGTGAGCCCTGTGTGGGACGGGGAGTGTGTCCAACCTGATTATCTTGTGTCTAACCCAGCCCTTAGTACAGTAAGGCACATAGTAAACGTTGCACAAATACCCTAACCCCCGCCCCCCCAAACCCCCATTTATTGCTATGTAGGCTCAGACCAAAAAGATGTTTGTCTTCCCACCTAGCTTATGATTTCTGCTTTGGGGGAAATTTGGAAAGTAGAGCAATCAGGCAATCAGTAGTACTTATTGAGCACTTGGTACAGACTGCTGTGTTTTGGAGAGTACAGTGGAGTGAGCAGAGATGAGCCTTAATTCTAACAATGTCATTTATTAAATGCTTACTCTGTGGCAAGCACTGGGGGATAGATACAGTGCAGTCAGATTAGATGCAGTTCCATGGTGTGTCTGTTCAAAAGGGAAGGAGAACAGATAGTTAATCCCCATTTAGAGATGAGGTAACCGAGGCCCAGAGAAGTTAAATGATTTACCCAAGGTCATACTGCCAGCATGTGGAAGGACTGGGGTGAGAGTCTTGGAAATTTCACTTAATTTCTCAGCACCTTAGTTTCCTCATCTGCAAAATGGGAGTTCAGTACATGTTGTTCCACATACTTAGACTGTGGGCCTGACTATCTTGTATCTACTTTGCTTGGCACATAATAAGCACTGCACTAATAACACAATTGTAATTGTTATTATTATTATTAATAATAAGGATAACAGGGTAACCACTGAAAACTTTGGAATAATGGGGAGGTCATATTTATGGTATTTATTGAGCCCTCACCATGTGCAGAGCACTGTTCTAAGTGCTTGGGAGAGTACATTCAACCGAGTTGGTAGACACATCTCCTGCCCACAGTGAGCTTACAGCCTAGAGGAGATGTGAGCAGAACATTTTAGAAAAGCGATCCAGGCAGCAGGAGAGCGACGTGTGGACCGGATCCTTGGAGGTATTCTGTGGTCTCGGAGTCAGCTGAGGTTGATATCTATCTTCTCGAAGTTTATTTGGGACATGTTTCTTGCGTCTTCCTCCAAACCAAAGTTATCTTTGGTTCTTCTACCCAACGTGTGCCAGAGGGCATTGCCTTGTTATCGGATACGTGTGTGTGTGTGTGTGTGTGTGTGTGTGTGTGCGCGCGCAAATGCTTCAGTCTAGAAGCTGAGCCTCAATCAGGGACTGCCCTGGCCAGCTGCTACAATGTGTCACTGCTCACTGACTGTGAGCTTGTTTATCAGCCCGGGTTAGGCCTCCGATCTCTGCAAAATCGTCCCCCTCTTCCACACCGGCACTTTTCTTTCCCCCAGAGATTCCAGCCGGAATGATTTCCTTCCAATTGTGTGGTCCAGAGTCAGGAGGACCTGGGTTCTCTAATCCCAGCTCCGCCACTTGTCTGCTGTGGGGCCTTGTGCAAGTCATTCCACTTCTCTGGGCCTCAGTTACCTCATCTGTAAAATGGAGATGAAGACCCCGAGCTCCATATGGGAAAGGCGACTGTGTCTAACCCAATTGGTTTGTATCCACCCCAGCACCAGTACAGTGTCTGGCCCATAGTAAGTGCTTAACAAATACTGCAATGATTATTATTATTTCATGATTGGTCAATTTAGACTGTGAAGTCATTGGGGGCAGGGATTGTTGCTGCTTATTGTTGTATTGTACTTTCCCAAGCGCTTAGTACAGTGCTCTGCACACAGTAAGCGCTTAATAAATATGACTGAATGAGTGAATAACCTTGGCTCATGGAGCATAAAGGAGAAATCAGCGTGGTTTAATAATAATAATAATGTTAGTATTTGTTAAGCGCTTACTATGTGCAAAGCACTGTTCTAAGCGCTGGGGTAGATACAGGGTAATCAGGTTGTCCCACGAGGGGCTCACAGTCTTCATCCCCATTTTACAGATGAGGGAACTGAGGCCCAGAGAAGTGAAGTGACTTGCCCAAAGTCACACAGCTGAGAAGTGGCGGAGCCAGGATTTGAATCCACGGCCTCTGACTCCAAAGCCCGTGCTCTTTCCACTGAGCCACGGTGTTTAGTGGCTAGAGCATGGTCCTGGGAGGCAGAAGGACCTGGGTTCTAATTCTGGCTCCGCCACTTGTCTGGTGTGTGACCTTGGACAAGTCACTTCATTTTTCTGGGCCTCAGATATCTCATCTGAAAAACGGGGATTAAGATTGTGAGCCCCACGCGGGGCATGGATTGTGTCAAACCTGACTGGTTTGTATTCATTCTTTCATTTATTCAATCATATTTATTGAGCACTTACTGTGTGCAGAGCACTGTACTAAGCGCTTGGGAAGTCCAAGTTGGCAACGTATAGAGACGGTCCCTACCCAACAGCGGGCTCACAGTCTAGAAGGGGGAGACAGACAACAAAATGAAACACGTAGACAAGTGTCAAAGCTGTCAGAATAAATAGAATCATAGCTATATGCACATCATTAATAAAATAGACTAGTAAATATGTACAAGTAAAATAAATAGAGTAATAAATATGTACAGTACCTGGAATATAGTAATTGCTTAAGAAATACCATGAAAAACAAAACAAAAAAGACCCAGTGGAGTTCTTCAAAGTTCATTGACCACGACCAGCTCTTTTAAGCAGACTGCTGATTCAAGCACAACCTGGGGGATTTGGGGATGAAATAAAGTGGCACTTTTAATTGGATGGAATTGCTGTAGATAAAAGAGCAAGAAAGACTTCACCAGTCAGATAATGTGGTTTATTCTTGCTGATTCTGTGGCAGAAGTGGTAATTGACGATAGCCCAGTCTTTGCTTGTTTTATTCCCTTATTCCCTGTTTGGTTAAGAATATTTCCTGATGACTAACCCAGCTTTTCTGTCTTTATCTCGAAATCATTGTTCCTTGGGCTCACGTGTAGTGACTAATTATTTTTATTTGTAGGCTTAATGTGAAGTCTTTTTATAGACAATGATCACGGATTCCTTGATTGAATGCCCTTTTCCCCCCACTCATGGAATGAAACTAGGTTTTTCCGTTGATTTCATTATAACCTCCAATTTTTGCCCACTCTTCTGGGATCCTTTGTGTTTTGTGTAAAATGTTAGCTAATTTACTTAATCATTATTACCGTGTTGAAGCCGGATGTGTGCGTTATTTTCTGCAGGTATAAGTTAGAGCCCAGGGCTCAAATTAAATAATAAATAATAATAATGATGGTATTTGTTAAGTGCTTACTATGGGCCAAGCACTCTTTTAAGCGCTGGGGGAGATACGAGGTTATCAGGTTGTCCCAGGTGGGGCTCAGCGTCTCACTCCCCATTTTACAGATGAGGTAGCTGAGGCACAGAGAAGTTAAATGACTTGCTCAAAGTCACACAGCTGACAACTGGCAGAGCCGGGATTTGAACCCATGACCTCTGACTCTCAAGCCTGGGCTCTTTCCACTAAGCCACGCTGCTTCTCCCTGATCTTCTGTTTGCGTTGTTGCTGTACATTAATGGGAGTTTAGAGCAAGACATCCTGTCATTGTCCTGATCTTTCGATGCATCGTCGAATAACCCTTCTTTTCCTGTTGTCCCCCCAGCAGTATTTATATATTTGCGGGACTGGCATACGGAGGAGCTGAGCTCTAATCTTGGCTTGTCATTTGCCTTCTGTGTGACCTCAGGCAAGTCACTTACCTTCTCTGTGCCTCAGTTCCCTCATCTGCAGAATGGTGATTCAATACCTATTTAGACTGCGTGCCCCATGTGAAACCTGATTATCTTGTATCTACCCTGGTGCTTAGTAGAGTACTTGGCACAATAAGCACTTAAAATTATTATTATTCACCTTGCCTACTGTAGAAAGCCTTTATTTCCAGATTTATAACTCCTCAGAGGTTGTTCTCAGATTTACCTTTTATTTCCAGATTTGTAATTCTCCAGTAGTTCTCAGATTTTAGTGTGTGGTTTAGTTCTCTTTAAAATGCACTTTAAAACAGCCCTAATAATCATCGGTGTTATTTATTGAGCCCTTACTATGTGCAGAGCATTGTATCAAGCACTTGACAGAGTATAATGCCACAGAGTTGCCCACAGTGAGCTTTTGGTCTAGAGGGGGAGGCAGACATTAATGTGAAAAAGTAATTTATAAGGGATAACTGAAAGGTGTGTGTATTATAGTCTAAAAGTCATGGCAGGCCTGCATGGTTCCTTTTAGTGTAGGGAAAATCATTTCAGAGCATCGTGTGGTGTAGAAATAAAATGAGAGTCGGAGTTGAAGTTGGGGACGGTATCGAAGGAAATTATTTAAGTTGCTGTGTCATCCAATAATAATGGTACTAAATACTTTGTGTGGGCTAAAGCACTGCACTAAGCACTGGAATAGGCCCAATATAACAATATTGAGCATAGTCGTAGTCCTGACAACCCCACAAACGAAGAGGGAGGGAGAGCCGATGTTTTTTTCTCCCATTTTACAGTTGAGGAAACTGAGGCCCAGAGAGTTTGTGATGTCCCCGATGTTGCACAGCAGGCCCTAACCAGAGCTGGAATTAGAACCTGGAACTTCAGACTCTTGTGGTTTTTTTCATGGCATTTGTTTAGCGCTTTCTATGTACCAGGCCCTGTGCTAAGCACAGGGGTAGGTACAGGGTAATCAGGTTGGACACAACCCCTGACCCACATAAGGGCTCATGGTCTTAATCCACATTTTATAGATGAGGTAACTGAGGCCCAGGGAAGGTCCCACAGGAGACAAATGGCAGAGCCAGGATTAGAACCCCAGTTCTCGGACTCCTAGGCTCCTGTGCTTTCCTCTAGGCCGTGCTTTTGACTCCTTCCCCTCTTTAGGTCTTATAATAGTGCCCAGTAGGTATCTGCTGCTTCCAACACTCATCTCTGCTAGAGGGATAATGATCACTTTGCCCCCCTCCTACCTCACATCGCTACTCTCCTAGTACAACCCAACCTGCACACTTTGCTCCTCTCGAGCCAACCTTGTTATTGTACCTTCATCTTGTCTTTCTCCCACTTATCTCTCGCCCACATCCTACCTCTGGCCTAGAATGCCCTCCCTCCTCAAATCCATCAGACCGTTACTCTCCCCCCGATCAAAGCCTTATCGAGGGCACATCTCCTCCAGGAGGCCTTCCCTGACTAAGCCCTCTTTTCTTCTTCGCCCTCTCCCCTCTGCATCGCCCTGACTTTCTCCCTTCATTCATCACCCCCTCTCAGCCCCACAGAACTTATGCACATAAACATAATTTATTTACATTAATGTTTGTCTCCCCCTCTAGACTGTAAGCTCATTGTGGGCAGGGACTATGTGTCTGTCATTATTATTGTACTCTGCCAAGTACTTAGTACAGTGCCTTGCACACAGTAAGCACTCAGTAAATACGATTGAATGAGTGAATGAAAAGCATTAGTTGTTCTGGAGGAGTGTGGCAGCAATGATGAGAGTCGTGTGTTCTATTATTTGAGTATTTCTGTTTCTGGGCACAGGCTTTTTGTTATTAGAAAGCCTTTTGGGTGGATAAAGAACAGTAGTTTCTGGATTTGTTTCCTTAATGTGACCAGCCATTTCATATTAGTGATAATAATAATAATAACAACAACAATAGCATTTTTAAGCATTTACTTGGTGCCAAGGACTATGCTAAGCACTGGGGTAGGTATGAGATATTCAGGTTGGACATAGTCCCTGTCCCACATGGACTCACTGACTTAAGTCAGCTCTAAGTAAGACTGTTAGTTTGTCCCTTAGCCTGAGCTCGCTGTGGGCAGGGAATGTGTCTGTTATATTATTGTTACAGTGTACTCTCCCAAGCACTTAGTGCAGTGTCTGCACATAGTAAGCACTCAGTAAATACAATTCACTGACTAGAAGGTAGGTAGTTTATATAGGAGAGACCACAGTCTCAGGGTGGCCCGCTGGGTTAGTAGTGTATTCTTGGCTGGGTGGGAGAGTGGGAATAATTTAGGGGTGTATTATGTGTTCGCCTCTATTTCCCTGTAACTCATTCTGTCTCCCTTTCGTGCCCTTTGCTCGCCTCTTATGGTGTTTGCTACGCTCTTGCTATGTGCTAAGCACTGGCTGACCTACAAGGTAATTTCATCAGATACAGTCCAGGTTCCATACAGTCTAAGTAGGAGGGAGGACAGGTATTGAATCCCCTTTTTACAGATGAAGCCACCAAGGCACAGAGAAACTAAGTGAAATGCCCAAGGTCACAGATCAGGCAATTGGCAGAACCAGGATTAGCACGCAGCTCCTCCTACTTCCAAAACCAGGTTGTTTCCACTAGGCCACACTTCTTCTTCACCCTATCCCCCCAATTCCACTCATCCACTATACTTGGTTAATGGG
Source organism: Tachyglossus aculeatus (assembly GCF_015852505.1). Classification (NCBI taxonomy): domain Eukaryota; kingdom Metazoa; phylum Chordata; class Mammalia; order Monotremata; family Tachyglossidae; genus Tachyglossus; species Tachyglossus aculeatus. The sequence continues at coordinate 60,814,275 of NC_052074.1, forward strand.
GCAGCTTCATCCCTTGTCCTGCTTTGAACTCCAGAAAATTTGGGCACTTCAACACTGCAATTCCAGGCTACCCTACTTTTGGCTGAGGAGTTTTGATCGCTTGTATCATTAATGCCATTCTGAAATTTCTCTGCTACTTCACTGTCCCACAGCAAATATACTCTGTCATTCTGTTTAGCTTTCAGTTTACCTCGGGGAGAAATAAAAGCATCTTCAGTTTGAAAATTGCTTTTTGAAAGGAAACTTCCACATTTTTTCTGGTTTGAGTGAAAGTCCCAGAGGAAACGTGAATTCAGTTTCATTTTATTTTATTTATAAGCTATCAGCATCCTTCCATATTTACCTTACACACCCTTGACTTTTTGTAAACATTCTGTGTTCCCTTCCTGAGGGCTGCAGTGGTTTTTGACTCATAAAACCTTCGTCACTTTTTAAAAAATGAATGGGGTAATTTTCTGAACATTTGCTTGTAGTAGGTCAAGTTGAGCCTCCATTGTTTTCAAGGACACCCAAGAGTTAGGGTTTACAATAGATTTCTCAATATCCGTATTGTAAAATTCCAGATGGAGACAGCTGTAATTTGGCGTGACATCATGATGTCTGGTAAAGTTTACTACAAGATGAACTCTTTTGGGCTTGCATAGGCAAACAGAGGATTGGGATCAGTGCATTTCAAGGGCATTCAGTTATGACATATAAAGGAGGGCTAAATTTTAAGTTTCCATTCCCTCCTAAGAGTTCCCATTGCAGAAAGAAAAGATTTTTCCCATACAATTCCAGATGCGTGATACGGGAGGTAGGGTTCTTCAACAAAAAACGGGCAATGTAAAGGTGAGCAGTAGTTCTGATTTTAAAAAGAACTTTGATTCTCGTGATTGAATTCTTGATTTTTAATGGGAACTTTGTATTTTGTGCAAGGATGAAAATAGACGTGAAAGAGTTCATTTTAAGACTTGTTTGCAAAATAGTGTGGATGGGGTTAACCGAACTCTGTTTCTGCTCCGTCATCTTTGGAAGTTGGGTAAAAATTCAGGCTGCTGCTTGAATTCTGCCTGTGCTGGTCTGGTTTCCATTTTAGCTCTAAGTGAAATAGCCAATCCAAGTGGAAGATAACATCTTGCATTTTGATCAAACAGCAAATATGTACATGGGATTTTAGGCCTGGGTTATTTTGGGAGACTCCAATTCAGCAAAGTTGGTAAATACATTCCCTGCCCACAATGAGCTTCTGCTTAGGTTGTATCAACCTGAGTGCATAGAAAGTGCTCAATAAATACGATTGATTTATTGATTTAATAATTTTATATATCCTTTTGCTCTCCCCCCCTCCCAGCCCTAAAGCACTTATGTACATATTTATAATTTTATTTATTTGCATTGATTTCTGTCTTCCCCACTCTAGACTGTGAGCTCGCTGTGGGCAGGGAATGTTGCTGTTAATCACTGTACTTTCCCAAGCACTTAGTACAATGCTCTGCACACAGTGAGTGCTCTATAAATATGACGGATTGATTGATCGTTGGGCTGTGGAAGATCAGACTGGCTGCAGGAATAGATGGCTGGAATCATTGGCTAGTATTTATCGGACAGCTACTATGCATGAAGCTCTGGATTACATGCTTGAGAGAATACAGTGGGATTTAGAAAACCCAATCCCTGCCCTGGAAGGAATCCTATCTTTTCTCTCTCTGACCGTGATGCTTTGCAGGTTTGTTTAGTATTTTTATTTTGTCGTTGGGTTCAGTGGAATGAAGTCTGGGCTGCTTCATGCCTGTGTATACTGCTCCTTGTTTCTCCAAAACCAGTTGAGAGAGTTTGAGATATACCCACCGAGCAAGGACTTCTCTTTGTCCCACGAGCAGTTAATAATAACTGTGGTATTTAAGCACTTAGCATGTGCCAGCTGCTGTACTAAGTGCTGAAGTGGGTACAAGAAAATCAGGTTGAACACAGTCTGTGTTCCACATGGGGCTCACAGCCTTAATCTCCATTTTGCAGATGAGATAACTGAGGCCCAGAGAATGAAGTGGCTTGCCTAAGGTCGCAAAGCTGACAAGTGGCAGAGACCGGATTAAGTTAAGGTTACAAGCCTTCTTTTTACAGTTGCTTCAGCTGATGGTTGAAGGAGAAAGGTGGCAAGCCTTCCAAAAATCAATTTACAAAGCCCAGCTGGGAGGTTACTTGTGCTAAAAGAAGGTTCAAATGACTCACAACCTGTGGTTGCTGGTTGATAAATCCTAAGAATCCACTCGGTGTATTGAGTGTCCCAGGTGATGGCACATCCTGTCTCTGAGGTGAGCGCTTTTTTTTACACTGTTTGGCCATCAGTGGCTGGCTTCTCCTTCTCTCTCTTGGCTTTTCTCCTCTGTTGCAAACTACCGTGTGTATCTCGATCTCACCCATGTCGCCGCTGACCTCTTGCCCACATCCTGGAATGCCCTCCCTCTTCATATCCAGCAGTCAATTACTCTCCCACCCCCTGACTTAAAGCCTTACTGAAGGCACATCTCCTCCAAGAGGCCTTCCCTGATTAAGCCTTTTCTCCTATTCCCTTCTGCATTTGCTCCCTTTATTCACTCCCCACCTCAGCCCCTCCGTACTTACGTACATATCCGTAATGAATTTCTTTATATTCACGTGTGTCTCCTCCTCTAGACTGTAAACTTGTTGTGGGCAGGGAATGTGTCTGTTATATTGTTAAATTGTACTCTGCCAAGCACTTAGTACAGTACTCTGTACCCAGTAAGTGCTCAATAAATATGACTGACTGCCTGACTGAGGAGTGCTGCATCCTAGAGAGAGAAGCAGCGTTGCCTGAGTGGAAAGAATCTCGATCTGGGGGTCAGAGGGCCTGGGTTCTAATTCTGGCACTGCCACTTTTTTATGGCATTTGGTAAGTGCTTACTATGTGCCAGTCACTGTACCAAGTGGTGGAATAGATACAAGCTAATCAAGTTGGACATAGTCCATGCCCCACATGGGGCTCACAGTCTTAGTCTGTAATCTCCAATGTGCAGATGAGGTAACTGAAGCACAAAAACTTTCCCAAGGTCACCCAGAAGAGAAGCAGCAGAGCTGGAATTAGAGCCCAGGTCCTCAGACTCACAGGCTTGTGTTCTTTCCATTAATCCATGCTGTTTCCCACACTTGTCTGCTGTGTTACCTTGGGCAAATCAGTTGACTTCTCTGTATCTCGGTTTTCTTTTCTGCAAGTTGGGGACTCAATCCCCTTTCTCCTTCCCCCTTAGATTGTGAGTCCCACATGGGGCAGGGAGTATGTTCCACCTGATTTACCTTGTATCTACCCCATCATCATCATCAATCGTATTTATTGAGCGCTTACCATGTGCAGAGCACTGTACTAAGCGCTTGGGAAGTACAAATTGGCAACATATAGAGACAGTCCCTACCCAACAGTGGGCTGTGCCTAGGACTGTGCTTGATATATAAGTGCCTATCAAATATCACTATCTCAGATCTGATTAGAGAGAAGCATTGATACATCTCTGATTTTCATTGGGAAGAATATTAGAGTGTTCAAAAACGGTTTCTGAAGTAACTTTCTAGTTACTATTTAGCCCCCTTTTTTGAAAGACCATTGAACTGATTTCCTGGATTTAATTTAATTGAGAAGCAGCGTGGCCTAGTGAAAGGAGCATGCGTCTGGGAATCAGAGGTCCTGGCTTCTAATCCTGGCCCTGCCACTTACCTGCTGTGGGACTGGGGCAAGTCACTTCAAGTCCTCTGTGCCTCAGTTTCCTCATTTGCAAAATGGGCATTCAGTACCTGTTCTCCCTCTGACTGTGAGTCCCATGAGGGGCCTGATTATCTCATATCTACCCCAGCGCTTTGGAGAGTGCTCGACACATAGGAAACACTCAACAAATAGTATAATTTAAGGAGGGAATCATCCGTTTAGTCCTGTTTTCACAATGGGTGTTTACTACCGATTAACTATGCTCTTAAAGATGAGGTACCATGGAGTTTACTATTGTATGGGATTAGTAAGTAAACCAACAGCAGTGGAGCTGTGAAAGTTAAATTTGTGCTGTGTATCTGCTTTTTAGGAACATTATCCAGAAGGGAATTGTGTATTGTCTCAGCATGAAAACATGACAAAGCCCAATTAAAGCAAGTTTTTAAATCTGTTTAATATTAAAATGAATTCAGGAGTAGTGTTCAGCTTATATGCTTGTTACTTTCCCTCTGAGTTGTTCAAAAGAACCTTGAAGTGAAGAAGCCTGCTACTATGCAGCAGTCATTTCATGTGTGAAACTTCACAAATCTTTCTTTTTTGTTTGGCTGCCACGGCTCATATGTTTGCTTATTTATTTTTTCTTTTAAATAACGACATCCCCTTCCGAACTCGTAATTTTTACATCATCAGCCATTCGTGTGTGTAAAGTGTGGAGCTATTTGGATCAAACGTTAGCTACTTCAGGTGCCTGGATATGATATAAAATCCTATATGTGATATAAAATCCTATATGCAATCAATCATATTGAGAGATTACCATGTGGAGATCATTGTTCTAAGTGCTTGGGAGAGTACAATTTAATCAGCAGGCACTATCCCTGCTTTCAAAGGGGTTTACAGTCTATCCGCAAAAGCAGTCTTGTCAGAAGAAGGGCTAATAAACACTATGCTGGCTTTCTTCCCTCAGCCAAAGAGGGGTTGGACTTAGCCATTTTTTAACATGATAGAACAATTTTCAAATGTTCTGTTATGATTCCACTTACTTTTCAGAGACTCTCCATTCCAGCCGTCTGGTTTGAAATAAAGACCACTCAAAGATGTAGGTGAAAGGGCTAGCCATGTACAGTTCTGGCAATAATAATAATTATGGTACTTATTAAGGCACTTACTATGTGCCAAGCACTGTTCTAAACACTGGGGCAGATACACGTCAATCAGGATGAGCACAGTCCCTGTTCCACATGGGGCGTACAGTCTTAATTGCCTTTTTACAGATGAGGTAACTGAGGCTCAGAAAAGTAAAGTGACTTTCCCAAGGTCACACAGCAGACATTTGGCTGCTAGACTGCCTCCTCCTCTCCTTTGCAAGCTCTTTGTGGTTTGAAAACATGTCTACTAACTCTATTGTTTTGTACTCACCCAAGCGCTTAGTACAGTGCTGTGCACACAAGCACTCAATAAATACCATTGAATGATTGATTGAATGACCTGGGTTCTAATCCTGGCTCTTCCACTTGCCTTGTATGTGACTTGGGCAAGTCACTTCACTTTTCTGGCCTCAGTTTTTTCATCTGTAAAGTGAGAATTTAATAGCTGTTCTACTAGTGTACTAAGTGTTAGGGTAGCTATAATATTAGCAGCTCAGACACAGTACCTTTCCCTCATGGGATTCACAGTGTAAGGAATAATAACTGTGGTATTTGTTAAGCACTTCCTCTGAGCCAAATATTGTACTAAGCGCTGGAACAGATGAAAGATAATCAGGTCATACACAGTCCTTGTCCTGCGTAGAGAAATAGGAGGGAGAATTTTCATTCATCCATTCATTCATTCAGTCTCATTTATTAAGCACTTACTGTGTGCAGAACATTGTACTAAGCACTTGGGAGAGTACAATATAGCAATAAACTGACTCATTCCCTGCCCACAACAAGCTTACATTTTAGAGACTGTAACAGGTATTGAATCTCCATTTTACAGATGAGTCAACTGAAGCCCAAAGAAGTGAAGCGTTTTGCTTCACACAGCAGGCAAGCGGAAGAGCCAGGATTAGAACCCAGGTCCTCTGACTCCTCTTCTGTCCCTGTCTGCCTCACTTCCTGGCCCTCAGAATATGCGTCCGCCTCCCACCTTGTTTTGTAGGACAGATTCAGGAGACAGTTGCTTTTTCAAGTGTTTCAGAATCCCTCTACTTTTTATTAAAGGGTCTCTGTAATACGTCATGGCTTATTTAATGTATTCCCTTTTGGCTGCCCAAATTGCCATATATTGTGTATTGTATAGCCAGTGACAGCCAGGACCTTTGTATCTTCCTGGCCTTACGCCTGTGGTGTAATTTTAGCCCAGTGTTTGCTGTATGTCAGGGCTTAAAATAGATTTTTCAAGCACATAGTACAGTGCTTTGCACACAGTAAGCACTCAGTAAGAGGACTGACTGAATGAGTGAATTCTATTTTATGAAGAAAACGTTTCCAATGTAAACTAAAGACTCAAGTGTGAATTTGGGTCTTTTTAATAGAGCTATAGATATTTCTTCCTGTCAGGAGTTACACTTTTTTTTATTTCTGGCTTTGCTTCTTTTTTCAGCTTCCATCTCTCAATCGATCGATTGCATTTTGAGTGCTTACTGTGTGCAGGGCACTGTACTAAGTGCTTGGGAGAGTGCAACCCAACAATATAGCAAACACAGTCTCTGTCCACGACAAGTTTAGAATATAGAGGGATGAGCGTACAGTGTAGCTTTCTTGAAACCTTACGAGCTTGGGAGTGCCGCTCGTTTTAAGGGAATTTGTTGTTTGGCCTGTTGCTTTGGGAATTGGTTACTAATTGGTTACTAATGGGCAGATGAACGAAGTATTTCGTATGATTTATTGTCCATCTCTGACCTCCTCTAATGCCAACCTACTCGCTGTTCCTCAATTCATTCATTTTCGTATTTTTTAAGTGCTGAGCACTGTATTAAGCACTTGGGAAAAAACAGTACAGCAATAAACGGTGACAATCCCTACCCCTAACGATCTGTTTCCACCCACCCTTTGCCTACGTCCTGCTTCTGGCCTGGGACCCCCCTCCCTTCATATCTGATGGACCACCACTCTTCCCACTTTCAAAACCTTTTTAAAACCACATATCTTCCAAAGACCTTTCCCCACCTAAATACTTCCCGAACTCCGTCTCTCTTCTGCATTGTCTGTGTCCTCAGATTGGTGCCCTTTAAGCTATTGATATTTATTCATTCATTCAGTCGTATTTATTGAGCACTTACTGTGTACAGAGCACTGTACTAAGCGCTTGGGAAGTACAAGTCGGCAACATATAGAGACGGTCCCTACCCAACAACGGGCTCACAGTCTAGAAGGGGGGAGAGAGGCAAAAAAAAACCAAAACAAGCATTTACCCCACTCTCAGCCCCACAGTATTATGTATATATCCATAATTTGTTTTAATGTCTCTCCCCTGCTCTAGACTGTAAGCTTATTATGGGCAGGGAATAAGTCTACCAACTCTATTGAACTGTCTTCCAAACTAAATGAGCATACAGTGCTCTGCACACATTTGCTGTATTGTACTTTCCTAAGCGCTTAGTGCAGTGCTCTGCACACAGTAAGCTCCTACAATAAATGCGATTGAATGAATCTCATTAAGTACATTCAATCATATTTACTGAGTAATGCACTGTACTAAGTGCTTGGGTGAGTACAATATAATAATCAACAGACACATTCCCTGCCCATAAGGAGCTAACAGTCTAGATATCAGTGATTGCTTGATGAACTGATTTATATCTCATACGAAGTTGTCCCTTAGATTCCTGGCAATCTGTTTTTTTTTATTTTTTATTTGAAATAAACTGAATTATAAAAGAGCACATACAAAATAGAAGTTAGAAAGTATTTAGGTATAATCATTAAAATGTACTTTAGGTCACAGAATCCCTGGCCTCAGCTACCGTATCCAAAGGAAGAGGAGAATTGAGGCAATTACTCAGGCAATAGAAGCCAAAAATAATGTTTGCTTTGCATTTCAAACAAATGCCTTTTCATTTAGCTTGCTTTATCTGGATAATTGACTCAATTCTCCACTTCACTTGAGCCGACTTGGCCACAGAGAATGGGGCCAGGGGGAAAGTGGAACTTCTATTATAAGTGATTGGCGGGAATAATAATAGCATTTGTTAACCCTTGTTATGCGTCAAGCACTGTTCTAAACACTGGGGAAGATACAGGATAATAAGGTTGGACACAATCCCAGTCCCACACAGGCCTCACAATCTAGGTAGAAAGGAAAACAGGTAATAATAAATAATAATGATGGCATTTATTAAGTGCTTACTATGTGCACAGCACTGTTCTAAGCACTGGGGAGGTTACAAGGTGATCAGGTTGTCCCACAGGGGGCTCACAGTCTTAATCCCCATTTTACAGATGAGGTAACTGAGGCACAGAGAAGTGAAGTGACTTGCCTGGCGTCACACAGCAGGCTCATGATGGAGCCAGGATCAGAACGCAGGTCCTTCCTCTTAGGCCATGTTGCTTCCCTCTAGACTGTAATTTATTTGTGGGCAGGGCATATGTCTGTTTATTGATGAAGCAGCATGGCATAGTGGCTAGAGCACAGACTTGGGAGTCAGAGGGTCATGGGTTCTAATCCCAGCTCCACCACTCTTCTACTTTGTGACCTTGGGCAAGTCACCTAACTTCTGTGTGCCTCAATTCCCTCATCTGTAAAATGGGGATGAAGACTGCAAGCCCTGTGTGGGACAGGGACTGTGTCCAACCCTTTTATCTTGTATCTACTCCCGTGTTTAGAACAGTGCGTGGCACTTAGTAAGCACTTAACAGATACCATAATAATAATAATTATTATTATTTTTCTCAGGGCCTTAGTTGCCTAATCTGTAAAACAGGGATTGGGACTGTGAGCCCCATTTGGGACAGGGATTGTGTCCAACTCGACTTGGCCTAGAGGTAAGAGCGCAGCCTTGGGAGTCAGAGATCGCGGGTTCTAATCCCGTCTCCACCACTTGTCTGCTGTGACACCGTGGGCAAGCCACTTAACTTCCTTGTGCCTCAGTTCCCTTATCTGTAAAATGGGGATTAAGACTGTGAGCCCCACGTTGGGCAACCTGATTACCTTTTATCTACCCCAGCACTTAGGACAATGCTTGGCACATAGTAAGTGCTTAACAGACGCCATTATTATTGTTATATCACAATCTCCCAAGCACTTAGTACAGTGCTTTGTACACAGTAAATGCTCAATAAATAAGATTGACTGTCTGATTTCTCTTATCCCAGGGAATCCTTGGGGTAAGCCCACAGTGCTGCCCTTCTATACCCACAGAGTTGCTCCAGAACTGGCTTCTCCATGTGTCTTTCCCTGGACACCTGCAGACCCAGCTCCAGGCTGGAGAAGAGGGGAATGCTGCTTCTTTTCTTTACCCTGTTTGCTCTTTCCTGATCTTGGTGGGTAAACATAAATTCCTTGTGTGCAGGGTATTTGTTCAGTGCTTATTATATGCCAGGCACTTTTCTAAGGTCTGGGGTCAATACAAGCTAATCAAGTTGGACACAGTCCCTGTCCCGTTTGGACCCCACAAATATAATCCCCATTTTACAGCCGGAGAAACCAGAGGCACAGAGAAGTGAAGTGACTTGACCAAAGTGACACATCGGGGAAGTGGAGGAGACAGGATTAGAACCCAGGTCCTTCTGACACCTAGGCTCGTGTTTTATCCACTAGGCCATGCTGCTTTGAAAAAAAAAGGAAAAAAGGAACACGTATACCGACTCTAGTACAGTTCCCCCTCTGCACACAGTAAGTGCTCAGTAAATATGATTGCTTGATTGATTGATTAAATGACCAATTTTAGCCCTTCTTCAAAAACTGCTGCAAAATGAAGAAAAAGTAGGGAGCACTGATAACTCTAGATCTCAAACTCTGGATCATTAAATATCTGAAATATGTGCTCTTTTGGTTTCCTCAATATTTGCAACTGCACAAAATGCAGCAAATGGTAGCTATTTGTACTCGTTATTTCTAAATATTTATTTTGCCTCGTTCAGATGTATTGTTGATTTTTTTTTTTTTTACACTTGCAGTCCCTCAAAAGTACGATGAGCTAATGCTTCCAGGGGACGAGAGCAACTGTGTCTGCTCCATAAATTTATGTCCTCTCTTGTGAAAACTTTGCTCCTTCCAGAATAACTCAGAGCGCCTTCTTTGAGTGTAATACTCTGATGTTAAAAACAAAACAATTATGGGCTATTGTTTTCCCTTTTGCAATTGTGTCTTGCCAAATTATGGAAGCCCTCTATATTGTAACTTCTAAATTAGGGAACGAGTTCATTATCGGCCTCCCGATTGCGTTCTTGGAGTGTTAGGGTTGGGGGGGAAAGGTTCTTGTCGACATAGAGTTTTCTTCAGTTTTGGGGGGTTACCCCTCACATTACCCCTCTAGGATTCCTGCTCCCAAGTTGAATTGAACAGATTAGAACCCATGGGGTTACGAGTTATTCATCTCCCTGCCGTGGCTCATGTGATAAATTCTCTACTAGGCTGAAGACCCAAGGGTCGAATTAGAACACACAAACCCCAGGCTTTTAAGCTGTTGCGTCGTCTCTGAACTGCAGAGGAGCTTTTAGATGATGTGAGATGGAAGGGCTCAGAGACCGTGATAACGGCTTGAAAATCTTTAGTCTGAGAAGTCTAATTCCGCCCTTTATCCCTTTCTTTTCCTCACCTTCTCACCCCCACACATGCAGGACCTTATCTCTGATTATGGAAACGAGGTCTGTGGGAAAGGATGATTTCAGTATGGGCAATTTTGCTTTTTGGATACCTTTCCATGGTTGTAAACCCGTCCTCCAGGCTGTAAACTCATTGTGGGCAGGGAATGTGTTGTCTGGTACCATCCCAAGCGCTTAGTAAGGTCCCCTGCACATAGCGCTCAGTAAATAGGATTGCTTGATTAGTCCATTTAGTAGAGGATAATATTTGTTAAGCACTCACTATTTTCCAAGCACTACAGTAAGCACTGGGGTAGATACAAGTTACTAGGCATGTTCCGTGTCCCACAAGGGGCTCACAGTTTTAGTAAGAGGAAGGACAGGTATTGAATCCCCATTTTGCATATGAGGAAACTGAGGCCTTTCTATGTTCCAGGCACTATACAAGGCGCTGTGGTGGATACAAGCAAATCAGATTGGACACAGTCCTTGTCCCGCATAGGGCTCAAAGTTTTAATCCCCATTTTACAGATGAGGTAACTGAGGCACCAAGAAATGATGTGACTTGCCCAGGGCCACACAGCACACAAGTGGTGGAGCCGGGATTAGAACCCATGACCTTCCAACTCCCAGGCTCGTGCTCTGCTGACTTTGCCATGCTGCTTCCCTTAAGGAACTCCTAAAGGGGAGGGAATGTGTTTGCCAGCTGATTTATTGCTCTTTACCAAGCACTTAGTACAGTGTTCTGCTCACAGTAACCGTTCAGTAAATATCAGTGATGGATTGATGGAGGAGGCAGGCTGAGGAGGAGTGAAAAAGGACCAACAGCCGGCTCATTGTTTTGCCCTTCCGGCACTTACCCTTCCCCCATCCCAAATGAAACAGGAATTTGTCTTTTCATTTTCTCTTTCTCTTTCTTGTCTGCTCTCTCCTCCTCCTCCCACTACACTTCAATTTAAATTTTTGATTGGCTCCTTTGCAGACCAACTGCTCTAAGATTTTATTTTCTTTGGCACTTCCACATGAAAAAATTCCAGGCTCCCGATGTCGAATTTAACCAAATAGTTGTGAAGAGGTTTGGTGAAAGGGAGAGGAGAGAGCATTCCAAAAACTCGGAGTAGGTGAGGGTGGTAGTTTTGAGGGGAGAGAGTCTGCATTGATCAGTCAATTAATTGATCGTATTATTGAGTGCTTACTGTATGCAGAGGGCTGTACTAAGCACTTGGGAGAGTAAAGCAATACAACAGGTACATATGCAGGAAACGGACTGCCCGTGGCATAGTGGATAGAGCACGGGCCTGGTATTCAAAAGGATCTGGGTTCTAATCCCAGCTGTGCTACTTGCCTGCTGTGGGAAGTTACTTCCCTTCTCTGTGCCTCAGTTTCCTTGTCTGTAAAATGGGGATTAAGACTGTGAACCTCATGTGGGACAGGGACTGAGTCCAACCGGATTACCTTGTATCTACCCTAGCACTTAGAACAGTGTCAGGCACAAAGTAAGTGCTAAACAAATACCATTAAATACCCCAGCCCTCCCAAGAACTCTGCAGACAGCATCCATTATGTAGTAATAACATCTGTTAGGCCCCTACTGGAGCATCCATTATGTAGTAATAACATCTACTTCCCAAGCGCTTAGTACAGTGCTCTGCACACAGTAAGCGCTCAATAAATACGATTGATTGATATTAGGCCCCTACTGTGTGCCAAGCACGGTGATAAGGACTGGGGAAAAAGTCATAGAGGAGAGAATTAGACAAGGTCCCTGGATCTTTGAAAGTCCACAGTCTAACAACAGGATGGGGAGGGTTTGGCGAAGGCCTGTAAACTCGTCGCGGCCAGGGAATTTGTCTGCCAATCAGTTGTATATACTGAGCGCTACTCTATGCAGAGCACTGTACTAAGCGCTTGGGAGAGGGTAGTGCAAGAGAATTAGCAGATGCGTTCTTGCCCATACCAAGCTTACGGTCTGTAGTCTCCCCAGTGCTTAGAACAGTGCACTGCACACAGTAATGGAACAGTACTTTGCACATAGTAAGCGCTTAATAAATGCCATTATTATTATTATTATATATGATTGATTGACACCTAAGTTTTCGTGAAAGGGTGGGAAACAGATACAACAAAGCCATGCCCCCACAGATTTGGTAGGAAAGTGAACTGGGGGCCATCCCAGGCTGGCCACCCCAGACACGTTATTGGAGCTTAATTATATTCCCCCAAGTTTTTAGGACAGTGCTCTCCAGACAGTAAGGGTTCAATAAATACCATTGATGGATTGATTGAGTAGCAGTGTGGCCTAATTGAAAGAGCACAAGCCCGGGAGTTAGAGGACCTTGGTTTTAATGCCAGTTCTGCCACCTGCCTGCTGTGTGACTGTGGGCAAGCCAGTTCACGTCTGTGCCTCAGTTACCTCATCTGTAAAACTAAAACTGCTAGCCCCAGGTAGGACATGGGCAGTGTCCAACCTAATTAACTTGTATCTACCCCAGTGCTTAGTATAGTTCCTGGCACATAATAAGTGCTAACAATTATCTTTAAAAAATAAATAAATAAAGTTGGTAGACACATACCCTGCCCACAAGGAGATTACTACAGTCTAGAACATGAATCTCTCCTAGGGTATACAACCATGCTCAACAGATAGTAAGAACTTAATAAATGCAACAACAATAATAATAATGATGATACCATTGTATTGCTCTGGAAACACCGATGATGGATGGTCTCCTACCCACTGCTGGACTGAAAACAGTCCTTTATTAAGCCCTGTGGAAGTAAGGCAGATGCGGTGGAAGGGAGTTGTCAGCCCCCGCAGACTTTCCCTGGCTTACCCAATGTAAGATGCACCCTAACATCTCTGGGAAAGTTTGAACGTTTCCTATAGATTGTAAGCTCCTTGCAGGCAGGGATGGCGTCTGTCAAATCTGTTAAATCGTACTTTCCCAATCTCCAGTACAGTGTACTGCAGAGTAAGCTCTCAATAAATGGCATTGATTGATTAGGTAACGTGAGTCCTTTATTTCTGGGGATGCCTACTCTCTCACAGGAGTGACCTCCCCAGAAGGAGCAACTAGGTCTTTTAACAGCTTTTAGGAGAAGCAAGCGATTAGGGCTGAAAATTGTTCCATATTTAGAAACAGTTGTCCCCTTTTTTTCCAGTTTCCCGTTTATGGACATATGGCATTTGATTTCTTCATCTACACTATTCGTAAACAAAATGTGCAACAGAAAAAAGAAAGAAAGAGACATGGTTTCCCACCTGTCAATTAGATTTCCCCAGCTTGCGGCCCCATCAATCTCTACTCAAAAGTCTTTTGCTAAAGTTGGCAGAAAAACAATTAATCTTAAGGCCACGGTGCTGCTTCCTTCTGGAAGCTTCTATAGCCTGTCTTTGCGAGCGCTGAAAGGCTGTAATTGAAATAAAACGGCCTCAAATTTTGTTTGATTTCTACGAACGTGCCCTGTGTTTATCGACTGTAATTATAACTCATGTGGGTATTCTTTTATTTCAATATACCCTTGATCGGAAATAAATATTTCAGCTATCTTTTAGCAGGATTTACTGTGGTCTTATTCCGTACCCTAGTTCTCCGTTGGCTTGCCATGTTTGAAATCATTTAGTAGCCTTTTCGTGTGAGGGAGGTCAAATTTTTATAATGTTTTAAATTGAATTCATTATTCTTTTCACACTTCATTCGTAAAACAGTTGGACAGTGAAGGATTTTACACGAGCTCATCTTTTTTTAATCAGTGAAGGTGACATCCAGGTCAGGAGGTCTATCTCGAAAACCTTCACACTGCCTCTTTATGGGTTAAAAGCATAATACCAAAATTTCATTTATCATTGTAACTGAGTTCAAGGTAATGCATTTTATCTTCTTCCATAATCATTAGGTGACATTGCGTATTAATGTGAAGTGACATTTTATCTTCATGTTCTTGAACCTGCTGATGAAACTTAGTTATTTTATTTAGATCCTGAATAGAGAGTTTTTCTGAAAGATCAATCGATCAATCAATCATATTTATTGAGCCCTTACTGTGTGCCAAGCATGCCAGTTATTTCTAGCAAAGGCCATGGGTGAAAACATATTTTCTGTAGAAGCCGGGATGAATCAGTTGGGAACTCGACAGTGAGAATTTTGAGGATCTGTTTCTGAACGTTCATTGTTATCAGGCGGGCAGACAATAACCCCCCCAAAAAACCCAAAATATATCTTTTCTTGTTGCCTCCTGTTCTCACTAATCAACTCAAAAGTAAAGTCAATCAGCCAATCGTTTTTATTGAGCATTTACTGTGTGCAGAGCATTCATTCATTCAGTTGTATTTGAGTGCTTACTGTGTGGGAAGCACTATACTAAGTGCTTGAGAGAGTATACTATAACAGTATAACACACATTCACCATCCACAACCATCTTACAATCTAGAGGGGGAGACAGATATTAATCTAAGTAAATTCATTCATTCATTCATTCAATCGTATTTATAAATTTATAAATATAAATTATCGTATTTATAAATAAATGACAGATGTGGACATAGGTGCTATGGGGCTGGGAGGGGAGATGGATAAAGGGAGCAAATCAGGGTGACACAGAAGGGAGTGGGAGAAGAGGAAGGGGGCGCTTAGTGAGGGAAGGCCTCTTCTATTTATTTTATTTTGTTAGTATGTTTGGTTTTGTTCTCTGTCTCCCCCTTTTAGACTGTGAGCCCACTGTTGTGTAGGGACTGTCTCTATATGTTGCCAACTTGTACTTCCCAAGCGCTTAGTACAGTGCTCTGCACACAGTAAGCGCTCAATAAATACGATTGATTGATTGATTGATTGGAGGAGATGGGCCTTCAGTAAGGCTTTGAAGAGGGGAGAGTAATTGTCTGAAATGAGCAGGGAGAATGTTTCCAGGCCAGAGGCAGGACATGGGCGATAAGTTGGTTGCGAGATAGGTAAGATTGAGGTACGGTGAGAAGGTTGGCATTAGAATAACGAAATGTGCGGGTTGGAGTAGGAGAATAGCGAAGTAAACACAGTGGAGGAGAATAATAATAATATTAATTAATAATGATGGTATTTAAGTGTTTACTATGTACCAGGCTTTGTACTAAGCCCTGGAGTGGGTACAAGCAAATCGGGGTGGTCACAGTCCCTGTCCCATAGGGGCTCAAAATCTCCATCCTTTTTTTTACAGATGAGGGAACTGAGGCCCAGAGAAGTGAAGTGACTTTCCCAAGGTCACAGAGCAGACAAGCAGGGGAGCAGGGATTAGAACCCATAACTTTCGGACTCAAAGGCTCGCACTCTATCCACTACGCCATGTGGCTTCTCAGTGAGGCATGCGCGTGGTCTCTGATGGTACAGGGACCACTGTGCATATGTGACTGCATCTCAGCTGTATGACAATGCCCCCCAACTTGTACTTCCCAAGTGCTTAGTACAGTGCTCTTCACACAGTAAGCGCTCAATAAATACGATTGAATGAATGAATGAACTTCCTTCCAGTCTTAGCCCCACTCTCTTCCCTCTTCTCTCCCCGCCAAATTGGGCTAACCTTCGGCCTGGATTGTTCCAGATTTTGGATTCATTTTTTCCAGGATTCCCCCTGAAGCCAGACAGGTGTCGTGGTGTCAGTTACTGAATTTTCCTCTCACTTATTTCATTTTTGTCCTCGCAACCTGCCCGCCACTTGGAGGGAGGGAGGGCTTATCCCCATGTTATGGGTGAGGGAAATGAGGCCCAGAGAGGTTATGTGATTTCCCGAGATGTTCACCTAAGGAGGCCCTGGTGTCAAATAGTGGATTTTCCCCTCACTTATTTCATGTTTGTCCTCGAAACATGCCCGCGACTTGGAGAGAGGGAGGCCTTATCCTCATTTTACAGATGAAGAAACTGAAGCCCAAAGGCGTTACGAAACTGGGCGAGATCGCACGAAGTCCAGTGGCAGAGCTGGGACTAAAACCAGGCCCCTTTTCTTTCAGTCCTGTTCTTTCCACTAGTTCACACTCTCTTTCCGGATACTGATCCCCTCCTTCTTCAGGCTCCCATTCTTATATTTCTCAGTTGCTGGTGGACTTTGTATGTTCTGTGAATTGGGTCTTCTTTTGTTCTGTGGTACTTGTGGAGGACTTACTGTGTGTCAGACATAGTTCTAAATGCTGGAATAGGTACAAGTCGATTAGGTTGAACACAGTCTCTGCACCTCATAGGGCTCACAGTCGTAAGTCAGAGGGAGAACAGGTATTGAATCCCCATTTTACGTTGAGGCACAGTGAAGTGACTTGCCCAAGGTCACTCTACAAGCAATTGGCAGAGCAGTCATTGACCAAAAAGGGATTAGAACCCAGGTCCTCTGACTCCTGGACCCATGGTGTTTCCATTGGGCCATGCTGCTTCTCTGATATATTGACATATTTTTTTTTTTTTGCCCTCTGATGGATTGGATTTCTTTTTTTCTCAGGCAATCAATGATATTTATTAAGTGCTTTCTGAGTGCCGAGCACTTGAGAGAGTATAATAAAAGTACAGTAAAATTCTCGGAGCCAGAGCAATTAAGAATGGGGAAAACCAAGGCTTTGTCCCTTGAGAATACATCTGAAATTCTGGTTTTGCAGTTTCTTCAGTGCATATGCCCAAATCCATCATACTCTAGGTTTGTCACATACCCCACCAACTTGATGTATGTCCACATCGATAAAAAAAACTTTAATATAGCCATATCTAATGATCTAGTAGCCCTTGGCCCTGAACTTCTGTATTTATCCATCTGTCCAGGAAAACGGGGGTCTAAAAGAATTTTCTAACTGGGCAAAATGACGGTACTGGAGAATGATCTGTTTCAGGAGCTTCTTCATCTATAGTTGTGGCGCAGAGTTATGGGAGCTTATTCGCGTACATCACCGTTGTCAGTGGTTGACTTAGGAACAACCTCAACGCCTGAGGCATTCATTGAGGAAGATCTCTTGTGTACTGCCCAGTTTTTAGGTCTCAGGACCATTAAAAATTGCAGGCGTAAACTTATGTAGAAAGTACAGTTTACAATTTTACATCCAGCTGTTTGGAAGCTATAATAAGCCAAAAAAAAGTAGACTGGAGCCTTTGGGATGGAGGCCTGTTTCAGGAGATATTCAGCAATTTAGATTCTGTCTACAGATAAGGTGGTATCAGAGCGTTTCAGTGATTGTTGGTGCCAACATGGTTACCTTTCTGGTGTGTGTTTGTGTGTGTGAGTGCGTGTGTGCACTAGGCAAATGTTAATGTCCACATGGAACACACAAGGAATTCAGTTGGTTCTGCTGAAAAACCTTTCGTGTATCAGACAGGACTAACATTCGTTTGAAAATCGTCCACCGTGCCCAGAGTGGTTAAAAGTCCCTGTCCATTTGGATTGGAAATGTTTTTTTCAAATCCATCAATCAGTGGTATTTATTGAGTGCTTACTGTGTGCAGAGTACTGTACTTTGCTTTTGGGAGAGTACAGTACTCTACCCACAAGGATTTTACAGTCAAGATGAGGAAGCAAATGTTAATATGAATAATTAACAGATTATTTGTGGGGCTGATGGTGGGGTGAATATCAGATGCCCCGGAGGTACAGATCCAAGTGCACAGACGACACAGAGATTGATATAAATCCCAAATTCGTATAAAACCTTTGTTGATGGACTGAGCTGTGTTTGTGAAGGTATCTGCCAACAAATCAGGGAAATAACCCCAGTGAGCTCACATACAGGTTCCTTCAATCCAAGGAAACCTCAGAAAGCAGCGTGATCTAATGGAAAGAGCAGAGGCCAGGGAGTTAGAGGGCCTGTCTTCTAATCCCAGCTATGCCACTCGTCTGCTGTGTGACCTTGGGCAAGTCACATCGCTTCTCTGAGCCTCAGTTCCCTTATCTGCAAAATGAGTATTCAATACTTGTTCTACCTCCTACTTAGACTGTGAGCCCCATTTGGGACCTGATTATTGTATATCTACCCCAGTGCTTAATACAGAATTTGGCACATTCATTCATTCAGTCGTATTTATTGAGCACTTACTGTGTACTGAGCTCTTGGGAAGTACAAATTGGCACGTAGTAAGTGTTGGACAAATACCATTATTATTATTGTTACTTCTACTAATAATAAGCACTATATGCAATAAATGCTATTATTATTAATAAGCACCATGTGCAAAGCACTGCATTAAGCACTGGGATGGATAAACTATAGGTAGTGTCTGTCCCA
This sequence comes from Tachyglossus aculeatus, assembly GCF_015852505.1. Taxonomy (NCBI): domain Eukaryota; kingdom Metazoa; phylum Chordata; class Mammalia; order Monotremata; family Tachyglossidae; genus Tachyglossus; species Tachyglossus aculeatus. Next base: position 60,832,922 of record NC_052074.1, read on the forward strand.
CATGGGTTTCACAGCCTAACAATGAGGGATAACAGGTATTTTATCTCCATTTTACAGATGATGTAATTGAGACGCAGGGGTTAAGAGACTTGCCCACAGTCGTACAGCAAGCAAGTAAGAGAGCTGGGATTAGAACCCAGGTCCACTGATTCCCAGACCTGTGATCGTCTCACTAAGCCATGCTGCTCACTACTAATTAAGCAAAATTTGTAAGTGCCAAGCATCGGTAGAGTAAATCAATGGTATTTATTGAGCACTTGTGGCGTGCCAGTGCTTACGTTAAGAGGCCGTTGGATTATTTGCAGCATGGTTTAGGGAATTAATCGAGGAAGTCTTCCTGGAGGAGGAAGGGGTTTTAGGGAGGCTTAGAAACTTGGGAGAGTTCTGGCCTGGCACATATGGAAGGGGAGAAAGTTCCAGGCAATTGGTGGACACAAAAGGTTGAATATTTTCATTACAGCAAAACACACGTGCACATTCAGCTTTAAGAAGGTGGTGGTGTTTGTGTGTATGTGTGAGTGTGTGTGCATGTGTGTGCATGTGTGTAACATACCCAGCTTTCACAATCAGAGATGATAGATAATCCAGACGAAGCAGTCCATGAATAGTCAACACAGAAAATGTTTTAACTGAACAAAACCCTTCAAATATTTCCGAGACGATCTTTTCAGCACGCCTTACTGCTTGGCTCGAAACCATGCAGTTCGACAGGACGCCAGTGAACTCCTCTTCGTCAGAAGCAAAGTTGAATGGACACATGCACACACCCATATGCAAACACCAAAGGATGGTTTTGCTTCCAAGCCGTGAATGTCCGTTAAACAAAGCATCTCTTTTCAGAAGCCAGCCACCTAGCCCTTAGTATGTCAGCGTGGGCGTGGATAAGAGGGACCCTGAATGGCTGTAGTTGTGCAGTGGACCCTCAAGTCAGATACAGGAGCACAAGATGCAGCAGGATGTAGTGGGTAGAACATGGACCTGAGAATCAGAAGGTCATGGGTTCTAATCCTGCTTCCGCCACTTGTCTGCCGGGTGACCTCGGGGAAGTCACTTCACTTCTCTAGGCCTCAGTTACCTCATTTGGAAAAGGGGGATTGAGACTAGGAGCCCCACATGGGACAGGGACCGTGTCCAACCCCGTTTGCTTGTATCCACCCCAGCGCTTAGTACAGTGCCTGGCACATAGTGAGTACTTAACAAATACCATCATCATCATTATTATTATTAAGATGATCCTGCCCACGATCTTGCACCTGTTCACATCGGCTCTGGGGTTTTCACTGCTCCCGAAACTCTACACCTGTTCTCTCGGCAGAAGCTACAGCTCGTGCTGTCTGTGGGTCTCAGTTAGATGGTTTACTCTGCTGAACAGCCCTGTGGGTGAACAGGCAGTATCTGATTCTTACATCTTGGCCCTGGGCTTTTAATAAACCTCTCTCTCTCTCTCCCTGTTTTTTGCCTCCTGACTCCATTCCTCCCCAGGATTGGCACTTGGATTTGCACCATTTATTCACCCGTGCCTCAGCCCCATAGAACTTTTGTACAGATCCATAATTTCACTTATTTATATTAACGGGTGTCTCCCCTTCTAGATTGTCTAGACAAATACCATCATTATTATTATTGTTGTTATTTTTACTGAGCACTTGGGAGGTACAGTATGCAATATAACAGGTACATTCCCACAGCTGTGGAAACTCCATCCAGTTCACAGCCCCCCTCCCTCAGTCAGTCAGTCATATTTATCAAGAGCTTCCTGTACTGAGCGCTTGGGAGAGGACAGTATAATAGAGTTGGTAGAAACACTCCCTGCCCATAACAAACTCACAGTCTAGAGGGGAAGACTGACGTTCATATAAATAAATAAATTAGGGATATGGACATATGTGCTGTGGGGCTGAGGGGGGTGAATAATGGGAGCAAATCTGGGTGACACAGAAGGGATTGGGAGAAGAGGAAGTGAGAGCTTAGTCAGGGAAGGCTTCTTGGAGGAGCCCAGCGGGAAATGCTTTGTCAGGACATCAACTGTAAGTCAGGTGGACTGTTGGCCGATTTTGGCCGATTTCAGCGAAAATATTCTGCTTCCGCTTGAACTCGGGCTGGTACCGGTACCTTCTCTGCTTCCAAATTGCAGCAAGAAGCGGTGGAATCAAATCCTCCAGTTAGCTGTCAGACATGGTAGATGACATCAGAACTGCTATCAAATATGCCGCTATAGAACCATTAGAAGTTACTCTATCTTAAATTTATCTGGCAAACAAAGCCACCGTCCCTCACAATTTTGTTCTGAAGATTAATGATACCTTCAGAAAAAAGATGTCTAGATGCTCTATTGAGTAGTGAATGAATCATTTTGATGGACATTTAATGGTCACCATTAGGGGCAGATAACTGTTATCTTCATCTCCATGTTTCACCAGAGGTGGATAAACATCTCATCCTTCATCCTCGCCTCTCTTCTGGTTCTTTCAATTGCATATTTGTATTCGAGAGGGGCAGAGTGGCTAATGTAAACGCTTGCTAAGTTGCTCAGTCTACAGGGCAACTTCTAAGAGTAATCAAGGAACCATTAGGTGGAAGCGAACATTTGAACTTGCCCCTCTTCAGCCTTTTCTGAATTGATCATCTCTGAGAGGTATTTTTAGATATTGAGCAGAGGGTAGCTTTGGATTGTAGCAAAAATATCAGCTTTGATCTAAACTCTCTTTCACCTCAAAGTCCTTCATGCTGAAATTCCATTCAGTCATTTCCTTGAAGCCTGTAAGGAGATTAGAAATAATGTAATGTGAAGATACCCTTCACCAGAGTCTGATCCTTCGCTCTTTCCTCTCCTAGCTGACAGACCACTACCAAAATCATATCTCCTCCAGGAAGCTTTCCTTAATTAACTTCCCTCCTCCCAAACTAATTTTCCCTTCCTTCTGCATCATACCTTACATTTAGAGGAGTCCAAACCCCCTAAATATGCCAATGCTCACCATCGCCCCAGCTCTTAATACATATCCTTATAGCAATGATGGTATTTGTTAAGCGCTTACTATGAGCCAAGCACTGTTTTAAGCACTGGGGTAGATACAAGGTTATTAGGGTGGACACAGTCCCTGTCCCATGTGGGGCTCACAGTCTTAACCCCCATTTTACAGATGAGGGAACTGAGGCCCAGAGAAGGTAAGTGGCTTTCCCAAGGTACTCAGTTCTTTTCCTGTAATTTTTAGGTTTGACCTTGCCTGCCAGATTGTAAACTCCTTGTGGGCCAGCAGTTATACCTACCTAGTCTATTGTACTGTGGTTTGCATACAGTAAGTGCTAAATAAATATCATTATTTGATTGAGGGGGAAGGCGTCTTACTTGGTGTAGGATGGACATAATGAATAGTTTCTGGGGTAGAATCAGGACATTGATTTCAGCTCAATCTATCAACGGTATTTATTAGAGCATTTACTGTGTGCTGCAGAGCACTGTCCTGCGTGTTTGGGGGAGTACGATACCACAGAGTCGTAGAAATATCTCCTACCCACTAGGAGCTTACAGTTTAGAGGGGTAGACAGCTGTTAATGTAAATAAATAAATTGCAAGAAATATGTACATAAGTGCTTTGGGGCTGAGGGTGGGGCAAATATCAAATACTTAAGGGATCCAAGTATATGAGTGATGCAGAAGGGAGAGGGAGCAGGGGAAACGAGGGCTTAATTGGAGAAGGCCTCTTGGTGGAGATGTGATTTTAGAAGGCTTTCAGCATGTTCTAGTGGTTAGAGCACAGGCTTGGGAGTCAGAAGACATGAGTTCTAATCCTGACTCTGCCACGTATCTGTTCTGTGACCTTCAGCCAGTCACTTCGTTTCTCTCTGCCTCAGTTACCCCATCAGTAAAATGGGGATTAAGACTGTGAGCCCCATGTGGGACAGGGACTGTGTCCAACCTGATTACCTTGCCTCTAACCCAGCATTTAGAAGAGTGCTTGGCACATAGTAAGCACTTAACAAATGCCATAATTCTTACGCTTATTCATATTCTCATAATCATATTTGAACCCTTTCTAAGATTATAACCACTGTGATCTAGTGAAGACAGGCTCAAAACGCTTGCTTTCCTTTAATTTTGCTGCAAATGAGGGGAGATAAGTGATCATTGATATTTCAAAAAGTACTGCTTTTGCCTGAGAGCTCAAGTTGGAATGATCATTATTGGTGTTATTTCCAGCTTGTCTTTTGAGCTAAGGATCCAACTGCATTGAATTTAGTTCTGCAGAACTGTCAACTTTTATCTTTATTATTGGTTGTGCTGGTAGGAGTTTGCTGGCTAGAGATATAGAATGAAAGGATGGCCTTTTTAATTTTAAAGCTTACTTTTCAAGATAGCACCAAATCTTGCTAAATGATACTGTTCTCCAGGTTTAAGTAACTGCCGCTGTATTATGTTGAGTCTGCCATAGGTTTGCTTGAAATATGGGGCCACTGTGGAAATTTCATGAAATCTTTAAACAATTTTATCGACCATGAATAAACTATCTGGAAAGACCCCACATTTATAAGGTGCACTTAATCATTTGTGACAGTCTATGTTATAATCTTAATCATAAAAAGGGCAGTTGCTCATTGTAACCGCTCTGATGTACAATTTTTTCATTTTTCGAGGTGAACACTAATCTCAAGATTGTTGAAATTGATGCAAGTAATTTTCAAAATAACAGGACACAAAGAGCAGATTCATGTTTTAATAAGAACAAGATTTTCTTTGAATTTGTGTATGTATATAAATGATGCTGTCTCAGGCAATAGCCGAGCATGGCTTCAAACCCTGGTCACATTTAAGTGACACCTGAAGGAATTCAACTGTTCATTAAAGAATCCATAGGTTACTAGAGGGATATTCTCTCTAAATTAGAGACAATTGAAACAGTTAAGCCTCTGACTGCTCCTGACCCCCCAAAAAAAAATCCTTAGGAAAGACCAACAGTTTGATCAGCAGTTTGATTCTAGGACCTCAGGTTGTTTTCAAAACATCACAGAGTTGCCCTCTTTTAATCAATCATTCACTCAATGGCATTTATTGAGTGGGTACTGTGTTAAGAACTTGGGAAAGTACAATACAGCAGAGTGGCAGACTTGGTCCTTGCCCGTCAGGAGTTATTCTCTTGACGAAGATTGTGGTATTTGTCAAGTGCTTACTATGTGCCAAGCACTCTTCTAAGCGCTGGGATAGATAATCGGGTTAGACACGGTTCTGTCCCACATGGGGCTCATAATCTTAATCTCCGTTTTACAGTTGAGGGAACTGAGACTCAGAGAAGTGGCGTTTCTTGCCCATGGTCACACAGCAGACACGTGGCAGAGCTGGGATTAGAACCCAGGTCCTTCTGACGTTGAGGCCCCTGCTCCTATTCACTAGGCCATGCTGCTTCTCAGTCTTTTAGGTGGTAGTGGTAGTAAAGTTGATCTTTAGAATGAAAGCAGAATGTAGCCCAAAACAGAACAACCCCCCGCCTCAACATCTTACCCTGGTTTTCTGACTGGACTTTAGCAAATACTTGGGGCAAGATATTTTAAATGGGACCTGGGAACCAAAGCTTCTGGTAATATATAAAGCAATGAATTGGAGAGGTGTAAAGTCAATAATGAGAGAGAAATCCTGTCAGGAATTCCTAGAAGGAAAAATTGTGAGCCTTCAATCCAACTCTTTTTAATGTTCATGGCCTTATCTAATATTAAATATCTTCTTTAGCCTAATTTGAAGCTCTTAAAGTCTTAGCACGGCTCATGGGAAATTGAGTTGTGTAAACCTCAAATTTTTTTGTAAGGGAAGTGTTGGAAAGATCGTCTCAGCTGAAGAACAGTATTTTGGCTCAGCTAAAGAGGTCCATTTTGGTCAAAGGTCCTGGCATTTCTTCAAATCTAAATTGCCAGTGTTTTTTATTTAGTTATAAAAGGGGAATGAATTTCTACTGAGGATTTTTTTTTCTTGTATTCCCACTCCTACCTTTCATTATGCCTCACTTTTCAGTACACCTTTGTACAGCTCTTTTTTCTGCTCCTTCTCAATCCTTCCCTGGAGAGGGCCTATGAGGAAGACACAAAAAAGGAAACTTTCTAAGTCCCTTCCTGTTCATCTGGAAGCCGAGGCTGAAAGTGACGTGCGATTGGCTCCAAATACTAATTCATCACAGATTGGGCACAGTCCCTGTCCCACATGGGGCTCACACTCGTAATCCTTATTTTCCAGGTGAGGTAACTGAGTCCAAGAGGAGTGAAGTGACTTGCCCAAGGTCACACAGCAGACATGTGGCTGTGCCGAGATTAGAACCCGTATATACCCCTCCTCTTTTCCTCACCTACTTCTCAGGCATTGAAGCTGGCAGCTTCCCAGAGTTTCAGTGCTTATCAGCCCAGATGCAATGGTGTCTGCCTAATTCTTTAGCACATCTTGTCCCCCAAAGAATTCGTCATTTAAGAGAAAATCCCTTCCCCTCCTCGCTCCTTCAAGAACAACCATCAACCATCAAAGAGAAGTTGGACCAAAATCCATCTCTGTTGCTAGGTACAATTCCTACTATTGCTGATATGAGCCAATACTTCCGTCTGGCACTGCTTTTGGACAACTGCTCATTTTATAAAGATTTGTAAAATGAACACTTTCTTAGAAGAGTGCTTGGCACATAGTAAGCGCTTAACAAATACCATAATTATCATTATCATCATCATTATTATTCAGAAATCGGAAAGGAGACAATACCTATGTGTACTTACCATGGCCAGGTATCGGCTGAGTAGAATTATCCCTAGCGGGGAATGGTCCAGACCTCTGGTTATTAAGCTGTGTGCAGAGCCTCTTGCTAAGCCCTTGGAAAGAACACACCGGTTCATTCATTCAGTCGTATTTATTGAGCACTTACTGTGTGCAGAACACTGTACTAAGCGCTTGGGAGAGTACAATATAACAGACACATTTCCCGCCCACAGTGAGTTTGCAGTCTCGAGGGGGGAGACAGACATCAACATAAGTTCTCTGGGGCTGGGAGGGGGGATGAATAAAAGGAGCAGGTCAGGACGATACAGAAAGGAGTTGAAGAAAAGGACAAGAGGGCTTATTCAGGGAAGACCTTTTGGAGGAGATGTCCCTCTGGACTGTGAGCTCGTTTTGGGCAGGGAATGTGTCTGTTGTAGTCTCCCAAGCGTTTAGTACAGTGCTTTGCACACAGTAAGCTTTCAATAAATACGATTGAATGAAAGGATACCTTCAGTAAGGCTTTGAAGAGGAGGTGGGTAGCCTGGGCATCATCACTGTTTCTAGACGGTATTCTCGTGGGCAAGACTGTGTCAAGTGACTCTGTTGTACTGTCTCAGGCATTTAGTGCAGTGTTCTGAAACAGTAAGCACTCAATAAATATCATCAGTTGATTGATTTTGACCTTCCCATGGGGATTGTTTTTGTTGTCTTATGCTGTCTATACCACGCACACATCTCTCCCAGAACATGCCACCTCCATCTTCAGTTGTTCAATTGTTTGGTGAAAGACTTGAGTATTGAGGAGGTAGGAAGAGAGAGAATGGTGCTCTGCACACAGTAAGCGCTCAATACATCCGATTGAATGAACCGCCAAGGATAATGCCAGGGTCTCTGATCGTGAGAGTTGGGGAGGATGGTGATGGTGTCAACAGTAATGGGAAAGTTAAAAGGAGGAGAAGAATTGAAGGGAAGATGAAGGCTTAAATTAGGAAAAGGCTAAGGTAAAAGTCTTAGGCAGGCATCCATGTAAAGATTTTCTGGAGGCAAGAGGAGTGGTGAAATTACAGAGAAGAGAGAGGTGGGAGATGATGAGGTGGATTTAGGAGTTTTCAGTTTCCAGGTGGTAGATGAAACCGTGAGAGTGCCTGAGCACCCTTTGACCTCAGGTGGCCGTTATGGCTCAACAAATCATCTCTGACTAAAGACATTTTATTTCTGTTGGCGTACTCTTTCTCAGTGGCAGCAGTAAAGACATAACTCCCCCGGTGCTGATGGACTCAATTTCAAAATGAAGGCCCTTACTTGGCTCTTTTACTTTTATTTCCTGTTTAGCAAGAGCTGTCTTGTGGGTACCAGGGAGGGTAGTTTGAGCACGTTGATGGTTGTGGGGTATGGTTTAATTTTCTCGCTGGTTGGCAATAGGTCTGTGCTAAAGAAGCCCTTCTATAAAGTGATTTCTTCTGTCCTGCTCGATTTTGTTTAAAAGTGCCCACTCTTCATCCTGGGTAATCATATTCAAGGAAACCTTCTGCCATCACCCCAGTACTGGAGTGAAACGGAGTTTAGAATTATTTCCTCAGCATAGATTTTTCTCACTAAATACACAGTGGATACCTCCCCATTTAGGTCTTCACTAATTGACTGTATCTGTAATACCTACCTCTCCACTGCCTTACTTTTAAGAACAGAATTTTATTTTGACATTTTTGATAAAGTATCAGTTTGACAAATCAGACCGAGATAAAGAATACTTCAGATCAAGCAGAGAATAAGGCAGAAAGTAGATTCTGAGCTGAATTCCAGATTAGTGGTGTCTCAGTTAATCAGATGTGACTGTATGGTACTGAAAAGCTCCGGTGAGTGCTCTTAATTGGTTCATGAAAATTGTGTGTTAAATCAAGGAGCCCTTAGTAAAATACAGTTTCCCTCAGGGTAGCATGTAAAATGCATTAATGCATTCCCAAGATATAGAAATGTGATGGAAACAGTGTGAATATTTCTTTAAGTGATTAAAAAACACAATAAATTTAGTTGACGCTATTAACTTGGACGATGAAATAGCAGTGTAAATGTAGACCAGAAATGAAACGTGAATTTAAACAAATGCTAACATGTACAAATGAATTTAAAAAGTCCTCACCAAACACTAAGCTTGTATACGTGAAATTGATATTCACCGAGTCCAGATGTTTCAGCACATCTAGTTTAAGTGCCAGGCAATAATGTCTAATGTGTTTTCTCAACATTAACATGTAACACTGGACTATATTTATTTGAACGGTAATGTTTGTTTTTGGTATTGGTTAAGCGCTTTCTATGTGTCAAACACCATTGTAAGTGCTAGGCTAGACAGACACAAGATAATCAGTTTAGACACAGTCCCTGTCCCACATGGGGCTCACAGTCTGAATAGGAGGGAGAATAGGCATTGAATCCCCATTTTACAGTTGAGGAAACCAAGGCCCAGAGAAGCGAAGCGACTTGTCCGAGGCAAGTGGTGGAGGCAGGATTAGAACCCAGGACCTCTGGCTCTTTCCACTAGGCCACGCGGGTTCTCTCAAGTCCTTTGAAGCACCAGGAACTGTGTGGCTGGTACCCAATAACAGCCCGTCACCTGAACATCCTGTTCAGAGCACATGTGTGGCCAAAGCGAGAGCTGTCTTGAAATGAGGAGGCTCTATGGGAAATTCCTGCAGTAAAATTCAACAGTTTCTATTGCCCAAAAGTGCCAAAGGAAGAACGTTATAAAGAGGGATGGCTGCAGGTTGTTTCCCTCTTCGAAAAACCAAATCGAGAAGTCAGAGTGGGTCAGGGTGGGCTGTGATTTAACTATTAGAACTCTTGTATGCCCCTCCCTAACTTTTGAGTCCCACGTAAGACATGGACTGTGTCCAACCTGATTAGCTTGTATCTACCTAAAGGCTTAGTACAGTGCCTGGCACATAATAAACGCTTAACTAATATCGTAAAAAAAAATCTGCAGAACTTAGAGTTTGTCTCCTTACCACTCTTCCCCCTTGCTTTGGCAGAGGGAAAATTGTATCCCTCTTTCATTCATTCAGTCATATTTATCAAGCGCTTACTGTGTGCAGAGCACTGAACTAAATGCTTGGAAAGCACAATTCAGCAATAAAGAAAAACAATCCCTGCCCACACTGGATTTACAGTCTAGAAGGGGGAATGATAACTGCTCCCAGAAGATGCTTCTGTAGTAATAATGGTAATAGTAATATTTTTTAAATGCATACTGTGGGCGGTGCACCATATGAGAAGCAGCGTGGCTTAATGAAAAGAGCCCGGGCTTGTGAGTTAGAGGTCATGGGTTCTAATCCCGGCTACACCACTTGTCAACTGTGTGACTGTGGGCAAGTCACTTAGCTTCTCTGTGCCTCAGTTACCTCATCTGTAAAATGGGGATTAAGACTGTGAGCCCCCCATGGGACAACCTGATCACCTTGTAACCTCCCCAGCGCTTAGAACAGTGCTTTGCATATAGTAAGTGCTTAACAAATGCCATTATTATTATTATTATTACCATACTGACCACTGAGGCAGAGTAAGTTACAGTTCTGAGCTGCAGAACTCACTCATTCATTGTCATATCTAATGAATGCTTACTGTTTGCAGAGCACTGTACTAAGTGCTTGGGCAAGTACAATATAGCAAGAAGCAGATATGTTCTCTGCCCACAGTGAACTCTGGGCAGCAGAAGCTGAGATGGAGGAAGCCTGTTACTTTAAAATCAAACTAAGACAGAAAGGCGTCTGGTCTAATATCAGAACAGCCTAAGTAACAGACTAACTGAAGATTGGATTGTCCCGAGGAAAGCGGGATAATGTCCAGCCTATCAAAGGATGTTTGCTATCTGGTTAGGTGGTCTCAGAACTCCCACGCATTATTTATTTTTACCTTATCCCAAAGCAAAATTTGGCTTAGAACATTATCAGGAAATCAGAGGATATGAACAGGACATGAACGTGTTTGCAAACAGGAAACCAGTGGTCCAGCGTACGTGTGTGGTGCTGGATGCTGTGAGTGGTTTAGCAAAAGGTTTGTTTTTTGGGGGGTTTTTAACCCAGACTTTGGCGAGAAAGCCCTGTGTTTTAGAAGATTAGCCCCATTGCCTCTAATATCTCTGGAATCAATATTTTATGATCGTGCTGTGTTCAGTTGGATTTATGATGACGATGGTTTCAAATGCAAGGTAGCAGGAAAATCCATGAAAAACAAAGACGTCGTATGTGTTTTTTTGTAGCTTGCATTTCAGAACCCACTCATCTGTACTAAAGAATTAAAAAGCTTTGGGATCATAAAGTATCCTCCATGTGAGCAGGGAACCTCTTCAAATTCCCCATTAAAAAGGAAAATCCCTGACTCTGAGTTGACCCCATCAGGAGACCATTTAGTATGGACTTCTTGTTTCCGGCAGCCCTAACCCTTATTTCTAACCAACCAGCTGACTTATTCAATTCAGTCATATTTATTAAGCCCCTACTATGTGCAGAGCACTGTACTAAGCACTTGGGAGAGTACAATACAACAGTAAACAGACATATTTCCTGCCCATAATGAGCATAACGTCTAGAGTTTGCCCACTTAATACTTCTCCCCCTCTAGACTGTAAGCAGGGAACATGTTTACTAATTCTGTTGTATTGTAATAATAATAATTGTGGTATTTGTTAAGCCCTTACTATGTGCCAGGCACAGTTCTAAGTACTGGGGTAGGCACTTTTGCACAGGGCTCACAGTCTTTGATCCCCATTTTACAGATGAGGGAACTGAGGCACAGAGAAGTGAAGTGACTTGCCCACGGTCACACAGCTGACAAGTCACAGAGTCGGGATTAGACCACAGGTCCATTTCCACGCCAGTGCTCTATTCATTCAGTCATATTTATTGAGCGCTTACTGTGTGCAGAGCACTGTACTAAGCGCTTGGAAAGTACAAGTCGGCAACAGATAGAGACGGTCCCTATCCAACAATGGGCTCACAATCTAGAAGGGGGAGACAGACAACAAAACAAAACCTGTAGACAGGTGTCAAAACCATCAGAATAAATAGAATTGCAGCTATATGCACATCATTAATAGAGTAGTAATAAAATAGAGTAGTAGTATCCACTAGGCCATGCTTCTTCTCTTCATTCATTCAATCATATTTATTAAGCGCTTACTGTGTGCAGAGCACTGTACTAAGCACTTGGGAAGTACAAGTTGGTAACATATAGAGACAGTCCCTACCCAACAGTGGGCTCACAGTCTAGAAGGGGGAGACAGACAACAAAACAAAACACGTAGACAGGTGTCAAAACCATCGGAATAAATAGAATTGCAGCTATATGCACATCATTAATAAATAGAGTAGTAATAAAATAGAGTAGTAGCATCCACTAGGCCATGCTTCTTCTCTTGTACTCTCCCAAGCATTCTCCATACAGTAAGCACTCATCCAATACCATCGATCCCGGCTCCACCACGTGTCAGCTGTGTGACCTTGGGCAAGTCACTTAACTTCTCTGAGCCCCAGTTCCCTCATCTGTCAAATGGGGATTCAGACTGTGAGCCCCACGTGGGACAACCTGATCACCTTGTATCGCCCCAGCGCTTAGAACAGTGCTTTGCATATAGTAAGCGCTTAACAAATGCCATCATTATTATTATTATTATTATCGATGGATTGATCGATTAGCCTGCAGGTCCAAGCTTCACATTAAAGCTGCTAAAATAGGCTCCTTGGATAAAAATAAGGAACCGTTGCCCATTGGTTTCCATCTCTCGGTGCTTCACACTTCAGTACTCCCTACAATAGCACCTAGAGTTTATTCAAAGTTGAAAGCATGTCAGTGTGCGATTTCATTTAGACCTTCTGTTTCCTTTCTCGCCCCTGTTCAGCCCAACGCCATTCAAATAATCGGCTCCGGAGCCGGAGTTGAGACGTTCCCTCTGGCCACCTGCTCGCTAATCGCTGGACCGAACGTCCTGCCAATCAAAATTGGCTTTTTTGTTTTTTTTTCCTCTACCCGTCTGTCACCCTCCTCCTGCCACCTGCTCTGGCGACCCAGGCATGACCTCTGCTACGTTTGACCTGAGGAAGCCCAAAATAGCTCTCCTGCCTCCTGCCACTCTTTTCAAGGATGTCCCCGTGGAATATGGCTTCTAGCCTTGACCTGAGCAAGTCTTTAAAGCAGCCGTTTTCCTCACTGCTTCTCTGACCCTTTGCTCAAATCTGGTGTCTTCCTTTTCTGGTTATCAGCTACTATCGGCTGTGGAATTCCCACTCTAGCCCGGCCCGCACACTCCGATTTTCTAATTCCGCCTTACTTACTGGGCCCCAATCTTCTCTAACTCGCCTCCGACTCCTTTCCCGTATCCCTCCCCTATCCTGGATCTTCCTCCCCCTCCATATAAACCACACCACCACTCACCAGTAAGTTTTCTCCATCTGCAAAATGGGGGTTAATCGATCAATGGTATTTACTGAGCATTTGCTATAATGATAATGATGGTATTTGTTAAGCGCTTACAATGTGCCAGGCACTGTACTAAGCGAGGGGTGGATACAAGCAAATTGGGTTAGAAACAGTTCCTGTCCCACATGGGGCTCATAGTCTCAATCCCCATTTTACAGATGAGATAACTGAGGCACAGAGAAGTGAAGTGACTTTCCCAGAGTCACACAGCAGCCAAGTGGTAGAGCCGGGATCAGAACCCGTGACCTTCTGACCCCCAGGACCATGTTCTTTTAGACTGTGAGCCCACTGTTGGGTAGGGACTGTCTCTATGTGTTGCCAATTTGTACTTCCCAAGCGCTTAGTACAGTGCTCTGCACATAGTAAGCGCTCAATAAATACGATTGATTGATTGATTGATTGTTCTGTCCACTACACCACACAGCTTACTATGTGCAGAGCACTGTACTAAGCACTTGGGAGAGTACAGTGAAACAGAATTAGCAGACATGTTCCCTGCCCATAATGAGCTTACAGTTTAAAAGGAGAAAAGGACATTAATATAAATAAATAACATCTGGTATATCATATAAAGATATGTACATAAGCGTTATGAGGTTGAGGGTGGAGTGAATATCAAATGTCCAAAGGTCACAGATACAAGTGCTAAGATGAAGCAGCAGGGAGAGTGAGTGGGGACAAGAGAGCTTAATCAGGGAAGGCTTCTCGGAGGAGACGTGACCTTAATAATGTTTAGAAGGTGGAGAGAGTGGTGGTCTGGCATTTATTCAGGGAGTGGGGCGGTTCTAGGCTAAGGAAAGGGCCTAGGAAAGGGTTTGGCGGTGAGATAGGCGATGTGGGTGTTAAATTCCTATTCTTCCTCCTAGTTAAACATGTAGGACCTGGACTTTGTTCAACATGATTGTTTTGGATCCACCCCAGCACTTATTGCAGTGCTTGATACAGAGTAAGTGCTTAATAAAAACCACAAGAATTAGTAATAATAATAATGATGGTATCTAAGTGCTTACTATATGTCAAGCGATGGGGTAGATGAAAACTATTCAGGCTGGATGAACTCCAAGTCTCACATGGAGCTCACAGTCTTAATCCCCATTTTACAGATGAGGTAACGGAGGCCCAGAGAAGTGAAGCGATTTGCCCAAGGCCACTCAGCAGACAAGTGGCGGAGCCAGGATTAGAACCCAGGTCCTTCTGATTCCCAAGCCTTTGCTCTATCCACTAGGCCATGCTGCTTCTCCATTCGGGCAGTTGGTACCTCATCATCCAGAGAGACCCAGTGCTGAGAACAGTGCTTGGCACATAGTAAGCGCTTAACAAATACCGCAGTTATTATCCTTATTATTATCCTCTGCAGGCTCCCTGTGACTTGGTAATGCGGGGGGCGAGGACTTCCTCTTCACTGCTCTAATTCGGCCAGAGGAGCACGGCTATTTTAAACTGGCTTCTGGGGAACTCTGCTGCATGGGTCAGCTCATTCCAGGGGGAAAAAAAAATACACCCTGGACTTAGGCCAGAGAAGTCTCCAAGCCTCAGAGCCTTCTAGGGATCTAATCAAAATGCCATTCCAGAAGGCTCTGCTAACCACCAGAACATAGGGGAACACACAGAACTCTGCTCTGTTTATTGTTATATTATATTCTCCCAAGCGCTTGGTACAGTGCTCTGCACACAGTAAGCGCTCAATAAATAGGACTGACTGACTAACTACTTTGTGTCTTTTTTAACACGATCAAATCAATGCCAAAGTCAATGATTTTGTTTTTATTATTGCTAACAATAATGCTCAGATCTGGGAAAATGGAAAACTGGATGAGTAGATGAGTGAGTGCTTAAACAGTTGGACACGAAAGTCAGATTGTACAGACATGGTAAGATGGGTGTGAGTGTCTGAGTGCTTAGTCGACCTGTGAAGAAAAATTTATCAGGGAAGACTTTCTGAAGGAGATGCTGTTCTGATAAAAGTATATACATATGTATATATGTTTGTACATATTTATTACTCTATTTATTTTACTTGTACATATCTATTCTATTTATTTTATTTTGTTAGTATGTTTGGTTTTGTCTCCCCCTTTTAGACTGTGAGCCCACTGTTGGGTAGGGACTGTATATGTTGCCAATTTGTACTTCCCAAGCGCTTAGTACAGTGCTCTGCACACAGTAAGCGCTCAATAAATACGATTGATGATGATGATGAAAGGGAGAGAGCCGAGAGTGTCAGTTTCTGGGTGTTTTGGCGATAAAAGAGAAACCATTTTTTGAGGAACACAGGCCTGGAAGTTAGAAGGTCATAGGTTGTATTCATCATGGGCAGGTAATGTGTCAGTTATATTGTTCTATTGTACTGTCACAAGCGCTTAGTACAATGATTTGCACACAGTAAGCGCACAATAAATACAAATGAATGAATGAAGCAGCATGGCATAGTAGATAGAGCCCGGGCCTGAGAGTCAGAAGGTCATGGGTTCTAATCCTGACTCAGCCATGTGTCTGCTCTGTGACCTTGGCCAAGTCACTTCACAACTCTGGGAATCAGTTACCTCATCTGTAAAATGGGAAATGAGATCTTGAGCCCCAAATGGGATGGGGGGGATAGTGTCCAACTTGACAGGGAAGATGGTGGTGATGGGAAGGTTAAGTGGAGAAAAGGATTTGGGGTGGTAAAGATAAAGTCCTTTTTTGATGTTGAACCACAAAGTGGTGGCAAGAGGTAATGTGTGGAAGATGTCTTTCAGGCAAAAGGAAATGAGAGAATGCAAAGAAGATAAGAACTAGTGATGTAGGACTGATTGTCCTACACTATTATATTTATTGAGTGCTTAATGTGTGCAGTGCACTGTACTAAGCACTTGGGAAAGGGAAGGAGCGTGGCTTAGTGGATAGAGCACGAGCTTGGGAGCCAGAAGGACCTGGATTCTAATTCCACCTTCGCCCTTTGTCTGCTGTGTGACCTTGGGGGAGTCACTTAACTTATCTGTGCCACAATTACCTCTTCTGTAAAATGGGGATGAAGACTGTGAGCCCCATATGGGACAAGGATTGGGTCCAACCTGAGTACCTTGTATCTACTCCAGCTCTTAGAACAATGCCTGTCATATAATAAGTGCTTAACAATTACCATAAAACAACAACAATAATAATAATGATACGAATCAATTTAAATGCCACAGTAAAATATGTTAAACAGACATTGGAGTGAGGTGAGATTTAGGCACCTCCCAACTCCAGGTAAATTGTGTGCAGTTACAGAGACTCCCAGAACCTCCCTCTAGACCATAAGCTTGCTGTGCTTAGGGAATGTGTCTGTTATATTGTACTCTCTCAAGTGCTTACTACAGTGCTCTGCACAGAGTAAGCGCTTAATAAATATGATTGACTGACTCCCTGAGGTTCTAAATCTAATTGTAGACTGTGAGCCCGCTTTTGGGTAGGGACTGTCTCTATAGGTTGCCAACTTGTACTTCCCAAGCGCTTAGTACAGTGCTCTGCACACAGTAAGCGCTCAATAAATACGATTGATTGATTGATAGCTGGAAACCTGTAGTCCCAAGTGGGTAGGAGGGGAGAGCCTAGCTTTTGTGAACCAAGAGATAAACCTTTATTTTTTTCCTGCTTTCCCTTTATAACAGAGACCTTACTACATTTAATTGAGAAATCTGCAGGTTCTTTGGCAACATAGCTATAAACTTTCTAACAGAGGGTCTTTGTTCATTAACCATGTATTTTCAAGTGTATCATATGAAGCGAACACTCCACAAGTATTTGAATTGTGGACGCTGTTGTGGAGAAGAGAGGGATTCCTTATGGCCCTTCACAATAATATCCTTCAGAAGCGTTCACAGCTTCAGCTTTCTTTTACAAATGAAACTTTTGCTTTTGTGACCTGAATGCTTCATCTGGGGATACTTTATAGAGAGCATTTTGATCGTTGCTCACTGGCTGTCAGTTGTGCCTGTATCATCTGCTCGGGTCCTGATAGAAATCAGGCAGCAGATTTGGGGGGGAAATATCAGGCTGCAGGAGAAAATAGGCAATTTAAATTTTTTTTAAGCACTTAACACTGTCCCACATAGGGCTCATAGTCTTAGTCCCCATTTTACCGATGAGGTAACTGAGGCTTGGAGAAGTGAAGTGACTTGCCCGAGGTTACACAGCAGACAAGCGGCGGAGCCGGGATTAGAACACAGGTGCTTTTGAATCCCCGGCCTTTGCTATTTGCACAAAATGTACTGCTTCTCTGCTCAGTTCAAGGCTCTGCATATGTCAGTAGGAACAAGAAGCTTAGGGGAACAGTGGATAATCATCTTCCTGGGTCCCCCTCCATCCATCCTCCCGCTTAGGGATGTACTTAGTTTACCCTCTAGCAAACCGTTCTGGATTCTCTTGTTCATGAATGGATCTGATGCATTTTGGAAGCAATTGACAATTCCCTTCATAATGACAGTTGAGGATCGTATGGTACAAAGAAGAACTCTACCACAAAAGTACAAACTACTCTGACAGGCTGTCTATACTCTACATCGTTTTGTCAGTCTAGAAAATGAATTTGGTTGAGTCAGACGTGGCGGGGAGAATTATAAAGAGTCTCCTTAAATAAAAGGATTAAAGTTTGTCTCAGTATTAAAGGGTAATCACATCTAGTACTTCCTCGTACTGCTTTGGAAAGAGTCAAACCGGACCACGAGAACTATTGGTATCTCAATTGCAAAAACAAGGAGAGAAGTTCACTGTGCTGTTTGCTGGAGTTCCATTTTTTTCTCCTGGGTATTCTCGTGTTTAATGTAAAAATTGTATTGTCAAGGTATGTTCAACAGTAAAAATCCAGTGCTATTTATTGAGCACTCTCAGTGAGCAGAATACTGTTCTAGCACGTGGGAGAGTACAGTATAACAGAGTTGGTAGACGTGTTCCCCACCCACAATGAGCTTATAGTCCAGAGGGGAAGACAGACATTAGCATTAATAAATGAATTAAATTGTGGGTCTGGACCTGGGTTATAATTGCCCCCCACCGCTTTTCTGCTGTGTGACCTTAGGCAAGCCACTTCACTTCTCTGTGTTTGTTACCTCATCTTGTGAAGTGGGAATTAGCACTGTGAGCCCCACATAGGACATGGCCTGTGTTCAACCTGATTATCTTAGCACTTAAAACAGTCCCTGGCACATAGTAAGTGCTTAATTAATGCCATTAAAAAAATAACCTGGTGAAGCTGTTACTAGCGAGAGGGCAGGGTGTTACCAGGTTTGAGTGAAGCCTGACTGCCTCATTCGCATGAGGGGAAGAGGGACCCAGGAGTACCGAGATTCCAAGTTTAATAAAATAGATTAAGAGATTTGGGAAGGGGCTAATGGGAGCCCCAGTGGAAACAAATGGGAGAATTTGGTGGAAGAACCTTAGGAAATTGAAGGTAGGAAAGAACACATAGCAGGTTGATTCAGAGGAACCAAGAGGAAGAATTCCAGGGAGAAGGGAGGAAGCAGCGTGGTTTACGGCAAGAACAGCGGCCCGAGAGTCAGAGGACCTGGGTTCTAATGCTGGCTCTGCCACCTGTCTGCTGCGTGACCTTGGGCAAGTCACTTCACTTCTCTGTGCCTCAGTTACCTCATCAATGAAATGGGGATTAAGATTGTGAGCCCTACATGAGACACGGACTGTATCCAACCTTGTGTCTATCTCAGCGATTAGTACAGTGCCTGGCACCTAGTAAGTGCTTAACCAGTACCATTAAAAAAAAATCAGTAAATACGATTGATGTGGCTTAATCAGTCGCTCAGTGTTACTTATTGAGGGCTTACTGTGTGCAGAACACCGTACTAAGTGCTTGGGCATGTGCAATACGCACACAATATAAAACAGTTTTATTTTGTTAGTATGTTTGTTTTTGTTCTCTGTCTCCCCCTTTTAGACTGTGAGCCCACTGTTGGGTAGGGACTGTCTCTATATGTTGCCAACTTGTACTTCCCAAGCGCTTAGTACAGTGCTCTGCACACAGTAAGCGCTCAATAAATACGATTGATTGATTGATTGCAATACAGCAGAGCAGGCAGACACATTCTCTGCCCTCTCCAACCTAGACCGAGAGCCAGTGATGGTATTTATTGAGCTTCTGCTTTAGTAAACCAGTGAGTCCCACTAAGCCCTTCTTGACTGTAAGCTCATTGCGGGCAAGGCATGTGTCTGCTTATCGTTCTATTATACTCTCCCGGGCACTAAGTTCAGTGCTCTGCACACACTAAGTGCTCACTAAATACAATTGACTGAACAGTTTTATCAAAGCCAGTGAGATTTCTGGTGATTCAGACCATCTTTTTCTTTGCAACCACATCCTCGCGAATTTTGGAACCTGTCTTGAAAATGTATTTTTCCGTAGATCAATCCATCAGTGTGTTTGTCAAGCAATACGGAGTTCAAATCAGGGTATTAAGGGCTTGGGAGAGTACAGCATGAGGAAGAAAAACTTTTGTTCCCAGCCCTCAAAAAGCTTACCATCTAGACAACGTTCTAATCCGTGCCGGGTTATTAATGGGTTGCCATCCTTGGTTTCTGCTTTCCCTTAATTGTGACTAATTTAAAGTCTGAAATCCATCTCTTTTCAGTTAGCTATTAGTTTAATGAATCTCATCTAGCCGTCTCAGGTGAAGAAAAAAAAGGAAGCGGCATAACTAAAACCTAATGCTGAGTTCAAACTGTGAAATAATCATTAAGCTAAATAAATTCTTCAGTTGAAGGCCTCTGTAGAAATTTGGTCTGTGACATTAGTCTAATTAGAAACCTGGCAAATGTCAAGAATGAATTAAAACATTTCGGCAGTCGAGATGGGTTTTTAGCATGATTATTGATCCAGCTGTTTTAGTGATGCTGAAGGTGTGAATGAAAAGGAATCTACCAGAATCACAGAGTGGAAATACAGGTGACGTTCATCCATTCAATTCAGTTGTATTTACTGAGAGCTTACTGTGTGCAAAGCCCTGTACTAAGCACTTGCCATTATTTCACAAACTTGGAAGAAGCATTTATTCTAAAATATGACGTAAGCTTATATGGTAGGTTAAAAGGAATCACCTCGGTTTTAGTGATAGGAAATTTTAATCTAGCCTCAGCTACTGTGTTTTGCCTGAGTGGGGTAAAACCATCATAAGACGAAGCAGCATGGCGTAGTGGATAGAGCACGGGCCTGTGAGACAGAAGGTCATGGGTTCTAATCCCTGTTCTGCCACTTTGCTGTGTGACCTTGGGCAAGTCACTTCACTTATGGACCTCAGTTACCTCATCTGTAAAATGGGGATTATCAAGCGTTTACTAAGTTCAGAGCACTGCACTTAGCACTTGGGAGAATACAACAGAACTAGCAGACATGTTCCCTGCCCATAACGAACTTCAAATCTAAGGGCATCAGTGTCCCTCTAGATATCTACTCTATTATAGCATGCTCTTCCAAGCGCTTTATACAGTGCTGTGCACACAGTAAGCCCTCAGATACCAAGGATTGATTGATTGGTCAGTGGATTCCCATTGTCTGATCCGATTTATTGGAAGGGATTTCTGAGGCATATGTTCAGTTCTGCCATATTACTTTTTTTCATTCTGGTTCACTGTGCTTTTAGGGAATTGAGAAATGTTTGTCCCATATGTGCAGTAGCCCATATTTCCCATTTTAGCCCTGACCATTGGGTTCTTAGCACCTGGCTCCTACCTTCATATCCAGTACTTCACTTTTAAGCACACAATCTCACTCTGTTTCAGGATGAGTCTCATGGCTCATAAGTGATATGAAGACTGTAAGCTCACTATGGGCAGGGAATGTGTCTGTTTATTGTTATATTGTACTCTCCCAACCGCTTAGTACAGTGCTCTGCACACAGTAAGCGCTCAATAAATACAATTGAATGTGGCTGAATGTTTCCAAGGGTTGTGTGTGCTATCCATATTTTTGTCATTATTAATGATATTTATTAAGTGCTTACTGTGGGCAGAACACTGTACTAAGCACTTGGAAGAGGACGACACAAAGGAGTTGGTAGACACGTTCCCGGCCCACAAGAAGATTTCAGTCTAGAGTGGGAGACAGATATTTAAAATAAATTATGGGTAGGTATGTAAGTGCTGTGGGGCTGAGGGTGCAGTGAGGAAAGGGTTCAAACCCAAGTGCAAGGATGATACAGAAGGGAGAGGGAATAGGGGAAATGAGGACTTAATTAGGGAAGGCCTCTGTGAAGGAGATGTGATTTTTATAAGGCTTTGAAGGAGGGGAGAGTGAACAGCTGTCGTTTATGAAGGGGGAGGGAGTGGTTTACTGTGGGGCTGAGGATGGGGTGAATAAGAAGTGCTTAAAGGGTACAGCTCCAAGTGCAAACATAACACAGAAGGTGGACGAGATAGGGGAAATGTGGGCTAAGCTCAGGGATTCATTTATTCAGTCATATTTATTGAACGCTTGCTGTGTGCAGAGCACTGTACTAAGTGCTTGGAAAGTACAATACAGCAATAGAGACAATTGCTGGATTCTCAGTCAGTCATATTTACTGAGGGCTTACTGTGAGCAGAGCACTGTACTAAGTGCTTGGGAGAGTATAGTGTAACACTATAATACTATAATCCCTGCCCACAATGAGCAGGTTGGGATCTCTATACTGTAAGCTCATTGTGGGCAGGGAATGTGTCTACTGAGTCTCTTGGTACTCTCCCAAGTACTTAGTACAGTGCTCTGCATACAGTAAGCACTTATTGGATATCATCGATTGATTGATTAGACCAGGATAGGATAACTCAAAGGGTGTGGAGGAAGGAAGTCGCTGTGTCAAAGGATGCTGAGAATCCAAGGAGGATTAGGAAAGAGTATTGGACATGGCTCAAAGAAGACCATTGGGAACTAAGAAGTGCTCAGTGCCTGGGAGTGAAGGCATCGTGGACTCACATAGACTGGGAGTGTTTTGATTTTTTTAGTGGTATTTGTTAAACGCTTACTGTGTGCCAGGCTCTGTACTAAACGCTAAGATAGATACAAGCTAGTCAGGTTAAACACAGTCCCTGTCCCACATGGGACTCCCAGTCTTCATCCCCATTTTGCAGATGAGGTACCTGGGACACAGAGAAGTCAAACGACTTGCCCAAGGTCCCACAGCAGACTAGTGCCATAGCTAGGATTAGAACTCAGGTCCCTCTGACCCTTAGTCCCGTGCTGTACCCACTAGGCTATGTTGCTTCTCATTTTAATGTGAGACCTGTGACTGCTTGCCAGTGGTGACCACAGTAAGACTCTCCCTACCTTGACTTTGTGGCATCACGCTCCCTCTTCTTTAGGTTCAGATTTTCTGCTATTTAAAATTCCCAATTTCCTGCACCCTGGTTTATTTTTCTGAGCTGGGTAATTCATCTCAGGGCCGTACAAAATTGCATGAATAAGTTATTGGTTCTACTCTGTGGGCCTGAATTCACATTTTTATATGCACCTCTTCCTCCTAGAAAGCTAAAAAAAAAAATTGGAAGAGTGGAGGATTGAAGCAGAAAGGGGATGCTTGTTCTTTTAAACGCTGTTCTTCTTGAAAGCCAAAGGATCCCTTATCCCCCACGAGGAAGTATATCCACAGGATATAAAAGAATCAAATTGTATTTTCTTTCTTTTTGTAGATGTTGCATTTGTCTGATGAGATGGCCCTGAGGTATATAGTGACTGAACTCACCAGTGGGGCTGATTGCTTTTGAAGAGAATTAACTTTTTTACCTCTCCAAATATGCACGTACAAAGAGTTGACATTAAGTCCAGTAGATCACCATGTGCTGTTCATTGCTGTGCAAGTCATTTTTCATTTCTTTTCCACAGTGCTGGCCCTAAAGGAGATAATATTTATGAATGGAGGTCAACCATTCTGGGACCACCAGGTTCCGTCTATGAAGGAGGGGTGTTTTTTCTGGATATCACGTTTTCATCGGATTATCCATTTAAACCTCCAAAGGTAAGGCTACAGATGAGTTTCTTTTTTTCTTTTCCCTTTCGCACACTAATACTCAGTTCCCTTCAGGTGACTAGTGAATACAATGCTTCATTAATCTAATCTCTTTTTAAAAAGGTGATTTTTTTTTTCATTGAATAATGCTTGCATTTTCCAGATTTCTGCAGAAACAAAACTCTGGGACCAATTATAACAATGGAATGTAATTTTACAAATAATCTGCTTATCAGCACGTTAAGGGAAGGAAATTTTGGGGGCAGAAATTACCAAAATTATTGATTACATATGTAAAAAATATGGGATGTATAATTGGGATAAAGATCCATGATGGCATCTCTTTAGATGTTGATATGAAACTGCTTGGATCTGAATTCTGGCTGTGCACATTTTAAGAAGCCAAGTTTACAGTTCATTATAAGACTAAAAAGTCTTTAGTGGTCTACTGTATGTTGATACATTCAATCACCCACTGTTGGGTAGGGACTGTCTCTATATGTTGCAAATTTGTACTTCCCAAGCGCTTAGTACAGTGCTCTGCACATAGTAAGCGCTTAATAAATACGATTGATGATGATGATGATCACTGATATTTTTTGAGCGATTAGTATGTGTAGAGCGCTGCACTGAGCACTTAGCAAGGTACAGTAGATCTTCAAACTGGAAATCCAGTCAGAAGAGGTACAAGTCAAGAAAGATAATTCCTCTCAGTGTACAAGACAATCCCATAGCAAAAACCAAATTGAATTGTTTTCAATGAAAACAGTGACTCCTGTATTCAAAGCACGGAAATATTTTCTTTCCCACATCAGTCAATCAGTGGTATTTTTTAAGCTCTGTAAATAATGCATCGCTAAAGCAGTAGATGAGAAATCTCAAATGTACCGAAATTCCACAATGCAGACAGTATAGTTAAATCCACTATATAATGAAATGAATAGGCCTGGTTTGGGAGCTTTAGTTGTGCCCAAGTTCTTTGCCTACTTGAGATTTTCCAGATAGGCCACAACTGATGTTTAAAAGCTCCCATTCTCCCATTTAGACTTTCAACTCCTTGTGAGTAGGGAGCTTGTTGACAACTCTCTTTCTCCTGTATTGTACTCTCCCAAGCACTTAGTAGAGTGCTTTGCACCCAGTAAGTGCTCCATAAATACCATTGATCGATTGATTACAGTCCTGACCAGCAACCTCAAGGCAACAGAAAGCCTGTTTCTCTGCATCTTGTTGGTCCAATCAATGAGTATCATCATCATCATCACCAAACGTATTTATTGAGCGCTTACTATGTGCAGAGCACTGTACTAAGTGCTTGGGAAGTACAAATTGGCAACATATAGAGACAGTCCCTACCCAACAGTGGGCTCACAGTCTAAAAGGGGGAGACAGAGAACAAAACCAAACATACTAACAAAATAAAATAAATAGAATAGATATGTACAAATAAAATAAATAAATAGAGTAATAAATATGTACAAACATATATACATATATACAGGTGCTGTGGGGAAGGGAAGGAGGTAAGATCGGGGGGATGGAGAGGGGGACGAGGGGGAGCGGAAGGAAGGGGCTCAGTCTGGGAAGGCCTCCTGGAGGAGGTGAGCTCTCAGCAGGGCCTTGAAGGGAGGAAGAGAGTAGTATTTATTAAGCACTCACTGTAGGCAGAACTCTGTACTAAGCACCTCTAGGAGTTTAATACAGTAGAGTCAGTAGACATTATCGCTGCTCTCAAGCAGTTTAGAATGTAGTTGGGCAAACTGGCGTTAAAATAAATTCTGGATAGGCCAAAAGGGGGAGGCTAAAATAGGAATAAAAGCGCTGTGGGTATGCAGCGTGGCTCAGTGGAAAGAGAACGGGCTTGGGAGTCCCAGGTCATGGGTTCAAATCCCTGCTCTGCCAATTGTTAGCTGTGTGACTTTGGGCAAGTCACTTAACTTCTCTGTGCCTGTTACCTCATCTGTAAAAATGGGGATTAAGATTGTGAGCCCCACATGGGGCAACCTGATCACCTTGTATCCTCCCCAGTGCTTAGAACAGCGCTGTGGACATAGTAAGCGCTTAACAAATACCAAAATTATTATTATTATTATGGGAGTGAGTTTAGTAATAATAACAATAATTGTGGTAATTGTTAAATGTTTGCTGTGTACCAAGTACTGTACTAAGCACTTGGGTAGCTGTAAAATAATCAGGTCGGGAGCAGCCCCTGTCCCACAAGGGGCTCTTAATCTAAGTAGGCAGGAGAACCGGTATTGATTGAGGAAACTGAGGCACAGAGAAGTGAGGATGATGATGCATTTGTTAAGCGCTTACTATGTGCAAAGCACTGTTCTAAGCGCTGCGGGGGGATACAACGTAATCAGGTTGTCCCACGGGCTCACAGTGTTAATCCCCATTTTACAGATGAGGTAGCTGAAGCACAGAAAAGTTAAGTGACTTGCCCAAAGTCACACAGCTGACAAGTGGCAGAGTCAGGATTAGAACCCATGATCTCTGGCTCCCAAGCCTGGGCTCTTTCCACTGAGCCACGCTGGTTCTAAGTGGCTTGCCCAAGGTCATACAGCAAAAAGGGGCAGAACTGGGATTCGAACCCAGGTGCTCTGACTCCCGGGCCCCCGCTCTTTCCTTGAGGCCACACTGCTTAAGAAATTGACCCAGGTGTGATAGGCCAGGCAGAAGGGAGGGAGAAGCAGCGTGGCATAGTGGATAGAGCACCGGTCCTGGGAGTCAGAAGGACCTGGGTTCTAATCCCAGTTTGGCCACTTGTTTAACTGTGGCCGAGTCACTTCTAGACTGAGCCCGTTGTTGGGTAGGGACCGTCTCTATATGTTGCCGATTTGTGCTTCCCCAGTACAGTGCTCTGCACGCAGTAAGCGCTCAATAAATACGATCGAACGAATGAACTTCTCTTTTCTGTTCCTCAGTTCCCTTTTCTGGAAACTGGGGATTAAGACTGTGAGCCCCATGTGGGACAGGAGATTGTGTGCAATCTGACTGGCCTCTGTCTCCCCCAGCACTTAATACAGTGCCTGGCACATACTAAGTGCTTAACAAATACCGTTAAAAACCAAAGGATTTTCCTCTGAGGAAAAGAGCAAAGCCACCTGCTAAGCAGACCCACTGACACATCTCTCCATACACCCACACACTCACCGCGCAAATGGGTACACGCACAGGGTCTTGCTAAAGAAAAGCAAAAACCCGACCACTTCTGAAGCAAAACCCTGTTAGCTAACTTGAGGCAGCTGAAGGACGCTTCCTCCTCCACCCCCCATCTCTCCTACTTTTAGGGCTCCCAGATCCAGTGCCACAATCCTATCAGAGCGGAGAGGGATGGGTAAGAAGGGTGGAGCGGAAAGGCTGTGCAGCAGGCTGGCATCCAAAAGTGAGAGCGGCTATCGAAAAACGCGGTTTCCACCAGTCATAACGAGAAGGGCAGACCAAATGGAAATCACAGTAAAGGGAGATAGTCACCTTTTTACTATATGGAAGTTCCTTTGCTACCGAATTCATTTTCGGAGGTTAAAGGTGCATTCTGTGAAGAAATGAGTGGTTAAAACAGGGGCAAGAACAACATCGGCGATTGCTGCTTGGGAAAGAGGTTCCTCGGGTGAGGCTTGACAGTAACTGAGGTTTGGGTTCTCTGAATTATTATTCATTCATTCATTCAATCGTATTTATTGAGCGCTTACTGTGTGCAGAGCGCTGTACTAAGCGCTTGGGAAGTACAAGTTAGCAACATATAGAGATGGTCCCTACCCAACAGCGGGCTCACAGTCTAGAAGGGGGAGACAGACAACAAAACATATAAACCAAATAAAATAAATAGAATAAATATGTACAAGTAAAATAACTAAGTATAGTAATAAATACGTACAAACACATATACATATATACAAGTGCTGTGGGGAAGGGAAGGAGGTAAGCGGGGGCGATGGAGGGGGCAGAGGGGTGAGAGGTAAGGCGGCGGTGATGAAATACCATCATTCTTATGATTATAAGTGCCTAGTACGGTGCTCTGCATGCAGTAAGCGCCCAATAAATGCGACTGAATGAATTGCTAGACAGCCCTAGCCTCTTCCCATCTCCTCAGATGACC
This sequence comes from Tachyglossus aculeatus, assembly GCF_015852505.1. Taxonomy (NCBI): domain Eukaryota; kingdom Metazoa; phylum Chordata; class Mammalia; order Monotremata; family Tachyglossidae; genus Tachyglossus; species Tachyglossus aculeatus. The sequence continues at coordinate 60,860,163 of NC_052074.1, forward strand.
TTCTTGCCTGAACTCTCTTGTGCAGTTATGACTGAATTATGGATTCAGTCACAATTATTGAGCGCTTACTGTGTGCAGAGCACTGTACTAAGCGCTGAGCGCTGCAGTCCCTTCTCTGCAGTCTCTCATGACGTTGCTTAAGCTATTGATCAGCGTGGTCTGGCAGGTGGGGAGGACACATGGTCTCTCATCGCTTCGGAGGCATCGTTTTGCAGAGACCGTTTGCCACTTTGTCATCTCTTGCATTGTGGCATTCCAGTTGCTGTCTTTGACCTACCATCTACATCCCCACCCAAACACACACACACACACACACACGCAGTATAAATGAAGTGGAGGATGCATGCTATCCTTTCTTTTTAAATAGTACTTCTTAAGCGGTCATTGTGTGCCAGACACTATACTAAGTGCTGGGGGAGATACAGGCTAATCATCATCATAATAATAATGATAGTGATGTAATTTGTTAAGTGCTTACTATGTGCCAGGCACTGTTCTAAGGGCTGGGTTAGATTCAAGATAATCAGATTGGACCACAGTCCCTGTCCCACGTTCATTCATTGTCGTATTTATTGAGCACTTACAGTGTGCAGAGCACTGTGCTAAGAGCTTGGGAAGTACAAGTTGGCAACATATAGAGACGGTCCCTACCCAACAACGGGCTCACAGTCTAGAAGGGGGAGCCAGACAACAAAGCCAAACATGTGGACAGGTGTCAAGTTGTCAGAACAAATAGAGTTAAAGCTAATTGCACATCGCTCACAGTCTCAATCCCTAAAGTAAGTTACTGATGAGGTAATTGAGGCATAAAGAAGTTAAGTGACTTGCCCAAGGTCATACGGCAGAGAAGTGGCGGAGCTGGGATGAGAACCGAGATCCTTCTGACTCCCAAGCCCTTGCTGTATCCATTAGGCCGTGCCGCTTCTTCTTTTTGCAAAAAGAGCAGGCCACTCTGTTATCTCTTGCATTGTGGAATTCTAGCTGCCGTTTTAACCCTGAGAAAAGGATTCCCCTCCTAGCCTCCCTCCCACCCCCGACCCGCATGAACACACACCCACAAACACACAGCATAAATGAATGGGTATTTCCTGCAACAGAATTGCTCACTGATTGCTGGTCTGGGCAACGATCTGATAAAATTCCTATCACGCGTAGGAAGCATGCCTGCCATTAATAAAAGTGCTCCATTTCTGTTGAGACAGCCGGTTCATTAACGGCTGAACCTTCCGTCGGATGTAGATTTGATCGCCGCAAGAAATGACGCCCTGTTTTCCCCCCGTTACGCCTAGGTTACTTTCCGAACCAGAATCTATCACTGCAACATCAACAGTCAGGGAGTCATCTGTTTGGATATTCTGAAAGACAACTGGAGTCCCGCTCTGACGATCTCAAAAGTCTTGCTGTCTATCTGTTCCCTCCTGACAGATTGCAACCCTGGTAAGGACCTTCCAGTGATCCTAAAATACACTTTGGGACCTGCACTCATTGATTCATTCAATCGTGTTTATTAAGGGCTTATTGTGTGCAGAGCACTGTACCCTTCAAACTCCCCAACTCTCCTTGAGAGGATAGAAGCTCAAAATACACATTTGGAGGAGGAAAAGGGGCCAACAGGCAGCCGGGAATTCATTTGTGGTTAGAAATCGATTAGCTTCTATCTACCTGAGCGCTTAGTACAATCCCTGGCACATAGGGAAGCAGCATGGCCTAATGGATAGACCGCGGGCCTGGGATTCAGAAGGGCTTGGGAGTCAGAAGGACCTGGGTTCTAATCCCATCATCATCATCAATCGTATTTATTGAGCGCTTACTATGTGCAGAGCACTGTACTAAGCGCTTGGGAAGTACAAATTGGCAACATATAGAGACAGTCCCTACCCAACAGTGGGCTCACAGTCTAAAAGTCTAATCCCATCTCCTCCGCCTGTCTGCCGAGCGAGCTTGGGCTAGTCAGTTTACTTCTCTGCACCTCAGTTGCCTCATCTTGAAAATGGGAATTAAGACTGTGAACCCCGTGTGGGACAGGGACTGTGTCCAACCCAATTTGCTTGTGGCCACCCCATTGCTTAGTACAGTTCCCCGCACATAGTAAGTACATAGCAAATACCACAATTATTATTAGTAATAGAGGTAGGAAGCACATAACAAACACCACTAAGAAAAAACGAAATGCTAGGGTCAACAGAGAGCATCATCAATTGAAGGCTTATTGCGTGCAGAGCGCTGTACTGATCACTTGGGAGACTATAGTATAACAAGAAAATAGACACATTCCCTGCCCCCAGTGAGTTTATGGTTTAGAGGGTAGATTTGGGAGGCAGTTAGCATGTTCAGTGAGTGAAGCAGCACAGTGAGGAACAACCACCCCCTGGGCAGAATCGTAGAAGTTCTTCACTGCTCTGAACGTCTAGGTGGGAGAGAATTTGAACATGTCTCCCTTCCCCCTATAGCCCTTGACCCACCCACCTTTGCCTGAAGAAAGTGTCCTGAGGAAAACTCTCCATCTTAACAAGGAAGGACAAGATTAGTCCAGTTCTCCCATCAGTCTCTTTTCCCTTTTGCTTGTGGGAGCAGTACTGTGGGAAACTCCAGCTTCCCTCCCACGCTTTCTTCTCTTCCCTGAACCAACTGTGTTTGGCCGGGTCCTGGGGAAGCGGGAATGGATAAAGGGATAATATTCCCGCCTCCAGGTCTCCAAGGCTGCCCCTTTCCCCCGAGCAAAGTTCCCCTCACCCTCTTTTGTTGGCAAGAATGAGCGGGGACTCAGACCAAAATAGCGAACAGGTGAGTCTGAGGAAAAATGCTAAGATGCTGAAGCCACAAAGTCCAAGTTGTGTTGCTGCGGTTCAACGCACAGTATTAATAAAGCTGGATGACAGTGTTGGAAAAAATGTGTACTTCTTTTAGACACACAGCAGAGAAGCACAGGATAGCTTTTAGAATCCTTTTCGTCGCTGTCTCGGGTAATTATTGAGCACTTACTGTGTGGAGAGCACTGTACTAAGTGCTTGGGAGAGTACAGTAAAACAGAATTTGCAGATACTTTCCATGTCCACATTGAGCTTACAATCCTTTTCATAGGAAAAAGTCATCATAAAACGTAATAATCGGAACTTTTTATTGCGAGTGGCATTTTAATTTGCTGGATAGTGCTGCTAATAATAATTGTAGTATTTGCAAAGAGCTATGTGTTAAACACCAGAGAATGTCCAAGATAAACGGAATCTAAGATCTCTTTTGATTCAGTCAAACAATTGTATGTATTGGGCACTTACTCTGTGCAGAGCACCATACTAAGTGCTTGGAAGAGTGCAATATAACGGAATTAGCTGACACTTTCCCTGCCCGTAAGGAGCTTAAAGTCTAGAGGAGGAGACAGACATTAATATGAATAAATAAGTAATTTATCATCATCAATCGTATTTATTGAGTGCTTACTGTGTGCAGAGCACTGTACTAAGCGCTTGGGAAGTACAAGTTGGCAACATATAGAGACAGTCCCTACCCAGCAGTGGGCTCACAGTCTAAAAGCCTGTGGGCCCACAGTCTAATTTATAATATATAATTTAAAGATGTGAGCTCAAAGATCTGTTGGTTTTTTTCTGTAGAGTGCACACAGACTATTAAATCTAGCGTGAGGCTTGAAATGAATTTGACTGCTTTACTTTTGTTGGAAAGGATTCCAAAATTGAAAAGAAGTGGGAAAGTAAGCTGTTGTGTGTCAGGGGCTTTCTTCTCATGGCCTTAAAAAAAATCAGAACTGGTAAAATACTCTACCCTGGGTCTCTTGGTAAGGAGATTTTAATTTGTCTCAAAAACTGGAGAATGAGAACCCACCCGTGATTTTGTGGTCATCGTTACTGTGTTTGAAAGGGGCCGTCTGTGCGGTTCTTATACCAAGGGGCCACTGAGTCATGTCTTTTAGACTGTGAGCCCCTTTTAGACTGTGAGCCCACTGTTGGGTAGGGACTGTCTCTATATGTTGCCAACTTGTACTTCCCAAGCGCTTAGTACAGTGCTCTGCACACAGTAAGCGCTCAATAAATACGAGTGATGATGATGATGTTTCCATGTCAAACAGAATTCCACGATTCCCCCCACGGCGAGCGCTTTCATCAGAACATTTTCTAACGCATCTTTCCGCCTCCTCCTTCGCAGCCGATCCCCTGGTCGGAAGCATAGCCACTCAGTATTTGACCAACAGAGCCGAACACGACAGGATAGCCAGACAGTGGACCAAGAGATACGCAACATAAACCGCATAACTTTTTGCGCAGCGTGAAGAAGCAGACGGCGTCTTTACCCTGTGCGGCAGATCTTTATAGCCTTTACAATACGGACTTCTGTGTATATGTTATACTGATTCTACTCTCGGCTTTTGTCCTTTGAAGACTGGGGTGCTTCCCCAGAAAGGTAAATGCTGTGAAGGGTAGAACTTTGTAGCTGTAGATTAGTTACGTTTAAAATGCCTACTTGCAAGTCTTGCTTCTTTGGGATATCAAAATGTATTTTGTGATGTATTAAGGATACCGTTCCTGAAGTCAACCAAATATTATAGTGCATTTTAGCCTAATTCATTATCTGTATGAAGTTATTAAAGTAGCTGTAGATGGCTAGAAGTTATGTCATTTGTATTCAACCCAGATCTATTTCCGATTATGTGATACATGCTGTTGTGAGAACCGTTTTATCTTTTACCTTCGTCGGTTTGTAATGAAAGGATTTCCTTTTTCCCTTTGTAGCTCAGAGAGCACCTAATGTATCATCTCAAACACAATAAACATGTTCCTGGAAGGGAGTTTCCTTGTCTCGATACATAACTGAACCTACTGAAGGGAGCTAAATATTGATACAAAGTGCATCTCGGATGGTCCTGTATAAAGGTCACGATTCAAGCCCAAAGCATCCAATTATGTAATAATGATTTTTTAACTTTCAGCAGACTTCTCTCTCCGAGTGTTGGTTTGTTTCCCCTGATCGAAATGAGTTTAGCAACTGTTTCTGCAAGGTGGTAATAATAGTAATTAATAAGTGTGGTGTTCGTTAAGCGCTTAGTACGTGTCAGGCACTGTACTAAGTAAGCGCTGGGGTGGATAGTACAGTACAGTGTTAGTACAGTGCTCAAGCGCTTAGTACAGTGCTCAAGCGCTTAGTACAGTGCTCTGCACACAGTAAGCGCTCAATAAATACGATTGATTGGGTATAGCAAATCGAGTTGGACAGAGTCCCTGTCCCACGTGGGGCTCACAGTCTCAATCCCTGTTTTACAGATGAGGTAACTGAGGCACAGAGAAGTGAAGTGACTTGCCCAAGGTCACACAGCAGGTAAGTGGAGGAACCGGGATTAGAACCCATGACCTTCCGACGCCCAGGCTCGGGCTGTTTTCACTACACCATGCTGCTGCTTTACAGTTGATTTTTGGACCTGGGTGGGTTAAGAAACAGTGATATCGTAGGTTAGAGAAAATGTAATTGGCCTTGGGGTGCTCAAGGTGTTTAGTGGTGTGATTTGGATCCGGTCACCTGCCCGTCACTAATTTCCATCCATTTCTGTCAGTTGTGACAGAAACTCAATATCATCTGTTAACTGTCCTGGATTCTGTATAAACCACTCTTGACTGCACACCTGTTCCAGGTCGTCCATTTGTGTCAAATGTTTTGCCATTATTATTTGGGGTATTTTTCCATAAAGTTTTGACATTAGTGATCTCATTTATAATAACAATGAGAATAACTGTGGTATTTGTTAAATGCTGTCCATGTGCCAAACACCGTAGTAGTAATAATAATAATAGTTGTGGTACTTGTTAAGCACTTACAATAATAATAATGATAATGGCGTTTATTAAGTGCTTACTATGTGCAAAGCACTGTTCTAAGCACTGGGGAGGTTACAAGGTGATCAGGTTGTCCCACGGGGGGTTCACAGTCTTAATCCCCATTTTACAGGTGAGGAAGTTAAGTGACTTGCCCAAAGTCACGCAGCTGACAATTGGTGGAACCCATGACCTCTGACTCCAAAGCCTGTGCTCTTTCCACTGAGCCAAGCTGCTTCTTGTTTAAATGCTTTCCATGTGCCAAACACTCTAGTAGTAATAATAATAAATAATAATAAAAATAATTGTGGTACTTGTTAAGCACTTACTATGTGCCAGTTGCTAGGATAGATACAAGGGGGTTGGGTTGGGCACAGTTCCTTTCCCACATAGTGCTCACGGTTTCAATCCCCATTTTACAGATGAGGTTACCGAGGTGCAGGGAAGTGAAGTGACTTGCCCAAGGTCACAGAGCAGAGAAGTGGCAGAGTAGGATTAGAACCCAGGTCCTCCTGACTCCCAGGGATGGAGTAGATTAATCAGATCGGATACAGTCTCTGTCCTACATGGGACTCACTTCAAAATGGTGGTGAGAACAGGCAGTGAATCTCCAGTTGACACTGGAGGAAACTGAGTCTGAGAAAAGTTAAATGACTTGCCCCGAGTCACACAGCAGATGAGTAGCAGAGCTGGGAGTAGAATCCAGGTCCTCTGATTCCCAGGCCCGTGCTCTTTCACCTAGGCCTAGCTGCCTCTCCGTCTCTGTTATTCAGCGCTTAGAACAGTGCTTGGCACATAGTAAGCATGTAACAAATACCATTATTATTAAAAACAACTCTGTACATTGGGAGATGCAAGTAATGTTGTCTCCATTTTGCCAATGAGGAAATGAGTGCTCAGAGAGGAAGTGATTTTTCCCAAGATCACACACTGTTTACCAAAACCCTGTTAGGCCTTGGTTTCATGATTCAATCAATCAATCAATTGTACGTGTTGAGCACTTACAGAGCACAGAGCACTGTACTGAGCGCTTGAGAAAGCAGCATGGCTCAGTGGAAAGAGCACGGGCTTTGGAGGCAGAGGTCATGGGTTCAAATCCCGACTCCGCCACTTGTCAGCTGTGTGACTTTGGGCAAGTCACTTAACTTCTCTGTGCCTCAGTTACCTCATCTGTAAAATGGGGATTAAAACTGTGAGCCCCATGTGGGACAACCTGATCACCTTGTAACCTCCCCAGCGCTTAGAACAATGCTTTGCAAATAGTAAGTGCTTAATAAATGCCGTCATTATTATTATTATTATTAATAAGACAGATTCATTCAATCGTATTTATTGAGCGCTTACTGTGTGCAGAGCACTGTACTAAGCATTTGGGAAGTACAAGTTGTCAACATATAGAGACAGTCCCTACCCAACAACGGGCTCACAGTCTAGAAGGGGGAGACAGACAACAAAGCAAAACATTTAGACAGGTGTCAAAACCGTCAGAATAAATAGAATTTTAGCTATAACATTCCCTACCCATGACATCTCTTTCCTCTCTAGACCACACTACCACACAATATGATCATAGAGATTGAACTGCACTTTCTCCCGCAGTACATTGATTAATCAATCAATCATATTTATCGAGCACTTCCTGTGTGCAGAGCATTGTACTAAGCGCTTGGGAGAGTAAGGCAGTGAAGCAAGCTCAGTACCGTCTTAGATTTAAAAATCCTATTTCAAGTCTTAAATGATTTTAGCAACAATTCCCACGTATATTTGTTGGAGGGGTATGAATATTGTATCAAGTTATGTGGAAGACATCACTGCAGAATTAATTGTCGTGCCCAATACTTAAGACCTCGTTGTTTTGGAGTATCACGAGAAGCAGCATGACCTAGTGGAAAGATCACAGACCTGGGAGTAGGTGGACTTATGTTCTAATCCCTGTTCTGCCATTTGTCTCTTGTGTGGAATTGGGCAAGTCACTTACCTTCTCTGTGCCTCAGTTACCTCATCTGTAAAATGGGGATTAAGATGGTGAACCCTGAATGGGACAGAAACTCAAACCTGGCTATCTTGTATCTACCTCAGAGCTTAGTAAAGTGCCTTGCGTGTAGTTAGGCACTTAAAAACCTTAAAAAACTCCTCTATCTTCCTACAAATTCATATCCTTTGGTTTAAAATTCCCAGTTTATGATACAGTGAGTGGATCTTGGAAGGAGGGCATTTTGGCTTATAAGACAACGTAGTCGTAACTCAGTCATAGTTCCTGTCCTTGTTACTGCAATGGAAAAAACAGTAAGGCTCTATTTAAATGTCAAGAGGGGAACAGATAATCTGCTACTCCTAGGTCTTCATTCTTGACTCTCAAATGATTCCTGAGTGTCTGTCCAATTTGGAAGTAAGAGCAGCGTCTACTTTGAGACAGGAACCTGAATTGAAGTGAAATTAAGGTTATCTGTTTGTAACCTGACGGAAAGTTTGTGCAAGCCGTGTGGCTTCCCAGTGTGGCTGGGAGTCAGAAGACCTAGATTCTAATTCCAGCTCTGCTACTAATTTGCTGTGGGACCTTGAGTAAGTCACTTAAACTTCTCTGTGCCTCTGTTACCTCATCTGGAAAATGGGGATTAAGACTGTGAGCTCCACGTGGGAAGGGAACTGTGTCCAACCTGATTACCTTGTATCTACTCCAGCGCTTAAAACAGTAAGCACTTAACAAATACCACACCTAGAGTTTTTATTATATCACAGCTTTGAAGCCCAGGGGAAATCACACTTTCTGGCTACTTTCCTGAGGCCAACCTAGTCCCTTTAAGTCTGGAGTAACTTTCAGCAATAATATTAGTGTTCATTGAGCACCTACTAGGTGCTTGGGAAGCATGGAATAAAGCATTCCATGCCAGGTAAGAAATGTGCTAATGATAACAATGATACTAAAAGTTATTGTGGTGTTCATTGAGCGTTTATTAAGGTCATTTATTGAGCCCTGTCCTAAGTGCTGGGGTAGATAATATTAATGATACTTGCTAAGCTATTAGTATTTGCCAAGCCGTGTTCTAAGCAATGGGGTAGATAGAAGTTATTGAGGTTGGGCACAGTCCCTATTCCACATGGGGCTCACGGTCTAAATAGCAGGGAGGACAGGGTTTGAATCTTCATTTTGCAGATGAATCACTTGGTGCTAATCACAGCTGCGGCTCATCGCTGACTTGCCTGGACCAGATTTCATCTGTCTCGGTTCAAACCCCATCTGCTCTATTCGAACCCGAAAGTCGCCACGTCTTCTGGACCCAGAGAGACACCAGACAGCCGGTAGGAACTGCCAGTATGCGCAGAGGATGTCCTTGATGGATGGTGCAAGATATGGGATTTTTTCCTCCCCAACTGGCATCCTTCCCCAAGCAGATGGAACAGTCTTGATGGGTGGCTGGGCCTCCCACGCTCAGTACTCACCTAGTGATTAATACAGTGCTCTGCTAAGTAAGCGCTCAATAAATACCACTGAAGGAAGTAGGAGAAAGTGGGTGGATTGTGGGATATTGGGAAGTGGATTAGTAGCAACCTGCAGTGAAAAAGCGAGAAGCAGCATAGTCTAGTGGATAAAGCAAGTGCCTGGGAGTCGGAAGGATCTGGGTTCTAGTCCCGGTTCTGCCACTTGTCTGCTGTGTGACCTTGAGCAAGTCACTGTAAACTTATCTGTGTCTCAGCAACCTCATCTGTAAAATGGGGATTAGGACTGCGAGCCCTATGTGTAATAGGGATTATGTCCAACCCGATTTGCTTGTATCCACCCCAGCGCTTAGAAAAGTGCATGGCATATAATAAGTGCTTAATAAATGCCACAATTATTATTAGCATCATTATCTTTGGGGTGGGCAAGTGGGCAGGACTTATTTGGCAAGCTAAATCAGGCATATTCGGACCGATGAGGGAACTGTGTGTGTATGAAAAGTGTATTCAGGCTTCGACGGAGTCCATTGAGAGAATGACCTTTCCAGTAGTGTACTGGTGGTCCAGTCACCGGAAAAAAAAATAGTGCTTGTTAAGTGCTCACTGTGTGCCAAGCATTGTTCTATGCACTGGCGGTGATGCAAGTTAGGTTGGACACAGTCCCTGTCTCACCTGGGGCTCAAAGTCTTAATCCTCACTGAATGGATGAGGTAATGGAGGCACGGAGAAGTTAAATGACTTGCCCAAGGTCATGCAGCAGACATGTGGCAGAGGGCCTTCCGATTCCCAGGCCTCTGATCCTACTACTAGGCTACGCTGCGTCTCCAGAAAGAGTTTAGTGTTTACTATATGCCAAGCATTGTACTAAAGCACTGGGGTTGATGTGAGTTAATCAGGTCAGACAGTTCCTGTCCCAGTTGAGGATCACAGTCTAAGTAGAAGGGCGAATAGGTATCGAATCCCCATTTTACAGATGAGGAAAATGAGGCACAGAGAAGTCAAGTGACTGCCCATCACTAAGCTATGAAGAAGAGCTCTTTTCTCCCTTTTCAACGAGAGGATTTCTTCCAGCATATTTTTCAATCAGATCCTTCCAAGTTTGGGGGCCTCAAATTTCAGAGTTTTCCTTCTGATTTACTGCGCACACTCTAAACCGTTGGATCACAGCCACGGCAGGATCATCCGGGTTTCCCATCAATGCTCACATTCCTACCGATTGAGAGAGAGGAATTGGAATAAGCTTTCATAGATAATGCAGAATTCAGGGTTCCCCTCTGCTAGGCACGGAGAAAGGGTAGGGAGGAACAGGAGGGAAAGGAGCCCTGCTGAACATGTGTGACTGCAGTCCAAATTCAGTGCCCCAGAGGGGCAGAAAAGAAGACTATGTCCAGGGGTTGTATGGGCCACGTGGATAATTTGTTCATTCAATCGTATTTATTGAGCACTTATTCTGTACAAAGCTATGTACTAAGCTCTTGGGAGAGAACAGTACAACAATGAACACATTCCCTGTCCACAACGAGCTTACAGTCTAGAGATATAATAGTGATCAGAATAACTGCGGTATTTGTTAAGCGCTTACCATTTGCCAAGCACTTTTCTAAGCTCTGGAGTAGGTACAAAGTTGGACACAGTCCCTGTCTGACACGGGGCTCACAGTCTTAATCTTCTTTGGTAACTGAGGCATAGAGAAGTGACTTGCCAGAGTTGAGTCAGCAGACGCGTGGTGGAGCCGTGATTCAAAACTATGACCTTCTGACTCCCGGGCCTGTGATCTATCTACTGGGCCGTGCTGGTTCCCACGTGGTTTTCCAAGGGACAAGGAAGGGGAATAATCAATTGGATGGAAACAAGGAGAGAACCTAAGATCACAAGTTCCCTGCAAATTGCAAGTCCTGTGGAGCCCCTCTCTTTCCCCGCCCCGTGGCTTTGCACGAGATCCTCAAATTTCCCTGCAGAATTTTAACTGTGGCATTGTTTCGGCATTGACGAGCAGCATGGCTTAGTGGATAGAGCAGTGGCCTGGGAGTGAGAAGCAACTGGCTTCTAATCCTGCCTCCTCCACATGTCTGGTATGTGACCTTGGGCAAGTTTCTTAACTTCTCTGAGCCTGAGTTACCTCCTCTGTGAATGGGGATTAAGAGTGTGAGCCCCAGTGAGACAGAAACTGTGTCCAACCCGATTAACTTGTATCTATCCCAGTGTTTAGAACAGTGCTTGGGACGTAATACGTGCTTAACAAGTACCATGATTATTAATATTATTGTTATTATCATCGCTTTAGGATTACTTGCTATTCCGGGCTTCATTTAACGCTTTTACAATAGCCCTATTGAATTTTCTTAGAGCCTTGGCAATGACAGGCTGGTTATGCAACCCAGGACAAGTTTACCTTGGTTCAAACACCTCTCTCCTTTCACACTTAGTCTCTTACCCCACCTATGAAGTACCTTAACTGACATGAATACAGGAATTTAAAAACCCTTTCAAAATGCTGTTTATTCTCTGGTTGGCCTTAAAGTAATGGTAGATTAGTACAAAGTGCCTTTTGCCAAATAGAATGTGTGAGGCAACACTTGGAAAACTTGGAAAAATCTTACACCAGTATATTTACGTTAACTTTTGGTCTTACAGCTTTATAATATTTTTTATTACTTTAAAATAGGTCTCTGTTTTGGTCTTTTTTTGGCTCTTGGGAATGTATTGGGGATTCACGTTATTCCTTCTGGAAAATGATACTTGGTTTAGCACTCTTTGGTCTAATGTTCTGTTTACATGAAACGAGTTTAGAGGAATCGTAGAAAGGAAACATTGGCTCCCGGCTTCATGAAGGATTGGGCTGAAGGCTCATGACCTCTAAGGAGCTGCTCTGTGACAAGAATGATTAAAGCCAGAAGCAGAGCCAGAAGAGTGTCTATTTGTCGAATTCTTACCCAGTAGCTAGTCCTTCTTGCATCACTCTTGTCATCCCCATTGTCTATTTATATTTATAGATTTTTTTTCTTGGGTGCATGGGAAGGTTCCATCTCTCATATTTAAACTTGACTGTTTTACATCGAATCAATTTTTATTTTGTACATTTCTAAAGGGACTCGATTTAAAATTAAAGCTGATTTTGGTGGGGGTTTTTTAAAACTAAAAGGAATTGCTGTCATTTTTCTTGTGAATTATCATCTGCTCTGTTTATAATTGTGGTATTTGTTAAGCGCTTACCTTGTGCCAGGCACTGTACTAAGTGCTGGGGTGGTTATCAGCAAATTGAGTTGGAAACAGTCCCTGTCCCATGTGAGGCTCACAGTCTCAATCTCCATTTTACAGATAAGGTTGAATGAATAAGGTAACTGAGGCCCAGAGAAGTGAAGTAACTTGCCCAGGGTCACACAGCAGACTCTTGGTGGTGTCGGGATTAGAACCCGTGTCCTTCTGACTCTCATGCCCATGCTCTAACCACTAGGACACACTGCTCTATTTCCCTATGCTACTTTTGAAGGGAAAGTTTTCAGGGACATGTGGCATTCATCAATCAATCGATTGATAGTATTTATTGAGGGCTTACCTTGCTGCAGAGCACTGTATTAAGCGCTTGGAAGACATCAATATAACAAAGATGGTAGATGTGTTCTGTGCCCGTAACGAGCCTTGTGAAGCTTCATTTTTTTCTCTTTAATGATCATACCTTTTATAGGAGTTCATCGTCTCATGAGAACACATTGGTGTTCTTGTAAAACACCGAGGAAAGTACTGATTGGTTAGATATAAGTGAAATTGTTGTTAAGTGACACTGATGTTAACCTGGTCTAGTAGAGAGCTAGTTTATGTCCTTGTTTGTTTGTGCAAAGTATTCTAGTTGTTACAGTGATCAGGATTTCTCTGGACCATGCCTTGGTCCCCCCTTCTAGACTGTGAGCCTGTTATTGGGTAGAGACCATCTCTATATGTTGTCATTTTATACTTCCCAAGCACTTAATACAGTGCTCTGCACACAGTAAGCTCTCCATAAATATGATTGAATGAATGAATTGAAAATAGGAGGATGAGAATATGTTTTCCCTAGATAAGAGAAACATCGATGCTTTATTCTGTGGTATTAAGGGTGTTTAAAGATATTCGAGGTGACGTTAATTTCTCTATATGTGCCTTGTTAATTACAGTATAAATATGACTTCGTTTTTGTGCCATATTTAAGTCTAATTAAATATTCCTGTTGCAGATATCCAATTAAATTGAACTTAATGGTCGAAGCTAATGTAGTTAGTCCTGTACAAATTGAATCTATCCTTAGGTTGTGTCCCAGCATAACCCCCATGTAACATGGTGAAATGCTTGTCTTTAGTCAGTGCAGAGTATAAATAAATGATGCAAAAAGTATGAAGGGTAATTACGCTATACAATACCATCTTTCAATTAGCAGTGGTACTTCAGAGTTGGATAGATTAGGCAAACAAATAATCGAGTAAGTTTCTTAATATGTGGCTGCCTTTTGTTCTTGCAGGAGCCAACGCTAGGAAACGGTTCTTAGGTGGGTAGACTAGAAGATGAATCACGCAAGTCTCAAACACTTTATCTTCTGATGACTGATTCTTGAATTGTACGCTTTAGGAAACACATGCAATCCTTCAGTGATCCAACATTACATAATTTTTCTTGGCTCATTTCTTCCATTGAGAATAAAGGGTTTTGGACTCTTATAATCACATAAAATACCCATGGCAGGGAAAGATTTATGCAGGACGAGGTTGTGGTCTTTGAGATGTTAAAAACTTGGCATTTCTCATCTGGCTCACTGGACCACTGGGAAAATTCCCAAGGATTTGTCCATGTGGTAGTGGGGGAGGCAGTGATGTCTAGTGGGAAGGGCACAGAATTGGAAGGCTAGAGACCTGGATTCTAATCCCTGCTGTAATCACTAGCAAGCAACTTAACCTTCTCTGGGTCATTTTCCTCATCTGTAAAATGGGGCTGAATGATCCATTGGAGAAGCAGCATGGCTTAGTGGAAAGAGCATGGGCTTGGGGTCAGATGACATGGGTTCTACTCCTGGTTCCGCCGCTTTTCTGCTGTGCAACCTTTGGGCAAGCCACTTACCTTTTCTGAACCTCAGTTACCTGATCTGTAAAATGGGGATTAAGACTGTGAGCCCCAGGTGGGACAATCTTATTACCTTATACCTACCCCAGCACTTAGATGGTGCTTGGCACTTAGCGCTTAACAAATACCATAATTATTCTCCCTCCTTTATTACTCATCTATCAAGTAGCTCTAGTCTGATTCCAAGCTAGTAAAGGGGCACCGGGAGCCTGTTCGAGGAGCAGCAGAGCAAACAGGAATAAAGGAATTTTGCTCCTCAAACCTCCTCTCCTCACTCTGTTCTTCCACTCCACCCCAGCTGACACTCTCGTCCTCTCAAGCTAAGCTACTCACTATGCCTCGTCCTTGTCTCTTCTGCTGCTCACTTCTTGCTCTCCCCATCCCTTCTGCCTGAAACTCCCTCCTCCTTCATATTGGCCACATCATTGCCCTTCCCATCTTCAAAGCCTTTGTGAAATTAGAGAAATAGTGTTGCCTAGTGGCAAGAGCACAGGCTTGTGAGTCAGAAGTCTTGGGTTCTAATCCCAGCTCCGCCACTTGTCTGCTGTGTGTCGATGGGCTCCATTCCCAATCCACTCCCAATCCAATCCACTCCATTTCTCAGTGCCTCAGTTCCCTCCTCTATCAAATGGGGATTAAGACTGTGAGCCCCATGTGGGGCAAGGACTTCATCCAACCTGATTAACTTGTATCTACCCCAGCATTTAGAATAGTGCCTGGCACCTGGTAAGTGCTTAACAAATACCATTTTTTAAAAAAAAGACATCTCCTCCTGGAAGCCTTCCCTGATTAATTCCTGATCTCCACCCTCTAGTTTCTCAGTTACCACTTCAGCACCATTTAATTACTTCGATACTCCCAACCCTCTGTAGCACCTAAGAACCTTTCAATCAAACCATCGATGGCATTTATTGAGCACTTACTATGTGATGAGCACTGTACTAAGCACTTGAGAGAGTACCCTTCCCTCCAAGAACTTTCAATCTAGTGGGCCCTTACAATATAATAATAGCCTACCATCTAGTATATCTTTATATTCCATTACTTACTCCATCTGTAATTCCTGTTAATGCCTGTCTTCCTCATGAGGATGTAGCACTTTGAGGGCAGGGATTGTGTTGACCAAGTATTCTAAATAGTATTTAGACACTCAACTTCTTGATTGATGTGTATGCTCAGTTCTATAATGGTCTCCTACAGTATTCTTGACAAACTCCACTCCCAAGCATTTAGTACAGTGTTCTGAACATTTGTAAGCGCTCAAAAAACGCAATCAATTGATTGACCGATTGAAGAAAAGCCAGGTAGACACACTGCAAGAACCATGAATTGTCTATAGCTCAGCAGCTCAGACTCCTTCTCTTAGACCCCTTCTCTTGCATTGGTGCAATTGTTCACTGTAGCACATAAAACCTTAAAAAACTGGTATCAGCACTCCAAGAATATCCCGCTGATGGAATTTTTCTTCACCCTGCCTCCATCACTCCTCTCAATGCCAACTGTCGTGACATCAAAATTCAAAACATGAATTTGATCTTGGCTAGGTAGAGCCCCAAACTTGGGCTTTAGCAGATTCTAAAGTTCCTAAAATTTGTAGACAGAAATTTTACGTGCAGAGAAGCAGTGTAGTCTAGTGGAAAGAGCATGGGTCTGGGAATCACGGGACCTGATTTCTAATACAGACGCTGTCACGTCTGCTGTGTGACCTTGGGCAAATCGCTTAACTTCTCTGTGGCTCAGTAACCTTATCTGTAAAATTGGGATTAAGACTGTGAGCCTACATGGAACATGGACTATGTGCAAGCTACTTATCTTGTATAAACCCAGCATTTAGTACAGTTCTTGGCATATAGTGAGCACCTAACAAATACCTTTTTGTAAAGAGGCTCTTCAATATACCAGATGTAGAAACTTTAGAACTTAATCTTTGCTTAGAGCGTTGTTCAGTTCTGTGGGCAGTAGCAGCTGTTTTGTCCTCAAAGGTTGTCCATCATTTAAACAATGCTATTTATTTAACACTTAACTTTGGGCAGAGTAAGAGTGGCATAGAATGGCAGTGCTTTAATGTACTCCCGGCTGAGAATAGCTGTTCATAATATGGTCAAGAACCCCCACTCTCTTTCTGGGCAAAATTCTTTATAACCCTACCGCACTTGGATGTATTTGCATTTTTATTCATTTTCCTTCATAAAACATTTCTAGCCACATCTCTAGTCAAGAATGGGCTTTCAAGGCTGCAGTGGAGTGGTTTAAAACACTTTGTTGGACACAATGGTCTTCTGAGTGTGATTTGCTCTGCTTAGGACTTCAGAGCAGATGGTGCCACATTTTCATATCCAGGGGTGTGAGACTGGGCTGAAATGGAGATCCTTCTGTTTACAAGCCTTTTTTTATGGTGTTTGGTAAGCATTTACTATGTGCCAGGCACTGTGGGGTAGATACAAGGTAATCCAGTTGGACACAGTCCCTGTCCTACATGGGGCTCACAGTCTTAATCCCCATTTTACAGATGAGGTTGCTGAGGCACAGGGAAGTGAAGTGACTTGCCCAAAATAACTGAGAAGGCAGGTGGCAGAGCTGGGATTAGAACCCAGGTCCTTCTGAATCCCAGGTCTGTGGTTTAACCACTGTGCCACGCTGCTTCTCCACAAAATGCCTTCAAATAACCCACCCAACCAACAGTGTTATTCCCCTAGCCCTGATGAGGTTGAAGAGAAATACAAGACCAGGCTTATCTCTTGTTCTGTTGAGGCCTCCTTTCTCCAAATCTATTGCTTATCCTCCAAAATAGTTCTAAACAACAGTTAAGGACCTGGGTTCTAGTCCCGGCGGCATTCCCCTCTGGCAGGTTCAGTAAAATACTAGTGGACTGACTCCCTCTGTAATGTTTTTGGTTGCTATTCATTGCTTAACCTTCGACTCTTGTTCTTTGCATGCCCAAAATAGGCTGTTTTGGACTCGATCTGTCTTGTGAGAAGCAGCAGGGCCCAGTGGAAAGAGCCTTTGCTTGGGAATCAGAGGACCCGGGTTCTAATCCAAGCTCTGCCAATCGCTTGCTTTGTGACCTTGGGCAAAGTCACTTTTCTTGTCGTTTTTCTTGTGAGTTGTTGTCTGCTGCATTTATAATTGTGGTATTTGTTAAGTGCTTCCTATGTGCCAGGCACTGTACTAAACATTGGGGTGGATACAAGCAGATTGGGTTGGACACAGTCCCTGTCCCATATGAGACTTTCAAGCTTAATCCCCGTATTACAGATGAGGTAACTGAGGCCCAGGGAAATTAAGTAACTTGCCCAAGATCACACAGCAGACAGGCGGTGGAGCTGGGATTAGAACCCAGGTCCTTCTGATTCCCAGGCCTGTGCTTTCTCCACGAAGCCTTGCTGCTTCAGAGCCCCATGCAGGACATGGACTGTGTTCAACCGAATTAACTTGTATCTCCCCCAGCACTTAAAACAGCGTTTGACACATCGTGAGCTCTTAACAGATGCCATCAAAAAAAGAGAAACAAACTGAAAGATTGGCCTGTCATTTCACTTTTTTGTTCCAAAAGTATCACCTGGACTTTATGGGGCTGTTTCATTTCCTGTTTTGCAACCTTTAGCACATGTTTCCATGTTGCATATTGTCCTTTTCTGAGAGGGCCACAACCTCCCTACAATCCCTTACAGAACACTGAGGAGAGGGGCCTGCAGGATTTTGTTTCTGTGAGGTTCTAGTCAAGTCATCCTCATTATTCTACATTAGGAGGCCCCTGTAGAAGATTTTTTGGTTGCCTTCCAGCCCCGAAAGGAAGACCTTGTTGAGAGCGGGGAAGAGGAGTGTATTCTATCCCCCTGGCAAAATAAATTTCCACTAGATGTCAGTGTGTCACTGAGGAAAATCGTTCAGTAAGCTCCCTGGAGAGTTGTCTCGTTCAAGGGGTGGTTATGTTTGCAGGAGTTGTCTCAGGAAAACGATTTTAGTTATTACTTTCTCCAAAATGATGCAGGCTGCGTTTACTCTGACACTGTGAAAAATGAATTATTACGATGCGGCTTCCAGCTTCACATTTCCCCCTCTCATCAGTCCTCAATATTCCTGTGAGTCGCCTTGGGCCAGGATATTTCGTCCCATTGCAAGATGAGAGTAGCAGAGGAGTAAGGTTAATCAAATGGTCAAATATACCTAATCTCAGTTGGCGGGAATTGTACTCAGTATTAGAACCTAAGTCAGCTGATTTACAGGCAGTTGACTTTGAGATTAAATCATGTACCTTCTCACTAAGTACCCAATGTCAGTGGAAAAACAACAACAAAAAATAATGGTATCTGTTCAGTGCTTTCTATGTGCCAGACACTGAACTAAGCACTGAGGTAGACACAAGATAATCAGGTTGGATACAGTCCACATTCCATAGGGGGTTCACAGTCTTAATACACATTTTATAGATGAGGTAACTGAGTTCTCACTTTTTTAAAAAAATAGATAACAGTGCCTGTTAAGCGCTTATTATGTGCCAGACTAGACTTAGACAGTGAGCCTCATGTGGAACAGGGATTGAGTCGGACCTGATTAATTTGTATCCACCCCAAAGCTTAGAACAGTGCTTGGCACATAGTAAGCGCTTAACGAATATAATAATAATATTAAAAGGGCATATATGTATGCACACAGACACACGCAAATGCAAAGTCATAATCGTGTGTATTTTTAAAAAAGTTAAACACCTCAGACCTGATGACTTAGACATTTCAGATTCCCAGAACAGAGTTTCCCTCTTGGAAAAGCATAGGGTTTGGAAGTTCAAAGGCTGAGATGTAATCAATGGTATTTATCGAGCGATCCTGAGTGCAGAGCACTGTACTAAGTGCTTGGACTTGGGAGAGTACAATGCAAGGGAATTAATTGGTAGACACAGTCCAATCCCTGCCCTCAAAGACTTTATAATCTAGTCTCTCCAAATCAGAGTGGAGAACAGGTGAGGCAGTGCAAATCACTTTCATTTTCCTTTAATTAAGAAATGGGGTTGCAGAAGTGCCTCTAAGAAATAGATTTGTTGAAAAGCATTTCATCCCACTTTTAGGATCTTTTGAAATTCAGCATTTGTGCTTTTTTCCAGCTCAGCAAGAAAGTCTTACTCAGCTACACTATTAGCAACTGCCCTTATTATTATTGTTATTTGTTAAGTGCTTATCATGTACTAAGCACTGTACTAACTTCTGGGGTAGATACAATAATAATAGCAACAATAATAATAATTGTTAAGTGCTTACTATGTGTCATGTACCATTCTAAGCACTGGGGTAGAAACAAGTTAATCAGATCAGACACAGTCCTTGTCCCACGTGGGGCTCGCAGTCTGAGAGAGAACAAATATTAAAACCCCATTTTACAGGTAAGGAACTGAGGCACAGAAAAGTGAAGTGACTTGCCCAAGATCACAGAGCGGGCAAGAGGCAGAGCTAGGACTAGATTCCAGATTATCTGACTCACAGGCCGGGGATCTTCAACTAGGCCCCACTGCTTCTAGAATCTAAAAGTCCAAGGACAATATCTGAAAGAAAATAAAGATTCTGCAGTCCAAGATGAAAAATGGGGTGTTTGCCCAACCTGACCCTGTCTCCATTTTGAACAATTTTGACTCGTAGGAATAGGAAAACATATTCAGATGGAATGCAGTGTCAAACTGGTGAAAGTTGGCTAACTTGTTTTATGCTGTCGAGTCGTCTACCAACCTAGCAACTCATTGGACACATCTCTCTCAGAATGCCCCACCTCCATCTGCAATCGTTCTGGTAGTGTATCCATAGAGTTTTCTTGGTAAAAAGTAGTTTACTGTCACCACCTTCCATGCAGTAAACTTGAATTTCCACCCTAACTACCACGCCGCTGCTGCCCAGCACAGGTGAGTTTTGACTTGTAGCAGATTGCCTTCCACTCGCTAGCCACTGGCCAAGCTAGGAATGAAATGGGTAGACGTCTGCTTGACTCTCCCTCCCATAGTTGAGACTGGTAACTAGGCATCGTGAAATGATGATTTGTCCTTTGGTGCATACTTCATGAAAGCTCCGTCATGATCATTCCTGAATTTGAATTTGCAGTGCAAATGGGGGGTTTGGTCCAAATTCCAGGAGCATTTCAGAGGGAAGGATCAGGCAGTGTCCTACATTTCTATGCCCCTCTCAGAATGTTACCCTGGAGGAAGGATGCGATACAGAGAATCTTTTCCCATTGGGTCTGCTTTGAAAGCAATTCGATATGATAGTGTTACCAGAAGAACTTTAATGATTTCAGAACTTAAGCGGGTGATTAAGGTGGTTATTGATTTTTATGCCTTAACTGTGTTCTGATTCAAAACTTGCATAAAGCAAATCCTGCTCGCTCCAATTTGCAAGGGACAAAAGGGCCTCGATAGAGGTCTTGAACCCTGTCTTGATATACTAGTTTTATATGTCCTCTCCTGCCTCCAAACCAAGAGAGTGGCCACCAGGGAAATCAATGTTCCTGGCTAATACATTGAAGCCACGCCCTGATGCGTACTGATGGGGCAGTTGATGATGTGAATAAGTGATGCTCCTGGGGGTTTGGATATTACCCTACCCTTTTTTTTCCCATGGTATTCGCTAAGTGCTTACTTTGTGTCAGGCATGTACTAATTGCTGGATAGGTATAAATCCCTGTCCCACATGGGGCTCACAGTCTTTTAATCCCCATTTGACAGAAGGGAGAACTGAGACACAGAGAAGTGAAGTGACTTGCCCAAATTCATACAGCAGACAAGTGGCGGAGCCGGGATTAGAATAGTAATTATGGTATCTGTTACATGCTTACTTGGTGCCAGGCACTGTACTAAGTGCTGGAATAATTATAATAATTGTGTTTTTTGTTAAGTGCTTACTATGTGGCAGGCACTATATTAAGTGCTGGAATAATAATAATAATAATGACAAGTTTGGTATTTGTTAAGTGCTTACTATGTGCCAGGCACTGTACTAAGCGCTGGAATAATAATAATAATAATGATGTGTGGTATTTGTTAAGCACTTACTATGTGCTAGGCACTGTACTAAGTGCTGGAATAATAATAATGATAATGATAAATGTGATATTTAAGCACTTACTATGTGCCAGGCACTGTACTAAGCACTGGGCTGGATACAAGCCCAAGTCCTCCGACTCCCAAGCCCGTGTTCTTTCCATTAGGCCACACTGCTTCCTCACTCTTGGTCCGATTGCTTATTTCTGTATCGCTAACAAAAGGAGAACTTCCTGGGATGCCTATGACACATGTAATTTGTACTAAGTTCATTTCCGCTTCCCCTGTGGATACTGTTTGGGAATGACCGCTGTTAGAATTAAGAAGGTCATCAAGGGTTTTGAACAGTGCCAACATTGAGATGGAACCGACCTGAACTCACCTGCGGAACAAGAAAAAATCCCCAAACTGGTGGTGGAATCTTCAAGGGTGATGGCAGGAGGAGTTGGTGAGACCACCAACATTGTGGTTAGAATTTTTTTTTCTAACTTTCCTCACTGCTTCTATAAGCTCGCTGTGGGCAGGGACTGTGTCTGTTTATTGTTCTATTGTACTCTCCCAAGTACGTAGTATAGTGATCTGCACACAGTAAGCGCTCAGTAAATCCTACTGAATGAATGAATGAATGTTCTAAAAAAGTTTTTGTACATATTGAGCCTTACATTTCCTGGAGCACTCCGTGTTTTTGCTTAGCACTCCAACCTTGGACACTTCTTTCATTTTTTTCTGGTACAATGCATCTACCGTATTTATGTATGTGACCGGGAATGTCATCGCTGCTTTTATCTTTAAAGTGGAGCAATGACTAATCCTAAATGTCACAGACCTCATTCTTCGAACTCCACTAGGCCACCCTATTTCTCGAGCTTGCTATCAAGGGTGGGAGTTAAAATTCGTGCTTCCTTGCCCAAGGTACAGAAGATGATCCCATGAACAGGCAAGTTTAAAAAAGTGGAACAGATTTGTCAACCAGGCAACGGGCAGGAAAAAAATCCACACATTTTCTGGCAGCAGTTCCTCCATGAACACAAAATCCCAGGAAAATCTAATCAGATTGTGATAAGAGCGACTGAGATTGCTCAGTTTTCAGCAGATTTATTTTAGGCCGATTCTTTATTTTGGGGCTCCGATTAAACTGGTTTGCTGCGGCAGTGAGCCGCAGATATGGATCTGGGCTTATTTTGGTGTGGGTGTGATTTGGGAGTCTCGGTTATGTAAGCAGAATGCCTGACTGCTCTCTCCTGGTCGACTGTCTTGGTCTAGCATGGGATCTACTTGCACTAACTTGTGGCAACTCAGATCTTTTGGGCACCCTCGTGTCCATCCCACCAGCTATACTGTGGCTTCAGCTTGCCCCTGTCATCATTAAAACAACTCCTGGATTTTGCTCCTTTCTTCCACCACGCAAGACATTTGGGTATGTGTGAGTGGCTGCTCTGTATCTCTCTTTCTCTTTTGCTTCTTCAGCCTCTCCACTTCTAGTAGCGGGCATAAGAATAAAGTAGGAGTTTATATGGAACAATGTCTGTCCCCCTCTAGACTGTAAGCTTGTCTGCATGGGAAGGGGATATGCCTACCAACTTTCCTTATGTGGGAAAGGGACTTTGTGATCTATCCACTAGACTCTCCCAATTGCGTCCCCCACTACCAATCTTGGCGCTGATGTATTTTATTCCTAGTCTTAGATACCTATGTACATTATACATCACTACTATGTTATCTTCTAGACTGTGAGCCCACTGTTGGGTATGGACTGTCTCTATATGTTGCCAACTTGTACTTCCCAAGTGCTTAGTACAGTGCTCTGCACACAGTAAGCGCTCAATAAATACAACTGATTGATTGACTGTGTCCAACCCATTTTTTTATATCTAACAGTGCCTGGAACATCGTAAACGCTTAACAAACACCATAAAAGAATACTGTGTGAATTTAAGATAGTCCCTTGTTATCCCAACTCTGCCCCTCTATCCAGGCTTAGTACAGTGCCTGGCACACAGAAAATGCTCAATAAAAATCATGATTGATTAACAAATAGCATAAAAATCAATCAATCAATGATATTTATTGAGCCTTTGTTTATTTTCTCTTAGGTCCCTTACAAGTCCTTGTTTTATCTTTGCATCTACCCCAGTGCTTAGAACAGTGTTTGGCTCATAGTAAGTGCTTAACAAATGTCATTATTATTATTATTGTCTCCTCTTCCCGGAGTTTTTATTAGTGATAAAACAATCCTCCTCTTGCTCCACATAGTTTGCTTTTACTGACTTCTCTATTGTTCTATTGCTCTACTGCATTGTAGAAGATGGTACTTCACACACTCCGCTCTCTTTACATCTTGGTGTAGAAATGGCTTCATCCACAGCACCTCCGACATAGTATAGTTCTAATTTCCATAATGACTGGATGGTCCAGCGTTAGCATCAGTGGTTGCTATCAGAAACTAAGGCATTAATAAACTCCTTGTGGGCAGAGAACTTGCCTAAAGAACTTATAGCATACTCTTCCAGGCGCTTAGTTCAGCACTCTGCACGATCAATAAATAGGACTGACTGATTGATCTGTTCCTGGACATTTTTCGACCGTTTTCTTGCTTCAAGAAAACGAGTCTCCTTGTTGACCAGATCAGATTAAAAGGTTTTGAACCACTAGATGGTAGTACAGCCAGTGTATTCTGCCTAGGAGACTGTGAACTTGTTTAGTTCTGTTGCTTAATTTAAAAATCGCTCCGCGCTAGAGTCCATAAATGCTTCCTAGGGGATGTCGTTGTGATTGGTGTTTAGTAGTTGGGCCTACGTAAAATTGATGTCGAGCTTTACAACAGCTGTCACACACCATTTTCTGTTGCTGTTGTGACTTTTTTAAACATGCTCATCACTTGGAAATGTTAACTTTTCCGTAGGAATCTGTGGAGGTTTCAAGCTATTTTGAAGAGCTTGCTTATATTTTTTTTTCCTGATTTACTGATCTTAAAAATGTTGTCGTTTATTCCTCTATTTATTCCTCTATTATTCCTCTATTTATTTATTTATTTATTTATTTATTTTACTTGTACATTTCTATCCTACTTATTTTATTTTGTTGGTATGTTTGGTTCTGTTCTCTGTCTCCCCCTTTTAGACTGTGAGCCCACTGTTGGGTAGGGACTGTCTCTATGTGATGCCAATTTGTACTTCCCAAGCGCTTAGTACAGTGCTCTGCACATAGTAAGCGCTCAATAAATACGATTGATTGATTGATTGATTGAGACTACTCAGAATTTATAATCCCACCTTGTTCACTGGGGCTGAATTTTCAGTTATGAAGTAATTCTTTCTTAACTACTTTTGATGAAAATGACAGGAAGCAGCTGCTGGAGGTTGATAATAATGATGGTGTTTTTTGGTGAGTGCTTACTATGTGCCAAGCACTATGTTAAACCCCTGGGGAAATACAGGATAATTAGATCGTCTCGGTTCCTCCCCTCTCAGTGTGTAAGGGAGAAGGGAGAACAGGTATTTAATCCCCATTTTATTATTATTATCAAGTGCTGTCGGGTAGTTTCTGATTCGTAGCAACTTTAATGGGTAGATTTTCTCCAGAATGCCCTGTCTTCTGCTATAATCTGTAACCTTGCTAATGGTTCTTTCGTTATTGTTGTTTGTGGTTTCTATCCATATAGCTGCTGGTCTGCCTCTTCCACATTTTCCCTGGACTTTTCTTAGCATTCATGTCTTCTCCAGAAAATTTGTCCTCCTGGTAGTTTGTCCAAAATATGCTAATCTAAGATGTCGTTTGGCCTTTCAAAGATCACTTTGGCTTAATTTGCTCCAAAACCCATTTGTTTGTTTTTTGGGCAGTCCATGGTAACCCAGAAAAGTTAAGTGACTTACCCAAGGTGTTGGCGCCACAGGATTTCAAACCCAAGTCTCCTTGCTCATAGCACTGTGCTCTTTCCAATAGGAAACACTGCTTCTCCTCAAATGTCAGCCACCACCCTGTACCCTGACCAAATTTATTATAACATCAAGTGTCCATTTAAAGTATCAAAATAATGTTTGCATTTAAACTAAATTCCATTGATATCATTTATTGAGTGCAGAAATTGACTAAGTGCTCGGGAGAAACAAATTAGTAGACCTGATCTCTGCCCCGTAAGGAGCTTACAGTTTCCTGGGAGAGACAGACAATAAAATCAACTTCAGGTAGGAGGAAGCCATAGATATCAAAAGAGTCATTCACTCATTCCAATTATATTTATTGAGGGTTTACTTCATGCGAAGCACTGCACTAAGCGCTTGGGAGAGTACAATGAAACAATAAATAGACACAGTCCCTGCCCACAATGTGCATATGAGTTTTTCCACCTATGGGGTACATTTTAAATTTTACTTAGTAATCAGCAATCTTTCATTTGAATCCAGCCTGGATAGCGATCCTGACTATTTTTTGTTTGTGTGTGTTTACTAATCAAACCTCATTCCGTTAAGTCAAAAAGGAACAAGACATAAATATTAAAAGGGCTTTGCTGGTATCAGGCATTTTTTCATTGTTACCATTTGCATTTTAAATCAATCTGAAATTTGGGGTAATCGAATTGACGGAATTCTCGTGTTACATTGGCACTGCTGATCCCATTCTGGTCACAGCCAAGATTGATTCACCTTAAGTACTGTCCCTGATGGGTTTTCGGCAATAGATGTGCATCCATTTTCCATCTTTGTTCCAGGCTGTTTGTCAGGGTGTAAATACACGTTTACCATCTTAAGAAGGCATGCAACAAAGCACTCATTGACTTGCCTTGAGAGGTTAGTTATTTCAAACTCCTTCCCCTCAATTTCCACAGATCTAGTAACTCTGGGAGATCCAGTACCTCAATTTTATTAGCACTGATGGGTGGGATTAGGTGTTATCTTCTTCACACCATGGCTATTTAACATCTGCAGCCTCCCTAATGAAGTTTTATGGTGCCTGATAATCTATCTTTAATTGTAGGCAGATTTCGAGGCTTCAAAACTCTATCTTTCTTGGAAGGAGTGTGAAGGAGGGTGGGGGGAGAGGGAAGAAGAAAATCCTCTCCTCTGCCCTTTAATTCGTAAAAGAAAATAGCCACACTTGTAAACCTCTTAGATTGCGAGTTCTCCTGTAGGGGTTTTGTGGGATCTGCTTATGTTGTTTCTACATAGTACAGTGGTTGGCACATGGTAAATGCTTAACAAATACCACAATTAGTATTGCCATTATTAATAATAATAATAACGGTACTTGTTAAGTGCTTACTATGTGCCAAGCACTGTTCTAAGCACCAGGTAGAATGCAAGGTAATCAGGGTGTTCCACATGGGGTTCACAGTCTTAATCCCTAATTTACAGATGAAGTAACTGAGGCACAGAGAAGTTAAGTGGCTTGCCCAAGGTCACACAGCAGACAAGTGGCAGAGCCGGTCTTAGAACCCGTGTCCTCCAACTCCCTATCAGTCAATCAATCAATCGTATTTATTGAGCGCTTACTGTGTGCAGAGTACTGTACTAAGCGCTTGGGAAGTACAAGTTGACAACATAAAGCGACGGTCCCTACCCAACACTGGGCTCACAGTCTAGAAGGGGGAGACAGAGAACAAAACAAAACATATTAACAAAATAAAATAAATAGAATAGATATGTACAAGTAAAGTAAATAAATAAATAGAGTAGTAAATATGCACAAAGTATATGGGCTATCAATCAATCAATCGTATTTATTGAGCGCTTACTGTGTGCAGAGCACTGTACTAAGTGCTTGGGAAGTACAATCTGGCAACATATAGAGACAGTCCCTACCCAACAGTGGGCTCACAGTCTAGAAGGGGGAGACAGAGAACAAAACCAAACATACTAACAAAATAAAATAAATAGAATAGATATGTACAAGTAAAATAAATAAATAGAGTAATAAATATGCACAAAGTATATGGGCTAGCAATCAATCATATTTATTGAGTGCTTACTGTGTGCAAAGCACTGTACTAAGCGCTTGAGAAGTACAAATTGGCAACATATAGAGACAGTCCCTACCCAACAGTGGGCTCACAGTCTAGAAGGGGGAGACAGAGAACAAAACCAAACATACTAACAAAATAAAATAGAATATCATCATCATCATCAATCGTATTTATTGAGCACTTACTATGTGCAGAGCACTGTACTAAGCGCTTGGGAAGTACAAATTGGCAACATATAGAGACAGTCCCTACCCAACAGTGGGCTCACAGTCTAGAAGGGGGAGACAGAGAACAAAACCAAACATACTAACAAAATAAAATAGAATATCATCATCATCATCAATCGTATTTATTGAGCACTTACTATGTGCAGAGGACTGTACTAAGCGCTTGGGAAGTACAAATTGGCAACATATAGAGACAGTCCCTACCCAACAGTGGGCTCACAGTCTAGAAGGGGGAGACAGAGAACAAAACCAAACATACTAACAAAATAAAATAAATAGAATAGATATGTACAAATAAAATAAATAGAGTAATAAATATGTACAAACATATATACATATATACAGGTGCTGTGGGGAAGGGAAGGAGGTAAGATGGGGGGGATGGAGAGAGGGACGAGGGGGAGAGGGAGGAAGGGGCTCAGTCTTGGAAGGCCTCCTGGAGGAGGTGAGCTCTCAGCAGGGCCTTGAAGGCAGGAAGAGAGCTAACTTGGCGGAGGGGCAGAGGGAGGCCATTCCAGGCCTGGGGGATGACGTGGGCCGGGGGTCGATGGCGGGACAGGTGAGAGCGAGGCCTAATGGTGAGGAGATTATAGGCAGAGGAGCGGAGGGTGCGGGCTGGGCTGGAGAAGGAGAGAAGGGAGGTGAGGTAGGAGGGGGCAAGGTGATGGACAGCCTTGAAGCCCAGATATGCACAAGTAAAATAAATAAATAGAGTAATAAATATGTACAAACATATATACATATATACAGGTGCTGTGGGGAAGAGAAGGAGGTAAGATGCGGGGGATGGAGAGGGGGACGAGGGGGAGAGGAAGGAAGGGGCTCAGTCTGGGAAGGCCTCCTGGAGGAGGTGAGCTCTCAGTAGGGCCTTGAAGGGAGGAAGAGAGCTAGCTTGGCGGATGGGCAGAGGGAGCAGGGCATTCCAGGCCCGGGGGTGGACGTGGGCCGGGGGTCGATGGCGGGAAAGGAAGGCTGAGTAGGTGCGAATGAGGTTGTTAATGTAACTTGGTGATAACAAGGGCCTTTTTCCCGGGGTGCTGGGGGGGGAGGGAGTCAGTCAGGACCGGACCGGGAAGGGGGTTTGGGGGGCACTAGAAGGAAGGTCTTTTAAGTGGGTGGGGGTGGAAGCAGGGGGCGTCTATGGCGGCACTCTGAGGAGAGGAGCCTTCCGGGAGCAGCAAGGCCGCGCGGTGGCTATCGTTGATGAGCCCGTTGTTGGGTAGGGACCATCTCTATATGTTGCCAACTTGTATTTCCCAAGCACTTAGTACAGTGCTCTGCACACAGTAAGCGCTCAATAAACACGATTGAATGAATGAAAGAGACAGGGACTGCTTTCAACCCGATTTGCTTGTATCCATCCCAGCACTTAGTACAGTGCCTGACACATAGTAAGTGCTTAGCAAATACCACAATCATTACCATTATTACAATGTAACTTCAGTGTGTCTTCCTGATTTTCCTCACGGTTTAGAACATTTTTACAATTATCTTTTTTAAAAGAGTATTTGTTAAGCGCTTCCTGTGTGCCAAGCACCGTTCTAAGTGCAGTAGTTAGTATTAATAAACGAATCAAACAGTTTTAAGGACAAATCAGCCAGTCACTAAATCCATCACTTGGATGATGGATGCATTTCAGACATTGTTCCTATAGATAGCATTAACTTTGTCCAATTCTCTGGATGTGTACACTATTTGGGCCTCTCTCCTCAACCTTAGGGTTCTCTCCCCCCCACCCCCACCCCCCCACGGGCCTCTGTTCAGGAGATCAAGTTTGCATCTCTTCACATTATCTCTTCATAATTAGAAAACTTTCATTTTGACAGAGAGAATGTGCCAACAACCCTGTGAGTCTTGCCACAAGCCACTGCAGCATGCCATCTGGAGACCCCCACATCTAAATCATGCCACAACGCCCTGTCATATCGGGCCTGGAACTTTGCAGCAGAACGACTAATAACATCTTAAGCTTCATTTGTCTGGCTCTTTAGTGCTCTTGGCAGGGGTCATAACCAGTAGTGGTTTTGTCGATTTGCCGCATCAAGAGTAATTAGGTTACAGTGCTCACTGACAAAGCCCCCCCGTAATGGCATAAAGGCTCCAGGCTCCAACTTTACCCATTTTGCTCAAAGGACATTCAGACTTGTGGAGAGACACTGTCTCTCATCTCCTCTCTGGGAGGCTAGAATTTAGTTCTATTAAATGTCTAATGGGCTGACTCGGTTTACTTGATTCCAGCGTCTTAATAGTTCCCTCTTCTGGTCCAGGGAGAGTTGCAAATGCATCCTGCTGAATCTTTGCAACATTTGACCTTTCTATTTTGAAAGGCGGGAATCACCCCACATTTACAAATCCTCCCATCCGGCTCTCCAAGTGACTGAGACAGACCGACCTGGGTGATGTGGAAGATGACTGTTATTTGATGACCTTTTAACCCTGGCCTCTTGGAAACTCCTGCTACCTCACTATATCCTTTAACACTCATCTCTACATCGAATGAATCAGTTTCAGAAACTGAGTAAAATGAAGAAGCCCCGCCTGGTAGATGAAATTCAGAACCTTTTTTTTAAAAAAAAAATGGCATATGTTTCACACTTACTGTGTGTCAAGCTCTGGTCTAAGCGCTTGGGGAAGACACAAGTTAATCTGGGCAATCAATCGGTTGTATTTACTGAGCTCTTACTGTATGCAGAGCACTGAACTAAATGCTTAGGAGAGTACACTGTAACAACAATCATCATCATCATCATCAATCGTATTTATTGAGCGCTTACTATGTGCAGAGCACTGTACTAAGCGCTTGGGAAGTACAAATTGGCAACATATAGAGACAGTCCCTATCCAACAGTGGGCAATTGCAGTTATTGAGCTCTTATAGTGTGCAGAACATTCATTCATTCATTCACTCGCATTTATTGAGCACTTACTGTGTGCAGAGCACTGTACAGAGCACCATACTAAGTACTTGAGAGAATACAAAATATTATAACAGAGTTGGTAGACACATTCCCAGCCCACCACGACCTTATGCATTCATTCATTCATTCAATCGTATTTATTGAGAGCTTACTGTGTACAGAGCACTGTACTAAGCGCTTGGGAAGCACAAGTTGGCAACATATAGAGACAGTCCCTACCCAACAGCGGGCTCACAGTCTAGAAGGGGGAGACAGACAACAAAACATAGTAACAAAATAAAATAAATAGAATAAATATGTACAAGTAAAATAGAGTAATAAATATGTACAAGCATATATATACAGGATATATATTTATGCAGTCCCTGTCGCAAGTGAAGCTCATAGTCTAAAGTAGGAAGGAGAGAGGTATCGAATCCCCTTGTTTGCAGTTGAGGAAGTGGGCGCAGAGAAGTTGTGGCAACATTTCTACCAACTCTACTGTAATAAGAATGAATAATTATGGTATTGGTTAAACACTGACTATTTATTCATTCATTCAATTGTATTTATTGAGCAATTACTGTGTGCAGAGCACTGTACTAAGCGCTTGGGAAGTACAAGTTGGCAACATATAGAGACAGTCCCTACCAAACAACAGGCTCACCATCTTGAAGGGGGATACAGACAGCAAAACATGTGGACAGGTGTCAAGTCATCAGAACAGCATTGTTCTATGACAGTAAAACATGACATGACAATCAGGTCAGACACAGTCCCTGTCCCCCATGTGGCTCACAGTCTAAGTAGGAAGGAGAACAGGGATTGAATCCCCATTTTACAGTGGAGGAAACTGAGGCACAAAGAAGTGAAGTGACTTGCCCAAGACCTCGCCGCAAGCTAGTGGCCGATCCGGGATTAAAACCCAGGTCCTCTGAATCCCGGGTCTGGGCTCTTTCCACTAGGCTGCTCTTGCTTAGATCCCAATTAAAGGACCACTCTGCCAGCAGCAGGAGAGGAGATTTCTGTCTGTCAGAAGAAAAGCCCCCTTGAAATGAGGTTTAACAGTTTCCTGCATAAATGTTATACAACAAGTCAGCGGGGGGCTATGCCACTGAGAAGGATTGAACTTTCTCTCAGCAGGAAGGTAGCACTTCCCTAGGAGGCTACATGGATTATCTAGATGAGGGCCCTTAAAGACCTAGCACAGTACTTAAGTCTCTTATAATGTGCAAAATAATAAAGGCCTGAAAGGGGGTGTGTTTGAAATTCTTCATTGGCCTTCCTCATTTGCTCATTCCTCCAAGCTGGGGAGTGCAAGTATAAAGTTCTTCAGCTTCTCTGGGTCAGAGTTTTCCAGGGACAGGAATGGTATTTTCCTATTTTAGTTACTTTCTTTAGTTTAGATAGTTGGGAGGTCTTCTGAGTCTGATGAAAGCGATAGTTGTAGGTGAGAAAGAGGGTTAAGTCAGTGTTTATTTTAGGATTTCAAACTGCTCCCGTTCAAGGAGTAAGGCAATTATAGTGTTGTTAATTTCATATTCATGTAGTGCTTATTTATTTATTGTTTACCTCTCTGTGTAATGAAAATGCCACACAACTTGACTTCCCCTAGTGCTGTAATTTTAAATGGAGCTAAATGTTATGTGTAATTTTGAGTTACCAATTGTTAATGTTACTCGGGGTTTAGATACCTCCAGCGGTTAGCGACGCTAATATTTTCTCTCAGAAATAAATCCTCCATGACAATATAGGGAACTTTATATCATGACATTTGAGAGTCAGTATATGTTCTCCTTTCCCATCTACCTGCCTGGCACACACTTAGGTACCTTCTATTTTAAAAAACGCTCCTTTCGGTGCTGTTTGTTAAATCCTGCTTATCCAATAGGCACCCATCTTTACAAATTTTTGTTTTTAAGATTAGTCCCTGCTCTCTGTGCATTGGCAATCCTCTAGGATTTAAGGATGTGGCCCAAGTTAAAAGCATTTCTCGGGTTGTCTGCAATTTTGTCCAGTTTCGGCTAGTTAGACTAATTAGCTCTTGGGGATATCCAGGAGCTTATGAAATTTTCTTTCAGGGTCTCTGTGAATTTGTTGGGACTAAGCTAGTCAGTCAATCAATCTGTCATATTCATCGAGTGCTTACTGTATGCAGAACACTGTACTAAGCGCTTGGGAGAGTACAATAGTTTAATATAGCAGAGTTGGTAGGCACATTCCCTGCCACAACGAGCTTTCAGTCCGGAGGGGAGTTTGCAGTTATATGAAATATTCAATCAATTGAACAATCATATTTATTGAGCGCTTACTGTGGGTAGTACACAGAACTGAGTGCTTGGGAGAATACAGTATAACTATATGGTAGATAAATACCCTTCCCACAAAGAGCCTACGGTCTAGAAGGGGAGACAGGCATTAATATACATGTTAGACAATCAATCAGTGGTATTTATTGAGCTCTTACTGGTGCAGAGCACTGTATTAAGTACTCAGGAGATTACGGTACAGCAAGTAGATACGAAAAAATGAGATAATGCCTCCATTGAAGATCCCTCTCTTACTCCTAAGAATGACTGAGGCAGTGAAGAATTTTGATTGAGAATGATTTATTATCACTCTCGGCAATCATCTACAAAGTGGCACTGGAGAGTAATTTGTAAATTGGGCCAAGTTTCAAATTCACTGTGTTGGGAGGTCGATTGCAGATTACACTAATGGAGTTTACGTTTGATTCAGGTCCTTTTTCTGTCTGAAAGGGAACTTCAGAGTCAAACTTCGGGGAAAGGGAAGACAAGAGTGAATGGAAATGTGAATTTCCATGCGCCTTTACTTCCTCACCTTGCAGCTAGAACTTGTCATCCAAGGGCCAAATGAAAGGGAATCCTCGATCAATCAACCAATCAATGGTATTGATTGAGAGCTTACTATCTGTAAACTGCTGTATTAAGCGCTTGGGAGAGTACAGTGCAACAGAATTAGCTGTCATGAGTTTACAGCCTAGAGTCACTGTTTGTTATAGCAACTGCTAGTGGTGCCCAAAGTTTTTTTATGGTATTTGTTAAGTGCTTACTATATGTCAGGTACTGTTCTAAGCGCTTAGAAGTGGGCAGAGGAGGATGATGGCCCATTGAATGCTGCTGGGTCTGTTGGGATTCTTGATGGTAGATACTAGAGCCATGGTAGGTTCCAGGGTTGTAAACATTGGGCACAGAAAATGAAGCTAGAAGTCATTAGGGAACCGGAGTGGCTTGGATGAAGCCTAGGCTCAGTAGTCAAGGGACCTGGGTTCTAATCCTGGCTCCGCCACTTGTCTGCTTTGTGACCTTGGGCAAGTCATATGACTTCTATCGACCCCCAACAACCCAGCCGCTATCCAGACATTTAAAACAACTGTTATATTTCTCTAATTATCATTCAGGGGGCTTCCACTTGGGGAAGGAACTGCTCACGTTTCAGAGGAACATCCTGATGGATCACTTGGAAGTCCGGGACGACGACACTAAATTCAGCAATTATAAAGAGGTACGATCACACCCTCCCTCCTGCAGACGGGTGGCATGGCAGGTCTCCGCGCGGCGCCCAGATTTGTCACCCAACTCTCCGCGACGGATGCCGTGTGCCCATTTACTGTGAGAAAATTTATTGCAAAACGTTCTGGTATTTCGCCAGCTTTATCCAGTCAAAAATAATTAATTTGCATCCCACTCTCCATGGAGCATAAAAATGAGGCTTTGACAGTGGTGAGAAAAATTTGAATAGATTCCATCGACTCCGGAGTATCAACTCTTGCCACCTTGTATCTGGGAACCGCACGAGCGAACTGATCGTGCCATTCATGGAACAAGGGGGTCATATTAGAAAGCCAAGCTGGGAGTGTTCTAGCAAATTTCATGCCTGGTCTGAAGCTGAGGCAGGAAAAGAGAATGCCAGACTTCGCTCGGCAACTAAGAGAAAGATCTGAAATGTTGGTGGCAGATGTTTAGTTCAATTCCCCATGGGTTCATTAGGATCGTTGCCTGTGTTTTCCTCATTTTGTTTTTATACATTCGGTCGTATTTATTAAGTACTATCTGCAGAGCACTGTACTAAGCACTTGGGAGAGTAGAATACAACAATAAACAGACATTTTCTGCCTACAACGAGCATACAGTCTAGAGTGGGGGAGACAGTAATATAAATAAATAAATTACAGCTATATACGTAAGTTGCTATGGGGCTGGGAGGAAGGGTGAACAAAGGGAGCAAGTAAGGGAGTGGGAGAAGAGGAAAGGGGGGCTTAGTTAGGGAAGGCCTCTCAAAGCAAGTGTACCTTCATTAAGCCTTTGAAGTTTTTAGTACTGCCCAGGTTGAAGATTAGTTACCTTGGGGAAAAGGATTTTTTTATGGTATTTGTTTAGCGCTTACTATGTGCCAGACACTCTTCTAAGTGCCAGGGTAGGTACAAGGTATATGGGGTTCGACACGGGCAGAACCAGGATAAAAAGGCACTGTCTTAAATTCACCCATCATTTTCTTATGGTATTTTTTTAGTGCCTACTTTGTGCCAGGCACTGTAGTAAGCGCTGATACAGGCTAATCCCGTTGGACACCGTCCCTATCCCACATGGGGCTCACAGTCTTACCCATTTTCCAAGTGAGATAACTGAGGCCCAGAGAAGTGAAGTGACTTGCCCAAGGTCACACAACAGACAAGTGGCTGAGCCAGGATTAGAACCCAGGTCCTTCTGTCTCCCAGGGCTGTGCTCTATCCACTAGGCCATGTTGCTTCTCTGTTTTTAATACTGGCTTTGTGATTTTTTTTTAATGGTGCTTGGTAAACACTTACCATGTGCCGGGAACTGGGGTAGAGCAATCAAGCAATCAAAAATTGGTTTTTATTGAGTGCTTACTATGTTTTTTTAATGGCATTTATTAAGCGCTTACTATGTGCAAAGCACCGTTCTAAGCGCTGGGGAGGTTACAAGGTAATCAACTTGTCCCATGGGGGGCTCACAGTCTTAATCCCTATTTTACAGATGAGCGAACTGAAGCCCAGAGACATTATGTGACTTGCCCAAAGTCACACAGCTGGCAATTGGCGGATCTGGGATTTGAACCCATAACCTCTGACTCCAAAGCCCGTGCTCTTTCCACTGAGCCATGCTGCTTCTCTATGTGCAGAGCAATCAATCAATCATATTTACTGAACTTTTACTTCTTGAAGAGTACTGTACTAAGTGCTTGGAAGAGTACAACAGAATTGGCAGCACATTCCCTGCCCACAGTGATGTTGTAGTCTGGAGGTGAGTGTACAGTCTAGACAGAAGATATCATGGTCCCTGTCTCAACATGGGACTCACAGACTAAAGTGGAGGGAGGAGGCTTTAATCCCCATTTTATTGATGCTGTAACTGAGGCAGAGAGTAGTTAAGTGACTTGTCCTCAGTTCCACAGCACTAAGTAGCAGAGCCAGGCTTGGAACCC
Source organism: Tachyglossus aculeatus (assembly GCF_015852505.1). NCBI lineage: Eukaryota > Metazoa > Chordata > Mammalia > Monotremata > Tachyglossidae > Tachyglossus > Tachyglossus aculeatus. Next base: position 60,896,072 of record NC_052074.1, read on the forward strand.
AGGTTCTCTGATTTCCAGGCCCCTGTTCCCCCTTTTAGACTGTGAGCCCACTGTTGGGTAGGGACTGTCTCTTTGTGTTGCCAATTTGTACTTCCCAAGCGCTTAGTACAGTGCTCTGCACACAGTAAGCGCTCAATAAATACGATTGATGATGATGATGATGTTCTTTCTACTAGGCCATGCTGCCTGCCTGTTGTGTGGCCTAAGGAAAGCCACTAGACTTCTCGGTGTCTTGATTTCCTCATTTGTAAAATGGAGATGAAGATACCTATTCTCCCTCCCACTCATCCTGGGAACCCCAGCACTTAGAACTGTACTCAACACATAGTAAGCGTTTAACAAATACCATTTAAAAAAAAAGTGTTTGTATTGCATCTACCCAAGGGTTTAAGCACAATGCTTGGCACGTAGCAAGTGCTAAACAAAAACCTGATTGATTATTATTAAGTAGGTATTTGCATCATACTCCTGTCAGGATCATACCTGTGACTAAGGTGCGACTAAGCCCCCCTTTTTCTCACCTCCTCCTCCCTTCCGCATTGCCCCGATTTGCTCCCTCCCTGCTCCCCAGCATTTGTGTATATTTCTATTTATTTCTATTGATACTATTAATGCTTGTTTACTTGTTTTGATGTCTGTCTCCCCCCTTCTAGACTGAGAGCCCTTTGCAGGCAGGGATTGTCTCTCTTTGTTGCTAAATTGTACTTTCCAAGCACTTAGTGCAGTGCTCTGCACACAATAAGCTCCCAATAAGTACGATTGAAAGAATTGAATGACTGAATGAGAGCTTCCAGTACTCTTTCAGTCTTGACTATGGGAGGGAGAGTCAAGTAGAGGAATACGCGTTCCATTCTTAGCTTGGCCGAACGTGGATGAGGAAACTCGCTAGCTTGGCTAGCAAGTGAAGGCAATCTGCTACAGCGCAAAACTCACCTTTGCTGGGCAGCAGCAGAATGGGAGGGAATCAAGGGCGGAGGCTCAAGTTGACTGCACGGAAGAAGGCAGTGGTAAACCACTTCCGTATTTTGACCGAGAAAACTCTATGGATATGCTACCCGAACGATTGCAGAGGGAGGTGGGGCGTTCTGGGAGAGATGTGTCTCTCCCAGATGTACATATTTATTACTCTATTTATTTATGTATTTATTTTACTTGTACATATCTATCCTATTTATTTTATTTTGTTAGTATGTTTGGTTTTGTTCTCTGTCTCCCCCTTTTAGACTGTGAGCCCACTGTTGGGTAGGGACTGTCTCTATATGTTGCCAATTTGTACTTCCCAAGCGCTTAGTACGGTGCTCTGCACATAGTAAGCGCTCAATAAATACGATTGATGATGATGATGATGTGTCCATGGAGTCGCTATGTGTTGGAGACAACTCGAAAGGATAAGACAAGACAATTGAGTCCACCAGTGTGGCCTAATGGATAGAGCTCGGGCCTGGAAGCCGGAAGGGCAGGGGTTCTAATCCCAGCTCTGCCACTTGTCTGCTGTGTGACCTTAGGCTAATCACTTCCCTTCTCTGTGCCTCAGCGACCTCATCTAGAAAATGGGGATTAAGACTGTGAGCCCCAAGGGGTACAGGGATTGTGTCCTACCCAATTTGCTTATATCCACCCCAGCGCTAAGGACAGTATGTGGCACATAATAGGCGCTTAACAAATGCCACAATTATTATTTTTACTGTCTTTATGCACAAACCTGGAGTGACAAGAGAGAGCCTAAAGCTGAGCAATGAGTGAAAGATTCAGTCAGTCAGATATATAGCCAGAGGCAACGTGCCCCACCAAGCCTGTCTCTGGAGCTTGGGGAATCCCAGAAAGAAATTTTATGGCTGCAAGTTATTGTTCTTCAAAATAAGAGCTCAACTCTCACGAAAATTCACTCCGATATCCAAGATTGGTTTGAAGAGACTCCCCGAGAAAATGAGGTTGATGAATCTGAACTGGGGCAGGGCTTGACAGAAAAAAGCGAGTGTTAAGATGACTGCAGTCTGGAATGTTAATATAGTCTCTGTCAGTCGGGGCACCTCTCAGTCTAGGCCTGAAATAGAACAGCACAGTCACCCTTATTGAACGTCTCAGAAATCACTTTCGTTTCTTGTCTAACTGGCTCTCCTTATCACCAGATCAATCGATCAATCAGTGGTATTTATTGAGCGCTGACTGTGTGCAGAGCACTGTAATAAGTGGTTGGGAGAGTAAATAAGTAATAATAATAATAATAATGATAGCATTTATTAAGCGCTTACTATGTGCAAAGCACTGTTCTAGGCGCTGGGGTGTTTACAAGGTGATCAGGTTGTCCCATGGGGGGCTCACAGTCTTAATCCCCATTTTACAGATGAGGGAACTGAGGCCCAGAGAAGTGAAGTGACTTGCCCAAAGTCACCCAGCTGACAATTGGCGGAGCCGGGATTTGAACCCGTGAACTCTGACTCCAAAGCCTGGGCTCTTTCCAGTGAGCCATGCTGCTTCTCCAACGATAAATAAGTAAACAGCATATCCCAGTGGATGGAGCATGGGAGTCAGAAGGACCTGGGTTCTAATCCCAGCTCTGCCACTAGTCTGCTGTGCAGCCTCGGGCAAGTCACTTCACTTCTCTGTGCCTCAGTTACCTCATCTGTAAAATGGGGATTAAGACTGTGAGCTCCGTGTGGGACAGGGACTGTGTTCAACCTGATTTGCTTGTATCTACCCAGCACTTAGTACAGTGCCTGGCACATAGTAAGCGCTTAACAAATACCACAGATATTATTATTATTATTGTTAAATGAGGAGATGATCTCGGCTCCTCTGCTCTCATACCATTACTCTTTCTTTTAAGATTTGAAAGGGACTCTATGTCTCACCCCTACCCAATCCAATTGCAGTCACTTGTTCACAAAAGCCCTAAACAATAATAATTATTATTGTAGTATTTGTTAAATTCACTAGGCCACGAGAAGCAGCATGATCTAGTGGATAGAGCGTGGGCCTGAATACTGTGTGCGAAGCACTGTACTAAGCTTTGGGATTGATGCAATGTAAGTAGATGGGAACAGTCTCTGTCTCACATTGGGCTCACAACCAAGTAGGAGAGAGCAGGTATTGACTCCCTATTTTATAGAGGCACAGAGAAGTCAAGTGACTTGCCCAAGGTCCCAGAGCAGGCAGCTGTCAGAGCTGGGATTAGAATTCACATTCTTTGACCCGTGCTCTTTCCACTAGGCCATGATGCGTCTCCGACACTAGGGTACTTGAAAACACTTTTCCTTAGTGCAGTTTGAAGTTAAAAGGAGGCAAACAAAAGTCCTCAGGCATGGATGGTGAGACAGGAGGACAATGAAGAAAGAACAGTGTTTTTTTTTTCCCCTGCCACACTTGGAAGCTCCTTAAGGACATGAATCAGATCTATTTATCAATCAATCAATCAATCGTATTTATTGAGCGCTTACTATGTGCAGAGCACTGTACTAAGCGCTTGGGAAGTACAAATTGGCAACATATAGAGACAGTCCCTAGCCAACAGTGGGCTCACAGTCTAAAAGGGGGACACAGAGAACAAAACCAAACATACTAACAAAATAAAATAAATAGAATAGATATGTACAAGTAAAATAAATAAATAGAGTAATAAATATGTACAAACATATATACATATATGCAGGTGCTGTGGGGAAGGGAAGGAGGTAAGATGGGAGGGATGGAGATTTACCAAGTGCTCAGTACACTGCTCTGCACTGAGTAGGCTTCTAGACTGTGAGCCCGCTGTTGGGTAGGGACCGTCTCTATGTTGTCAACTTGTACTTCCCAAGTGCTTAGTACAGTGCTCTGCAAAAGCGCTCAATAAATACGATTGAATGAGTGAACTAGGCAGCGTGGCTCAGTGGAAAGAGCCCGGGCTTGGGAGTCAGAGGTCATGGGATCTTATCCTGACTCTGCCACTTCTCAGCTGTGTGACTTTGGGCAAGTCACTTAACTTCTTTGTGCCTCAATTACCTCATCTGTAAAATGGGGATTAAGATTGTGAGCCCCACGTGGGACAACCTGATCACCTTGTACCCCCCCCAGCGTTTAGAACAGTGCTTTGAACATAGTAAGCGCTTAACAAATACCATCATTATTATTATTATTATTAATAAATACCACTGATTGACTGACTGATTAGCTCATCATCATCGATGGTATTTATTGAGCAGTTTTTATGTGCAGAGCACTGTACTAAGCACTTGAGAGAGTATGAAACAACTCTTACATCATACAGACCCCTGCAAAACAATAAACTCATTCTAATGATTTAAATAATCCATTTATATTCATATCTATCTCCCCCTCAAGACTCTAAGCTCACTGTGGGCAGGGCATGTGTCAACCAACTCTGTTGTACTCTCCCAAGTGTTTAGTACAGTTGTTGGCACAGAGTAAGCACTCAATAAATACCATCAATTGATCTCATTTGCTCTAGCGAAGCCCTTTCCAAATATCTAAGTTCTTTTAAGGCAGCATAAGACGATACTGTCATAACAACCTTTCTACAGCACTCCATACGCAATTTATAGACTTCCCTGATTATTTTCATATTTTGACAGCTCCTGAACTATAACACCTTCCAGTGTTAACTGATTACAACTGGTCTTGAATTTCCTTTAATAGGTGCGAATTATGATTTCAAACGTGACCTGTTAGAGGTGCGAATGAAGGGCAGCACAACCTCTGAAATTGAATAATTTTTCTATGCCTCTATAAAGTCATATTGCGTTGGCAGCCTTTTTTTTTTTAAAGAATGGGAAATGGATGTGTGAATTTAACCTGGAGTGTGAATTTTTGTGGTTGCATGGCTTGGAAACTTGGTAATGATTAGGGTCCCAACTACTGCCAGGAGTTTGAAGCAACACCCTGATTTATGATGGAACTCAGAAATTTCCATTCAGAGACCACATGCTGCTTTGAGAGAGTTTTGTCTCTTATGTCTCCTTGATCCTGAAAGGTTCGGAGTTTCCAAAAGCCGGTTTGCTCATGTTACTCTTGTAGAGAAGCATCATGGCTTAGTGGAAAGAGCACAGGCCTCGGAGTCAGAGGATGTGGGTTCTAATCCCAGCTCTGCCACTTATTTCCCGTGTGACCCTGGACAAGTCACTTCAGTTCTCTGTGCCTCAGTTACCCCATCTGTGAGCCCCGTATGGGAAAAGACCACCATAAATGATGATGATTAGTTGTAGAGGAGCAAATGACAAAAAGGAAGTCTTTTTTATTCCTGGCATTGCCAGATATACTATGGGCCTGAATCAGACCAGCCCGTAAGTGCCCAACCAGATGGCCCTCATTTAATAATAATAATTGTATGCTCAGTGGAGAGAGCACGGGCTTTGGAGTCAGAAGTCATGGGTTCAAATCCCGACTCCGCCAATTGTCAGCTGTGTGACTTTGGGCAAGTCACTTAACTTCTCTGGGCCTCAGTTACCTCATCTGTAAAATGGGGATTAAGATTGTGAGCCCCACATGGGACAACCTGATCACCCTGTATCCTCCCCAGCACTTAGAACAGTACTTCCCAAATGCTTAGTACAGTGCTCTGCACACAGTAAGCACTCAATGAATACGATTGAATGAATGAATGAATGCTTTGCACATAGTAAGCGCTTAACAAATACCAAAAAAATGGCTCACTCTGTGCCAAGCACTGAACTAAGCACTTGGACACTGTACTGAGTGCTGTCTTACATACTGCAGGATAATGGAATGCAGCCGCTGGTTCTAGCAGGCATTCTAGAGCAATTTCTAATCCAGCTGGAAGGCCCAGCTACACACCATTGCACCAACCAGGCCCTGGTTACACCTGTGTAGATGGGGAACAGAGTTCGAATGAGGCTTCTTGGCGAGGAGGGTCTCAGCTTCTTCTTAAAGCACTGAATCGCCTTGTCCCTTCCAAGTTTACCTCACTGATTTCCTAGTCCAACCCAGCCCGCACATTCCGCTCCTCTAATTTCAACCTACTCACTGTGCCTCAATCTATCTCAGCCACATCCTGCCTCTGGCCTGGAACGCCCTCCCTCTTCACATCTGATAATCATTCTCCCCACCATCAAAGCCTTCTTAAAAGCCCATCTCCTCCCAGAGGACTTCCCCTCATTTCCTCTTCTCCCACTCCCTTCTGTTTCATCCCTGTACTTGGATTTGCACCCTTTAGTCACCCACAGCCCCACAGCATTTATGTCCATAACGGTAATTTATTCATTTATATTAATGTCTGTCCCCTCATCTAGACTGTAAGCTCATTGTGGGCAGGCAACACATCTATTGTTAGAGAAGCAGCATGGGTTAGTGGATAGAGCACAGGTCTGGGCGTCAGAGGGTCATGGGTTCTGATCCTAACTCCATCACTCGTCTACTGAGTGACCTTGAGTGACCGGAACTTCTCTGTGCCTCTGTTACCTCATCTGTAAAATGCAGATTGAGACTGTGAGCCCCATGTGGGTCAGGGACTGTGTCCAACCCGATTATCTTGTACCAACCACCAACCAGCGTTCCAAATGGCTCCTAAGAATCAACTAAAGCAGAATTAATTGGAGAAACTTTTATCAGCCATGGATCTTAAGAAGTCTGATAAGGGGACAGCTGCCCACAAAGGAATAATTTAATTGTTATTATCAATTAAATGAATTGAAAATTGGATTTATTTATTAACCTTTGCTTATGACACTGATCTTTTTCTTCAAATGGTGAAGAGGACGAGCTGCGTGAGGGACATGAGCAATCTCTGTAGCTGTTCTGTCAGGAAGACGACACTGCAATCTCTATGTCCTGCTACTGTTCCAAGAAGCATGGGGAACATAGGCTGAGTCCGTTAGAAGAGGCTGTGGAGGATTACATGGAAAATTACAGTGCTTAGAACAGTGCTGGCCACACAATAAGCACTTAACAAATACCATTATGATTATTATTATTATTAATAATCCCCACTTTGCCTCATATCAACTGGGCAAGCCATTTCACTCCTCTCTGCCTTAGTTACCTCATCTATAAAATGGTGATAAGACTGTGAGCCCCATGTGGGACAGGGACTGTGTTTGACCTAATTAACTTCTACCTACCCCAGTGCTTAAAATAGTGTAAGTGCTTAATAAATACCATAAAAAAATTAGTGGTCGAACCTGGGTTCTAACCCTGGCTCCACCACTTATCTGCTGTGTGACCTTGGGCAAGCCACTTGACTTCTCTACTTCTCAGTTACCTCATCTGTAAAATGGGAATTAAGACCGTGAGCCCCAAGTGGGACACGGACTTGTTCAAAATGATTATCTTGCATCTATCTCAGGCTTAGTACAGTGCCTGGAACATAAGTGTTTAACAAATACCATTAAAAAACTAGTTAGCTCTGGGGCAGGTGCCAGCTAATCAAATCAAATACAGTCCGTGTACCATTTAGGGATCACAGCCTTAATCCTCATTTTATAGATGAGGTAACTGAGGCACAGAGAAGTGAAATAACTTTCCCTAGGCCATACATCAGACCAGTGGAGGAGTCGGGATTAGAACCCAGATACTTCTGACTTCCGTGTCTGTGCTCTAACCACTAGGCCATGCTGTTTCTCTACTGGCTGTTGTTTCTCACTCTATCAGAATCCAGGAAGTAACAGAGGTGCCAGAGCACACTGAAACCTCCCCTTGCATGATCTGTGCATAGAACTTTCAACATCTCTACCTTGTGCCTGCAATTTAACTGCTGCTCAGAAATCCCCGCTTATCTCTCTAGGGCATCCACGGTCAATCAATCAATAAATGATATGAATTGAGCACTTACTGTGTGCAGATCACCATGCTAATTAAGCACTTGGGAGAGTACAATACCATCCATCTCACCCACACCCACCTCCTGCCTCTGGCCTGGACTGTCCTCCCTCCTCATATCCGACAGACAATGATGATTCTCCCCACTCTTCAAAGCCTTACTGAAGGCACTTCTCCTCCAAGAGGTCTTCCTTGACTAAGCCCTCCTTTCCTCTTCCTCTCCCTTCTGCATTGCCCTGACTTTATTCATCTCCCCTCCCAGCCCCACAGCATTAAATGTCCTTATCTGTAATGTAATTAATTTATATTTATATTAATTCTGTCTCCACCCCGCACTAGACTGTAAGCTCATTGTGGGCAGGGAATGTATTTGTTTGTTGTCATATTGTGCTCTCCCAAGCACTTAGTACAGTGGTGTGCACACAGTAAGCGCTCAAAAAGTACAACTGACTGAGTTGGTAGACAGAATGATCCCTGCCTTTTGAGAAGCTTACAGTCCTATCCCAGGCTGCATAGACTTCAGATCTTCCACCTACAAGGTCTACTCAGATCCAGGTACCAAGCCACCTAATTTATTTTTCAAATGGAATTGAACTTTCTGGATCTTCAAGTGTGTTTGGCGATGTGATCGGTGCTCCTTTCCACAGACAACAATGCCAACCTTTCAAGAGGGGCCAAACAGCAGAACGAGCTCTGCTTGTTTGTTACTCTGCCGCTAGAAAACTTTCATAAAGGGGAAGTAGATTAAATAATAATAATAATAATAATAATAATGAAAATGACATTTGTTAAGCAGTTACTATGTGTCGAGCACTGTTCTAAGCACTGGGGGTAGATACAAGGTAATCAGGTTGTCCTACGTGGGGCTCAAAGCCTTAATCCGCATTTTATAGTTGAAGTAACTGAGGCACAGAGAAGCCAAGTGACTTGCCCAAAGTCACACAGCTGATCAGTGGCAGAGCTGGGACAAGAACTCACGACCTCTGACTCCCAAGGCTGTGCTCTTTCTACTATGCCACGCTGCTTCTCTAAAGTTAAAGTTTGACTTAACTCTGTGCTGTTTCAAGTAGGGTTCTGCTCCTTTCTCCTGTTGCATTCTGGGCTTTAAAAGTCATTGGACTGGGAAAAATGGGAAATATTCCCACTTAAGAACAGTCAGATGATCATCCCTTAACCTTTTTGTGTGGCAGATGTGGTGAAAGTCTTCACGGTGCTGAACTGCCTTTGACTTCTCAGTTTTAGTCCTGTTGGTGACCCGAAATCGGGCACAGGGAATGTACCCACAGAGGATGGCATTTCTGAGTTGCATGAAATGCCCTGTCTCCACAGGAAACCGCTCTCCTAACCACCACTCTCTCGCTTTCTCTCTAGTTTACACCCAAAGCAACCGTCAGATTCTCCGAGTTGTCATGGTGATGAGGTTTCACAGAGCGAATACAAAGAAAAAACAACAGGGGCAGAGAAGGCAACATTGCCTAGTGGAAAGAACCTGGGAGTCAGAGAACCTGGGTTCTAATCCCACCTCTGACACTTGCCTCCTGTGTGACTTTGGGTAAGTGCTTGACTTATCTGTGCCTCACTTTCCTCATCTGTGAAACAGGTTCCTCTTTGGGAGGCACTTGCTTTGGAGGCTAAAATGCTGATTCAAACCAATAAAATATGTGGTCCTCCCCAGACAGAGGCTTTGTGTCTCCTTCAGGCCTCAGCCCTAGGGAGAGTTCACTTGAACGATCAGGAGTCAAGCTGTTTGCTGTTTCCTCTTCTCTGAAGAAGATGCCAAAATGTGTTCACAAGAACCCGATGGGAAGAAAATCCCCCCAGTTCAATCAATCAATTGTATTTATTGAGCGCTTACTGTGTGCAGAGCACTGTACTGAGCGCTTGGGAAGTACAAGTTCATTTACAGAACACAGATTTTCTCTTTTGCATCATCATCATCAATGGTATTTCCTGAGTACTTACTGTGTGCAAGGCACTGTACTAAGTGTTAGGTAGAGTAGACCACTGTCTATAGCTATAGTGGATAGCTATATTCCCTGCCCACAGTGTTCTTGCAGTCTAGAGGGGAAGACAGACATGAATGTAAAGAAAGAGTTTTTGATATGTAATTTACAGGGATATGCTCCGACCAACTTCTGCCTGCCCAGAAAGTACCATAATGAAAGTGTTTGGCTTTGCGGAGACGGTGAATTTTAGCTCAAACTTGCTGAAGGCAAAATAAAAATGGAATGGAAAATGGATAATTTAACAGTTCAGACAACAAAAAACAGTCCCTGTATCGAAACCTCATTTTACAATTGAGCAAGCTGATGCACAAAGAAGCAAAACGATTTCCCCAAGGTCAAAGAGCAAGCAATTAGCAGAGTCAGGATTAGAACCCAGGCCCGTGCTCTTTCCACTAGCTGGAAATGTCCCTAAAACCCATGTTGCCCAGCAGTGAAGTCATTTCAAATGAGAGAACTGTAAAGCTTAGCTATACCACTTTACTGAAACTTTGAGACTCAACCTGTTTAATTACATATTTTAATTAAACCATCCCTGATTATATGCTGCATATCATGTCTGCTAAATCTTTTAGACTCTCCAAGTGTTTAGTACAGTGCTCTGTATACAGTAAACACTCAGTAAATACCACTGATATATTGAGTTCCAATTTGATTTTGAGTAATTTTATTGTCACTCAGTTTCAGGGAAATTTTTTTATTTTTTAGAATATTGTGGATGCATTAAAAAACTCATTCAACAGCTGCTCAGAATAGCCATGCACACATTTGGAAGGCGGGCGCTGGATTCAGATGAAATTTTTGATAAATCGGTACATACAAAGACCATTTTTATAATAAAAATAATCTTGTTTAGCACACTGTCTTTGCCAGGAACCTCCTATTATCTGAAATACAAAGCCCAGGCTCAAAAATTGCTCAACCTATCCAACCAAAAAGCTGTTGGAAAAAAATGAAAGTTTACCACTATTTAATGATGCTGGAGACAGTGTTTTTAAGAATTGTTATTATTACTAATATTATTATGGCATCTGTTAAGCGCTTACTATTTGTCAAGCACTGGGCTAAATTCCAGTTGATCAGGCTAGACACAGTCCCTGTCCCACATGGGGTTTACAGTCAAAGTAGAAGGGAGAACAGATAATCCTCATTTTCCAGTTGAGAAAATTGAGGCACAGAGAAGTGAAGTGACAAGGTCACAGAGCAGGAAATAGCAGAGCCATAATTAGAAACCAGGTCTTCTGCCTCCCAGCCCCACGATCTCTCCACTAGGCCTTGCTGCTTTTCTTTTTTTAACTATGATATATGTTAAGTGCTTGTTATTTGCCAAGATCTTCTGCCTCCAAGGGCAGTCCATGCTCTCAGTTTGTCTCCTAATCTCCCTGTCCTAGTCCTTTTCATTTTCACCTTCTCTCTACCTCCTGTCTTTGTTGCTTTCTGGGTTTCTCACCCTATCTTTCAGTCTCCAATTCTGTTTTTCAGTCACAGTCTACCTGACTATCTCTTCTTGCCTCTCAGTCTTGATTTATCTGTTTATGTTCCTATATCTGTGACTGTCCCCTCTGCCTTTCTCTGTCTATGTCTCCATTTCTGGCTGGCTGTCTCTGCCTGCCTCTCAGCCCATGCCTCGGTCTCCCTTGATGATTCACTTTAATCAGTGAGGAAATGTAGTTTCGATTCTTGACCATTTTTGGAGATTTGTTGTCAGACTTTGGTCCACTGCCAACTTCTGAATCCTGTGAAAAATGCCGAATTGGAGAATATTGGCTAGTGAGAAAGGATACTTAAGGAAATAATGTTCTCTCGTGGCTTAGAAAGAGCGCGGGCTTGGGAGTCAGAGGACATGAGTTCTAATCCCACCTCTGCCAAATGTCTGCTGTGTGACCTTGGGCAAGTCACTTAACTTCTCTGTGCCTCAGTTACCTCATCTGAAAAATGGGGATTAAAAGTGTGAGCCCCACGTGGGACAACTTGATTACCCTGTGCCTACCCCAGTGCTTAGAACAGTGCTTGGCACATAGTAAGCACTTAACAAATACCATAATCGTTATCATTATTATTCTCTCCACATTAGGTGACACAAGTAGTTCGGAGAACTCACATTCTAAAGTTTCATCTTAAAGTTGAATTCATTGCCATGTATTAGTCAACCTTTACAAAAAACATTAATGACTAATTATCACCAGAATGAGCTATTTTTTGTGATTTTTCAATGTTATAAACTTTTGTCACTATTCAGTTAGAACTTGTAGACAGTTACTATCTCACAGCAGATCTCCCAGTAAATCACAAAGTCATACCGTTTGTTACTCCTGTTGAAGAAAAGTCTGACTGACACCAATATTTATTGCAAGTACGCCCTAGTTTAGAACCACAATCAAGCCCAAAAGGAAGCTGCTTATTTCAATTTTTTTTATGGTGCCTGATATCTTTAATTTTACAACCTCAGATTTCTCCTTAAGAAGACCCTGCCAATCTCTGTAGAAAACTGTAGTTTGGTGAAAACATTTTAATGTATGTTTGGTTATGCTTTTGAAGATAACTGGAAGACAACTGAATGGTTTCTTTGTAAGCAGGATGTAAGTACTTCATAACAAATTTGGTTTAAAGGGACTTTATTTCTAAACTCATCAGTTGTATGGCATGACTTTCTATGAAATGATATTGATTTTAAAGTACCTTAATCCATTCCAAGTCCTCTTTTTCTAACCCTACCTTCGAGAAGGAATTGGGGAAGGACATTGTTGTCCCAGCATGAAAAGGGGGAGACTAAGTTTCAGGAGTGGTGGGCAACCAACCAATCAATCAATACTATTGATTGAGCACTTACTGTAGACAGAGTACTGTACTGAGCGCTTAGGAGAGTACAATACAATCAAAGTGGTAGACAAGAACTCTGCCTTCAAAGAACTTGCAGTTGAGTTCAATCGTAGTTATTCTGTCATATTTATTGAGTGCTTACTGTGTGTGAGCCCACTGTTGGGTAGGGTCTGTCTCTATATGTTGCCAACTTGTACTTCCCAAGCGCTTAGTACAGTGCTGTGCACACAGTAAGCGCTCAATAAATACGATTGATTCATTGATTGATTGCAGGGCACTGAACTAAGTGCTTAGGAGCATAAGATATGACAATAAACAAACACATTCCCTGCCCACAATGAGCTTGAAATGAATTACAGATAAAAGAAACAATGGAGTGTCAGGATAGGTACCTAATAATAATAATAATGATGACATTTGTTAAGCACTTACTATGTACAAAGCACTGTTCTAAGCACTGGGGAGGATACAAGGTGAACAAGTTGTCCCACGTGGGGCTCACAGTCTTAATCCCCATTTTACAGATGAGGTAACCAAGGCACAGAGAAGTTAAGTGACTTGTCCAAAGTCACACAGCTGACAAGCTGCGGAGCCGGGATTAGAACCAATGACCTCTGACTCCCAAGCCAGGGCTCTTTCCACTGAGCCATACTGCTGGGAGTAGCAAAGTGCTTAAGGGGTGTGGACTTTGAGAGCATAAGTGAGGCAGAAGGGAGAGAAAAAAGGGCAAATAGATGAGAGGTTGGTCAGGGAAGGTTTCTTGGAAGAGATATGATTTTAGTAGGATTTTGAAGATGAGGAGAGTGGTAGTGTGTTGTATGCCATGTGGGAGGGAGTTCTGGCCAAGAGGGAGGGTTTGAGCAAGTGGTGAATGGAGGGAGATGAGATTGAGATACCAAAAGTAGGTCGTTTTACCCTTCTTCACAGCTAGTCGAGGTGAGATGAGTGTGCCACAAAAAACATTTCTATCTGAAACTGAGGCAGGGATCCTGAGAATGCCTCACCAGTCAGAAATTATAATAACAATAATAATAATGACATTTGTTAAGCACTTACTATGTGCGAAGCACTGTTCTAAGCACTGGGGGGATACAGGTGATCAGGTTGTCCCATGTGGGGCTCACAATCTTAATCCCCATTTTACAGATGAGGCAACTGAGGCTCAGAGAAGTTAAGTGACTTGCCCAAAATCACACAACTGACAAGTGGAGGAGCCGGGATTAGAACCCATAACCTCTGACTCCCAAGCCTGTGCTCTTTCCACTGAGACACGCTGCTTCTCTATTTGGGATGGTGGGCATTTAGCTGATCACGGAAGCAGCATGGCCCAGGAGAAAGAGTGGGGGCTTGGGAGTCAGAGGCCCCTATCCCCAATCCCTATCTTGTCTGCTGTGTGACCTTGGGCAAATCATTTAACTTTTCTGTGCCTCAGTTTCCTCATCTGCAAAATGGGGATTAAGACTGGGAGTCCCAAGTGGGACATGGATGGTGTCCAAACTGATTAGCCCACTGTTGGGTAGGGACTGTCTCTATATGTTGCCAACTTGTACTTCCCAAGCGCTTAGTACAGTGCTCTGCACACAGTAAGTGCTCAATAAATACGATTGATTGATTGATTAGCTTGTATCTACCCTGTTATTTAGTACAGTGTTGGGCACAAAGGAAGGGCCAACAAAACCAAGCATTATCTTCAATAATTTTTCCTTCTTGCTTGGACTTTTCTGTGCCCATCCACAAAGAATAACAACTCTGGGTTCACAGCACATTCCTTTGATTCTTCATGAGTTTTTACTCTTTTTCAGTCCGTTGTTTCTCACTTTGAAGCAGCAGCTCTCTGGCCCAACTCCAGCCCCAGCACAAAACTCCCTCCCGCAATCCAACATCACAAAACCATTTATTTCCACCGAAGGCCTGTTGCCCACCTCCAAGGTCCTGATCAAAGCCAACCCCTTCCATGTTTGGTCAGAGTGATAGTGGTCCTGCCCAAAATGAAACCTGCAGGCCAAACCCACTCTCACTCTGCTCACTGACTTTATTGAATTTTGGTTTACGAACATGCCAATGACACTGTGTTTATGGTGGAACTGAAATGTACAGTAATTTATCTGTTACTTTGCAACTCTGCCAATTTAGACCTGTCCACCTTATTTTGCTGCTTCTCAGGAAAGCACAGCTTTATTGCTGTACTGTACTTTCCCAAGTGCTTAGTACAGTGCTCTGCACACAGTAAGCGATTAATAAATACGATTGAATGAATGAATGCCAGCTAGTGACATTTTGCAGGCAAATACTGCATCGAAGGAACGGTGCATCCTTGTGATCAAAATTTCACTCAGAAAATATCCTTCCTGGAAAGTAAAAAACGAACCTTTCCATTTGTTAAGCTCTCCTAGAGGAGATTTATGTTTTACGTGATTGTCTTTCGTCATATAACTTCATATACATTAACAGGGTTGTAAAAATCAATGCTTAGTGCAAGATTTCGCTGTTGGAGATTTCATTTTTGGAGAGAGGAATGCTAACAAGATTCATTTTCTAGAATCAAATCTTAATTCTTTTGAGTAAGACTGAAAGTAACTGCAATTACAATATTGGACTGAGCTGGCATGGAGGTAGAGTTCAGGTTATTGAAATGACTAGCTTGTAGATCTCAAGCAGTCTTGGGTGGAAAAGAAACAAATGAGAGATCAAAAAGTCATCCAGGGGAAGTTAGAGTGCGGTAATTCTTTAGAACATTAAAATACTGAATTTAGCAGGAAAGGTTCAAAGGTGTATCCCTTGAGGCCTACACTGACTAAGCCCAGAGGTCTTCCCCAACTAAGCCCTCATTTTTTTTTTTTTATGGTATTTGTTAAGCACTTGCTATAGGCCAGACACTGCTCTAAGCGCTAGGGTCAGTAGAAGCTAACTGGGTTGGACACAGTCCCTGTCCCGCATGGGGCTCACAGTCTTAATCCCGGTTTTACAGATGAGGTAACTGAGGCACTGAGAAGTGAAGTGATTTGCCCAAGGCCACACAGCAGACAGCTGGAGGAGCCAGAATTAGAATCCAGGTCCCTCTGACTCCCAGGCTGATGCTCTAACCACTAGATGCTGCTGCTTCTCTCTCATTTCCTTCTATTCCCTTCTGCCTTGCCCTTAAACTTGGATTGTCACCTTGTTATTCACTCCACCCTCCACCCCAAACTCAGCACTTATGTACATATCCATAATTTATTTATATCCAAATGTTCCTACCTACTCCGTTACAGTGCACTCTCTCAAGCACTTAATATAGTGCTCTGTACACAGTAGGCGCTCAGTAAATGGGATTGATGATAATTATAATTCCGCAGATTACAAGGCTGTCGTCACCTATTCCCATCTAACACAAGTCAAAGATTTCTTTAGGACAAATTTCCTGTGGTATGAGAAAGTACGATTGCAAGAATACACCTCAACTCCGATTTCTTCTGTTGGTAGAAATCTAGAGGAGTTCAAATAGACTAAGGATTTCTTCCAGCATATGTTTATTCATTAATTGAGTGGCCTCAATTATTCATTAAAATAAATTACAAACAAATTATTATACTACTGGGAGCGTTATTAACAGGGCATCATGGGTTATTTGACTATCCAAATATTTGCTTGATTTGTGAGACATAAAATCTACCCATAATCTTCCATGACTTCTGGGAAAGTAATCTCTCTCTCTCTTTTTTTCTGTTATAGCATTTAGAACTCATTAATTTTCAGGAACAAGTGGCATCTTGAACAATTACAGAAAATGAGGTGAGACAGTTTCAGGTCAAAATGTGTCAGAAGGACTGAGTTCTAATACTGGCTCTGCCACTTGGCTGCTTTGTGACCTTGGGCAAGTTACTTCACTGCTCTGGGCCTCATTTACCTCACCTGTAAAATGGGGATTAAGAGTCTGAGTCCCACGTGGGACAGGGACTGTGTCCAACCCAATTAACTTGAATCTACCCCAACACTTAAAACAGTCCTTGGCACATAGTAAGTGCTTAACAAGTATCATAATCATTATTATTATTATTATTATGCATTCTGGCAATCATTCCCTAGCACTTACTGAACAGTCTACAGCCCACAGAACAATTTTGGAAGAGTATAATAGGGAAAAAAAGACACAATCCCTAGTAGCAGTGGCAGTGGTAATAGTAGTAGTAATGTTGTATGCTTGTTGTGGGCAGAAAATGTATCTATCAGCTCTCTTGTACTGTACTCTCCCAAGCACTTAGTGCAGTTCTCTGCACACAGTAAGTGCTCAATAAATACCACTGGTTGATAGCATTTATTGACTGCTCACTCAGTACAATGCCTTATACTGAGCATCTGGGAACGTTGCCAACTTGTACTTCCCAAGCGCTTAGTACAGTGCTCTGCACACAGTAAGCGCTCAATAACTATGATTGAATGAATGAATGAAAGTACAAGCGAGAGAAGTTACGTGGTCCTTGCCTGCAAGGGACTTAGACTCTAACAGGCGAAGGAGACATAAAAATATTTAGAAATAGAGTAGTCAATATAAATAATCACATGTACAGTTGAATATATATATATTTATTTGTATATATATATATATATATATCTATATATATCTATATATATACGAAAGTGCTAAAGGATGGACTTTATACGTTTATAAGGACTGGAGATTGCCAATGGGTTTTTATATCTTGGGGAGTTGGAAACTCATCCCAGAAGGC
Source organism: Tachyglossus aculeatus (assembly GCF_015852505.1). Lineage (NCBI taxonomy): Eukaryota > Metazoa > Chordata > Mammalia > Monotremata > Tachyglossidae > Tachyglossus > Tachyglossus aculeatus. Next base: position 60,913,374 of record NC_052074.1, read on the forward strand.
TCGTTGGAGAAGGTGAGATTTTAGGAGGGCTATAAAAATGTGGAAAGAACTGTGGTCTGTCAGAAATCTGGTAGGAGGGACTACAAACTAGGGAGATGGCCTTAAATAAAAAGGATAGCCAATAAATTAATAACCTAATGTCAAAAGATACATACTGATTTTCTTTCCAAACAGTGAATTTTGAAAAAACGGCAGCTCTTTGGCCAATTCTGTCTTCACACTTCAAGTAACAAACTTTTCCAAAGAGAAATTGCTGGCAGCTCTATCCCTGGTCAATTGGATTTTGGCTTTGTAAATGTTTACCTTGACCTCCTCATCTTCTATTCCTTTACCTTTATAACATGAATTTCAGTGCTGTTCTCCCCTCCCCTAGATGGTCTAATTAGGAAGGTGGTGGGGTTTAGCTTAAAATTGACTGTGGTAAGGGACCAAGATTCATTTGCAAGCCATCGAATATTTATCAGAGTCCCATCGCATTTTAATCCACACATGATCCACACATGATTGGGGAATTTCTGCCTCTGATCCGCTGATCACATAAACTACAACAAAGATTCAGTCAGGAAACAGTTGTGGCTAGTCAAAGGTTTTCAAAGCCTGGGTGGGTAGTCACTCCCTCCCTGCCTGTGTTTTTTTTTATTTTGTTTTGTTTTGTTTTTAATGTCAACGCTGGGTTTCTAGGTGGGGAAACCAATGCAGTAGTTGCTTTTATAAGCAAATTGCTGCTAAGCTTGAGATCCCCTAGGCTACGATGTGGTTCAGGCCCTGAACAAACAATGATTTTGACAGTTTCTTACCTTCCTGGGACTCTGCATTTCATTGGCATTTATCCCTGCTTGTGGAAGCTATTGGGAAGTTCAGGAATTCTGGTCTAGGATACCTTCTGGGGGAGTTAGGTTCCATGTAACCCCTTCCACTGTGTTCTGAGAATACTTCAAATCAATCAGTCAATCAGTGGTATTTATTGAGTGCTTATTATGGGCAGAACACTGTACTAAGCACTTGGGAGAGTACAATACAACCAAATTTGTGGACACATTCCTTTCCCACAATAGGAATCCTTTTTTTTTGGTGAGATCAGCAGCAGCAATGAGGAAAAAAAGCTGCTTCCTGCTTTCAGGACAAAGCACCTGTTCTCAAAAGAAACAAAAGACAGCACAATCCCTCTCTGGACCATAAACTTGTTAGGGTCAGGAACATGTCTGTCAACTTTGTAATAATCCCAAGCACTAAGTACGGTGCTCTGCACACACAGTAAGCCCTCAATAAATATAATTGATTCATTGATCAGTCTGTGGGCTGTTCAATGAAAGGGCTAAGAGGGTAACCACTCAGAGATTCATTCAATTGTATTTATTGAGTGCTTACTGTGTGCAGAGCACTGTACTAAGTGCTTGGGAAGTACAAGTTGGCAACATATAGAGATGGTCCGTACCCAACAGCGGGCTCACAGTCTAGAAGGGGGAGACAGACAACAAAACAAAACGTATTAACAAAATAAAATAAATAGAATAAATATGTACAAGTAAAATAAATAGAGTAATAGATATGTACAATGATATATACATATATACAGATGCTGTGGGGAGGTGAAGGAGGTAAGGTGGGGGGATGGGGAGGGGGAGGAGGGGAAGAGGAAGGAGGGGGCTCAGTCTGGGAAGGCCTCCTGGAGGAGGTGAGCTTTCAGTAGGGCTTTGAAGGGAGGAAGAGAGCTAGCTTGGCGGATGTGCGGAGGGAGGCCATTCCAGGCCCGGGGGAGCATGTGGGCTGGGGGTCGATGGTGGGACAGGCGAGAACGAGGCACGGTGAGGAGATTAGTGGCAGAGGAGTGGAGGGTGTGGGCTGGGCTGTAGAAGGAGAGAAGGGAGGTGAGATAGGAGGGGGTGAGGTGATGGAGAGCCTTGAAGCTGAGGGTGAGGAGTTTTTGCCTGATGCGAAACTACTAGATGCTGAGGAAGAAGTACACATATTAGAATTTGACATCGTTCTTGATTCTGAGTGGCTCACAGTCTAAAAGGAAGTTGGGTGGTGGTTGGTGACAGACACAAAGGAAAAGACAAAAGAAAAACAGAAAACACGAGAATGATGGTCAATATGAGGGGGCAGAAGGGTTTCAGGGTCCTTGTGATTCAGCCTAGTGGGAACTTCCTGGTGTTTCTAAAAGTTGAGCAGGCCTCACGCTGCCCGTGTTTGAGGCCTTCTTGGGCTTGAGCAGGGGCTGATGGAAGTCCAAGTGGTTCGGGGGTGGGACAGCTTCTATCCAGAGCGTTAGACCCCGGAGGTCAGTTGGATGGGAACCAGTGAAGTTCTAACATTGCTGCCCTTGCTTAAGTCCTTCTCTGGGGGTGAAGCAGGGACCAGAGAGCCTGGTGGCATGAGATATCCTAGCCACCCCCGGGGGCATAATATTGATAATAATGAATAATTATGGTACTCATTAAGTACTTACTATGTACCTTAAGCACTGTTCTAAGTACTGGGGTGGATACAAGTTAATCGGTTTGGGCACAGTCCTGGTCCCATGTGGGGCTCACAGTCTTAATCCCCATTTTACAGATGAGGTAACCGAGGCCCAGGGAAGTGAAGTGACTCACCCAAGGTCATACAGCAGACCTGTGGCAGAGCCTGGCTTAAAACCCAGGTCCTCTGATTCTCAGGCCTGTGGTCTAACCACTAAGGCATACTGCTTCTCATAGACACTCAGTACAGTCTGTCCTGGCAGATTAGGGCCCAGATCGGATTTTCTCTCCCAGAGCTCTCTGCAAAAGCATGCTTTCTCCACATAGCTTTTCCTTGGAGACTAAAACCCCAACACAATTTTGTCACGTTTTTCAAATAGTGAATGGGCATAGGGTGGGTGCTCTTCGTCTCACTCTGGAGTCTCCTTTGCCTCTGTGGATAAAACCACAGGGGATCCACAGGACCAGGGACCTTGGAACTGGCTCACATAATGAAGTCTGGAAGACCGAATCCTCCATCCTAGCCAACAGCCCCTTTGCTTGGCATGCTGCAGATCTCCCCTTCTGCCTTGCCATCATCCCTACTCGAGCTCCTTCGCAGCCTGGCAGAATGCAGTATTCCCCAGCCCTGCCATCCAGCACTCCCCGTTGCCTAATTTGATTAAAACAGATCTTCCAGGTGTCACATAGTGGAAATAACAAAAGAAATTTGATTTCAGAGACAATCCCCTAGCCCCTCATCCCCTCACTCTCCCCTCCAAGTTTTCACTACAGGAACAGAGGCTGTAATTTAGGCACAGAGCAATCTTAGCATTATCCTCGCAGAGGGTAGGCCTGATTGTAATGCAGAAATCACACCCTTTTCTCTAACCGGGAAGTCCTCCAGAGCGCCTGCCGCTTCTTGAACAGCAGAAGAGTCTTTCTCACTTCAACTAGCCATGGGCCTGAGCTCGGCAGCTTGCTTGGGAATACGGGCGGCTATGAGCAGTCGAGCTTAACCCTGAAAACAGTAAGAGCTTAATAAATATGATTGAATTGAATGAATGAACCCACATTGAAAATCCTTAGTTTAGAAAATTTATGAACTAACACTGTTGATATGTTGTTGATATGTTGGTATGTTGTTAATATGTTTTGTTTTGTTCTCTGTCTCCCCCTTCTAGACTGTGAGCCCACTGTTGCGTAGGGACAGTCTCCATGTGTTGCCAACTTGTACTTCCCAAGCACTTAGTACAGTGCTCTGCACTCAGTAAGCACTCAATAAATATGATTGATTGTTGATCTTCAGGAGAGCTGATCTATCATTCGATTGTTTTATCATATACAGATGAGGTAACTCTTTTGCTGGGAAATATTCAATTCATCCAATCATATTTATTGAGCACTTACTGTGTGCAGAGCACTGTACTAAGTGCTTGGGAGAGTGCAAAATAACAGTAAACAGGCACAATCACACCCCACAACGAGCTTATGGGAAGCAGACGTTAATAGAAATAAGTAAATTCTGGATATGGACATAAGTGCTGTGGGACTGGGTGGAGGATGAATAAAGGGAGTTAGGGTGACACAGAAGGGAGTGGGAGAAGAGGAAAAAGGGGCTTAGAGAAGGCCTCTTGAAGGAGATGTGCCTTCAATAAGGCTTTGAAGAGGGGGGAAAGTAATTGATTATTTTGCCAACCTCTTGGGAATTTCTTGAGACAGAGCTATAGGGGTGTGCACGTGTGTGTGTGTGTATGTGGGTGGATAGGCACAACGAAATTTGCTTTAATGATGTGAAGAGCCCTGCAGGTGTGTTGGCTACAGGGCATATCATCTTCACTCCTTGGGCACGGATGCCAAAGTAGAGAAGAGATTCGTATTGAGTCGGCATCTGGTCTGTTGGCAGGACCCCAAAGGTAGTTCTGTTGGTGACTCTGGAGCTGCAGTTTGGTCTGTCATGTAGGAAGGTTGCAGCTGGCTATCCAGACTCCTTAGCCACCCCCAGACATAATTCCCTTCAGCTCTTTTTTTTTTAAAAAAAAATGGTACTTGTTTAGTGCTTACTATGTGCCAGGCACTAAGCACTGTCAGTCTGTCGATCATATTTATTGAGTGCTTTCTGTGTACAGAGCCTGTATTAAGTGCTTGGGAGAGTATATTATAACAATGAAACAGCCACATTCCCTGCCCACAGCGGGCCTGATAATAATTGTGGTATTTGTTAACTGTTTACTATATGCCAGGCATTGGACTACGTGCTGGGGTAGATACAAGCAAATCGAATTGGACACAGTCCCTGTCCCCTGCGGGGCTCACAGTTTCAAACCCCGTTTTACAGATAAGGTAACTGAGTCACACAGAAGTGAAGTGGCTTCCCCAAGTTCACACAGCAAACAAATGGTGGAACCAGGATTTGAACCCATGACCTTCTGACTCCAAGGCCTGTGCTCTCTTCAGTACACCATGCCCACCAGTGCAAGATTTCAGGGAATTTCTTGAAGGATCTGGAATCAGACGTTCCCAAACACTCCTGATCCTCAAAATGATCAACCCAGTTTTACTTTGCTCGGTCAGTAGTATTAACTGGGTGGTTACCGTGTTGGCAGAACACTGTACTAATCACTTGCAACATTAACATAGAAACAGCATGGCTCAGTGGAAAGAGCATGGGCTTTGGAGTCAGAGGTCATGGGTTCAAATCCCAGCTCCGCCAATTGTCAGCTGTGTGACTTTGGGCAAGTCACTTAACTTCTCTGGGCCTCAGTTACCTCACCTCATCTGTAAAATGGGGATGAAGACTGTGAGCCCCCTGTGGGACAGCCTAATTGCCTTGTAATCTCCCCAGCGCTTAAAACAGTGCTTTGCATATAGTAAGCACTTAATAAATGCCATCATTATTATTATTATTATTATTATTATTATTATTATTATTATTATTAATAGCTGTTTAACACTAGAAAGGAGGATCTATTTTCCTAATTTTGATAAGGAAGCCCCACAGAAAATAGATAATAATAATGAGGTGTTTTTGAGTGCTTACTACGTGCCAAGCACTGTTGTAAGTGCTGATTTAAGTACAAGCTAATCAGGTTGGGCACCATCCTGAGATCCCACGGGAACATCCCACATGAGACTCACAGTCTTCCTAAGAGGGAGAAGACAATAATAATTATTATGATGTTTGGTAAATGTTTGCTTTGTGTTTATCCCAGTTCTAAGCATGCATTGAATCCCTTTTTTATGGTATTTGTTAAGTGCTTACCACTGCCAGGCATTGTATTAAGTGCTGGGGTAGATACAAGCTAATCAGGTTGGACACAGTCTCTGTCCCACATGGAGCTCACAGATTTTACAGATGTGGTAACTGAGGCACAGATAAGTTAAGTGAGTTGCCCAAAGTCAACAGCAGACAAGCAGCAGAGCAGGATTCCCCAGGTCCATGCTCTACCCACTACAGACCCCTGAATCCCTGTTTTACGGATGAGAAAACTGAAGTTCAGTGAAATTGTGACTGGCTCAAGGTCCCATTGCAGGCAAATGGAGAAACTGGAATTAGAACCCAGGACTTTAGACTCCCAGGCCTTGCCTTTTCCTCTGGGCCACAGGCACTGCTTCCTGATTAGAAGGTGGAAGGGAAGAGAAACCCTTTCTATACCTGCTCCAGGTGTTCTGTCAGGACCAAGAATCAGGCCCCGGCAGCTGGAGTTCGATATTTGGAGACACTATTTGCTGGTGGCCCTCCTCAGCATCCACTTCCATGCCAAAGAACGAAGCACTCACACCCTTAACTTTATCCTCTGTGACTCCTAAACTCTCCCTTGTAACAGTTTATTGATCATTCACGTGAATTTATCTAACTCCCTTGTGGACACATTGCTGATTTTTGACCTGCACAATTTCTTTCAGAGCACAAATTCCTCTTTGCCTACCAACTGCAGGGTTATAGTAACAATAATAAAGACGATTGTAACAGTAATGACGGTATTTGTTAACTATGTCTTCCCTCCCCGCATCCTGCTGTAGCCATTGTCGGGGAAGCAGTGTGGCCTTGTGGAAAGTGCCTGAGCCTGGGTTGTTATTCTGTCTCCACCACTTACGTGCTGTGTGACCTTGAGCAAGTCACTTATATTCTCTGTGTCTCAGTTCCCTTATCTACAAGATGGGGATTCAATTCCTGTCCTTGTTCCTATGTAGACTGTGAGCCCCAGGTGGGACCTGATTAATTTATATCTACCCCAGCCCTAATACAGTGCTAACCACACAGTAAGCACTTTACAAACACAACAGTTATTAGAAGAATGTTTCCCCCAGTAAAAAAAAAATCATATTATGACTTTGCACCAGAATTTTCTTCCGTAGAGATGCCACAATTAAGCTTATCATTCAGGTGAGTTAATTCTGGACTTTCCAAATTCAACAGGTTGGGCAGAAATTCGGGAAAACAGGTGAGAGGTAATTTGGACCAATTTTGTTATCTTGGGGAAGAAATCAGAATCTTCTGGACTCCTTTTTAAATGACATTTGCTGAGCTCTTTCTATGTGTCAAGCATTGTTCTAAGCAATGGGGTAGATACAAATTTATCAGGTCAGACACCGTCCCTCTCCTATGTAAGTAGGAGGGAGAACAGGTATTGAATCCCTATTTTGCAGGAGAGGAAACTGAAGCACAGAGAAGTTAAGTGACCTGCCTGAGGTCACACAGCAACCAAGTGGAGGAGCCGGGATTAGAACCCAGGTCCTCCGACTCCCAGGCCTGTGTTCTATCCATTAGGCTACACTGCTCCTCTAAGGGGTTTAGGGATGCAGATATTAAAACACGTTGCAGGTTGGGGGATCAGCAACAGTTTAATAAGGTTATGTGCATATGTGCTATGGGGTGAGCATTGGGCCAAGTCAAATCCATTTGGCCTCCCGATGTATCCTTCAGCTTTGTGAGTCCCACAGTGGCAGAGCTGGGGTTAGAATCTGTTTATATTTTCTTTTTATCAGAGCACATTTTCATGTTTCCAGAAATATAGGACGTTGTTTCTGAATTCCTTTAAGCTATAACTGATTTGTACTTATCATAATGTTGAAGAATATGCACAAGACTCAGCGGAATCAAAAATAGGTAGGTTACATTCATTTAAGACCCGACTCCGAAATGTAGTGGAAGACCCTTTGGCAAAATTTGATTTCAGAAATTCATGCACATCCACTTATTTCCGTAGAATTTTCAGGTCTTCGAGAAGGAGGTCTATGCCTTGTACTTCTGTACTTCCCAAGCACTTAGTACAGTGCTCTGCACACAGTAAGCACTCAATAAATATGATTTATTGATTGACTGATTGATTGTTATCTGGTTTGAGGTGTCTAGTAGAGTACTCTGCATAGCCGAGACCCTCGATAAATGCTGTTAAAGATGTTGATCTTGAAAACTGAGATCCCAGAGAAGAGACTGTGGTTTAGGATTATTTGAAGCTTTAAGATGTTTGTTTGATACTATACCACTGGCTCCAAATACTATATACCCTAAACACAAGGATTTGAACTCTTTTGCAGCTTGGTTATGTCTTATTTTCCATAGGATCAACCCACACACATCTTGGCCCATTTTTAATTTCTGTAAATATGCAATGTGTGAGAAGGAATGGAAATAAGGAAGCAGTGTGGCCTAGAGGAAAGACCATGGATCTGGGAGCCGGAGGGCCAGAAAGTAAATTGTATTTTCCCAAGAGCTTAGTAAAGTGCTCTGCACACAGTAAACACTTAATAAATACAATTGATTGATTGGTTGACCAGGATTCTAATCTCATCTCTACCACTTACTGTGTGACCTTGGGCAAGTTACTTAACTTCTCTGTGCCTCAGTTTCCTCAGCCTCAAAGTGGGGATTCAGTACCTATTCTCCCTCCCACTTAGTGAGCCCCATGTGGGACACAGATTTTGTCTGATTTGATTAACTTGTATCCACTCCAGTGCTTGGAACCGTTTTTGACACACTCTTCTAGACTGTGAGCCCACTGTTGAGTAGGGACCGTCTCTATACGTTGCTAACTTGTACTTCCCAAGCGCTTAGTATAGTGCTCTGCACACAGTAAGCGCTCAATAAATACGATTGAATGAATGAATGAACCAATACCATAAGAAAAGAGGCTGATTGTGCTTAGGAGGGCAACTTTTCTTTCTGAGGGCAGGAACAAATTTGAGTAGGGGCTCTCAAGGAGAAGAGACTGCAAAATTAGGAGGCGTAGACATAGTCTAGGTCACTGAGGAGTGCATAAACGCACAAAAAGAGCAGGAAAGAGGAGCTATTGATGTATAGAATATCAGAGAGATAATGAAATTTGCGGAAGAAAGTGGAAGGGTGTCTATGTTTTCAAAGTGTCCAACCCCACCATGAACATTGGTTTCAGGATTTCATTTAAGCAAATCCCCAATCCCGACTCTACTGTGGGCTTGATGAAGATTTTGCCAACCATCTAATCATATAATTGCTGGTTTATCAAGTAGAAAATATAGGTTTGAGCACATTATCATTATGTCATTACTCTTCACAATAGCCTGTAAAAAGCTCCCAAGAATTCATTACAGGGCCAACGCTAGTTTCTTTTAGCATCTTTTTTCCCCACAATAATAATAATAATGATTGTTGTGGTATTTAAGTACTTATTATTTGTCAAGCACGGGGGTTGAGTCAAGCTAATCGTGTTGAACACTATCCCTGTCCTACATAGGTTTCACAATTTAAGACGGAGGAAGAACTGATATTGAATTTCCATTTCATAGAAAAGGAAAGTGAGACACAGAGAATAAAGTGACTTGCCCAAGATCACACAGGAGGAAATTGGCAATGTCAGGGCTAGACCCAGGTTCTCTAACTCACAGGCCCAAACTTTTTCCACTAGACCACACCGTTTCTTTTTTTAATAATTACGGTACTTGTTAAATAGCTCCCTCTGGGTTAAGCACTGTACTAAGTAGTGGTGTGGATATAAGATAATGATAATAATAATGGCATTTGTTAAGCATTTACTATGTGCAAAGCACTGTTCTAAGTGCTGGGGGAGATACAATAATAATAATAATGGCATTTATTAATCACTTACTATGTGTAAAGCACTGTTCTAAGCACTGGGGAGATTACAAGAAGATTAGGTTTTCCCACGGGGGCTCACAGTCTTAATCCCCATTTTTACAGATGAGGTAACTGAGGCACAGAGAAGTTAAGTGACTTGCCCAAAGTCACACAGCTAACAATTGGCAGAGCTGGGATTTGAACCCATGACCTCTGATTCCAAAGCCTGTGCTGTTTCCACTGAGCCACACTGCTTCTCAAGATACAAGGTGATCAGGTTGTCCACGTGGGGCTCACAGTCATTCATTCATTCAATTGTATTTATTGAGCACTTACTATGTGGAGAGCACTGTACTAAGTGCTTGGGAAGTACAATTCAGGAACAAAGAGAGACAATCCCTGCCCACAACAGGCTCACAGTCTAGAAGGGGGGAGACAGAGAGTGAAACATTATACAGGCAGCATTCATTCAATCAATCGTATTTATTGAGCACTTACTGTGTGCAGAACACTGTACTAAGCGTTTGGGAAGTACAATTCAGCAACAAATAGAGACAATCCCTGCCCACAACGGGTTCACAGTCTGGATGTGTCTAGCACAGTCCCCAGTCTTAATCCCCATTTTACAGATGAGGTAAGTGAGGCACAGAGAAGTTAAGTGACTTGCCTAAAGCACACAGCTGACAAGCGGTGGAGCCGGGATTTGAACCCATGATCTCTGACTCCCAAACCCTTGCTCTTTCCACTGAGCCACGCTGCTTCTCATAATCAGGTTGGACACAATCCCTGTCTCACATGATGCTCCTAGTCTAAATAGGAGAGAGTAGGATTTAATTCTTATTTTACAGATGAGACACAGGTCACCCCCCGGCAAGAAGTGGAGCTAGGATTAGAAGCCAGGTCCTCCAACTCCTCTCTTTTCACTAGGCTCTGCAGTTTCTAAGTCCTCACAGTGATTGGAAACAAAGAAAAGTACTTTTGGTTAAAAGGAAGAATGGAGTCAGAATGTATTTCCTGGTGATTGTCTTGTTTTATGCTGTCGAGTTGTCCCATAGTGACTCTGTGGTCACATCTCTTCCAGAACTCCCCACTTCCATCTGCAATTCATTCATTCATTCAATCATATTTATTGAGCGTTTACTGTGTGCAGGACACTGTACTAAGTGCTTGGGAAGTACAAATCGGCAACCTATAGAGACAGTTGCTACCCAGCAAGGGGCTCACAGTCTAGAAGGGGGAGACAGACAAAAAACAAAACAAAACAAGTAGACAGGTGTCAATACTATCAGAATAAATAGAATTACAGCTATATGCACATCATTAATAAAATAAATATGTACGTATAAAATAAAAATCTGCAATCTTTCTGGTAGCCCATCCAAAGAGTTTTCTTGGTCAAAATCGGGAAGTGGTCCACCATTGCCTTTTTCCCCACTTTAAACTCTAGTCAATCAATCAATCGTATTTATTGAGCGCTTGCTGTGTGCAGAGCACTGTACTAAGCGCTTGGGAAGTACAAGTTGGCAACATATAGAGACGGTCCCTACCCAACAGTGGGCTCACAGTCTAAAAGTCTCCTCCCTTGACTCTCTCCCATGCTGCTGTTGCCCAGCACAGGTGAGTTTTGACTTGTAGCAGGTTGCCTTCCACTCGCTAGCCACTGCTCAAGCTAGAAATGGAATGGGTAGGCCTCTGCTTGACTCTCCCTCCCATAGCCGAGATTGGTAGAGTACTGGAAACACTCCAGGGGCAAACCAGGGAGGGGTATGCCTGGTGATATATTCACTATATATTCATTATTCAGTAAGATTGCTATATATTCATTCAGTAAGATTGCTGCTTGGAGCCAAGGTTGGAGATAAACTCATTGTCATCTGGGGATGTGATTACCAACTCTGTCATATTGCTCCCTCCCAAGTGATTAATACAGTGCTCTGCACATAATGAGTGCTCAAGAAATACCATTGAATAATTGATTGATCTGATGGTTTCTCCTAGGATCAACAGCTCTCCGTCCGATTTAGGTTTAGTAAGGATGCCCCTGTAAATTTGGAGGCCCAATAAAAATAAATAAATAGTGACGGTATTTTTCAAGCACTGTTCTAGACCCTGGGGTAGATCAATCAATCAATCAATCATATTTATTGAGTGCTTACTATGTGCAGAGCACTGTACTAAGCGCTTGGGAAGTACAAATTGGCAACATATAGAGACAGTCCCTACCCAACATTGGGCTCACAGTCTACAAGGGGGAGACAAGTTAAGATACAAGTTAATCAGGTCAGACATAGTCCCTATTCCAAATAAGGCTCGCAGTTTTAATCACAATTTTACAGATGAAGTAACTGAGGTGATGGAGAAGTGAAGTGACTTGCCCAAGAGCACACAGCAAACAACTGGTGGAGCCAGGATTAGAACCCAGGTGCTCTTTTTTAAAAAAATGGTATTTGTTAGCCACTTACTGTGTGTCAGGCACTGTTCTAAGTGCTGGGGTAGATACAAGCTAATCCATTTGGACCCAATCCATGTCCCACATGGGGCTCACTGTCTTAATCCCCATTTTACAGATGAGGGAACTGAGACACAGTAAAGTTAAGTGACTTACCCAAGGTCACACAACAGACGAGTGATGGAGACAGGAATAGAACCCAGGTCATTCTACCCTAGTCCCTAGCCCTCTCTGATTTCTAGGAAGCTATGGGAATGGTAATTGTGAATAAGGCTGGAAATGGAGCATTTTTTTGGATGCCATCCCTTATACATTTGAGAGTATGAAAAAGGATGGTTCATCTGCCAAAGCGAAATCAATTCCCAGTGCCATCCTTGGATCCTTTCTTATGGGCATTACATTACATTGGAATAATAATAATAATGATGGCATTTGCTAAGCGCTTACTATGTGAAAAGCACTGTTCTTGTGTTGGGGAGGATACAAGGTGATCAGGTTGTCCCACATGGGGCTCACGGTCTTAATCCTCATTTTACAGATGAGGGAACTGAGGCACAGAGAAACGAAGTGACTTGCCCAAAGTCACACAGCTGACAATTGGTGGAGCCGGGATTTGAACCCATGACGTCTGACTCCCATGTGAGTGAAAAAACAAAAATCCCGTAAAGAACGGCAGGTCATGGTCAAAAAGGAAATTAGGGAGCTTAAAAAGTCTTTTTACAAAGGATGCCAAAGGTTCATTCATTCCTTCAGTAGGGTTTATTAAGTGTATTTTATGTGCCAATTCAGGGAAGTCGAGTGGTCTGGTGGCAAGAGAATGGGCCTGGGAGTTAGATGATGTGGGTTCTAATCCCGGCCCCACCACTTATCTGCCGAATGACTTTGGGCAAGTCACTTCACTTCTCTGGGCCTCAGTTACCTAATCTGTAAAATTGGGATTAAAACTGTGAGCCTCATGTGGGACAGGGACTGCGTCCAACGTGATTAGCTTAGAACAGTGCTTGGCACAGAGTAAGAGCTTAACAAGTACAATTATTACTATTACACTAAGCACAGGGAGAAAATACAAGTTTGAGGATTCTAAGAAAGAGATTCTTCATTTACGTCCAATCCTCCTATAACTTGGAAGTTGTATTCTTGAATTCTTTCTCACTAAGCTCAATTCTGATCACTCACTGTGTCCAACCCCGTACCCATATCCACCCTGGCACCTGCACCATCATTATTGGAAGCACATTTCCCAATTCTGCCATCTCTCAAAACTGCATCCTGACAGAAATGAGTGTTTTGTAGATAGAGAGATATTACTAATGAGCTAATCAAGGAACCAGTGGATGATAATGATGGGAAAGGGGCCCTCCAGGCATGATCAATGAATCGATCAATCGAACATGGAAGATATCATCTCTTCCCACAAGTTGCTTTCACACTAGAAGATAAAAAGGAGAGAGCCGAAAAGCATCCACTAATTTTCTAGCTTGGTCTTGGCTCGGAAAGATGTGAGAGAAATTCTCACAACCAGATTCTTTTTCAGAGCGGAAAGGTCAGGGAAACTTGACCACACAGGATGTATTTTAGACGAAACAATAAATAGAGCCCACACTTCTCCCTCGTTATCATCCTCTATTCCTCCCTGCCTTCAGATCTCAGATTCAACTAGACATTAGATCTTACCGTTTTCTTTCTTTCCGCCTAAGATATTTCTGAGATGTGCTCCTTTTTCTCAGCCACCCGAATAGCCACCCCCTCCATTCCAGCTATCATTATCTTTTGATTAGACAGCTGGATCATTCTCTTCACTGGTTTCCCAGGCTCCAGCCTCTACCCAGTTCTATTTATACTATACCTACTACTGCCTATATCCTCTTTTTCAGCCATTATTATTCAAGGACACATCGATAAATTTATCAATTCACTTGTTAAGCATTTAATCTGTGCAGAGCACTTACTAAATGCTTGGGAAGGTACAATAAAAGGAGTAGGTACGTTTGATCCCTGTCCACAAACATTTCACAGTCTAGTGGGGGAGGCAGATGTGAAAGTAAATTACAGATGGATACGTCCAAAGACTAATTACTTCCCTTGCATCAGATAGAAATTCCTAACCTTTGGTTTCTGTGTTCTCCACTAACCTTCTCCATTTTATATGAGGAGGCCTCTTCATCTGCTATTCTCTGGCTTGCAATCTTCATTTATCTCAAGCTCTCCTCATAGTATATCACTCCTGACTTGAATGATTCCATCCCTTTGTTCCTTGTTTGGGATTGCCTTTCCCTTCATATCTGCCAGACCCCAGTACTGCCTATGTTCAAAGCCTTCTTAAAGTCTCACCTCCTCCAGGAAGTCTTTCCCAATTTCTATGTTCCCAGCAGCCACCCTCAGCACTAATGGGTATAAATGATCCTCAGCATATAAATACGTATGCAAACATTCAATTATCATTTGGCCATAGTTACTATTCCTTATTTTTCCTCCTGCATCCTCTATTTGTAAATGATTTTTATCTGCCTGTCGCCCGCATTAAATACCAATAAAGGCTCAATAAATATTGATTGTATCTATCCCAGCCCTGAGCAAAGTGCTGAGCCTGTGGTATGTGCTTAACAAATACCCCAATTATTATTATTATTATGATTACCATATTGTTTTCTTTGCTTTCCTTCTAATGGGTTCAGACCAGAAAAACAGTTATAATGATCTATTTTTCTTTGACTTCCTTCTCATGAGTTCAGAACAGAAAGGCAAGAATACTTATAATATTTTTTCCCCATTCTAAAATCACTTCATTAAAACCTAGAGCACAGATTTTTGAACACAGAAGGGTGAAACAGAGCCAGGAAGCTAGATTTATTGATGTTTGTGGAAGGAAGAGGGCATTTTTCTGCCCCAGTCCCAGGCTTCAATGACTATTTAGTTGGAAATTTATGGTTCTGTGATTCACACAGGTCAGTGGTTCTCCTATTAGGCTTGACGTAAAAAAAAAAAAAGCCAATTAAAATTTGAAGTTAAACTCAAGAGTTCTAGGATACTGGTAATTCTTATAATTAAGGAATGAAAAGAAAAAAATATAATAGAATGCAATTTGGAAGCAGGGGAATGCAAACTCCACTAAGCACTCTGCATTCCAAATAATTAGGTCCCTGAGTATCTATGGATTGTAAACTCCTTGGGGATAGGGATTGCATTCATTCATTCATTCAATCATATTTATTGAGCACACTGCATGGAGAGCACTGTACTGTTTGGAAGAATACAATATAGCAATAAACAATCTATAACTACAAACTCTATTATATTGTCCTTTCCCAAGCTCTTAGAACACTGCTCTGCACACAGTAAATGCCACTGATTGATTGAGAAGGCAGACAGTTGACTAGCATGCCGCTTGGTTCCATCTGTTTTTGTATTTTAGCCACAATTCCTGATCCCAGACCTGAGAAATATCGTGCTTTTCCACGTTCATATTGAGAGACACATTTTAGCCTCCCATAAAAAAATAGCTTCATTACAAACACAGACCGTCCCTTCTCACAAGCCCACAACCTTGGTGTCATCCTCGACTCTGCTCTCTCATTCACCCCTCACATCCAATCCGTCACCAAAAACCGCCGGTCTCACCTCCGCAACATCGCCAAGATCCGCCCTTTCCTCTCCATCCAAACCGCTCCCCTGCTGGTTCAATCTCTCATCCTATCCTGACTGGATTACTGCATCAGCCTCCTCTCTGATCTCCCATCCTCCTGTCTCTCCCCACTTCAATCTATCCTTCACGCTGCTGCCCAGATCATCTTTGTGCAGAAATGCTCTGGGCATGTTACTCCCCTCCTCAAAAATCTTCAGTGGCTACCAGTCAACCTACGCATCAGGCAAAAACTCCTCACTCTCGGCTTCAAGGCTGTCCATCACCTTGCCCCCTCCTACCTCACCTCCCTTCTTTCCTTCTTCAGCCCACCCCACACCCTCCGCTCCTCTGCCGCTAACCTCCTCACCGGGCCTCATTCTCGCCTGTCCTGCTGTCGACCTCTGGCCCACGTCCTCCCCCTGGCCTGGAATGCCCTCCCTCTGCACATCTGCCAAACTAGCTCTCTTCCTCCCTTCAAAGCCCTACTGAGAGCTCACCTCCTCCAGGAGGCCTTCCCAGACTGAGCCCCCTCCTTCTTCTCCCCCTCCCCATCCCCCCCCCACCTCCTTCCCCTCCCCACAGCACCTATATATATGTTTGTACAGATTTATTACTCTATTTATTTTACTTGTACATATTTACTATTCTATTTATTTTATTTTGTTAATATATTTTGTTTTGTTGTCTGTCTCCCCCTTCTAGACTGTGAGCCCATTGTTGGGTAGGGACCGTCTCTATGCGTTGCCAACTTGTACTTTCCAAGCGCTTAGTACAGTGCTCTGCACACAGTAAGTGCTCAATAAATACGATTGATTGATTGATTGATCCCTGCTTCTTGCCAAGCTAGTCCCCATTCTACTCTCTTCCCTGCTCTCCCCCCAACTCCTCACCCCCAACCCAAATTACCCTCACTATTCTAGAATGCAAAATTAGTCAGGCTTTTTTTTTTTTTCCAATATGAACCCTCACCCCCAACCGCATCCCAGGCAGCTGTTGTTTAGAATCCAACAGAAATACAAACAGGGAGATCCACCGCAAATATCAGTGGGTTAATAATAATTAATAATAGTTGTGGTATTTGTTAAGGACTTACTATGTGCCAGGCGCTGTTCTAAGTGCTGGGGTAGATATAAGGTAATCAGGTCAGATACAATCCCTGTCCACCTGGGGCTCGCAGTCTTAATTCCCATTATACAGATGAGGGAACTGAGGCACAGAGAAGTGAAATGATTTAACCAAGGTCACGCAGCAGACATATGGTAGAGCCAGGATTAGAACCCATGTTCTCTGACTTCCACGCTGTACTGAAAGTGCACCACAAATATCACCATCACCTTCTTAGTCCTCATTTATTCAACACTGAGAGAATAGCCCCTTATGTAGCACAAACACAATAATAATAATAATAACAACAATAATCATGTCATTTGTTAAGTGCTTACTATGTGCCAAGCAGTGTTAGACATGTTAGTATTAATTATGTTAGACACAGTCCCTAACCCACATGGGACTCACTGTCCAAACTTCTGGTAGATCTAAAGAATCTCATTCTCTCCTGCTTCTCTCCCAAGGAGAACGATTTAAAATGTCCTGCTAGTGTGCTTTCACCCTGATGAATGCTAGATACTGAAAATATGTGGCTTTTATTTGAAACACAAATGCATACTATGCTGGTTTCAGCTGCATTTCAATCAATATTCTTTTCCTTCTCTCTATTGTTTCCCCATTATCTGAAAAGCTGGTAAAAGCAAGATAAGAGATGATATGCAAAAGTTCCTAAGTGCAGAAAAAACACACAGAGGAGGAATTTGAGAGTGCTCTTGAGAGCACTGAAATTCAACTCAAACTAGAATAATCTAGGGGAACTGAAACCAGCCAAGGATAGATGGTGGATAGAAAATATGTCCTTGGTGAGACTGATGATCCTTCGGAGACGGGTAACTTGCTGAACAAAAATTAAAGCAGATGGTTATATGTGAAAATAGCCCTAGGTCAGGTCCAAAGTCATAAGGGATGCAAAGATGATAATATTTATAGTGACTTTTTGGCAATGTTCCACTTGGAACAGATCCAATTGCTTATTTCTACCAACTGATTAAAATGTACGAAGAACAAATCCGTCTGAACATCCTGTTGGTATATTAATATCGTAAGAGGTTATATAACCACTTTGTGGGAAAGCTGCAGACTGTAAATTATCTCCATTTTTTTCTAATTTACAGTTTTATTCTGTTTTGGGGCCACGCTTAGTTAAAAAAAAGCAACAAAAAAACCCAAATGATTGTCTTGTTTTCCAAAGCAGTTTTTCTCAGGATATTTTTTCAAAACCGGGAGCAAGGAAATTATCATCCCATGGAACTTTCAAATTCTGGTATCATGTCAATTCTCCTGGCCCCTATGAAAGCAAAATTCTATTGTAAAAATTAATACATGATGGTAGTTTGAGACCTGAAACATACTGCACTCATAGAAAAGAACTCCTATATTCAAGGGCAAAATTCTTCCACTGAGCTGCCAGAATTTTCAGCATTAACTACTGAACTAGATTTAATCTTTTCCAATCATAAAAAAGACATAATATTTCTGAAACATGAGGAACATCAGATGGCAGAAGGAATTGATAGTGTGAAGCCCTTAATCTCATATTTACTGGCTAGAATCCAATAGTTCTTCCCAGAGACTCAGAATGACACCAAGTGACACCAAGCTGCTTCATGCTTTTGACTAGTAGTTAATAATAAGGGCATTTATTAAGCGCTTACTATGTGCAAAGCACTGTTCTAAGCGCTGGGGAGGTTACAAGGTGATCAGGTTGTCCCACGGGAGGCTCACAGTCTTAACCCCCATTTTACAGATGAGGGAACTGAGGCACAGAGAAGTTGCCCATAGCCACACAGCTGACAATTGGCAGAGCCAGGATTCAAACCCATGACCTCTGGCTCCCAAGCCCAGGCTCTTTCCACTGAGCCATGCTGCTTCTCTGTAGTTGTTGTAGTAATAGTAATAATAATATTTGTTAAGTGCTTACTATGTGTTGAGCACGGTTCTAAACACAGAGGGAGATACAAGCTGATCCGCTTGGACACAGTCCATGTCCCACATGGGGCTCACAGAATTAATCCCCATTTTACAGAAGAGGTAACGAGGCGCAGAGAATTGAAGTGACTTGTCCAAGGTCTCACAGCCAATATGTGGTAGAGTCAGGATTAGAAGCCACGTCCTTCTGACCTCCCAGGCCAGTGGTCTATCCACTAGACCATGCTGCCTCTTAGTAGTAGTAGTAGTAGTAATGACAATAATGCTAGTATATACTAAGTACAAAGAAGGAAATGTTGTCCTGTAGCATTCAATGATAAATGCTACTTCCCATGAGATCTTATCCACATGTAGGGGTTTAGCTAATAAACCCAGTGTCTGAGTGATAAACCTACCCACATGGCCTGGAAGCCAGCGGACTTGGGTGCTAATTCCTGCTCTGTGGCCTGCCTGTTGTTTGACCTTGGGCAGGTCACCCAACTGCTCTGGGCCTCTGTTTTCTCATCTGCCAAATGGGGGTTAAATATCAGCTCTCCTTTATACTAATCATAATAATGATGGCATTTATTAAGCACTTACTATGTGCAAAGCACTGTTCTAAGTGCTGGGGAGGTTACGAGGTGATCGGGGGGTTGTCCCACGGGGGGGCTCACAGTCTTAGTCCCCATTTTACAGATGAGGTAACTGAGGCCCAGAGAAGTTAAATGACTTGCCCAAAGTCACACAGCTGACAAGTGGCAGAGCTGGGATTTGAACCCATGACCTCTGACTCCAAAGCCCGGGCTCTTTCCACTGAGCCACGCTCCTTTCTCCTTAGACTGTGAGTCCTGGGTGGGACAGGGACTGTGCCTTACATTTTATCTACCGCAATGCTTAGTACACTGCTTGGCACATAATAGACACGACAAATACCACAGTTATTATTAGAACATTATAATAATAATGATAAAATGTTCCTTCCATCCTTGTTCAGCATGTGCACTCCAGCTCACCAAAGAGCAGCTGTTTGGGTAAACCCATTATCCTCTCATGTCCTGCCTGGTTCAGGATGTAGAAGCAATCAAATTTATTGAGCATTTACTCTATGCAGAGCACTGGACTAAGTGTTTGGGAGAGTAGAGTACGTAGACATTATTCTTGTTCTCAAGGAGCTGGATGAGCATTTCCCTGAAATGGACTCCAAAGTCTGGACAATGAAAAACAATGTCAATATGATCCATTGGTTTGCATTGTACAGGATTTCCTTGTGTCTTTGTAGTTATTTTCTTTCCTCCCTTCTTTCCTCTAGAGGAGACTGTAGGTTTGTCCTCTGGACTGTAAGCTCGTTGTGGGCAGGAAACGTGTCTGTTTTTTTTCTACTGAACACTCCCAAGCACTTAGTACAGTGCCCTGCACACAGTAGGTGCTCAATAAATACAATCAACTGACTAATTGCCCACCCATCAACATGCCTCCACTGTCAAGTCTGGCCCCAAATGGGTGACTAAATTGCTGGGAAATAGTTTGGATGGAAGATTTTGAAACAACTAGTGAGTTGATGTTCATTTGTTGAGCAATCAACAATTAGGAACAGTGAAGGAGCTCTGCTTCACTGGAAAAATATCTCCAGTTTTGAAGTTTATTCTTTTCAGTTTTCTGTGCACCAGTTCTTGCATTTAATGAGAATCACAAGGACAAAAACTAAATTCCTGCCAATTTCCGTGTACCCATTCTTGTTTTAAAGAGAATCACATTTAAAATTTCTCCTAATTTGCCAGCTTCTCCCACAATGAACCCCCTGGTAAATAAATATTATGGTATTGGTTAAGCAGTTATTCTGAATCAATCACTGTACTAAACACTGGGGTAGATACAAGTTGATCAGGACAGATGCAGTCCCTGTCCCACATGGGCTCACAGTTTAGGAAGAGTGGTGATTGAATATTGCATTTCCATTTTACAGATGAGGAAAATGAGACTAAAATAATACTAATAATTTGTGAAATTTCTTGAAACACTCTTGCTTGTTCTGGGTTCTAATTCTGACCCTGCCAGTTGCTTGCTGTATGATCTTGGGCAAGTCAGCTAACGTCTCTGTGCCTCAGTTTTCTCATCTGTAAAATGGGGGTTAAATACCTGTTCCCCCTCCTATTTAGGCTATGAGCCTCATGTGGGGTAGAGACTGTGTCCAACCTGTTTAATTCGTATCTACCCCAGTGCTTAGAATGGTGCTTGACATACAGTATGCACTGAACAAATATAGGAGAAGAAGAGGAAGAAGAAGAAAAGAAAGAAGAGGAAGAAGAGAAGGAGGAAAGAGAAGAGGAAGAAGAAGAAGGAGTTCTCTTTGAACACAAACTTTGCATGGAAAGAAAGACAAGAAGGTAAAGGAGAAAACAGCACTAGTCAATCGATCTATCAATCATATTTATTGAGCACTTATTCATCCATTCATTCATTCAATCGTATTTATTGAGCTCTTACTGTGCGCAGAGCACTGTACTAAGTGCTTGGGAAGTACAAGTCGGCAACATTTAGAGACGGTTCTTACCCAACAACGGGCTCACAGTCTAGAAGGGGGAGACAGGCAACAAAGCAAAACATGTTGACAAGGGTCAAAATCATCAGAAGAAATAGAATTATAGCTAAAAGCAGATCATTAACAAAATAAATAGAATAGTAAATATGTTCAAGTAAAATAGAGTAATAAATCTGTAAAAAATATATACAAGCACTGTGGGGATGGGAAGGAGGTAGGGCAGAGAGGGGGGATGGGGAGGAGGAGAGGAAAATGGGAGCTCAGTCTGGGAAGGCCTCCTGGAGGAGGTGAGCTCTCAGTAGGGCTTTGAAGGGAGGAAGAGAGCTAGCTTGTTGTGTGCAGAGCACTGTACTAAGCACTTAGGGGAATACAATGCAACAATGTAACAGATACAATCCCTGCCCAGAATGAGCTTACAATCAAGAGGGGTAGAAAGACATTAATATAAATAAATGAATTATGGATGTGGACATAAGTGCTGTGGGGTTGAGAGAGGGGGTGAATAAAGGGACCAAGCCTGGGAGATGCAGAAGAGAGTGGGAAAAGGCGCTGCAAACATTTAACACAACAATACAACAAGGGACAACTCTTTTGTGTGGCCAGGACTGCACAAATGCACGCACACTCACACACACACACTCATAAAGTGAACTACATCGTCTACAGCATCTTGGAATATAAAGCTCAACGACTCTATCAAATGAAAATCAAAGTGAATCCTCAATTTTTTGAAGGCAGAAGAAAGTATCCGGTGAAAACTGTGGTCTTAGCCCCTCATTTCCAGGTTCCCGAACACTTTCCAATTACATCCAAAATGGAAAAGGTAATGAGAAAAGACTAATAAAATCTTCTCTCTACCTGAAACCAGGGAATGTATTGGAAATTTCTCAGGGAATCCCCCCCTTGTCTGTATTTAACCTAAACTGGAACTTGGGAAATGCATGAAAATACATGATCTCAATCAGCCTCCAGAGCACCCTTCCAAATATTCCATTTTTCCCCACCCCGGGCTGTATCCAGATGGAAGAATGAATAAAACCCATAATCTTCCCCTTCTGGTCCTGGGCAACTAGCTATTTGTACAGTTGAACCACACTGAAAAATCCTCTCACTTGCGATCGGAGGTTCCCTTTGCCAAATGAGATATTTAAGCAGGGGATGTCTCCTCAGACATATGTTCTGCTCCCTGGGAATTATGTCCAGAGTCTGATTCTCTCTAAGATATCAGAAAAAAATTGTCTGATTCTGGGAATTCTCTCTGTCTAAACAACTTCACGTTGGAATTCAGTTAGAGGAGGCATTCATCTCTTCATGTTATGTTTGACGTGATTCTCTGATGGTATTTACTTTGTCCCCAAGAGGGCAGGTTAATGTGCTCTGTGTCTTTTGATCCTAATTGGCCATTGCACTTAAGAAACTGCAGCTGCAAGAATACAAGCCTTATCCAGTTCTTCACTCATTTCACACCTATTCTTTGCTTTTTTTCACAAGCAATCCAAGCCAACTTCACACATCTTAGTAAGCCGTTGCCTGAAAAGCCTCCTCACAATTGTTCTCATACATATTTCATCCACATTTTCACACCTTCTGCTAACCGTGCTTCACACTCCTCGCATAACAGAAAGCCAACCACCTTTATTTCTGTTTAGACCCTACCCCATATCCTTTTTTATTGTTTTTATTATAATCATCGTCATTATTATTATTGTATTTAAGTGCTTCACTATGTGTCAAGCCCAGTTCTAAGTGCTAGGGTAGATACAAGTTAGGTTTGGTCATAATAATAATAACTATTATTATGGTATTTGTTAAGTGCTTGCTATGTGCCAGGCATTGTACTAAGCATTGGTGTTGGTACAAGCACATTGGGTTGGACACAGTCCCTGTCCCACGCAGGGCTCACAGTCTCCATCAGATCAGATAAGATTTTACAGATAAGATAACCGAGGCCCAGAGAGGTGAAGCGGTTTGCCCAAGGTCACAGAGCAGAAAAGTGGCAGAGCTGGGATTAGAACTCATAGACATAGACTGTGAGCTTCATGTGGGATATGGATTAAGTAGGAGAGAGAACAGGAATGTTATCCCCATTTATGGATGAGCAAAATGAGGCCCAGAGAATCTAAGTGACTCACCCAAGGTCACCCGAGAGACAAGTGGCAGAGCCAGGATTAGAACTCAGGTCCTCTGACTTCCAAGGACCTGCTCTTCTGACTAGACCATGCTGTGGACCCAGAGACTAGGCTGTTAGCTCTACCTCAGATCACTTGAATTAGCTCATAAAGCATTTTCTTTGCTTTGGCTGCAAGCAAAATCAGGAGAATGTACCTGTTAACCGAGGCCCAGAGAGGTGAAGCGGTTTGCCCAAGGTCACAGAGCAGAAAAGTGGCAGAGCTGGGATTAGAACTCATAGACATAGACTGTGAGCTTCATGTGGGATAGGGATTAAGTAGGAGAGAGAACAGGAATGTTATCCCCACTTATGGATGAGCAAAATGAGGCCCAGAAAATCTAAGTGACTCACCCAAGGTCACCCAAGAGACAAGTGGCAGAGCCAGGATTAGAACTCGGGTCCTCTGACTTCCAAGGACCTGCTCTTCTGACTAGACCATGCTGTGAACCCAGAGACTAGGCTGTTAGCTCTACCTCAGATCACTTGAATTAGCTCATAAAGCATTTTCTTTGCTTTGGCTGCAAGCAAAATCAGGAGAATGTACCTGTTATAAATTGAGATTCTCAGGCTTCTCTGTCCCTGTTACTAACCACAGAAGTTATGTAGGTTACAGGATCTCCTCGTGACCTAGTAGAGAGAGCAAGGACCCGAGTTCTAATCCCAGCTCCTCCACTTGTCTGCTGTGTGGCCTTGGGTGAGTCACTTCACTTCTCTGGGTCTCAGTTACCTCATCTGTAAAATGGGGATTAAGACTCCGAGCCCCATGTGGGACAGGGACTGTGTCCAACCTGATTTGCTTACTTCTACCCCAGATCTTAGTACGATGCCCGGCACATAGAAAGCACTTAAGAAATACCACAGTTACTATTATTATGGAAGATATAATGACAATGGGGTTTATTAAGTACTTCTTATGTGACAAGTGCTGTAACAGATGTTTGATCAGACACAACAGAGCCCTGCTTCTTGTTCAATTTAATTCAGTCATATTTATTAATAATAATAATGACATTTATTAAGCACTTACTATATGCAAAGCATTGTTCTAAGCACTGGGGAGGTTACAAGGTGATCAGGTTGTCCCACGGGGGGCTCACAGTCTTAATCCCCATTTTACAGATGAGGGAACTGGGGTACAGAGAAAGTGAAGTGACTTGCCCAAAGTCACACAGCTGACAGTTGGCTGAGCCGGGATTTGAACCGATGACCTCTGACTCCAAAGCCCATGCTCTTTCCACTGAGCCATGCTGCTTCTCAGTGCTTGGTATAGTGCTCTGCACAGAGTAAGTGCTCCATAAATACCTGGGCTAGAGAGTCAGAGGTTGGGGGTTCAAATCCTGGCTCTGCCACTTGTCAGCTGTATACTTTGGGCAAGTCACTTAACTTCTCTGGGCCTCAGCTACCTCAACTGTAAAATGGGGGTTAAGATTGTGAGCCTCACGTGGGACAACCTGATTACCTTGTATATACCCCAGCGCTTGGCACATAGTAAGCGCTTAACAAATGCCATCATCATCATCATCACTTAGGAGAGTTGAATAGAGTTATCAGACATGATCCCTGCCTTCAAGAAGCTTAAAATCTAGATAGGAGGACGTTATCAGGTGTAAATACATATGCACAAATGTGATGGTCAGAGGTGGTATCCAAGTGTTTACTCATTCAGTCGTATTTATTGAGTGCTTACTGTGTGCAGAGCACTGTATTTAGAGCTTGGAAAGTACAATTCACCAAAGGTGATGTAGTAGTGCTGGATTGACAGAAGAGGGGAAAATAGATTGGTAGATGAGAGATTAATCAGGGAAGGCCCCCTGGAGGAGATGTGATTTCAAAAGGGCTTGAAGACGGGTAGTGGGAAGGAGTTCCAGACAAAAGGGAAGGAGAGAGCGAGAGAACAATAGTGAGAAAGATAAGAGCGAGTCACAGGGGGTAGATTGGTTTGGGAGGAGCAAATTGTGCTAGTTAATAATAATGATGACATTTGTTAAGCACTTATTCTGTGCCAAGCACTGTTCTAAGTGCTAGTTGGGTGTCGTAGAAGAGGAGGGAGGATAGGGAGAGGGGAAAGAATGCTGATTGAAGACCTGAAAACCTATTTACAGGACTTTTTGCTTGAGGCGGAGAGGGAAGGACAACTATTGGATGTTTTTGAGGACGGGGGTTCAAATACAAAATGACACTTTAGAAAAAGGATCCAGGCTGCAAAGTGAAGTAAGGACTGGAGATAGGGAGGTCTTTGAGGAGATCGATGCAGTCAAAGTCAGGATTTAACAAGTGCATGGATTAAACCTACATGATCCAATCAGCGGGAGGAGCAATGCACTTATCCTTGTTCTTCATTCACTTGTACTTTCAGACATGCTGACGGGAAATTCCTCAGCATCGTTGCATGGGGGGTAGAGATGATGCTTATTCTGCATTGCCTTAACTCGATCTGGCAGTCTATTAGTGTTTATACTTGAGGATGCAGTTACATAAAGGAGGCAAATAGCCTTCAGGGAACACTGAAATTACAACATCTCTAAGAAAGACAGCCTTTTAAGCACTCTAAGGTATTACAGTCCCAGTGACACCAGTTAGCATTTTTGTTTGTTTTTAATGGTATTTTTTTAAAGCACTTACTATGGGTAATGCACTGTACTAAGCACTGGGGTAGGTACAGAATTATCAGGTTGGACACAGTCCACGTTCCACACGGGGTTCACGGTCTTCATCTCCATTTTGCAGATGAGATAACTGAGGCACAGAGAAGTGAAGCGACGTGAAGTGAAGATCCCACAGCAGACAAGTGGTGGATCAGGGTTTAGAATCCAGATCCTTCTGACTCCCAGGACTGTGCTCTATCCACTAGGCCACACTGCTTCTGAAGTGGCAGAGCCAGAATCAGAACCCAGGGATTGACATTAAGTGGGTTGGAAAGAAAAGAAAACAAATGAATTGATCACCTTCTGCTGGGACTTCATTCTTACTTGTCCCCTCTTCTAAAGCCGGGAAATCTGAATGGAAATAAAGGCCATAAAAGGTTAGGAGGGAAACTCAGTAACCTAGCTTGGTTTTAGACATGGGAGGGATTAGAAGGAGAGAGAAAAGGAAGAACAGAGACAGCATGTGTTTACATGGCCCCCTTTTATATGGTATTTAAGCGCTTACTATTTGCCAGGCACTGAACTGAGTTCTGGGGTAGATACAAGCAAATCAGGTTGGACACAGTCCCTGTCCCACATGGGGTTTGGAGTCTTTATTCCCATTTTACAGATGAGCTAACCGAGGCCCAGAGAAGTGAAGTAACCTGCTCAGGGTGACACAGAGGACACATGATGGAGCTGGGCCTTAGTTAACTCAAATGTACCTCCTAAGGCAGGAATCCTGTCAGATATCTGGGTGAACGTGGCCCATGAAGACAACAGTGACCCTAAAGACAACCGTTTGCTGGACTGTGGTGCTATCAGGTAAGTAAACCTTACCGAGTATTGATAATAATAAAAATAATAACAATAATAATGGGTTTCGTTAAATGCTTTCTATGTGCCAAATAATGTTCTAAGCCCTGAGTTAGATACAAGATAATCAGGACAGGACACAATCCCTGTCCCACATGGGTTTCAGTCTGAAATGTGTCTGTTTTATTGTTCTATTTTTCTCTCTCAAGCACTTAGTACAGTGCTCAGAACACAATAAGGGCTCAATAAATACAACTGATTGACAAGCAAGAGGGAGAACAGGTATTGCAACCTCATTTTACAGATGAAAAATATAGAGGCACAGAAAAGTTAAGTGGATTGCCTAATGTCACACAGCATGTAAGTGGTAAGGCGGCTTTAGAACCCACATCCTCTGACTCTCAAGATGATGAGCTTCCTGTTAGGCTACACTGTTTCACAGGTGAATAAAGAAATCCCGACCCCTAGGATCCTACAAATGAAGACATCCCCTTCAATGCAGGGCCGAACCACAATTTTCCTCAGGTTGTGTTCAAGCGCCATGAATTGTGAATCCAAATGCTATAGTGGCTGCACATTTTCCTGAGATTTCAAGAGGGAGTGGACCACTAGAAATTCTAGATGGACCAGAATTCCCAAATAGAGAAGCAGTATAGTCTCATGGAAAAAGCACAGGCCTGAGAGGCAGGGGGCCTGGGTTCTAATCCTAGTTCTGCCACTTGCCACTTGCCCTGTGACATTGGGCAAATCATTTAAATTCTCTTTGACTCAGTTTCCTCATCTGTTAAATGGGAATTCAATGCCGTGGCTTAGTGGATAGAGCATGGGCATGGAATCAGAAGGATCTGGGTTCTAATCCCGGCTCCACCACATGTCTGCTGTGTGATCTTGGGCAAGTCACCTCACTTCTCAGCCTCAGTTACCTCATCTGGAAAATGGGGATTAAGACTGTGAGCCCCATGTGGAACAGGGACTGCTTCCAAACCTATGACCTTGTAATAATAATAATAATAATAATAATTATTATTATTATTATTAATGTTAATGGCTTATCTACCCCAGCACTTAGAACGGTTACTGGCACATAGTAAACGCTTAACAAATACCACGGTTATTATCATTATTATTATTCCTACTTAGAGCCCTATGTGGGACCACAGATGGTTCTAAACCTGATTATCCTGCATCTCCTACAGCTTTTAGACTGTGAGCCCACTGATGGGTAGGGACTGTCTCTATGTGTTGCCAATTTGTACTTCCCAAGCGCTTAGTACAGTGCTCTTCACATAGTAAGCGCTCAATAAATACGATTGATTGATTGATTGATCTCCTCCCGTGTTTAGAACAGTGCTTGGCATAGAGTAAGTGCTTAATAAACATCACAGTGATTAATAACCAATGGTTTTACATCTTGTACATTTATATGCCTTTTCTCAAAGATGTTTGGAAAACTGTAATACTTCATTGATCGGGATCAACAAGGGAAAACTCCAGAAAAGGTAAAAACAGTCGTAGTTTGGATTTAAAATCTCTCTCTTCATTTCCCTCTGTGTCTGTCGAACTGCCGGCAAGGTCAGGGGTGAGTTTAGCTTTAGTTCTGGGAGAGGAGATGGATACAAAAACTAAAGATAAAATCTGGGGAAGGGATAGTTAAAGGAGCCAGATAAGAATTGGCAGTGAAGTTGTGTTTATACAAGTATTAAAAAGTATGGGGCGATATGTAAAAAAACATAAAAATTGATGGGCAATTTTATAGCCAATGGCTTGGGATATTTAAAAAAAAAACAATATTGATAGAGAAGAACGTTTGCAGGGACGTGAGGGGGGCAGGACCCAGTTAGTCCAATTTTAGTTCTAAAAGTCATTTAAAGTGGCAAAAAATAGAGAGAGCAACATTGCCTGTTCTCTAAGTGATGCTTTCTTTAACTACAGTGGGAGAGAGCAGAGTGAAATGACTCATCTGTGGCATTTATATCACAATGCCACCAAAAAGCACTTTTCCCCTAGAGAGGTTTTTAAAAGGAAGGCAAAGAGTGCCAAGAGTAGTTGAAAACCCTGTTGTGCTGGACCCTCTAGACTATATTATAGCTATTATATAATATCAATTATTTATTTATATTAATGGCTGTAAGCTCATTAGGGCCAGGGAATATGTCCCTTGATTGTTGCATCTTACTCTCCCAAGCGCTTAGTACAGTGCTCTGCACATAGTAAGTGCTCAATAAATACAATTGAATGAATGAAAGAATGATTCCATCAATCTGTGGTATTTATTAAGCGCTTACTATGTGAAAAGCTCTTTACTTAAACACTTGGGAAAGTGCAATAAAACAGAATTAGCAGACATGTTCCCTGCCCCAACGAGCTTACAGCTATTAATATAAATAAATTATTGATAATATATAATATAAAAAAACGTGTATAAGTGCTGTGGAGTTGGGGCGAAATCGAATGTCCAAGGATCACAGATCCAAAGCGCGATGCAAGAAACAGAGAGTAAAGTCCCGAGACCTTGGTAAGCTGAGTAAAAAAATAGAAGACGTTTTTGAAAGATGACTCTACTGGATTACTCTGCTAAGTGAAAACACCATTCACGCTATCTTTACCCAGGCCTGACACCTTGAGGGAGTGAAGTCCTCTCTCCTATTGTCCCAGCTGTTCCCCATGGACACGGACTGATCCTTCAGGAATATTTCACATCCCAGAATCGTGACCTCATGGAAGCAGAACCAGAGGGAGCATGAGGGTGAGACAAATATTTCTTCAGCCTGGCTTTTCCCCGGGTGCCTGGAGCTGCCATTAGGATTTATGACAGAAATTGGGGAAGTTACAAAAATACCACCAGTTATTCAAATTAACTAATGATTCTGAAAGGCCAGCAGGAAAGCCATTTTAGCGTTTGGGCTGATTTAGTTTCAGGAAAATTCATTTCTGCTTTCAATCGCTTCCATATTTGGACTCCGACGCAAGCCCATGAAGTCAGCATTAATCACAGCTCAGGAACCTTAAGTCAATGTTTGGCACTAAATGTAACCAGGGACATTCGTCTTTCAATTGAAAATATGATAAATCAGCATGATTATATGCAAATTATAGATGTAAATTAGCTCAAGTCTCGAGCCCCAGGGGAGGAAATCAGGCTGGACCAACAAGAAATCAGTCAGTGGGTAAACACTGCGAATGTAATGAACGCTCTATCCCACTGCAGTGATTACCCTTCTTTTCTAGATTATGGTTTCCAGTACTGCAAGGAGCATCAGTTCTCAGATGATAACAAATGTGGTGAAGAACTAAAATTGCCTAGGTAGGTGTTCAAAATGAGGCATAAAGCCTCTTTTTCAAATGTTGCGTGAAGTTGAAAATCATCTACGTGCGAGTTGCTTTCAATCGCAAAAATATTCTCGAAAATAAATCACCCAAGGCAAGGGGCCATTTACATTAAATCCCGAGGTAACACATACTAAAAGCTCTGGAGAGACTCAAAGTGGTGTCAAATAATTGTGGCTGTTTTCTCCACATTTCTTCCTGCAGATATTCAATCTTCTGTCTTGATTAGACGGATCATTTATCTTAAAATAACAAGGCATTATTTAGTCTTGGATGATGTGTAAGATGAGAAATGATTAGGTGATGACAATACAGTTTAGAAATTCATTTCTTATTTACCAATAGGTCAAAGGAGGCTGAAGGGAGATGGTTGCTCTTTAATCCCTTACAACATTTTAAAAAGGCCATGGAATATTTTGGTTCCACTGAAATAATGAATGCTGGCAGTAAGACAGTGACCTCACTACCGCAAGGAAAGAGAGAGCTTAGGTGATGTTACTCTCAAACTGCATAACATTTCTTTAAACTACGGAATTCTTGGCTTGGAATCATGTCTTGCCTGGTGTGTTTTACGGAAAACTCTCATAGAGTCCAAGGAATTTAATTGCCCATCTCACCTATTTGCTTTCCAATTTCAGCTGAAACCTAATCTCGGCTCCACCCCTTCTCTGCTGTGTGACCTTGGGTAAGTCACTTCACTTCTCTGTGCAGTTTCCTCATCTGCAAAATTCATTCATTCAATCGTATTTATTGAGCACTTACTGTGTGCAGAGCACTGTACTAAGCGCTTGGAAAGTACAAGTTTGCAACATATAGAGATGGTCCCTACCCAACAGCGGGCTCACAGTCTAGAAGGGGGAGACAGACAACAAAACAAAACATATAAACCAAATAAAATAAATAGAGTAAATATGTACAAATAAGGATTAAGACTGTGAGCCCCATGTTGGACATGGATTGTGTCCAGTCTGTTCATTTTATATCTACCCCAGCACTTAAAACAGTGCTTAGCACATAGTAAGCACTTAACAAATGCCATAAAAATGTATTTATTAAGTACTATGTGCCAAACATTGTACTAAGCACTGAAATAGATACAAGTTAATGATAGCATTGATGGTGTCATCATCGAACATAGGGGACAACTAGGGAGAGCATGTCTAATTCTCACCTGTGTATTTTGTCCCTGGGTTTGGTACAGGGCAATTGTGCAACCATAGTTAGTGCTTAATAACTTCCATTACGGCTAGTAGATCCAGACTTTCTATTCAAGTTTATAATTCAAGGGGTGTTTCACGTGGAGGGATTATTCCCAGTGGTTTGCTGAAAACACTGCATTTGGGATGGTTCTTGTAGGGTTTTATTCTATTGAATTTACAGATTCGCACTGCTGAAGATGTTATGGTTTTAGATGAAAATGGAGCCCAATATGTATATGTATATACATATATATATGTATACACATATGTGTATATATCTGTGTATATGTGTATATATATATGTATATATCCGTATATATATATGTATATATATACGGATATATACATATACATATACATATTGGGCTCCATTTTCATCTGAAACCATAACATCTTCAGCAGTGCGAATAATCTTGTTTTATGCCATTGAGTTGTCTTTGACCCATAGCAACGCCATGGACACGTCTCTCCCATAACGCCCCACCTCCGTCTGCTATCATTCTGGTACATATATATAATTAAAAAAAAATAGTATTACTGTATTCTACATTCCAGGCACCATCGTAGATTCAAGATAATCTAATGAATGGACCTAGCCTATGCCCCTCAGTCTTAATCCCCATTTTACAGATGAGGTGACTGAGGCCCAGAAAAATTACTTACTTGCCAAAGGTGACACAGCAGACAAGTGGAGGAGCGAGGATTAGAACTCAAGTCCTTCTGACTCCCAAGGCCAGTGCACTTTCCACTAGGCCATGCTGCTTCTCTGTATTTAAAGCTGGAGTTCTTCAAAATTGACTACATTTCTCTGCTGACCTGTCTGTGATGCTTTTCTGACTTCTGTAATCACTCTGCTTGCCAGAAAGATTTCTGTGGTGTTGAACCTTACTGAATAACCTCCGCAGCGTTCTTTCCAGTCAGGTTTTAGATGGCGGATACAATTTCCTGAAATGGTAAAGTTCCCGATGAAGTATTTGGAGGGCTTTTACAATCTTTGTGGGAGGGAGGCTTGAGGGCTATGGTTAGGGCTTGAGTTAGGGTCTCATTTTACTGCAATTTGACACATTTTATTAAACCATATTGAATAACTTCTGAAAAAAATAGAACCTCAACAACCTTAACCCCATCCCAGTTCTCCTTTCCCATCGCCACGCCCCTTCCCACTCTCCCCGCCCAGGCCCCCGCCAACTCATCCCAATCCAAACCCTCCCCACCCCTCGCACCCTTCCCCCTCCCTCCCCTCCCTCGACAGCTAATGCCAAGTGTGGCCTCTGGAACCCCCGCTCCGTTTTAAGTAAGACCCCTTTCATCCTGGACCTTTTCCTTTCCAGTTCTCTACTCCTCCTCGCCCTAACTGAAACATGGCTGTCGCCGGACGACACGGTCTCTTCTGCTGCTCTCTGCAGTGCAGGCCTCTTCTTCTCCCACTCCCCCAGACTCACCGGAAAAGGAGGAGGTGTCGGTTTCCTTCTCGCCCCCCAATGTCGCTTTCGCACTATCCCTCCTCCCCCTTCCCTTTCCTTCCCTTCCTTTGAAGCCCACATTATTCGCCTCTACCACCCCCTCCAGATTCTTGTAGCCGTCATCTACTGCCCTCCGGGCCCCACTTCCAACTTCTTTAACGACTTTGACCCCTTCCTCACATTCCTTCTCTCCTTCTCCATGCCCACTCTGATCCTCGGAGACTTCAATATCCACATGGATATCCCTAACGACTCCTCTGCCTCCCGCCTTCTATCTCTACTTGACGCTGCCAACCTCTTCCTCCACCCCACCTCACCCACTCACCAACTTGGTCATACCCTCGACCTCATCATCTCCTACCGCTGCACTGTGTCCACCCTCACCAACTCTGTGATCCCTCTCTCTGATCATAATCTTCTCACCTGCCTCCTCACTCACACACCTTTCCCCCGTAAATCCGTATTACTCCCTCACAGAGATCTCCGCTCTCTGGACCCCACCCATCTTTCGGAGCGCCTCACACCCCACCTCGCCGCCCTCTCCTCTCTACCCAGTCTTGATGATCAGATTACTGCTCTCAACTCTACCCTTTCTACTCAGCTAGACTCGCTCGCTCCCCTTTCCCTTCGCCGCTCTCGCACCACTAACCCACAGCCCTGGATCACTGCCACTGTCCGCCTCCTTCGCTCTTATGCTCGAGCTGCCGAACGCTGCTGGCGAAAGTCTAAACACCATGCCAACCTCGTTCACTTCAAGTTTATCCTTTCCTGCCTTAACTCAGCCCTCTCTTCTGCCAGACAAAACTATTTCTCCTCCCTTATTGACACCCATGCCCATCACCCCCGCCAGCTCTTCCGTACATTCAACTCCCTTCTCAGGCCCCCGGTTCCTCCCCCTCCTCCTTCCCTCACCCCCAACGATCTGGCCTCCTACTTCATTAACAAAATTAAATCCATCAGGTCCGACCTCCCCAAAGTCTCTTCCCCCCTTTCTCCAACCCCCCGGCTCTCAACACTCTCTGCTACTCTCCCATCCTTCCCAGCGGTATCCTCAGAGGAACTCTCCTCCCTCCTCTCAAGTGCTACTCCGGCCACCTGTGCTTCTGACCCCATTCCCTCTCATCTTATGAAATCTCTCGCTCCATCCCTTCTCCCCTCCTTAACTTCCATCTTCAACCGCTCACTTTCCACTGGTTCCTTCCCCTCTGCCTTCAAACATGCCCATGTCTCTCCCATCCTAAAAAAACCCTCTCTTGACCCCACCTCACCTTCTAGTTATCGTCCCATATCCCTCCTACCATTCCTTTCCAAACTCCTTGAACGAGTTGTCTACGCGCGCTGCCTAGAATTCCTCAACAACAACTCTCTCCTCGACCCCCTCCAGTCTGGCTTCCGTCCCCTTCATTCCACGGAAACTGCGCTCTCAAAGGTCACCAATGACCTCCTGCTTGCCAAATCCAACGGCTCATACTCTGTCCTAATCCTCCTCGACCTCTCAGCTGCCTTTGACACTGTGGACCACCCCCTTCTCCTCCACACGTTATCTGACCTTGGCTTCTCAGACTCCGTCCTCTCCTGGTTCTCCTCTTATCTCTCCGGTCGTTCTTTCTCAGTCTCTTTTGCAGGCTCCTCCTCCCCCTCCCATCCTCTTACGGTGGGGGTTCCCCAAGGTTCAGTGCTTGGTCCCCTTCTGTTCTCAATATACACTCACTCACTTGGTGACCTCATTCGCTCCCACGGCTTCAACTATCATCTCTACGCTGATGACACCCAGATCTACATCTCTGCCCCTGCTCTCTCCCCCTCCCTCCAGGCTCGCATCTCCTCCTGCCTTCAGGACATCTCCATCTGGATGTCCGCCCGCCACCTAAAGCTCAACATGTCGAAGACTGAGCTCCTTATCTTCCCTCCCAAACCTTGTCCTCTCCCTGACTTTCCCATCTCTGTTGACGGCACTACCATCCTTCCCGTCTCACAAGCCCGCAACCTTGGTGTCATCCTCGACTCTGCTCTCTCATTCACCCCTCACATCCAAGCCGTCACCAAAACCTGCCGGTCTCAGCTCCGCAACATTGCCAAGATCCGCCCTTTCCTCTCCATCCAAACTGCTACCCTGCTCATTCAAGCTCTCATCCTATCCCGTCTGGACTACTGCACTAGCCTTCTCTCTGATCTCCCATCCTCGTGTCTCTCTCCACTTCAATCCATACTTCATGCTGCTGCCCGGATTATCTTTGCCCAGAAACGCTCTGGACATATTACTCCCCTCCTCAAAAACCTCCAATGGCTACCGATCAATCTGCGCATCAGGCAGAAACTCCTCACCCTGGGCTTCAAGGCTGTCCATCACCTCGCCCCCTCTTACCTCACCTCCCTTCTCTCCTTCTACTGCCCAGCCCGCACCCTCCGCTCCTCCACCACTAATCTCCTCACTGTACCTCGCTCTCGCCTGTCCCGCCATCGACCCCCGGCCCACGTCATCCCCCGGGCCTGGAATGCCCTCCCTCTGCCCATCCGCCAAGCTAGCTCTCTTCCTCCCTTCAAGGCCCTGCTGAGAGCTCACCTCCTCCAGGAGGCCTTCCCAGACTGAGCCCCTTCTTTCCTCTCCCCCTCGTCCCCCTCTCCATCCCCCCGTCTTACCTCCTTCCCTTCCCCACAGCACCTGTATATATGTATATATGGTTGTACATATTTATTACTCTATTTATTTATTTATTTTACTTGTACATATCTATTCTATTTATTTTATTTTGTTAATATGTTTGGTTTTGTTCTCTGTCTCCCCCTTTTAGACTGTGAGCCCACTGTTGGGTAGGGACTGTCTCTATGTGATGCCAATTTGTACTTCCCAAGCGCTTAGTACAGTGCTCTGCACATAGTAAGCGCTCAATAAATACGATTGATTGATTGATTGATTGATTGATTAATTGTGCTGAAATCTGTGTTTTAACTCTGCAGAACTAACTTTGCTAGAACAGGATGGTAGAATTAATGAATGTTTGTTTGACAACGTGAAGCTGTCTGGAGAAAACACAATAAGGTGTTGGAAGAGACAGCGTGGTCTAGTGGATAGCGCACAGGCCTGAAGTCAGAGGACCTGAGTTCTAATCCCGGCTCTGCCACTTGTCTACTGTGTGCCTTAGTTAATTCATTTAACTTCTCTGGGCCTCAGTTACCTCATCTGTAAAATGGGGATTAAGACTGTGAGCCCCTTGTGGGACGTGAACTTTGTCCAACCTGATTAGCTTGTATCCACCCTAGTGCT
Source organism: Tachyglossus aculeatus (assembly GCF_015852505.1). NCBI lineage: Eukaryota > Metazoa > Chordata > Mammalia > Monotremata > Tachyglossidae > Tachyglossus > Tachyglossus aculeatus. The sequence continues at coordinate 60,949,358 of NC_052074.1, forward strand.
TAGTACAGTGCCTGGCACATAGTAAGCCCTGAACAATTTCCATTAAAAAAATGAAAAAAACAGTTGTGCACATGCATATGGTAGTGGATATCACAGGTGTATTTTTTCCCAATGCTTAATACCGTGCTCTGCTCATGGTAAGCACTAGTAAACACTATTATTATTACCACTACTGTTCTTACAATGGGAGTTTTTCTACATGCTAAGGTTTTGAATGAAATCAACCCACCCCCCAAATTTTCCACCTAGGATAATAATAATGATACTACTACTACTACTACTACTACTACTACTAATAATAATGATGGCATTTGTTAAGTGCTTACGATGTGCCAAGCATTGTTCTAAGCACTGGGGGAGATCCATGGTGATCAGGTTGTCCCAAGCGGGGCTCATAGTCTTAATCCCCATTTTTCAGATGAGGGAACTGAGACCCAGAGAAGTTAAGTGACTTGCCCAAGGTCCCACAGCTGACAAGTGGCAGAGCCGGAATTTGAACCCATGACCTCTGACTCCAAAGCCCAGGCTCTTGTCACTGAGCCACGCTACTTCTCGGATAGTACAAACTCCGGTCATATGTGGATGGGCTATTGCTTTAGTCATCTTTCTGGCCTCCCTGCCTCCAGTCTCTCCCCACTCCTATAATAATAATAATTGTGGTATTTGTTAAGTGTTTATTATGTCCCAGGCACTGAGATCACACTTGGAGAGTTTCCGGTACACATGTACATATCCATAAATTATATTTCTTTGTATTGACGTCTATCTCCCCCTCAAGACTGTAAGCTTACTGTGGGCAGAGAAAGTGTCTGCCAAATCTGTTGGATTGTACTTTCCCAAGCGCTTAGTACAGTGCTCTGCACAGTGTAAGTTCTCAAGAAATACCACCAATGATCAGGCAATGTGATCTTAATAAGGTTTTGAAGGCGTTCTGTCTTACAGGTACGGGGAATACCAGGGCTTGTGGCAGACCTACAGAAAGATGGAGACAGAGGAGGAGGACGGGGGAAATCTTCAATCAGTGGTATTTATTGAGCGCTTACTATGTGCAGAGCACTGTGCCAAGCACTGGGGAGAGTACACTAGAACAGAATTAGAGGACCTAAAATTTCCCATCCTTTGTGCACTCAGTTCTACCAGAGAACGTTCATTCATTCAATCGTATTTATTGAGCGCTTACTGTGTTCAGAGCACTGTACTAAGCGCTTGGGAAGTACAAGTCAGCAACATATAGAGACGGTCCCTACCCAACAACGGGCTCACAGTCTAGAAGCGGGAGACAGACAGCAAGATAAAACATGTAGACAGGCGTCAAAACCTTCAGAATAAATGGAATTATAGCTATATGCACATCATTAATAAAATAAATAGAGTAGTAAATATGTACAAGTAAAATAGAGTAATAAATATGTACAAATATATACAAGGCAATATCATTCAGTGATATTTACTGAGTGCTTACTGTGTGCAGAGCATTCATTCATTCATTCAATCATATTTATTGAGCGCTTACTGTGTGCAGAGCACTGTACTAAGCGCTTGGGAAGTACAAGTTGGCAACATAGAGGGACGGTCCCGACCCAACAGCGGGCTCACAGTCTGGAAGGGGACTCACAGTCTAGAAGAAGGAACTAGTACAGGAGCACTGTACTAAGCACTTGGGAGAGTACAGTACAACAATAAACAGACACATCCCCTGCCTGCAATGAGCTTATGGTCTAAGCACATGATCAGGGGATGATTTTCCAATAGATCGAACCTGGCTTGGATCCAAATCCAGAGATAAGGAGAGTGTTGGAAGCTGGGAAGCTAAGCCCAGTGTGGAAGATATTGTCTGGGGGTAATTCATTCAGTCATTCATTCAATCGTATTTATTGAGCGCCTACTGTGTGCAGAGCACTGTACTAAGCGCTTGGGAAGTACAATCAATCAATCAATCAATCATATTTATTGAGTGCTTACTTTGTGCAAAGCACTGTACTAAGTGCTTGGGAAGTCCAAGTTGGCAACATCTAGAGACAGTTCCTACCCAACAGCGGGCTCACAGTCTAGAAGGGGGAGACAGACAACAAAACAAAACATATTAACAAAATAAAATAAATAGAGTAATAAATATGTACGAACATATATACATATATACAGGTCATCAGGTTGTCCCACAGGGGGCTCACAGTCTTCATCAATCATCATCAATCGTATTTATTGAGCTCTTACTGTGTGCAGAGCACTGTACTAAGCGCTTGGGAAGTACAAGTTGGCAACATATAGAGACAGTCCCTACCCAACAGTGGGCTCACAGTCTAAAAGGGGGTGACAGAGAACAAAACCAAACATACTAACGAAATAAAATAAATAGAATAGATAGGTACAAGTAAAATAAATAAATAAATAAATAAATAGAGTAATAAATATGTATAAACATATATACATATATACAGGTGCTGTGGGGAAGGGAAGGAGGTAAGATGGGGGGATGGAGAGGGGGACGAGGGGGAGAGGAAGGAAGGGGCTCAGTCTGGGAAGGCCTCCTGGAGGAGGTGAGCTCTCCATGGCAATAACCTGAAGGGGAAGAGTCGTGAACAGAGCTGGTGAGGAAGTTTCTGTGAATGCAGAGGGAACCGCAGGTTAAGTTGGAATGAGAGACCGCAGTCGTTGGATCAGACAGGGATGGGAGGGGAGATAGGATCATTCCCAGAGCAGGGACAGGGCTTGTCATTCCATCAGAGAGGCAGCGTGACCTAGTGACAAAAGCACAGGCTTGGGAGACAGAGGTCGTGGGTTCTAATCCCGGCTCTGCCACTTGTCTGCTGTGTGACCTTTGGCAAGTCACTTAACTTCTCTGTGCCTCAGTTCCCTCATCTGTAAAATGGGGACTCAGACTGTGAGCCCCACGTGGGACAACCTGATTACCTTGTATCTACCCCAGTGCTTAGAACAGTGCTTGGCACACAATGAAAATCATTTATTGAAAATAAATCATTTATTTTATTTTTTTAAATTTATCAGACAATAGCTGGGGAGTGAGGGTTCAGCTCGGAGTGACTTAAACTAGATCATCAACCCGCAGCATCCCAAAAGGCAAGTTTGCAATTACAGAAGTTATCACCGAGCTGAAGGATAAACTTGGCATGAATGGAATAGTGTCTGTGGGTGGGATTGAGTCTATTGGCACAAAATATCAAGGGACAGGGAGCTTGGCAGAGATAACTAGCGGGATAAACAAAATATATTCAACACCAAGGGCGTCACAAAGACTAGGCATATTTCACTTGGAAAAACAAAATATTTTTTTGTAAAACCCCGTGGTCCCATATTAATTAGGGGATCATTTCCCAAACTGAAAAATGAATGGAACGAATATTAATATGAATGATTTGGGAATGCAAGGAGAGATTGCTGATAACCCGGAGAAGCAGCATGGATTAATGGAAAATGACACAGGACCGGGTTCTATTACAACTCTGTCATTTGCCTGGTTTGGTCTTGGGAAAGTCATTTCATTTCTCTGGGTCAGCGTCCTCATCTGGAAAAAGGGGAATCATATCAATCGATCATATTTATTGAGCGCTTACTATGTGCAGAGCACTGTACTAAGCGCTTGGGAAGTACAAATTGGCAACATATAGAGACAGTCCCTACCCAACATTGGGCTCACAGTCTAAAAATCATATATATGCCAACTCTTCCCTTCACTTAGACTGTGAGCGTCAAGTGGACAGGGACTGTGTCTACCCTAGCCCTTGGTGAATAGTAAGCACTTAACAATTATAATACTAACATAACTATAATTATGTAATGCTATTTAGCTATTATAATGCTAATAGCTAATATTAGTGGAAGATTGGTGCCAAGAGGGTGAGCTCGTTCTGGGCAGGGAACACAAATCCAGAAAGGTCTACGACAAGGACATGGCCGGCTTCATCTTCGACCTCAACAACGACGTTGTGGTCGATGCCACTTGGAAAGGAAACAAAATCCTCTTCACAAACCACTCAGGGAACCCCACCTGCTATGCCAAGGTGGTGATGGTGAACGGAGATCATTGCATTTGGATCTTTGGAAAATGGGCCATCCAGGCTGGCGAAGGGATCTTCTTTGACTTTGATACTGTGTCTGAGACTTTGTGTGTGGGGAGAGTTAAGGGTGGGAATAATATATGTGAAGGAGTGTTTGGTTCTGATGACTTGACACCTGTCCACATGTTTTGTTTTGTTGTCTGTCTCCCCCTTCTAGACTGTGAACCCACTGTTGGGTAGGGACCGTCTCTATATGTTGCCAACTTGCACTTCCCAAGCACTTAGTACAGTGCTCTGCACACAGTAAGCGCTCAATAAATACGAATGAATGAATGAATGAGTGTAGGTGGATGAGTGTGTGTACATGGAGGATGGGGATGATTCATCTGCATGAGTGTGTGTGTGTGTGTGGACGTGTGTGAAAGAGTACAGGGAGTGAGTGGAGAATTGGAATGGTATGCTCGTGAGTGTGCGTCTGTGTGTTTGTGTGAAAGCATGTGGGTGGGGCAGGGAGGTGAGTAGTGGGTGCAGATGTGGTTGTGAATGTATGTGGTTGAGTGGTGGATGGGGTTTGGGGGTGTGTATGGGTGTGAGTGGTTGTGGGTGAATGTTCAGGCATGCATGTGAAGGGGTGTGTGTGTGTGTGTGTGTGTGTGAAGGAGTGCAAGGGTTGAGTGGAGGAGGTGTGTGTGTGTAATAATAATAATAATAGTAATAATGGCATTTATTAAGCGCTTACTAGGTGCAAAGCACTGTTCTAAGTGCTGGGGAGGTTACAAGGTGATCAGGTTGTCCCACGGGGGGGCTCACAGTCAATCCCCATTTTCCAGATGACGTAACTGAGGCCCAGAGAAGTGAAGTGACTTGCCCAAAGTCACACAGCTGACAATTGGCGGAGCCGGAATTTGAACCCATGACCAGTGTGTGTATGTGTGTGTGTAGGAGGGGAGGCAGAAGGAGTGAATGTGTTGGGGGGCAGGCTGAGGAATGGAATGAAGCAGTGGGTGGGGAAAGCTGAGTTGCAGCTGCATCTGGGTGGATATTTGTGGCTCCGTGGTCCCGTGTGGGATGGACAGTTAGATACAAGGATGAGCTCCCGGAGAGGGTGTCCGTGACCTTCCGGGGGACGGGGGTGGATAAGGGGTGTCCCGGTTCACATCTCCTGAGGGCCAGGGGAGGCCGGGAGAATGCTGTCAGTTAACCAACGGGGAAAACGCCTGCCCCAGAGAGAATCGAAGCAGCGAGAAGCAGCCGCCATGTGAATCTGTGTGCCCTCTACATGTGGAAAAACACAAGCTTCCGGGCAGGGTCGACTGATACGTTGACACTTAATATTTGGGCTTAAGCTAGAAAAGTTTTCACAGCTCAGCGAGGGTAGCTTCTTTCTTTCTTCTCTCGCGTTCACCTTTGCCACCAAACTGTAAAGCCTAAACCTCAGCAAACTCACGAAATCACCATACTGGAGTAGTGATGCAGTATTTATTAACACTTACCGTGTGCAGAATAATAATAATAATGATGACATTTATTAAGCACTTACTATGTGCAAAGCACTGTACTAAGCGCTGGGGAGGTTACAAGGTGATCAGGTTGTCCCATGGGGGTACTCCCCGTTTTACAGATGCGGTAACTGAGGCCCAGAGAAGTGAAGTGACTTGCCCAGAGTCACACAGCTGACACTGTACTAAGCACTGGGAGAGGAGGACAGGGAGAAAATAGACACAGTCCCTGTCCCTTGAGGGGGCTCGCAATCTCAGGATTCCGTGGGTTGAAGGAAACCGTACTTTATCTGTAACCACTGGCAAGGAGTATGACAGTGATTTCCTGTCAAACGCTGGGCAGTGTGGAAGAAGAAGCCTGTGAGTGTTTCATGTCCTGCTTCATGGAGCCCTAAAGTATTTGATTGTGACAAAATGTGTCTAGTTTCTCAATCCTTTCCGAGTTCTCGTCCCCCCCTACCTTTTCACTTTCAGACCATTCATCTGGGGGAACACAATTTCTCACGAAAGAGAAGTGAGATTTGTTTCGGGACTGGGACATTTTACAGTACCCGGGTGTGAATTTAGGAATTAAAAAAGAAATAAAAGTATGTCCAATAATGCCATTTCCTGAGCAACTAACTATTGAGAAGCAGGATGGCTCAGTGGAAAGAGCACAGGCTTTGGAGTCAGAGGTCATGGGTTCAAATACCAGCTCCGCCAATTGTCAGCTGTGTGACTTTGGGCAAGTCACTTAACTTCTCTGGGCCTCAGTTACCTCAACTGTAAAAATGGGGATTAAGACTGTGAGCCCCTGTGGGACAACCTGATCACCATGTAACCTTCCCACTGCTTAGAACAGTGCTTTGCACATAGTAAGCATTTAATAAATGCCGTCACTATTATTATTATTATTATTAATGGATAGAGCGTGCCTTGGGAGTCAGAGGACCTGGTTTCTAATCCTATCTCCACTGCTTGTCTGCTTTGTGATCTTGGGCTAGTTTGTTTCTTTGTTTTATGGTAATTGTTAAGCACTTACTATGTGTAAAAGATTTTTCCAAACTCTGGGGTAGATACAAGCTAAACAGGTTGGACACAGTCCTTGAACCACATGGGGTTCACAGTGTAAGTAGGAGGGTGTAGAATTTAATTCCCATTTTACCATTGAGGAAACAGAGGCACAGAGAACCTGAGGTGACCTGCCCAAGGTCTCTTAGCAAGCAACTGGCTGAGTCAGGATTAGAACTCAGGTCCCCTGTTTTCCAGGCCCATTCTCTCTAATCCTGTCTCTGCCAATTGCTTGCTGTGTGATCTTCGGCAAGTCACTTCACTTCTCTGTGCCTCTGTTCCCTCATCTGTCAAATGGGAGGAAAGACTGTGAGCTCCAAGTGGGACAGGGACTGTGTCCAAACTCATTGCTCAGAACAGTGCTTGACAGTAAGTGGGTAACAAATACTGTAACAAGCAAAATGAAACAAACGAACAAAAAAGCCCAACCAGGTGGCCAAGTTTATGTACCTGGTTTTCTGGGGGTCCAAACTTCCCAACGTGAGGACTGGGGGACAGACCCATCCTCTGAACAGGCCTGGGAGTCAAAATGTCATGGGTTCTAATCCTGGCTCCACCACTTGTCTGCTGTGTGACCTTGGACAAGTCGCTTCACTTCTGTGGGTCTCAGTTCCCTCATCTGTAAAATGGGGATTGCGACTGTAAGCCCCATGTGGGACGGGGACTGTGCTCAACCCGATTTGCTTGTATCCACCCCAGCACTTAGTACAGTGCCTGGCATACAGTAAATGCTTAAGAAATACCTCAATTATTAAGCACTCAGTATAGTGCTCTGCACACGGTAAGCGTTCAATGAATACCATTGATTGATAGATGGATTGATTGACTCTGTGTGTGAAACTGCTGTTGAGCATGCAGGAGTTTCCAGCCATGAGTGATTTTTTCCCAGGAGTCCCCAAAATAAGGGCATCTGTCCAGTGTTAAAGCCAAATATTAGAACCTTGAGCTCAGTCAGTCAATCAGATTTATTGAGTGCTTACTGTGTGCAGAGCAGTGTACTGAGCACTTGGAAGATTCCAGTATAGCAATAAACAGACACATTCCCTGCCCACAATCAGCCCCTCCTAAGGTTGCACACTAGCATTATCATTTTTATTATTATTGTATTTGTTAAGCACTTACTTTGTGCCAAGCCCTGTTCTAAGTGCTGGGGTAGATTCAAGGTATCAGGTTGGACACAGTTCCTGTCCCGCATGGGGCTCACAGTCTAGGTAGGAAGGAAGTAGGATTTAATCCCCCTTTTACAGATAAGGGAACTGAGGCACAGAGAAGTTAAAAGACTTGCCCAAGGTAACACAGCCGTGTGGTAAAGCTGGGGTTAGAACCCAGGTAATCAAGATAATCAGGTCAGACACAGTCCCTATCCCACATGGGGCTCACAGCTTTAAGGAGGGAGAACGGGTTTGATTCTCCATTTTACGGATGAGGCGATCAATCAGTCAAGGCTATTGACTGAGTACTTATTACATCTAGAGCCCCCTACTCAGCTGAATTAGCAGACATATTCCCTGTGCATAATGAGCTTTCAGTCTAGAGGAGCTTATGGTCTAGTTGGATCTCAGAGAGCAATCCAGGCTCTCACAGCCACAGGTGATGCTGAATTGCTAAGGGGCCTGCTTCAACCGAGAGGGGAAAGGCATAGTAATGGGAGTCAGGTGAAGGCCTTCTCTCCCTTCCTCCTCAGGGCCCCTGCTCTTGAAGGACTCAGATTCCAGGGCCTGGACTTGGCCTAGGAAGGCCTTACACACTCCCTCCTCATAGCCGACAGATGACGACTCTCCCCCGCTTCAAAGCTTTATTGAAGGTACATCTCCTCCAAGAGGCCTTCCCTGACTAAGCCCTCCTTTCCTCTTCTCCCACTCCCTTCAGCATCGCCCTGACTTGCTCCCTTTATTCATCCCCCTCCCTGCAGCACTGGTGTATTGAGATACCAAATTCTAGATCTTTGGATTGGGAGGAAGGTAGGGGAAACTGATCATCAGTTCCTGGTACTCTGCTGGTTCCCGTTATCCTTCACTTCCTCCCAGGGGATATCAAACTCCATCTCTTGGTGTCTCAGCTCCCCTAGCCACCAAGGGACCCTCCCCCCAACCCCCACCAACAGCCTGAAAAGTTGCGGGCTAAGAACCATCGGGGGGACCAGAGGACATTCGCACCCCCCAGCCTCTCTCCACAACTGAGGCACAGAGGAGTTAAGCGACTTGCCTGAGGTCAAACAGCAGGTAAGAGATAGAGCTGGGATAAGAACCGAGGTCCTCTTACTCCAAGGCCTATGCTCTTTCCACTAGGCCACACTGCTTCTCATCTGAGCGGAAGTTGGGAACAGTCACTGGAAAGTGACACATGGCCTCATCCCTCTGAACGGTAAGCTAATTGTGGCTAATTGTAAGCTTAAATGTGTTAAGGGCTGGGTTAGATCCAGTCCCTGTCTCACATGGGGTTCATAGTCTCAGGGGGAGGGAGAATTGGCACCTCACCCCCATTTTACAGGTGAGAAAATTGAGGCATAGAGAAGTTAGGTGACTTGTCCCAGGTCCAAAGCAAATGAGTGACAGAGGTGGGATTAGAATGCACAATCGTACTGTCGTCTCCTAAGCGCTTAGTACAGGGCTCTGCATTCATTCATTCAATCGTTTTTATTGAGCGCTTACTGTGTGCAGAGCACTGGACTAAGCGCTTGGGAAGTACAAGTCAGCAACCAACAATGGGCTCACAGTCTAGAAGGGGGATACAGACAACCAAAGCAAGTAGCACACAGTAAGCATTCAATAAATACCACTGAAGATGATGGTGATGGTCTTTTGACTTCCAAGTCGGTGTTCTTTCCATTAGGCCGGGCTGCTTCTCAAGAGATGGAAAGGTCAGCGACACTAAAAAACAAAAGTCGGAGCCTTCAGGTCCTTTATCTCCATGCCTCTGCACTGAATCCTGGTACTCTGTACTAAAGAGATTTCTGAAGAGAAAAATTTCCTAAAAGAACATCTCTAGATGTCTGAGGCACTCCTTAGAGGGATACACAATGTCTTGCCCTCAAGGATGCTGGAATTTATCCAACATTCACTGCTGAAAGAGGCTCAATAGGTTGTTTAGCGAGTGCCTCAGAGAGATTATCCACCTGTGAAAAATGGAAAACTTAGAGATGCTCTTACTGCTAAAACGTTTTTGATTTCTTGTTGAAAACAAGGAAGTACTCTGAGAGTTATGTAGTCTATTTGTTATGAGAGCAGGGCAGTAATATCAACAAACAAATCATCATAGAGATTTTTTTAAAAATTTCCATATTAATGATCCGAGAGATCTCAAGGTTAAGGTGTTTAGAAAAGGATTTTGATTTAATGGGATTTACAAGGGCATAAGGATAAGAGGAATAGGACAACGATCATTAGTATGCCCAGATAATTCTTACCTAGGTGCACTTATCCTAGAAATAAGCCATCCAGAACCTGGTGGAGTGAGGTTGTGAATATGATAAGTTACAGGGGCATCAGAAATCAGGATATTACCAAGTTTGGCCTAAACAAGGTAAAAATGGAATTTTTGAAGAAAGGTTCTTTCAGTGATATGTCCAAACACTGCAGCAGAGTAGTTCTGGAAGACAGCTCGAAGTGGGAAGGGAATGTGTCTCGTGTTTCTGTTGTGCTATTCCAACCATTCAACACAATGAGTTGCATTTGGTAGATGTTGAATGGATAACATTGCTGCCGCTGCTCCTACTATTACTATTATTACTACTACTATCACTTTTACTACTATCATGGGGAAGCAGCATGGCCTAGTGGGAAGAGCACAGGCCTGTGAGTCAGAAGGTCATGGGCTCTAATCCCAGCTCTGCTACTTGTCTGCTGAGTGACCTTGGGCGAGTCACTTAACTTCTCTGGGCCTCAGTTACCTCATAAGTGGGGATTGAGACTGTGAGCTCCACGTGGGACAGGGACCGTGTCCCACCCAGTTTGCTTGTATCCACCCGTTTTAGACTGTTAGCCCACTGTTGGGTAGGGACTGTCTCTATATGTTGCCAATTTGTACTTCCCAAGCGCTTAGTACAGTGCTCTGCAAATAGTAAGCACTCAATAAATATGATTGATGATGATGATGATGCTTAATACAGTGCCCAGCACATAGTCTGCTCTTAAATGCCACAATTATTATCACTATTATTTTTAAAGTTATTGTTACTAATAAGGAGAAAAGAACAAAGGAAATTGGCTAAGAAAATCAATCAATCAAGAAAAGCATATTGACAAGCACAAATGGCCAGATGGGAATGCTCTTTGGTATTCTCGGATTCTGGTTAGGTGAGGTTCTGAGTAATGGTGTTACACTGTGCCGTGAAGTAGATTTTAACTATAAATACACATGCATGAAAATGCTCTCTCACACACCCAGATCTTGTACATCTTTCCCCTAGCTCATATAAGGATATTTCAATGTTTCCAGTGTGGTCTAGTGGAAAGAGCACAGGCCTGGGAATCAGAGGACCTGAGTTCTAAACCCAGCTTTGCCACTTGCCTGCTGTGTGATCTTAGACAAGTCACTGAACTGCTCTCTGCCTCAGTTACCTTTAAAATTAAAATAGGGGTTAAATACCCATTCATCCTCCCACTTAGGCTGGTGGATGGGGACTGGATTCAAACTGATTATCATGAATTTTAATTCATGATTATCATGAATAATCATGATTAGCATGATTAGCATGAATTATCATACCTGTATATATGTATATATGTTTGTACATATTTGTTACTCTATTTATTTTACTTGTACATTTCTATTCTATTTTATTTTGTTAGTATGTTTGGTTTTGTTCTCTGTCTCCCCCTTTTAGACTGTGAGCCCACTGTTGGGTAGGGACTGTCTCTATATGTTGTCAACTTGTACTTCCCAAGCACTTAGTACAGTGCTCTGCACACAGTAAGCACTCAATAAATATGATTGATGATGATGAATTTGCCCCAGAACTTGAAACATAATAAGTGCTTAACAAATATTATCATTATTATTATCACACAGATTCTTCACCATTTCGGGTTTCGTGGACTAACTTGGAACACTGTTCTGGTCTATAAATAGAATTATTTTCTGAGATATTTACAGAAAGATTTGAAGAATTTGTTAATGACACTTCCAAAGAGCATTGTAGAATCCAATCGAAAGCCTAGTCAGTAAAGGCATGTTTTGAAACTCTCATAAGCTGTGCAAACAGGAGAGGAACAGTGTTTATTAGTCCCAGGAGAGCACTCTAAAGTTAAAACATAAAATTAATTTCTCAGGACACCCAGAAAGAGGAGATGGAACACTCGGCAGCTTATGCGATCCATCAGACAACAGCGAAATATTGTTCTCTGGGACTATGAACTGCGCGGAGCAACATCAGGTTTTAGTTAACATTATTGTGATAGTGAATGACCCTAAAGAGGGCTTTTTTGGTTCACTTGAGGCTCTTTCCTAACAACTTACAGCTGCGCAGACACCACTGGCTGTGTTGTGAGATTCTGATGGGTACTTTTGGAGGGTTGGAATGTTTTTCCCTATCGTTTTTCCTGGCTTCCCTTGAAATACTCAGTTTCGTATCAGTTTAGCTGTCAATTGCCAATTTCTGCACTGTGCAGATGACTTCACAAAGCTGCTTCCGGAGTTTTAATGCTTCATTGTCGCAGTTAGTGAGAAGCAAGGGCCTCTTTGTATGCATGGGAGGAGATCAGCGGGCTTCAGAATGGATAGATATGTCTAAATGGGCCAATCTCGGAGACCCCATCCCACAGATTTCATAAGATCATTAAGGTTTCCAGATGCAACAGAAAAATGGCGGTTCTTGGATTTTTCTGAATTCTTAGGTTCAAGAATGAAAACTCACTATTCAGCACTGGGCAAAGGTTGAGGAGGAGAAGGAAATTCTTTGAAAGAAACTGTAGAAAGTTATTTCATCCAAGTACTTAGAATTAAGTGCTGTTTCCCAAAGGCAATAAACATAAAGAGGCGTTCAACAGTTTTACTTGTCAAACTTTTATTGAGGAAGAATTAGTGGGTTAATTATGAATCATTCCAAACAACACAAGCAAGAAATGTTTAGAGTAACCTATTAGAGGCTATAAATCAATTGATCTTTATCTTCTAACTTAAAGTAAATGTTTCCGTAATTTAGAAAAAATGGGGAATGAGACAAGGACTCTTTCTGGATTGTACAGGTAATTCTCTATAGCCACACTCTTATACATAGGCAAACTTTCTCCACCCAGCTAACTTGAGAAAGAACAATCAGGGTAGCAAAAAAAAGATATTAAAAATAATAATGATAATAGCGATGATATTTGTAAAATGCTTGCTATGTGCCTTGGCACTTTGTAGTAAGTGTGGGGGTAGATGTAAGTTAGTCAGTTGGACAAAGTCCCTGTCTCACATTGGAGAGAATTTTAGCCAGGTATTGAATCCCCATTTTTCAGATGAGGAAACTGAGGCCCTGAGAAGTTGTGACTTGCCCCAAAGCACACAGTAGTCAAGTGGCTGAACCAGGATTAGAATCCAGGTCCTCTGACTCCCAGGCCTGGCCTCTTCTTTATTAATAATGGTAATTTTAATGGAGATTGAAGCAAAGGGGTGAGGTGTAGTTTGAAGATGACAATCCTCAGGGCAAATTCAAAGGTAAAAATGTGTCCTTCCTGGGGCTCGTCCACTAGGGAATGCCCTCCCTCCTCATAGCCGACAGACAATTACTCTCACCCCACTTCAAGGTCTTATTGAAGGTCCACCTCCTCCAAACTGAGCCCCACCTTTCCTCATCTCCACTCCCTTCTGCATCACCCTGACTTCTTCCCATTGCTCTTCCCACCTCCCAGTCCCACGGCACTTATGTTTATATCTGTAATTTCATTTATTTGTATTCAAGACTGTTTCCCCCGCTCTAGACTGTGAGTTCATTGTGGGCAGGGAATGAATCAGATTGTTGTATTGTACTCTCCCAAGAGCAGTGCTCTGCACAAAGTAAGTATTCAGTAAATATGATTGAATGAATGAATTAGCGAATTAGTTGTGGACCCTGGCTCTATTGTCCCAATAATTACTAAGGTATTCTGCGCATGGTGAGTATTCACCAAATACCACTGATTGCTTGATTGTACCTCATTCTCATTTTGCCCCCCCAAAGATCGCTATCTCATATTGTCTTCAGAACCTGCAACTTTGTTCCTCTTCATATCTACCAGGCTTCTTCCCTCAAGCTCCAGGGCCCTGCTGAAATCCCATTCCTCCAAGCAATCAATCAGTGGTATTTACTGAAGACTTAGTGTGTACAGAGCACTGTACCAAGCCCCGGGGAAGTATACAGAGATTGGAATTGGACATGGTCACTGGCTCTATTATCCAAAGAACTAATAAGGTGTTCTGGACACAATAAATAGTCAACAAATGCCACTGACTGTACCTCATTCTCATTTCGTCCCCCAAGGACCCCTATCTCACATTATCTCCAGAATCTCCAACTTTCTTCCTCTTCATGTCGACCAGACTTCACCTCTCAACCTTCAGGGCCCTGCTGAAATCCCATTCCTCCAATCAGTCAATCAATGGTATTTTTGGTAATAGTTTTTGTTAAATGTTTTCTATGTGCCAGACCCTCTTTTAAGTGCTGAGGTTGGACCAAGTTAGTCAGGTTGGACCCAATACCTGTCCCACCTGTGGGGCTCACAGTCTTAATCCCCTTTTTATTGATGAGGTAACTGAGGTCCAGAGAAGTGAAGTGACTTGCCCATGGCCACACAGCAGAGCATGGGATTAGAACCCAGGTCCTTCTGATTCTCAGGCCCGAGCTCTATCCACTAAGCAACACTGCTCCTCTGTGCTTTCTATCTTCCTACTTTTTAAATGAAGAAATAGACTCATGGCCAAAGATACAGTTAGCTCAAGCGAGAGTCTTTTAGATAGATGTGAGTCCAATGTTGCTTTATCAAAGATGTTCAATTCTGAAATAGAAATGCTTTCCTAGTTACCTTTATTTGTAGGATCCCAATTATTTTAATCAATGCAAGGATCCATCTATCTGTTATGGTAATCATTCAGATCATTGGAATGGGAGTGTTTGCAGGGGGAATCGTATTAACGCAGGAAACTCATTATGTTTGTAGAGTTATGCAATTAAAAAATACACCAAAATGTTTGGCATGCTCATTAATTTTCTCTGAAATACAGAATCCGGAATGGCGGTGTATCAGTGGTATAGGGTTATCTTTTTTGTTGTTATTATTTAATCAAGCCCTAATCAGAGAGTTGCACTTTACAACAGAAAAAGCCAATTTGTCTGACATCAAAATTACCCTTAGTGTCAGCCTGAGATGATTGTATTTACAACTAACTTAGATTATTTCCAATTAAACTGTACTTTCTGTTCATTATCTTGGTTGCGCTACACTTTTCTCAAATTAAAATTAAAAAGGGAAATTTGTTGAAAGTAAGGTCATGAGCCCATCTTGCAAGATAGGGTAATCTGAATCTTCCATAATGGGATGTTGTTATTTCCTCAGCGACTAGGAAGATATTAATATTCCAGCTGCTCAATGAAATAAAAGGTATATGGAGTAAGGTAACATCCTGGCCCTTTAAGATGATATTTCTTTTCAGGTATGGCCTAGTGGAAAAAGCAATCAATCAATCATATTTATTTATTGAGTGCTGACTGTGTGCAGAGCACTCTACTAAGTGCTTTGGAGAGTACAATAGCAACAGAGATGGTAGACGCACTCCCTGCTCTCCATGAGCTCACAGTCTAGCAGGGGAGACAGACATTAATATAAATCAAATAATTACAGGTATGTTTATAAGTGCTGTGGGGCTGAGGGAGGGGTGAATAAAGGGAGGAAATCAAGGTGGTGCAGAAGGGAGTGGAAAAAGAGGAAATGAGGGCTTGTCAGGGAAGGCCTCTTGGAGGAGATATGCCTTGTTCAACAAGGCTTTAAATGTGGAAAGAGTAATTGCCTGTCAGATATGAAGAGGTAGAGTGAGTAGGTTGGCAATAGAGGAGTGAAGTGTGGGAGTGAACTGGGTTGTAATAGGAGAGTAGCAAGGTGAGATAGGAGGGGGCAAGGGGATGGACTGCTTTAAAGTTGTTGGTAAGGGGTTTCTTTTGATGCAGAGGTAGATGGGCAATGACTGAAGGTTTTTGAAGAGTGGGGAAACTTGGACTGAATGTTTTTGTAGAAAAATAATCCAGGCAGCAGAGAGAAGTATGGAGTGGAGTGGGGACAAACTGGAGGCAGGGAGGTCACCAAGGAGGCTGTTACAGTAATCAATGCAGGATAGGAGAAGTGCTTGGATTAATGCGGAAGCAGTTTGAATGGAGAGGAAAGGATCTGAGCTCAAAATCATGACTGCCCAAAGACTTGGAGGAAAGGATTATTTTCTCATGTCTGAAACGTGTCTACCAACTAGTTCCTGGGGATGGATGGTTTTAAACAAGGCAGAGCGCTTTGCTATGTGAGCTATGACCGGAAATTCTGGCATTTCTGCTAATGTTCATGACATCATTGACTTACCCTGAGCGATGGATATAAATCTTGCCCTCCTGCTGTAATATCTTTGAAGGGATTGCATTAGTTGGAGACGCAAAGTCAGTACCCAAATCTCTGATAATTGCAACAGTCAGATCACCTGGGTATGAAATACCGTGACTGTGTATCAGTGGTGAAGCAGAGAAGCAGCTTGGCCTAGTGGATAGAGCATGGGCTTGGGAGTCTGAAGGACCTGGGTTCTAATCCTGGCTCTGCCACTTGCCTGCTGTGTGATCTTGGGCAAATCAGTCAGTCAATCATATTTATTGAGTGCTTACTGTGTGTAGAGCTCTGTACTAAGCGCTTGGAAGACTACAATATAACAGACATATTCCCTGCCCACAAGAAGCTTAGAGTCTGGAAGGGTAACTGAGGCACTTCTATGTGCCTCAGTTACCTCATCTGGAAACTGGGGATTAAGACTGAGTCCCAGGTGTGTCCAACCCAGTTTGCTTGTATTCACTCCAGTGCTTAGTATAGTGCCCGGCACAAAGTAAGCACTTAAATACCACAATTATTATCATTGTTACTGTAGTGGTGTGGGGGCTGGTTTTTCAAAGTGAAATTTAGTTATCATCTGCGGGGTCTGGTTTTATAGAATTCTAGGAACCAATACATGGAGAAGAGTCTTTGTTACTGTACTTATTACTAAACATAGATGAAGTATAATGAACAATCTGCTAAATGTTAATACAATTTATCCTTTTTAATTTATAAACACGACATACTGCATGCACTTAGTGCTAATCTATTTTAGACATTCATTTGGTTTTGACCTATGCCCATAATATATTATGTTCCTTGGGATATTTATCTTGTCACTTGGAAACAAGATTACAATTAATATGACACACATGACTTTAAATTAGTACTTCAACTAGAGATGTGTGAGTAATGAATTAGCTACAGCTTTGAACTCTCAGTAGATAATTTAAATTACCTGCCTTTAGCCGTTGCATTATTGTGATCCGCTGGAGATGGAAAAATAATCAAAGAAAAACATTGTTCTTGATGACAGACTTACTTTCTGTAATTTTCCCAATTATATTGCCTTTTCATTTGCAATTATATGAACATTTGTAACATAAAAGAGAGCAGTATAGTTGTACTGGGGTATTATAAGCTGTGTAAAACTGCAAATGTCTGTGCTTCATTTGATTCACTAAATGGAGTAGGATTCCAACTCTACCCAACCTCACTCGTTCACTAAACCCAGGCACACCTAAGCACAAAATGAAACATCAACATTTTTGTTTCAATTTGAGACATAAGAAAATTAGACCATTTAGTCACAAATACATGCTTCCACAAATACACTCCCAGGCTCTTACTACTGTGCTCTGCATGCAATATGTATTCGATCAGTACTATTGGTTGATGAATTTCTTGATTCGCTAAAGAACTGCCCTCCTTCCTTTTTCATATAGTCAAACCCTTGAATTACCTTCATTCTATGATTTTTGAAGTTGCCAAGTCAGTGTTTTCTGCATTTTTTACAGTATTAGTTAAGGGCTTAGTATGTTCCAGGCACTGAACTAAGTGCCAACTGATCAATTTGGATACAGTCCCTGTCCCACATGGGGCTCACAGTCTTAATCTCCTTTTTACAGATGAAGTAGAAGCAGCGAGAAGCCACGAGAAGCAGCATGGCTTAGTGGAAAGAGCCCGGGCTTGGGAGTTAGAGGTCATGGGTCCTAATCCCAGCTCCACTTCCTGTCAGCTGTGTGACTTTGGGCAAGTCACTTAACTTCTCTGTGCCTCAGTTCCCTCATCTGTAAAATGGGGATTAAGACTGTGAGCCCCACGTGGGACAACCTGATCACCTTGTATTCCCACCCCAGCGCTTAGAACAGTGCTTTGCACATAGTAAGCACTTAACAAATGCCATTATTATTATTATTATAGGTAACTGAGGCCCAGAAAAGTGGAGTGTACCCAGGGTCACATGGCAGACTTGTAGCGGAGCCAGGATTAGAACCCAGGTCCTTCTGACTCTCAGGTCTGTGCTCTATCTGCTAGACCACACTGCTACTCACTAGGCCACACTGTTCAGTTAGGTTTTTTTCTCACTGGAGCTTTTGGCCCTGTCAAATTTCTGTTCCCAGTGAATCAAGGACATGTACAACCACACAGGATAAACAAGGATCAACCCACTGAGAAGTGCAAACAAGAATTATAATCCTTTCGAAAATTGGCTTCTCTCTACTGAGTGGTGAAGCCCCACCTTACCTCCTTCCCCTCCCCACAGCACCTGTATATATGTTTGTACATATTCATTACTCTATTTATTTTACTTGTACATATTTATTCTATTTTATTTGGTTTATATGTTTTGTTTTGTTGTCTGTCTCCCCCTTGTAAACTGTGAGCCCGCTGTTGGGTAGGGACCGTCTCTATATGTTGCTGACTTGTACTTCCCAAGCGCTTAGTACAGTGCTCTGCACACAGTAAGCACTCAATAAATATGATTGAATGAATGAATGAAGACTTAGTTGCCATATGTAACTGCTGCATTAGGTGAACAGATGCATACTCTGTTCCATGCTTATATCAGAATCCTCTGGGAGTTGATGTGTTCATCTCTCGATTCCACTGAGACTGAAAAGGCTGTCGATGATTTACCTTCTCTCCCCTCAGTTGACCAAGTTACGTCTCCAAATTGGCGCAGCCATGTAATGCTGGTTTGTCATCCTGAGAAACAGCGTGGCCTCTTTATATTAATGTCTGTCTCCCCCTCTAAACTGTAAGCTCATTGTGGGTGGGGAATGTTTCTGTTGCATTGTTGCAGTGCACTCTCCCAAGTGCTTAGAACAGTGCTCTGCACATGGTAAGCACTCAATAAATACTACTGACTGACTGACTTGGGCAAGCCACTTCACTTCATCTGTAACTTGGGGATGAAGACTGCAAGCCCCATGAGGGAGGTGGTCTGTGTCTAACCTGATCAGCTTCTGTTTACCCCAGAGCTTAGAACAGTGCCTGGCACATAGTAAGTGCTTAACAAATACCATTAAAAACATAAAAATGAATGAATGACTTCAAGTACTAAGGTTGAAAATCGAGTCTCTAATAGAGACACGTCTCGGGCAAGTTAGTGGTTAATGGACAGATCAATGTTCATTCATTCAATCGTATTTATTGAATGTTTACTGTGTGCAGAGCACTGTACTACACCCCTGGAAAGTACAAATCAGCAGTAAAGAGAGACAATCCCTGCCCTCATTGGGCTTACAGTCAAGAAGTGGGGAGACATTCTGAGATTTCATTTCACTGCTTCACTCAAGGCTGAGTCATGATACTGGAAAAGTCTTCATTTTTACCACTCTAAATTGGTTTCCTCTGAAATATTCCTTTAGTTATTAATTGATTAAAAGTTTCCTTTTATTAATGGATACATTGGCACGGGAGATGGTAATGGATGGGGTTCTTTCCAGTCATGAAAACCTCAGGACTGAGAAACCATGCGAGGGAATTGATTATTATGTTGTTTGTGCAATATCATTTGGACACTTTGAACTTCTTGTTTCTATTCCCAGTAAAGCAAGGACTTGTACAAACAGGGATCAACCCACTGAGAAGGGCAGAGAAGAATTATAATCCATTCATGAACATAGTGACTATAGCAGAGTGTCATTATTACCATCAACATCATCAACAATAGTATTTGATGAGTGCTTGATATGTGCAGAGCACTGTACTAAGCACTTGGGAGAAGACAATACAACAGAGTTGGGAGTCACATTCCGTACCCACGGTGAGCTTACAGTTTAGAGGGGGAGACAGACATTAATATAAATACATGTATCATAATGTATAATTTAAAAATATATGCATAAAAGCTGTGGGATGGGGGTGGGGTGAATATCAAATGGCTAAAGGTCACAGATCCAACTGCAGAGACACATAGTGTTTAGAACAGTGCTTGGCACATAGTAGGTGCTTAACAAATGCTATACAAAATAGCAACAATACTGTTCCATAACTGAGTAGCAGCATGGTTTGCTAGAAAATTTATGGGCCCTGAGTTCTAATCCTGCCTCCACCACCTGCTCACTCTCCAATCTTGGGCAAATCACTACACTTCTCTGCCTCTGTTTCCCCCTCTAGACTGTAAGTTCCCTGTGGGCACGGAACGTGTCTACCAACTCTAGTATATTGTACTTCCTCCAGTGCTTAGTACAGTGCTCTGCACACAATAGGTACTCAATAAATGTGATTCATTTACTGATTGATGAATTGATTGGTTCATTCATTTGTTAAATTCATTCAATTGTATTTATTGAGTGCTTACTGTGTGAAAAGAGTTGTACTAAGCGCTTGGGAGAGTATCTAATCTGTAAAATGGAGATTTCGACCTGTTCTCCCTCCTTCTTAGACTTTAAGCCGTATGTGAGACGGGGGTATGTCTGACCTGATTATGTTGTATATAGAGAAGCATTTAGTATGGTGCTTGGGATACCTCATAACACTGGAGACCAGATGGTGGTTGCCAGGGTAACCACTTTACCAACCACCATATTCTTTGCCAACCACGTTAACCAGCTATTTTCGTGATTCCTTCTGGATCTATCCAGCCCTTGACCCCCTAAGGTGGATTTTCAGTCAGAAACCACCACTTTGATGATCACAAATGACACTGACCTATTAAGGAACGATGAGTTGGGGGTTGGATTCTTTTTCAGGGGGAAGGGAGGCGAAAATCCATAAATTTTACGTGACAAGAAATATAACTCCTTTTGTCACTGTTCCGCGGTGGATCCCTGACTTTACCCTTCTTTAAGCCTTGATGTTAACTCAATGTTTAGCGGTATCATTTTGCCTTTTCATATTTTGGATCTCCCTGAGAACCATCGTGAATGGATAAAAGTCTCCGAAGAAACCCTGCCGCCTTGTGCCATTTTCACAAACACATCACGGGCTCCCTCCTGAGGTAGTAACCGATACCTTGTGCTCTAAAGCAGAGCTTTCACCGTGATATTTTTTATAAAAGAAGCCTCCCAGGGATCCACCAGACAGATAGAAAAGGTCTGAAACCCGGATGAAGGGTGTCCCTGTTGGCCTTCCAGAAGTAGAAAGAACACAGCTCAAGTTCAAGTCATCCCCGAGTCAGAAATCCTATCTGTGTTTTTTGTCCAAGGCCAGGTGAAGTGATTTGGCTAATTCAAGCCTGACGGTCCTCATTCATTCATTCAATCATATTAATTGAGCGCTTACTGTGTGCAGAGCACTGTAATAAGCACTTGGGAAGTACAAGCTGGCAATATATAGAGATGGTCCCTACCCAACAGTGGAATCACAGTCTAGAAGGGGGAGACAGAGAACAAAACAAAACATATTAACAAAATAGAATAAATATGCACAAATAAAATCAATAGAGTAATAAATTCATACAAACATAACTGCATCTGCTTTGTCTGTCTTAGAAAGATCTGTCCTGTTGAACCGTGCTCTCCCAAGCGATTAGTACAGTGCTCTGCACAAAACTCGATAAATAGCAAATCTAGCACTTCTGAATTTATTTAAACCCTTCTTGGCATCCATGCCTATAGGTGTACTCAGTCAATCGAACTTATTGAGCATTCAATGTGTGCAGAGCACTGTACTAAGAACTTATTTGGGTCTTGTTTATTTTGGTCATGGTAGCTGCCCATATTTTTATGTTTGTCTTCATTGTTAGAGTTTAAATTCCCTATGGGCAGAGAATCTGCACTTCCTAAGGGCCTAGTATAGTATACCACTATCAATAAATCAACTGATCATATTTACTGAACGTTTACTGTGTACAGAGCAATGAATTAAGTGTTCGGGAAAGTGCAAGCTTGGCAGGCCGGTTCTTCTCCTGTTTTAGAGAAGCAGCGTGGCTCAGCAGAAAGAGCACGGGCTTTGGAATCAGAGGTCATGGGTTCAAATCCCAGCTCCGCCAATTGTCAGCTGTGTGACTTTGGACAAGTCACTTAACTTCTCTGTGCCTCAGTTACCTCATCTGTAAAATGGGGATTAAGATTGTGAGCCCCACGTGGGACAACCTGATCACCTTGTATCCCCCCAGCGCTTAGAACAGTGCTTTGCACATAGTAAGCACTTAATACCATTATTATTATTATTACAATATAACAGAATTGGTAGGCACATTCCCTGTCCACAATGAGTTTACAGTGTAGAGGGAGCATATAGTCTAATCCTACTGCTACTTCAGTGTATAGTTATTTGCTCTTTCCATTTACTGATTCAATTATTTAGCTAACTACTTGTTTTTATTTAGCTAATTACTTGTTTTTATCATTTGATCTATGCCTTTCCTCTCATACCTCTGTTATATTTGCCAATTTATGTTTCCCGGTCCCCTTTTAATCGTAAACTCCCCAAGGGCAGGCACTGTATCTCTTCTAATTCTATCGAATGATCTGTAAGAACACAGCACATGCTCAGCACTCAATAGATAGTTTTGATGACAATAATGATCATGCATCAGTTGAGCTGTGAAAGTTTATGTTCAAAAGTTATTTCAGTTTAGCTGACAGATTGGGTTTTAACGGAAAAATCCACTTCCCACAAGGCCTTTCCTGATTAAGCCCTTATTTCTTCTTCTCCCTCTCTCTTCTTTGTCACCCTTGCCCTTGGATTTGCTTCCTTTATCCACTCCTTTCTCAGCCCCACAGCACTTATGTATATATCCCTAATTCATTCATTTCTATTAATGCCCATCACTCCCTCTAGATTGTATGCTTGGTGTGGACAGGGAATGTGTCAGTTTACTGCTGTATTTTCCCAAGCACTTAGTATAGCCCTCTGCACCCAGTAAGCGCTCAATAGCTACGACTGGTTGACTGATTGAAAGAGTATTTGATCTAGTCAAAAAATCACATCAGGTTAAGAAACTTTGTCTTTCAGAGTGTCCTGATTAAAAGACTCAGAGGAGATTCAGGATTTCCCCAGACGCCTGCTTGAGGCTGACTGATTCTCATGTAGATTTCTATACCACTTGACATTTGGTTTGCTATTGAAAGGCTGAGGGTAAACAGTTAAGTGGCGGCGAATCAGTGCGGGAGCATAATTATGATATCATTAGGAATATTTAAATATAAATAGCACCCTATATTTGTACTTGTCACTTGTCTGTTGTTTGACAGGAGGATACCACTTTTGTGGATTTCCTGGGGTCCCCTCGATGCTATTCTTTTAGTCAATTTTCCGCTGCAGTGCTCTCCTTCTGTCAGTGCTGACTGCCAGCCAGCCTCTGTATCCCCGGGAGCAGGCGAGGGGAGGGGAAGTTTTGCACATCGGCAATTCCCCATTAAAAACGTCTTTCTGAGGGTTTTGGTCCTATACACATCAGAGAGAGCCTGGGAGAGACAAGTCAGCTTTTTGCTTTTTCAGCAAACACTTAAAGGAGATGGCCCCAGTGATATAACACCTGGCTTTGGTGAGTAAATCCACTCAGAAGAGTTGCTGACATAAAGCCAAAGATCATTACTGTACCACTCCCCAGTTGGGTTTCCACAGCCCAGTGGGAAAAGCTCCGGGCTGGAAGTCAGAAGACCTGGGTTCTAGTCCCCTCTGCCCCTTTCTTGCTGTTTGATCTTGGTCAAGTCACTTAATGTATCCATGTTTCAGTTTCTTCTGCTAATAAAAATGAGGATAAGATACCTGTTCTTTCCCCACATGTAGATTGCAAACCTCATGTGGGACAGTGACTATTTATAATCTGTTTAAATTAGGTCTATCTCAGTGTTTAGAACTGTGCTTGGCACATAAAATAATAATAATATTAATAACAATAATAATAGCAACGATCACAAAATTCCAATAAAAATATCAATTGTCCCCTCACCATGTGAAGATTTGAAAATGTGCACTACTGTCTGTCTTTATCATCATCATCAATGGTATTTATTGAGCATTTACAGAGCACTGGATTAAGCGGTTGTGAGACCATTCATTCAGTCATATTTATTGAGCATTTACTGTGTGCAGAGGACTGTACTAAGTGTTTGGGAGAGTACAGTAAAAAGACACATTGCCTGCCTAGAACAAAACTACAATACAACAGAGTCAGTAGACATGTACTCTGCCCAGAACGAGCTTGTGGTCTAGTGGGGGAGATAGACATTAATATAAATAAATATACTCTTCAGTTGGTTCCTCTAGGGTCAAACGTCCTGATATCATCACCTCTGGGCATGTCTAAGCCCAGTAAGACACTGAAAACTGAAGGACAATTCAAGGTCTAAAACTGCCACTAAAGAGGATATTGGATTACATATCCCGCTGAGTGAATCATGTTTGTTTTGCCTTTCGAGATGTATTTATAAGATTACATGGCCGTGATGTCTTTATTTGAAACCCTAAGCATAATTGAATGTGACACCCCTTCAAACATATTTGTTCTTTATAAATATTCAGTTTGGAGAATGTGCCCTGTCCACTGACAGGTGTTTCAGAGATGTGTTGGAGAGGGGTAAAATCAGGACAAAAGGAAGCTCCACAAGGCTTTCTCAGCAACTTCTAATGGATTTCTGGCCGTCTAGAGGATTTGGTGAGTTTCATTAATTCCTTTTGGAATTCGGCCAGGTAAGATGTTCAAGCTACTGGCGGCATTATGGAAAACTACGGGGAAGCAGCAGTGTTTAGTCTAAAGAACGAGGACCTAGGTTCTAATTCCAGTTCTGCAAACCTATCTGCTGTGTGACAAGTCACTTAACTTCATTATGCCTTAGTATGCCTCTGTAAAATAGGCGTAAAATCCACCTCACTCTTATTTAGACTGTAAGTCCTCTATGAGACAGGGACTAAGTCCAACCCGAGTATCTTGTATCTTACCCCAGCACTTAGAACAGTGCCTAATACCTAGTAAGCCTGTAACGAATACCATAAAAAGTGGTTTCTGAATTGAACTACTTTCTGGATTTAGTCCTGTTAAATCAGGACAGGGACTAAGTCCAACCCGAGTATCTTGCATCTTACCCCAGCATTTAGAACAGTGCTCAACACCTAGTAAGCCCTTAACAAATACCATAAAAAGTGGTTTCTGAATTGAACTACTTTCTGGATTTAGTCCTGTTAATCAGAAGTTTCTTAGAGAAGCAGCATGGCTCAGTGGAAAGAGCCCTGGCTTTGGAGTCAAAGGTCATGGGTTCAAATCCCTGCTCTGCCAACTGTCAGCTGTGTGACTTTGGGGAAGTCACTTAACTTCTCTGGGCCTCAGTTTCCTCATCTGTAAAATGGGGATTAAGACTGTGAGCCCCCTGTGGGACAACCTGATCACTTTGTAACCTCCCCAGAGCTTAGAACAGTGCTGTGCACATAGTAAGCGCTTAACAAATACCATCATTATTATTATTATAGGTAGTTTCGAATGATTCTACTGAGCCACTGTAGAGTAGAGGCAGCCTATAAAACACCAAATTGGAATTGTTGAGCTACTTGGCTAATCCAACCTGGAGTTTCCCAAACTTATAAAGAGAATCCTACCTTTAAGTGACCATGAACTTCGAGAATTACGTCATAACTTTAGACACTAGAAGGTTTAACTGACTAAAATGAAATAGTGCATGAACACAGTTATAGAAGAATCCAAGTAGTGAAGAAATCATACTTTTCCCTCTTGCTCTAGGGTGTCTTCTTAGTACCTCAGGCAGAAACGTAAACTAACAGACGGTACAATATTTACGAGTTTCAATTTACTCGTTTTGAAATTTCTACCTTTGAACTGACATACCAGTGATTTTTCATAAAGGCCATAAAGAGGACAGGTTTTTGGAGACCTTGGTTTCTAATTCTAGGATGTAAGCTCGTTATGAGCAGGGAATGTGTCTATTATTGTATTGTACTCTCCCAAGTGCTTAGTAAAGTGCTGTGCACACAGTAAGCTCTCAATAAATGATTGAATGAATGAATGAATGATTCAGCTCTACTTCATTCATTCATTCAATTGTATTTATTGAGTGCTTACTGTGTGCAGAGCACTGTACTAAGCGCTTGGGAAGTACAAGCTGGCAACATATTGTACTTGATTGCTGTGTGACCCTGGGGCTAGGCACGACTTCTGTACCTCAATCTCCTCATCTGTAAAATGGGGATAAGATATCTATTTCCCTTTCCCCTTAAGCTCTTGGTCAACATATGGGACAGGGATTGGGTCAGATCTGCTTATGTTGTATCTAATCCAATATTTGGTGTAGTGCTTGGCACAAAGGAAGAACTTAAATGTCGTAGTGAAGAGGGATTGTGGTTGATATTGAGGGATTTTGAGGAGCAAGGATCTGTGGTTCAGCCTCTTACTATGCATTTATTCGTTCAGTTGTATTTACTGAGCACTTACTGTGCACAAAGCACTGTACTAAGTGCTTGGGAGAGTACAATATAACAATGAACAGAAACTTCCCTGACTACACTGAGCAGTGTAGAGAGGGAGACAGACATTAATATAAATAAATGAATATGTTGTATATTTATTTACTATACATGAGTTTCAGGAAATGGTTTGATCTCATTTCCTGTTTTTAAATTACTTTCCATTTGTAATGTGCTTTTAAATTACAGAAAATTTTCGTAGCAACATCATACTCCCTATGGATACAAGTTGGAAAGCAGACCATAGACTCCATCTTGTAGTCTATTTTTTTAATGATATTTGTTAAGCACTAACTATAGCATTAACTATATGCCAGGCATTATATTAAAGCACTGGGGTAGGTATAAGCTAATCAGGTTGGACACAGTCCATAACCCACATGACACTCACAATTTTAACCCCATTTTACAGATGAGGTAACTGAGGCAAAGAGAAATTAAGTGATAGCTGACGAATGGCAGTGCTGAAGTTAGAATCCAGGTCCCCTGACTCCTAGGCCGTTGAATTCCTACATTAGAAAAAAAAATAAACTCAGACTCTCAGAACACCTTTAAAAAATCAATTTCTCTATAGCACCTCAGGCAGAAATGTAAACAAACAGACAGTTTGATGTTCATGGGTTTGAATTTACCTGTTTTGAAATTTCTACCTTTGGACTGACATACCAGCCGTATCTCACAGAGGCCTAATCACACGGCAACCCGGAAGTTTGGCCCTTTTTTGAATTATTGGAGTGCAAAACTGCCAGTGGGGAAAATGGCATATGTTTTTCCCCTTGTCAAAATGCAAAACTGGCTGAATGAATTTAACTCAAAGTTTTAAAAACGCTCTTTTCCTTCAGGCTGAAACCAAACACGGGCAAGCAGAATTCAGAGGAAATTGGGGGTGAGAGGGAGGTGGGGGGAGAGGGGAGATAGAGGGCTGTAAATATCCCATCAGAACAGTGCAATATTCTCTCTCCAGAGCTCCAGAGCAGGCCGGGGTCACGTTGGGAGAGACAGAGGGCAGAAGGTTGCAATTGCTACCAAATTAAATATGTGATGAGGTTTGGCAGAGGGGAAGGAGGAGAAAGAGTGTCTGCCTACCTCATTGCTTTTATTCAGTCAATCAATCATATTTATTTAGTGCTTACTGTGTCCAGAGAACTGTACTAAGCCCTTGGGAGAGTACAACATAATAATATTATACCCTCCCAAGCAGTGTTGCCTAGTGGATAGAGCAGGGAATCTGAAGGGAACTGTGTTCTAATTCCGGCTCCTCCTCTTGTCTACTGTGTGACCTGGGGCAAACTATGTTGCTTTTCTGTGCCTCAGTTACCTCAGCTGTAAAATGGGGATTAACAATGCGAGCCCCATGTGGGAGATGGACTGTGTCCAACCTGGCATCTCCCGTAGCGCTTAGTACAATGCCTGGCACATAGTAAGTGCTTAACAAATGCCATAAATGTACATATTATATATATATATATATATATATATATATATATATATATATAGTATAAAAAACACAGTTGGTAGACACATTCCCTTTCCCTGCCGAGAATGAGCTTATAGTCTAGAGGGAATTTACAGTCTAGAGGATTTACAGTCTAGGATCTTATAGTCAGTTTTGCTATCTAATGGTTCTTGTTAGAGTACAACAGAGTTGCTAGACACGTTTCCTGCTCCCAGAGAACTTACAATTTAGAGACAGACAATACAATAAATTATGTATATATGTGTCGGTGCATAACATATTAAGCATATTAAGACTGTGAACTCCGTCCAACCTGATTATCTTGTATGTACCACAGAGCCTATAACAGTGCCAGGCACATAGTAAGTGCTTAACAAATACCGTTAAAAAAAAAAACATTGAAAGTGTTATAGACCAGAATCCATCAGGTTGTGAGCTGAGGTTCTCCCTTAGGTACTAAAGGTCATCTCTAGACTATAAGTTCGTTGTGGGCTGGGAATCTGTCTTTTACTGTTGTTTTGTGCTCACTCAAGCTCTTATTACAGTGATCTGTCCACAATAAGTGCTCAGTAAATACAATTGAATGAACTAGAAGGAGAAAAAGGATCAATTTCACTCATGTCAACGGAAAACAGCAGAGTATTTTCTCTTCTAGTGTCAGATTCCAAGGAATACAGGGTGCCTAGACATTTTATACTGAAATGGGCAGGTAGTTTGGTCAAAGCTGCTGGGAAACAAAGTGGCTTAATGAATAGAGCATGTTCCTAGGAGTCAGAAGGACCAGGGTTCTAACCCCAGCTCTGTCATATCTCTGCTGTGTAACCTTGGACAAGTCACTTCACTTCTCTGGGCCTCATTTACCTCATCTGTAAAATGGGGATTAAGACTGTGAACCCTACGTGGGACAGGGACTGTGCCCCACCTAATTAACTTGTATCTACCCAGGTACTTAGAACAGTGCTTGGCACATAGTAGGTGCTTAACAAGTACCATAGTTATTATTATAATTATTTTCTTATTATTAACCACATCTTGGACTGCACTCAGTCCAGCCTGCAAAGAATGTGGGACAATTTGCCAACTTGTACAGATTTACTATTCTATTTATTTTGTTAATGATTTTCTTATTGCTTTAATTCTATTTGTTCTGATGATTTTGACCCCTGTCTACATGTTTTGTTGTCTGTCGCCCCCTTCTAGACTGTGAGCCCGTTGTTGGGTAGGGACCGTCTCTATATGTTGCCAACTTGTACTTCCCAAGCGCTTAGTACAGTGCTCTGCACACAGTAAGTGCTCAATAAATACGATTGAATGAATGAATGAATCCTCTGAGAGTCTGGTATTCTAGGCACCTCTGAACCAAGGAAGCAGGGTGGTTTAGTGGAACGACCACAGACCTAAGAGGTTCTGGATTCTAATCCCAGCTCCTCCACCTGTCTGCCTTTGGCCTTGGGCAAGTACTTAACTCTTCTGTGCCTCAGTTACCTCATCTGTAAAATGAGGGTGAAGACTGGAAGCCCCATTTTAGCTTATGGACTGTGT
The DNA here is from genome assembly GCF_015852505.1 of Tachyglossus aculeatus. NCBI lineage: Eukaryota > Metazoa > Chordata > Mammalia > Monotremata > Tachyglossidae > Tachyglossus > Tachyglossus aculeatus. The sequence goes on from NC_052074.1 coordinate 60,978,810, forward strand.
CCCAACCTGATTAACTTGTATTTACCCCAGCACTTAATACAGTGTCTGGCACATAGTAAGCGCTTATTAAATACAGCTTAAAACAAAAAGAAGGAATGAACAGATTACACTTTGAGTTGCCCAGCCCCTTCATTTCCCAAGATGCTTTCACATCAGTAATACCATTTTGTCCTCACCACATCAGCCCTGTGAAGTAAGAGAGAAGGAGGCATTATTATCTCCATTTTAGAGATGAGGAAACTGAGGTGCAGAGAAGATAAGTCACTCACTGTAGGTTGCACAGCAGAGCAGGGACTAGAACTCTGATCCCCTGGCTTCCAGATCTGTGCTCTTTCCACTAGATCATCCTGGCCCACCTTCTCTGAATTTCCTCTACCCTTTCCAGCCAGACACAAAAAATAGCCCTTGTGAGCATAATTACTGTCCTTTTGAAAAGCTACAAACAGGTAAGTGGAGCACTGGTGGGTAAGGACAAGCTTAAGGGCTTCTTTCAGCCTCTCTAAACTCAATCCTGGATTTTGATGTTTGAAATAATGAAAAGAAGTGGTAATAATCAATACTGTGGTATTTGATAAGTGCCAACTATGTGCCAAGCATGGGTTAGCTACAAAATGAATCAAGCAATCAGTGGCATTTATTGAGCACTCACTGCATGTGGAGCATAAGCGCTTAGTACAGTGCTCTGCACACAGTAAGTGCTCAATAAATACGATTGATGATGGAGCATGGTACTAAGAGCTTGGGAGAGTTCAATGCAACAGAGTTGGTAGACACGTTCCCTGCCCACAGTGAGCTTACAGTCTAGAGGGAGAAACAGACATTAAAATAAAATCAGTACAATCAAATTGAACCAAGTTCCTAAGGGGGAGGGAAAATTGAGATTTTTATCTCCATTTAATAATAATAATGATGGCATTTGTTAAGCATTTACTATGTGCAAAGCACTGTTCTAAGCGCTGGGGAAGTTACAAGGTGATCAGGTTGTCCCACGGGGGGGGGGGGGGGGCTCACAGTCTTCATCCCCATTTTACAGATGAGGTAACTGAGGCACAGAGATGTTAAGTGACTTGCCCAAAGTCACACAGCTGACAATTGGTGGAATTGGGATTTGAACCCATGACCTCTGACTCCAAAGCCCAGGCTCTTTCCACTTTGCCATGCTGCATCTCTGCGTCTCTTTGACAGATGAAGGAACTGAGGCACAAATAAATTAATGAGTTGCCCAAGATCACACAGCTGAGAGGACACCCGTTGTAATGGACAAATGAAAGAATGATTAAATCGCCCAAAATTAGTTATTTAAATGGAAAAAAGTGCACTAGAGCAAGATGTTAGTCACAAATGGTACATTTTGTTGGTTAAGTGGTTGGGGGAAGTTGTTTATGAAATTCAACTGCTTCATAATGAAACCACCAACACCCCTCTCTCTAGTTAACTTGTTCCAGAAACTCTATCAAGTGGTAGGTTTGGAGTGTATCTGAAGAACATTTCTGAAACATATGCTGACCTTGTTTATTCTCAAAGACCGGCATATGAATTTTGTTCCCAAACTCTTCGGCATAGATTTAAACATAGCAGAGCCTCTCTGACTAACTGGACAAAGAACAACTCCTTTTCCAGAAAATCAGTCCTGCCTCTGTCAAAAGAAAACTATTATTGCCTCTTGGAATTGTTCTGATGAACAGAAGTGCTTGGGTTAAAAAACCAGGCAAACTCCAGGCAATCCAGATTGTGGAACGAGCTTGCGTTTGTTTCTACAATAGTCTTGGGCTTAGGCGGCTGATTTCCGCAAAATGGTCTGAAACCAAAGCCCAGCAATGGCCTCAGGAAGCTGCAGCTGAAGAGAGAGGATTAAAAAGAAAAGTCTGTTCTCCTCCGCCTGAGGCTGATCAATAGAGAGGTGGGCCAAGCTGACTGCTTTCTCCGCAATCAGCCCCAGAACAGAGGTAGTGTGAATAGAGAGTGAAATATTTCTTGGAGGGTCCAAATCCAAGCACAGATGGCACGCTGTATTCATGTAAGGATCCCACATGGTGTGGAGAGAAAACCCTCCAGCACCTCCTGGGAAATAACAGAAGCACCTATGTTCAAAACATGATCTTGTTGGCCCATTAATTGAACAAAGGTGTTGGCCTATCTCCTGCAATACAAAATTACTTGATGATAATGGCTAATTACTGCTACTAATAATAACTGTGGTTTCTGTTGAGTGCTTATTACAGGCTAGGCAGTGTTTTAAGTGCTGGGGTAGTTACAAGATAATCAAGATGGACATAGTCCTGTCCCAAAGAGGGCTCACAGTCTCAATCCTCATTTTACAGATGAGGTACCTAAGGTACAGAGAAGTTAAGTGACTCACCCATGGTCACACAGCAGACAAGTGGAGGAGGCAGGATTAGAACCAGGCCCTTCTGACTCCCAAGCCCATGCTCTAACCATTAGACCACGCTGCTTCTCCAATTAGTAGCAAGTGTCCCACTTTTCTGAAGTCATCTAAGCTCCACCTTTCTCGAATGTTTTCATTCATGGGAGCAGCTACAGCTTGAGGAAAGCATGGAAAAGTCATAACCTTTTCTCCTGCAAAATTTGGACAGTTTTTCATGAAAAACATTTATTTCAGCACTGAAGATGTGTTCCTTTTTGGCTTGCTCATTTTAGTTTAAAGGGGTGGTTAAATTATGTGGAAACCTTTCATTGATCGGTCTTTTGTCCAATACCTATAAAAAATATGCTCTTTTAAAAATGCAATCTAAGATTCTGTGCCAAGATTTTGAGTTGTTCTTCCCTTCCAAATATGCAGTATCCATCGGTTCCAGATACAAACTTGCTCCAGATACCCCCCCTTATCAACTGACCATTAGTTCCAAGATATCCACCAGTTCAAGCTATCCATCAGTTTGGGATATCCACCCATTTCAACTGTCCATCATTTCCAGATATCCTCAGTTCCAGATATCCATCAATTCCAGATATTCACCCATTTCAATTGACCATCAGTTCCAGATATCCATCACACTATTACACTCCCTTCTAGAGTAAATTCCTCATGGGCAGGGAATGTTTCTACCAACTCTGTTGTATTTTCCCAAGTGCTTACTTCAGCTGGACATATAGAAAGCGCTCCATTCACATCACTGACTGATTGAGTCATGATGAGGAGGAGAAAGGAGTCTAGTAGGAACCATTATGTTGAAACATCCCATGGAACAGCGAAGAATCTTTTAGAATCATAAACTAGCAATAGCGGGGGAATGTGAAACATAATAAAAGTAGTGGTATTTGTTAAACATTCACTAGGTGCCAAGCAATGGGGTGAAATCAAGATAATCAGGTCAGAAACAGTCCCTGCCCCATGAAGAGCTCACAATCTAAGTAGGAGGGAGAACAGGTCTCGAATCACCATTTTACACATGAGGAAACTGAAGTCCAGAATAGTTAAGTGATTAAAGGTCACACAGTCACACAATAGGGAAGAGGGAGAGTCAGCATTAGAACCCAGGACCTTTGATTCCCAGGCCCGTGCACTTTCTACTAGGCCACCCTGCTTCTTGTCTAGCCTCCCCAACAGCCCCCGCCTCCCCACCCTAACACACACACACATCACAAATCAGTCAAAAATATTGAATGTCTAGGCCTTTCAGGTCTTCCTGGTGAGGAGAAGCAGGTAGTAAAATATCAGTTCTTCCCCAAATTCTTTCCCTGATACAAATGATCTCCTACACAAAATTTAAACATTTAATCAATCCAAGGTATTGAGTGTTTACTATATGCGGAATACTGTACTAAGCACTTGGGAGAGTGCAATGCAACAGAATTAGCAAACACATTCCCTGCCCGAAATGAGCTTACTTAATAGTGGAGCCTGAAAAGTTATTTAATGTCTTGGTCACTAGCGAAGAGAGTAACCACCCCCTACCTCCTCTATGGAACTGATCATTAGGAATCAGGGCACCAGCACAGAAACAAAGTTGAAATAATTAAATAACAGCAAGGGGAGGGGGTGAGATAAAACACCATCTGCTATCTCTCCATCCGTCATTTACGAACAAGCTGGAAAATAATGAAGGCCATCACATTCTGATCATGAATGGTTCTTTCTGCTTGACTTGTGCGATCCCTTTTTCCCTAGGAAAATAATGTCTCTCTCCATCGCTGCAGATCGGACAGTGTGAACTGTGGGATACTGGAGGAGCAGAAAGTGTGCAAAAATCTTTTTTTTAATGTTATTTGCTAAGTTTCAGGCATTATTCTAAGTGCTGGGGTAGATACAAGTTAATTAGGTTGGACACAGTCCATGTCCCACATGGGGCTCACAGTCTTAGTCTCCATTTTACAGATGAGGTAACTGAGGCTGAAAGAGGTGAAGTGACTTGCCCAAGATCACACCGCAGACAGCTGACAGAGGCAGGATTAGAACCCAGGTCCTTCTGACGCCCAGGCCTGTGCTGTATCCATTAGTCCGCGCTATCTGTCCACACTACAAAATGCAACAATTCGAATCATAGGTCACGCGCTACTTTCCATTTCACGATAGAGCTTTGGAATTTTCAGATATCAACAGCTTCATATGACAAACTAATTTTCATTTCCCAGGTTGCTTATAGCTGATTTTACCCGATTTATATTTTTTCAAGTGATTATTGGCCAGAACACCATTCAACAAGCACAACCCTTCTTCGTGAAATCCTACAGTTCTTGCCTGCCTCTATCTACGAGCTGCTTGAAAATAGCGACACAGCACCCAAATGATGACTAGGTTTTGAATATTGTCTTGGTGTAGAGCTAGCCATTTGCTGTTATTCTGAAGCAGCGTGGCTCAGTGGAAAGAGCACGGGCTTTGGAGTCAGGGGTCATGGGTTTGCATCCCGGCTCTGCCAATTGTCAGCTGTGTGACTTTGGGCAAATCACTTAACTTCTCTGGGCCTCAGTTCCCTCATCTATAAAATGGGGATTAAGACTGTGAGCCCCCCTGTGGGACAACCTGATCTCCTTGTAACCTCCCCGGTGCTTAGAACAGTGCTTTGCACATAGTAAGTGCTTAATAAATGCCATCAAAAAAACCCCATACTGATCTTCATTTAGCAGCTGAAAAAGTGCATTTGCTGAGCCTTCTATGAATCACAAAACACATCATGCTGTCTAGGAGCAATATTTTGGGTATCTTACATATATACATTCATTCATTCACTCATTCAATCATATTTATTGAGCACTTACCGTTTGCAGAGCACTGTACTAAGTGCTTGGAAAGTACAATTCAGCAATAAGAGAGACAATCCCTGCCCACAACAGGCTCAGAAAGGTGGAGATATATCTTATACTCATGCGGTTTTTTATGTATTAGATGGAAAAAATAAATCTTAGACTATCCCAGGGTAACCAGTGGAAAGAGCACGGGCTTTGGAGTCAGAGGTCAGGGGTTCAAATCCCAACTCCACCAATTGTCAGCTGTGTGACTTTGGGCAAGTCATTTAACTTCTCTGGGCCTCAGTTACCTCATTTGTAAAATGGGGGTGAAGACTGTGAGCCCCCCATGGGACAACCTGATCACCTTGTAACCTCCCCAGTGCTTAGAACAGTGCTTTGCACATAGTAAGTGCTTAATAAATGCCATCACTATTATTATTATTATTAATGTCTGTCTCCCCCTCTAGAATGTAAGCTCAGTGTAGGCAGAGAATGTGTCTACCAACTCTATTGTACCGCTCTCTCCCAAGTGCTTACTTCAGTGCTCTGCACACAATAAGTGCTCAATAAACCCGAAAAGCAGCACGGTCTATTAGATAAGAGCATGGGCCTGGGAGTAAGAGAACCTAATCCTCGTCAAAAGTTTCCTTCCTTCCTTCATTCAATCATATTGAGCGCTTACTGTGTGCAGAGCACTGTACGAAGCACTTGGGAAGTACAAGTTCGCAACATATATAAACGGTCCCTACCTAACATCGGGCTCACAGTCCAGAGGGGGGAGACAGACAACAAAACAAGTGGACAGGTGTCAATGCCATCAGAATAAATAGAATTAAAGCTATATACACATCATTAATAAAAAAGAATAATAAATATGTACAAATAAAATGAACAGAGTAATAATTATGTACAAATATATACATCTGTTGTGGGGAGGGGAAGCGGAGGGATTCAGACTGTGAGCTCCCTATGGGACAGGTACTGTGTCCAACCACATTTGCTTGTATCCACCGCAGCACTTAGTACAGGGCCTAGCACACAGTAAGTGCTTAACAATTACTACAATTATCATTATTATCTAGAGTAGAAGCCTCTTCAGTTGCCACCGCCCTTAGCAGGTAAACTGCAAGCTGATTGTGGGTGGGTAATGTGCCTGCTTATTGTTATATCGTACTCTCCCAAGGGCTTAGTAGAGTGCTCTGCACACAGTAAGTGCTCAATAAATATGATGAGTGAATGAGTGAACGAATGAAAGAATTTCTAGCCTGTCCCTTGCTCAAGTTTGGGTGCCCCAGGAACACTAGCTTCCCCTGCCACTCAATTATCCAGAAAAAAATCAGTTAGCTGGAATAGATTCCCAATCTTTTCCGAAGTCCAAATGTTCAATGAACCAGAGGCACCTTGTATGATGGTAGTAGAGTCTCACAGCATTGTTTTCATGGATCAGTGGCCGGGAAATCACCTGAGTTCCAAGGAGCTGAAAATTCCTCAAATGTTTCTATCACTTTTGTTGTTCCATAGAGCTTTCCCATTGATGACCTCCTTGGAGGCTCTCAACATTCTGGGAGGAAGGGAAAGAAATCAATCAATCAATCAATGGTATTTATTAATAATACTAATAGTACTGATAGTAACTGTGGTCTTTGTTAAACTCTTACTCTGTGCCAGGCAATGTTCTAAGCACTGGGGAAATCACAAGAAAATCAGTTTGGTTACAATCTCTGTCCCACATGGGGTTCAAGGTCTTAATCCCCATTTTACAGATGAGGTAATGGAGGCACAGAGAGGTGAAGTGACTTGCCCGAGGTCACACAGGAGACAAGTGGAAGAGTCAGAATTAGAACTCAGGTCCTTCAGACTCCCAGGCCTGGGCTCTATCTACTAGGCAGTGCTGCTACTGAGCATTTACTGTGCGCAAAACACTGGATTGAGTGCTTAGAAATGTCAAGTACAATAGAATGCCTGTCAAGTTGGTGACATTACACTCTCCCTTGCACTTAATACAGTGCTCTACACATAGTAAGTGCTCAATAAATACCATCGATTAATTAGTTAAAAGATGTAGAAAGTAGAATTCAAGGCAAAACACTCATGCATTGATTTTAACCTTCTTCTAAAGACTTTACAAGAGGAAGCTCTTCACCTGGAACTCTTCACTTTAAAAGAGAAAATAGAAGTCCTGGTATAATCTTTTCCTCCCCAAAGACAGAAAATATCTGTTAATTTCAACCAATTAAAAAAAATGGTATTTGTTAAACACTATGTGTCAAGCACTGTACTAAGCGCTGAGGGGGATGCCAGATGATCAAGTCCCATAAAGGGCTCACAACCCAAGTAGGAGGGAGAACATACATTGCATTCCCATTTTGCAGATGAGGGAACTGAGGTACAGAGTTCTAGACTCATAACTCCAGAATGTGAGCTCATTTTTTGCAGCGAATCATCATCAATCGTATTTATTGAGCACTTACTGTGTGCAGAGCACTGTACTAAGCACTTGGGAAGTACAAGTTGGCAACATATAGATACAGTCCCTACCCAACAGTGGGCTCACAGTCTAAAGTGAATGTGTCTACCAGCTTTGTTGTATTGTACACTCCCAAGCACTAAGTACAGTGCTCTGCACACAGCTCTCAAAAAATAGGATTGATTGACTGATTTATTGACAGAGAAGTTAAATGACTTGCCCAAGGTCACACAGCAGGCAAATGACTGAGCTGGGATTAGAACCCAGGTCCTCTGGCTCCCAAGCCCGTGCTCTTTCCACTAGGCCACCCTGCTTCTAAGCCCTTATTGTACCAATAATGGTGCAAGAAGCAGTGTTCCCTAGTGGAAAATGCACAGGCTTGGGAGTCAGAGGATCCGGGTTCTAATCCCGGCTCTACCATTTTATCTGCTCTGTAACCATTGCCGCAGTTGTCTCATTTGTAAAATGTGGATTGAATACCTTTCCTCCCTCCTACTTGGACTGTGAATCCCCCTTGAGACAGGGATTGGGTCTCACTTGATTGACTTGAATCTACCCAGCCCTTAGAACAGTGCTTAACACAAACCGCTTAACTAATACCATAAAAAAACTTTGTCAGAGTTATTTCTATAAACTCCCTCACTGCTTTTGATGAGTTTGTGTGCTTGAAGTTAGAACTTTTGTTTCAACTGAATCCTTAAACTGAAACCTGACTCTCAATCAAGCCCCAACTCCAAAACAAGAGGTTGCCAATAAGTATCTGAATTTATAACAGTTAAAACCCCCCCACATTTTCCCAAGAATTACCAACTCCTTTGTAGTGCTTCAAATCAGTGCATTTTCCAAGGTTTCGTTAGGCATTTTCACTTTGATTTTCATGGGTTGGTGTATTTCTTTCAAAATCATTATTTTAATCTAGCCACCCTAAAGTGCTTCCATTTTCATGAATGAATATAGATCATCAAGTCACTGAAAGTGGCTAATCATAATTTTATGGATGAATATAGATCATCAAGTCATTGAAAGTGGCTAATCATAGTTTTATTATACAGGTAAAGGCGGCCTTAGAGTTAGGTAACTGTTGACTTCAATAGACTTGAAAGCAATGGAAATAATTTAGTGAGAATCAGGACACCCATTAATGTTGTGTGAGAGACCATGTTGAACAGAGTGTCTTGCAGGGCTCTTGAAATCTAGGAGGAAAATAATTCATAAAAGTGTGCAAAAAATTTTGATCTGGATTTAATTAACAGCTTAGTGAGCCTGAGAACTTCTTCACATATATCATCCCTTAGTTGACGATTATCATTTAACACAGACATATTTTTGAGGATAATATGAAGGATTATTACAAAATTAAATGATTGGTTCTTGGAGATGCCTCTATGCCAAGCTCTACAGAAATTCCACAAAATCTCCTTCAGGACATGTTTTCTTAATTTGATGTGGTTCCACATAACTTGTGGTTTGAAGAACTCAGAAAGGGCTTAATTGGAGAGAGACAGAGAGAAAAAGAGAGAGAGTGGAGATGAGACCTTCAGGAGGTCATTCCTTTTGATGTATAATTACTTGGCTCTCAATTTCACACCAGAAAATTCAGTTATCACAGGAAACAGTAACTGTTGAAACATATTAAATTTCTGGTGTCCTGAGATAAAGGAATGTGTCCCCATTTCCATCAGGGAGGGCCTGTGACACTAAGGGTAACACAACCTATCATTTTAAAGCAGAAGAAAGAATGCTTTGCTTTGGCAATTCTTTTATCCAGCCCATACAGTGTGCCCATAGAGGACAGCTGGGAGAAGCAGCTTGGCCTATTGGAAAGAGCACTGGCCTGGGGGCCAGAGGACCTGGGTTCTAATCCCTGATCCTTCACTTGTCTGTTGTGTGACCTTGGGCAAGTCACTTAATTTCTCTAGGCCTCAGTTACCTCATCTGTAAAATGGGCATTGAGACTGTGAGCCCCACGTGGGACAGAGCTGCCCCACCCGATTTGCTTGTATCTACCACAATACTTAGTACAGTGACTGGAACATAGTAAGCACTTAGCTAGTACTATTATTATTGTTATTATTATTACTGTTATTATCTAACCCAATCAATCAATCAATCGTATTTATTGAGTGCTTACTGTGTGCAGAGCACTGTACTAAGCGCTTGGGAAGTACAAGTTGGCAACATATGGAGACAGTCCCTACCCAACAGTGGGCTCACAGTCTAAAAGGGGACTAACCCAACACTTAGTACAGTGCATAGTAAGTGCTTAATAAATACCATTGGGAAAAAAAAGGGCTGTGAATCAGGAGACGTGGGTTCTAATCCTGACTCTGCCACTTGGCTGCTGGGTAACCCTGGGCAAGTCACTTCTCTGTGCCTTAGTTTCCTCACCTGTAAAACAGGGATTCGATACCTTTTCCCCCTCACCTTTACCCTCTGAGCCACGTGTGGGATAAGGACTGTGTCCAACCTGATTTTTAAGTATCTACTCCAGTGCTTGGTACAGTGCTAGGCACATACTAAGCGCTTAGTAAATTCCACAGTTATAATAATAAAAAAATAATAATGATGGCATTTATTAAGCGCTTACTATGTGCAAAGCACTGTTCTAAGTGCTGGGGAGGTTACAAGGTGATCAGGTTGTCCCACGGGGGGCTCACAGTCTTCATCCCCATTTTACAGATGAAGTAAATGAGGCACAGAGAAGTTAAGTGACTTGCCCAAAGTCACACCGCTGACAATTGTCAGAGCCAGAATTAGAACCCATGACCTCTGACTCCAAAGCCCGTGCTCTTTCCACTGAGCCATGCTGCACTCACAAGTACTTTACTGTCACCCAGTTTCTACCTGACCTTCTTCATCTAGTAGTTGTTCCAGCTAATCTGGCCTAGGGAAATTGGTATTGAAATTTTCTTAATGTTTTCTTCCATTGTAAACACTCAGCCCATTTTATTTCACCTTTTTGAGGGAGTTAGAAAAACTCCTACCTTTGATCCACCATCTGAATTAGGACCTGGCATCCAGATGGTAAATAGTGATTCATGCTGTCGTTTTCAGTAAAAGGATGGTCATTGCTATAGTTAGTGCTCTACAGATAGGTGAAAAGTCGTATCACAAATTCACAGCCCGTTAGTACCACCTCTTCCACCCTTTGTTTTCCTACGAGAATAATAATTATTTTTCTTTTTTTGGCCATTGTAGTAGTAGCCATAGTAATAGTAGTAGTAGTGGTACTTCACTCTGCTTCCCTTATTACTTTTCTACAAAAACGTTGAGTCTATGTTTCTTCCATCCTCAAGAACCTCCAATGGTCACCCATCCTCCTCCACATCAAACAGAAATGCCTTGCCATCGGCTTTCAATCATTTTGCCCCCTCCTGACTAATCTTGCTGCTCTCCTGCTGCAACCCAGCCCATACGCTTCGCTCCTCTAATAGCAACCTTCTCACTCTACCTTGATCTCCTCTTCCTTACCACCAACCTCTCACCCACATCCTGCCTCTGGCCTGGACTGCCCTCCCTCTACATATCTGACAATTCCTGTCCCCACCTTCAAAGCCTTATTGAAGGCACATCTCCTGCAAAAAGCCTTCCCCAATTAAGCCCTCTTTTCCTTTTTTTCCACTTCCTTCTTTTTCCCTGACTTGCTCCCTTGATTCATCCTCCCTCCCACAGCAATTATGGACATATCTGTAATTTATTTCTTTTTATTAACATCTGTCTCCCCCTCTAGACTATAAGCTCATTTTGAGAAGGGAATGTCTGTAATGTTGTCATCTACTGTATTCTCCCAAGCACTTAGTACAGTGCTCTGCAAAGTACTCTGTAAGCACTTGATCGATCGATTGACTGATTGATGGAAGTAGTATTAGTAGTAATAGCAGTATTACTATTGTAATAGTTGTCTTATCTTGTCTTATGCTGTCTTTTCCTGTCGAGAGCCTGGCATACAGTTCCAGTCGGGGAATCCAACCCTGGTCTCCAATGTGACAGACAGAGATGACTTTCCCCAACTTTGAAACCTTATTAAAAGCACATCTCTTCCAAGAATCCTTATCCAACTAAGCCCTCATTTCCTCTTCTCCCACTCCCTTCTGCGTCACCCTTGCACTTGGATCTCACCTTGTATTCGCCACACTCTCAGACACACAGAGCTTATTTACAGCCCCATATTTATTTGTATTAATATCCATCTCTCCCTTTCAATCAGCCAATCCTATTTATTGAGGGCTTACCCCATACAGAGCACTTTACTAAGCGCTTAGGAAAGTACAATATAACAGAGTTGGTAGACACATCCCCTACTGACAAGGAGCTCACACTCCAGAGGGAGAGAGGACTTCATTTTCCCTCTAGACTGCAATTTTATTGTGGTCAAGGAATGTGTCTGTTATATTGTTATATTGTACTCTCCCAAGTGCTTAGTGCAGTCCACTGCACACAGTAAACACTCAGTAAACACCATTGACTGAAACACCATTAATAATAATTGTGGTATTTGTTAAGCGCTTAATGTGTGCCAGTCATACATCAGACACTAACCCCACATGAGGCTCACAGTCTTAATACCCCTAACTATTATTACTTTTATTACTACTACTACTACTACTACTAATAATAATAATAATATTAATGATGGTATTTGTTAAATGCTTACTATGTGCCAAGCACTGTTCTAATCACTGGGGTGGATACAAGGTAAAGTGTACTAAAGTGTACAGGGTACTACTATGAGAAGCAGCATGGTTTAGTGGATAGAGCATTACTGGCTCCCCCACTTGTCTACTGTGTGACCTTGGGCAAGTCACTTTACTTCTCTGGGCCTCAGTTACCTCATCTGTCAAATGGGGATTGAAACCGTGAGCCCCACATAGGACAGGGACTGCGGATAAAAGCCAACTGAGTTGGACACGGGCCCTAAAAAAAAATCATCATTATTACTACTACTTCTTGTTTCCTTGTGTGAGATCCAAGTTAAGCTTTAAAAACTGCAGCTTATCATGCTGGGTAAAATACCTTAGTGCCTCCACAGAAATGGTTAGAGGTGGCCAGGGGCATGGTGTAGAGAAAGAGATGAATACCTCAGGACAGAGCCTAGCACTCTCAAGCTTTGTAGTTGCTGCGGCATGCTGAAATGGAGGAGCCAGAAGGAAAGAAATGGAAAGAAAACACCAAAAACAACAGCCATCATGTCTAGAGCCCCATTTTTTGAGAGAGCTCTAGTCTCTGTGTTCTTATTCAGTTCCCTGCTAATAAAGAAGTGGGAAAACCCCCAGCGTAGACCAGGTTTGCTTCTTTTGAGGTATGAGTGGTAATCAGGCGTAACTGATTATAAAATCTACCACCTGCTACTGCCACTTAGTATTAGAGTGCAGTCTCTGATAGCATCACATACTTTGGACTGGTGGCTCACGCCACAAAAAGAACTTGTCGAGGTTTCCCGCACTTCTGCTTTATTATAATAACCGTGGTATTTGTTAAACACTTACTACGTATCAAGCAGTTTGTTAGGCATTGGGGTAGTTGCAAGACAATCAGGTTGGACCCCGTTCTTGTCTCAGATGAGGTTTACACACTAAGCAGGGGAGCAGGGGGCAGAACATTTATTTAATCCTAATTCATTCGTTCATTCAATTGTATTTATTGAGTGCTTACTGTGGGCAAAGCACTGTACTAAGAGCTTGGGAGAGTACAATATAACAACTAATGGGCAAATTCCTGCCCAAAACGAGCTCACAGTATAGAGGGGGAGACAGAAATTTATATAAATAAATAGTTAAATAAATAAATCTCCAGGAGGCCTTCCCAGACTGAGCCCCCTTTTTCCTCTCCTCCTCCCCATCCCCCCGCCCTACCTCCTTCCCCTCCCCACAGCACCTGCATATATGTTTGTACGGATTTATTACTCTATTTATTTTAGTTATACACATTTACCATTCCATTTATTTTGTTAATGATGTGCATCGAGCTCTATTTCTATTTATTCTAAATGACTTGACACCTGTCCACATGTTTTGTTCTGTTGCTTGTCTCCCCCTTCTAGACTGTGGGTCCGTTGTTGGGTAGGGACCGTCTCTATATGTTGCCAACTTGTACTTCCCAAGCACTTAGTACAGTGCTCTGCACACAGTAAGTGCTCAGTAAATATGATTGAATGAATGAATGAATAAATAAATCATAGATATACATGTGTATGCATTTATACACACACATATATATATATATACATATATATATGTATATATATATATATATATATATATGTGCTCTGGGAATGGAAGGGAGGATGAATGAAGGAGCAAGTAAAAGTAGCACAGAAGGGAGTGGAAGAAGAGGAGAGGTGGGCTTAGTCTGGGAAGGCTTCCTGCAGAAGATATGCCTTCAATAAGGTTTTGGCCTGGCACATAGTAAATTAACAAATACTATTAAAAAAATGATGGGGGTGTTACCTTACCTGGAAGCTGAGACATGAGCTACTAGAAGACCTCTGGGGTTAGTTCTAGTCCTGGGATCATATTTATTTTGGTCATCTTTTCTAATCTCCATAGATGGGCTCTCAGTAAAATGAAATTTACTTGAGGATTAGTGTCTGGTGTATGAGTCACAAACAAAGACTACCAGTTATTGTATCATTAATAGGAATAATAGAAGGATGTGGTGATTGTGAAGATCAGAATATTTACTCTTCCCAGTGTGCATCTAGAAGAAGAGTTAGATGGTTCAGTAACTCACGATGTTCGTAGTTGATAAATTAACTTCGAAATACCCTTTTCATTATTCTCTGAGATGAAGGGAAGGGTGAGTTCTCATCATTGGAAAATATCATGAATAAAAGATGCCTCATTTGCATTCATTGCTTTGCCTGCATAGGAATTTGGTTGTTTGCCCAACATCTTAATGTCTTGAGAAAGCTGTAGGTCATTTTGCAGCCCAGAATTTAATAGCAATATGTCACCAGATCTGATTTAATCTTCCCATTTTGTCATCAGTTTTAGGTTCTCTCCAATTTCCAAGTAATAAAACCTTAATGCCATGTAAAGTATATAAAGTTTTCTCACCCGTCACGTCTCTGGTGTACTTAAATCTGTGCAAAGCTCCTTAGTTCTCCTCAGCGTTTCTCCATCTTGAGTGTAAGCTCATTGAGGGCAGGGAATATGTTTATTAATTTTTATATTGTACTCTCCCAAGTGCTCAGTAGAGTGTTCTGCACACAGTAAGTGCTCCGTAAATATGATTTACTGACTCAGTGCCAACAGAGCATTATAAGGAGGCGTGGAACGTGGTCCTCTTCAAAGTGCCACCAAAAAGAGGCCAAGCCCATATATTGATGATGTTAATAATAATAATAGTAAAAATAATATTTAAGTGCTTACTACGTGTCAAGCCCTGTACTAAACTCTGGGGAAAGATACAAGATAATCGGGTCTCATCATTTTGGGCTGGGAACGTGTCAGTTAAAATGCAGGCCAGGTGCATTTTAGGGTAAGGAATTTTCTTCTTTAAATCTGCAGAGGACAGGACTGATTCCTGACACCAATGGAGGGATGAGGCCAATGTCTTTGGAGCAAGGTCATGATAGTCCTTCCTATTTGCCTCAGTAGCACCAGTAGTCTCAATTCTCAGAAATCCTACCTGAACCTCTGAACTCCTGAGCATGCTCAAACACAGGGACCCTTTTTGTGGGGAAAGTACCCTCTTGATGGTTTTTCCCTCTTCACCTGTCCAACCCGCTGTTGGTTTTCTCTACCTTTTTTTTTTAATTCTCTCTTTTTCTTTCATTCTCCAGTTTCTCCAAATTCTGATGATGCACCCCCGCATCATCATCAATCGTATTTATTGAGCGCTTACTGTGTGCAGAGCACTGTACTAAGCGCTTGGGAAGTACAAATTGGCAACATGTAGAGACAGTCCCTACCCAACCAACGACCCATTGTAAAGGTAGCTCAGTGGAAAGAGCACGGGCTTTGGAGTCAGAGGTCACAGGTTCAGATCCCGGCTCTGCCAATTGTCAGCTGTGTGACTTTGGGCAGGTCACTAAACTTCTCTGTGCCTCAGTTACCTCATCTGTAAAATGGGGATTAAGACTGTGAGCCCCCCTTGGGACAACCTGATCACCTTGTAACTTCCCCAGCACTTAGAACAGTGCTTCGCACATAGTGAGTGCTTAATAAATGCTATTATTATTATTATTATCATTCTCTCAGCAGTGAGACCTAGTGGAAAGAACCTGAACCTGAGAGTCAGAGGACCGGAATTCTAAGCCTGGCTCCACTACCTGTCAGCCGTGTGACCTTGGACAAGTTACTTCACTTCTCTGGGCCTCAGTTTCCTCATTTGTAAAATAGGGATTTAGACTATGAACCCCATGTGGAACATGGACTGTGTCCAACCTGATGAGCTTGTATCTGCCTCAGCGCTTAGTACAGTGCCTGGAGTATTGTAAGTGCTTAACAAATACTGTAAAAAAAAAGACAGAGAAGGGAAAAAAAAGTTTAATTGCCTTTAAAACCAGGGGCTGAAAAATGTAAGGGTGTTTGATCTAGGAGGAAATATCTGATTTCAACAAAATGATGGTGATAATCACTGGGTCTGGAAGGGAATAAAGCATAATTCCTTGTATCATAGGTAGGTCCTGTTAGTTTTTTCCCCTTTTTGTGAAATTGGTATGCTGAAATCTCAGCCCAGGATAATACACCAGGAAATTCAGAGTTAATTTTGTGCTTTCCCGTCCACCCACCTCTAGCACAGATGTTCGGCCATAGATTTAGAGGGCTTGGCTTGAAAGCACTCATCTGCTGAAGTAAATTAGCGGGACGTTTATGGTCGGTATGAAACTATTCACTCTCCGATTTGCTTCCCAGATAATATAGTGAGGGCCTCAGCTCACAGGACACGGAGTCCTGCAGCCTGATTGATTTGTCCTTCAGGAAATTATCACGGTTCAAGGGCTGGTGGGGCTCCTTGTGACACAGCTAAAGAGACCAGGAGAAGCTGTGTCTCCTAGTGGAAAAAGCCCAGTTCTGGGTTCCGATTGCAGCTGCATCCTTTGCCTGCTGTGTGACCTTGAGAAAGTCACCTAACTTCTCGAGGCTTCAGTTTCCTCATTTCATCAAATGTGGATTCAGTACCTGCTCTCCCTCCTGCTTAGACTGAGTCCCATGAGGGTCAGGGCTTAGTACAGTGCTCTGCAAATAGTAAGTGCTCAATAAATACGACTGAATGAATGAATGTCTGACCCGATTTCGTGAGTGCTTATGAGCCGGTTTTCCTGAACCCCCTTTGGATGTGGTCAATCAGTCAGTCCATCAATCAGTCAGTCCATCAATCAGTGGTATTTGTTGAGAATTTTCTGTGTGTGGACCACTGAACTAAGCCCTTGGGAGAGTTCAACAAAATGGAGTTTTATTTTACTCAGAGTTTTACTTAGGGGTTTTACTCTGTTTTACTCAAAGTTGAGCCTGGACCTGGGAGTTGGAGGATTTGGGTTCTAATCCCACTCCACCACTTGTCTGCTGTGTGATCTTGGGCAAGTCACTTCTCTGTACCCCAGTTCCCTCATCGGCAAAATGGGGATTCCCCGCTACCTAGAATGCAAACCCTATATGGGTTCTGATCAACTTAATTCTGCCCTGGGGATTCAATACCTATTCTCCCTCCTACTAGAATGTTCATTAATTCAATCCTATTTATTGAGACTTACTGTGTGCAGAGCACTGTACTAACTGCTTGTGAGAGTGCAATACAACAATAAACTGACGTTCCCTACCCAAAATGATGAGACCCGATTATCTTGTATCTTTCCCCAGAGTTTAGTACAGGGCTTGACACATAGGAAGCACTTAAATATTATTTTTACTATTATTATTATTATTATCATCATCAATATCATCATTAGGATTGGTAGATATGTTTCCTGCCCACGAGGAGCATACAGTCAGGAGGAAATAAAACTTTCTTCCTGCTCCATTGGGGGCAGGAGGTGAAATCTGTGTGGTGTGGAAGTGAAGCTCATTAGGGAAGCAAGCAGTTCTTATTAAATGGGGGGAGAGCATTGCCCCCCTGAGGGAGGTGACATAATACAATGGCAATAGAGCCTCAACTTTAGGGATTCCCTACGGACCTCTATGGAATAATGTGGCAGAATTCCAGGCTCCAAACACTTGACTCCGGCATTCAAATTTTAAGAGATCCGAAGGAATAAATTCTAGCGGCAATTAAAGTCGATGAAAAGAAAGGTGTCCTAGGAGTGATCTATATGCAAATGGAGTAACTGGGGGAACGGGACTAGCCCAGGTTGTGTTTTCTGAATTTATGCACAATGGCATCACACTTTGACAGGTTTCTATAAATATGCAGCAAATTGCCTAATATTTCTTGGAATAGGAGTTCAGTGAGGAGAGGGTAGGAATAGACTGTGAGCCTGTTGTTGGGTAGGGACCGTCTCTGTATGTTGCCGACTTGTACTTCCCAAGCCCTTAGTACAGTGCTCTGCACACAGTAAGCGCTCAATAAATATGACTGAATGAATGAATGAATAGAATAAAGAGGAAACGTGAATTTTGCTCCAATCAGGGAATGATATTTATTGAGTGCTTAACGTATGACTAGTACTGTACTAAGTGCCTGGGAGAGGACAACACAGTGTAACAGACACACTCTCTATGTATTCATTCATTCGTTCATTCAATCGTCATCATCATCATCATCATCATCAACAATCGTTATTGAGTGCTTACTGTGTGCAGAGCACTGTACTAAGCGCTTGGGAAGTACAAGTTGGCAACATATAGAGACGGTCCCTACCCAACAACAGGCTCACGGTCTAGAAGGAGGAGACAGACAACAAAACAAAACATGTGGACAGGTGTCAAGTCATCAGAATAAATAGAAATAAAGCTAGATGCACATCATTAACAAAATAAATACAATAGTAAATATGTACAAGTAAAATAAATAGAGTAATAAATCTGTACAAACATATATACAGGTGCTGTGGGGAGGGGAAGGAGGTAGGGCCGGGGGGGTGGGGAGGAGGAGAGGAAAAAGGGGGCTCAGTCTGGGAAGGCCTCCTGGAGGAGGTGAGCTCTCAGTAGGGCTTTTAAGGGAGGAAGAGAGCTAGCTTGGAGGCTTGGCTTCATCTCTAGTCTCCCTATTGCATCACGCTTGCATTTGGATTTGCAACCTTCATTCACCCTGCCCTCAATCCCACAGAACATATGTGCATAGCCATAATTTATTCATTTATATTAATGTCTGTCTTCCCCTCTAGACTGTAAGCTTCTCGTGGGCAGGGAATGTGCCTACCAACTCGATTATACTGTACTCTGTAACCTGTTTTCCTTCCTATTTCAAATGCAAACCCAAGATTACTCTCTTTCTTGGGTGATACAACAGGTGAGTCCCCTTCTAGCTCTGTGATTCTTCGGTTTTATCAAAAGGTGCATCACCACTTCTAGTAAGCCATCTGATCCTTTACTCTTCTTTCTTACTCTCCTGAGAAGCAGTGTGGCCTAATGGAAAGAGCACAGGCCTGGAAGTCCTAGGACCTGGGTTCTAATCCTGGTTCCGCCACTTGCTAAGTGACGTTAGGCAAGTCACTTGCCTTTTCTATGCCTCAGTTTCCTCATCTGTAAAATGGGGATTCAAAACATGTTCTTCCTTCCCCTTAGACTGAAGTGGACAAAACGACTGTGTTCAACATGATTATCTTGTATGTACACTAGCATTTAGTACATTCTTGACACCTAAAAGTGCTTAGGAAGCACCAAAACTATAAGCTTGTTGTGGGCAGGGAATGTGTCTGTTTATTGTCATATTGTACTTACCCAAGTGCTTAGTACAGCAAGCACTCAATACATATGATTTAATTAATTAATTAATGAAAATAAATTATATGAATGTCCTCTAGCTATGGATCATGACAGGGTCTAGATTTTTCTTTTTTTTACTATGTGTTAAGTGCTGTTCCACATTAATCAACCCAGGCACTGTTTCTGTTCCAAATAGGGCTCACAGTCAAGTAGGAGGGAGAAACTCCACTAATAGGGCTTTTCCGCTCTCTTTTTTGGGTTAAGGCAGTTTCCATTCTATCTATCTACCCATTACAACAATACCTCTTCTATTCCCCATTAATATACTCTTTATCAGTACAGACGCTGAATCTTAGGGATCTCATTTGGAATCCGAGCAAACAGAGAAGCTCTGTGTCAGCTTCTGTAAAACAGCTGAGAAAGGTTATATGTAATGAACTCAGATAACTTCAGTATAACTCTCTTTCTCCAAATTCACATAATTAATCTTTTCCGGACTGTCAGAAATTCAGCCATCTCCGCTTTTAGGTGTATTTATGTGGTCTCTCTGTACTTCAGATAACAAATTATTAGATCAAAGCTCACAGCGGATAAATATTTCAGTTTGCTTGAGATGCACCACTATACATGGTCTAGGTCTTTAGAATCGAACAAACTATAACGATAATAATAATAATAAATGTGCTATTTGTCAAGCACTTACTGTGTTTCGAGCACTGTTCTGAGCATTGGGGTAGATACAAGCTAATCAGATTGGACACAGTCCCTGTCCCACATGGGGCTCACACTCATAATCCCCATTTTACAGATGAGGTAACTGAGGCCCAGAGAAGTGAAGTGACTTATCCAAGGTCACCCAGCAGACAAAGGGCAAGGCTGGGATTAGACCCCAGGCCCCTCTGACACCCAGGACCATGCTGTTTCCACTAAGCTATGCTGCTTCCCATAATCAATATATTAATCAATATACCAGGACACATCACAAGTGCTTAGTGCAGTACTCTGCACACAGTAAGCGCTCAATAAATATGATTGACTGACATCACCACCACTCCTGTGGTACTCATCCAAATTCATTCTTGTCCTGGTGCTAGTTCTTCTCATCACCCTTCTTTTCTCCCCCAGAATCACCATGCAAACTGCTTGCCATATTCTTAACTTAGAGGAACATAAACCTAAAATAATGAATTAAGATGTCACTCTTGCAGTTGAAATGTTGCCAGTGCCTCTGGAAAGTGGAGTCAGATAAAAGTTCCCCAATTTCAAATGCTTGTCTACCGTTCTACCGCTTGTCTGCTGTGTGACCTTGGGCAAGTCATATAACTTCTCTGTGCCCCATTACCTCATCTGTAAAATGGGGATTGAGACCCCGAGCCCCATGTGGGACAGGGACTGTGTCCAACCTGATTAGCTTCTATCTACCCAAATGCAAAGTGTGGTGCCTGGCACACAGTAATCACTTTACTAATACCTTCTAAAAAACAAATAAACAAAAAACTCCTCCGGCTCTCTATTTACCATCATTCCTTTACATGGGTTCTTGCTTCCAAAGCTCATGGGAGATTCTAAAAACATACATGTGCTTGGGAGAACACACACATTTAAAAAATAGTTTCAGCTCCCAAGGAACTCATGACCTAATACATACAGTAGGAGCAGGAGAAAAACCGATTCAGTGAGTAAAGCAAAAGCAAACCAAAAAAAAAAAAAAATGAAAAAAGCAGTCAATTCTCTTGGAGGGGATTTGCTGAGCAAATTCCCAGTGTAGAAGGTCAACACCTAAATAAGTTCTTTTCTTTTCTTTAATTCTTTGCCCCCTATGATTATCCTCCCCTCTCCCTTAACCTTTAAGCTCCACCTCTGACTTTTCTCCGTGTCTTTTGCCTTTTTTGCTCTTAGGCCCAAGCTCATATCTTGAGATGGGAAACACTAAACAGTGAACACCTTCTCAACAAAGAAAAGATGAATGATGATTTGGTCTTGGCTATTACACTGTCTATTTATTTTTCCAAAAGTCTCCCTGGCTCCTCAGTGTATACATAATTCAAAGTAAGTAACAGCTATGGCTGTTGACTCAAAGAATGCTGGGAATATAACAGAGTTTATAGAAGTCTTCATGGTCTCTTAGTATGTTTATTTTCCCAAGCTGCCTAAAACATTCAGGCTCCCACTAAACTGTGTAGTATAATGTTTCTTACACCTATTTTTATATTCTATAGTTAAGAATTTGTGGAAAAACATTTTCAGGCAGGACTATATTTCGCTCCCCTTATGGATGAGCAATGGGAGCACAATTTAGTCCTGTTGGGAAACGTATTTCAGTTATAAGATACAGCATCTCCAAACTTATTCACTCACTCTTACATTTGAAGAATATAATGCGTCCTAAATTCTGGGAATGTCCTGACTTTGTGAGTCATATTCCTTCACCTTCTAGAGTTTCCCAATGTTTCCGTGTATTCTAAACTAAAA
Source organism: Tachyglossus aculeatus (assembly GCF_015852505.1). Taxonomy (NCBI): domain Eukaryota; kingdom Metazoa; phylum Chordata; class Mammalia; order Monotremata; family Tachyglossidae; genus Tachyglossus; species Tachyglossus aculeatus. Next base: position 61,000,743 of record NC_052074.1, read on the forward strand.
TAAATGGAATGAAAAGCTACACAGAGTGCAGAATCAGTGTCTACTCCTGGGTCATCTCTGGACCAGAACAAGTGAAAGGAAAACCAGAACAGAAGGCATTAGAACCGTACTCAAAGAGCAAATGTTCAAGGGGCAATCGTCAACGAATGAATCAGCTAATAATCAGTCAATCTTCTTAATATTTCACGTCCTCCAAGAGGACTTCCCTGACTAAGCTTCATTTCCTCTACTCCCACTCCCTTTTGCGTCATCCTTGCACTTAGAACAGTGCTTTGCACATAGTAAGTGCTTAATAAATGTCATTATTATTATTATTATTGGATTAGCACCTTTCTTTCAGCCCCCCCAGCCCCACAGCACTTATGTACATATCCGTAATTTATTTATTTATATCAGTATCAGTCTCCCCCTCTAGATTGTGTAGAACACTGTACTAAGCACAGGAGAGTACAATATAACAGAGCTGTGAGACCTGATTCCCTGCCTACAAGGAGCTTTCAGTCTAGAGGGGGAGACAGATATTAATATTAATAAATAAATTATGGATATTCACATAAGTGTTGTGAGGAGAGAATCAGGGCAACTCAGAAGGAAGTGGGAGAAAAGAAAATGAGGGATTAATCAGGGAAGGCCTCTTGGAGGAGATAATAATAATAATAATAATGATGGCATTTATTAAGCACTTACTATGTGCAAAGTACCATTCTAAGCGCTGGAAAGGTTACAAGGTGATCAGGTTGTCCCACAGGGGACTCAAAGTCTTCATCTTCATTGGAAAAGCAGCTTGGTTCAGTGGAAAGAGCCCGGGCTTTGGAGTCAGAGGTCATGGGTTCAAATCCCAGCTCCGCCAACTGTCAGCTGTGTGACTTTGGGCCAGTCACTTCACTTCTCTGTGCCTCAGTTACCTCATCTGGAAAATGGGGATGAAGACTGTGAGCCCCCCGTGGGACAACCTGATCACTGTGTATCCTCCCCAGTGCTTAGAACAGTGCTTTGCACATAGTAAGTGCTTAATAAATGCCATTATTATTATTATTAATCTCCATTTTACAGATAACATAACTGAGGCCCAGAGAAGTTAAGTGACTTGCCCAAAGTCACACAGCTGACAATTGGAGGAGCCAGGATTTGAACCTATGACCTCTGACTCCAAAGCCTGTGCTCTTTTTCCACTGAGTCACGCTGAGGAGATGCGTCTTCAATAAGGCACTCCAGCGCTTAGTACAGTGCTTAGCACAATGTAGGCCCTTAACAAATAACAATATTACCATTATTATTGTTGTCGTTATCAGCACACATCATTTTTGAAAGTCTAACGAAAAGTCCACAGCTCAATAAGGACAGTGATTTGTCTTCACATATTTTAGTGATGACTTGTTCTTCATACTTCTTTTCCAGAGTTGATTACTGAATAAATCATTATACTTGTCAAGTTGCTAATTGAAATACTTTATAAACTGATTATCCATATCCTAGAAATTTGGTCTCACAATCTACAAAGGTACATACACAACACATGCTTGAAGAATTTAATGATCGTTATAAATACTTTAAAAATTCAAGCTACTATTAAACATTTGTCTGCCAAGATTTATTAGTTTAACACCCTTGGTTTTAACACATTTTATGTTTCTTTTATTTCTAGGTCTGGCAGTATCTTGCACAGAGAATCTCACCCTCAAGAACATCTTAGCACATTTGGGTAGGTGTAAGGTTAAAATGATAAAGGTATCAAGATAGTAAACATGCAGCAATTAAAATAAAACAAGATATCCACTAGCAGCATTGGGATTTGTGTAACTAGGATTCTAAAACTACATTTTTTAATGGTATTTTTTAAGCGCTTACTATGTGCCAGGCACTGTACTAAGCACTGAGGTAGTTACAAGTTAATCAGTTTGGACACAGTCCCTGTCCCACATAGGGCTCAGAATCTGAAGCCCCATTTAACAGATGAGGTAACTGAGGCAGAGAGAAGTTAAGTGACCTGCCCAAGATCATGCAGCAGAAAAGCGGTGGAGCTGGGATTAGAACTCAGATCCTCTGACTTCCAGATCCAAGCTCTTTTCATTAGACCACTCTGCTCCTCAGCATTTTCAATCTAAATCCCTCTATTTTGAAAAATATTATCAGATATTTCTCAAGGTAAAACTTCCTCCTTGGATTTGGAGTGACTGCTGCCTCAAAGAGATCAGAGATACCATCTTGCTCACTGAATGTCAGCAATTGTTTTGAGTCTCACCTAGAATTAAGCAAGAAAGGCAAAATGATCTAAGCCTTAAATAGCATAATTAAGACCATTTGGGACCAAAAGGAAAACACACCTTCTCGTCTGACTTGTTTCTCCAAATTGAAATGTACTGCACAGTGAACCGATTTTTTTTTCTCATTTACATTACCTACTGAAAGAATTGAAACACCAAGGTTTAACTGCATCAGTAGTGGGGTCACTTGAAAGAAAACTTAAAGCGAGACGAGGAAGATGAAAGGGGAGAAATGTGCAGAGCATATGTGCCTGCCAGAACAAATGAAAAGTCGGAACTCAGCTTAGTTTTTGATTGAGAAAGTGGCCCAAGCTATTCAGATGGGTAGGTTAAAACAAAATTCAGTCCTCTCTGGGAAGTCTGACATCTCGCAAATTGTGGGAATTTCCTTTCCCAATTGCCGTCTCAAATCTATTATTTAAACAGAAATGGACTCTGGGGAAAACCTATGACCCACAAAACCGTGATAGCAAATCAGCCAGCCCTGGGAATGTAATCTTTCCAGACATAAAATGGGAAATCATGGACAGGAGTTTTGATAAACTCTACAGAGAGAAAAATATATTGGGAACTCTATCCGGAGTATCAGGCTATTAGATGTTTTTATTGAAAGAAAGCTAAGGAGGCATTTTTCTCTAGTAGGACTTCTGTGTAAAAGAACATTGAAGTTTATGAATGACTTCACTGTAATGGTTCAATAGCACACTTTTAATTTTCAGTAGATATAGTTAAATCTAATGCTCTGCATAAAGCAGGGCTTAACCTCCGAAGTAGTTATTTATTGAGAGTTTATTGTGTGCAGAACCTTTACTAAGCCCTTATATAGTAGCTTTAATTATCATTATCATTATTATTATTATTACTATTGATATACTTGTTAAGAGCTTACTATGCACCAAGCACTGTATTAAGCAGTGGGGTAGGTACAAGCTAATCAGGTTGGACACAGTCCCTGTCCCACATGGGGCTCACAGTCTAAGTAAGAGCGAGGAGGATTTAATCCCCATTTCCAGATGAGGAAACTGAGACGAAGAGAAGTGACTTGTCCAAGGTCACAGAACAGACACATGGTACAGTCAGGATTAGAACCCATAATCTCTGATTCCCAAACCCACATTCCTTCCCCTAGACCATGCTGCTACCCAACGTGGCTTTTCTGGTGGCTTTAAAACCACGCAGACGTTTCCATTGACAAATAGTAGGAGGCAGACTGTTTTTCATGCCAAACAAATGCTATCTTTAAAGTCAGACTCAGTGATGGGCTGCAAATCACATAACAGGACCCCAGACTTGTGTGATGTTTACTTTGTCAGAGAGTGCAGTGCACTTCTGAGAAGCAGCATGGTTTAGTGGATAGAGCCTGGGCCTGGAGTCAAACCACCCTCTCCCAAACTTGGGACTTCAAAGTTTTGTCTTCTGGAGAAGCAGCATAATCTATTCTAAAGAGCACAGGCCTGAAAATCAGAGGACCTGGGTTCTAATCCAAGCTCTTCCACTTGCCAGTGGAAACTAGGGCAAACTTCTCTGTGCCTCCTGTTTCTTCATCTGAAAAATGGGAATTCAATACCTCTACTCCCTCTTAATTAGACCGTGAGCTCTAGGTGACACAGAGACTCTTTCTGACCTGATTATCTTGTTTCTCCCCTAGTGCTTGGCACATGCTAAAATACTTAACAAATTCCTTAATTATAATTCTTCCTGTTCCATTTTCCTTGTTACAGTGCATGGCTGAGCTAGTGAGGTTTGTCTGGAGAATAATAAGACGACTTTCAGTTTAAACAATGGATGGGGAAAGGGCAAGGTGTTGGACAGTCCAGTGTTTTAGTCTGAGCATAAGAGGTCCAAGGTCTTGTGACCTTTGGAGAGGGGCAGGGCTTAACTAACGTCAATTATTTACATTGTGGTTTACATGACATAGGTAAGTGTTCTAGATCCCAGCTTTCAAAAATGTAGCCAAAAATAAAAATCATAAGCTGTAGTTCCTAAGATTCTGGTTTTTGCTTTTTCCCCCCAGTGAATACTTTCTACCAAATGCCTGTTATGGGATCATAGGCATTCTCAAAATTTCAACCAGAGAGGCTGAAGTCAGTGACCCTGGCTGGGGTCATGACCCGGCCTGTTTGTTTTTAGGAATCTGGCCAGCAGGGAGGTGAGCTCTGTTTTCCTTCAGCAAAGAAACTCCAGCTGCATAAAGCCAAATTGGTGCCCAGAGGAATAGAAGTCTATTTTCCCCATTCCTAGGACCCGGTATAGAAGCGAAGGGCAGCCTTCAGTGATTGTCTGTCCATCATCACCATCATCAGCGATGGTATTTATTGAGCACCTACTGTCTGCAGACCACTGTACTAAGCGTTTGGGATATAACACTATAACAGAGTTGGTAGACATGTTCCCTGCCCACAGTGAGCTATTAGGCAAAGAGTTTTGAGCATTGGTTTTAAGATGCTCAATCAGCTCTCCTCCCTCTCCCGCTGAATGATCCTCTCTGATTTCCCACAGCATCCCAACTCTCATGCTTCCCTACTCTAATACCAACCTCCATACCTGACTGTATCTCAAACTCATTTCTCAGGCACTGACACTATGCTCAGGGTTATGGGGAGGGGAGGAGGAGTAGAGGAAAAAGAGTGGGGGGACTAAGCACTGGGGTAGATATAAGATAATCAGGCCCGACATGGGGCTCACAGTCTAATGAGGAGTGAGAACAGGTATTGAATCCCCATTTTGCAGATGAAGGAACTGAGGCACAGAGTAGTAAAGTGACTTGCCCAAGATCACACAGCAGGCACATAGGGGAGCTAAGATTAGAACTCAGGTCCTCTGACTCGCAGACCTGTGCTCTTTCCTTTAGGCCACACTGCTCCCCAGGACTTCAAATTCCTCATCTCTGATGTGGGAACAATCATTCCGATTCCTTCCTTTCATCCCAGGGACGCGGTGGAGATTAGCTGGATAAAGTATGCAAAGCTTTTGGTTCCTCAGAGATAAGTATTCCATGAATATTGAAGATCGCTATTACATCTCTCTAAATAACGGCCTCTGTGACTTCCAAGAGCTCTCTAAGTGAAACTTGTTCTTTTGTGGTATAAACCTCCAATAGCAATTAGTGTTCTCTTTTCCTTTTCAGGGATGATTTTGTCATATTAAAAGACATCTCTTTCTCAGTCCCCTTGTAGTCTCCTTATAATTTATATGTTATGAATGATTTATTTATATTAATGGCCATCTCTCCCTCTAGACTGTAAGCTCTAGGTACCACAGTGAACTAGGCATCTTAAAAAAATATCCAAGTGCACCATAAATTGACAAGGCACTAATCGTTCTGAAACAAAATGTAAAATATGGTGGAAGTCAGAGTTTCAATCAATCATTAGTATATTTTAAGCTCCTATGGTGTGCAGAACATTTAGTTCAGTGCTCTACACACAGTAAACGTTCAATAAGTACGATTGAATGAATGAACACTGTGCTGACCGCTTGAGAGAGTAGAATAGAATGAGGAGATCAGCTCCATGCCTGCTTGGAGTTTACAGGCTGGTGGGAGAGACAAGAACAAGGCACAGTGTGGTGAGAAGTTTCTGTGTGATATAGGAAAGAAAAGGAAATCACTGGAGGCTTGAAGGAATGGGGAGATGTGCATAAAACAACATTTTAGAATAAAAATCTGCGTGCAGAGTGAAGGATGAGCTGGGGAAGCGAGAGGTTGAAGGCAAAGAGGTCTGGGACAAGGCCAATGCAATAGTCAAGCCAAGATGTGACGAATACCCGGATCAGCATAGCGGCTGTTTGAACGGAGACAAGTGGGGAGAGGCTGGAAATGTGGTGGAGAAAAAAGCAAGCTTTGGTGACGTACTGAATTTGGGGATTGAAAGGGAGGGAGGAATCAAGGAGGATGCCGAGGCTTTTGCCTTGAGAGATTGGGAGGGTAGTGATGATGGTGGTAACTGTGATGCAAATATTTGATGGAGGAGGGCATTTGGGCATCAAGTTGAAGAGTCGCTGGGGGAGTGTTGAGCTTGAGGTACTGGAAGGACATTCATAGAGAGATCGCCAGGAGGAGATGAGTGATTGTAGTCATTTGCATTCCATGAAATAAAGGGTTGGAGGGCTTAAGTTTAAATAAAGAGTCAGGAGCTGCAAGAATTGATCCAGATTTCCTAATGTTTTATAAAGTGTGAACTCTGAAGAATTGCACATTTGTTAAACATGAGCAATCACCTCAGCATTCTAGTTTGACAATACCACCAGAGCTGTCTTCAAGGACCTGTTTCTACCTACCTCCACTGTGCAAGATTAGGATTCAGTGACATGAAAAGCTCTTTGGGCTTGACAGAGAAAGCACCATTATATCTGTCAAGCAATCAATCAGTGGCATTTATTGAGCACTTACTGTGTGCAGAGCACCGTGTTTTTTTTATGGTATTTGTCAAGTGCTTACTATGTCAGACATTGTACTAAGCACTGGGGTAGATATAAGGTGATGAGGTAACCGATGCATAGGGAAGTTAAGTGGCTTGCTCAAGATCACACAACAGACAAGTGGCAGAGCAGGGATTACAAGCCAGGTCTTTCTGAATCCCAGGCCTGTGCTGTATCCACCAGGAGACACACTGTTCTAAGCGCTTGGGAGAGTATGGTGCATTAGGATCAGCAGACACCTTCCCTGCCCATAATGAGCTTATCTATACTGTATAACTGAAGCTCTTCACTTACTTTCCTCAGATGTATGATTGTCTAATGGCCAATTTACGACATTAATGTCAGGCTAAATAACTGAATTTATTCAAATAAAGCAATTTCCAAAAGAAAATTGCAAATTAAATTTTTATCCTAGTATGTTAAAGTGATCCAGTCATTTCATTAGAGTTATTTCTGTCAGTGTCAGTACAGAATGGAGTTGTTCTTCTGTATTCCAGTCAGTTTAACAGAAGGATGCTCATTTAGTACCACAAAGTACATTTTTCCTTATTTTAGAGCATTGTCTTAGCTGAATAGTGTATTGAACTGTTCAAATTAGCTTCTCAAGAACAGTTTTGACCCAGAGGAGCAAAGCCCCTAGAAAAAAAACAAAGAAATTTTTAAAAAATTGCCTTCAGACGTCAATGTTGTACCATTTACCACATGAAATATTGAAGTTGTGGGTAATCTCTCTTTACTGTAATCATTTGCATCAATACGATTTCCTCCAGGACTCATTACGGTCCTTGAGCTAGGATTTGGTTTGGACTAATTTTCGTTGAATTTGCATAAATTGTCTTTGTAGTCAAAAGAGGTGTGTGGTGGGCATATAAATATCCACCCTCTACCATGCGCACATGAAAACAAGACCCTTCAGTGCTGCCTTTTTTAGTTTCCCAACCTGTTTCAGCACCCATCTGCTCCTTCACTGATTAATAATGATACTTGTGGTATTTGTTAAGCACTTACTATGTGCCAGGCCTTGTCCGGGAATACAAGCCAATTGGGTTGGACACAGTCCCTGTCCCACATGGGGTTCACAGTCTTAATCTCCATTTGACAGATGAGGTAACGGAGGCACAGAGAAGTGAAGTGACTTGCCCAAGGATATACAGTGGGCAAGTGGCAGAGCTGGGACTAGAACCCATGACCTTCTGACTTCTGGACTCGTTTTCTATCCTCTAGACCACACTGCTTATTACAGAACTCCAGGCTGGTCTTTCTCCCAACGTTCAGCTGTTGACTGACATTGCCCTTTACTTAATAATTAAAGTATGTCCTCTTTCTCCTGCTTTGGATCACCCCATTTCAAGCTGACTACGCATTTTAACGACCAATAGTACTAAATTAGCTAAATTGTCCTTCCCTTCACAGAACCGCTTCTCTTCTTTCTCAGTATTCAGGCCCAAAAATGTGGTAACTAATTGTCTTGTCTTATGCTGTGGAGTCGTCTCCGACCCATAGCGACTCCATGGACACATCTCTCCCAGAACGCCCCGCTTTCCATCTGCAATCGTTCTGGTAGTGGATCCATCGAGTTTTCTGGGTAAAAATCTGAAAGTGATTTACCATTGCCTCCTTCCTCTCTGTAAACTCGAGTCTCTGCCCTCGACTCTCTCCCAGGCCGCTGCTGCCCAGTACGGGTGAGTTTTGACTTGTAGCAGATTGCCTGCCACTCGCTAGCCACTGCCCAAGCTAGGAATGGAATGGATAGGCCTCTGCTTGACTCTCTCTCCCTTAGCCGAGACAGGTAGACTAATGGAAACTCTTCCGATGAGAATCTGAGAGGGGAATAACTAATTATCATTTCCATAATAAGAATGCAAGAGGGCAGTTTTTATACTTCTGCTAATTGAGGGAGTGTGTGTGTGTGTGTGTGTGTGTGTGTGTGTGTGTGTGTGTGCATGGAATAAACACATGAATGCTCTATGAACATCAACAATCCATGGCAGGAAAGCAAACACTGATAGTGGCATTTATTGAGCACTTACTGTGCGCAGAGCACTGTACCGAACACTTGGGAGAGTAGAATAAAGAAAATAGACATGACTGCTGCCATACTCTAAACTGTGATTGTTATGGACAGGGAAAGTGTCTGTTATATTGTAATCTCCAAAGCGCTTAGTACAGTCCTCTGCCCACAGTAGGGGTTCAATAAATATGATTGACCGACTGATAGACTGACTCAAAGAGTTTGTAGGGAACCAGATTCAATTAAAGAAAATGTATATATAAGGGCACATGCTGCTATGACCTACTGGATAAAGCATGGGCCTGGGTGTCAGAAGGCCCTGGGTTCTAATTCTGCCTCTGCCTCATCTGTTCTGTGACCTTGGGCAAGTCAGTTGAAATGAGGATTAAGACTGTGAGCCCCATGTGGGACTGGAACTATATCACACCTGAACTGTTTGTATCCACCCCAGTGCTTAGTACAGTACCTGATACATAGTAAGTGCTTAATAAGTGCCACAATTTACATGTTGGACTTCATAGACAGCCCCTAGGTGGAAAAAATATTTCCCAAAACTTTGCCTTTAGGATATATACAGACCCAAACAGTTGCTGATATGGGACTGAATCTTTGTCTGATCTGACCATCTTGTGTGTATCCCAGAGTTTAGCACAGTGCTGGCTACCTAGTAAGCCCTCTATCACTTGTCTGTTGTGTGATCATGAGAAAGTCACTTAACTTCTCTCTGCTATAGTTGCCTCATTTGTAAAGTGTTTTCAACACAATGAGCCCTATGTGGGACAGTGACGGTGTATCTATCCCACTGCTTAGTATAGTGCCTGGCATATAGTAAGTGCTTAACATATACCATTTAAAAAGTACTTAAGAAAAATCAATGAGAAAACATGACTAGGAATTCTGAGATCAGTTCTTGAGTCTAGAAATCCAGTTTTAGGAAGAAAGATCTGATGAAAACGCCAAATGCTCTCAGAATGACAATTATCCTAGCTATGCATGTTCTAATATCCGTTGTTGCAATTTGTTGGTACTAAAAAAATGCAGGACTAAAATAGAAACAAGGGGGATATTCTCTCAGGCTCTTTCCATGTTGCAGAAATGCCCCTGTCTGAAAATGACAGCGGGAGTCCAGAAGCTAATATATAGTTTAATTTATGGTCACCACAACTACGGAAATGTTGAGAATGTAGCTTCCATGCGTCATTCTGAGAACCGTTTTTCAAAGAAAACATGGGGAAAAAACTTACATTCACCAAAAATACCCCAGATTATGAGGGAACTTCCTGCTTCTGACAGTCTGGAAATTGCCATTCTGCTTTGAGGAAGCAGTTGCATTTCCCTCATGATATATAACATTTAAGTTCCCTTCCAGCCCTACGACCACACAGAGATCGTGTGTGGGCTCATAAATTGCATGAGCTTCTTGCGGGACAAGGGTCTGTGCCTAATTCCCAATTGCATAATCTTTCCCGGTATTCAGCATACAGAAAGTGCTTAATAAACACTATTATTACTACCATACAAATGTTTCCTTTTTTATGGTATTTGTTAGTCACTCTGCGTCAAGGACTGTTCTGGGGTAGAAACAAGATAATTAGATTGGACACAGTCCCTGTACTAAATGGAGCTCACAGTCAAGGGGAGAGTGGAATTTAATCCCCTTTTTACAGATGAGAAAAAGTGGGATTCAATCCCCGTTTTACAGATGAGATAACTGAGACCCAGAGAAGTTAAGTGACTTGCCTAAGGTCACACAGCAGACAGGCATATTAGGGTCCAAAATCTCTGACTCTCAGGCCACTGCTCTGCCTGTTGCTTTGAACCCAATCCGGCTCAATTTGCTGATGTAATATGGAGCACAGTGAAGAGAAGTTGGGTCGAGATACAGGTTTTAAGAAATGGGTTTCAGGCAATCATTCGTTTTTAACATCACAGTGTCCAGGGAAAACAGATGTCAGGGAAGATTTGGCCTCTTACATTTGGCCAAAAGGAGGTATTAGAGACTTTGGTGACATTTAATTTGTACTGGGCCCAGCTGGAGAGTAGTCTAGTGACAAGTTGGAGAATTTAGCAACTGTCTGTGTAGAGAATCATAATGATGTGTGGTATTAAGTGCTTACTACACATCAAGAACCGTACTAAGTGCTGGGGAGATACGAGATAATCAGGTTGGATGCAGACCCTGTCCCACATGGGGTTCCCAGTTTAAGGGGGAGGGAGTATAGGTATTTCATCCCCAGTTGACAGATGAGGAAACTGAGCCCCAGAGAAATAAAGTGACCTGTGCAAGGTCATACAGCAGACAAGTGGCTGAGTCAGGATTAGAACCCATGTCCTCTGATTCCAAGGCCTGTGCTCTTTCCATTTGGCCAGACTGCTTCTTGGCCATGCTGCTTCTCAATCCCAAGAATACCAGGAGGGGCACAAATTGGCACCATACACGTTTTCATATGTGACAGATCATCACTCTCACCTGTCCTGAGCCCTTTTTTTTATGGTCATTTTTAAGCCCTTTCTTTGTGCCAGGCACTGTATTAAATGCTGGGGCAGATCCAGGCTAATCAGGTTGGACTCAGTCCATGGTTCATATTCTGAATCCCCATTTTTACAGATGAGGTAACCAAGGTACAGAGAAGTTAAGCAATTTGCCCAAGGTCACACAGCAGATAAGTGGCCAAGCCAGGATTAGGAGCCAAATCCCAGGTCAGCAATCTTTCCACTAAGGCATGCTGCTTCTCTACTAAAATCACACCTCCTCCAGAAAGTCTTCCCTGACTAGTTTCACTTCTTCCTCTCTTTTCCTTCTCTTCTGCATCACCTAAGCATTTGAGTCCATATCTTCTGAGGACTCAGGTATTCACCCTCAACCCCCACAACACCTCCATACATGTCTTCATACTTTGTTACTTCTCCTACCTGTTATTTACTAACCTGTAATAATAATGATGGCATTTATTAAGCACTTACTATGTGCCAAGCACCGTTCCAAGCACTGAGGGAGATACAAGGTTATCAGTTTATCCCAGGTGGGGTTTACAGTCTTAATCCCCATTTTACAGATGAGGTAACTGAGGCACAGAGAAGTGAAGTGACTTGCCCAAAGTCACACAGCTAAGTGGTGGAGTAGAGATTAGAACCCGTGGCTCTGCAACTAAATGATAAGCTTCTTGAGGGCAATGAGTGTGTCTACCTATACTACCTTATTCTGCCAAATGTTTTGTTCAATGCTTTGCACACAGTAAATGCCACTAAATACTAATGATACGTTGATTGATGATGGGTTGGTTGATGGATTGATTAAGGCACACACATTTTTGCATTTGCAGGGTACGTTGATCCTGGTTTTCACAAGTCAGGAGGGCTCCAATTTGGGTTTTACCTGCTGATCACATTTCTGATTCACGGCCTCATTTATTTTTTTTTCTGAATGCTGCTGAAGTGTGATAATATTTGACTTGTGATGATATTTTTCAGTCTCTGATGATCTCAAATAGCTCTACTAACTGTGCATACATAATTTCATCCTGGAAAGATTGCTGACAGCTGGAGGGCAGTTAATCTGCCTAACACAGGTGAGAACTTTCATTATTACTTGATTTCAGCTGATTAAATAGCAAGCTATTTCCACTTTAGTTTTATAACTTGAGCCGGGAGCTGTGTGATCTTGTCATTATCACATAACGTAACCCCTCAAAAAATCAGGGGAATCATTACAGAATTAAGATGGATCCAAACCTGGCTGAAATATCATCTTGCAGCAGTGACCTTTTTGGAAGTTTGGAAATGAACTCAGATCTGTCTTTTCACCACATAATAGAATCATTAGATCTTCAGAAAGAGGTATGTAAAATTGTGAGAAGTAAAATGCACATGGGATAGATGTTCGGTAGGTACAAGTGGAATGAACAGAGTGTCTACTCATGGAGAAAAGAGATACTGTGGGTAAATACAAGGTAATTAAGTTAGACACAATCCCTGTCCCACAAGGGGCTGAATAAGCAGTGAGGCTGTGGTAGTGGACAATAGGTTATAATAATGATAGTATTATATGTTAATGCTTACGATGCATCAACCCCTGGATAGATACAAGTTTAGAGAAGCAACATGACTTCCTGGAAAGAGCATGGGCTCAGGAGTCAGAGGACATAGGTTCTAATTCTGGTTCTGCCGCTGTGTGACTTCGGGCAAGTCACTTAACCTCTCTGTGCCTCAGTTACCTCATCTGTAAAATGGGGATTAAGACTGTGAGCCCCGCCTGGGACAACCTGATCACCTTGTATCCACCCTAGTGCTTAGCGCTTAACAAATGCTACTATTAGTATTATTAAATTAACCAGGGTGGATAAAGACCCTGACCCATATGAGACTTACTGTCTATTTCAGAGGGAGAACATGTAGTGAATCCCCATTTTGCAGTTGAGGAAACTGAGGCACCAAAAATGTAAGTGACTTGTCCAAGGTCACACAGCAGGCACTTACTATGTGTTAAGTACTGGGATTGAAATAAAGATTGCAAACACAACCCTTTTCCTACATGATACCCCACAATCTAAGTAGGAGGGTGAACAGGTTTGGAATCCCCATTTTATAGATGAGGGAGCTGAGTGACTTGTCAAGCTCATACAGCAAAGTGGCAGAAGTGGGATTAGATCCCAGGATTCCTGATTCCTAGGCTGAGCTCTTTCCTAAAGTTACCTAAAATTAACTTCATGAATGCAAAAGTTTATCAAGATCTCAGTGATCCCATAACAAATGACCAAACTCATGAGAAACAAGATAGTGAGAAGTCCAGTATTGTGGATTTAAAGAACTCAGGAGAGAATTCCTATTCTGTTTATAGCAACAAGGGAGGCTTTTCACCTAGGTTTTCTTTCAGTATTAACACTGATGACCAAGAAGGCCTCCACAGTCTTTAGTTCCACAAATGTCTTGGGGTTGACATGTAGAGGAGTGAACAAAGGTCTCCTTTCCTCCTTGATACTGAGTTCAGTGAGAAGAATCCTGATTGTTACCTCTCCAAAGGTGAAATTCCTCTTCCCAAGCATATGTTATGGGCAGTGAATGTGTCTGCTAATTCTGATGTATTGTCCTCTCCTAAGTGCTTAGTACCGTGTTCTACACATAGTAAGGGCTAAAGAAATACCATTAACTGATACTTCTGATGTATTGTCCTCTCCTAAGTGCTTAGTACCATGTTCTACACATAGTAAGGGCTCAATAAATACCATTGATTAACTGATACTTTTCCATGGAGCTGTTCTTCCTCTCTGGGATCTTCTGGATTCATATTCTCCACAAACTTTAGGATTCACTGGTTAATGTCAGCTCTTCCCTTTACCAAGTCTTTGTCCTTGATATTACATGTGATTAACTACCTCTACATTTCTTCTCAGAGGTTTCCCAATGAAGGCTGGGCTGTAGTTTATTAATAACAATAATAATAATGGTATTTGTTAAGCACTTTGTGCCAGGCACTGTACTAAGCACTGTGCCTTTCAATAAATGAGTGATGTAGTAAACAGCGCCGTTCACCCGCAATCACTGTTATCAATGCTGGCTGGGCTTTCATCAGACACATCATTTTGGTTATAAAAATGTTATTCATTTTGGAATGACCACTGCAGGTCCTGGCAAATGTAAGCTCGTTGTGGGCAGGGAATGTCTCTATTTATTGTTGTACTCTCCCAAGCACTTAGAACAGTGCTCTGCATATAGTATGCACTCAATAAATGCAATCTAATGGATAAATGAAGTGCGGCCTGTATCAACATAGAGTCAACAGAGGAAGTGACGACTGATTATGGGCTGTGTAAAGATTCCCTCTTTCTAGTGATTTACTATCCAGTGGAGGCAGACTCTTGTCAGTATTTCCACTCTTGAGTTTGACTTTTACCCTCCTTTCACTGAATTTGGAGCCTTCAATCTTGATTTGCATGAGCATCTCAGTTGAGGGAAATGACCCTTCTTTTTGTCACCAAGATATAGTAGCTGGATTTGTATTTTTGTTTAATGGTACTCGTTAAGCACTTACTATCTCAAGGACTACTCTAAGGAATGCAGCAGATTCAAGATAATCAAGCTGGACACAGTCCCTGTCCCACAGGGGTCTCACAATCTAAATCTAAATAAATCCATTATTCACACCCCCCTCAACCCCACAGCACTTTTGTTTGTATCCATAATTTATTTATATTAGTGTCTGTCTTCCCCTCTGGGCTGTAAGGTCCTTGTGTACAGGGAATGTTTCTACCAGTGCTGTTATACTCTCCAAAGCGCCTCGTACAGTGTTCTGCACACAATAAGCACTCAGTATATAGGATTGATTTCCATTAGGGCACACTCCTTCTCAAGATCTCCTAGGAGGTCGCATAATCTTCATGACAGTCAATTTTCAATATTCAGGCAAAGCATTTTAAATGGCTTTGTCCTCTTCAGAATGTAAAGTTGAATAAAACGTGCTGCAGTGGGTGCTCTGGAGAAGCAGCTTGGCATAGGGGATAGAGCACATGGGCTTGGGAGTTAAAAGGTCATGGATTCTAATCCTGACTCCGCCACTTGTCTGCTGTGTGACCTCGGGCAAGTCTCTTCACTTCTCTGTGCCTCAGTTATTTCTTCTGCTGTGAGCCCCACATGGGACAGAGACTGTGGAAAGATTCACTCTTTCTAGTGATTTACTATCCTGTGGAGCCAAACTCTTCTCAGTATTTCCACTCCTGAGTTTGACTTTTACCCTCATTTCTCTGAATTTGGAGCCTTCTATCTTGATTTGCATGAATCTCTCGGGGGAAGTGAAGCTTTGTGTCACCAAGATAAAGTAGCTTGATTTACCTGTATCCACCTCAGAACTTAATACAGTGTCTGGCACATAGTAAGTGCTTAACAAATGCCATCATTATAATAATAATAATAATAATGTTGGTATTGTTAAGCACTTACTATGTGCAAAGCACTGTTCTAAGCGCTGGGGGGAACACAAGGAGATGAGGTCGTCCCATGTGGGGCTCACAGTCTTAATCCCCATTTTACAGATGAGGGAACTGAGGCACAGAAAAGTGAAGTGACCTTCCCAAGGTCACACAGCAAACATGCGGGGGAGGGGGGGATTCGAACCCATGACCTCTGACTCCCAAGCCCGCGCTCTTTCCACTGAGCCACGCTGCTTCTCTGATTATTATTCTCTAATTCTCTAATTATTATTCTGGAGAACTGATGCCTTCTTTCCAAGGGTGGGCTGTGCTCTTGAACTTTTTTTATTTTTAATGGTATTTGTTAAGTGCTTACTATGTTCCAGGCACCATACTAAGCGCTGGTGTAGATATAAGATGATTGGGTGGGACACTGTCCCTGTCCCACATAGGGCTCTTGGTTTAATGCCCATTTTACAGATGAGGTAACTAAGGCACAGAGAAGTTAAGTGGCTTGTCCAATGTCTCTCAGCAGACAAGTGGCAGAGCCAGGATTAGAACCCTAATCCTTCTGAGTTCCAGGCCCAGGCTTTTTCCACTAAGCCATGCAGCTTCCCAAACCAGTTTTTTTCAAACTTCTTGTTAAACTTTTCCAACTTCTCCATTTTATAACAGTTGATTATTTTTTTCTTAGCCAGTTACTGGCTGTGTTGGAGCAGACCAGAGCATAGGTTGTTTCTGTTGCTGTTTGAAATTAAAAAACGTTCCAGAGAAATATAATGGCGCTCTTCATTCTCAAATGACTCTGTAAGCACTAAACATAGGTTAGTATAAAGTATAATGCTCCGTTCGTTCTTTCAGTCATATTTATGGAGGCTTTACTGTATGCAGAGCACTGTACTAAGCACTCAGGAGAGTGCAATATAACAATAAACAGACGTATTCCCTGCTCACGACAAGCTTACTCTGTTCTCTTTTAGGATCTGTTTCCATTAATTGTGTAGCCAAAAAAAATCCATCTCCATTCCACAACATTTGGAAACAGTCCAGAATGTTTCCTGCATGGCATTATGTGCAAAAAGGACAGTTTTAAGTTCCTTCTTCATTTCACTGGAAGTTTAAGACTAAGCAGACATGCACATTTTTCACAGTGTAATAACATGCTGGAAAAATCAGGTTGAGAGTCTATCTCGAAGTTATTGGAGGAATGTTTTTTATAGGGGCTCTGTGTTGTCAGAAGTCATCATTTTCAAAATTGGAATCTATCAGTGTTGCTCTTGCTAATATTTAGTTAGCATTTAAAGTGTGTAAAGCACTATCTTGTGTTGGAGGAATTTGAAGAAAAACTGTATGAGTTGGGGAGGAGAGAACATAAGGAAAGAATAACAGGTAAATGCAGTCACAACTTGACAAAAATAAATATTGGCGGGCTTTGGAGAATAGACTGGGAATTTCACTAGGTCCCCGATACTTGGTTACAAACTGTCATAACCTTCCAAAAGCTCTGATCGATCAATCAATGGTATTTATCGAGTGTCTACTATGTCCAGAGTGCTGAACTAAGCTTTTCTGGTATGGGAAGTGCACTAAAAGCAAAAGACACAGTCTTTCCTAAAGTGATTTACCATCCATTTGCATTGATTAGGACAGATAGGGTGATTAAAGCCATGACTTTATTTTTCCACTCATATAATGGTCTTGTCTTATGCTGTTGTCTCTGACCCATAGCGACTCCATGGACAAATCTCTCCTAGAACACCTCACCTCCATCTGCAATCTTGGCACATAGTAAGCGCTTAACAGGTACCGTTATTATTATTATTATTAGAGTTTCTTGGTAAAAATCCTGAAGTGGTTTGCCATTGCCTTCTTCCACACGGTAAACCTGAGTCTCCACCCTGGATTCTCTCCCCTGATGCTGCTGCCCAGCACAGGTGAATTTTGACTTGTAGTAGATTGCTTTCCACTCGCTAGCCACTGCCCAACCTAGGAATGGAATGGATATGATCCTGCTTGACTCTCCATTCCACACCTAACCTCATAGAGTACTGGAAACTCTCCCGATGCATTCCTGAGAGGGGCAAATAAAGGAAGGGTAATGTAAAAAGGAATTTATTCTTATTCTTTTTTGAGAAGCAGTGGAGCCTAGTTGAAAGAGTATGGACCTAGGTTCTAAGCTTAGCTCCTCCACTTGCCTGCTACATGACTTGGGCAAGACACTCAACCTCTCTTGCCCTCAGTTTCTTCATCTGTAAAATGGGGATTTAAATACCGATTCCTACTTAGACTGTGAGCCTCACGTGGAACAGGGACCTTGACAGACCTGATTATTTCGTATCTATCCCAGAGCCCATTACAGTGCTTGGTACATAGTAAATGTTTAGCATATACCACAATGATTATTATTCTGCCTATCAGTTGTGCTACCTCTAAGTGATACACAGTAGAATCACAGCATTCCCCTTTTGCCATTAGAAGACAACACAAGTAGGTGTTGGGTAGAATAATAGATCAGTGTAGTAATCCCCACAGAAACCAATTACCCAAAAGAGATCCAGCCTGTTAGAGATGCCCTTGACAACATCTTTTTTTGTGAAGAATGATATTTTAAGCCAAGATCAAAGGAAAACTAGTGATAACCACTGAGGAAAGTATTAGTTGCCTTACCTGGAACTATGTTTGTAAACGAACACAGGGAGATATTATGGAGTAATAAAAATATTTAGGATGCACTAAGGGCAGTTATCTCCAGTTCAACTGTTTAGAAACAGACCCATGAGTCCTCTGTGGGAATCAAATAAATGGAGGAAAGAAGATAGATTTCAGGAATTGTTCAGTCATTCATTCAATCATATTTATTGAGTGCTTACTGTGTGCAAAGCACTGAGAGAATACAATATAACAACAAACACATTCTTGCCTACAATGAGCTCACAAATTTGAGTTCCTGCCAGTGATTTCAGCAGTTTCTTCTTAATAATAATAATAATGGCAGTTATAAAGTGCTTACTTTGTGCAAAGCACTGTTCTAAGCACTGGGGAGGTTACAAGGTGATCAGGTTGTCCCACAGGGGGCTCACAGTCTTAATCCCCATTTTTCAGATGAGGTAACTGAGGCACAGAGAAGTGAAGTGACTTGCCCAAAGTCACACAGCTGACAATTGACAGAGCTGGGATTTGAACCCATGACATCGGATCCATGCTGCTTCTTGACACCACTCTAAGGATTGATTAGCTTTTTAAAGGAAATTTCTGTTTGGATGAGTTTAATATATTTTTCTTTTATGTGAAATACCTTGTGGCAATTTTTTTAATTTATGGTATTTGTTAAGCATTTATTATGTGTCAGGCACTGTACTAAGTCTTGGGGTAGATACAAGATACAAGGTTGGATACAGTCCTTTTCCCACATAGGGCTCACAGTCTTAATCCCCATTTTGTAAAAGAGGGAACTGAGGCACAAAGAAGTTAGGTGTCTGGCCCAAGATCACCCAGCAAACAAGTAGCAGAGCAGGAATAAAAAGCCAGGTCCTTCTGACTCCCAGCCACTAGGCCAAGCTGTTCTTCGTCCATTTACTTACTTGCCCTGTGACTCCCGTATGTGACTATGAATCCTATGGCCTTTCACTCAGCCCCACTATGCTAAGAGAGTGTTTTTGAACCATCTGAGAATCAGAAGCTCCATTACCTCTGCATCAAACAGAAACTCCTTACCATTGGTTTTAAAGCACTCAATCACCTTGCCTCCTCTTACCTCACCTCACTACTCTCCTATTACAACCCAGCCCACAAACCTCACTCCGTTAATGCCGACCTTCTTACTGTACCCCGATCTCATCTCTCTTGCCACCAACTTCTAGCGTACCTCCTGCCTATGGCCTGGAATGCCCTCCCTCTTCATATCCAGCAGATGATTATTCTCCCCACCTTCAAAGCCTTATTGAAGATACTACTCTTCCAAAAATTCTTCCCCGATTAAGCCCTCCTCTCCTCTTCTCCCACCCGCTTCTGTGCCCCCTTGACTTTTTTCCTTTATTCATCCCCCCTCCAAGCCCCACAGCACTTATGTACATATCTGTAATTTTATTTATTTATATTAATGTCTGTTTCCCCATCTAGGCTGTAAGCTCACTGTGGACAGGGAATGTGTATATATTGTTGCATTATACTCTCCCCAGTGTTTAGTACAGTGCTCTGCACACAGTAAATTCTCAGTAATCATACTGATTGACTACTTAGACTGTGAACCCCATTCATTCATTCATTCAGTCATATTTATTGAGCGCTTACTGTGTGCAGACCACTGTACTAAGTGCTTGGGTGAGTACAATACAGCAATAAGCAGACAAACTCTCTGCCCACAATGAGCTTACAGTCTAGAGTGGGGGAGACAGACATCAAAACATTTAAATATAATTACAGATATAGTAAAATTGTAGATATAATTAAAGTACAGATATAATTACAGTTATGTGAAACAGGAACTATGTCCAACCTAATTAACTTGTACCTGCTACTGCTTTTGACACGTGCTAAGTGCTTAACAGATACCATAAAAAAGGCATAGTTGTGTTTCCTGTATTTTTTACAGGAGAGAATTTTTGTCTTAAGCACTGAAACAGCCAAAATTTCTGCTTTTCTAACATCAAAGCAAGTTTTTTTACTTCTCTGCTCTTTTGTTGTGTGTCTGCTGTCTGAAGAATTTGAGCCACTGTAAAAGATTTCCCAACCCCTTTGGGTTTCTTTTGTGTCCTCTTGCAATGTCTGAACCATGAGCAGGCAGACTGAGGAAGCCAGACTCTGTGCAGGATGCCAGTATGATTTTTCACAAGTTTCCTGAGGCTGCTGAGCAAACGGTTCCCACTTTCTGTAAGACTTTATCATCCTAGTGGAAATGTTGGCAGCCTTGAAAGCATTAGTGCTCTTTTTATCTCACCTTCAGAAACATTTTCCTCTTCCGTATAGCCTTCTACTTCATTTTAGAATAAGATTTTATTCTAAAGGAAGTGGTAATTAATAATGAAACTGGGTGTAACTGCCCACTCAAAGTTCATGGCTCTGGAACAGAAGCAAACCATCGCATAAGGATGTTTTGCCATATTTTTTTTGACGGCATTTATTAAGTGCTTACTATGTGCAAAGCACTGTTTTAAGCACTGGGGAGGTTACAAGGTGATCAGGTTGTCCCACGGGGGGCTCACAGTCTTAATCCCCATTTTACAGATGAGGTAACAGAGGTACAGAGAAGTGAAGTGACTTGCCCAAAGTCACACAGCTGACAATTGGCAGTGGGGTTTGAACCCAGGACCTCTGACTCCAAAGCCCGAGCTCTTTTATATTAATAATAACTGTGGCATTTGGTAATCATCATCATCATCATAATAATAATTGTGGTATTTGTTAAACGCTTACTAGGTGTTGCACTGTACTAAGCTAATTCATTCACTCAATCATATTTATTGAGCACTTACTGTGTGCAGAGCACTGTACTAAGTGCTTAATCAGGGACACAGTTCCTGTCCCACATGGGGTTTACAGTTTTAATCCCTGCTTTACAGATGAGGGAACTGCGCTACAGAGACGTTAAGCGACATGCCCAAGGTCACACAGCAGACAAGTGGCAGAGCTGGGATTGGAACACAGGTCCTTCTGGCTCCCAGGCTCATGCTCTACCCCCTAGGCCATGTTAGCATGAGCCATCTAAAAGACCACCAGATTTCATTCAATCGTATTTCACTCAATCGTATTTATTGAGCGCTTACTGTGTGCACACTGTACTAAGCACTTGGAAAGCACAATTCAACAACAAATTTGAGGCTCTCATCATATTGGGAGCCTTGAATCCCTCCAAGGGCAGTAATGAGCTAGCGTAGAGTACCACACGTCTCTAATCAATCGATCAATCATATTTATTGAGCGCTTACTGTGTGCAGAGCACTGTACTAAGCACTTGGGAAGTACAAGTTGGCAACATATAGAGACAGTCCCTACCCAACAGTGGGCTCACAGTCTAAAAGACTCTCTAATCTAATCTAATCTCTAATTAACTTGCTTAATCAGCCAAAGGGCTTCAAGCTGTAAACTCTTCTAGTCTGTAAACTCATTGTGGGCAGGGAACGTGTCTATCAATTCTGTTACATTGTACTCTCCCATGTGCTTAGTACAGAGCCCTGAACATAGCGCTCAATAAATATGATTGATTGATTATTGGGGCACGTCTTGAGTAGAAGAGTTGTGTCTGGAAACTGGACATATGGTGGAAGAGGTGAAGGTGGGAGATGGAAGGAGTGAAGTAGGAGAGAATGAGCTACTTAAGTAAGATCGCAATAAGTACTGCTAACTGATTAAAAGCACCCTACTCTGTGTGTCTACGTGTCCCTTTCTGACTCTTTGTGTGTCTGGGAATCTTGGTGTCCCTCTACGTGACACTGTGTGTGTGTGTGTGTGTGTGTGTTTTGTGCGTACAGGTGAGTCTGGGAGTTTTGTGTGCATGTGTGTGCCCCTATTCCAACTGTGTGTTCTGGGTATCTATGTGCCCCTCTCCTTGATCTGTGTGTTTTGTGTGTGTGTTTGTGTGTGTGTATGTTTCCATCCCCTGATTTTTTTCCCTGACCTAACGCTCCCTTTAGATTTTGCACAGGCTAAAACCCTCAAAAGGAAAATCTGGTAAGCTGATTCTCCCACGGTGTGAATCAATGCAGGACCCTGAGAAAACCCATTTATCTTTTTAGTTAAAAAGATAGATGACCGTGGTTCTCCCTCTGCCAAACCTATTCTGAAACCGAGATGACTCTGGATTTCGGCTATCACCTTGACCACCCTGTAATGTTTAAGGTTGGAAAACAATTACCAGGCAAGAATACCAAAAATGCAGAATTATTTAACCCAGGTTCAAGTTCACTTCTACAGGTGTCCTCATCCTCCCCAACATAGTCTATACTACTTTCTTAACTGTTTTCATCAACACCAGCAGGGATAATCGTAGTATTTAAGCATTTACTATGTGCCAAGCACTGTAGTAAATACAAAATACTCAGGTTAGACACACTCCACGTCCTCCTTGGGGCTCACAGTCTAAGGTGGAGGGAGATGGGGTATTGAATCCCCATTTTACAGATGAGAAAACTGAAGTCCAGCGAAGCTAAGTGACTTACCCAAGGTCACGAAGCAGGTAAGTGTCAGAACTGAGATTAAAACCTAGATTCTCTGACTCCCAAGTCTGCATGCTCTCCTCTAGATTGCAAGCTCCTTGTGGGCAGGGAACATTCATACCGACTCGATTATATTTCTCTCTCCCACGTGCTTAGTATAGTGTTCTGTACACAGTAAATGCTTAATAGATATGGTTGATTGATTGAGTGATAGACTGATTCCATTAGGCCACATTACTCTTCAATCGCTGTTTTTTCTCCATGTCACAATCTTGCAGACTTATCAACCTGACATTCGCTCACCCACTCCACTCCCTCAGCCTTGCAACCCCATACCCACCTTCACACAAACAACCCAATTCTCCCCACTCAGTATCTCTGAACAACAAGGCAGCCCTAAGGCTTTGGAGCTCGCCCTTTCCTAGCTGAAATTGGAATAACTGAGACATCTAAAATTGTGGCCTCACTCTCTACCCAGCGGTCAAAGTGAATCCATGCTGAAATCCATACAGTGGCCCTAGTGATTGTAAATAGAGGAGAGATCAATGAAAAATGCATACAGAGCAGAACCTCTCCTGAGAGATAGTAGTTTGGGAGATTGGGGTTTTATATTTTCTTTATTTTTTTATGGTATTTGTTAAGGGCTCACTATGTGGCAAGCACTGTACTAAGCGCTGGGGTAGATACAAGATAATCAAGTTGGACTAGGTTCCTCCTCTCTCTATCTTCCCAAAGCATCTGTCTTAAGATAGTCACCTAATTTCTAATTGCTCTCCATCAGGCTTGTCTCCCAGTTGACTACAGCAAAGTCTCAGTTGAACACACATACAACACAAGCATCCCCACATACAAAGATATATATGATAGTTTCCCATCAAGAAACAGCATGCCCTAGTGAAAAGAGAACAGGGAATCAAAGGACCTGGGTTCTAATCCTATTTCTGCCACTTGTCAGCTGTCTGGCCTTAGGGAACTGTCTTGGTTACTCTGTGCCTCAGATCCCTCATGGGGATTAAGACTATGATCCCTCTGTGGGACAGGGACTGTATCCAAACTTATTAGCTTTTATCGGCCCCAGGGCTTAAGTTAGCCCTTTAAGAAATATCATAAAAAGCAGCCATAAATACCATGAGAAGCAGCGTGGCTCAGTGGAAAGAGCATGTGCTTTGGAGTTACAGTTCATCGGTTCAAATCCCGGCTCTGCCAATTGTCAGCTGTGTGACTTTGGGCAAGTCACTTAACTTCTCTGTGCCTCAGTTCCCTCATCTGTAAAATGGGGATTAAGACTGTGAGACCCCGTGGGACAACCTGTTCACCCTGTAACCTCCCCAGCGCTTAGAACAGTGCTTAAGCATAGTAAGCGCTTAATAAATGCCAACATTATTATTATTATTATTATAAAAAAGTGGTGGATGAACTTCAGTACTGTGATTTCAAGACCAAGAGCCTTTGTGAGGGAATTGACCAACTTCCTCATTCTACTTTCCTGTTGCCGATCCCTCTAGACTCTACACTCATTGTGGGCAGGGAATGTATCCATTTATTATTGCATTGTACTCTCCCAAGAACTTAGTACACTGCTCTGCACACAGTAAGTGCTCAAATATGATTGACTGATTGACGGTAACTTCCTCTCCTTTTATATCTGACAGACTATTGCTCTCCCCATCCTCAAGGCCTTCTGAAATCACGTCTCCTCCAGGAAGCCTTCCCCAAATGATGTCTCTTCTCCCCACCTTATAACCCAAACAGCCGCTTCAGTCTCTCTGAGCCAATTTCAACAGTTGTGACCACAATAATAACAATAAGAATAATAAGAATAGCATTTGTTAAGCACTTACTATGTGCAAAGCACTGTTCTAAGCGCTGGGGAGGATACAAGGTAATCAGGTTGTCCCACGTGGGGCTCACAGTCTTGATTCCCATTTTACAGATGAGGGAACTGAGGCCCAGAGAAGTGAAGTGACTTGCCCAAAGTCACACAACTGACAATTGGCAGAGCCGGGATTTGAACCATGACCTCTGACTCTGAAGTCCATGCTCTTTCCACTGAGCCATGCTGCTTCTCTAAACACTTTAGACACTGTTGATTGATCAACAGTGCTCACCCTCTCTGGTCCCTGAGATCTGGGTTCTACTACAACCAAGCCACACGCTTTGCTCCTCTAATACTAACCTATTCACCGTACCTCAATCTCATCTATCTCACCATCGACCTCTCGCTCACATCCTGCCTCTGGTCTGAAATGCCCTCCCTCCTCCTATCCGACAGACAATTAATCTCCCCACTGCAAAGCCTTATTGAAGGCCCATCTCCTCCAAGAGGCCTTTCCTGGCTAAGCCCTCCTTTTCTTTTCTCCCATTCCTTTCTGCATCGCCTCGACTTGTTCCCTTTATTCATCCCCGCTTCCAGCCCCACAGCACTTATGTATATATCTGTAATTTATTTATTTATATTCCTGTCTGTCTCCCCTTCTTGACTGGAAGCTCATTGCAGGCAGGGAATGTGTCCGTTTATTGTTACGTTGCACTCAAGTGCTTATTACTGTGCTCTGTACACTGTAACCACTCCATAAATATGATTGATTGAAACGCACAATTCCAGGAAAAACTGCAGCATTTTTTTCACTTATAGAACCTATTTCTGGTTGATGAGACAGTGGCATAGTATTGTTGTGACTCAGCAGGTGAAAGCCAAGCAAGCTTGATTTCCAGAGATAGGTTCTTCTATCTGGATCAACAGTAGGACTGTTGAGTTTGTGTATACATGAATGACTATAACTCCCATAAATTTATTCATATAAATAGAAAAGAACATAAATTTCTTGAATTGTACCTTACTAAAGAGTTCTCTGCTGACATGAAAAGAATGAATTAGTCAGTCAATTGTATTTAGTGCTTACTCTGGGCAGAGCAGTCTATCAATCGGGGGTATTTACTGAGTATTTACTGTACAAAGTGCTTAGAAGAGTACAATACGACAGAATTAGCAGACATATTCCCTGCCCATAGCAAGCTTACAGTCTAGAGGGAGAGACAGACGTGAATATAAATGAATACATTGCAGATATGTACACAGGTGCTGTGGGACTGAGTGGAGAATTGAGTAAAGGGTGCAAACCAAAGTGTGAGGGTGACGCAGAAGGGAATGGGAGAAGAGGAAATGAGATCTTAGTTTGGGGAAGGCCTCTTGGAGATGTGCTTTTAATAAGGCTTTGAAGGTGATAAGAGTGACGTTCTGTCGGATTTGAAGAGGTAAGATGTTCCAGGCCAGAGGCAGGACACTGGAGAGAGGTTGGCAGCGAGACAGACAGGATCGAGGTACAGTGAGTTGGTTGACTTAACTTTTGAATCAACTTTTGAAAGGGGCCAAAAATACAACCAGGAGGCCCAGAAAAAAGACTTTGTCTTTCCCACTCCACAGGGCGCTTCAAACATAAAAGTGATACTCAAGCACAGAAAGATTAGCTGGTTTTTTTAATTGTATATTTGAAGAAAATTTTCCAACCTTCCAGAGAGACTCTACAGTGTACCATGTGGTTTGCCTCTAACTGTCTGTTTTGCTCTCTGGGTGTTGGAGGTCTGTTAGTTTCACTTTCTGCCACACAGCAAGCATGTGGCATGAGGTTAAACCCTCCTTACCACAATCCAAGAGCTTTTCACGAGGCAGAGACAAGGTTTTTATTATAAAATAACCCAATCGGGATGGAGAAAATTCCTTGTTTGTAAGTCATCCATGATCCACAGTGCTTAGTTCGGTGATTGAATGAAGGAATCGGGGGAGCGTGGGTGCAGAAAATCCCTTCCTAATCCCCACATTATGGAATCCCTCAAATTATATAATAATTGCAGGATTGTTCCTAAAAAAGTCATTCGGCCAGGTTATCAGAAAAGGATGCCCAGGACAGAATGATAATAATAATGACATTTGTTAAGCACTTACTATCTGCAAAGCACTGTTCTAAGTGCTGGGGAGGCTACAAGGTGATCAGCTTGTCCCACGTGGGGTTCACAGTCTTAATCCCCATTTTACAGATGAGATAACTGAGGCACAGAGAAGTTAAGTGACCTGCCCAAAGTCACACAGCTGACAATTGACGAAGCCGGTATTTGAACCCATGACCTCTGACTCCCAAGCCCGTGCTCTTTCCGCTGAGCCACGCTGCTAAAAGTCATAGGTGAAGATAGTCATTCTAGATCATTCAACACTAAATTTGGGGCCTAAGCCACCTTCATTACCAGAAACAGCAGGGCTTAGTGGCAAGAGAATGGCCCTGGAAATCAGAGGACCCGGGTTCTAATCCCCGCTCTGCCACTTGTCTGCTGTGTGACCTTGGGCAAGTCACTCAAGTTCTCTGTGCCCCAGTTTCCTTCTCTTTGAAATCATCATCATCATCATCAATCGTATTTATTGAGCGCTTACTGTGTGCGGAGCACTGTACTAAATGGAGATTAAAATACCTGTTCCCTCTACCCTTTAAACTGTGAGTCATGTGGGGAAAAGACTTTATCTCGCCTGATTATTTTGATTCTACCCCAATACTTAGTACAGTGTTCGGCACTTTGGAAGTGCTTAACAAATACAACAGTTTTTATCTTTGCTACTGTTAGATCCCGAGCTACACAACTCCAGCTAAAATTCAGCTGAGTCCCAATAAAGAACTCAAGTCAGTCCAACAGTATTTACTGAGTGCTCCCTCTGTGCAGAGCACTGTACTAAGCGCTCGGCTACACAACTCTGGCTAAAATTCAGCTGAGTCCCAATAAAGAACTCAAGTCAGTCCAGCAGTATTTACTGAGTGCTCTCTCTGTGCAGAGCACTATACTAGGCACTTGGCTACACAACTCCAGCTAAAATTCAGCTGAGTCCCAATAAAGAACTCAAGTCAGTCCAACAGTATTTACTGAGTGCTCTCTATGTCCAGAGCACTGTACTAAGTGCTCGGAAGGGTACAATAGAATTAATAGATACAATTCCTGCCTTCAAGGAGCTTTCACTCCAGTGGGGGAGATGGAAGTAAAAATAAATACCAGACGGAAGCAACACAGCGTAAGGATCAGTGCTGTGAGACGAGAGAGGTGCCGTCTTTTATTTGTGGGGAGTTAAGTGGTAGTTAAAAGTTGTTGTCTACAGTATATCTTCTTGACAGTGTGCTCTCTCTTATCTTCAAGAACACATGGTCCAGCAGTTGGAGGGTGTGGACAAAAGAGCAAGCTGTACTGAGGAAAGCCGAAACTTAGACATTTCCTCTTTCCCAGCCCGCATGCAGTTGACGTATGCTAGGTCTGATGAAAGATAGTAAGAGTGTAATAATAATAATAATGATGATGATGGTACTTATGAAGTGCTTCCTTGTGCCAGGCATTGTACTCAGCGCTGGAATGGATACAACCAAATCGAGTTGGATACAGACCCTGTCCCATGTAGGGCTCACAGTCTCAATCGCCATTTGACAGATGAGGTAACTGAAGCCCAGAGAATCAATCAATCAATCAATCGTATTTATTGAGCGCTTACTTTGTGCAGAGCACTGTACTAAGTGCTTGGGAAGTACAAGTTGGCAACATATAGAGACAGTCCCTACCCAACAGTGGGCTCACAGTCTAAAAGGGGGAGACAGAGAACAAAACCAAACATACTAACAAAATAAAATAGAATAGATATGTACAAGTAAAATAAATAAATAAATAAATAGAGTAATAAATATGTACAAACATATATACAGGTGCTGTGGGGAAGGGAAGGAGGTAAGATGGGGGATGGAGACGGGGACGAGGGGGAGAGGAAGGAAGGGGCTCAGTCTGGGAAGGCCTTCTGAGGAGGTGAGCTCTCAGTAGTGAAATGACTAGCCCAAGGTCACACAGCAGGCATGTGGTGGAGCTGGGATTAGAACCCATGACCTTCTGATTCCCAGGCCCGTGCTTTAGCCAGTACACCATACTGCTTCCTACAGGAGAGCTTCCTGCGGGCGAAGCCAACCATGGAGCAGTGTGGACTAGACTTCTCCACTGACCTAAAAAGAACAAATGAATCAATCAACCAATTGTATTTATTCAGTGCTTACTGCGTGCAGAGCAATCAACCAATCAGTGCTATTTACTGAGCGCTTACTGTGTGCACAACATTGCCACTTGTCTGCTGGGTGACCCTGAGCAAGTCACTTCACTTCCCTGTTCCTGTTTCTTCATCTGCAAAATGGGGATTCAATACCTGTTCTCCCTCCAACTTAGACTGGGAGCTCCAAGTGGGACAGGGACTGTGTCCAACCTGATTTGCTCATATCTACCTCCGTGCTTAGTACAGTGCTTGACACATAGTAAACACTTAAAAATATTCCATTATCATCATTATTATCATTCATCCATTCAGGCACAGTCCCTGTCCCAGTTTACAGGTACGATACTGAGGTCCAGAGACGTGAAGCGACTTACCCAAGGTCACACAGGAGACAGCAGAGCTGGGACTAGAACCCAGGTCCCTCTGGCTCTCAGGCCCACGCTCTCTCCACTAGACCACACTACCTCCCGCTTCCCGCTGTGACCCCTGTCACGGTGCTTTCTACAATACCTTGCATGTTGTCTGTGTTTAATCCATGTTAGCGTTAATATTACTAACAATACTGAATAATGTCAGTAACAAAGATAATTGTCTATGCTTCTTTTTCTGTGTCTATATCTGTAGCTCTAGACTATAAACTCCTGATGGGCAGGGAACTTGTATAATAACTCAGTACTCTCCAAGTGCTTAGTACCATGCTCTGCGCAGAGTAAGTGCTCAATATATGAGTGACTGATTGATCTATAATACTGGTAATACAATGATGGTATTTGTTAACTGCTTACTATGTGCCAAGCACTGTTCTAAGCACAGGGGTAGATACAAGATAATCAGGTTGTCCCACTTGAGGGTCACAGTCTTAATCCCCATTTTGCAGATGAAGTAACTGAGGTACAGAGAAGTTAAGTGATTTGCCCAAGATAACACAGCAGACAAGTGGCAGAGCGGGGATTAGAACCCACTTCCTCTGATTCCCAAGCCCGTGCTCTTGCCACTGGGCCATACTGCTTCTATAAAGAGTGCATGTTGACAGCATTTAGAGAAATACAAAGTTAGCCCAAGTTCAAAACAGAAGATATTTTCAATGCTCATTAGGGAGACCCCAGCGGATAGATTGCTTTTCAGACGAATCTAGGGTTCAACATAACTTGATCTTCACCCAGAGAGAAGGAAATGCACCACTGGTTGCCAAAAATGGTCAGTTGCCATGAATTCCCATGAGCTGGGGTCAAGAAAATGGACAGTCCCTCTAGACTGTAAGCTCATTATAGGCAGGGAATGTGTCTGTTTATCGTTATTTTGTAGAACTAATAGTAATGATGGTATTTGTTAAGTGCTTACTATGTGCCAGGTACTGTACTAAGCAATGGGGTGGATACAAGCAAACAGGGTTGGACACGGTCCCTGTCCCACATGGGGCCCACAGTCTTCATCCCTATTTTCCAGATGGGGTAACTGAGGCACAGAGAAGTGAAGTGACTTGCCCAAGGTGTCACAAAGGGGTCGAGCCAGGACTAGAACCTAAGTCCCTCTGAGTCTCAAGCCTGTGATCTAACCACTAAGCCAAGCTGTTTCTCAAGTGTAAGTGCCCAGTCCTCAGAACTTTCTCAATACTGGTTGGGCATTCAATAAACATTTTTGAAGGAACAGATAAATGTAGACTGTAAGCTTGTTATGGGCAGGGAACAAGTCCTCTAATTCTGTCATATCGTACTTTCTCAAGCGTTTAGTACAGTGCTCCGCAAATACGATCGAAATTGAAAGTTGAATGGATGGAAAGCGGAGGCAGAGGAGTCAAATGAGAACAAAATAGTAGCAGTATTTATTATGATTTCTATAACAGTGGTATTTGTAAAGCACTTACCATCTGCCAAGCCTTTAAACTCTAGGTTAATCATTGAAGTGCGCTGGAAAAAATGCTTTTTCTTCAGATAAAAAGTTCGTATTGGAGCTGGGATTTTAGGAGAAGCTTCTTCACAGCTGCAGAGGGAAAGAGAGGAGAAAATGGGTGGGAAAATTATAACCTATAAAAGTTAGGAGGACAAAAAACAAAGTACCCATAGCTCTGCCACTTGTCAGATGTGTGACTTTGGGCAAGTCACTTAACTTCTCTGGGCCTCAGTTACCTCATCTGTAAAATGGGGATTAAGACTGTGAGCCCCCTTGGGACAACCTGATCACCTTGTAACCTCCCAAGCGCTTAGAACAGTGCCTTGCACATAGTAAGCGCTTAATAAATGCCATTATTATTATTATTATTCTCTGTGCCTCAGTTCCCCCACCTGTAAAATGGAGATGAAGACTGTGAGCCCCCTGTAGGACAACGTGATTACCTTGTATCCTCCCCAGCGCTTAGAACAGTGCTTTGCACATAGTAAGCGCTTAATAAATACCATTATTATTATTATTAATCAATCAATCATATTTATTGAGCGCTTACTGTGTGCAGAGTACTGTACTAAGTGCTTGGGAAGTACAAGTTGGCAACATATAGAGACAGTCCCTACCCAACAGTGGGCTCACAGTCTAAAAAGGGGGAGACAGAGAACAAAACCAAAGCATACTAACAAAATAAAATAAATAGGTGAGAGAATTAAGAGTTATCTCCCATTGGTAGGATGAGGGGATCTTACGGTTTTCTCAAAGAGGTTACATGGATTTTTCACCATATGGGCAGTATGTTCATTTATAGATTGTTTGCTTAGCAACTGAAACTTTTGTAGAGGAAAAAAAGTGAGTTATAAAGAACTTATCAGAAGAGAGATTTAGCACCAGGAACTTGAAGAAAAGCCACAAAATGCATTCCAGGGAACTGAAGGACATTAGTGGAGAAGCATGGGTTCTAATGCCGGTTTTGCCACTTGTCGTTATGTGACCGTAGGGACTGTCTCTATATGTTGCCAGTTTGTACTTTCCAAGTGCTTAGTACAGTGCTCTGCACACAGTAAGCGCTCAATAAATATGATTGAATGAATGAATGAAGTCACTTTGCTTCTCTGTGCTTCAGTTATCTCATCTGTAAAATGGGGATTGAGACTGTAAATATTGGCCCTGTTAGCAATATTCTATCAGAACAACTGTATTAGCGAGCAAGTTGGTGCCTTGAATTTATTTGCAAAGCACCTTTCCTTTCCCAAAGTACTTTCGCATCAGTGATCTCATTTTACTTTATTGGCTCTCCTACGGGATCCAACGTCATTTTAGCTTGAGAGGCAGGGAGAGGCGAGTGTTATTTTCCTCATTTTACAGAAGAGGAACTGAGGCACCGAGCGTTTTCTGACATCACACAGCAGCAAGAGATGGGTATAGGATTCAGGTTTTCCAGACTCAAGCTCTTCCCATCAGCCCATATTGCTTCTCATTGAAAGTGATAATTGTGGTATTGCACTTAGCATCTTAGTAACTCTGTAAAGCAGACAGGCATCTCCCTTTCTCTTGCACATTTCGAACCACTTGAGAAGGAGTGTGGCCTAGTGGAAAACAGTACAGGCCTTGGAGTGAGAGGGCCTGAGGTCTTTCTAGTTCCGCCTCTGCCGCTTTCCTGCAAGTGTTTCCTTGGGCAAGCTGCTTAACTTCTCTGGGCTTCCAGTTCCTCCTCTGTAAAAAAAAAAAAAAAAAAGAAAATGAAGATTTAATTTCTGTTCTCTCTCACACTTAGACTGTGAGTCCCATGTAGGTCAGGGACTGTGTTTGACCTGATTAGCTAGTGGTGAGTACAGCACTGGGCACATAGCCTTAATGGATACCTCAAACAGAAAAAACACAAAAACAAAACAAAAACACTTCTGCCATATCAAATGTAAACTGGTTCATGGGGAGATTAAAGCATCACGTGTTTCCTGAAATTTGCTTGCTGTGACTTTAGCTTCCCTTGGACATGTACTCCATGTGGGACAGGGACTGGGTCCAATCTGATTAATTTAGAACAGTGCTTGACACAGAGAAGCAGCGTGGCTCAGTGGAAAGAGCACTGGCTTCGGAGTCAGAGGTCATGGGTTCAAATCCCGACTCCGTCAATCGCCAGCTGTGTGACTTTGGACGAGTCACTTCACTTCTCTGTGCTTCAGTTATCTCATCTGTAAAATGGGGATTAAGACTGTGAGCCCCCCGGGGGACAACCTGATCACCTTGTAACCTCCCCAGCGCTTAGAACAGGGCTTTGCACATAATAAGCACTTAATAAATGCCATTATTATTATTATTATTATTAACAGTGATTGACACACAGTTAAGTGCTTAACAAATACCATCGTAATTATTATTATTACCTTTAAGCACTTGGTATTCATTCATTCATTCAATCGTATTTATTGAGCGCTTACTGTGTGCAGAGCACTGTACTAAGCCCTTGGGAAGTACAAGTTGGCAACACCTAGAGACGGTCCCCACCCAACAGTGGGCTCACAGTCTACAAGGGGGAGACAGAGAACAAAACCAAATGTATTAACAAAATAAAATAAATGGAATAAAAATTTACAAATAAAATAGAGTAATAAATACGTACAAACATATATACATATATACAGGTGCTGTGGGGAGGGGAAGGAGGTAAGGCGATGGGGAGGGGGAGAGGAAGGAGGGAGCTCAGTAGTCACCCTGCCTTCAATTCTACAGCACCTATGCACCCTAATTTATTTTAATAAATAATTTAATTTATTTTAACATGAGTCTCACCCTCTAAACTTCCTCTTGTCTGGAACTCCCTTCCACTTTGTATCTGACAGACAATCACCCTCTCCACCTTCAAAGCCTTAATAAAACCACATCTCCAAAAGGCTTTCCCTAAGCCCTCATTTGCTCTTCTCCATCTCCCTTCTGCTTTGCTCTTGCACTTGGATTTGCACACTTTATTTGCTCCACCCTCAGCATTTATGGAGATATCAACGATTTATTTATATTAATGTCTGTCTTCCCCTTCTAGGTTGTCATCTCCTTTTGGGCTGGGAATGTGTCTACCAACTCTGTTATATTGTACTCTCCCAAGCCCTTAGAACAGTGCTTTGCACATAATGAAGTGCAAAATAGATATGACTGATTGAATGATTTTGAGCTGTGGTATTAAGTGCTTAATATGATGATGATGATTTGTATTTATTAAGCGCTTACTATGTGCCAAGCACTGTTCTAAGTGCTGGGATGGATACAAGGTTATCAGATTGTCCCACGTGGGGCACACAGTCTTAATCCCCATTTTACAGAGGAGGTAACTGAGGCACAGAGAAGTTAAAGTGACTTACCTAAAATCACACAGCTGACAAGTGGCGGAGCTGAGATTAGAACTCATGACCTCTGACTTCCAATCCCGTGCCAAGCATTGTATTAAGCACTGAAAAGAGGTGTTGCCTAGTGGATAGTGCACAGGTCTAGGAATCACAAGGACCTGGGTTCTAATTTCAGCCCCTCCAATTTGCTGCTGTGCGACCTGGGGCAAATCAAATCACTTCTCTGGGCCTCAGTTACCTCATCAGTAACAGGGGGATTAAGATCTGTGAGCCCCATAGGGGACATGGATTGTATCCAACCTGAATAGCTTATCTCTTCTCCAGTGCTCAGTACAGCGCCTGACACGTAGTAAGCACTTAATAAATTCCATAAAAGAAAGATAGATACAAGATAATCGGGTCTCACAGGAAGGAGAACAGGAATTGAATCCTCATTTTGCTGATGAGGGAACTGAGGCACAGAGAAGGTAAGTGACTTGCCCACAGTCACACAGCAGGTACATTGCAGGGCCAGGATTTGAGCCCAAGTCCTCTGACTTCCAGTCCTGTGCTCTTTCCATTAGGCCACACTGCTCGCTGCTCCTCATGGGCAGGGATAGTAATAATGATAATAATGGTATTTGTTAAGCGCTTGCTATGTGCAAAGCACTGTTCTAAGCACTGGGGAGGTTACAAGTTGATCAGGTTGTCCCACGGGGGGCTCACAGTTTTAATCCCCATTTTATAGATGAGGTAACTGAGGCACAGAGAAGTGAAGTGACTTGCCCGAAGGTACACAGCTGGCAAGTGGCAGAAGTGGGATTAGAACCCATGACCCCTAACTCTCAAGCCCGGGCTCTTTCCACTGAGCCACACTGCCTCTCTAGTAGCTACCAATTCTACTGTAGTGTATTCTCCCAAGTGCTTAGTACAGTGCTCTACACACAGTAAGTGCCCAATAAATACCACTGATCGATGGGTACTTCCTATTTACATGAAGACGAAATGGTGGAGGAGAACTACGAGTTTGGATAAAACACGCACGACCCTTCTAAAAGTTCACTGGGTAGTTCTCGAACATTCATAATGGAAGCAGAAGTATTGAAATCCCGTGAGAAAAGGCTAAAGAGGAAGCACTGAAAATGAAAAACCACAGAAATTGATTGAGAAATCATTATAAGATTCCCTGTTATGCCTTGCAGCCTTTTTTTAAATAAACAGTAATGAAGTCGGCTTAAAAATACTGCCCTTCCTGCTGACTGTGAGATCTTGAGTCTGCGGCCGAGGTTCTCTGCTGTCGTTATTGCTTCTGCGGCTGTTAGATTTAAAAGGGCCTGCTTACACCGTACTTAGTGTCTTCTCAGCTCCCCTCTCTGCTAACAGGTTTTGGTGCTTATCCCCTGGGAAACTGAGTCAACCAGGGAGCAATAGCTTGGAGAAGCAACATGCCTAGAGAAAAGAGCAGAGGCCTGGAGTCAGAAGATCTGGGTTCTAATCCTGGCTCTGCCAATTGCTTGCTGTGTGACCTGGGGCAAGTCACTTCACTTCTCTGTGCCTCGCTCCCCTGTTCCCCCTCCTACTTAGACTGTGAGCCCCATGCGGGACAGGGTCTGTGTCCGACCAAATTAACTTTGGTCTACCTCAGTGCTGAGAACAGTGTTTGACCCCCTTCTACACTGTGAGCCCAATGTTGGGTAGGGACTGTCTCTATATGTTGCCAATTTGTACTTCCCAAGCGCTTAGTACAGTGCTCTGCACGTAGTAAGCGCTCAATAAATACGATTGATTGATGATGACACTTAGTAAGCATTTAACTGATAGCATAAAAAATAACTTTGCATTATCGCTTCACCCCCACCCTTAATTGGCTCTGTCGTCCTTGAAAACCTTTCAAATAAATCACTCGGCCTACAAAGTTCCATTCGATCCTCAGACTGTATCGATGAATTGTATTTATTGAGCGCTTACTGTAAGCAGAGCACTGTACTAAGCACTTGGGAAAGTATAACAGAGTTTGATAGGGTCTCTGCCCACAGGGAGCTTAGAGGGTAAAGGGAATAACAATATGGTATTTGTTAAGCGCTGACTATGAGTTGATAAGTTGGACATAGTCCCTGTCCCACATGGGGCTCACAGTCTAGGAAGAAGGAACAAAAAGCAATTAATTTCCACCTACTCCAGCAATGCTGCCATTTTCCTTTCATTTATCTTATATGTATCTTATCTATCTGTTTGTCTATTTGTTTATTCATTATAGAGAAACAGCATAGCCTAATGGATAGAGCCCTGGCCTGGGAGACAGAAGGATTTGGGTTCTAATCCTGGCTCCACCACTTGCCTGCTGTTTGAGCTTGGGCAAGTCACTTCATTTCTCTGGGCCTGTTACCTCATCTGTAAAATGGGGATGAAGACTGTGAGCCCCACGTGGGATAGGGACTGTGTCCATCCTGATCAGCTGGTATCTACCCCAGTGCTTAGTAATAATAATAATAATAATAATAATGATGATGGCATTTATTAAGCGCTTACCATGTGCAGGGCACTGTTCTAAGTGCTGGGGAGGTTACAAGGTGATCAGGTTGTCCCACGCGGGGCTCACAGTCTTAATCCCCATTTTACAGATGAGGTTGCTGAGGCACAGAGAAGTTAAGTGACTTGCCCAAAGTCACACAGCTGACAATTGGCGGAGCCAGGATTTGCTGCTTAGTACTGCTTAGTACAGTGCCTGGCACATAATAAGCTCTTAACAGTACCATAAAAAAAACAATCATTCATTCAGCTCTTCTGATGGATTGTGCACTCCTTGAGTGCAGGCATCATATCTATTAACTCGATTATATTGTACTTTCCCAAGCGCTTAGTACAGTGCTTTGCACACAGTAAGCACCCAGTAAGTACCACTGATTGATTGATTATTCCCTGGTCTAGTTTATTTAATGATTAGTATCTTATGCATGCACAAACATATGGTATAAATGCATAATATATTCTCCTTCATGCTGTTACCTCCCCTAGTAGATTATAAGCTTCTAGCTGTGAGTCTGTTGTTGGGTAGGGATTGTCTGTATTTGTTGCTGCATTGTACTTTCCAAGCGCTTAGTACAGTGCTCTGCACACAGTAAGCCCTCGATAAATACAATTGAATGAATAAACTCCTTTACAGCAGAGATTGTATATGTTATCAGTGCTTAGAACAGTGCTTGGCTCATAGTAAGTGCTTAACAAATACCATTATATGTTCCCCAAGCTCTCAGTAAGATGAAATACACCAGTAGTCATTCAATAAATGCCACAGATACTAGTTATTCTAGTGGCAATGGGGTTTACCAAATGCAATGCATGGTATTAAGTGCTAGGTAAAGTACAACAGAAGCAAAAGGTATATTTCCTGCCAATGAAGAACTCACATTTTAATGGGGGAAAATCAGGCAACCCAAATATTTACAAATATCATTTATGTATTCACACCCATATTCAGAACTTATGTAGTTGTGCTCTTTCAACTTCTGACTGCTCTAATTGTAAATATTATTTGTATTTTTGTTTCCCCAGTTAGAGCGCAAGTTCCTCGTGGGCAGGACAACTTTTCACTGTTTTATTGTACTTTCCTAAGTGCTTATTGTAGTCGGTCAATCGTATTTATTGAGAGCTTACCGTGTGCAGAGCACTGTACTAAGCATTTGGGAGAGTGCAATAGAGCAATATAACAGGCACATTCCCTGCCTATAATGTTCTTATAGTCTAGAGGGGGAGACAGACATTAATATAAATAAAATTAGAGATATGGACACAAGTGTTGTGGGGCTGGGAGGAGGGGATGAAAAAAGGGAGCATGTCAGGATGATGCAGAAGGGAATGGGAGAAGAGGAAAGGAGGGCTTAGTCAGGGAAGGCCTCTTGGAGGAGATGTACCTTCAGTAAGGCCTTGAAGGTGGGGAGAGTATTGCAATGCACTCAATAAATATGATTGAATGAATGAATAAATGAATAACTGTCATTATTATTAGTGGAAACAGTAGAAAGAACAACAATTAGGGATTAGAACAAATATGAGAGGATGAAATGAAAGATTAAATCAGAATAAATAACTGACTACTCATTCGAATGAATATTATATAGAGTTAAATACATATGTACACAAAAAACTTAATGCTGAGGATGGGTATGAAATGATAAATGCCAGGGCTGGCTGCTAGGTCGATATCAATCACTCAAGCATTGGCATGTATTGAACGCTTACTATGTGCAGAACACTGTGCTAAGCTCTTGGGAAAATAACATTATAATAGTTGAGAAATGAGATATGTGCCCACAAAGAGATTAGAGTCTACAGGACTGATATGCCTTGGAATTAATCAGAAAACTTTTCCTGGAGGAAATAGGATTTTAGGAAGGTTTTGAAAAGGGGATGATCTGAGGTATGGGGGATTTTGTGAAGTGGCAGTTCAATGGAGCTTATAATAATTCTGATAGAAGCAGCATCGCCTTGTGGATAGAAAACGGACCTGGGTTCTAATCCTGTCTCTGCCGCTTATCTGCTGTGTGACCTTGAGCCAGTCACTTCCCTTTTCTGGGCCTCAGTTACCACATCTGTAAAATGGGGATTGAAACTGTGAATCCTATGTGGGACAGAGATTGTGTCCAACCTGATTAGCTTGTATCTACCCCAGGGCTTAGTACAGTGCCTGGCACAAAGTAAATGCTAAACAGATACCATTAAAAAAAAAGATTCCGATATCATAGATCTCACGCATGCAGTCTGTACTTCTTTTATCTGACTTTGTGACTAAGGCAGGCTCTTAGCCTCTCAGTTACACTGGCCTAAGAGTAAGTTGCTAAGCTATATGCCTCTACATGTATTAAATGCCATAATAATAATAATATTAATAATAATAGCATTTGTTCGGTGCTTACTGTGTGCCAGGTGTTCTACTAAGCGCAATCTACAAAGTCACTGAAGCCAAAGTTGGATAAAGTTTCCAGGAGAAGGGGGTGGTCCACAGTGTCGAAAACAGCTGAGAGGTTGAGGAGGATTAGGATGGAGTAGAAGCTGTTGTATTTGGCAAGAAGGAGATCATCAGTGACCCTTGAATGGGCAGTTTCTGTAGAATGAAGGGGATGGAAGCCAGATTGGAAGGGGTCAAGGAGAGAATTGGAGAAGAGGAATTTGAGACAGTGAGTGTAGACAACTTGCTCAAGGAGTTTGGAGAGGAATGGTAGGAGGGACATGGGGAGATAACTGCTGGAGGGAGCCGTGGGGTCAAAGGAGGGTTTCTTTAGGAAAGGAGAGACACGGGCATGTTTGAGAGCAGTGGCGAAGAGGTCATTGGAGAGCAACCAGTTGAAGATGGCTGTTAGGGAGGAAGAAATATATATATATATATAAACCAAATATAACAACCCATTTGCAGCTTGATCGCCATTAAAAGAAGCAATTCTTATCCTCACTTGTCTTAACAGAGCTTAACAACACATCCCATAATCAATCAATTGCTTCTATTGAGAGCTTATTGTGTGCAGAGTATTATTCTGTTTGGGAGAGTATCCCAAAACTCCAGGAACCCCACAGAAATGCCAGTGAAATAGAAACAGCAACAAGAAAAGTTCATGAGCTTTAATAATAATAATAATGATGGCATTTGTTAAGTGTTTACTATGTGCAAAGCACTGTTCTAAGTGCTGGGGGGGAATACAAGGTGATCAGGTTGTCCCACGTGGGGCTCACAGTTTTAATCCCCATACAGATGAGGTAACTGAGGCCCAGAGAAGTGAAGTGACTTGCCCAAAATCACCGAGCTGACAAGTGGCAGAGCCGGGATTAGAACCCATGACCTCTGGTTCCCAAGCCCATACTCTTCCCACTGAGCCATGCTGCTTCTAAGACACTGGGAGACACATTTTTCATTTATTCATTCATTCAATCATATTTATTGAGCACTTACTGTGTGCAGAGCACTGTACTAAGCGCTTGGGAAGTACAAATCAGCAACATATAGAGACGGTCCCTACCCAATAACGGGCTCACAGTCTAGAAGGGGGAGACAGACAACAAAACAAAAACATGAAGACAGGTGTCAAAATCATCAGAACTAATAGAATTATAGCTATGTGCACATCATTAACAAAATGAATAGAATAGTAAATATGTACAAGTAAAATAAATAGAGTAATAAGTCTGTACAAATATATACAAGTGCTGTGGGAAAGGGAAGGAGGTAGGGAGGGGGGATGGGGAGGAGGAGAGGAAAAAGGGGGCTCAGTCTGGGAAGGCCTCCTGGAGGAGGTGAGCTCTCAGTAGGGCTTTGAAGGGAGGAAGAGAACTGGCTTGGCGGATGTGTGGAGGGAGGGCATTCTATTTATTTTACTTTGTTAGTATGTTTGGTTTTGTTCTCTGTCTCCCCCTTTTAGACTGTGAGCCCACCGTTGGGTAGGGACTGTCTCTATATGTTGCCAATTTATACTTCCCAAGCGCTTAGTACAGTGCTCTGCACATAGTAAGCGCTCAATAAATATGATTGATGATGATGATTCCAGGCCAGGGGAAGGACTTGGGCCGGGGGTCGATGGCGGGACAGGTGAGAACGAGGCACAGTGAGGAGATTAGCAGCAGAGGAGCAGACCTGCATTGTCCCATCCCAGAGAGCCCATCTTTGGAGGGAGTTGGAGGGGAATGGGTAGGGAATGTCTAAAACCTTGGCAAATCCTCAAAGAGCAATCATTTATTCATTTATATTAATTGAGCACTTATTGTGTGCAGAGCACTGTACTTAGTGATTGGGAGGGTATGGTGTAATAGAGTTGGTAGATATGTTCCCTGCCCACCAGGGCTTGATCGAACCCGGAAGTTCCGCAAGGAGGTCTGAGTGTGAGGTGGGTATTTGCAGCCAGAAATTACTTCATAAAACCTGGGAAACAGTAAAAAATAGAGCAGCAGCAGAAGCAGAATCAGTCAAAAGCATACCCTCAGAAATCTTGAAGAAAAGGGAAGGGCAACACATCCAGTGTCACAATAACCAGGCAGTCTAACATTGGCTCTCCTAGAAATGTCTGAGGGAAACACCAGTAGGGCAAATCCTGGCCGGATAATTACAGTGCTCTGCACACAGTAAGCGCTCAATAAATACGATTGAATGAATGAGACAACGTGAGGAGGAGAGGAAAATGGCTCTCCCAG
This sequence comes from Tachyglossus aculeatus, assembly GCF_015852505.1. Classification (NCBI taxonomy): domain Eukaryota; kingdom Metazoa; phylum Chordata; class Mammalia; order Monotremata; family Tachyglossidae; genus Tachyglossus; species Tachyglossus aculeatus. The sequence continues at coordinate 61,041,922 of NC_052074.1, forward strand.
AATGATCTGAACTCCAGATTGGCTTTTTCTTCCGTGAAACGACAAAGGACTTGAAATGAACACAGCTGTGGTTTCTTTGGTCTTTAAGAGGATGAATTTTGCCTGGCCATGCCAACCAGGATAATCGGAGTCAAATGCAACGGAGAGGCAGGTTTTCTGTTTGTGTAGTTTTAACAATCTTAATGAGTATTAGACACCCTGAATGTGTGGACTTGGTCATCATAAAATGATTGCGGCCTGTTGCAATATTTGTGTTGTCTTGTAAAGAATATTGCAAGAGACAGTTAATGTCAGTGTATATTACCAATCTATTTCCTTTTTTCTCTTTTAACTGTATTTTAACTACGTTTTTAACTATTCCACTTCAGTGACTTTCGCTTGGAAGATCATGATGTCCAGCATGACAAAATCTGAACTGTGATAAAGGTGGTGAGCAAGCACACATTTACTTGTAGAGATAAACAAAGCTTCCCTTCACCCACAACAAAAAATCAACCCATCAGTGGTATTTCTGGAGCACTATCGTGTGCCGAGCACTGTCTAAAATGCTCAGGAAAGTACAGTACAAAAGAGTAGGTAAACATGATCCCCGCTCATAAGAAACTTACAGTCTAGAGGGGGAGACAAATATATAAATTTCAAATAGGGGAAATGGTCAAGTAGAAGGATTTGTACATAAACGTGGTGGAGTTTGAGGGGAGGTGAATATCGAGGGCTCAGATCCAAAGGCACAAGGCAAGACAGAAAGGGAGGCGAATGGGGAAGTTAGGGCTTAATCTAGAATGGCTTCTCAGAGGAGATGTGGTTTTATTAGGGCTTTGAGGATGGGTAGCGTGAAATCTGATGGATATGAAGGGAAAGAGAGTTCCAAGACAGAGGAACTCTGTTCGTTTTATATCACAATTTGTAGAGGGAATATTGATGTGCTGAAAAGTCACAACTAAAGTCAACTGAGCTTTTTTTTTCCTGAAAGTAACTGAAGAGGGTTTTATTATGTGCAAAATTGGGTGTGCCTCCTATTAGAGGTAGCCACTTTACTATACATGTAAGAAACCCATTTCCTGTTTTCTGTTACCCCACTTTGCATAGCCAAACAGATCAAAACCTTTGTGTAGATTTCATTTCCTCATGCGATCTATTCGTACTGGGAGTCTTCTATTTCAATGCCGGCCTCCTCCAGACCTGGTTGACTAAAAACAGATAGAGCCAGGGGAAAACAGATAGAGCCAGGGGGAAGCAGACATTACCCTAGAGTCATTTCTTGTCAAGAGAAGCACATGGTTCTGGGATGTTAATTTTCCCCTAGGAATGTGTCATTTAAATTAAGAGCCATTCAATGTCCCCAGAGAAGCAACGTGGTCTCCTTATGGTCAGAGAATGTGTCTGCTAACTCCATATATTGTACTTTCCCAAACGTTTAGTACAGTGTTCTGAACATAGTAAGTGCTCAATAAATACCAACGATCGATTGATAGTGGAAAAAGCACTGTCCTGGGTTTCAGAGGACCTGGATTTTAATCCTGGCTCTGCCACTTTCCTGCTGTATGACCTTGGGGAAGTCACTTCTCTATGCTGCAGTTTCCTTGACTATAAGGATTTAATATTTGTTCACCCTTCTATTTAGACTGCAAGCCCCATGTGGGCAAGAGATTTTGTACAGCCTGATTATTTTGTGTCTATTCAGCACTTGGCACAAAATAAGAAATACCACAGTTATGATTATCATTCTAGTTCTAAGTGGAGCTTTATGGGCGGCAGAACTTGGGACAGGTGGACCCTACTGGGAAGAAGTTCCAGCATATCCAGTTCCTTACAAAGGCCTGCTCTATCCGAAATGATTTCCTAATTGCCTTTCCTCTTTTCACCATTTTACCTTGCAGGGCAGTATTTCTTGGCCTGTGGGAACCAAGCTCCCTTTACTTCTTTCAACAGGAAATCCGTTTCTGCATTGACAGTGATAAAGCCAGAAAAGGAAGCAGGTGTTCAAAGCTTCAACAGCCACATCTGGGAAAAAAAAAAATTAGAATAGACATCCCCAGTTCTATTTTGGGGGACTCAAGCCTTACCTTCATTTTACTCTGTGAATTACACCTTTTGAGGACATGGTGTTTCGTTGGCACATTTAATAATCTCCTTATTGGTGAAAAGAATGTTATGCAATATAAAGTATGAATTTCCCCACTTCCCAGCCTGATTTTCCTGGGGAAGAACCTATCTCTTTCTTTTGTTTCCTTGATCAGGACCCTAGGCCAAATCTATTGTAACACAAAATCCAAAGCATGATGGTCTCAAAGAAAAGCAGGGCTAGTGAAATCAGCCAACCCCGTTACCAACACTGTTGTACTGTACTCTCCCAAGCACTTAGTACAGTGCTTTAGACACAGTAAGTGCTCAATAAATGAAATTGATTGACTGACTGATCAGCCCAAGGAAACTATCTAGAGGACATATGCATATTTTATTTACCCCAGCTCTGCCCCTTGTCCGCTGTGTGACCTTAGACAAGTCACTTCACTTTGTGCCTCAGTTCCCTCATTTGCAAAATGAAAATTCAATCCCTGTTCTACCTTCTACTTAGTCTGTGAATCCCATGTGAAACAGGGACTGTATCTGACCAGATGAAATTGAAACTCCAATGCTTAGAATGGCACTTGACACATATTAAGAACTTAAATGTAATGATAATAATAATAGCCATTTGATGTTGAGTGTGGTTCATAGGTGATATTAAACTACTCCACAGTCATGAAGGGCATTGGGCACAACAATAACTTTGGGAATTTGTTATGAGGGTTTTAACTCATTATCAATCAGTGGTGCTTTTTGAGCTCTATGTGCAGAGCACTGTACTAAGCATGTGGAAAAGTATGTTATGACAGAATTAGCAGTCTTGATCCCTGTTCACAATGAGCTAGCCCTTACTGTGTGACACCTGGGGTAGTCTGCCTTCCAGACTATTGAAAACTATGCTGGATATTTTATACTATAATTATAATTAAAGTATTTGTTAAGTGCCTACTCTATGCTAACCACTGTACTAGATACGAGGTAATCAGGTCAAACCCTTTCCCTCTTGCTTTTGAGGCTCCCAATCTAAGAAGTGGTCCCAATTCTCCATTATACAGATGAGGAAACTGAGGTTCAGAGAAATTAAGTAATTTGCCCAAGGTCACAGAGCAGGTAAGTGGCAGGGAAGAGAATAGAACCCAGGCCTCAGGCCTGTACCCTTTCCTCTAAGCCAAGCTGCCTCTATATTTTGTTTTCCATTTCTTAATCATCATCAATCATATTTATTGAGTGCTTACTATGTGCAGAGCACTGTACTAAGCGCTTGGGAAGTACAAATTGGCAACATAATCTGTGCATCATTGGAAAAATCATCCCCTCGTTAACAGAATTTGGTGGCTGCTTTAAGTTCCGTGTTGCCAATGAAGACCTTTGTTTGTGGGGAGGGTTACCTTGGTTCAGACTGGTACAACGTTTTCATTTCCTTCAGAACGATTCTCAGACCTCAGTACCATGCTGAATCTTCAAAGTGATTCATATCCAGTTGCATCTTTTCTTGGGTCTGTGCCTCTAGAGCATGGCTATCTACATCTTGCAATTCCTTAACTATCATCTCAAAGGCTTTTGATGATGCTTAGAAGCCCATCTTCTCCAAGGTTCCTTCCCTAAGCTCTCATTTCCTCTTCTCCCACTCCCTTCCGTGTCACCCTTGCCCTTGGATTTGCACTCCTTTGTTCACCCTTGGCTCAGCACCTCAAGACTTTAGTACATTTCTGTAATTTATATTAATGTCTGTATGGCCCCTCTAGATTGTATGCTCTTTGAGCGCAGGGAACATGTCTATCAACTCTGCTGTATTATACTCTCCAAGCACTTAGTACAGTGCTCTGCTTGCAATAAGAGTGAAATAAATGATTGATGCTTGTAGCCTTTTTTTTCTTAATGGTATTTGCTAAGTGCTTGCTATGTGCCAGGCACTGTACTATGCGCTGGCGTAGATACAAAACAAATCAAATAAATAATTGTGCTGGAAAAGTTTCCCAGTGGATCAGAAGTATATTCTGACTCCAGCTTTTTTTTTTTTAATGGAATTTAATTGCTTGCTAGGTGCCAAGTACTGTACTAAACGCTGGGGTAGGTAAAAGACAATCAGATTGTTCACAATCCCTGTCCCACATAGGGCTCACAGTCTTAATCCCATTTTATAGTTGAGCTAAATAGCGTGGCTCAGTGGAAAAGAGCCCAGGCTTTGGAGTCAGAGGTCATGGGTTCAAATCCTGGCTCCGCCAGTTGTCAGCTGTGTGACTTTGGGCAAGTCACTTAGCTTCTCTGGGCCTCAGTTACCTCATCTGAAAAATGGGATTAATCAATCAATCAATCGTATTGAGCGCTTACTGTGTGCAGAGCACTGTACTGAGAGCTTGGGAAGTACAAGTTGGCAACATATAGAGACGGTCCCTACCCAACAGTGGGCTCACAGTCTAGAAATTAAGACTGTGAGCCCCCTGTGGGACAACCTGATCATCTTGTAACCTCCTCAGCGCTTAGAACAGTGCATTGCACATAGTAAGCGCTTAATAAATGCCATCATTGTTATTGTTATTATTATTATTATTATAAATGAATTAAGTGATTTACCCAAGCTCACCCAGTTGGCAAGCGGCAGAGCCAGAATTAGAACCCGGGTCTTCTGACTCCCAGGCTCACTCAGGCTCTTTCCACTAGGCCACACAGGGAGTGAGAAATCTGACAGAGTTCTCACTCACGTCCTCACATGTAGTGACATGGAATAAATTGGATGGGAAAAACATAACCATCTAGCCTTGCTTCATTCCAATAGTGGTGGGGAAAGGTCTATCGACCGGTGAAGCAAACAATCAGTTGTACTTATCGAGTGTTTACTGTGTGCAGAGCACTGTACTAAGCACTTGGGAGAGTACAATATGACAGAGTTGGAAGTCACATTCCCTGCCCACAACGAGTTCACAGTCTAGAGGAGTCAGAAAGCTCCCCTTCTTCTCTGAATCAACCATCATTTCCAATCTTTGTGAATTAGGGCAGCCAGACTTGCTGAGTGATTTCGAGAAGGTTCAGTGCTTGGTCCCCTTCTGTTCTCAATCTACACTCACTCCCTTGGTGACCTCATTCGCTCCCACGGCTTCAACTATCATCTCTACGCTGATGACACCCAGATCTCCATCTCTGCCCCTGCTCTCTCCCCCTCCCTCCAGGCTCGCATCTCCTCCTGCCTTCAGGACATCTCCATCTGGATGTCCGCCCGCCACCTAAAGCTCAACATGTCGAAGACTGAGCTCCTTGTCTTCCCTCCCAAACCTTGTCCTCTCCCTGACTTTCCCATCTCTGTTGACGGCACTACCATCCTTCCCGTCTCATAAGCCCGCAACCTTGGTGTCATCCTCGACTCCGCTCTCTCATTCACCCCTCACATCCAAGCCGTCACCAAAACCTGCCGGTCTCAGCTCCGCAACATTGCCAAGATCCGCCCTTTCCTCTCCATCCAAACTGCTACCCTGCTCATTCAAGCTCTCATCCTATCCCGTCTGGACTACTGCACCAGCCTTCTCTCTGATCTCCCATCCTCGTGTCTCTCTCCACTTCAATCCATACTTCATGCTGCTGCCCGGATTATCTTTGTCCAGAAACGCTCTGGGCATATCACTCCCCTCCTCAAAAATCTCCAGTGGCTACCAATCAATCTGCGCATCAGGCAGAAACTCCTCACCCTGGGCTTCAAGGCTGTCCATCACCTCGCCCCCTCCTACCTCACCTCCCTTCTCTCCTTCTACAGCCCAGCCCGCAACCTCCGCTCCTCTACCGCTAATCTCCTCACTGTACCTCGTTCTCGCCTGTCCCGCCGTCGACCCCCGGCCCACGTCATCCCCCGGGCCTGGAATGCCCTCCCTCTGCCCCTCCGCCAAGCTAGCTCTCTTCCTCCCTTCAAGGCCCTGCTGAGAGCTCACCTCCTCCAGGAGGCCTTCCCAGACTGAGCCCCTTCCTTCCTCTCCCCCTTGTCCCCCTCTCCATCCCCCCATCTTACCTCCTTCCCTTCCCCACAGCACCTGTATATATGTATATATGGTTGTACATATTTATTACTCTATTTATTTATTTATTTATTTATTTATTTTACTTGTACATTTCTATCCTATTTATTTTATTTTGTTGGTATGTTTGATTCTGTTCTCTGTCTCCCCCTTTTAGACTGTGAGCCCACTGTTGGGTAGGGACTGTCCCTATGTGTTGCCAATTTGTACTTCCCAAGCGCTTAGTACAGTGCTCTGCACATAGTAAGTGCTCAATAAATGCGATTGATTGATTGATTGATTGAGAACCTGTGTCCGTCAGTAACATAAATTGCCTTTTTCTGCTCAATAACTAAGGTATAAAGGCCTTCCTGTTGTTTCTGTATTTTTGCTTTATCTACTGAGCTTGCACAGGACATCTCTACTGTGTGATTTGCTCCACAGCCACATTCTGATTCAGGTAGAGCACAGTTAATTATTCATTCATTCATTCAATCGTATTTATTGAGCGTTTACTGTGTGCAGAGCACTGTACTAAGAGTTTGGGAAAGTACAATTTGGCAACAGATAGAGATAATCCCTACCCAACAATGGGCTTCACAGTCTAGAAGGGGGAAGATAGACAACAAAAACAAAGCAAAACAGGTAGACAGGCATCATTAGCATCAATATAAATAGAATTATATATATATAATTTTTAATATATGAGAAAGTAGCATGGCCTAGTGAAATGAGCACCTTCCTGGGAATCAGAGGATCTGATTCTGATTGCCACTTGTCTGTGGTATGACTTGGGCAAGTCACTTAACCCCTCCGTACCTCAGTTTCCTCATCTTCTAAATGGGGATTTTTTTAAATGGTACTTGTTGAGCACTTACCACATGTCAAACATTATCTAAGCTCTGAGGAAGGTAAAAGTCAATTAGGTCAGACACAGCCCCTGTCCCGCATGGGGTTCATGGTCTTAAATAGGAGGGAGAACAGGTATTGAATCCCTATTTTACAGTTGAGGAAACTGAAGCACAGAGAAGTGAACTTGCCCTAGGCCTTATAGCAGGCAGTTAGTGGAGCCATGATTAGAACCCAGGTCCTTGGACTCCCAGGTCTGTGCTCTTTCCATTAGGTCACTAATCTCAGCTCTTCCTCTGGCCAGCACAGAGAGGTTAAGTGACTTGCCCAAGTCATACTGCAGACAAGTGGCAATCAGAATCAGATCCTCTGATTCCCAGGCAGGTGCTCATTTCACTTGGCCATGCTACTTTCTCATATATTGATAATTCTATATATATCTATAATTCTATTTATATTGCTGCTATTGTTGCCTGTCTACCTGTTTTGCTTTGTTTTTGTTGTCTGTCTCCCCCCTTCTAGACTGTGAGCCCATTGTTTGGTAGAGATTGTCTCGATTTGTTGCCGAATTGTACTTTCCCAACTCTTTCTGCCTCCTTTTCCCCATTTCTCAAATGGGAAAAAAGAGGGATTGGGAGTCCCGGCAGCATCGAGAGAAGTGAAGTAACTTGCCTAAGGTCACACAGCAGACAAGTGGCAGAGCCGGAATTAGAACTCGTGACCTTGCTCTATCCACTAAGTAGTATCTATGGGGGCCATGGAGCGTCTTTAGAGAAGAAAAAGAGTCCAGAGTTGGGTCTCAGCTTTATCCTTGGATCTCTTCAGCTTTCATATCCTGCCACTTGACACTTAGGTTTCTTAGCTTGATCTTTTTTACCCATTTCATGTTTCTGTAGCCTTCTGACTGGTTAAGAACCCAAAGAGCTGCAAAATGATGTTGATGCTTTTCCCGTTTTGCTTCGAGCCGTTTGTTTATACTCTGACTCATTTTCATCCAACCAGTCTTGATGTCGCCGGGTCTCCCAATCCCTCTTTTCTCCTGAGTTCGAATCCTGTCTCTGCCTCTTGCCTATCCTGGGACCATGGGGCAGTCACTTAACTGCTTCTAGACTGTGAGCCCATTGTTGGGTAGAGACCGTCTCTATATGCTGCCAACTTGTACTTCCCAAGCCCTAAGTACAGTGCTCTGCACACAGTAAGCACTCAATAAATATGATTGAATGAATGAATGAACTGCTCAGTGCCTCAGTTTCCCTCTGAAAAAGGGAGATTCAATAGCCGTTCTCCCATCTACTTTAGACTGTGAGCCCCTTGTGATGACTTTGTAGACGCAAGCACTAAGAGCAGAACTGTGTAGAACTGTGTCCTACCCCATTTGTTTGTATCCACCCTAGTGCTTACTACAGTGTCTGGCACATAGTAAGCACTTAACAAACACCGCAAATCACTTAAAATCTTTGTGCCTCAGTTTCCTTATCTGTGAAGCTGGGATTCAATCAATGCTTGTTCTCCATCCTACGTAGACTGTGGGCCCCCTTTGGGACAAGGACTGTGTCCAATCTAATGAACTTGTATCTATCCCAGCATGCAGCATAGTCCCTAAGTAAGCGCTTAACAAAAATCACCATTATTATAACTCTTTCACTTCTCTATGCCTCTGTTTCCTCATCTGTAAATTGGAGATTCAAGGCTTTCCTCTCCAGATCTTTTCTCCCTCCTACCTAGATTGTAAATTCCATTTGGAACAGGGACTACATGTTGATCTGATTATCTCTTTTCAACAATTGTGCTTAGTACAGTGGCTGGAACATGGTATGCACATAATGAATGCCACAATCTTTTTTTTAATGGTATTTGCTAAGCATTTACTCTGTGTCAAACACTGTTCTAATTAGATCTTAATAAGATCAGGCACAGTTCCTTGTCCCAAGGGAGACTCACAGCCTAAGAGGGAGAAGAGGTATTTAATCCCCATTTTACAGTTGAGGAAACAGAGGCACAGGGGAAGTGAAACGACCAGCCCAAGGTCACACAGCCAGAAACTGGCAGAGCTGGGATTAGAACCCAAGTCCTCTGACTCCTAGGCCCTGCCCACTAGGCCATGCTGCCTTTCTTTACTTTTAGGGTGAGAATTTGCTGGAGGAGAAAATCAGTCGAAGCAAAGCAGAAACATAATCCTGTGAGAAGATGATCTGCAGCAGCTTCTTGGAAGTACAGCTGTTGTTTGTAAAAGCCCAAGTGGTTTCCCGGTCTCCTTTCTACAAACTGTATTTCTATTCTGAGTTTACCTCAAAGGGACCACAGTACTTTCTAAATATCGTTTGTCATCTCTCCTTGTGAAATTATGTCTCTTTCTATGCATACCTCAGTGGAGTGGTTTGATAAAGACAAATTCCCTTCACACTCCCTGCTTGTTAACACAACTACTTGGGCGTGGTACCTTCCTAAAATAAAAGCTCTTAGAGCAAGTTTCTAAAGTACTTTTTTTTGATATTATCAACCAATCTACCAACCAATCTACTATTTACTGAGCTCCTACTATAGTAGTAATTGTCTTGTCTTATCTTTCACCTTCGACCCTGAGAGGGTGAATAGTAAAGCTATTGAGCCTCCACTGCAGTGTGGCCTAGTGGATAGAGCCCCCGCCTAGGAGTCAGAAGGACCTGGGTTCTAATTCCAGCTCTGCCATTTGTCTGCTGTGTGACCTTGGACAAATCACTTCACTTCTCTGTGCCTCATCTGTAAAATGGGGATTAAGACAGTGAGTCTCACGTGGCACCTGGACCATTTCCAACCTGATTAGCTTGTGTCTATAGCAACGCTTAATGCATTGCCTGGCACATGGTAAGCGCTTAACAAATGCCATGAAAAAAACAGAATGTGGATGTGGACTTTAATCAGGAAATTCCTCTCAAAGTAAATATTTTAGGATCTCCTATTACAACCCAGCCCTCACACCTTTCTCCTCTAACACCAACCTATTCACTGTATCCCGATTTTGAGAATTAGCATGGCATAGTGGCTAGAGCTTGCGCTTGGGAATCAGAAGGTCATGGGTTCTAATCCTGGCTCTGCCGCTTGTCTGCTGTGTGACTCTGAGCATGTCACTTTACTTCTCTGTGCCTCAGTTCCCTCTTCTGGAAAATAGGGATTAAGACTGTGAGCCCCACGTGGGACAGGAACTGTGTCCTACCCCATTTGCTTGTAGATACCCCAGCGCTTAGTACAGTTCCTGGCACATAGTAAACACTTGACAAATACCATAATTATTATTATCCCACCCCTTCCTCAAGTCCTCCCCCTGGATTTTCATATCTGGCAGTCCACCCCTCTCCCCACTTATCAAACGCTCCTATTTCGACTGTGAGCCCACTGCTGGGTAGGGACTGTCTCTATATGTTACCAACTTGTACTTCCCAAGCGCTCAGTACAGTGCTCTGCACACAGTAAGCGCTCAACAAATACGATTGATGATGATGATCTCCTCCAAGAGGCCTTCCCAGACTAAGTCTTAATTTTTCCACCTTCTCTTTCCTCCTTTCTGCCTGGCCTACGTACTTGGATCTGTATCACTTGAGCGCTTTGATATTCATCCCACCCTCAGCCCCACAGAATTTATGAACATATACTCTGTCATTTCTCCTCACAGTTATTTTAATGTCTGCCTCCCCCTCTAAACTTAAGTTCCTACATTTTTTCTATTTCCTTTTTTTTTCTGATTTTTGCTGATTTCTCTGTATATGCTGCTCGAGAAGCAGTGTGGTTAGAGAAGCAGCATGGGTCAGTGGAAAGAGCACAGGCTTGGGAGTCAGAGGTCATGGGTTCTAATCCTGGCTCCTCCACATGTCTGCTGTGTGACCTTGGGCAAGTCACTTAGCTTCTCTGTGCCTCAGTTACCTCAACTGTAAAATGGGAATTAAGACTGTGAGCCCCACATGGGACAACCTGATCACCTTGTATCCCCCCAGTGCTTAGAACAGTGCTTTGCATATAGTAAGCGCTTAACAAATACCATCATTATTATTATTATTATTATTTTAAGGAGCAAAGGCCTGCAAGACATGAGATCTGGGTTCTAATGCTGACTGTGTGACCATGGCAAGTCACTCACCTTCTCCCTGCCTCAGTTTTCTCATCTGTTGGGTAGGGACCGTCTCTATATGTTTGCCAACTTGTACTTCCCAAGCGCTTAGTACAGTGCTCTGCACACAGTAAGTGCTCAATAAATACGACTGAATGAATGAATGAATCTGTAAAAATGGACTTAACTGTTGACCCTCCTCCTTAGACTGAGAGCTTCATGTGGGGATAAGGATTATGTCTGATCTACTTATATTTTATCGTACGTAGTGTTCAGTACAGTGCTTGGAACTTGCAATGAATAAATTGATGCAACGAGAAAATTATGCATGTGATTAATAATAATAATAATAATTGCGGTATTTGTTAAACATGTATTATGTGCCAGGCACTGTACTAAGCCCTGGGGTGGATACAAGCAAATCCGGTATGACACAGTCCCTGTCCCACGTGGGGCTCACAGTCTCAATCCCCATTTTACAGGTGAGGTAACTGAGCCCAGAGAAGTGAAGTCACTTGCCCAAGGTCACACAGCAGACAAGTGGCAGAGCCAGGATTAGAACCCTTGGCCTTGTGATACCCAGGCCCGGGCTGTACTCACAACACCGTGCTGCTTCTCCCATGCCAGAAACTGCCACAGTAGCCCAGGCTGCCCCAGCTTTTGCCCAAATACCTGTGCTGCTCACAGCCACTTTGCTCTGTGGTAATAATAATAATGATGGTATTTGTTAAGCGCTTACTATGTACCAAGCACTGTTCTAAGCACTGGGGTAGATACAAGGTAATCAGGCTGTCCCACGTGGGGCTCACAGTCTTAATCCCCATTTTATAGATGAGGTAACTGAGGCCCAGAGAAGTTAAGTGACTTGCCCAAAGTCACACAGCTGATAGTGGCTGAGATGGGATTAGAACCCACAGCCTCTGACTCCCAAACCCGCACTCTTTCCACTAAACCAAGCTGTTTCTGCTACGTTTGTTCAGGAAGAAGTTGTGGTTGGTTGAGTACTGTGTGTGCTCTAATAAATTGTGGATGTGATTAGTGTGGATATGCTATTCTTCATTTATTTATTTGTTTGCTTGTTTATTCATGATTGTCAGGAACCCCAGATCAAGCTAAGAAATGTGTCTGAAGAGGGGGACCCCAGAGATTCAGGGTTAACCTGATTGCCACCACGTAGAGACTTTTATTCATTACTAAAGAAGCTTTATAGTCCATTCACATTACAGGAATACCACTGGCGAATACAGCTGGGAACACACTCTTTTCAGAAGAAGAGGGGATTCTACCCTGATGGCAAAAATGCCACTACGAGCTTCCAAACGTGCTATCCACCATCAAAAATGACTGGGTCCAATTGTCATTTTGCTGGCCACTGAATTGATTGTTGCTTCTTATGTTAAAAGAAGGAAAGTGTTCTCATGTTCTTTTCAGTCAATTCATTCAGTCAAACGTATTTACTGAGCGCTTACAGTGTGCCGAGCTCTGTACTAAGCGCTTGGGAGAGTACAAAATAATAGACACATTCCCTACCCACAACGAGCTTACAACCAATCAATCAATCAGTCGTATTTATTGAGCGCTTACTGTGTGCAGAGCACTGTACTAAGCGCTTGGGAAGTGCAAGTTGGCAACATATAGAGACAGTCCCTACCCAACAGTGGGCTTACAGTCTTGAGGGCTTTCAGTTTTTTGTTTTCTAGGCTTTGAGCTCCTTGTGAGTAGGGAATAGGTCTACCAACTCTCTTGTATTGCACTCTCCCAAGTGCAGTGCTTTGCACCCAGTGAGCGCTCAATAAATATGATTGATTAATATGAGAGCTCCCATCAAGGCCACCTTGGTCAATAAGAAATTTTTCTGCATTTGTTTTTGGGTTGCAATATGTTAATATAGTATATTGGCCCCAATTTCAATATATAACATTATCAATATATAATTTAACATCATATCAATTTATCATATCCATTTAGCCCTTCTGTCTATCCAGTAGAAAGAAACCCAGCTCTGGGAATCTGCAGACCTGGGTTCTAGGACCATGTCATGAATATTCATTGTAACTGTGGTATTTAAGTGCTTACTATGTGCCAGGCACTGTACTAATGACCAGAGTAGATACAAGATAATCGGGTTGGACACAGTCTCTGTCCCACATGGGGCTCACAGTCTTATTCCCCATTTTGCAGATGAGGAAACTGAGGCACGGGGCAGTTAAATAATTTGTGCAAGACCACACAGCAGACCACTGATGGAACCCAGGTTCTTCGACCGTCAGTGCCGTGCTGTTTTCACTAGGCTATGCTGTTTCTCAGCGGCGAATGGTTTCCGACTGAAGAGCCACTGAGGATTCTCCACACAGTCATAATAATAATTATGGTATTTGTTAAGCGCTTACTATGTTCCAGGCACTGTACTAAGCACTGATGCTGGACAGGCTCACAAATACCTGGCTAACATGGGCAGCGGTTACCACGGTAACATTAGCCAGCTATTTCCCAGAATCCTTCTGGGCTGGTCCACCCTGCAAAATGGCTGCCACAGTTAATCCATCAGAAACCTCCATCACATGATGTAGCCATACTGGATGTTCCGCTGCTTCCAGCTGTTCTTTTGCCTCTCCTCCCCCACTACAGCAAAATGTAAGTCAAGTTTCTGGGGTATTCATCTAATAATAATAATAGTAATTTTGCTATTTGTTAAGCGCTTACTACGTGCCAAACACTGCAGTAGGCGCTGGGGCTGATACACTATAAGCAGGTCAGAAACAGTCCCTGTCCCACACGGGACTCACTAAGTAGGAGGGAGAACAGGTATTAAATCCCCATTTTAGAGTTGAGACAACTGAGGCACAGAGAATCAATCAATCAATTGTATTTATTGAGCGCTTACTGTGTGCAGAGCGCTTGGGAAGTACAAGTTGGCAACATCTAGAGACGGTCCCTACCCAACAGCGAGCTCACAGTCTAGAAGGGGGAGACAGAGAACAAAACATGCAAAAACCTTTTATTCATTCATGCAATCGTGTTTATTGAGCTCTACCTGTGTGTAAGAGCATTATGTGTACAACAATTTTTACTCATTCATTCAATCGGATTTATTGAGCTCTTTCTGTGTGTACTGTACTAAGCGCTCGGGCAAGTACAGTACAACAGGCACATTCCCTGCCCACAAAGAGTTTATAGGACACCTCAGGTGGAGACAGGGGCAATTTTTTTTAAAAAAAGAAACATTAAGCCGGAAACGTCTCAGGCCACGCTGTTAGAAATCCTCTCATAATACGAATCGAAAAATGAAATGCAGTAACTTTAACCCTTCGAAGTAACTTGCCCAAGGTCCCAAAGCAGGTAAGTGGTGGAGGCAGGATTAGAACCCAGGTCCTCTGACTCTCAGGCCTGTGCTCTTTAGGCAACAGCTCATCTTGCGTTATATGGAAGGCTGACTAGTTGTCATGCCTGATATGATGCTAAATATGGTATTTAAATGATGCTGGTGAAACTTCTCACATGACTGGTTGTGAGGTCTGTCGGCAAACCAGATATTGCAGCCACAGAGAGCTTCAGCCTGTACATTTCCAGTTTGCCAGAAACTCGGTTTTACGCTGCCACCCTACCCCTACTCCTGTATGTCATCAGAAGAGACATCCTGTTTTCTACATTTTTTTCCACTTTTTCCTCTTCCTCATCAAAAAATGGGCCGTTCCACCCCTGTGATAAGGTAGCACAGTTCAATACAAACTGAAGCAGTGTGGCCTAATAATAATAATAGTAATTGTGGCATTTGTTAAGCACTTACTGTGTGCCAAGCACTGCTCTAAGCGCTGGAGTAGACACAAGATAATCAGGTTGGACCCAGTCCTTGACTCACATGGGGCTCACAGACTCCACCCCCATTTTACAGATGAGGTACCGAGGCACAGATAAGTGAAGCGACTTCCCCAAGGTCTCACGGCATAAAGTGGCAGAGCCGGGATTAGAACCCACTTCCTCTGACACTCAGGCCCATGCTCTTTCCACTAGAGATCTTAATAAAGATCTTAAACTTCTTATGCTCCTTTTACTCAGCTCTAGAATGATCTCACCTAGGTGAAGCCCACACTACTCACCTTCTGAAAGTTCTCCGGAATTTATTTTAAACCACTAAACGTTCAGGAAGAAATTCGCTTTTTCCCCCATTCCTGAGGATAAGACCCTCCTTTAGCACTCAGCGAGAGGGTTTCCTTTCTTACTTTCTGAAGTACAGGCAGGATAAATTGAAAACAAAAGGAGGTAATGAAATCCCAACTAAAGCCACCTTTCCAGCCGTTGTGTTGGGAGAAAGATCCTTTCGCTGTCTCAGTATGCAGGACAACAAATCACCTCAAATGATACTTAATCTTTAGAAAGTATTTACAACCAGCCAATGCCCCCTAGAATAAAAGAGAACCGTTTAATGTGGCAGACTCTGATTGAAAGGAAGCAATAAAAGAGAAAACACAGCTTGAATTGCAGTGTGACTGAATAACACATCTCCCTGCTGAAGGCAGCAGGCTCGGCAGTTGCTGAACTGCTAATCTGTTCTACTGTTTTTTAATCAGATGTTGGCATTATCTGCCACTAATTGCTTTTTCATTTCCACTTGTAATTATTCCATTGCATGTTTGTGGTGAGAAGCTGAAAATGAGGCAGATCACTGAGAAAGAATTAATTGTTAATGAATAATCATCAGTAGGAAGCCAATTTCATTATCTTCAAAGAGGTAGCCAGAGATTAGCCACTAACTAGAGTTCCCCTACTTTCTGTGCATGACTGTAAAGTAATCACAAATAATCACACCCTCCAACTTCATCAATTATTTTCTATTATGTGGATTGATACCTATTTTTGTCTTTGTAGTTTAATGATTATACTGCCTTCATGCTGGGGACTGCTAATTGGAAGGTGTTACATTCAGTGGGCCTTAGGCCTAATTATTAGAGCATTTTCTTCATTAACACATGATCCTGCTATGGTTTATGGAGGGAGTTACTACATGTACCATACTAGAGAAGTACATTTATTAGCAAACTCATAGTTTGCACCAAACTCATTTTGTACCAAATGCGATCAAATAACCCCTCTATCGTTTTTCAAAGTGACTGCCACTAGCAAATTCAGCCTGAGACTTTTAAAACAAAGCAAGAAAGGTAAAAACAGCAGAACCAAAGTTCAAAAAAACCCCTAAAAGCCACACCTTGTCTTGAAGTCTCCAAACAAAAGCTCTGTTTCTCCACCCTTCTTCAGGATCTGCCCAGATCGTTAACAGTTTTTCACTTCTGCTTTACTCAGGTCAGTTACCAGCTGTTAGTTCTACTGAGCTGTTAACCTGCTCTTCTAGGAGTTCTGCTCTTCGGAAGGGCTATTATTGTTTCTATTGTTGTGGCTGGTTCCTATCCATTCGAAATTGATTTTTTTTTTTTTGTGCGGGGTTAAAAGTCCTGACTCAGCATCTGACATTTCCCAATTCCCAGGCGCTCAACTAAATGCTGGAATAGATACAAGTTTCTCAGGACATAGGTCATGTCTCACACGGGGCTCACAGTCTTAATCCACATTTTACAGATGAGGTAACTGAGGCCCAGAAAAGTGAAGTGTCTTGCCTAAGGTCACACAGCAGACTAGTGTGACTATTATTACTATTATTATTATTACTATTCTATTTATTTTATTTTGTTAATATGTTTTGTTTTGTTGTCTGTCTCCCCCTTCTAGACTGTTGAGCCCGCTGTTGGGTAGGGACCGTCTCTATATGTTGCCAACTTGTACTTCCCAAGCGCTTAGTACAGTGCTCTGCACATAGTAAGCGCTCAATAAATACGATTTTTAAAAAAGTGGCAGAGATGGGATTAGAACGCAGGTCCTTCTGACTTTCCAGAGTCCCTGATCTGCTTTGGCCAGTTTGGATGCACAGCTCAAGGTGGGGGAATAGATGAGCACTTAGTACAGTGCTCAAGCGCTTAGTACAGTGCTCAAGCGCTTAGTACAGTGCTCAAGAGCTTAGTACAGTGCTCTGCACATAGTAAGCGCTCAATAAATGCGATTGATGATGATGAGCCCTGAGCAGCCAGTGGCTATCTGGATCCCTCCATGCAGTGTGAACAGAGTAAAAAAACACAACCCACAATATGGAAATTGATAGCAATTTAGGTTCATAACCCTAAGAACTTCGATACTCAACTCACAGCATTTATGAACATATCCTTTTACCCAGCTGCTTCCCCTACTTGTAATTTATTTTAATTTCCGCCTCCCTGACTAGATTGTAAGCTCCTCATGGGCAGGGAACTTGTCTACCATCTGTCTCCCAAATGCTTAGTACAATTCTCTGCATAGAGTGAGTGTTACACTCTGGACTGTAAGCTCCTTGGGGGAAGGAGTTTTGTCAGTTTATTATTATATTGTACTCTCCCCACGTGCTTAGTACAGTGCCCAGCATACGAGTGCTCAACAAATGTGATTGAATGAACAAACGAATAAATGCCATTGATTGATTGATGATTGACCAGGGCCACCTCATGTAGGAAGCAAGAGGGGCAGCTGCCTCTGGTCAGTGGGGTCAAAGGGGGTGGCAGCAATTAAAAATCTGAAAAATTCACAATTCTGGAGATTTTGTCTGTGAGGGGATAGCTACTTTTTTCCCTGCCTGAGGGTAGCCAAATTTCTAAATCCGACCCTGGCAGACGGAGTGATTGTTTCATTGGTTAAATAGGGCCTTATGTTATCCCTGGCCCAAGAATTTCTGGAACACATCACTCCAGAAACAGGCTATCTCAGACTCGGGACTTCATGACTCAGAGGCACCGAGGCACAGACGTCTCTGAGAATCTGGGGGCGTTTATGCCCCAGAGCCTATGTCCAAGACCCCCACACTCCCTTCAGAGTGGGTGAGAGCCCCCGATATATAGCTTCACCTGTAGAATAGGATTCCTTGTTCTGAGGGTGGAGGAGAAAACGAGACAAAGGAAGAAATTCCTATCTTCTCTACTTCCTTCTCAGCTGAAATCCCTAATATATCAGGCCAGCTCTCTTTCCTTTACTAGGAAGTACTAGGAGTCTTTTACCCTCTGAGTTTGACATAACTGACTGCATGTTAGGAAGATAATGAGTTGCACCAGCTTCTTGGAACCTCCATTTCTCTCTTTAACTCCCTCCAATCTGGCTTCTGCCCACTTCACTCCACAGAAACCATCCTCTTAAAGGTCACAAATGATCTCTGTCTTGCCACATTCAATGGCCTCTTCTCTATCCTAATCCCCTTACACCTCTCAGTTGCCTTCGACACTGTCGACCATCCCCTTCTCCTGGAAACATTATCCACCCTTGACTTCCCTGACACTGTCCGTTCCTGGTTTTCCTCCACTCTCTCTGGCCTCTCATTCTCAGTCTCTTTCATGAGCTCCTCTTCCGTCTCCCAACTCCTAACTATGGGAGTCCCTCCATTTTGGGCCCCCTTCTTTTCTCCATTACACCCACTCCCTTTGACAATTCAACTGAGCCCCCTTTTTCCTCTCCTCCTCCCCATCCCCCCTGCCCTACCTCCTTCCCCTCCCCACAGCACCTGTATATATGTTTGTACAGATTTATTACTCTATTTTACTTGTACATATTTACTATTTTATTTATTTTGTTAATGATGTGTATCTAGCTTTATTTTTATTTATTTTGGTGGCTTGACACCTGTCCACATGTTTTGTTTTGTTGTCTGTCTCCCCTTTCTAGACTGTGAGCCCTTGTTGGGTAGGGACTGTCTCTATATGTTGCCGACTTGTACTTTTCAAGCGCTTAGTATAGTGCTCTGCACTACCAGTAAGTGCTCAATAAATACAATTGAATGAATGAATGGCTTCAACTACCACCCCTGTTCAGATGACACCCAAATCTACATCTCCAGCCCTGATCCATCTCTTTCTCTGCAGTCTTGCATTTCTTCCTACCTTCAAAACAACTCCAATTGGATGTCCTGCGGACACCTCAAACTTAACATGCCAAAACAGAATTCGTTATCTTCCCCACAAAACCCTGCCTTCCCCTTAACTTTTCCATCTCTGTAGATCACACCGTCATGCTTCCTCCTCAACACTTCTCTGTCATTCAACCCATGTATTCAATCTGTCACTAAATCCTGTCAGTTCAACCTTCACATTGCTAAAATCCAGTCGGTCATTCGGTGGTATTGACTGAGTGCTTACTGTGTGCAGAGCACTGTACTAAGCACTTGGAAGACTACAATAGAACAGATAAATTGCCTGTCCACAACGAGCTTACTGACTAGCCTTTCCTCTCCATCTAAACTGTTACCACATTAATCCAAGCACTTATCCTATCCCACCTTGACTACTGTATTGGTCTCCTCGATGACCTCCCTGCCTCCTGTCTTTCCCCACTCCATACTTCGTTCTGCTGCCTTTATCGTTTTTCTACAACAATGTTCAGCCCATGTTTCCCCACTCCTCAAGAACCTCCAGTGGTTGTCCATACAACGAACAGACACATCAAACAGAGCTGTCAATCACCTTGCCCCCTCCTACCTCATCTCGCTGCTCTCCTCCTACCTCATCTCGCTGCTCTCCTCCTACAACCCAGCTCGTACACTTCACTCCTCTAATCCCAACATACTAGCTGTACCGCAATCCCGTCAATCAATCAATCAATTGTATTTATTGAGCGCTTACTGTGTGCAGAGCACTGTACTAAGCACTTGGGAAGTACAAGTTGATCAATCCGATATCTATCCGTCTATCTTACCGCCAACCTCTCGCCCACATCCTACCTCTGGCCTGAAACACCCTCCCTCCTCATATCCGACCAAAAATCACTCTCTCCACCTTCAAAGCTGTATTGAAGGCACACCTCCTCCAAGAGGCCTTCCTGACTAGGCCCTCATTTCTTCTTCTCCCACTCTCTTCTGCTTCACCCAGCATTTGGATTTGCACCTTTGATTCACCCCTCCCTCTGCCCCACAGCACTTATGTACATATTCATAATTTATATTAATGTCTGTCTCCCCATCTAGACTGCTTTGGGAAAGGGAATGTGCCTACCAACACTGTTATACTGTGCTCTCCCAAGTGCTTAGTACAGTGTTCTTCGCACAGTAAGCACTCAATAAATATGATAGACCGACTGACTGGTAATAGGATGTGTTCTGCTGCACTTTCCCCAAGCCTTGCCAGCAGCCAACTGGAAAAAGACCGAGGAGAGAGCGTGAATTCAGTGCTCTGGTCTCTGTATTGGTCATCCATGACACACATTGGAAAACCACCTCATTTACACACACCTTTCTAACCCCTCTCCCAAGAGGGGTTAAGGGTTGGATGAACTCATTCAAATTTGAATTCACAGAGTCAAATGCATAGGTGACACCGTGAATGATATATTTGCAGAAAGGAGAGTATTGCATCTCAAGCCATGATCCAGCCAAGCCAGAGATGGGAAGGGTATCAAATTCCCATTTATTAAGTAGTATAACATCCTGACTAGGTATTATTCTTTCCAGGCTGTTCTAAAATGACATTATCTGGTTGCTTTCAGCCCAGATGGGATTTTGCTTCAGTGGGTAGCAACGTGATTCCTGAATATTGTTTTCAATACACCAAGCTCCTTCAGGGTGAAGCTTCTCTGGAAATGTAAATAATACTGATTTGGAAAACACATAATTCTTTCTGAAGGTACCACAGGGGGGTTTTTGAATGGAATGCAATCCATTCTTTTTCTCTTTAAAATGTATTAAAGGTAGAAGTAGTTTACTGTTGATAGAAACACGAATAAACCTTGGGATAATTTAAAAAAACCTAGTTCTGTGGATTTTGTGAACATTCCTTTTCGACAATCACTCTAAAAACTACACAGCCCTTGCCTTTGCAAACAGGATCTTATCAACACTTAATAAATTGATTTTACTGTTCGCAAAAAAAGTGAAGTAATTACATAATACCCAGTACATATATCTCAGTGGGAAAAATCTGGTTGTGAATAGAGCAGAACGATTTCCTGCAAACTGTGTCACAGGCAGGGGAACTCAATTGGAATCCGAGGAAAATATCCTCATCTCTTCTCCTGTTTTTTCATCTGAGATCCCTTTTAATACCTTAGGTCTTGGAGAGTAGAAATGTTCTGGAATGCTGAGCCCTGGTATGAAAATCCAAATCATCAGAGAGAATTCCCAGCATTGGAACTGATTCTTCTAATTGAAAATAGCCAAAGTGAGAATCTCCACTTTTGAAGCATGCCTTTTGAACCAAGATAGGAGAGTAGATTCTTTAATGGTGTCAACTGCTTCGGTAAAATATGCTTCAGATGGCTTATACCCTTTAAACTGCGCTCACATTTCGGCTTTGGCATGGAGTCTGACAATCTATTAAATAAATATTAATCCCTTGCTGCCTTCAAAGCTGTCTCCTCTGTATTAGGCTTTTAAATATCTTCATTAATTGCTTAACTACCTTTCCCCCAAATCCCAAAGGAATCCTTTGATGCTACTCACTCTAATGTGTTATCAAGTGATTCATGGCTTCACCCTGTTATAATGTGAAATGCATTTCTATTTGGAAATGTTTGCAGATGTTTCACCAGAAAATAAATCATCTTTCTAGACTCAAAGAGGAGAATCAGTGCAAACTAGTTAAAGCCTTCCACTGTGATGGGTGAGAAGATGGATTTGGCTCACTCTTCTTCTGGGTGAGGGATCCTAAACTCTTTAAGGATAAATACAAAGGGCTCTGTGTACTAGCAGCAAATGGAGATGAAGAAATGGAAGGTCTTCACTTTAGAAATTACCCCATAAACATAGGTGCATCCCACCAGAAAATAAGCTGATGGTTTTTAATGAAAAGTGCATTCTGTAGCCTCCATAGGCCAGATCTGCATGGGAAAACACGGATGCTTCTTGGCAATCATTTATAAATCATGTTTTTTAAAAATAATACAATAGAATCAGGATCATTTTCCACCCCTTTTAAGAGAGGATTTGCAACTGGTTCTTTGGTTACTCCTCTCCTCCACTGGCTGGAAGCCAGTCATCCGAATTGGGGCAGACCTGAATTTCTCACCCATGTTGTCACAGTGGTCCTGAATGTGTCTGGGAAGAAAGAGGGGCACTTAGGGGGAGGGACTAATATACCACTGGATGGGGTAGGGAGAGAATAGCCATTCATTCATTCAATCGTATTTATTGAGCGCTTACTGTGTGCAGAGCACTGTACTAAGCATTTGGGAAAGTACAACGATGAACAGTGACATTCCCTGAATAAGATAGGAAAGAGTGAGAGGGACAAACAGAGAGAAAAAGAGTCACAGACAGAGAGAAAGATAAAGGCAGATGGACTGAGATATTAAAACCCAGACAGACACCTTGAGCTGTTAAGAAATGGAATAGATCAGCTCAAAGGCTTTTCTTTTTCTTTTTTCTTTTCACTCTGGAGAACAGATACACCATTGGAGGAATCATACACCAAACTCTAGAGTGTAAGCTTGTTTGGGCAGGGAATGTGTCTGTTTGTTGTTGTAGTGTACTCTCCCAAGTGCTTAGTACAGTGCTTTGCACACAGTGAGCATGCAATTAATACTTTTGAATGAATGAACTACCTGATGCCAGGGTAGGGCATATGTATTATTACTAGGAGCAGATTCTATCACTGTATTTGTTGAGTGCTTACTGTGTGCAGAGCACCGTACTAAGCGCTTAGGAGAGTACAAGCCAACAATATAACAAGACACATCCTCTCTTCACAATGAGCTGCTTTTGCTGTCATTTCTAAAATGATGGTATTTGTTAAGCGCTTACTACGCTCCAGGCATTGGGTGGATTCAAGCAAATCGATTTGCATACAGTCCCAATCCCATGTGGAGCTCACAGTCTCAATCCCCATTTTACAGATGAAGCGACTGAGGTACAGAGTGAAGTGACTTGCCCAAGGTCACACAGCAGACAAGTGGTGGAGCTGGGATTAAAACCCTCTCCCCTCCTCCTTGAATTTGTTTTTCTACTTTTAAGTGGCAGAGCACTATCAGAGGGAGGCTGCCTTGAAAGTTAAATTAGTTTCTGCTTGAGGAGATTCTCGTTCTCAACCCACTGGGCCCGAGTTAGGCTGGCAGGGGGGACAAGCTGGTTTAGCCCTTTTGACTGTTGGGAAAAGACTGGGGCCTGTCACATTTCTGCACATGTGTAACCAAATTCTACCCAAGTCAAGTGACATTTTCAGCCAGGTTAGGCAGAACTGAAACACGGAAACCCTTCTGGCCGTTTAGTTAATACGTCCAGATTCATTATGCTCCTGAGAATGGGTGAGTAATCAATTTCCTGTCTTTAGTCCAGTAGGAGAGATAGGGCAGAAATGCAATCAAAAGAAATAGTGATTACATGGCATTGAGGGGTTTGACATCATCATTAACGGTTGTATTGTTTTAGGGTCTTCATTCACTCATTCATCTGTTCAGTTGTAGTTATTGAGTGCTTACTGTGTGCAGAGCATTGTACTAAGCGCTTGGGGAGTACAATATAACAATAAACTGACACATTCCCCACCCACAGTGAGCTTACAGTCTTTTGTGTTCACAACGCTTGTTCCAAACACATGAGCAGCTATCAAAGAATTGGAGTCCACCAAGTCCCACCCTCAAGGAGAATTCTTGGCTCCTGAAGGAAGCCCCAGGACTGCTCAAGCCATTGCTAAAATCCACATTCCAACTTGGATTCGAGTCCCTCTCACACTCATCAATTCCTCCCCAAAGTTCCTTTTCCCATCCTCTTCCCCTTTCTTTTTGATTTCCACCATAGCCACTGCTTGGTCTGGGTAGTACTAATAATAACGATAGCGATTGTGGTATTTGTAGTGGAAAGAGCCCAGGCCCAAGTCAGGGGTCGTGGGTTCTAATCCCACCACCACCACTTACCTGTGTGACTTTGGGCAAGTCACTTCACTTCTCTTGCCTCAGGTATTTCACCTGTAAAATGGGGATTAAGACTGTGAGCCCCACCTGGGACAACCTGATAAATTTATATCTCCCTCAGCACTCAGAACAGTTCTTGGCACATAGTAAGTGCTGAACAAATACCATTATTATTAAGTGCTTACTTTGTGCCAAACACTGTACTAAGCACTGGGTGGGGAGATACATGGTAATCAGGTCCCACATAGGGCTCGCAGTCTAAGGAGAGAGAACAGGTATTGAATCTCCATTTTGCAGATGAGGGAACTGAGGCACAGAGAAGTAAAGTGACTTCCCCAAGGTCACACAGGAGGGATGTGGTGGGACTGGGATTAGAACCCAGGTCCTCCAACTTCCAGGCCCGTGCTCTGTCCACCGGACCATGCTGCTTCCTTAAAGCTAGCGTTGTTGGGAGAGGCAGGGGACTTTCAGGCTTGAACTTTAGATTATAGAGCTTGTGTCCTCTAGAGCTCTGACTAAGCCTTGGGAAGTGTGAGTTTCTGAAGAGGGTTGGGTTTAGCTTGGGCTGAATTCAGCTGGAGCATTTTCAAACCTAAGAAGGTAGAGTTGAGGAAGGATTTCCCCATAAAGAACATGTTTTCCAAAGGATCAGACTCTTCCCTGCTCCTGTGAAAGAAACACAGTGTCACATCTTGGCACCGCTCAGTCTCGGCAAGTAGTGAGGGGGTAGGGGATTGGGTTTCTGCCATGAATTCAAGGGGAGCAATTGGAGATTATCATTTTATAAGGGCCGGCTGGATTAAGATTAAGGGCATCAAGGGTTGGGCGAGAATGAGGAGCGTCGTCACAACTATACCCCCGAAAAGCAGTATGACCTAGGGGGAAGAGCAGCGGCCTGGGAATCAGAGGACCTGGCTTCTAATCCCAGCTCTGCCACTTGTCTGCTATGTGGCCTTGGGCAAGTCACTTAACTTCTCTGGGCCTCAGTTACATCATCTGGAAAATGGTGATTAAGATTGTAAGCCCCATGTGGGATGGAGACTGTGTCCTACCTGATTACCTTGTATTGACGCCAGTGCTTAATACAATGCCTGGCACATAGTGAGCTTTGAAATATGATTTAAAAAAACAAAAACTCCTTACACCATCTAGGAACTTCTCTATTGAGTCTCATAGCCCCTGAATGCACCATGGTAAGCTTGTTGTGGGCATGGAATGTGTCTGCTACGTTCTATTTTCCCATGCACTTAGTACAGTGGTGTGTCACAGAGTAAGCACTCAATAAATATGATTGATTTGTTGAAATTAGAACCTGGCAAACTTTTTGCAATCAGAACGAGTATCTGAGGATCAACAAGCAAAGTTGATTCATTCATTTATTCAGTCATATTTATTGAGTGTTTACTGCATGCAGGGCATGGAACTAAGCGCTTGGGAGAGTATAATACAATAATAGACACATTCCCTGCCCACATTGAGCTTACAGGATGGGGGGAAGCAGACATCAATAAAAATAAATAAAGCACAGACATGTACATAATTGCTATGGGGCTGGGAGCTGGGAAGGGAAAAGGGGGCAAGTCAGAGCAACGCAGAAGGGAATGGGAGAAGAGGAAAGTGGGGACTTAGTCTGGGATTGTATTGCCATCTTTGAGACTCTACAGCTAGGGGTATATTGACACAATCGATCAATCAATGATATGTTTTAAGTGTTTACTGTGTGCAGGGTACCGTACTAAATATTTGAGAGGGAGTCAGTGCGTAGACTAAGTGAAATGGGACAGGGGTTTTAGCACGGAGCAAGATGGCTGCAAAAATCAGAAGATTATTTTGAAGGTTATTTTCAGCTTTTGGGTGTTATGAGAGATCTGGATCAGCAAAGCTTAATTCCCGCTTTAAAGGCTTTGGAAGCAATTACTTTGAAAGCTCCAATGGAGTTAATACCTATGATGGGCAGTGATGAAAAAATATCATGGCCTAGTGGGAAGAGCGTGGTCCTGAGAGTCAGAGGACCTGGGTTCTAATTCCAGCTCTGCCACTTGCTTCCTGTGTGGCTTTGGATAAGTAAGTTAACTTCTCTGTCCCTTAGTTTCCTCATCTGTAAAATGGGGATTTGATACCTGTTCTCCCCCCTTACTTTGACTGTGAGCCCCATATGTGTGCCAGGATCTGCGTTTGACCTGATTATTTTGCATTTAGCACTTCACAGATACCACTAGTATTGTAATTCTTTTGAAGGCACTCAAGTACCCTCTCAGTGTGAATGGCAAGACTCAGACTGAATAACATTATGAAATATTTATCCAAGGGAGATAATGGGTGGCGGTTGAAGCCACTTTTCTGAGCCAAATAATTTGAGGCTGTTATCATTTCCCCTCCAAAATGCCTCAGAGCACAAGTGCACATCATAGATTAACGTTGTGCAAAATTTCAGTTTTTAAAATAAAGCTATTTTTGGTCTTATGTGCTGAGAGCCTGCATGTACTGGGCATGAGAAAAAAGCTAAGCAATGGAAATAGGAATTGAAAGGGGAAACAGCACCAATGGCCTTATTATAATTTTGCATCTTGAAGTGGCCATTCTGCATTTCTAGCGGGGCACATTGGGCTTAAAGCACCTGCTTTAATTCCATCCTGAAGAAGCATCATCTTATTTTCATATTCATTGCCAGCCTTCTGTTGAATCTAGAAACAGTTTCAGCATGACATACATGATTCACACTAGTGCTAGGGTTTTCTCTAAACTGAAACTGGATCCCTTTATTGGCTGAAAATTTGTTTCCTTCTGCTCTTCCCTATTCCTCCTTTTCTGGCCTTCCCAGGCATACCCTCTCTAAAATTCCACACGGATTTTACAGATTTAATACAAGCCAAGCTCTCTTGGCCAAACACATCTGCCCTGCTTTTAAAATGCATCTCACCACTAACCCTCCTTTTTTTAAATATAATTTAGGCTTTTAATTTGGATGAATTCCAAATGACCATTGACTCCGATAGAAATGCAAGTAGTTACATAAAGCATCTTAATAAATAATGGAAACAAGATTTAAAGTCTTCTCCTTCTGGTGTTCTAACATGGGATAGCTTCAAAAAAGCAGAAATGCACTTTGGTTTCACAGCCATGATTGCTTTTTCTTAAAGATGATGATGATGATGATGGCATTTGTTAAGCGCTTACTATGTGCGAAGAACTGTTTGAAGCGCTGGGGGGATACAAGGTGATCAGGTTGTCCCATGTGGGGCTCACAGTCTTCATCCTCATTTTCCAGATGAGGTAACTGAGGCACAGAGAAGTTAATTGACTTGCCCAAGGTCACACAGCAGACATATGGCGGAGCCGGGATTCAAACCCATGACCTCTGACTCCAAAGCCCGGGGCTCTTTCCACTGAGCCACGCTAATTCTCTTAGTTACTGCTTGTCTAATGTTTGACATTGAGATGGAAGGCAATGTGACAAGTTTTTCAGGTTTAAACGCCTTGTAACTCTGAAACCTCAGAATAATAATAATAATAATTAATAATAATAATGAAGCGTCATGGCCTAGTGGCTAAACCATGGGCATGGGAGTCAGAAGGACTTGGGTTCTAATCCTGGCTCCACCACTTGTCTGCTTGTGTGACCTTTTCAGCCACCTTCAAACATTTGGAGGGATTCATTCAGACATTGTACTTATTGAGCACCTATTATATATGTGCAGAACCACTGTGCTGGGTATCTGGGAGAGTACCGTAAAACTTAAAGATCCAAACCCTGCCCTTAAGGCATTTGCAATCTATGGGAGGATAAGCACTTCACTTCTCTGAGTCTGTTACCTCATCTGTAAAATGGGGATTGAGATTGTGAGCCCCATGTGGACAGGGATTGTGTCCAACCCAATTTGCTGGTATCCACCCCAGCTTTCAGTACAGTGCCTGTCATATACTAACTGCTTAAAATTAGTGACAATAATAGAAATAATGATAGTGATATTTGTCCTGAGCATGTGCTAAGTGCTGGCATAGGTAACAGTTTAATCAGACGTGGTCCCTGTCTCAGGCTGGAATTATAAATAGGCAAATGGGTATTTTGAAAATGTCCCTGAGATTCCTCTTTTCTGACATATCAACTCTCTTCACTGTCTACACCCCAGCTCATACTCTTCGCTCCTTCCAAATCAACCATGTTACTGGGCCTCTCTCTCTGATCCGCAGGCTAAGAATTTCCTCCAGTCAGGAACTTCCTCCTCTTTCAAATCCACAGACCACATCTCTCCCTATCTTCAAAGCTCTCCTTAAAACCCGCTTCCAAGCCAGAGGAATTTCCCAACTCATTTTCACTGCCTGGGATCATAATGATTATAATAATTATGGTATTTGTTAAGCACTTACTATGTGCCAGACACTCTACTTATTACTTGTTGCTGAATTGTACTTCCCAAGTGCTCTGCACACAGTAAGTACTCAATTAAAACGATTGAATGAATGAATGAATGAATGTACTAAACTCTGGGGTGGATACAAGCAAATCGGGTTGGACACGGTCCCTGTCCCACAGTGGGCTCACAGTCTTGATTCCCGTTTAACAGATGAGCTAACTGAGGCAGAGAGAACTGAAGTGTCTTGCCCAAGGGCACACAGCAGACAAGTCAAGATAAGAACCCAGGTCTTTCTGAATGCCAGACCCATGCCTTGTCTACTAAGCCATGCAAAGGCTGTTTTTACACTGCACAGTTCTCTAGAGATGAAGCACTTCATCAGGTGATTTGGTTGTACCTTACCTGCCCAGCCTGAGAATTCATTCATTTGTCTCCAGAGGGTTGGGAAGTAAGGATGAGATGGCAGAAAACAATCTCTGTCTGGAGGATTGTTTTTCTGCCTCCTTTCCCAGTGGGTGTTGAAATGGAGGATAGGCTCCTTTGTTTCTTAAAGCGTATTGGAATTACTTTTTGATATTTCGGGGGGGCGGGGGGGGATTGACTGATGTTACTGGTACACCTCTTTGAAGGTCTTTTATTTTTTAATGGCATTTGTTAAGTGCTTACTATGTGCCAGGCACTGCACTAAACACTGGGGGAGATGCAAGCTAATCAAGTTCGACACAGTCCCTGTCCCATATGAGGTTCGCAGTCTTAATCCCCATTTTACAGATGAGGCAAATGAGACAAGCTCACAGTCTAGAGAGAAATAGTTTAACAGAAAAAGCCCCAAGAACATTTCTAAATGAAGCAAATAGATGTGAAAACAACATTGTTTCTGGGGTTCTGTAATGGTTTAAATGATTTAATCGCATACTGAACCATTATTTTGGTCTCTACACATTAAACGTTTCTCTCCTAAGGATTTGGGCAATTCTACATGACAGTTGAGAGTCATGATGAATGCAATCTTTGCTCCTCCGATTTTCAAACTTAGCCACCAAGGTGTAGTGATGGATGTACAAATATTTTCCACATCAACATGCTTAAGGTTCAAGTGCACATTGCATTTAGCATTACAAATTGACTGTCTGGTGGAATTAAGTAGAGAAAATATATATCACAGCCATGATGATTCATGAATAATTGACTTACCACACAGGTGTATGAGCATTCAGCGGAGATTTCTCTGTCTGGTGTGGTTGATGTTTTAGATGCATTAAATTAGTTAAGCAAAAAAAGCAGAAATTCACAACAGCAGTTCCGCAACTTTAACTGTGATCAATGATTGCATATTATTCTCATCACAATAATTATTAGGGCTTTTTGGATTAGGTACTTAGTTAAGTACTTTGATGTATACATATATGCATAGTTTTAGATACATGAAGATATGTAAATGCACAAATGAAAAACATTCATCAAATTATTTTGAAAATATTGAAATTCTGCTCTAGTTTGTTGACACTTAAACTGACATGTCTCCAAATCAGGTTTTCAGTCTCTGTATTTTATTGGTCTTGATATACTGTAACCTCTGAAGAATCTTCAGTAGCTAATCTGAAGACAATCCGTTTTTCCAATTAGCAGAAAAAAGAGATGAGGTAAAAGATGACTATGCATTGATCAAGTGCACTTTCACACAATAAGAGGAATCCCAAATAGCAGGACGTACCGAGGAAACAATGAATCCATCAATCAATTGCCTTTATTGAATGTCTACTGTAATAATAATAGTTGTGGTATCTTTTAAGCGCTTACCACGTGCCAGGCACTGTACTAAGTGCTTTGGAGGGAATACAAGCAAATCTGGTTGGATACAATCCCTGTTCCACATCGGGCTCACAATCTTAATTCCCATTTGACAGATGAGGTAACTGAGGCACAGAGAAGTGAAATGACTTGCCTAAGGTCATACAGCAGACATTTCACGGAGCTGGGATTAGAACACATGACCTACTAACTCCAGGGGCCATGCTCTATCCAATAGGCCATGCTGCTTCTCTATGCAGAACTCTGAACTGACTATTTGGGAGTGAATAATAGTTTGAAAATATTTATTTTACTAGTACATATCTATTCTATTTATTTTATTTTGTTAGTGTGTTTGGTTTTGTTCTCTGTCTCCCCCTTTTAGACTGTGAGCCCACTGTTGGGTAGGGACTGTCTCTATATGTTGTCAACTTGTACTTCCCAAGCGCTTAGTACAGTGCTCTGCACACAGTAAGTGCTCAATAAATACGATTGATGATGATGATCCCTGACCTTAAGGAGTTTACAGATTAACAGGGGAGAAGAACAATTTATTTACAAATAAAGGGAGTAGTAGAGTATGTACAATCTGTGAATTCATTGCTAGTCTGTTAGCTCACCGTGGGCAGGGAATGTGTCTACGAAATCTGTTATATTGTACTCTCCCAGGTGCTTAAGTACAGTGCTCTGCACATAGTAAGTGTTCAATAAATACCATTGATTGATTGATGTACAGAAGTTCTACAGGGGTTGTAAAAATCAAATTAGGTGATACAGAAGGGATGAAGTGGCATTTGGGAGATGTAAGCCCCATGCTGGACAGGGACTGAGTCTCGCCTGATTAGGTTATATCTACCCCAGCATTTAGAACAGTGCTTGACACATAGTGCTTAACAAGTGCCATTATTAATATTATTATTTAAAGGTGGAGAGATCAAGTATTATTGAGAGAAGGACCCCCTGGAGGTGTGCTCTTAAGAACATTTATTAACAAGGTTTTCTGTGGCCAGTCTGTTATAAAGGAAGAGGGAGTTCCAGGTAGAGGGGAAGATGTGAGCAGCACGAAAGATGAGATCAAGGCACGGCTGGGAATGAAGAGTGTGAGCTGGAGGGGAGTGGGAGAAAAGAGTGGATAAGAAAAGGAAAATCACTGATAGAGTGCTGTAAAGCCAGCGGTCAGGAGTTTGTCCCTGATGTGCAGAGGAATGGGAAGCCTTTGGAATTCTTTTTGAGCCCTGTGTAGAACAATGTTTTAGAAAAAATGATCCAGGATGTAGAAAGTGTGGACCGGAGAGGGGAGAGACTGGGGATACAGAGATCAGCAAGGAGGCAGATGTCAAAGAGAAGGTAGGATGACAAATGTTTGATCTAGGATGAGGTCCATTTCGATAGAGAGGAGAAGGGTGGATTCTGGGAATGCTTGGGAGGAAGAGCCTGCCATGGTTCTTGTCTGACTATAGTGTAGCGGGCTCCTGTGCTGAAAGCTACTGGCACAGATCCATCTCCCGAGGCATTCCTGAAAGTCTTCCTCTTGCTTCAGGTGCCAGTTCTGGCAACCTGGGAAAAGTCCCAAATTCCAATAAGCTCTCAGCATCCAGCTCAAATAGCCTGCAGGCAGCAGGCAGATTCAATTCCAAAGGGATCATCCTTTGTGGCGATTAGAGTCCAAGGTGGGAGGAGGAGGAGGAGAGGGAGTCCATCAAAATCACTGAAATCCTTGAAATAAAAACAGATGGAAGCTGGAGTGTTCGTATTGGCCTCGGGGAGAAAGGCTGTGTCTCTGCATCAGCGGCATTCTGACTATTCAGGGAATGCCAAAGTGTAGCGTTTGGGGAGCAGAAATAGTGCAGGGAGAATTGGAGAATTTGTAAAGAATAGAAGAGTTCCAGGGCCTCCTGAGAGAATCCAGTCAATGGGCTTTAATATGTTTTTTCTCCTCCTTCAAGGGAACATGAAATATAAACCATGTGGAGAAAACATTTGTCTTGAAGAATCCTGTTTTCCTTCACTCGTGATTTCTGCAGACTCATTGCAGCACTGTCACTTTGAGGTAACAACTGTGGCTACTCTCCGTTCCCTTCAAATGCACAGTTGGAGATCAATACTTTGGTAAAACATTATTATTGTTATTGTTATCTTCTTTACCTCCAAATTTGCATGGGTCTCCTAACAGTTGAGACCTGTATTTAGAAACCCAGCTGTCTGTCCACTGGTTTGTAATGGCCTCCCAGCTGATTCTGGCCAGATCTGTTTTCATCGTGCTCTCTGTGTCTTCGAAATCAGTATCGATGATCCGTGTACATTACCAGTTTCAAGCGTGAGTCTCAAATGTTTGACAGCAATGCTTTTAGAGTAGCGGGTAGCTTTCTGATAATATCAATCCACTGTACTTATTGCATGCTTACTATATGCAGAGCGCTGTACCAAGGGCTTGGAAGACTGCAACAGAATTAATAGTCAGCATAGTGATGTCATTTATTAATGATGATAATTATGGCATTTATTCACCAATCAATCATTGGTATTTGCTGAGCACTTACTAGGTGTAAGGCACTGCACTAAGTGCTTGGGAGAGTATGATGCAAGAGTTGGTAGATGTGATCTCTGCCCTCAGTTTACAATCAATTTTTTAATCAATCAATCAGTCAGTGGTATTTATTGAGTTTTACTGTGTGCAGAGCACTGTACTAAGCACCTGGGAGAGAACAATTCAGAAGAGTTGGTAGATGTTCCATGCCCGCAGTGAGCTTCCAGTCTATAGGGCTTAGCAGTTACTATGAACTAAGCACTGTGCTAATCACTGGGGTAGCTACACAATAAGCAGAATGGACACAGCCTCTGTCCCACATGGGCTTCCCAGCCTCGGCGGGAGGGAGAAGAGGGAAGACAGGAGGATATCTCTGTTGATTCTGAAGATGGATATGTAGGTTGTGAGGGCTTTGCAATTCGTCGGTAATTGTTTATTTAGAAATCCTGATCATTTCCAACTGTGTACCATAGACACAAAAGGATCAGGCATTGTTAATTGTCTAGCAGTAGATTACCAGCAATCAGTGAATGTAAATCCCCAGTATTAAAGGCACTTGATATCGAAAGCTGGGAAGGTGCTCACACCTTAAATTTGGTTGCTCATTTAACCTTTTATACTTAACAGAGTTACTTCAAATGCATCACATGCCACTCTGGAGAGTTGATTAGAATTATTTTCTACTACAAAATCGAGTCCACGCATTGGTGTTGCCAGGCCGTGTTGCTTTGAGCCAAAATTGGTCATGTATTCCTCAGGAGATACCAGTTGGCTTATTTTATTTTTTTTTTATGGTATTTGTTAAGTGCTAAGTACCAAGAACAGTTCTGAGCAATGAGATAGATACAAGGCAATCAAGTTGGACACAGTCCCCATCTCACACGGGTCTCATAATCTTCATGCCCCTTTTAAAGATGAGGTGGGACACAGAGACAAAGTGACTTGCCCAAGGTCACACAGCAGACTAGTGGTGGAGCCGGGATTAGAACCCAAGTCCTTCTGACCCCTAGGCCCGTGCTCTATCCACCGGGCCACGCTACTTCTCTCACTGTCACACAGAACACCTCTGCTTTGTCATCCATTGACTCTTTCCCCCTCAAAATGAGAAACTTGAAAGGAAACTGAAAATACTAGCCTATGAAGAAGAAAACCTATAACGACTGCAAATGGAAGAAGTGAATCTTCTTCTCTAGCAATCTGAAGGAATCTCTGTAATCTCCATTGTCCTCAGAGGCTTTATAAAGGCAAAATAATAGGTAGAGGACTGCTACATTGACCAAAATTGGTGTTTTGGCTCACACGCCGCAGTCTGCTGTAATCATTCTATTTTTTAATAGTCATGTACACAGTAATTTATGTCACATTGTGGGCATGCATTTTTAGTTACTTCCAGCTGGCTGGATCAAATCTCATTGTTGCATTGTTTTCACAAATGTAAATTCAAATGTGATACTGTTTGTGAAGCATAGGTTAATCAAAACCCCCGTGATTTTAAAATAATATCCATATTTATTGTTTTGAATTATATATAATTCTGTTTATTTAAACAACGTTTTTCTGGATACAGTTTTCAATCTCCCTGACTGGATGTCCATTTCCAAGTAGCTCCCGGGACACACTATTCACAGGGGGGTTTTGTTTAAAAATGCACAAAGGTATCTTATTAAATAATGTCACAAACATGAAGTTCATTATTATGCAAATGCCATCCTCAGAACAGATTTGTTAATTGCAACTCATTTGCATAATTAATGAACTCCCCGATGAATAATGTCTTTGCAGATTTGTGCAGCATTGTTTTAAAATAAATTATAAAATACATGTCAAGTGAAGAGTGCTTCCTAGATTCCCATAGCATTGTTTGAAAATTAATTACCAAGTGCTTGTCAAATTAAAATGAGATTGTAGTTTTTACAATTTTATTTTAAAATTAATCACAAAATAAAATGCCACTGCATTAAAGTAAACAACATGTTCCTTTTCCCAAAAAGGACCACGGAAAAAGTGTTTTAACTTCAATCAGATTGCTTGTAGTTGCGATTTGATGGTTTTATTCATTTTGTCATTGCTTTAGGTCTTAACAAAGTTGGTAGCTGTATGTTAATGTTTAAGTAAATTGAGATTAATTTAATTTTATTGTGCTGGTACTTTAATGATGCTAGTGATTAATGTTGTGCATATGCACCCTGTATGGGCGCGTCCATGACGGATTAATGGTTAAGAAAATAGGGTCCCTGGAACCTAAAAGAAGCAGCGCCCATTGTTAAGATTATATCCATTTCAATTCTGACCGCTGCTTCTATGGATGATTAAAAACACACCACCTCTTCCTTTCCTTCCGCTTTTACTGTGGTGTTCCTATTTTAATATTTCATTCTTCTACACAATATTCATAATAGCGTGAGATGCCTTTCTTTGAAATAATTCAAGGTTCCTGGAAAAAGTGCCTATGATGCATTAAAAAAAATTAAATAATGTTCACCTAATTCAGCCATCATAACAGCATGAGTTTCCACCTCTCCCAATTCTATGTAACACTGGATCAGACCTATTCAGTGCTACAGGGTAAGTGTCGGTTTTTGGAAATGATCTCTTATAATCTCACCACTCATCTGACCTTCAGATACATTCTTCAGAGCATAACTTCCCCACCTTCTCAATGTTGCCCATTTCTAGACTGTAAGCCCACTGTGGGCAGGGATTGTCCGTCTTTATTTCTGAATTGTACTTTCCAAGTGCTTAGTGCAGTGCTCCACGCACAGTAAGCGCTCACTAAACACAATTGAATGAATGAATGAATGTCCTTGTTTTTTATACTTTCCCAAGTGCATAGTATACAGTACCCTGCACACGGTAGTGGCTTAATAAATATGATTGATTGATTAATTTGATTGAAGGCAATCAATGGTATTTATTTATTTTATTTTTTGTTGGTATTCGTTAAGTGCTTACTATGTGCAAAGCACTGTTCTAAGCGCTGGGGTAGATACAAGGTAATCAGGTTGTCCCACGAGGGGCTCACAGTTTTCATCCCCATTTTACAGATGAGGGAACTGAGGCCCGGAGAAGTGAAGGAACTTGCCCAAAGTCACACAGCTGACAAGTGGTGGAGACTGTAAGCTCCTTGTGGGCAGGGAACATATCTACCTGATCCTGTGTGTTGTACTCTCCAAAACATTTAGTAGACTGCTCTGCCTACAATAAGGACTCAATAAAGCAGCAGGAAGCAGCGTGGCTCAGTGGAAAGAGAATGGGCTTTGGAGTCAGAGGTCATGGGTTCAAATCCTGGCTCCGCCGATTGTCAGCTGTAAAATGGGGGTGAAGACTGTGAGCCCCCACGTGGGACAACCTGATCACCTCGTAACCTCCCTAGAACTTAGAACAGTGCTTTACACATAGTAAGCATTTAACGAATACCATTATTATTATTATTATTATTATTATCATTATTATTATTATTTGCCTCTCCCCTTAATGCTCGCTTGCCTCTGCCATCATATCAACACCTGTCCTTCACTCTCCGAACTCTCCACCAAGGGACACCCTCTCAAAAGAGTGGGGTTCCAGTTGGAAGCTATTGATTACTTTCACCCCTAGTTTCCAAGCAGGGCACCTGGTAACTTTAATGTACAATGTTTGTCAGAAACGAAGAGCAGTATTGGATCGCTCTCCCTCCTCGCAACAGACAGACAATTTCTCTCCCTCTGTTCAAAGCCTTATTGAAGGCACATCTCCTCCAAGAGGCCTTCCCTGACTAAGCCCCCCTTTCCTCTTTTCACACTCCTTTCTGCATCTCCTTGACTTGCTCCCTTTATTCATCCCCCCCTCCCAGCCTCAGAGCACTTATGTCCATATCTGTTATTTATTTATTTATATTAATGTATGTCTCCCCCTCTAAACTGGAATCTTGATGTGGGCAGGGAATGTGTCTATCGGTCTATTGTACTCTCCCAAGCACTTGATACAGTGCTCTGCACACAGTAAGTGCTCAATAAATATGATTGACTGCCTGCCTGACTATAAAATAAAGCCTAAAAACTCTCTGTTCCCTGCCTGGGACCACTTTTGTCTTCGTATCCACAGGATCAAAAACACTCTAGAATTTTTCAATCAATCAATCACATTTATTGAGCACTTACTGTGTGTATTTCCTGACCACAAGTAGCTTACAGTTCAGAGGGGGGGGATACATGTTAAAATACATTATGGATATATTCGTTAAGTGTGGTGGAGCTGAGGGTGGGGTGAATATCAAGTCCTTAAAGGGTATACATGACACGGAAGGGAGAGAGAGTAGGGGAAAAGAGGGCTTAGTCAGGGAAGGCCCCTTGGAGGAGATGTGCCTTCAATAAGGCTTTGAAGGAGGAGAGAGTCATCACCAGTCAGATATGAAAAGGGAGACTATTCCAGGCCAGAGGCAGGACGTTAGCAAAATAGATTAAATTGAGATGCAGTGAGAAGTTTAGCATTGGAGGACGGAGGCGTGTGGGCTGGGTTGTAGTAGGAGAGTAGTGAGATGAGATAGGAGGGGAGTAAGGTAGGAGGATAGGAGAAGGTAATACAGTTTCTGGCTCATAGTAAATGCTTAGAAAATACTGTTAAGGAAAAAACAAGATTTGCTATTGCTGCTCTGGGCACATTAAGATACTAGAGTTTCTAAGTGATTTGAATGGGGCCAGGATTTCTAGGAAAATTTTGCAAGCATTTACTTGATAGAAAGATCCAGGGATTCATGGATCACCCATCTGCATCATTCAAGATCGTTCTTCCCTAAAGTTCGGAGGCAGACCAGCAGCTAGATGGATAGGAACCATTACAGTGATAACGGAAGAACTATTAGCAAGGTTCCAGATTACGGCAGAGGATAGGACATTCAGGAGAAAATAAATCGGAAACAAATCTATGGAATTTGATAATAATAAGAAAGTTCGTGTTGGAAACTCTCGTTCGTGACAGTGTGATATGATATTCTGTGGCAGTATTTCAAGACAGCAAAATCAATCAATTGCGTTAATTGAGTGCTTACTGTGTGCAGACCCCTGTACTAAGTGCTTGGGAGAGTACAACAGAGCAAATGAAGTTTTAAAAATGGCAAATTAAATGCTAATCTGAGTTTGTGAAATGGAAGATGGAAGGTTACTGCCTGTGATGACTCAACCTCTAACGAAGTGGGACACCTTCTTATCACTCAGCAGATTTGGGTTTTAGCCAAGGATTGGGGGCTCCAGGTACAGAGGAAACTAACGTGACGTGTTCCAGAATGCACAGGAGCCAATCAAGGAGGATTTCAACACCCACTTTATCTACTGGGCCTCTCGTGATGCATTTGATGACTTCAGTGCTGATGGAGCAATTACAGGGAAATTAGGAGAAATTTTACTTTCCTCCTCAGATTTTTATATTTATATAGGAAATTATATATAATATATATTTCTATAAATAATATATAAATTTATATAGGAAATTTTATATTCCTCCTCAGATGCATCTGAATGGTAAGGTCAATTGCCTAAAAACATTAAAGAAATGTTTCTTTCATTCATTCATTCATTCATTCATTCATTCAATATAATTTACACACTGCAATATAATTTACAGTGCAGAGCACTGTACTAAGTGCTTGGAAAGTACAATTAGGAGAAATTAGGAAATTCTAAAGATGTGTGTAAAGGGAATAG
Source organism: Tachyglossus aculeatus (assembly GCF_015852505.1). Lineage (NCBI taxonomy): Eukaryota > Metazoa > Chordata > Mammalia > Monotremata > Tachyglossidae > Tachyglossus > Tachyglossus aculeatus. The sequence goes on from NC_052074.1 coordinate 61,080,150, forward strand.
AGTGGAGGGCTAACATGAATGAGAAGTGGTGGCTTCCAAGGGCTAACATGAATGAGAAGTGGTGGCTTCCAAGTGGAGTTAGAAACCTGTGCATTTACAACGTGTCAAACACTGTTCTAAGCACTGGGTTAGATGCAAGCTAATCAGGTTGGACACTGTCCCTGTCCCTCATGGGGCTCATAGTCAAAGTAGGAGGGAGAACACGGATTGAATCCTCATTCTACAGATGAGGAAACTGAGGCACAGGGAAGTTAAGTGACTTGGCCAAGGTCAAGCTGCAGGAAGGTGGTAGAGGCAGGATTAGAACCCAGGTTCTAGCCCGTGTTCTAGCCAGGTTCTAGCTAACTCCCTAGCCCGTGCTCTTTCCATTAGCTCTCACTGCTTCTCTTCATTGTCAGTACTTCACTCCTCCTCTTATTGAAGAATTGACTAGAATGAACCAAAATTGTGAATTTTATTTACAGTGAGACTATAATGTGGAAATTCTCTGGAGGGTTAAATTATTTACTAACTTCCCCACCCCATAATGTCTTTACTAATAAGGGTAAAAATCTCCAGATAGTCCTCCTCGGATACATCTGAATAGCAGGATCAATTACCTAAAAATATAATGAAATGTTTCTACAGTTCTCTATACCTCAATTTCCTCATCTATAAAATAGGGATTAAATCCTACTCCCTCCTAGTTAGACTGTGAGCCCCATGTAGGACAGGGACTGTGTTCAACCTTATTGTCTTAAATCTACCTCAGTGCTTAATATAATGCTTAGTACATAGCGAGTGCTTAGCAATTATTATCATCATCGTCATTATTATGACATTGGCGAGTCTGCTATGGCTTTATGGCCAAACAGTGAGTTCTTAAAGAGGAGGGGCAGGATTAATAACCTTGTGAAATTGCTGTCCAATCATTATATCTGTTTGCTTAAATGACTCTTCGGTATAGAGAGGGCAACCACCTCTAACCCAGCAGATAGTATAGAAATGATGAGAGTTCAGGACATTACATAATCAGTCAGAGATACAAACAGACCTGATTCCAGAACTAGGCTTCCTCTGTCTACTGTTCCTTTGATTTTCTACCATCACACAATAAATTAAAATAGTATAGAAATGATGAGAGTTCAGGACATTACGTTATCAGTCAGAGAGACAAACAGACCTGATTCCAGAACCAGGCTTCCTCTGTCTACTGTTCCTTTGATTTTTTTACCATCACACTATAAATTAAAACAAAACAAAACAAAAATTCACGATCTGACAAGTCCCTGGTATTCAAATATCACTTAGGATTCCTTTCAAGTGGAAAGCATTATCTTAATGGAATAGACTTCCTTCAGCGTTTCCACTTTTATCAGCATTTTTTTTGAAAATGCAGAGCAGATTAGTCCTGTCTTGCAAATTAGTCAATCAGTCATATTTATTGAGCATTTATGGGGTGCAGACCACTGTACTAAGCACTTGGGAGAGTAAATACAAAAGATTTCCTGTCTTGACCCTCAATAATCTTTTTCCACCCTCTCTACTCCATTTTTTGAGCTTCTTGTTAATAATAATAATGATAATGATAATAATAATAGTATTTGTTATGCGCTTTGTTAAGAATCGTACTAAGTGCCAGACACTATACAAAGCGCTGGTGTAGATACAAACTAATCAGACTGGACCCAATGCCTGTCCCACCTGGGGCTCACAGTCGTAATCTTCATTTTGCAGTTGAGGAAAATGAGGCACAGAGAAGTGAATTCCGGGCCTGGAATGCCCTCCCTCTGCCCATCCGCCAAGCTAGCTCTCTTCCTCCCTTCAAGGCCCTGCTGAGAGCTCACCTCCTCCAGGAGGCCTTCCCAGACTGAGCCCCTTCCTTCCTCTCCCCCTCGTCCCCCTCTCCATCCTCCCATCTTACCTCCTTCCCTTCCCCACAGCACCTGTATATATGTATATATGGTTGTACATATTTATTACTCTATTTATTTATTTTACTTGTACATATCTATCCTATTTATTTTATTTTGTTGGTATGTTTGGTTTTGTTCTCTGTCTCCCCCTTTTAGACTGTGAGCCCACTGTTGGGTAGGGACTGCCTCTATATGTTGCCAATTTGTACTTCCCAAGCGCTTAGTACAGTGCTCTGCACATAGTAAGCGCTCAATAAATACGATTGATGATGATGATGATGATGATGAACTGATTTGCCCAAGGTCACACAGCAGGCAAGTGGGGGAGCCGGAATTAGAACTCAGATCCTCTAGGCTCCCAGGCTCCTGCTGTATCCACTGGGCCATGTTGCTTCTCACTGGGAGTACTTTCTCCAAATCGACCAAATTGCCAGGTTTAATGGATTCTGTCTCAATTTTTTTTGATCTTTCAGCTGCATTCCACTCAGTGACCACTCCCTTCTCCTAGAAAGACCACCTAACCCTTGATTAGAGAAGCAGCATAGCAAAGGGGACAAGGCATGGGCCTTAGAGTCACAAGGTCACAGGTTCTAATCTCTGCTCCACCACTTGTCTGTTGGGTGGCCTTGGGAAAATCACCTCACTTATCACCTCATCCTTAAAATGGGGACTAAGACTGTGAGCACCATGTGGGACAGGGAATGTGTCCAACCTGATTTGCTTGTATCCACCGCAACGCTTTTAGTACAGTGCCTGGCACATAATAATAATAATGGCATTTGTTAAGCACTTACTATGTGCAAAGCACTGTTCTAAGCGCTGGGGGGGATACAATGTGATCAAGTTTGTCCCATGTGGGGCGCACAGTCTTAATCCCCATTTTTACAGATGAGGTAACTGAGGCTCAGAGAAGTTAAGTGACTTGCCCAAGGTCACACAGGAGACTTGTGGTGGAACCGGGATTCAAACCCATGACCTCGGACTCCAAAACCCGTGCTCTTTCTGCTGAGCCACGCTGCTTTGCACATAGTAAGCACATCGTAAGTGCTTAACAAATACCACAATTATTATCATTTCACAGATAAAGGTTCTCCTCTTTCCTCTCTGGCCCATTTTTTTCAGTCATTTTGACCAACTGTCCCCCTTTCCCTTACTGTGGGTGTCTCTCTGTTTGCAGTTATCTTCTCTTCGCACTTTCCATTCACTCCCTCAAGGAGTTCATCCTGTCTGGTGCTTTCAGCTACCACTTCTATGTGGCTGACTGCAAATCCTCTCCTCAGTCCTTGGATCCCTGGTCTTTCCACTAGGCCAAGCCACTTCTGCCCACAATTGGTTCTCAATTAAGTGACCAGAATGAGCCCTTCAAAAATCACGTCTCCTCTAGGAGGCCTTCCCTGATCAATCTCTCATCTCACTTTACTCACCCCATTTATTGACACTTCAGCAGTTCTGCATCTCCTCACCCACTAATCACTTAAGGTGTTCACCCCACTTCCTTCCCCCCTCACCACAATCATAAACATATTTTAAAACTTGGTTGCATCCCCCTACCTGAAACTTATTTTAGTATCAGCCTCCCCTACTAGATCACGAGGTCTCTGAAGACAGGGATTATGAATCCTAACTGTATTGTTCTCTCCCACGTCCTTCCTTAATAAAGTGCTCTTTACAAACTAACTGCTCAGTAAATACTATTGATTGGTTGATAGGCCCCCCCAAAAAAGAACACAAAAGCACCTCATAGTGGAGATTAATTAATTAGTCGATCAATCAATTAATAGTATTCTTTCAGTGCTGACTGTGTGCGGAGCACTGTATTAAGTGCTTAGGAGAGTAAAGTGTAGCAGAGTTGGTAGACACATTCCCTGCTTATAGCAAGCTCACTAGACTGGAGATTCAAACCCCCACCCACACCTCAACACCTTCGTTTTATTTCATTCATTCATTCATTCATTCAATCGTATTTATTGAGTGCTTACTGTGTGCAGAGCACTGTACTAAGCGCTTGGGAAGTACAAGTTGGCAACATATAGAGACGGTCCCTACCCAACAGTGGGCTCACATTCTAGAAGGGAGAGACAGAGAACAAAACAAAACATATTAACAAAATAAAATAAATAGAATAGTAAATATGTACAAGTAAAATAAATAGAGTAATAAATCTGTACAAACATATATACAGGTGCTGTGGGGAGGGGAAGGAGGTAGGGTGGGGGGGATGGGGAGAAGAAGGAGGGGGCTCAGTCTGGGAAGGCCTCCTGGAGGAGGTGAGCTCTCAATAGGGCTTTGAAGGGAGGAAGAGAGATAATTTGGCAGATGTTTGGAGGGAGGGCATTCCAGGACAGGCGAGAACGAGGCACAGTGAGGAGGTTAGTGGCAGAGGAGTGGAGGGTGAGGGCTGGGCTGTAGAAGGAAAGAAGGGTGGTGAGGTAGGAGGTGGTGAGGTGATGGACAGCCTTGAAGCCGAGAGTGAGGAGTTTTTGGAGGAGGTTCCTCACTATATCTATCAATGGATCAATGGTGGTTATTGAGTGCTTATGGGGTGAAGAGCACTTTACTAAGTGCCACAAAAAGCATAGTATGACAAAATCAAATAGCTCATGCTTGAGGAAACTTCTTCATCCAGTGACAGAGAAGCCTAGATAAGAGAGGAATTATTTTCCAGTAATCTCCAATTTATACTCTTGGATTTGAATGCAATCCATTTCATTGACTTGAAATATTGGGTTCTTTCCCCATCCTTTTCTTGCTTTTCAACCACTCTAGCCTGATTTGCAAAGATTAACTTTAGATTGAAGTTCCTAGGGTCCTACATCCTCCAAACCCTAATATCCAACTGGGAGCTGTGCAAGGCATAAGCAAGATCCAAAACAGCTTGTTCGTTATCATTTTACTGATGCCAAAATAACATGTGAGAAGGACTGAGTGCATAACCAGGTGCTGGAGAATGATAAATATTTGAAAAAGCCTCTGGAAAAGAGGCTTCTAGTGGAGGAAAATGATACGGAGAAGTGAACTGTCTTGTTCAAGGCCACCCAGTGATTTCTTAATAATAACGGTAGTTGTTAAGCATCCTTAACAATAATAATAATCATAATAATGATACTTGTTAAGTGCTCGCTATAAGCCAAGCACTGTTCTAAACACTGGGGTAGATACAAGTTAATCAGGTAGGACACAGTCCCCATCTCACATGAAGCTCACAGTCTTAATCCCCATTTTAGAGATGAGGGAACTGAGGTAACTGAGGTAATGGAAATCAGTGGTAAACCACTTCCTTATCTTTACCAAGAAAACTCTTATGAATACACATACCACAACGACTTTATGGCAGAATAACAATAATAATAATAATTGCATTTTTAAGTGCTTATTGCGTGCCAGGCACCGTACTAAGTGCTGGGGTGAATACAAGGAAATCAGGTTGGACACAGTTCTAAGCCCTTGATAGGACTATAAACTTGTTGTGAGTGTGGAATGTGTATACCAACTCATGTATTCTCCCAAGTTCTTAGTACAGTGCTCTAAAAACAGTAAGTGCTCGATAAATGCCATCTTTTCCTTAATTATATTTAAGCACTTACTATGTGCCAGGCGCTGCACCACACCCTGGGGTAGATTCAAGCTAATCAGGTTGGACACAGTATGTGACTCACATGGGACTCAGTCTTAATTCTCATTTTACAGATGAGGTAACTGAGGTACAGAAGTGACTTACTCAAGGTCACACAGCAGACCAGTGGCACTTCTGAAATTAGAACCCAGGATATTCTGACTCCATGCTCTATCCACTAGGCCACACTGCTTTAGAACAGTGCCTGGCACACAGTAAGTGCTTAACAAATACCACAAAAAAAAATACAAGTGATTGACACAGCTTCTGGAGAGGGTGTGTTCATGGAGTTGCTCTGGATTGGAAATGATTCGATGGCATTTAAAGAAGAAACTGAGGCCCAGAGAAGTTAAGTAAGAAGTTATGAGAAGCAGCGTGGCTCAGTGGAAAGACCGTGGGCTTTGGAGTCAGAGGTCATGGGTTCAAATCCTGGCTCCACCAATTGTCAGCTGTGTGACTTTGGGCAAGTCACTTCACTTCCCTGGGCCTCAGTTCCCTCATCTGTAAAATGGGGATTAAGACTGTGAGCCCCCTGTGGGATAACTGGATCACTTTGTAACCTCACCAGTGCTTAGAACAGTGCTTTGCTCATAGTAAGTGCTTAATAAATGCCATTATTATCATTATTATTATTATTAAGTGACTTGCCCTAGGTCACACATCAAACATGTGGCAGATCCAGGATTAGAACCCAGGTCTTTCTGACTCCAGAGCCCATGCTCTATCCACTAAACCATGCCACTTCTTTAGCTGAAGAAGGTATAGGATAATCAGGTCGAACCCACATGGAGCTCAGGGTCTAAGTTCAAGGGAGAATAAATCCCCATTTTTCAGAGGAGGACACAGAGCGGTTAAGTGAGTTGCCTGAAGTCACTGAGCAGGCCAGTGGTGGAGTCGGGATTAGAACCCAGGTCCTCTTACTTCAGGCCCCTCCTCTTTCCAGTATGCCATGCTACTTCTCATATGGGACAGAACACTTTGGTCTAGAGCTCTGTCCAACAGAACCCTGAAACTGTACGTAACTAAAATTAGAAGAAGGTGGGTCAATCCACTTGGCTCATGGACCAGAGTTGATCCAGGGTGGCCTAGGTTACATTCTTATGCATTAATAATGACAATTACGGTATTTGTCAAGCGCTTACTAAGTACCAGACACTAAACACTGCAGTGGATACAAGCAAATCGGGTTTGCTACAGTCCCTGTCCCTCATGGGGCACACAGTCTCAATCCCCATTTTACAGATGAGGTAACTTTGCCACAGAGAAGTAAGGTGACTTGCCAAAGCCACACAGCTGACAAGTCAGAGAGCTGGGATTAAAAACCATTACCTTCTGACTCTCAGGCTCTTGCTCCTGTCTATTAACCACTTACAATGTGCCAGGCACTGTCCTAAGCGCTGGGGTCGATACTATCTGTGACAGTTAAAAAAGCAACTGAACCTATAGCCATAAACTTTACATTTCCCTCTTGGTGCTCAAATTAATCTAAACCTTAAACCTGTAGACATTTTTGGCATGGAAAACTTCTTGTGGTAACAAGCGACCTGTGTTTCCTTGTGTCTGCTTGTAGCTATTACTTTCAGGTTTCAAGGGTGCACCTTCCTCTTGTGAGGTGAGATTTACTGAAAAACAATTCCCTGTTTGCCTTGTCCTTATCGTATTCATATCGCTGTCTGCTTCGCTAATGCTCCTTTCCCGCCTGTGACTTTCCACTCGGTCTTTCTATGGAGGCTTCTCCTTTCCCATATTTACTTTAGTGGCCCATCTCTGTCTTTTTCCATCTCCCTTTTGTCATTAAGATGCAGCAACAATCAATCAGTCAATCGTATTCATTGAGCGCTTCCTGTGTGCAGAGCAGTCAATCATATTTACTGAGCGCCTACTGTGTGCAGAGCATGTATTAAGCACTGAGGAGATTACAATACAACACTAAACAGACACATTCCCTGTTCACAACGAACTCACACTGCACTAAGTGCTTGGGAGAGTACGATCCAACAGAGGTAGCGGACACATTCCCTGCCCTGCCAGTTTAGGCAGGGAGACAGACATCCGTACAAATGAATAAGTACACAGATGCACCATAAATTTACGTAGAAGCAAAACGAGGTTCTTTGGTTCTTTGTGATGTCCTTCCTGATGCGACGACTTCTGTTAAATGAAAAATATACGTGGATGTCCAAAATACCGGGGAAGAAAACTGCCTGACCTATTTCTGTTGTCTAGGCTGTGACAAGAAGCAGCGCAACTCTTTATTTAGCGGTTTCATGGAAACCTGAACATTGTTTGGGTCCAGACTGTTTTGCACTATTCTCTCTGAATACAGCTCTAGAAATGCAGTGCATATAAAAGATATCAACGGGATCTAGATTTAGATCTCTCTATATGTAGATGAAATGGTTAAGTGGAGAGAGCATGATCCTGGGAGTCAGAGGACCTGGGTTCTAATCCCGTCTATGCCTCTTGTCTAAAGAGAAGCAGCGTGGCTCAGTGGAAAGATCCCGGGCTTTGGAGTCAGAGGTCATTGGTTCAAATCCTGCTCCGCCAATTGTCAGCTGTGTGACTTTGGGCAAGTCACTTAACTTCGCTGGGCCTCAGTTCTCTCATCTGTAAAATGGGGATTAAGATTGTGAGTCCCCCATGGGACAACCAAATCACCTTGTAACCTCCCCAGCACTTAGAACAGTACTTTGCACATAGTAAGCACTTAATAAATGCCTTTATTATTGTCTGTTGTGTGACCCTGGGCAAGTCACTTTACTTCTCTGGGCCTTTGGGCCTTTGGACATTTGATATTTGCCCCACCCTCAATCCCCCAGCACTTGTGGACGTATCTTTAAATTACATATTATAAATTATTTATTCATATTAATGTCTGCCTTCCCCTCTAAACTGAAAGCTTATATTTTACTCTCCCAAACACTTAGTAAAGTGCTCTGCACATAGTAAGCACTCATTAAATAGGAATGATTGATTGACTTAATTGATCTCCCCCTTCCTCTCCATCCAAACAGCCATCACGCTAGGCCAGAAATTTGTCATCCTGGATTGACTACTGTATCAGCTGCCTCACTAGTTTGCCTGCCTTCAGTTTCCCCCCTCTCCAGACCAAACTTCCAGATTATATTTCTAAAACTGAATTCTCCCACCCCTCAAAATCCTCCCACGATTGCCCATTCCTCTCTGCATCAAGCAGAAACTCCTGACCATCGGTTTTAAAGCACTGTCAGTCCTATCCACTCTCTTCTACCACTCCACAGCAGCTTGTACTCTTTGTCCCTCTCAAGCCTTGTTTCCATCCCTCCTGCCTCCAACATTTTATTCATGCCCTCTCTTGTAGCTGGAATTCTCTTCCACTTCACATCCAACAGATCACTGCTCTACCCATCTTCAAAGACCTCCTGAAATCATGTTTCTTCCAGGTGGCCTTCCCTGATTTATTTCTACATCCCCTACAGCTTCCATTTCAAAAATGGTGTAGAAGCAGCATGCCCTAGTTGGAAGAGCACAGACCTGGAAATCAGAGGTCTTGGGATCTAGTCCCAGGTCTTCCAGTTACTGCAAGACCTTGAGTAATCCCCTTAACTGTTACATGCCTCAGTTTCCTCACCTTTAAATGGGGATTGAATATTTGTTGTCCTTCCGATAGACTGTGAGCCCTACGTGGGACAGTCATCATGTCCAATTTGATTATCTTCTATCTACCCCAGTGTTTAGAACAGTGCTTAGAAAAATTCATTCAATTGTGTTTATTGTGTGCTTACTGTGTGCAAAGCACTGTAATAAGTGTTTAACAAATACCATAATTATCATTATCGTTATTAAGATTATTATTATATCGGTTCTTCTACATCACATAAACACTTGAGCAGTCATAACCCTCCCTGCCCTAATACTCACAAGCACCATATCGTTATATATTATTACTTCCTCTTTGCTGTAATTTATTTTAGTGTCTAGATTTTCCTATTAGATTACAAGCTCTTTGAAGGTAAAGCTCTTATCTACTAATTCTACAGTACTCTTAGACCGTAAACCCCTTTGAAGGACAGGGACCATGTGTAATTCCCACCTGCATACTCTCTCCCAATGCTTAGTGCAGTGCTCTACACACAGTAAGCCCTTTATCATTATTATTACTACTAATCTTCCTGGTGACTCGAACAGTGTGCTAGGTGTTCAAATGATATAATTGATTGATTGAAGTGTTTTTCTTTAACCGTATTTGTTAAACACTTACTATGTGCCAGGCACTCCACTAAACATTGGGGTATTTACAAGATAATTAGGTAGGACTCACTCCATATCTAATAAGGGGTTTATAGACTTAATTTTATAGACACTGTACCTGAGGTACAGAGATGTTAAGTGACTTGTCCAGTATAGGATCAGAACCCATGTCTTCTGATAGAGTAAGCCATACTACTTCAGGTGAAATGGTGGCATCCAGACTATCAATCAATCGTATTTATTGAGCGCTTACTGTGTGCAGAGCACTGTACTAAGCGCTTATATCAATGCTGTTCTCAGAAGTGCCCATCTGTAAGACTAAGTTAGCCAGAAATGACAAACACCGGAGGTTTATGATTCAGTCATCACCACTTTGAGTAGCGAGATGTACAGATATGAAAGTAATTATATAAGAACACATAGAGGGCAAGAACCAAGGCTGATTATAAACAAATATTTACATCTACATAATGCTTGCGTGTTTGAAGGGAAGTTCAGGCCCTCTTTCAAGGAAAATATCAAAATCCAAGCCACTGGTATGCAGTTAAACTGAATCTACAAATAGACACTTTAAGTTCAACCTTACAAATGCCACTGTTTTTTTCATATAAATAAGTCCGTATGTAGACACCTTTGTGTTCAAATGTTTATCTCTTGAAGAGAACAAAATAGTGAACATTCCTGTTACTGGATATGAGAAGGTGATGAATGATCTCAAAATGAAAATTAAACAAGGAAGCAGTCCATTTGAGAATGTAAGAAATGTAATAAGGAGTCACTAGAATCACTTATCTACTATCTCAAGCTTTTAAGTGCCAGTGACATATCCTGTTTCTAAACCATTTTCAATTCATGGTAGCATTTAGATTTCTAAGAATTTCACTGAACAACTGAAAAAAACCCATAAGCCTTTCCTTTCATATGTATGACTAACAAAATTTCCAATCCAATCTCCCTACTTAATATATTTTTTTAAATTTCGGTGTCTATAGGAAATGATTGTACTTCTGACAGTTTGCTAACTAGTCAGAGGACCCATGGCACATTTAAAGCCAATAATTCTCCTTTCTTACGCTCTGACTCTGGGTCCCTGATTATCATGGCTAGTATAAAAGCAGTGTGGCCTAATGGAAAAAGCATGGGCCTGGGAATTAGAAGGGCCTGGGTTCTAATCCCAGCTCTGCTACTTATCTGCTGTGTGACCTTGGATAAGTCACTCCACTTCTCCATGCCTCAGTTACCTCATCTGTTAAAGACTGTGAGCCCCATGTGGAACGGGGACTGTGTCCAACCTGGTTAGCCTGTATCTACCCCAGTCCTTAGCACAGTACCTGGAACATAGTAAATGCTTAACAAATACCACAACTATTATTATTATCATTAATAATGATGATATTTGTGGCATTTGTGCCAAGCTCTGCACTCAGCACTGCCGTGTTTACAAGTTAATTTAGTCACACACAGTCCCTGTTCCACAGCAGGAGAACAGGTATTTAATCTCCACTTTGCAGATGAGGAAATTGAGGCACAGAGAAGTGAAGGGGGCTTGCCCAAGATCACACAGCAGGCAAGTGGCAGAGCTGCGATTAAAAACCCAATCCTTCCGAGTCTCAGGCCCGTGCTCTATCCATTGGACCACACCGTCTTGCTGCTGGAAAATGCCAGAAAAGCCATTTAGCAGCAGCTTTTCCCACACTGGAAGCCTCATTCCGCTCTGTGGTTCAGAGGATAGTGTCAGACCTGGGGATCATAACTGGACCAGATCAGCGCAGCACAGATCCGATTCCTCCCAGAACTCTGGATGGAGGGTGCTGAAATCCGGGAGGAATGGGTTAACCAGACAGGAATGTCCACAGTATCGGGAAGGGAAAGGGAAAGATTATGGATGGCTTCCTCAATGGACTTTTTGTTCCCACTCCCCTCCTTGTGATAGGAGTGCTGATCTCAACCTTGCTCCAAGCAATCTGCCCTGTTTCCCAGAGTTGACCCTTGACAGAGCATTGTATATGGCCAGATTGAAACACTTTTGCAGACATCTTAATTAGGCAGTTGTAATCTTCCTCATAATGGGATATTTTTTGGAATTTAGAAGTCATGAAATGCCTCCAACGTATTTTTCTCTCCGTACGAAATTCTGGAGTCACAGGAGAGTTCAGGGCATTGAGCAGTCATATACATGTTTATTAAACTTTTCTCAACAATTGCTGCCAAAAAGTAGCATGGTCTAGCAAAAACAGACAAAAGAGCCCAGGCCTGGGAGTTAGAGGAACTGGGTTCTAATCCCTGCTCTGTCCCTTACCTGCTGTGTGACCTTGAAAGTGTCACTTAACTTCTCGGTGCCTCAGTTCCCTCATTTGCAAAATTGAGATTCAATACTGATTCTCCCTTCTACTTAGACTGTAAGGCCCTTGTGGAACCTGATTAATTTGTATCTACCCCAGTGCTGAGGACAGTACTTAGCATATAGTAAGCACTAAAAAATACTACTATTTTTATTAATGAGGGGGCCTTACTAACACTTTGCAAGTGTATTCTAGTTGAGAGCACACAGAACTGGGACTCAAAGAACGTGAGTTCTAATCAGTGCTCTTACATTGGGCTGCTGAGTGACCTTACTCTAGTCACTTAACCTCTCTATAGCCCAGTTTCTTCATCTGTAAAATAGGAATAAGAAACAAGTTTCTCCCTTCCCTCTTAGACTGTGAACTGTGAGTGGGACAGGATCTGGGTCTGATCTGATTATCTTATAACTGCACCAGGTCTTAGCACATGGAAATCACTCAATAAATATCATCATCACATTGTTATTATTATTAGTAGTAGCTGTCATTACTATAACTAAGCTGCTCTTACCTAGATTCTTTAATAAGTCTTATAAGTCTTTTAGTGAAGCCATCTCCGTCTCCAATTTTTCCTTAGTAGAAAAGTCTCAGTGTCAGTAACGTTAAAATTATGAAAATTCTATCTCCTCCAAGAGACTTTTCCCGATTGAGTCATCATTCCTCTTCTCCCAGTCCCTTCTGAGCTGCCCTGGCTCCTGGATTTACACATTTAATTCACCCTACCCTCAGCTCCACAGAACTTTAGGACCTATCCATAATTTATTTATTTATATTGATGTCTCCCCCTCTAGACTGTAAGCTCCTTGTGGGCAGGGAATGAGTCTACCAATCTCCCAAGCACTTAGTACAGTGCTCTGCATTGAGAAGGCACTCAATAAATACAGCCAAGTGACTGACTGATCACATTTTGCCTTTAGAAGAGGAGGGTTTCTCACTCCTTGTTTTCTCTGCATTTTTCTTTATGTTTCTGCTGAGGACTTTTAACATTCCATCATTCTGAACCCTGGGGCACAGAGTCTCCAGAACACCTTGTATTAAAGACCAGAAAGGGTTTTCAAACAAGTTTTGTGTGTTGGAGCAACTTTCAAGTAGAGGCCAAGATGCCAAATGTCATCCCTCCCTGCAAATCCGGGTGAGATTACTTTCGCAGTAGCTGAGGTTGACTCGGAAGGAGAAACTATAGAGGCTTTTGTGCTTTCTGTGCCAGGGTTGAGAGTGATAGCTGTCTCCATTCTGCTCTGCAGACCCTAAGGCCAAAAAGAATAGAAAATAATTCTGGAGCAGTGAAGACCAGGTCAGTAGGAGAGGTTGAAATAAAGGAAGGATTGAAATCGAAATGATGCTATCATAAATAAGGAAGAAATCCTCGGGTTAAAATGCTATGTTGTATGCGGGTGAAGGAGCCTCTTTCCGAGAGGGGAAAAATTCCATCATCAGTCAGCAGATGACTAGAGCAAAATTGCTGACACTTCTCGGATGGCCTGACACTTTTAGTTCCCTTCCCCTGATTTCCATGCCATTTTTCTTGGGACCTGGTTGTCTCGAATCTATCCCAGTGCTTAGCAGCATGGCTTAATGGAAAGAGCATTGGCTTGGTAGTCAAAGGACATGGATTCTAATCCTGGCTCTGCCACTTGTCTGCTGTGTGACCTTGGGAAAGCCGCTTAACTCCTCTGTGCCTCAGTTACTTATCTGTAAAATGGGGATTAAAACTGTGAGCCACCCGTGGGACAACCTAATTACCTTGTATCTACTCCAGAGCTTAGAACAGTGCTCGGCACATAGTAAGTGCTAGCAAATACCATAATAATAATAATGAATGAATTACAGGGCTTGACATATAACTACTTAACAAATACCACTATTATTAATTATTGTTATTAGAAGCATTTTCATTATTATCATTGACTATTCCTGTAAATCCATGACAGTGGATAGAGCATGGGCTTGGAGTCAGAAAGCCATGGGTTCTAATCCCGGCTACACCATGTGTTTGCTGTAAAACTACAGTTTGTTCCTCTAGACTGAAAGCTCATGTGGGCAAGGAATGTGACTGTTTGTTGCTATATAATACTCTCCCAAGTGCTTAATACAGTGCTCTGCACACAGTAAGTGCTCAATAAATCATTGAATGAATGTATGCATAAATGCTGTGTGACCTTGGTCAAGTCACTTCACTTCTCTGTGTCTTAGTTACCTCATCTGTAAAATGGGAATTGAGATTGTGAGCCCCACATGGGACAGGGACTGTGTCCAACCCAATTTGCTTATATCTACCCCAGCACTTAGTACAATACCTGGAACATAGTAAGCACTTAACAAATGCCATAGTAATAAAAATAGTAAATCTCTGACATCCTGGTTCTAATAGCGTAGGCAAGAGTGGAGATGAGAAACTTCTACGTCTAGCAAATCTCCAACCTCCGCACATGGATAAATCCCGAAAAGGCTGGACCAGTTCCTTTTTTTAATGTTATTTATTATGTGCTTACTATGTGTTAAGCACTGCTCTAAACTCTGGGATAGATACAAGTTAATCAGACTGGATTCAGTCCCTGTCCCTCATGGAGTTCACAGTCTAAGTAAAAGGAAGATTGGGTATTGAATCCTCATCCAGTAGCTGAGAAAACTGAGGCAAAGAGAAGATAAATGACTTGCCCAAGGTCACACAGAAGGTAGAACACAGGACTGGGAGTCAGAAGGACCTGGGTTCTAATCCCAGGTGTGCCACTTGTCTGCTCTGAGACCTTGGTGAAGTCATTTAACTTCTCTGTGCCTCGGTTCCCTCATCTATGAAATGTGGATTAAGGCTGTGAGCCCTATGTGGGACAGGGACTGTGTCCAACCTGATTTGCTGATGTCCACCCTAGTGCTTAGTACAGTGCCTGGCACATAGTAAGCACTCAACAAATATCACAATTATTATTATTTGGAGCCATTACAAATGTGACATTTAAATGACTGGAGTCTCAGCCTCTCCTCTTTACACGATAGTGACCATGTGAAGTTCATTTTGTCCTGACAATAGACATTTTTTTTCAACCAGCAACAGTTATCTCCTAAAGAAAGAAAAATCATCCATTGAATGAAGATAAGAACAAAAAACTAGTCCAGGAGAAAAGATGGGCATATCCAACATTGGGATGATTAGAAGAAAAATGGCCCTTTGTCCTTTTGTATGAAGTCCTGAGATATGAGATTCCTTAAATGGGGTGTGGAACTGAATAAGAAATATTGTGACTAGGAAGAATGACATCATGTTTAAATGAGGCTTCCTTCTAGCTATAATCAATGTATATATTCCTCAAAATATGGTTTGGAATAGAGAAAGGTTCAAGAAGGTTGTAAGTATTTTGATCAATGGTTGTATTTATTAGCACTTACTGTGTCAGAGCACTGTAGTAATGTTACTAATTGTGGTATTTGTTAAGTTTACTATATGCCAGGTACTGTACTAAGCACTGGGGTCTTGTCTTATGCCGTTGAGTAGATACAAGCAAATCAGGTTGGGCACAGTCCCTGTCCCCTGTGGGGCTCGCAATCTCAGGCCCCATTTTACAGATGAGGGAACTGAGGCCCAGAGAAGTGAGGTTGGGTAGAAACGTTCCCTGCCCATATCGAGCTTCCCCTCCAGACAGACTGTTTTAAGTTGACACCAGGCAGGAATCGGCCAAATGGGTCTTTGTTTCTAAAATTATGGTTCCCAAGATGACAGGAAGCTTGTTTCTCTGTCGTCTAGCACCTGTTTTGGTGCTCTCTTAGGCACCTCCCTCGGTCGTATTTGTCCAGAGCGTTTTCTCTCCTGACAAGGCAGGGATTCAGATTGCACAAACTGTAAACTGAGACTGCTGTTCTCATTTCGGTCTGGGTTGGAGAAATTCTCGCCGGTTTTAATGACTCTCTGAAGCTTTGCTGAAGGAGAGAGAATTAGAGGAATGTGTGGAGTTTTTTAGTGGGGAGGTTTCAGTTCCAAGCCAGAACCAGAACTTAACCAGTTGCTGTCTTTTAATGCTCTCTCTGCCTTAGATAGTCAATCCATTTGTTGTCCTTATTAGCGGGAGTGGAATTTTTTTTCCTCAAAAAAGAAACAGATGATTTCCATTTGTCATCGAATAGAGCAGAATGTAGGGCTTTGTATTTTTTGGTTTTCAGTGGGGAGAGATGATGGTAAGCACCGGGTTAGATACAAAAGTAATCAGGTTGGACACAGTCCCTGTCCCACATGGGGCTCGTGGTCTTAATCCTCATTTTTCCAGATGAGGTCACTGAGGCACAGAGAAGTGAAGTGATTTGCCCAAGGTCACTTAGTACAGTGCTCTGCACACAGTAAGCGCTCAATAAATACAATTGAATGAATGAATAGCATATTTATTCTATTTATTCATATTTATTCTATTTATTCATATTTATTCTATTTATTCATATTTATTCTATTCATTTTATTCTGTTAATATGTTTTGTTTTGTTCTCTGTCTCCCTCTTCTAGACTGTGAGCCCACTGTTGGGTAGGGACCGTCTCTATATGTTGCCGATTTGTACTTTCCAAGCACTTAGTACAGTGCTCTGCACACAGTAAGTGCTCAATAAATACAATTGATTGATTGATTGATTGATTAGAACCCAGTTTCTCCTGACCCACAGGCCCATGCTCTAAGGCCATGCTTCAGGGCTTGATGCTAAACTACCCAGGATGTTAGGCATAGGGGTGGCCTCAGGTTGGGGTAACCAAAGGGGCAAGGATGGACGTAAGCTTTGAGGATGGGCTGACCCCAAATATTGCATTTAATATCATTCGGAATGGAAGGGGGCAAGTGTTTCAATCAATCAACCAATCAATCAATCAGTGCTATTTACTGAGCATTCATTGTGTGCAGAGCACTGTACTTAGCTCTTGGGAGAGTACAATACACTAATAAATCAATCAATCAGTGGTATTTTTGCATGTTTATTATGTGCTGAGCACTGTATTTAGCTCTTGGGAAAATATAAGACACTGATCAATTAATCAACCGATCAGTATTTATTGAGGTATTGAGGTATTTATTGAGGGGGTATTTATTGAGTTTTTTTGTGCAGAGTGCTGTACTAAGCTCTTAGGTGAACATGATACACTAGTCAACCAATTAATCAATGTTATTTATTGAGTGTTTATTGTGTGCAGAGCACTGTACTGAGCGCTTGGAAAGTACAATTCTGCAACGAATAGAGACCATCCCTACCTAATGACAGGCTGACAACCTAGAAGGGGGAGACAGGCATGAAAGCAAAGCAAAACAAGTAGACAGGCATCAATAGCATCAATATAAATAAATAGAATTATAGATATATACACATCATTAATAAAATTAATAGAATAATAAATATGTACATATATACACAAGTGCTGTGGGAAGGGAGGGGAGGTAGAGCAGAGGGAGAGATTTCTGGGCCTCCACTCTTCTCCTCTTGCGAGTGCAGGTCTTCTCAGTCATCAATGTGACATTTCTTCCTTTTTGCTTGTATCCTCCCCAGCGCTTAGTACAGTGCCTGACACAGAGTAAGCACTTAAATACCACACATTAATATTATTCCACGAGACAAGGGTGGATGGATGAAGGAAAAGCAAAGTCTGTAGTCTGGGGAGAAAGCCGATCCGCTCTGCCCTCACCAGCAGAACTGATTATCATCCATTGCTTATGTGCCATCTTGTAGCAGATACCAAAAAAAAAAAAAAAAACTGACATTAATTGCAAAAGTTTCACAGATGTCTGCAGCAGTTGACCAGAGCTCCTGGGTTATTGCTTGTCAGACTATTAATGGGTTTGGCTAACCATGACAGTCATTACTTTCCCCCTCCTGTGAGCTACTTTCTGTGTAATTTATGCATGGGTTTTGCCAAGATTTGACAACTTTCAGGATATTAACATAAAATTAGACTGCAGAGCTGAACAATGGAGGCCATTAAAATTAGCAGTGGCAAAAACCAGCCCAACAGAATTGGTCTCACCCCGACTCTTGCTTTGCGATGTGTTTTTTCTTTGTTTATGGTTGGGTTTTTTTTTGGTATTTCTTAAATGCTTATTTAGTGCCAAGTTCTAAGCATTGGAGTAGATCAGGTTGGACACAGCCCCGTCCCACATAGGGCTCACAGTCTTTTATCTCATATCTCACCGCTGACCTCTCGCCCATGTCCTGCCTCTGGCCTGGAATGCCCTTCCTCTTCATATACAATAGAGGATTACTCTCCCCCCACTTCAAAGCCTTACTGAAGGCACATCTCCTCCAAAAGGTCTTCCCTGACTAAGCCCTCCTTTCCTCTTCTCCCACTCCCATCTGTGTCTTGACTTGCTCCCTTTATTCAGCAAGAATAAATAAAGAATAAAGAATACATTCTCTCTTTATCCTCTCTCATCCCCACAGCACTTATGCACATATCTATAATTTTCTTTATGCACATTGATGTCTGTCTCCCCCTCTAGACTGTAAACTCTCTGTGAGCAGGGAATGTGTCTGTTGCAGTGTTATACGAGAAGCAGCGGAAAGAGCGCGAGCTTGGGAGTCAGAGGTCATGGGTTCGAATCCCGGCTCTGCCACTTGTCAGCTGTGTGACCTTGGGCAAGCCACTTAACTTCTCTGTGCCTCAGTTACCTCATCTGTAAAATGGGGATTAAGACTGTGAGCCCCAAGTGGGACAACCTGATCACCTTGTATCCCCCCACAAGTGTTTTGCACATAGTAAGCACTTAACAAATACCACCATTATTATTATTATTATTACTGTACTCTCTCAAGTGCTTAGTGAAGTGCTCTTAACACGGAAAAGCTCTCAATAAATTGGATTGACTGACCTTAATCCCCATTAAAACTTGCCCGAGGTCACCCAGCAGACAAGTGGTGGAGGTGGGATTAGAACCCAGGTCCTCTGACTCTCTGGCCTATGCTCTAACCATTAGGCCACACTGCTTCTCTCGTGGTGGGTGGCATTCGCTTCTGCTCATGTGCCCCCCACAACCACCCACCCTCCCCGATGCCCACAGATTCACAGACCAGGCCCACCTCTCAGACCCTCAACCTGGAGGAGCCTGAATCCCTGGCCCCATCCACTGAGCAAGCATGGCCTAGTAGATAGAGCACAGTCCTGGGAGTCAGAAGGACCTGGGTTCTAATCCCGGCCCCGCCCCTGGTCTGCAGTGTGACCTTGGGTAAGTCACTTCACTTCTCTCTGTCTCAGTTCCCTCAGCTATAAAATAGGAATTAAGAATGTGACTCCTACGTACGACAGGGAGTAGGTCCAACCCAATTATCGCCCAACTAATCCTGCGCTTACAATAGTGTCGGAATGTGTCGGTTTACTGTTATACTCTCCCAAGTGCTTAGTACAGTGCTCGGCACACAGTACGCGCTCAATAAATGCAAGTGACCATAGTAAGCACTTAACACATACCACAGTTATTATTATTACCCACTGTATTCATGTTTATATTTGTGTGTCCATGTCACATGCATGTGTGTGAGTGCATGTGGATGTTTTTGCGTCCATTTGTGTGTGAGCATCTGTGTGTACTGTGAAATTCTTCGTGTATATGTGTGTTGTTCAGCTGTGGTGCGTGGGTGTGTGTCTATTTGCCAGTGTGTTTGCGTGGTATGCTCCATGGAATTCTTCATGGAAAGGAAGCAAGAATAAGAGGTATCTGCTAGCCTGATATTGGGGTTCCAGGAAAATATAGAGTAACTCCCTTCCTAGAGAATGCTGGCCAATATCTCGACCATACTTCTTCCACTGAAATCCAACATACCCAGCACCCCAAAATCAGGTAGTTTCTGAGTGGGTCACGTTCCCTTTCTCAGTTCCTGGTGCAAACACAGCTTGCTCACGAAATGCCATTACAGAATGCAATACGCGTGTTAATAAGCCAGGACATCTGGTAACCAGCTTTTTTCTGATTCATTAACCGACTCTGCTTCTGTGGCTGGGAGTTAGTTGGGGGTGGGGAATAGGAGAAGGAAGGAGAGATTGATAAGTAAAGCTGGAACGGTTTTAGTTTCTAGAAAACAAATCTTGATGTAAGTGACCCTTGCTTGACCCGGAATCAGCCTTTACGAGTGCTTTCTCAGCAGGCCCGAATCTTAGGATGTGAATCACAAGATCCAGGTTGAAATCCTGTGCTAAACGAGAAGCATTTTCTGATTTCATTCAACATTCATGACAAAATCATATTTTTTTCTGTGTTCTTTCCTTTTCGGTTGTTCGAAGTGGCTTAATCCACTTCATTTCCAGCAATCAAAAGTGCTTCTGTCTTCCCTTCTATTGGGAAATTTTCAGCAAATTCAGTGCTGTTTTTCAGAAAGAAGAGTTGGGATTTTTTAAAATAATAATAGTGATTATGGTACTTGTTAAATGCTACGTGCCAAGCATTGTTCTAAGCACTGAAGTGGATACAAGTCAATCAGGTTGGACACAGTCCCTGTCCCACGTTGGCCTCATGGTGGCTTAGATAAGCTTCAAAAGCAAGCACCAAGGGTTTCAAAAAGGTCCCAGATTTTGTCAGCACAACAGGAGTGAAACTTGCCTCTGAGAAGGTAACGGATTAGTTGGGATGGGTCAAAATCAGAACCCGGAAACGTGGTGGGATTTTATGAGTTTAGATCGAAAGACTAGAATGCAAGTGCTCCGGAGGATGATTGAGCACAGGGAACTTGACTCGGTAGTACATATTGAGGGATGAAATGGACAATGAAGTTTCCATATGCTGTTTTTACGCATTAATTAGAAACTGTCACACATGGCTTCATTTTTCAGTTTCCTTGGGCTTATTTGCACGGGTGATCCTCCCTCAGAGCAGATTTGGGAGCGGTGCCGGGCTGCCGCTCAGTCGAGCCATGGATCGGAGACTCGTGGGCTTTCTCTTCTTCACGGAGAAGTCCCCTCTGGCAGGGACCCTTGTGAGCTGGAGCCCAGCTGAGAGGCGGAAACCTAGGGTACTATTCAACCCACTTTTATGGAGTAATTTTATGGAGTAACAGTCTTTTAGACTGTGAGCCCACTGTTGGGTAGGGACTGTCTCTATATGTTGCCAATTTGTACTTCCCAAGCGCTTAGTACAGTGCTCTGCACATAGTAAGCGCTCAATAAATACGATTGATGATGATGATGATGAGTAATAATAATAATAATAATAATAATGGCATTTGTAAAGCGCTTACTATGTGCAAGGCACTGTTCTAAGTGCTGGGGTGATACAAGGTGATCGCATTGTCCCACATGGGGCTCACAGTCTTAATCCCCATTTTACAGATGAGGTAATTGAGGCTCAGAGAAGTTAAGTGACATGCCCAAGGTCACACAGCAGACACATGGGGGAGCCAGGATCAGAACCCATGACCTCTGACTCCCAAGCCTGTGCTCTTTCCACTGAGCCACACTGCTTCAATGCAGGAGTAGTGTGCTTCTATCATAGGAGTAATGATGAGATTGATCGCTCCCTCAGATAATAATAATAATTGTGACATTTGTTAAGCTCCGACTATGTGCCAGACACTGTATTAAGCGCTGGGGTAGTTACATGGTATCTCTCTTCTCTTCTTCTATAGCCCAGCCCTCACACTCTGCTCCTTTTGTGGCACTACCCTCCTCACTGTGCCTTGTTCTCACCTGTCCAGCCGTCGACCCCCGGCTCACATCCTACCCCTGCCCTGGAATTCCCTCCCTCCTCACATCCACCAAACTAACACTTTTCCCCCTTCAAAGCCCTATTTACTGAAAGCTCACCTCCTCCAGGAGGCCCTCCCAGACCAAGCCCCCCTTTTCCTCTGCTCCTCCTCCTCTCCCCATCGCCCCGACTCCCTCCCTCTGCTCTACCCCCGCTCCCCACCCCACAGCATTTGTGTATATTTGTACATACTTATTATTCTATTTATTTTATTAATGATGTGTATGCTCTATAACTCTTTTAATTTATATTGATACTACTGATGCCTGTCTCCTTGTTTTGTTTTGTTGTCCGTCTCCCCCATTCTAGACTGTGAGCCGGGTTTGGGTAGGGATTGTTTCTGTTGCCGAATTGTACTTTCCAAGTGCTTAGTACAGCGCTCTGCACACAGTAAGTGCTCAATAAATACAATTGAATGAATGAATGAAAGTAATCAGGTTGGACACAGCCCTTGTCCCACATGGAGCTCGCAGTCTTCATCCCCATTTTATAACTGAGGCACAGAGAACTGAAGGGACTTGCCCAAGGCCACACAGCAGACAAGTGGCAGAGCTGGGATTAGAACCCAGGCCGTTCTAACTCCCAGGCCCAAGCTCTATCCGCTCGGCCCCTATGCTTAGTGGAGTGTGTCCCATGGGTGGGCGAGCAGCTGTGATACCAGGACAATTTCCCTAAAATGATCTGGCTTCTACTTTCTATTGTATTGGTGTATGCACGCGGCCTTATTGATTCTAAGTCTCATTGTCTACCCATGACAAAGAAAGAAAGGTTGGTGCCATTAGCAGATTAATCAGTAAAATGATTTCCTCCCTCATCGAATTTCCAGTAACTGTCACACATTACATATTTATTTTATTTTGTTAGTATGTTTGGTTTTGTTCTCTGTCTCCCCCTTTTAGACTGTGAGCCCACTGTTGGGTGGGGGCTGTCTCTATATGTTGCCAATTTGTACTTCCCAAGCGCTTAGTACAGTGCTCTGCACATAGTAAGCGCTCAATAAATGCGATTGATGATGATGATGATGATTACAGGATGTTTCAAGAGCCGGCAAAATGTGTGGATTTCTTCCCTCAGGAAAACTTACAAAGAAAAAACATAGGCCTCTCCTTGATCTTTGAGCCTAGTGGAAGGAGCATGGGCGTGGGGGGCAGAACACCTTGGTTCTAATCCCAGCTCTGCCACTTTCTAGCTGTGTGACCTTGGGCAAGTCACTTAACTTCTCCATGCCTCAATTTCCTCATCTGTAAAATGGAGGTTCCCCTAGTCTCCCTCAACTGTAGACTTTGAGTCCCATAGAGAATAGGGACAGTGTCCAAACTAATTATTTTTTATCTACTCCAGGCTTAGTACAGTGCTTGGCACATAGTACACACTCAACAAATACTATTACCATTGTCGTTAGTTCAGAAAGCTACGTGTGATGATCTTTCATGGAGGTAAAATAGATTCCCTCATGTATGTAAAATAGATCATCAGTCTGGATGACCCTTCACTAAAAAGGCATTAATGACTTATCCTGGAGAAGAGATCAATCAAGTAAATAACAGATAATTTATCTATAGGAAGATTAATAATTCAACGGTAGCAGTGGAGAAGTTCTGATGATTTTTCCAATAATCTCTATTTTCTCTCATTTATGACGGCAGCCAGGGGATATGGCAAATGTAATTCTTATTCCCCCTTGCTTCCCAATATTGTTTTATCTCAGTACTTCAATCAGTGGTATATACTGAGTGCTTAGTGGGTGCAGAGCACTATTCTGAGCACTTGGGAGAGTTCAATATAAGAGTTGGTAGAGACATTCCCCGTCCAAAACAATATAGATCCCTGCCCACAAGAAGTTTACAGTTTAGAGAGGGAGACAGACATTAAAATGAATTACAGATAGATACACTAAAATAAATTACGATTACAAATCACAGTGAAATTACAGGGAAATGGTACAGTGTAGGTTATAGAGGAGCAGTGTGGCTCAGTGGAAAGAGCCCGGGCTTGGAAGTCAGAGGTCATGGGTTCTAACCCGACTCCACCACCTATCTGCTGTGTGACTTTGGGCAAGTCACTTAACTTCTCTGGGCCTCAGTTACCCATCTGTAAAATGGGGATTAAGACTGTAAGCCCCACGTGGGGCAACCCGATCACCTTGTATCCCCCCAGTGCTTAGAACAGTGCTTTGCACATAGTGTTTAACAAATACCATCATTATTATATCCACTTGATACCTACAGTCTCTCATCTTGGACCCCTGTCATTTTTGCCCTCTATGGTTGCTAATATATATAACTCTGTTATGTCACACTCTCCCAAGCGCTTAGTACAGTGCTCCACACCTAGTAAGAGCTTGATAAATGCAATCACTTGATTGGTAATCTCAAAGGCCTGAGGAGTGGGATGTGTAGTTTTTCATCTGAGAAGGAAAGACCTGTAGAAGACAAAATAATAAGGCTCTTTAAAGCAAAAGACGGCAAAGCATGACCCTAGAGAAGACAGGCGTGAGATGGCCCTGAGAAACCAGGGTGGTGAGAAGTTAGGCCACTGGTTAGGTCACAGCTGCTGGGGTTGGCTGCTTTGGTATCTGTAGCATGTTGATGTGTGAAGTGCAAAAATGAATCCTATTCCTCAGGAGAGCCCCGCATATGTCAAGTATATTGTCTCATTAAGCCAATCCATTTATCAGCCCACTGAATGCCAATTAAATCGCACAGGATGAGGCAGGTATATGGCGAGCGGTTGGTGCCAAACTTGATCACAGCTGAGCTTTTCCGGCTGAATTCATTCCACGCGGCAAGATGGCCAACACATCAAAGCCAGATTAAATGTTCTCGAAATCAGCCCCTTCAAGAGGCAAAAATTCCACAGCCTGGCATGGAACGGAATGTCAGTTCTCGGTTTTACTTTCAGTTCCAATGAAGATATCAAGGCCCACTTCCAGCCAGTGCCAAATGTCTTCACAGCGTGCAAATTAGATCAGTGTAATTTCATCAGGCCGGCGATCAGACTCTGCCGTGGTTATGGCTGGATTCACCGTGGCTGCTACCGTCCCAGACAGCCAGGGATGGCTAAGACCGGTGCTGCCCTCGGAAAGAGATGGGATCGGATCGACTAGATCGCTCCCTAAGTGCCTCCCCTTGGAAACCAGTCCCCCCTCCTAGGAATACTGCTCAGAGAGTGGGTGACGTGGAGGATGTATGGAATAACAACGTCCGACTGGTGAAAATCCGAATAAGCCCAAGTAAGCAAATGAGCCGCTCAACCAGTCTGCTAAAAAGGATATTACGAGACCGACAGGCCTTGCTTTTGGGCCCAAACACAAATATTTCACAATAACAGATGTGGGTGACCGCATTTATAACAAAGGCGCTACCATTCCGACTATTCAGTGGCATGGATAAGGGGGATTGAGCTTTTACTCGGTTCAACTTTCCCCTCGACAAACGCATCTAAGATGAATCTAGAATCCCCCCTTGTTGAAATAAGTTGAAATTCCTCGAGGGAAACTGGAGAGAAAGAAAGATGAATAGCCAGTAAATGAAAAAGAGAGATAAATGAAAAACTCCTCCTTGATAAAATGCTCTGACCAAGATATGGTAATTAGACTGTGACTAATTTATAATGCTTCCTTCAGAAAGGCACCTAGCAAGAAGAAAGAGGAGGAGGGGAATTTGGTAGGGCTAGATTAGTTTCCTATGGGTTGAAGCTGGAAATTAATCAGTTTGGAAGGGAAAAGACCGCTTAACTCCACCCAGTTGTTGTCCATTTTCAAATGCATTCACTTCAGAATCCTGAAAATGGTTATTTGAGTTCTTGAAATTGAAATATTATTTTCTTTCCTCGATTCTGGCTCCTGGGCCAAGTATAGCCATGCCAGGTGTATTCCTGACAAAAGCTAGAATGGAAAAAGATGCAGTTGCGTGACAACTGGTTGTTCTCAATCGATAAGTGGAATTTATTGAGTGCTTACTGTGAGCTAAGCACTAGGGAGAGTACAATAGTGTTGATGGACATGATTCCTGTCCTCAAGAATCTTACAATATATTGTGGGAGGCTGTCATTAAAATAAATTACGGGTTTGGGGAAGCAGTAGAATATAAGGATATATAGATCAGTGCTATGGGCGTTGGGTATCAGAGTGCTCAGGGTTTACAATGCAGAAGGGTGGGAGAATAAGGCAGGGAAATGATGTTAGTCAGTGAAGCCTGGTTGATTCTAATAAGGGAAGCAAGACTGAGAATCTGGTTTTGCATGCTGAAAATTCTGCCTGTTTGGAGAAGATTCGCAATTTGAGATCTTCTACGTCCTCTACCCTGTGACGGCAGTTATTATCGTTGAATGTTAGAACACAACACATGCTTTTCAGATTGTTAACCTCAGGAGAAGAGCAGCATAACTCCTTTTGGAAACACCTTTTTTCACATAACAGTAACTTGACTTTTTTAAGATAAAGCTTTATTTCCTACATCACAAATGGAATGAAGTGCATATGAAGCAATTGAAACACTTTGGAACAACTGAAAAACCATAAATATTTTTTTTCAGGTAAACAAGAACTAGATGATAAAGCATGCTGTCCATCTGAAATAACAGAGTATGGCTGTCTTAATAAACCAGTGACTTAAATGACTTCAAAACTTATTTGTAAGCAACTACCTTCTTAGTGATGTCACTGAAGTTACTATGGTTGAAATTGAGTTGGCCCTTTCTCCACTTGGCTTATAGAAATAAAATTATTTGTTTGCCATTTCCTTAATGTACTGATTGAAAGAATTAGATGGATGATTCTCTGTCTTCATTTTTTTTTTTTTTGCCTTGACTAGGATTCCAACTAATGGGGCAATCAATCAATTAATCCATCGGTCAATCAGTGGTGCTTACTGAGCACTTCATTTAGTTCATTCAATTGTATTTCTTGAGTGCTTGTTAGGTGAAAAGCACAGTACTAAGTGCTTGGGAGAGTAACATTGATAATAAGAATGATGGTATTTGTTAAGCGCTTACTACATGTACTTACTACAAGTCTTACTGATTGCTAAAGCCTGAAGACCTCGCGAAGCAGGAAGCTGAACAAAACAGCTTCACATCAAGAGGTTCCTGTGACACTTTTGGCATCAAGGTGACAAATGAACACCTTCAGAAAAGTGCCAATCTACTGTTCTCTTCACAGGATCTATAAAAAAAACAAATCCCTGTGCTGAAAAAGGTTTTAGGGCACAGCACAACAAAATCAACAAAAAGCCTCGATGAAATCTGAAAGAATTACTTGTGAATGAACTACTAAAGGCACTTAAAATCAAGTGTCTCAGGCTTTGGATTTTGCTTTAATTGTTCCAACAAACACACCTGCAAATGCAATAGAGGTGACTGCTGAGATCTTTTGTGACTCAACATTTCACAGTATTAGGACAAAGGTACTGATGTCCATCATTTTAAGTCACCTGAGTGTGCTGCCTGCTAGGTAATAGGAAACACCTGAACCTCATTATCTGGGTACATTAGACGCTATGAACTCTGAAAGAAGTTCCGGGAGCCCAGAAGGGTCATTCGAAACTGTTCTTGTTATCATACTTACTTTCAGACAACTAATTTATTTTGGTTTTGTCTGGTTTCTCCCATTCATTTTCTTTTCCATTATGTATGGTGAGAGAGAAAGAAAGACGGGTGTTCACGTGGGATGTGGGGGATGTAATGGGGAAGTAGAATGGTGTAGTAGAGCATGGGCCTGGGAATCAGAAGGTCAAGGGTTGTAATCCCAGCTCCGCCACTTGTCTGTTGTGTGGCCTTGAGCAACTCACTTCACCTCTCTGTGCCTCAGTTACCTCATCTGTAAAATGGGGATTAAGACTGCGAGCTCCGTGTGGGACAGGGATCATGTCCAACCTGATTTGCTTGTATCCACCCCAGCACTTAGTGCTGTTCATGGCATGTGGTAAGTGCTTTAACAAATACAATTATTATTATTACTGTTGTTGTTATTACTGTTATTATGATCTTCCTGGTGTCTCTACTCCAAGAAAGTCACCCCATTTCTAATTCCATAGGATGATCTAATGTCGCTTCTGTTGTGATTTCCCAGGTGTCCATTGATACTATCAATCAATCAGGTGTACTTACTGAGTACTCACTGTGTGCAGAGCACCATACTAAGCACTTGGGAGAGTAGACTATGACAGGATTGGTAGACATGCTCCCTGCTCCCAAGGAGCTCACAATCTCGAGGGAAAGAGACTATTAATGGAAATAGCCCAGACTGGGGAATTTGGGGACCTGGATTCTAATTCTTCCTCTGCCCCTTACCTTCTATGAGACATTGGACAAGTCACTGAACTTCTCTGGGCCTCAGTTTCCTCATCTGTAAAATGGGCATTTTACTGTTCTCTCTCCTATTTAAGACTGTGAACCCCATGTGGGATGGAGACTATGTCTGACCTGATTATCGGTACTTTCCCTAGCACTTAGTACAGTGCTTAGCACACAGTAAGCACTTAACAAGTATGAAAGCTATTATTGCTGTTTTTACTGCTATTATTATTATTATTAATAATAATCATCATCATCCTTTGAGACTTTGCTGCATCTTTAGAACACCTTCTCTAACCACTCCATTTATGCTTAACCCATTTGAGCTCACTCTGAAGCATTTGGGTGGTCCTTCTGTCACTTATTCTTCACACTTAGCCCACCCAATAAAGGTTAGTTGTGATAAATGTTTCTTCACTGCTGACGATCGAAATGTGTCGTAAGACATCATTGTCTATAAATCTTGAAACATTTTGATCTAAAACTTTTATCTTCACCTTTCAAAATTTTTTTGCTGTTGTACTGAACGCTCTCAAGTGCTCAGTACAATGCTGTGCACACAGTAAGCACTCAATGTGTACGATTGCATGAATGACTGAATGATATCCTGTGTCTCCAAGTAAAATTGAAAACATGTATTTCCTCATTTTTGTTTTCTTTGGCAGCTGTTTTCAATCATTTTACTAAGCACTTGGGAGAATACAGTACAACCAAAAACAGACACATTCCCTGTCCACAAAGAGCTTACTGTCCAGAGGAAGAGACAGAAATTAATATAAATGAATAAATTACAGATAGGTGTTTAAGGGCTGTGGAGCTGGTTGGAGAGATGAATAAAGGAAGCAAGCCAAGGCATTGCAGAAGGGAATGGGAGAAGAGGAAAGGAGGGCTCAGTCAGGGAAAGCCTCTTAGAGGAGATGTGCCTTCAGTAACTTTTTGAAGCAGGAGAGAGTCATCGTCTATCGGATATGAGGAGGGAGGGCATTCCAGGCGAGAGGCAGGATGTGGGTGAGGGATTGGCAGTGAGATAGACAAGACTGAGGTAAAGTGAGAAGATTGGAATTAGAGGAGTGAGCTGGGTTGTAGTAGGAGAATGGCAAGGTGACATTGGAGAGAGCAAGATGAATGAGTGCTTTAAAGCCAGTGGTGAGGAGATTCTGTTCGATATGGAAGTGGATGGGCAACCACTGGAGTTTCTTGTTGAGTGGAGAAACATGGCCTGATAAGAGGTTCTTACCGACCAAGGTTTGCATAACCAGGACTAAAGGAAGCTGAATTGTCTGTAAGGAGCAGGGCCCAAATGGAAGTTGGTTCTGTTTTGTGATGTTTGAGCCTCCAATTAGGAGCCCTTGGGCAATAAGATGTCTAAACACACAGGGTCACCTCCCCTAGCCCCAGTGGGAAGTGGCTATGGCTACCCATGTGGAAAGGTGGCAACTCCAATGGTCAGTGGAGCCCTTTGTGGGAGAGGGATTCTGGCCAACCTGATTTTGAGTTAATGACTTGGAGTTGATGATTCCCTCTAGACTGTAAGTTCACTGTGGTCTGGGAGCATGTCTACCAACTCTATTGGATTGTAATTTCCCAGTGCTCTGCACACAGTAAGTGCTCAATAAATGTGATTGCTTGATTGATAAAGTGGTTGAGCAATGAGACTGTTGGTAATATATTAAAACCATGCGAAAATCACAATCACCGCAGTTCCCCTAAATAGATGCCTGAAAGTGGGTCACATATTGGAATTTTTATTTGGCTTTCTAAAGGGTCAGATTAGTCTTGGGAAGCAGTGTGGCCTAGTGGGTATAACAGGGGCTTGGGCCTCTGAAGGACCTGTGTTCTAATTCTCCACCACTTGTCTGCTGGCTGACCTTGGGCAAGTCACTTCACTTCTTTGTGTTCCCTCATCTGTAAAATAAGGATTAAGACTGCGAGCCCCCTGTGGAACAGGGACTGTGTCTAACCTGATTACCTTGTATCTACCCAGTGCTTAGAATAGTGCTTGGCACATAGTAAGCGCTTAACAAATACCATTATTATAATTATTATCATTCATTCATTGATTCAATCGTATTTATTGAGCACTCACTGTGCACAAAGCACT
This sequence comes from Tachyglossus aculeatus, assembly GCF_015852505.1. NCBI lineage: Eukaryota > Metazoa > Chordata > Mammalia > Monotremata > Tachyglossidae > Tachyglossus > Tachyglossus aculeatus. Next base: position 61,110,314 of record NC_052074.1, read on the forward strand.
AAACTATGATTATTTACATCTTTACATGTTAAGGAATGAAGTATCTCCTAACTCACAGGTCCTAAGGTCTGTGGCACATTAAAATAGAAAATGTCATTGAAGGGTACCGTGGGAAAATGATCTGGATACGACCTATAGCGCGAACTTCCAAATACATTAGTTATGGCTTAGTCCCACTTTAAAGATTCAGCTTGATTCAAAGAAATCAATGCATACTTGCACAGAGCTGAAACCACCCTGCTTAAACCTTGATAACAGATCCGCCCACAAGCCTAACACAGAGGAACAAAGTTCTATTTTTAACCGAGAGAAAAAACAAACAAAGCAAACAGTCATTGAAGAAGTGGCAAGACAGTCTGTCTTAATTATTCTTCAGTGTTTGGCTTCTTGTCCTTAGATGTCTTAAACTGCTCTTCTATCATTTGATCCCACGTTGATTTTTCAAGGATTCCGTCTGTTCTGGACCTCACCTGGCTTCTCAAGTTTTTGACTTCTGGCATTTTTCTTTCGCGACACCGTTCTCTATCTTTTTCCTCCATAATTCCTCTGAAATTATACTTGAACTAAGAATTGAATCCAAATTAAATGCATTCCCTTGAAGTAGGAATTGGAGAGCTTTAGATTACCCTGAAGTAATACTTGATATTTTGAGAGTAAAAGGGAATGGGGAAAGAAATCACTCTGTTTTGAGTAGATTTGCATAATTGGAATAACAAATTTATATATCAACCCTGATCTTCAATATTTTTCCCATAGCTTCGAAGTTAAGGAGGGTACCGATATAATATAATTCAACATACTAGATTTCTATAGTCTGGGCTTTTTGAGTTTCCCTAATGAATTGCGTTCCTAGTAGGGAAAAAAATGACTCTCAGTAACTACAGTCATTTGTTACACTGGAGTGTATCCTTTGCCATTTGTACCACATGCTGCTTAATAATTTGCAATGATTTAAGAAGATCACAGAGACCATTCATTCACTTAAACAAGGCCTTTCAAGTCAGCAAGACATATGTCTGGTTCACATTCAGGATTCCCTTCCAATTGTGTCTCAAAGTATAATGTAGCCATTCACTGGTGACATTAAAACTGGAGCTAGGGTTAGTGTGTCGATCCTTGAACAAAGCCATATCACCAGTTTACCACCTCACGCTCACCAGAAAAATTGACCGGTTTTCGGGGAGGAAATGCTTACTGACAATATGAGTTTAATACGGCCAAGAGACTTTTCTTTCATAGAAGCCATTCGCTGTGGGCAGAGAACATGTCTACCAACTTGGTTATACTTTCCCAAATGCTTAGGACAGTGCTCTGCACACAAGCATTTAGTAAATACCACTGATCGATAGCAGTAGTAGTAACATTATGCTACGTCCAACTTTTTGAGCAGTTGTCATAAGTGTCTCAACTGTCTTACTGAGCATTAAATATCAAGACAGGATCACAAACCGGGAGTCCCAGGATCAAAGGATCAAAGCAATGCTTGTCCCAGATAAGTTTCTCTGGAAAGAACATGAGAAGCATGTACAATGGGAGGATACCCAAGCATACCTAAGAATACCCAAAGATACACAAGGATACCTTAGGATACCAAAGATATCCAAGGATACCCAAGGATGCACAACTATTCCCAAGGATACCCAAAGATATCCCAGGATACCCAAGGATAAATAAGAAGATACGCTCTGCCACTTAGCTGTATGACCTTGGGCAAGCCACTTCTCTGTGCCTCAGTTACCTCATTTGTAAAATGGGGATTAAGACTGTGAGCCCCACATGGGACAACCTGATCATGTTGTATCCCTCCAGTTCTTAGAACAACGCTTCGCACATAGTAAGCGCTTAACAAATACCATCATTATTATTTACTATTATTAAGAATACCTAAGGATACTCAAGGAGCTACAGCACGGTGAACTAAACAGTGAATGGAAGTGTAACCAAAGCAGAAAGGACAGAATAAACATTTTAAAAATACAGAGAAGCACAACTTCAGATGTTCCTAAAGGACAAGGAAGATGTCTACCAACTGTCCCTAGTGTTTAAGTGCTCTGCCCAAAGTAAAAAACACAATAAATACCATAGATTGATCCAGTGTGAGTTTTTCAACCACACCTACTGTAAAGAATAGGCTCTCAAATCGGATATGCATACAGATATAAATGTATACTTAATGCATTCGGTGTCAATATTACATAATTTACATGGGTCTATCATTTAACAACAGTAAATACAACTGTGCTCTCACCAATTTAGTAAGCTGTTGTTGACTATGATATTCAGAATGTTTTAGCAAGATGTCTGCAGATAATTTTATGGCTTGCACAGGGAATAAACGATTCTTTTGGGTCTTCTCCCATGACATTCATGGTTACCTGTTGATTTCTGGGAGCATCTTTAAAGAAGATCACCAAGAAACAAGGGATCACACTGTCAACATCATGTAGAAACATTCTAGGAAGTATCAAAAACACATAGAAAAATGCCAATCTTGTTACTGCCATTTTTCGTATAAGCAGCTGTCTCAATCAGCAACTTAAATCAAACTGCTTCACATCATGGCAAATATGCTTCCATTTTCGTTACTATCAACTATGGCTTTGCAAAATTGATTTCAATGAGGATGTCCCACTGGACATGTGCACCTTTTGCACAAAAAATTATGGTATTTCTAAGCTTTTGAGGTGCAAAGCACTATTCTAGGCACCGGGGCAGATACAAGATAATCAGGTTGGGCACAGTCTCAGTGGATGAAGATCTCCATTCTCTGAAGCCACTAATATCAAGATGACTTTCAAAGAACATTTTAAAAACCTATTCTTAATGAAGATAGAAAAAATATTTGTCTTTCATCGGAAGAAAAATGTATTTGCTTCTGGTGTGATTTTAATCTTTAGGTCCATATGAGGTAAGTGAATGCGGAGTCAAACAACACAAAATATGATAACTGATAGCATGACTTCAAGATGCAAGGGAACTAAGTATTTTAAAAGTGAAGCATGAAGCGTAAAGATAAACCATAGATTGTCTCAATGAGAAATGATGGTTAAAGAAATAACGTTCTGAACAAGTAGGAGATCTATTATTCACAAGGGTGGCACACATAGTCACTGAAAATATAATGGAAACACAATTTGTAAAATTCACAAAATGGGTAAATTATTTCAAAAATGTGATTCTTGTTCTTACGAGCGTACATCTGACCCCAGCGGGAGCATATTGCTCTGGCCTCTCTCGAAGATAATGCTACTGATCCTATCCAGGTGCACAGACATGTGGCTGGATGCTTTCTGCACTAAAGGGTTCATTCCATGCAGGAAGTGTTTCTGTTTTGGAACCTGTCTGGTGGTGTCACTTTCTTGGCTAATTTCATGTTTGAGGGGAATAAACCCACTCCCGGTTACTGGAAACCAGGCTGGTCTATCCACTCCAGGGTACTCCCAACCTCCCGTGGCTATTTTACCTTGTTTAAAACTGTGCTTTGTTATGTCTTTATATCATTTATTTTTCTCCCCCTCCTGTGTGCGTGCACCATCCGGTTCACGACACAGCAGCTGATTCTGCCACCTCCTGTCATCCATTCTTCTCAAATATCTTTCCCCAGCAGAGCTGGGTGGCTGCGACTTGGCTGTGGTCCAGGGCATATTACTGGTAATCTATTCTTACCATTTGCTGCTGAATGTGGTTCATAGGTGGCAATAGGAGAGCCATCCGACAAGCTGGAGGAGTCTCCTTCATAGGCGATAGAAGGTCTGGGAGCCTAGGACTTGGATGCTCTGTCTCTTATCTGCTGTATGATCTTGGGCAGGTCACTTAACTTCTCTGGACCTCAGTTTCTTCATCTGTGAAATGGGGATTCAACCCTACCCCCTCCTACTTAGACAGTGAGCCCCATGTGGGACAGGGGCTTTGTCTGACCCTGATCTATGCCAGAGCCCGACATATAGCAAGTGCTTAACTAATACCACAGAAACAAAAAAACAAAAGTCAAAGATTTGCCATCATATAAAACCCGATGCATGCATACCTGAAATACCACTGTATGGTTTGATTTGTGGCAAGGACCTAATGGAGCCGGAAAAGTTTTGGGGAAGGGCAAACAGGGTGATCGATAATAGCAGATCTGCCATTTGCCTGCTGAGTAATCTTGGGTAAGTCATCATGACATAGTTTGTAGACCCCGGGACTGGGAGTGAGAAGGTCATGAATTCTAATCCCGGCTCTGCCACTTGTCCGCTGTTTGACCTTGGTCAAGACACTTTGCTTCTCTGTGCCTCAGTTCCCTCATCCATAAAATGGGAATTGAGACCGTGAGCCCCCCGTGGGACAGGGACCTCATTTGCTTTTATCCACCCCAGTGCTTAGTACAGCATCTGGCACACAGTGAGTACTTAAAAAAATACCATAATAATAATTATTAAATCACTTAACATCTCTATGCCTCAGTTTCCTCATCCGTTAAGATGGGGGTTAAGACTGTGAGCTCCAGGGGCTGATGATCTTGTATCTACCCCAGTGCTTAGTACAGTGTTTGGCACTTGGTAAACCCCAAACAAATACCACAATTATCATCCTCAGGGGGAACTCAATGGGACTAAGAAGTTTGTGCCTGGTTCTAATAAAGCTCATAAAAATCGGGTTTCATGTAAAATGCATTAACCCCTTGACCTAGGTTGTGGTCAGGAGTAAACTAATAAAGCTCATCCTAAATATGCACTCTGAATTTAAGGTGATTATGAGGTGAGATGTCATATGGGGGAAGATGTTTATAGTGAGATCCCATCAATCAACTGATCAATAGTATTTATTGAGTGCTTATCATTCGAAAATAATACAACAGAGTTGGTAGACACATTTCCTCTCCTCAAGAAGCTTTACAGTTTAGAGGGGAGACCGACATTAAAACAAATTTGGGATTTGTACAGAAGCGCTATAGGGATGAGGTTGTGGTAAATATCGGTGCTTACAGGGTACAGATACAAGGGTACAGGTGACACAGAAAGGAGAGGGAGTAGAAGACATGATGGCTTAGTCATGAAATGAAAGGGTTTGAAGGTGGGGAGAGGGATCGTCTGTCAGATATGAAGGGGGAGGGGGTTCCAAGCCAGAGGCAGGATGTGGGTGAGAGGTTGGCAGTGACACAGATGAGATCAAGGGGTGGTGAGTAGGCTGGCATTAGAGCAGCAAAGGATGCAGCCTGGGTTGGAGTACAAAATCAGCAAGGTAAGACAGGAGGGGGCCAGCTGATTTTAAAGTAAACAGTCTCCCATCTCAACTTAGTCTCATTCCCATCTAAATCCATGAGAACTGGGCTTGAGAGAAAAGGGCAGGACTCAGTCTTGTTCTTGCTTTCACTGGGAGGACAAGCTGTTACACACTGGCCATCATTCATAATTACTTTAAACGAAAATAGCTTCAAGAATTGAGCCTGGAGGGTACACCAGATTGTCCTCGGGTCATAAACCCTGACTCACCTTATTATATATTGCTGCATTGCTGTCGGCTGTCATTACTGAGGGCCATAAAGCAACATTAAGGTCTCCCTAGAATGTCACAAGCGGTAAGGGCCATTTTTTTTATCATCCAACTGAATGCCCGCCAGTCAGACAGTCATATTTATTGAGAGCTTACTGTGTGCAGACCACTGTACTAAATGCTTGGTAGAGTACAACAATAAACAGAGCATTCCCAGCCCACAGTGTGCTTACATTTTTTGAAATCCAGCTGCTAATCCCATGAAAGACTTCTGGCTCACTCTAATCTCAAATAAATTTGGGGGCTTGAGTAACCTTAGCCTCTCTGAGGGGTTGGGAAATCTCCTTGTGTCATAGGCTCCAGAGCAGATTAAGCCACTCTGATCATACAATTCAATATTTCAAGATCTACTGTTCCCCTTTTCGATGGCCTCTGACTATACCAACTGTCATACAATTTCCTGATGGAACTCTTCCATCATTATGCTTCACCATGCTAGGAGATGATACTACCACCCAGTCATCATCAACAGCAGCATCATCACATAATTGTTAAGAGATTACAACAGTCACATAGTAAACATTTAACAAGTACCATGATTATTATTATTTTAGACTTGTGGGCAGGGATCATTTTTTACCAGTTTTATTGTATTATACAAACCCAAGGGCTTAGTATGGTGCTCTGCACAAAGCTCTCAATAAATACCATTAATGGATTTAGGTGTGTTGATGCCCAGCAAGGTAACCTAGTGGAAAGAACCAGGGCCTGTGACTCAAGAGACCTCGGTTTTAATTCCGGTTCTGCCACATGCCTGCTACTTCTATTCTATGTTTCTGTTTATTGTTATATTGGACTCTACCAGGAGCTTAGTACAATGCTCTGCACACAGTAAGTGCTCAATAAATATAATTGAGTGGATGAATTCTATCTACCCCAGTGCTTAATAACAGTGGTTGCACATTGTAATCCACTCTGATGGAAATTGAACTTCATTATTTTCATTCAGCTTTGAGTCCACTCCGAACTGGTGTCACTCTGCTCAGTGATATTTACTGAGCATTTGTACTCTGCTCAATGATATTCACTGAGCATTTGTTATGTGCGCGGCACTGTTCTAAGATAATAAAAATAAGGGTGGTATTTTTTAGGCACTTACCACATGCCAAGCACTATAATAAGCACTGGGGTGGATACAAGCAAATCAGGTCAGACACTGAACCTCTTCCATGTGGGGCTCACAGTTTCAGTCTCCCAGATGAGAGAACTGAGGCAAGAAGCAAAAAGAAGTGAAGTGACTTGCCCAAAGTCACACAGCAGGCAAGTGGTGGAGGCAGGATTAGAACCCATGACCTTCTGACCATCAGGCCAGTGCTCTATCCACTACCCCATACTGCTTTTCTGAGGTTGGCACAGTACGGTGAGGTTGGCAGATAAGATCTGTGCTGGGCAGGGAATGTATCTGTTTATTGGTGTATTGTACCCTCCCAAGAGCTTAGTACAGTGTTCTGCACACGGTAAGTGCTCAATAAATATGATTGAATGAATGAATGAACGTTTTCAAGGAGCCTACAGTCTAACAGAGCAGTCATTAGACTGTAAATTCCTCACTGAATTCTAAGCACTTTAAGGGCAGGGACTGTGTATACCAACTGTATTGTGTTGTACTTTCCCAAGTGCTTAATACAGTAAGCAGTCAATAAATACCACTGATAGATTGATAGATTACAAACCAGATTAGATGGTCATATCATTCCCTGGAGGGTTACTCTAACACTCACTCCCAGCTGTTGGTTCTTAAAAAATCTTCACTTATTTCCCAAAAGGTCTCAACTTTCTCTCAGCAGAAGTGCCAACTTCTCATTTTGGAGTTGGGGTTTTTGTTATCTTTGTGCCTTTCCCCACTTATCAACAAATAATGAAGTGATGATGATGATGATGGGGGAGACTCCTGTTATCAACGATAAATACTCCCAATCCAGCCACAAATACTTTGACCCCAAGAACCTGTAAAAAGAAATTCATTATAATAATGGTATATATTAAGCACTTACTATGTATCAGTCACTTTTCTAAGCTCTGTGGTAGATATGAACTAATCAGGTTGGATGGTCTCTGTCCAACATGGGGCTCACAGTCTTAATCTCCATTTTACAGATGAGGTAAATGAGGCATAGAGAAGTGAAGTGACTTGCCCAAGGTCATACAGCAGGCAAGTGGTGCAGCAGGGATTAGAACGCAAGTCCTTCTGACTCCCAGCCCCGTGCTCTATCCATTAAGCCATGCCGTGAATAGAGTACTCATGGCTTGGATAGTGTCTCTTGTATTTTTTGTCCCTGTCAGCCATGTCCTGATTAGAGCAGTCAAGTAATAATCACCACTGTTATCATTATTATTATTATCATTAATTATGATGATGATGAAGACGAAGATGATGTTGAGGATGACAAGAATGATGAGGATGATGAGAATGATGGTGACAGACTCACACTGGGAGAGGACCTTCTGATTCTGTTATAGTAGTTATATAATATATATATATATAATAGTTATGATAGTATTTGTTAAGCATTTACTATGTACCAGGCACTGTTCTAAGCGCTGGGGTAGATACAGGGTAATCAGGTTGTCCCACATGAGGCTCACAGTCTTAATCTCCATTTTACAGTTGAGGTAACTGAGGCACAGAGAAGTTAAATGACTTGCCCAAGGTCACATAGCAGACAAGTGGCGGAGGCGGGATTAGAACCCATGTCCTCTGACTCCTAAACCCGCACTCTTTCCACTAAGACACACTGCTTCTCTATGGCTAGCTGTTTCTTCACAGGACGCGACTTCCAAAATGTTCAAGTCCATCTTTCAAAATCAGGCCTTTACTGGTGACAGTGAATGATTTACAACAGAGTAGATCCTAGATACATACTGTTGAGTAGTTTATGTATTCTACAAGAAAATAGAATTAATTTAGTTTATGGGATTAGAGCATGACATTTAATCTTTCTCTGTGGTGTCCGTTACCATGGCACTGTATTTTGCTTTCAAGCAAATATTGGGCTAAGATGAAAAAGAGGAAGGAGAGAAGCTCTAGATCTGAGTAGCTGTGTGTCATTAACCACAAGGCAAGTAGAAGGACACCTGTCTTCCTTTCTGCAGAGCCCTGGGTCTGATGCCATTTTCCAGAAGTGATATTTCCAATATGGGGAGCCTGGTGTCCTAAGGCGGTTGTTGATAGGGCCCAGTCCTGGGAATCAGAAGGACATGGATTCTAATCCCAGCTTGGCCACAGGGTCTGCTTCACAAGTCACTTCACTTCTCTGGGGCTCAGTTCCTTCATCTGGAAAATGGGGATTAAAACTGTGAGCCCCAAGTGGGACAGGGACTGTGTCAATCCTGATTACGGTGTATCTTCCCCAGTGCTTAGAAGAATGCTTGGCACATAGTGTTTAATGAGTACCATAATTATTATTGGCTGACTTGCCTGCTAGACTGTGATCCCCTAGAAGGCAAGAATGATGTCTACTAATCTTGTTATAATCAATCAATCAATCTTATTCATTAAGTGATTGCCATGTGGAGAGGACTGCACTAAGTAGTTGGGAGACTACGCTATAACAGAGTTGATGATGATGATGATTGTAGTATTTCTTAAGTGCTTACTGCATGCCAGGCACTGTACTAAGTGCTGGTGTAGATACAAGGTCATTGGGCTTGGACACAGTCCCTGTCCCACGTAAAGCTCACAGCCTTAATTCCCATTTTCCAGATGAGGTAACTGATGCACATAGATTTGCCCAAGGTCACAGAGCAGAAAAGTGGCAGAGCTCCAGGAGGCCTTCCCAGACTGAGCCCCTTCCTTCCTCTCCCCCTCGTCCCCCTCTCCATCCCCCCATCTTACCTCCTTCCCTTCCCCACAGCGCCTGTATATATGTATATATGCTTGTACATGTTTATTACTCTATTTATTTATTTATTTTATTTTACTTGTACATATCTATTCTATTTATTTTATTTTGTTAGTACGTTTGGTTTTGTTCTCTGTCTCCCCCTTTTAGACTGTGAGCCCACTGTTGGGTAGGGACTGTCTCTATATGTTGCCAACTTGTACTTCCCAAGCACTTAGTACAGTGCTCTGCACACAGTAAGCACTCAATAAATATGATTGATGATGATGATGAGCTGGCATTAGAACCCAGCTCCTTCTAACTCCCAGGACTGTGCTCTAGCCACTAGGCAACACTGCTTCTGAGTCCTCTAGACTGTGAGCTTGTTGTGGGCAGGGAACGTGTCTATTATTATAATGTACCCTTCCAAGCACCTAGTACAGTGCTTTGCACACAGTAAGTGCTCAAGAAATGCGACTGAATGAATGAGTGAAACCTAAAATCTTTTCCTGCTCATGGAGGTAAGTTGCTATGAGAAGCTTGCTGTCTTTATTATATTTTGGAAGTGTTATCATTTTTATCCTCAAACATTGGGAACAATTCAACTGATTCCAGTCAGATGACCTGCTTTTCATTCTAGCATCGGGTGTTGTTGGACTGAGTCGGTCACTGAGCTTCTTATTTTTCTTCTCAAATAAGCACCATTGTTACATATTAATACAACATTATTAATTATTATTGGGACACACTCTTCCCCAGTACCTGATGCCTGGAAAACCCAGAACTGCTCAATCCACAATTCAATTCACTTTCAGTTGTTCCATTAGCAGCACTGCACAATCTCTTTACTTTCAACATACACTTCCCTGTTAACCTCTAATGTCCTCTTCATTAAACAAGCAAACCAAATGTCTGTAATTCATGACTCTTAAGACACATTTCTTGTGCTTCTGCTTCTGGAAATGTAACCTTTTCTAAGTTCAAATAACAAGGCTTCCTATTTCGTCTTTAGGTTTTTGGCAAATTCATATTCAAGTGGATTTCCCCCAGAGAAAACAACACTAGCAAATGGTCATTTTAATGTTCACAGCCAAAGGGTTCAAGATGTTCTTGTCTTATGCCGTCGAGTTGTTTCTGACCCATAGTGACACAACGGACACATCTCTCTCAGAATGCCATGCTCACCATCTGCAATCGTTCTGATAGTGGATCCATAGAGTTTTCTTTGTAAAAATCCAGAAGGGTTTTACCATTGTCACCTTCCGCGCAGTAAACTCAAGTCTCAGCCCTCGACTTTCTCTCGTGCTGCTGCTGCCCAGCATGGGTGAGTTTTAATTTGTAGCAGATTGCCTTCCACTCGTTAGCCACTGCCCAAGCTAGGAATGGAATGGGTAGGCCTCTGATTGACTCTCCCTCCTGTAGCCGGGACTGCTAGAGTACTGGAAACTCCTCCGGTGTGACCTGAGAAGGGTCAAGATATTAAGAGAAAATATTCCAGCAAAAGTTTTCAGAAAGTAGATCGTTTCATTTCAATCATCTTTAAACTTGCCGTGTCATAAATAAATAGGCTTGCTTCCCTAGAAACACTAGCAGTTAGCCAAGGGTTTACTGAAAGCTGTAGGAAATGGATCAGCTGAACATGAATTGGGGATGTTTAGATGCTTCAAGCCTAGTTTAAAGCCACATTGCTTAGCGGATTGACAATCTAAGCTCAACTGTGAAGGAAGAACCTGTGCAAACTTGTACTTCCCAAGCACTTAGTCTAGTGCTCTGCACACAGTAAGCGCTCAGTAAATATGACTGAATAAATGAATGCAAACAAAATCTTCCATTACGTTTGTAAATAATGAGCAATTAAGTTAAATTTCTCTACTTGACAAATAATAATAATAATAATCTTGGTATTTGTTAAGCGATCACTATGTGCCAAGCACTGTTCTAAGTACTAGGTAGATTCAAGGTAATCACATTGTCCCACATGGGGCTCACAGTCTTAACCCCCATTTTCCAGTTGAGGTAACTGAGGCACAGAGAAGTTAAGTGACTTGCCCAAAGTCACACAGCTGATAAGTGGCAAAGCCGGGACTAGAACCCATGACCTCTGACTCCCATTTCCATGCTCTTTCCACTGAGCCACGCTGCTTCTATGCAATGATGATGTCACCCATTCTACAGTTCTGGGACATTTCAGAATAAGACTGTGTGGAGCTAGAAGTGCAACAGGGAACCCAAAAGTGAAAAGCCATAAACCAGAAAGCCATCTGATTTATTTAATGGAATTTGTTAGGTGCTTACTCTGTACTAAGCACAGGTAGTTAAGAGATAAACAGTTTGGACATAGTCCATTCATTCATTCATTCAATCATATTTATTGAGCACTTACTATGTGCACAGAACTGGACTAAGCACTTGGGAAGTACGATTTGGCAACATATAGGGACAATCCCTACCCAACAACGGGCTCACAGTCTAGAAGGGGGAGACAGAAAATGAAACAAAACATGTGGTCAGGTGTCAAGTCATCCCCCTCATCTTACCTTCTTCCCTTCCCCACAGCACCTGTATATATGTATATATGTTTGTACATATTTATTACTCTATTTATTTATTTATTTTACTTGTACCTATCTATTCTATTTATTTTATTTTGTTAGTATGTTTGGTTTTCTTCTCTTTCTCCCCCTTCTAGACTGTGAGCACACTGTTGGGTAGGGACTGTCTCTATATGTTGCCAGCTTGTACTTCCCAAGCACTTATTACAGTGCTCTGCACACAGTAAGCGCTCAATAAATACGATTGATTGATTGATCAGAATAAATAGAAGTAAAGCTAGATGCACATCATTGACAAAATAAATAGAATAGTAAATATGTACAAGTAGAATAGAGTAAAAAATCTGTACAAACATATATACAGGTGCTGTGAGGAGGGGCAGGAGGTAGGGCAGGGGGGATGGAGAGGGGGAGAGGGAAAAGCTGGCTCAGTCTGGGAAGGCCTCCTGGAGGAGGTGAGCTCTCAGTAGGGCTTTGAATGGAGGAAAAGAGCTAGCTTGGTGGATGTGCGGAGGGAGGGCATTCCAGGCCAGGGGTAGGACGTGGGCCGGGGGTTGACGGTGGGACCGGCGAGAATGAGGCACAGTGAGGAGGTTAGCAGCAGAGGAGTGGAGGGTGCGGGCTGGGCTGTAGAAGGAGAGAAGGGAGGTGAGGTAGGAGGGGGTGAGGTGATGGAGAGCCTTGAAGCCGAGAGTGAGGAGTTTTTATCCCATGTCCCACATAATCCCCATTTTATTGATGAGGAAACTGAGGCACAGAGAAGTTAAGGGACTTGCCCCAGGTCACACAGCAGACAAGTAGTACATCAGTAGTTCTGTAGTGCTCAATAAATATGATTGATTGATTAATAAGTACATTTGGTTGAAAATTGAATTAGAAAATTAGTTTATGAGCACCTTGAGGAATGGGGCCCGTGTCTAATTCCCACCTGTATATTATTGCCCAGTGCTTAGCACAGTGCTGTGCACCCAGTAAATACTTAATAAACACTCTTACAACTAATTAGCTTAGGAGGAGCAAACAGGCAAATGGGCTCATAGTTTCCTGCTGCCGTTGCCACACAATGTCGGTCAATCAATACAATTTATTAAGTGCCTACTCTGTATTCATTAAATCATATTTCTTGAGCACTTACTGTGTGCAGAGAACTGTACTAAGCGCTTTACAGTACAATTTGCCACGTATAGAGACAGTCCCTACTGCTGTACTAGGCACACGGCCTACTGGTTAGAGCACGGGCTTGGGAGTCAGGAGAACCTGGGTTCTAATCATCGCTATCCACTTGTCTATTGTAGGATTATGGGCAAGTCACTTCACTTCTCTGAGCCTCAGTTACCTCATCTGCAAAATGGAGACTAAGACTGTGATCCCCATGTGGGGCAGGGACTATGTCTAACCTGATTAACCTGTATCTGCCCTGATGCTTAGAACAGTGCTTGGACACATAGTGAGCACTGAACAAATACCATCATCATCATCATCACGTGACAGCTGTTGTTTTTTTTCTGCAATCTGTAGACAAGGGATGTACTGGAATGGCAATAATATGACTCAGGAATTGTCTCTAATCCATATGTTTAAATGCTAATGAATGTCAAGTACATCAGATTAGAAAAAAAAGAACTTCAATGGTGCAGGCTTTCCTTCCAGGGAACAAGCTAGCCATTCAACGCCCTGCAATAAAACACCATATTTCCTAAGAAATATCCCTAAGAATGTGTTTCCCCAAATAAAAGGAAATTTTAAATGTTTCATCTTCCAGATGGTTTAGTCCACACTAAATATTCCCCCCTTTTACATTTTCAAAACCAACTTCAAGTTTCCAACACAGTAGTGTTCCGTCACTTTAAGAGATTGTACCATGAACTAGTGCTTTTCCCTGCCATTGTCTGGCTTGAATCATGATCAGATTTGGAACTACTATTACCTACTTCTTCATATTGGCCCCAGAAGGCATAAATAATTCAAATAAGTAGGCGGCCATACAGCTTTGTGATTGAATTTCAGTGGTAACAGGGGAAAATATTTCCCTTTCTGAGTTTATGTGTTACCAATAAATTCTTTATGGAGGGAGGAAAGGCTATGAAGAGGAAATATTTTGGAGGTTACATGATGAGTAACTTTGAATTTTTGTAATAATCCCAAAATAAGAGTGTTCAATGATGTGACTCATTCATTGGTGGCTCAGATTAACTGCTGTGAAAAACAAAATGTTTCATGTCTTTTCTCTTTCCTGTTGGTGAAAGTTATTAATATAGACCTCTCCTGCAAACAGAACCCAGGAAAATTAGAAAGGCAAAATCCTTGTAATAAAATGGCATAGTTGGAGGAATGGAAAATGCTTCTAGTTTGATGATAGAGTAGAAAATAATTCCAGAAAAAGTGCTAATGAAATAAATACTGGTAATCATAGGGAAAATTGTGTGGTTAAGAAACCATCATCTGGGAGCAAAATGTTGGGAATCACAGTTGGTCATAAAAAAGGATTAACAGAGCTGGTAACTGAATGCCAAAGCAGGTTTTCATTACGGGCTCTAATTTCATTTCTGATATGAAAAGAGGGCAGCCAGGCACTAACACACAAAATGAAATAAAAGCAGTGAGCTTAACTAAGTTTTAATTTTTCTCACTTGGTACTCTTGACAATTGTATTCATGATCCATTTTTCGAAAATGCCTCCTCTCCTCTATTCATAACATCTTTCCTGCCCACGGTCACATGGAGACTTAGAAACCACACGTGCAACGCAGTGGAAATATAGAACACAAATCACAGGAATCTGAGAGGAAGAATTGGAAACATTTTATATGCTAAATGATTATCTTCCCCTAGTAATCAGAATCTTCCCAAGAATCAACTTTCCCACTATTTACTAAGCATTTGCTCTATAAAATCAATGTATATTTCCACCTAGAAGATGCATCTTGCCTTTTATCCATCATTTTAACTTGTGGGAAAGTGTTACCCTATGAGTGGATTGGCTTAAAGCATGTGACCATAGACGTCTACAATCATAGATAGGGACCTCAAAGGAGCATGTTACCCAGTTGCTGCATTTGGTTAAAAATCTGGTACTTTTTAGTTGATTCTTGAGGGCAGGGATCAAGTCTTACAACTCTATTGCATTGAACTCTCCCAAGTTCTTAGTACAGTACTAGGCACACAATAAGTGCATTATAAATACTACTGATTAATTGATTGGTTGATGAAATAAAGATATTATTCTCCTCCCTTAGCCTTCTCTTTTCCAGACTGAACAATCCCGATCAATTCCTTCTTAGAAGGAAATCTTTCTAGCACCCTTGTAAATCCCCCCTCTCTTGATACTCTCCAGGTTCTCCCCAACCCTTCTGAAAGTGCATACAAGTTGGATCTTTAAACCAACAGAATCACAATCTCTGACCTACATTCAGCTCCTAAGTCAGCTATGACACTTGGCTCTTTTTCTGCCAAACTTGAACTTTCCCCATCCTGCATATGGGTTTATTTTTCATCCATTAATGAACTTGCTCCTGTTGAATTTCATCCTGCTTTTGCAATTCCATTTGCCCGAATTTTCCGTCACCTTGAATCCTACTCCCATTTTCTTAAGCCGTCCAATTTGATTTAATATTATCTGAAAATTTGAAACAGTTGGACAGTATCGACTATAGTCCCCATCCCAGAACTCAATAAATCCTCCCAGTTTGACAAAGAATCATCACTGAGAGCTTCTGGTTGTGTCCATAGAGGAAAACTGTGTGCACTCATCTAATGAAAAAATGGCGACAATCGGATTAACGCAGCAGCTTGTCATTGAAAATGTTGTGTGGATTGGAATGAAAGCCCTGCTGAAGATTGGACAAATACAGGGACAGGAAAATGAAAGACCAAGACAAAGACGTTTATTCTCTATCAGCAGATCCTGAAGCAGCGTGGTTCAATGGACAGAGCACGGGCTTTGGAGTCAGAGGTCATGGGTTCAAATCTCTGCTCCGCCAATTGTCAGCTGTGTGACTTTGGGCAAGTCACTTAACTGTTCTGGGCCTCAGTTACCTCATCTGTAAAATGCGGATTAAGACTGTGAACCTCCCGTGGGACAATCTGATCACCTTGTAACCTCCCCAGTGCTTAGAACAGTGCTTTGCACATAGTAAGCACTTAATAAATGCCATTATTATTATTATTATCCTATTTCTTTGTCGTTGAAATAGACTAGAATTTTCTGTCCAAATTTAAACTTCACCATGTTAGGGTGGTTTCTTCTTTGTATTTTATGCTCTTCCAACTGATCTATAATTGATGATAAATTAATGTATCAATCAGTGGAATTTATTGAGCACTTCCTTTGAGGGGGACACTGTAGTAAGCATTTGGGAAAGCACATTACAGCAGAATTAGCAGACACACTCCCCATCCATAATCCCAAACCCTTTCCTAATTTAGGCCATGTAGAGTTTGGCTCAGTATCTTCTCCATCGCAGCTAAGTGCTCGATAAATGAGATTGATTGATTGGTGGCCCCAAAAGCGTTTGCTGTCTGTACCTGTCTCCATCTCTTTCCTCTTTCTCTCTGGCAGGGCCTGTGGATGAAGGCTTGGTGTGATTCGAATCAACCTCTGCCCCTGGGACAGTCAGAGTGTGGTGTCTGGTTGTATCTCTACCTGTGTCTTTCACTTTGTGGTGTTGTTGTTGTGTTGACTATGTGTCAGACACTGTACTAAACGCTAGGGCAGATACAGAGTACTCAGGTTGGACACAGCCCAGATCTTACACGGGGCTCACGGTCATAATCCCCATTTTACAGATGAGGCAACCGAGGCACAGAGAAGTGAAGTGACTTCCAAAGATGCCCAGTGGATAATTGGTGGAGCTGGGATTAGGAGCTAGGATCTCTGACTAGGCTCTTTCCACTAGGCCATGCTGCCTCTGTACTTTATCCCTTTATCTCCTTTTCTACATCGCCTGTCCTCCTTCTACCAACAAGCTCAAATTGAAGAGCTCACAAAGGGTCATTGGATTCAAGTCACTGGCCTCTGCTGATCAAAATGTAGCCTTCCTTCTCACCCCTTCAACTCTTCCTTCTTCCATTCTTTCGACCTGATTATCTTGTATTATTCTTACTACTGTTGTCCCAGGTCTCTGTCGGGGGTCATAGACAAAATGGGCATAGGCCCCTCTCAGGGTTGACAGAAAGCTTGTTCTTGGTCCCTGGAAGAGGTAACAGCCTGTCCCAGGACCCTACCTGACTGCTTGGTACATAGTAGGCATTTGACAAAAACCGCATTTTTTTTCTCTTTAAGTTAAATATCACCAAATAGAAGTAGTTTGAGTATCTTGCTGTCATTCATTTATTCTTCCTCTCCCAGCCTCTGTTATACCTGAAGCTTACCCCAGTCAACTGTTACCTTTGGCTATCTTTTGAAATGGCTCAAGTGAGAACAAAATAAGGTGGAACTTTCTACTTTGCACAGAACCTCTTGCCGTTCTCACTTCCTATCAGGGGTGTTTTTGTTAAAATGTAATTTTCTCCCACTGGCTGACCTTTCTAATCTTTTCAGATCTTGTCCCTGTATGTTGATACAACTTGAGGGTTCTTAGCTATCCAGCCTAATTTCCAATTTTTGTAGCTTTTCTTTCCATTAGCCCTTTCTACCCTTCAGGGGATCTCATTTAGTCAACTCGGCTATCCTGTCTACATTTCCTCTGCGATGATATAGCCTCTAAGGACATCACTTTGAAAGCCAGACAACTTCCTTGGACTTCTTTTTTGGGTGTTTTTTTGTTGTTTTATTTTTCTTGGGTAACTTTCTTCTGATTTCCTAAGCCTGTAAAAATTCCTTCCCCATTATTTGAGAAGCAGAGTCGCCTAGTGGATAGAGCACGGGTTTAGGAGTCAGAAAGTCATGTTCTAATCCCGACTCTCCTGTCTGCAGTGTGACCTTGGTCAAGTCACTTTATTTCTCTGGGTCTCCTTTACCCCATCTGTAAAATGGGGATTAAGACTGCAAGCCCCACGTGGGACAGGGACTGTGTCCTCCCTGATTAACTTGAGTTTACCCCGGCATTTAGAAAAGGGTTTGGCACATAGTAAGTGCTTAACAAACACCATCATTATTATTAAGAGGAGGGGAGGGGAAGAGATTCAAGAGCAGAACTTTCACCCTTCCTACCCCGCTGCTATGACTGGCAGGACACTGCACCTGACACTCTGTCGGCTGTCCTACAAACAGCTAGAATCACACACACAACTAGAATCAGCTGGTGTTCAGTTCGTGGCTGGCCTGTTCTTTATACACTTTCAGATTGCTGGCAGCTGTTTTAGATTGGACATTACTACAGAGTGAGACTGTCTGTTTTACTTAAGCAGCAACACCAGGCTTTACATGTATGGACACTTTCTAAATATTATAATAATTAGAGCATTTATTAATCACTTGCTATGAGATAAGCACTGAGGTAGATTATTTAATGGGAGGCGGAGTTCCAACTTCCCAAACTCTTTCGACTCGGTAAATCCAGGTTTAAGTCACATTTTGAGAATAAAAGAATAACGAAGGCAGTCCTATGCTGGAACAAAGGTAAATCCTTGAAGTTTTTTCTTACAGTTATCCAACAGGTGGCAATAGAATCACCCACTCGTAAGTGGAAAAAAAAATTGGAAATAAAAACAGTTAGAATGCTTCATTTTTCTTCAAAGGTCTGATGATTCCTTGTGCACAGCATCCTGTTTTAAAAACAAAATTGTTTTTCTATTTTCCATAATCAGAGGAAATGTGCTGCGCTGTGTCAGTATATATTTAGTGTATACAGTAGCGGCTGACATCATTTTTCCCTTCCAATCAGCACTGAAATTCACTGCCTGCAGCTCGCTGTAAACATTACTCATTAGGTCATCAGAGGAATAAAACTGTCCTCGAACAGAAAGTATTTTTTATAATGAAGAAATGCAGTTATGTACACTAAATCCCACTGGGTTTTCTGGCACATAAAAAAGATTGCACTGTGTATTTGAGACTGAAGATGACAACCTGACCTTAGATTGTCAATGGTTTTCTTGTTGCATCGTGAAAAGTTCAATTTACAAATACCCTATGATTTCAATGGGCAGAGAAGGTGCTTCAAAGTTAGAACAAGCTTGGAGATGAGTGATGCGTGATATGGGTCTGCAAATACTATCAATTATCATCATCGATGGACTGTATTGAGCGCATGCTATGTGTAGATCATGGTACCAAGTGTTTGGGAGAGTCCAATACAAGGGACTTGGAAGACACGGTCTCAACTCACAACGAGCTTACAGTCTAGGAGGGGAAACAGACATTAACGGTGTAGTGGATAGAGCATGGGCTTGGCAGTCAGAAGGTCATGGGTTCTAATCCGGGTCTGTCACTTGTCTGCTGTGTGATCTTGGGCAAGTCACTTGACTTCTCTGTACCTCAGCTACCTCTTCTGTAAAATGGGATTGAGACTGTGAGCCCCACTTAGGGCAGGGACTTTGTCCAACCCAATTTGCTTGTATCCACCCTGGCACTTAGTATAGTGCTTGGCATATTTTAAGTGCTTAACAAATACCGTAATTACCATTATTATTAGTAGTACAGAATTTCTAGATATGTACATAAGTGTGGTGAATATGCTACTCCCTACTCCAAAGATCAAATTATGTGCATTACAGGTTCCTTAGTTATAAGAGCAATGAATTGTGTTTTGGTGTAAATGATGATGGGTCAGTTGTCAAAGATTGTTATAACAGGCCAGAAACCCAGATAACTTTGTGACCAATGATTTCATTTTAGCACTGTAGAAGTTGTGGATGCACCAGTGTGCTTTTACTGATGAGCAAGAGGGATAGGGAATTAAGGCTAGAGGGGCAGAGTTTTAACAGAGTCCAACGGTCAGTGAGTCAGTGGTATTTCTTGAGTGTTCACTGTGTGCAGAGCACTGTACTAACCAGGCTCTAAAAAGTGACTTGCTGATGATGATTTCTTATCCTCCCGCTTGGAGAAAGCAGGACGGATGGGAGATTTGGTAGCATAACTTGGGGAGGTGGAATATTTTTTTCCCCAAACAGCGGAACGCTTGTTATGGGCTCAAAAGCCACTGCTTTCTCATCCTCACAGCTGGAAATAAGCCTTTGGGAACAAAGAAGAAATAAAAGGGGGAACTGGTTAGGTAGTTGGGTAGGTCTATACTCAACTGATCTGATTCCTTTGATTTTCTCTAGTCAAACAGAGCCTTGCTCTTTATTTCTCTTCTTCCATATAATATCAATCAATCAATCAAGAGTATTTATTCAGTGCTTATTCTGTACAGAGGCCTGTACTGAGCACTTGGGAGAGTACAATATAATAGAGTCGGTAACTTTCTACGTTCAAATTTGTAATCCAATTTTGAAACAATGCAAAGATTTCTCTAATGTTTGTTACAGACAATCTTATCAAAAATTCAAAGCATTGAACCAATCGATGAAGAATCACATTTATTGAGCACTCACTGGGTGCAGGGCACTTGGGAGAGCATAATATAACCAAGTTGATAGGCACCTTTTCTACTTACGGTGAGTTCTCAATCTTGAGGGGGAGACAGACTGTATTATAAATAAATGTGTTACAGATAGGTACATAAGTGCTGTGGGGCTGAGAGTGAGGTGAATATCAAGTGCTTAATATTAGGCTAGTGACAGTACACTTTGATTGACATGGATAGATCAATCAATGAATCAATCAAATTATATTTATTGAGCACCATACTAAGGACTTGGGTGAGTCCAGGGTGGTTGATAGGCATGTTCCCTGCCCACAAGGAGCTCACAGTCTAGAGAAGGAGGCAGGCATCTATACAAATAAACAAATTACAGAGACATACATAAATATGCAAGAGTGGAATGTATATCAAGTGCACAGTTAACCAGAAGGGAGAGGCAGTGGGGGGAATGAGGGCTTAGTTGGGGAAGGCATCTTGGAGATGTGATTTTAGATAGGCTGTGAAGTTGGAGAAATTAGTGGTTTGGCATATATGGAGGGGAAGGAAGTTCCAGACCAGAGGGAGGACATGGGAAAGGTGTCGGCAGGGAGATGGATGAGATCAGGTACAGAGAGTTGGTGCTGCAGGAGTGAAGCATGTGGGCTGGGTTATAATAGGAAATCAGTGAGGTGAGGTAAGAGGGGGTGAGCTGATCAAGTGCTTTAAAGCCAATGGAAAGGAGTTTTTGTATGATATGGAGGCGAATGGGCAATGATTGGAGGTTCTTGAGAATTGTGACCTGAGGTTTTTTTTTTTAGAAAAACAGTCAAGGTGGGATATGATAGGTGAACATTTTCAGGAATGTTTTAAATTTTAAGAGTTGGGAGAATTTGGATTTCAAAATATTAAATTTGGTTTTATGCCACTCTGCCAATCCTGATGCAGTCCTGTGACCTAACCTCCTGATATCAAATAGCATGAAGAGTGCTATGAACTCTATGGCTGCTTAAATGGTTGATGTGCTGACCACTAATGGGAGTCACCTTTGCTCTTAGTAACTAACTTTGATCCGAATATCCAGGTGGGTCTCGCTAAAGAAGCAGCCACAATTCTAATAGGCAGTCTTGTGGCTGTCAATTTCTGTGACAAAAATACTGAAAACTGCTGCATAGATTTGGCAGCTGATGGTTTTCTCCATGGCTGGACGGCAACTTCACCAAATCTCCACCCATTAGTCTAATCTTCATATCACCAAACCATAAAGGTACAAAGTCGGGCTGGGGAAAAGTACTTGAGAGATCTCTAATGTCTTGTAGGGACAGAGGTGATGCCTTCTTCTTCTTCACAAGCCTAGCATGAACAGGTTTAATCTGCACCCTCAAGTACAGTCTTTTTTAATGGTATTAGGTGTCAAACACTGTTCTAAGTGCTGGGGTAGAAATTAGTTAATTAGGTTGGTTGCAGCCCCTATCCCACTTGGGGCTCACAGTCTAAGTAGGAGGGAGAACAGGATAACTGAAGCACAGAGAAGTAAAATGACTTGTCCAAGGTCACACAGCAAGTCATTAGCAGAGATGGGATTAGAACACAGGCCCTCCTACTCCCACGCCTGGGCTCTTTCCACTAGGCCATGCTTCTAACCCACCAACCGGGGAAGACTGTGGGGCTAATGAGCATCCCATCACCAAATACGGTTGGGAGAAATTCCCTTCTAAATTAACTTTTGGGAGTGGTTAAATCCATCCCTTTTTCAAGGGGTGTTGGGAGTGGAGGAATTCCATTTTGCCCTCTGGGGAGTCCACAGCCCAGTTAACTTCTAGGAAAACCAAGGAGGGAATCTTTCCGTGCAGCTTTCAGTTCCTTCGGTTTGGGGAAGTGAAGAATAGTGGAATAGGGAGAGGGGAGGAGATAGATGGCAGAGACGAAATGCCAAGCCACTCTGGGGAGAGAGGAGGAGAAACCCCTTCGCACCCTCCGTGCTGCCCCCCGCCAGGTGGGCTGTTTGCTCCAATGTCCTGTGGTCTTCTTGGCCTCCAGCAGATCCAGGGCTGCTCTTCCAGCTCCCAGCAGAGGCTGGGAGGGTGCCGTGGGGTGCAGGGATTAGCAGGAGAAGGGGGAGGGGGTACAGGGACTACGAGGATAGGTGTGGAGGTGAACCCCAACTCGCTGCCCAAGCCAAGCCACCTCCTCCCTCTCCTCTCCTCTTTCTCTCCTCCTCCTCTTTATCTCCCCTTCTCCCTCTGCTCTCCTTCTCCTCTTCTTCCTCTTCCCATTTTCCTTCTCCCCTTCTCCCTCTGTTCTCCTCCTCCTCCTCTTCCTCCTCCCATTCTCCTTCTCCCCTTCTCCCTCTGCTCTCCTCCTTCTCCTCCCATTCTCCTTCTCCCCTTCTCCCTCTGCTCTCCTCCTTCTCCTCCTCTTCCTCCTCCCATTCTCCTTCTCCCCCACTCCCTCTGCTCTCCTCCTTCTCCTCCTCTTCCTCCTCCCCTACTTCCTCTCCTCTCCTCCTCCTCCTCCGCTCCCCCACTCCTCCTCTCCTTCTGCCTCACTTCTTCTCCTCTTCTCCCCTCTCCTCCTCCACCTTCTCCCTCTCCTCCTCCCCTTCTCCCTCTCCTCCTCCCCTTCTCCCCTCTTCCTCCTCAGCCTCCACTCCTCCTCTCCTTCTGCCTCTCCTCTTCTCCTGTTCTCTCCCCCTCCTCCCCTTCTCTTCATCCCTCCAGGAGGCAGTCCTGGTGGCCGGCTGGGCCGAGGGGGCTAGTGGGGCGAGGGGGGTGTCCTGGGATACAGGGCGGGGAAACCCCATGGGGGGGGACGCCCCCTGACCTTCTAGACTGTGAGCCTTCTGGACTGTGAGCCCACTGTTGGGTAGGGACTGTCTCTATATGTTGCCAACTTGTACTTCCCAAGTGCTTAGTACAGTGCTCTGCACACAGTAAGCACTCAATAAATACGATTGATTGATTGATTGATTGATTGACCTTGCCGCTCACCTCCTCACTGGGCCTTGTTCTCGCCTGGAACCCCTTCCCTCCACACATCCGCCAAGCTACCTCTCTTCCTCCCTTCAAAGCCCTACTGAAACTCACCTCCTCCAGGAGGCCTTCCCAGATTGAGCTCCCTTTTCCTCTCCTCCTCCTCTCTTCCCTCCCTCCCTTCCCTCCCCACAGCACTTGTGTATATTTGTGCATATTACTCAATTTATTTGATTAATGATGTGTACATAGCTATAATTCTATTGATTCTGATGGTATTGACACCTGTCCACTCGTTTTATTTTGTTGTCTGTCTCCCCCTTCTAGACTGTGAGCCCATTGTTGGGTAGGGACCTTCTCTATCTGTTGCCGATTTGTACTTCCCAAGTGCTTAGTCCAGTGCTCTGCATGCAGTAAGGGCCCGATAAATAGGATTGATTGATTGATAAATACGATTGAATGAATGAATGACGCCGATTTGTACTTCCCAAGTGCATAGTCCAGCGCTCTGTACACAATAAGCGCTCAATAAGCAGTATGGCTCAGTGGAAAGAGCCCGGGCTTGGGAGTCAGAGGTCATGAGTTCTAATCCCGGCTCCACCACTTGTCAGCTGGGTGACTTTGGGCAAGTCACTTCACTTCTCTAGGCCTCAGTGACCTTATCTGTAAAATGGGGATTGAGACTGCGAGCCCCAAGTGGGACAACCTAATTACCATGTGCCCCTGCCAGGGCTTAGAACAGTGCTTGGCACATAGTAAGCGCTTAACAAATGCCATTATTATTATTATATGAATGAAGGATGCCGATTTGTACTTCCCAAGTGCTTAGTCCAGTGCTTTGCACACAGTAAGCACTCCATAAATACGATTGAATGATGTCGATTTGTACTTCCCAAGCACTTAGTCCAGTGCTTTGCACATAGTAAGTGCTCCATAAATGTGATTGAATGAATGAATGATGCCGATTTGTACTTCCCAAGCGCTTAGTCCAGTGCTCTGCACCCAGTAACCACTCCATAAATACAAATGAATGAATGAATGAATGACTGGATGGATGGATGGATGAATTAATAGATGGATGGACGAATGAATGAATGGATGGATGGATAGAATCCCGGCTCCACCACTTGTCAGCTGTGTGACTTTGGTTAAGTCACTTAACTTCTCTGTGCCTCATTTACCTCATCTGCAAAACGGGGATTAAGATTGTGAGCCCCACATGGGACAACCTTATCATCTTGTGTCCTCCCCAGCGCTTAGAACAGTGCTTTGCACATAGTAAGCACTTAACAAATGCCATTATTATTATTATTATGCATAGATGGATGAATGAAAGGATGGATGGATGGCAGCGTGGCTCAGTGGAAAGAGAACAGGCTTTGGAGTCAGAGGTCATGGGTTCAAATCCCAGCTCCGCCAACTGTCAGCTGTGTGACTTTGGGCAAGTGACTTCACTTCCCTGCGCCTCAATTACCTCATCTGTAAAATGGCGATTAAGACTGTGAACCCCCCCCCCGTGGGACAACCTGATCACCTTGTAACCTCCCCAGCGCTTAGAATGGTGCTTTGCACATAGTAAGTGCTTAACAAATGCCATCATCATTATTACTATTATGATGGATGGATGGATGGCAGGCAGTGTGGCTCAGTGGAAAGAGCATGGGCTTTGGAGTCAGAGGTCATGGGTTCAAATCCCGGCTCCGCCAACTGTCAGCTGTGTGACTTTGGGCAAGTCACTTCACTTCCCTGCGCTTCACCTTGTAACCTCCCCAGCGCTTAGAACAGTGCTTTGCACATAGTAAGTGCTTAACAAATGCCATCATTATTATTATTATGGATGGATGGATGGATTGACTCTCTTCCTCCCTTCAAGGCCCTACTGAGAGCTCACCTCCTCCAGGAGGCCTTCCCAGACTGAGCCCCCTCCTTCCTCCCCCCCTCCCCCGCTCCGTCCCCCCTGCCTTACCTCCTTCCCTTCCCCACAGCACCTGTATATATGTATATATGTTTGCACATATTCATTACTCTATTTATTTATTTATTTTACTTGCACGTATCCATTCTATTTATTTTACTTTGTTAATATGTTTGGCTTTGTTCTCCGTCTCCCCCTCTAGACTGTGAGCCCGCTGTTGGGTAGGAACTGCCTCTAGATGTTGCCAGCTGGGACTTCCCAAGCGCTTAGTACAGTGCTCTGCACACAGTAAGTGCTCAATAAATACGATTGATTGATTGATTGGATGGATTGATGGATGGACGAATGGATGGACGGGTGGATGGATGGGTCTTAGAACAGTGCTCTGCACATAGTAAGCGCTTAATAAGTGCCATTATTATTATTATTAGTAGTAGTAGTAGGGACCGTCTCTATATGTTGCCAATTTGTACTTCCCAAGCGCTTAGTACAGTGCTCTGCACACAGTAAGCGCTCAATAAATACGATTGATTGATTGATTGGATGGATTGATGGATGGATGAATGGATGGATGGGTGGATGGATGGGTCTTAGAACGGTGCTCTGCACATAGTAAGCGCTTAATAAATGCCATTATTATTACTATTATTATTATTATTGATGGATGGATGAATGGATGGATGGATGAATGGATGGATGGATGGATGAATGAATGAATGCCTGCCCCCCTGCCCGTCCGGCAGCCCGGGCCCTCGGGAGCACGTGTCCGGGCGGGCGTCCCGGGGCGCCCCCTCCCGGCCGGCCCCGGAACCGTGCCCCTCCCCGTGCCCCCCTCCGTGCCCCCCTCCCACTCCCCCCCCCCCCACTTCCAATCCTATGTACTGAGCGCTTACTGCGTGCAGAGCACTGTACTAAGCGCTTGGGAAGCGCCAGTGGGCAACAGCTAGGGAGGGTCCCTGGCCAACAGCGGGCTCCCAGGCTGGAAGAGGGAGGGAAGGAGGGAGAGAGGGAGGGAGGGAGAGAGAGGGAGGGAGGGAGAGAGAGAGAGGGAGAGGGAGGAGGGAGGGAGAGAGGGAGAGGGGGAGAGGGGGAGGGAGGGAGAGAGGGAGAGGGGGAGGGAGAGGGGGGAGAGAGGGAGAGAGGGAGGGAGAGGGAGGGGGAGGGAGAGAGGGAGAGGGAGAGGGAGAGGGAGAGGGAAAGAGAGAGAGGGAGAGGGGGAGGGGGAGAGGGGGAGAGGGGGAGAGGGAGAGAGGGGGAGAGGGAGAGGGAGAGGGAGAGAGGGAGAGAGGGAGAGAGGGAGAGAGGGAGAGGGAGAGAGGGAGAGAGGGAGAGAGGGAGGGAGGGAGGGGTACCCCCTGGCCCTGGCCCTCCCCCGGCCCCGCCCACGGGCCAGCCCAGTCCAGCACGCTTAGTTCCCCCTCTGCCACCGCCCAGCTGCGTTTAGGGCATTGGGAGCCTCGGGCCCTCCCTGGGCCCACCCTGTGCCCACCCTGTGCCCACCCTGTGCCCAGCCTCTGCCCCCCTTGCATGTAGCCAGCGGGCCAGCATGGGCTGGCCCGGCCGGGCCCGGCCGCAGGGCGGACGCACTGCCCCTCCTGCCCTCCCCCTCCTCCAGGCAGCCCTCCTCCTCCTCCTTCTGCTGTTGCCAAGGGGCAGCGGCTACAATTTGGACACTGGCAGCCCCCTCCTCTTCTCGGGCCCCAAGCACACCCTCTTCGGCTACTCCGTCCTGCTCCACCGACACGGGGAGGACCGCTGGTGAGTCGCCGCGGCCCGGGAAACTGAGTCACAACTTGGGCCCTAAGCGCTCAATAAATACGATTGATTGATTGATGGGGGGGAGGGGGGCATCCCCGGCTCCCAGTCCCTTGGCCTCCCCTCCCCGTCCATCCATCTCCCCAGCGTTCAACGCAGGGTGTTGCGCTCAGGACGCTCGCCCGGGAGGGTTCATTCATTCATTTAATCGTATTTATTGAGCGCCTACTGTGTGCAGAGCACTGTACTAAGCGCTTGGGAAGGCCAAGTTGGCAACATCTAGAGACAGTCCCTACCCAGCAGCGGGCTCACAGTCTAGAAGGGGGAGACAGACAACAAAAGAAAACATCCTAACAAAATAAAATAAATAGAATAAATATGTACAAATCAAATAAATAGAGTAATAAATAGGGAGGGGGGGCATTTTTAGACTGTGAGCCCACTGTTGGGTAGGGACTGTCTCTCTATGTTGCCAATTTGTACGTCCCAAGCGCTTAGTACAGTGCTCTGCACACAGTAAGCGCTCAATAAGTACTATTGATGATGATCCCCGGCTCCCAGTCCCTTGGCCGCAGCGTGGAGAGTGTCGTTCCCTTCCCCCGCCACCCATCCATCGCCCCAGCGTTTAACGCAGGGTGTTGCGCTCAGGACTCTCCCCCTGGAGGGTTCATTCATTCATTCAACCGTATTTGTTGAGCGCTTACTGTGTGCAGAGCACTGGACTGAGCACTTGGGAAGGCCAAGTTGGCAACATCTAGAGACGGTCCCTACCCAACAGCGGGCTCACAGTCTAGAAAATAATGAAGGCGTTTATTAAGCGCTTACTATGTGCAAAGCACTGTTCTAAGCGCTGGGGAGGTTACAAGGTGATCAGGTTGTTTTTTTGGGGGGGCTCACAGTCTTAATCCCCATTTTACAGATGAGGTCACTGAGGCACGGAGAAGCGAAGTGACTTGCCCAAAGTCACACAGCTGACAATTGGAGGAGCCGGGATTTGAACCCATGACCTCGGACTCCAAAGCCCGGGCTATTTCCACTGAGCCACGCTGCTTCTCGCCCCAGCGCTTAACGCAGGGCGCTGCGCTCCGGCTCCTCAGAAGGGACGTGGAGAGTATCGTCCCCCCCCATCCATCGCCCCAACACTTAGCACAGTGCGCTGCACTCAGGACCCTTGCTGGAAAGAGTGTCGTCCCCCCACATCCATCACCTCAGCGCTTAGCACAGTGCTCTGCACTCAGACCCCTCACTCGTGTCGTGGAGGGCATCGTCCCCAGGACTAAATTAACTGATGATGGTATTTGTTAAGCGCTTACTATGTGCAAAGCACTGTTCTAAGTGCTGGGGAGGAGACAAGGTGATCAGGTTGTCCCATGTGGGGCTCCCAGTCAATCCCCATTTTGCAGATGAGGTAACTGAGGCACAGAGAAGTTAAGTCGTGGCTCAGTGGAAAAAGCCCGGGCTTTGGAGTCAGAGGTCATGGGTTCATATTCTGCCAATTGTCAGCTGTGTGACTTTGGGAAAGTCACTTAACTTCTCTGTGCCTCAGCGACCTCATCTGTAAAATGGGGATTAAGGCTGTGAGCCCCCCGTGGGACAACCTGATCACCTTGGAACCTCTCCAGCGCTTAGAACAGGGCTTTGCACATAGTAAGTGCTTAATAAATGCCATTATTATTATTATTATTAAGTGACTTGCCCAAAGTTACACAGTTGACAAGTCGCAGAGCTGGGATTAGAACCCATGACCTCTGACTCCCAAGCCCACGGTCTTTCCACTGGGCCACGCTGCTTAACGCAGTGCACTGCGCTCAGGCCCTTCGTCCCGGAGGTTGTCATCCCCCGCTTCATCCCCCTCCGTCACCCCAGCACTTAACGCAGGGTGCTGCGCTCAGGCCAGCCATCCCTTTGACGGGTCGGTCTCCCCCCTTTCCAGGCTGCTGGTGGGGGCTCCCACGGCCAACTGGCTCAGCAACACCTCGGTGGCCAACCCGGGGGCCGTGTACAGGTGCAAGATTGGGGAGACGCCAGCCCAGACCCCCTGTGAGCAGCTCCAAGTGGGTGAGTGAAGGATTCGGGGGAAAACTAGTTGGGATTTTGACAGCAGATGTGCTCCTTTGCTTCTATCCACGTGCTATCACTTATTCCAACCGAAATCCAGCCTTGAGAAAGATACTGTGGGGGAAAGACCCCCCAATAAACTCCCCTTCTCCCAAACCCCCTCATCCCCACATGTTCAGTGGTAGCGTTTATTACCGTCCACCGTCAGAAGTTCCTAAAGTGGATAAAACTTGCACCATCCCTTGCTTCTATCCAAGCGATTTCGCTTATCCCAACCGAAATCCAGCCGTGAGTAAGACCCCCGACAAACTCCCTTTCTCCCAACCGCCCTCATCCCCACGTGTTCGCTGGTAGCGTCCTCCATCAGAAGTTCCTAAAGTGGATAAAACTTTTGCGGAGATGACTCCTTTGTACACTCAGCTCCAACTTTTGAATCCTACCTCGACTCCCCTTTGCCTTCCAAACATGCATCCCACAAAATCTGTCCAGATTCGTCCTTGGGGGGGGGTCTTACATTCCTTATAAACACTCTCATACCCGAACCGCCATTTAGAATCAGTATTTATGTTCTTTTGAACTTAGAATTCAAATGTGAAAACAACAGAAGGCAAGAAAAGGAACACCTCCTCTGTGGCAGTAAAAAAGGAAACGCAGTGAAACCTGTTGAACAGAATCTTAGCTCTGGTTGCCCACTATACCCATTCTGTTTTTTTAAAATGAACTTTATATCTTCCAGACAAAAGTTTGTTGCTTTTTTCCCTTTCTTTGGATAAGTTTCTGAATTCCTCTTCCCAGATTTGTGCGAAATTTTGAAAAACTTTAAAAAAATTGTGAAAAAAGAGTTTGTTTCCAAATCAGGAGCCAATTTACTTCACAAAGGAATTCCATTGTGAGAAGAAAACCCAGTTCACGTTAACTTTTTGGTTGCAGGGAACTAAAGTCATTGAAAGGTGGCTTTTATGGGAGATGGGTCAGTTTGAGCTGGTGCCATCCAAACAGCTGTTGGAAATTTATTTTGAGACTCCCAACCGACGTGAAGTTTCATTAATATTTATGTTCTCCCTAATAGCCGAGCTTGTGGTTAGTCGCTGGATGCATTTCTTTGCTCTTGAACTCTTTCGCAAACACTGTAAGAACCTCCTAGCCTCAAGCAAGGAAGGGGATTACAGTGTCCGTAATGATTTCATCTCAGCCAACGTGAGCAGGTCATGGTCATTTGGCAGAGCAGTTTTCAAAATGACCTTTCTTGTCTAGCCTGTAGATTGCAGACGATGTTGTCCATCTCAAGGAACAGACATCCTAAAAAAGCAAATACTTACAAGGAAAGAATGTATCTGTTATATTGCACTCACCCAAGTGGTTAGTACAGAGCTCTGCACACAGTAAGCGCTCAATGAATACCATGACTGACTGAGCACGTGTGTTGCCTGGTTTTGCCCAGCACATCTTTGGATTTATCTTCGTTCCTCCTGAACTATAAGTAAGGAAGAAGGTTCCGGGGGAGGGGCACTGTTGGAAAGGGGACCATTCATTCATTCAATTCATTCAGTTGTATTTGAGTGCTTACCATGTGCAGAGCACTGTACTAAGTGCTTGGGAGAGTATGATCCAATAATAAATAGACATGTTCCCTGCCCACAAAGAGCTTACAGTCTAGAAGGGGAGGAAAGCAAGGGAGAAAATGAAAGGGACGTGTTAGAAGATGAGAAAACAGCCTTGGATTTAGGAAACTGTGAGGGCAGGAGGGGGAAGAGCCGCTGGTTGGAGTGGAACTCGCCAAAAGATGTAGGAACACTCTACTTTCTCTTCCCCCTCCCTCTGATTCAGGGTTTCAGCTTAGATTTTACGTGGGCAGTGAAAGGGGCCATGCTGAGTTCTGAGAGAGAAGTCAGGGCAGTTTCCTGCCCCGTTCCACACCATGATATGAAGCGGCACGAAGCTAAAGATTCAGTCAGGCTAGGTCCTTTGAGAAGGATGTGCCAACTCCCTTGGCCTCTGAGGACCTTCCAAGCAGGAGAAAAAGATGATCCCTCTAGATTGGAAGCTTGCTGTGGGCAGAGAACGCGCCTACCAACTCTGTTATATTGTACTTTCCCAAGCGCTTACTTGGTGCTCAGCACCAAGTAAGCTCTCAATAAACTCAGTGCATTGATCAATCTGCCCTGGCTGCCCAAGCGGCTCAGAAGTGGAATCTGAATTTTGCTAGATATTGAGGGCAGGGATCGTATCTCCCAATTCCATTGAATTTTCCTCTCCCGAGTGCTTTGTGCAGTGCTCCGAGAAGTTAGCAAACGATTAGAGGTGGTGAATTAGAGTTGCCTCAGGGAATCATCAGAAGGAAGACGGACGGTAAAAGTGCTGGGTCGGAAAGAAAGAATCCCTGACTCTTGAAGGATGATGAGCTAAAAGGGCAAAAGAGCCGGATTGACCTCTGCCCCGGGTTCAGAGTTTCAGCCCTGCTGTTCGTGTAAGTGCAGAGGATTGCGATTTCAGTTCTGAGTCAACGAATAAACAAAACTACTGGGTGCATAAAGGGAGTTTAGAAATGAATATGAAAGAAGTTTGAGAGTAGTCACCCGCCCGAATGATTGATGTTGTGGGGACTTGAGCTAGGATCTTAATTATGCCTTTCTGCCGGGATGAGATTTCCACTCGATTGAGCAAAAAAGAGATGTTCGGAACGTTATGATTGTGATCGTTGCCAGAAACCTAATGAAAATCTCAGTTCCTGCTCATACCCAGTGGACGGGAACATTGGCTCATTGGTCTGACTGTAATAATCGAGTCAGGAAAACTTCCCTGGCCTTCCTGGAAGTGAAGAGGCAGGAATGAGTACATTGAAATGGAGAACACCCTTCAAACCCTTGAGAAAGATGGAATGGCATAAGCAAAGGCAATTGGTATTTTTAAACAAATCAACACAAAGAGCATCTATTAAAAAGTTGGGGAAGTTAGTTCTGCGGAGCATATGGGAAAGATCAGACCCAGGGCAGCCTTAATCACAACAATGTGTAATGCCCTTGCTTTTCCTCTAAGTTGCTGTTGAGGCTCAGGAGGAATGGAACAGTGTCTCTTTCTAGAGCTAGCATCTTAGCGTCTTAGAAAGGGAGCTGGGGTCTCAGTCTGAAAGAGGGATATAGGATTTGAGAGTCTTAAAGAAAGAGCTAGGGTCTGAGGGTCCGAAAGAGAAAGCTGGGATGTCGGTCTCGGTGAGTCTGAAAGATGGAGATAGGGATTATTCGGTTTAAAGATGCGGCAAGGTGAAATTTAAGTTGAGTTAAAGATAAGGAAGTCAAGCAGAGGGCGTCTTGATAAGAACAATTGAGGTTGCATCATGTTATACGAGCTGTATTTTTTTTGTTTGTTTCAACGATATTTCCTATCCTCCAACACAAGTTTCTGTAGGTTCCAAGAAAAGATCACGGGCCCCTATTATAGTGTTCACTGGTAATGCTTCGAGATACTATAGTTGGCTTGAAATTCAAATCACTCTCTGTGAGAACGTTCAAATGCTTGCTGTTTTGATGTGGGCTAATGGCGAATTAACTATCAACAATTTGGGTGGAATTTTCCCCGAGCTCTGGGATCTTTCAGAGACCCAAATCATTCCCAGTAGAGATATGGCCCAGAGTCCAGAGGTTCACCACACGGGGGTTTATGTGTTGTACCATATCGTGGGGCATTGAAAGCACCCACAATGACTTTTGTCCGGTTGCTAATATCGTGCAATTTGTGTATCACGGTCTTCGTCACCGCCAACGGTATTCACCGTGGTTCTCCTTTTGGCAAAGCACTGTGATAGGCTCTGAGAGACACCCCAAAGAAAAAAAAAAATAGACCAGGTTCTCCCCCAAAGAGCTCGTGAAATATATTTGCTGTCAGAGGCCTTTAGAACCAGTGGCGAATGGCAAAGTTTGGTGATGTGTGTTTGGTGATGTAGGAGGGAGGGGACTCATCGTTAGCAGCTGAGTTTTGCATATGAGATTTATAAAGAGCAGTTCAGGGTGGGTGAACGTGACCAGTGGAGTGCTGTCGGTTCTGGGGAGGGGAACAGGCAGCCCAAGCAACGGAATATGAAAGACCACGAGATCGATGTGGTTTTTTGATCTTGCTGGCACGGCCCCCTCCCACAGACACATTCACCCCCACCCAGGGCCGTCGTTGGAAGGTTTCGGAAGGGATGCTCTCCTTAAATGAGTCACAGTTAGAGAAGGAAGTTCAGGGGTCGAATTTCAGATCTTTGCTGGTTTGCTGGCACATCCCCTAGCAACCCCGGAGCATTTTGGGGTTTTTTACGGTTATTTGGTAAGCGCTTACTATGTGCCAGGCGCTGTTCTGAACCCTGGGGTGGATGCAAGCTAATCAAGTTGGACACAGTCTCTGTCCCACATGAGTCTCTCAGTCTTCATTACCATGTGTTTGTTGTTTGTTTCTTATGTCGTATTTGTCGAGTGCTTACTATGTGCCAGGCGCTATTCTAAGCTCTAGGATAGATACAAGCTAATCAGGTTGGACACAGTCCCTGTCCCACATGGGGTTCATGGTGTAATCTCTCTGTTTGCTGTTTGTTTATTTGTTTTATGGTATTTAAGTGCTCACTAGGTGCCTTTTTATTGTATTTGTTAAGCGCTTACTATATGCCATTTGTTTAATGGCATTTTTTAAGCACTTTACCTCCTTCCCTTCCCCACAGCACCTGTATATATGTATATATGTTTGTACATATTTATTACTCTATTTTACTTGTACATATCTATTCTATTTATTTTATTTTGTTAGTATGTTTGGTTTTGTTCTCTGTCTCCCCCTTCTAGACTGTGAGCCCACTGTTGGGTAGGGACTGTCTCTATATGTTGCCAACTTGTACTTCCCAAGCGCTTAGTACAGTGCTCTGCACACAGTAAGCGCTCAATAAATACGATTGATTGCTAGGAACCGTTCTAAATTCTGGGATGGATACAAACTAGTCAGGTTGGATAAAATCCCTGTCCCACATTGAGTTCACAGTCTTAATCCCTATTTGCTTTTTGTTTGTGTATTGGTTTTATGGTAGTTGTTAAGTGTTTACTATTTGCCAGGCACTGTTCTAATTGCTGGAGTAGATATAAACTAATCAGATTGGACACAATCCCTGTCCCACATGGGTCTCACAGTTCTAATTCCTATTTTACGGTTGGTGTAACTGAGGCATAGAGAAGTGAAGGGAGTTGCCCAATGTCACACAGCAGGACTAGCACCCAGGTCCTCCTTTTACTCCTCTTTAGAACTCCTTTGGAGAGTAAGGGCTAGCCATTGGGCTAAATGAGACCTCAACAGAAGCAAAGAGGAGCCTGGCGTTGTATTTTTCTTTAATCAGAGGTATCGCAGCCTCGTCGAGGCTAAGGGGAATAATGCTGTTTGGTTGCGTCGGTTATTCAGGGGCATTTTGTGGAGGGGTTAATTCCAATTTCCCTTTACAGCCTAGGTACAAAAGTAAAGATGATTTATTAGGTGCCAGAGTGCTCCTCCTACTGTTCTCTGAAGAGCAAAGAGTTCTAAGCTAGTCAAAACAGAATAAGAATCCCCAAATTGTTTCCTTTACTATATCAAAATGTTTTGGTTTCCAAACAGAGCAGATGACAGCATGGGCTTTCGTGGTAGCAGGAGAGATTTAGGATTTGAAAGATGATTAGAAGAAGGACCTATGCTTCACATAAATGTGGGAGAGGCAAAGTATACCCTCAGTTCTCCCATAACATTTGTTTTCATAGCACATTTTGGAGAGAATAATGATAATAGTGGTATTTATTAAGTGATTATCGCATGCCAAGCACTGTTCCTAAGTGCTGGGGTAGATACAAGATAATCAGGTCTGATGGCGGGGATGGGGGGTTCACAGTCTAAGGGGGAGGGAACACAGGTATTGGATCCCCATTTTGCAGATGAGAGAACTGAAACACAGAGAGGTTAAATGACTTGCACTTCACACAGCAGCCAAGTGGCAGAGCCAGGATTAGAACCCAGGGCCTATTATTCCTAGTCCCGTGCTCTTTCCACTAGGCAACACTGCTTCCCCTTACACTGATAATTCCGATAGCAGTTACAGGAGAGGTAGCGTGGAATACCACTAAACTGGGAGGTGGAAACCATTCTGCCACTGGCTTGTTGTGTGACTTGGGACAAATTACGATCACTTCTGTGTGGCTCACTTTGCTCAACTAAAAAGTGGGGCTAAAATACAATGCAAACCTTGAGGAAACTGAAAATACCGAGTTCCCTCTGGACTTCCAAGTATAACATTTTCCTGGAACGTGGCCCAAAGGAGAAGCAGCATGGCGTAGTGGATACAGCATGGGCCTGAATGCCAGAAGGTCATGGATTCTAATTCCGGCTCCATCACTTATCTGCTGTGTGACCTTAGGCAAGTCACTTCCCTTCTCTGGGCCTCAGTTCCCTCATCTGTAAAATGGAGATTGAGACTGTGAACCCCATGTGGGACAGGGACTGTGTCCATCTGGATTTGCTTGTATTCACCTTAGCACTTAGTACTTTTCACGTAGTAAGTGCTTAACAAGTACCACAATTATTATTATTATTATTATTATTATTATTATTATTATTATTATTATTATCTTTAAGCCTCATCCAGCTTCAGTTAGGGAAGCTCAGAACAGAAGAATGATCCAGGAAATAAAGCATAGAACTCTAGACTGTAAGCTCAGTGAGGGGAGGGAATCAGTGTGTTTATTGTTATATTGTACTCTCCCAAGCGCTTAGTACAGCACTCTGCACACAGTAAGTGCTCAATAAATACGAGTGAATGAATTTGCACCCTTTATCCACACCCCCCACCAGCGGCACTCCTGCACTTATATACATATCCATAGTTTATTTCTTTATATTAATATCTGTGTCCCCCTCTAGACTGTAAGCCCGTTGTGGGAAGGGAACATGTCTCCCACCTCTGTTATACTGTACTCTTCCTAGTGCTTAGTACAGTACTCTGCACCCAATAAGCTCTCAAGAAATAGGACTGATAGATGGCAAAACCTTTTATCAAGGCTTGCATGGATGGAATTGCCTGCCCGAAGCTAACATCCCTGGTTATTGATCCCACGATCGCGTCTACAAATGGCATCACTGCCTTTGTCAGCTTCCTAGGTCCCACTGGAAAGCGTTATTTTGAGTCAAGTTTGGCAAGTTCTGTTGAGCTAATGAGCCACTTCTCACTGATTTATGGTGTAGTGGAAAGAACCTGAGAGTCAGGGGATGTGGGTTCTAACCCTGGCTGTGCTACTTGTTTGCTGTGTGATCTTGGGCAAGTCACCTAACTTTTCTGTGTTCCAGTTTCCTGTCCCGTAAAATGGGGATAAGCATAATAATTATTATAGTATCTGTTAAGAGCTTACTATGTATCAGGCACTGTTCTAAGTACTGGGATGGATACAAGATAATTGGGTTAAACACAGTCCCTGACCCACATGGTACTCACAGTCTTAATCCCTGTTTTACAAATGAGGTAAGTGAGGCCCAGAGAAGTTAAGTGACTGGCCCGAGGTCATACAGCAGGCAAGTGGCAGAGCCGGGATTAGAACCCTTGACCTTCTGACTCCCAAACCTGAGCTCTATCCACTGGGGGGATGAAATACATGTTTTCTCTCCCTTTTAGATTGTGAGCCCTAGGTGAGGAAGGGACTGTATCCACCCCAGTGCTTGGTACAGTGCTCAGTACACAGTAAGCTTTTAACGAATACCAAAATTATTTATTATCAGCAAGGGTAGCAAATAAGAGTGCTCCCCTGCTTTGTGGTTATTAGTAAAATTCATAAAATCTGTAGCTCCAGATG
Source organism: Tachyglossus aculeatus (assembly GCF_015852505.1). Lineage (NCBI taxonomy): Eukaryota > Metazoa > Chordata > Mammalia > Monotremata > Tachyglossidae > Tachyglossus > Tachyglossus aculeatus. Next base: position 61,147,189 of record NC_052074.1, read on the forward strand.
TAACAATTGGTGTTCACTGAATAATCTTCCTATAATCAAAGGCAAGGCCAAAGCAATCAATGGTATCTGAACACCTATTCTGTGCAGAGCACTGAATTTGTAGCTTATCTTGTAAATTGGATTGCAATCAATCGACAGTATTTATTGAGCGCTTACTGCATGCAGAACACTGTACTGAGCACTTGGGAGAGAGCTGTATAGCAGATACATTCCCTGTCCATAACGAACTTGCAGTCCAGAGGATGAGATTGGTCTAGAGGAGTTAAATTTGACCTTACTTATGTAAACCAGGCAAGCTTGGCTTAGGTTACTCTTGCTTCTCCTGTTAAGATTGTTGTGTGGCTGTTAAAAAACTGAGGTTGGAGGCTTTCTTTACTGAGACAATTTGTTCCTAACTATGTTTAAGGACACAGTTTCTTCTTCATGTGGAGAGGAATGAGTAAAATTTGATGTTTTTTAAGGAGAAGGAAGACTTGGACAGAATGGCATTTTAAGAGAATGATCCAAGCAGCAGAGTGAAATATGGACTGGAGAGGGGAGAACCAGTGAGGATACTGAGGAAACTGATTCAGCAGCCAAGCTGTGATAGGACAAGCACCAGGAATGGGGTAGTAGTTGATTGGATGGAGAGGAAAGGGCAGAGCCTGAAAATAATTTGAAAGGGAAAATCCCAACAAGATTTAGCAATCGATTGGATATAGGAATTGAAGAGAGGGTGGAGTCAAAGGATAATGCTAAAGTTGTCGGGTTTAGAGATGCGAGGGATGGTTCGTTGGCAACTGTCGGAAAGTTGGGTGGAGGAAAGGATTTGGGAGGGAAGATGAGGACTTCAGTTCTGGTTATTAAGTTTGCGGTATCATGCTGAAATAGCCCAGAGGCAAGAAATCGTGTGAGAACAAAGTAGAGGTGAGAGGTCCAGTCTAAAGAGGTGGATTTAGGAATCATCCCCGTGGAGGTGGTAGTTGAAACCCGTGGAAGGGGAATGAGCTGGGATAAGTAAGAAAAGCACATTTCCTCCAAGAGGCCTTCCCCGACTAAGCCCTTATTTCCTCTTTAATCAGTCAATCCATTGTATTTATTGATCACAATGTGTGTAGGGCACTGTACTAAGCACTTGGGAGAGTACAGTGTAATAGAGTTGGTAGACACATTCCGTGCCCACAGCGAGATTATAGTCTAGAGGGAGAGATGGACATTAATGTAAATAAATTATGGTTATGTACATAAGTGCTGTGGGGCTGAGGGAAGGGTGAATAAAGGGTGTAAATCTAAGTATAAGGGTGATGCAGAAGGAAATAAGAGAAGAGGGAAGGGGGACTTAATCAGGGAAGGCCTCTTGGAAGAGATGTGCCTTCAAAAAGGCTTTGAAGGTGGGTAGAGTAAGCATCTGTTGGATATGAAGAGGGAGGGCTTTTCAGGTTGGAGGTTGGATGTGGGTGAGAAGTATGTGGTGAGATAGATGAGATCGAGCTATGGTGAGAAGGTTAGCATTTAGTGGAGCAAAGTGTGTGGGCTGGGTTGTAGTAGGAGAGTGGTGAGGTAAGAGGGGGCAAGGTGATTGAGTGCTTTAAAGCCATTTGTAAGGAATTTCTCTTTGCTGTGCAATCAATCGCATTTATTGAGCACTTCCTGAGTGCCGAGCACTGTACAGAGCACTTGGGAGATTCCACTATAGCAATAAACATGACACATTCCCTGGCCAAAAGTTAGATGGGCAGCCACTGGAGGTTCTTGAGGAGTGGGGAAGCGTGGATTGAGCATTTTTGTAGAAAAGTGATCCAGGCAGCGGTATGGAGAGTACAATACACAACAGAGGTGGTAGACAGATTCCTTGCCCACAGTGAGCTGCTAGTCTAGAGGGAGAAGCAAAGCAAGCGATATAATCAGCTCAAAAGATTTCTTCACCAGAGCACCCTGCTGTGTTCTGCAAACTGTAGTGAAAGCTTGCTAGAAAAGATGACTCTAGATAATGATGTTGATGAAGCCAGCTAACTTTCCAGTTTTTAGGGTGATAAAGAGATGTGGTAAAGTCATTACCAAGGAAGATAAGACCACAAAATGTGTACCTACTCCTTTGCACTTGGACTTACACCCTTTATTCACCCTTCTCTCAGCCCTCCAGCGCTTATGTCCCTATTTGTAACATTTCTTTATAATAACATCTTTCTCCCTCCACCCTGCCGTGTCTGTAAACTCATTGTGGGCAGGGAATGTGCCTATCAATTCTGTTATATCGTACTCTCTCCCAAGAGCTTAGTACAATGCCCTACACATAATAAGCGCTCAATAGATACAATTGATTAATTGATAGAAAAGAAGGGGACTCAGAAGGGAGTTTTAGCTGTCACCCACAGGCAAAAGAACAGAACTAAAATGCCACTTTTTGGATTGCGTTTCCCCTTCTACACTGTAAACTCGTTATAGGCAGGGAACATGTCTGCTAATTCTGTTGTATGCTCCCAATTACTTAGTACAATGCTCTGCACAGAGTAAGCACTATAAGTAAGGACACTATATCTAAGTACTATTGATTGATCAGTTGATCAGAATCCTGCCTTAGACTTTCTAGGCCTAGTCCTATTTTTAATAAGGTGATACGAATTGCTCCTTAACTTTCTGTGGCATGGGATTTGGGATGAAAGTCCTGGATGAAAGTTCATTCATTCATTCACTCAATCGTATTTATTGAACACTTACTGTGTGCAGAGCACTGTACTAAGCACTTGGGAAGTACAAGTTGGCAACATATAGAGACAGTCCCTACCCAACAACGGGCTCAACAACGGGCTCACAGTCTAGAAGGGGGAGACAGACAACAAAACATGTAGACAGGTGTCAAGTCATCAGAACAAATAGAATTAAAGCTAAATGCACATCATTAACAAAATAAATAGAATAGTATGTGCAAGTAAAATCAATAGAGTAATAAATATGTACAAATATATATACACAGGTGCCGTGAGGAGGGGAAGGAGGTAGGGCGGGGGGGATGGGGAGGAAGAGAGGAAAAAGGGGGCTCAGTCTGAGAAGGCCTCCTGGAGGAGGTGAGCTCTCAGTAGGGCTTTGAAGGGAGGAAGAGAGCTAGCTTGGCAGATGTGTGGAGGGAGGGCATTCCAGGCCAGGGGGAGGATGTGGGCCGGGGGTCGATGGTGGGACAGGTGAGAACGAGATACAGTGAGGAGGTTAGCAGCAGAGGAGTGGAGGGTGCGGGCTGGGCTAAGCCAGGCTTCGAATCCCCTCCCTGCTTCTGCAGGATGAAGTTTCCACTGTTTTATTTGACAGATTTTTCCATTCTGTGCCGTTCATTCATTTTGTCTTTGCCTGCTACCTTAGAAGTGGCACCGCTGCTAGTAGAAGCAACATTCCCAGCTGGTGACACAAGGATGGGGGTCTCTTCCCAAAAGCATCTCGCTGATGACAAAAAAATATTCCTAATTAATCAGCCCACTCAAGGGCATTAGTATCTTTTCTGGAAAAGCTGTAAGATCGATGAGAGCTGATTCTATCTCTTTTTGACTGAATCTGTATTTTGTGGTTTTATCTTCCTTGTGACCAACTTTACCACATCTCTTTATCGCACTAGAAATTGGAAAGTTAGCTGGCTGTCATCATCTGCTACAGCCATCTTTTCTAGCATGTATTCACTCCAGCTTAAAGTTTATAATAATAATGATAGCATTTATTAAGCACTTACTATGTGCAAAGCACTGTTCTAAGAGCTAGGGAGGTTGCAAGGTGATCAGGTTGTCCCACGGGGGGCTCACAGTCTTCATCCCCATTTTACAGATGAGGTAACTGAGGCCCAGAGAAGTGAAGTGACTTGCCCAAAGTCACACAGCTGACAAGTGCTGGAGCTGGGATTTGAACCCATGACCTCTGACTCCAAAGCCCGGGCTCTTTCCACTGAGCCATGCTGCTTCTCCAAGCATGTAGAATGCAACAGAGTGCTTTCATGAAGAAACCTGTATCTCTGTAATTTATCACTCTCCCCCCCTCCCCTCCCCACAGCACTTGTGTATATATATTTGTACAGATTTATTACTCTATTTTACTTGTACATACTTGAATTTACTTATCTTAGTGTCTGTCTCCCCCTCTAGACTGTAAACTCACTGTGGGCAGGGAATGTGTTTATTGTTATATTGTACTCTCCAAAGCACTTAGTACAGTGCTCTGCATCCAGAAAGTTCTCAGTAAATAAAATTGAATGAATGAATGAAGTCTTTTAGGCTGATTGTATTGCTTGCTTTGCTCCCCTTCTAGACTGTAAGCTCACTGTGGGCGGGGAATGTGTCTACCAACTCTGTTGTATTGTACTCTTCAAAGCGCTCAGTACAAGTGCTGTGCACACAGTAAGTGCTCAATAAATACCACTGATTGACTGCTCTCTCTTTCCCACCTGCTAAGACCAGTTCTGCCTCTGTTCTGCCTTTGACCCTGCAACTGAGATGAGTCTTAGAGATATAGGGTGCGTTTTGACCCATTGGTGAAATATGGTGAGACTTTCTGAGCTGATTTTGGAACATGCTGGTTTTAGGAACATATCTGCTAGCTCTATTGTGGGGTATTCTCCCAAGTGCTTAGTTCGGTGTTCTGCACAAGTGCTCGATAAATACCGTCGACTGATTGATTGTTACTGTAGGCTACCTGAAAGGTTGTCGTTTCCTCATGATCCCCCAAGTCTTCAAGTCACCCTCACTCCCGACGTGCTCCTGAATTGCCACATCTCCTGAAATGGGTGGATTTCCAAATCAGACACATGAAGAGTAATTATCCAGAATTGAGTGGATTTGAGGAATTACCTTGTAGTGCCCATGTGTTTTATTCTAGTCAAATGGCTATATTGCAATGTCTTGAAAAATCCCCCACAATTGAAGAGAACAGGCTTTCAAAGATGCTGATTCTAAGAAAATTCCAATTAGTGTAGCCCATGGAGGAACTATCTGGATTAGAAATTTTCTATTTCTGGGTACATTTGGAATGAGATTAATTGGGAATAGCATTTTAGGTCCTCGATATGTGATTTTTGCAACAAACTCATTTAACGATTGCAGATTTTTCTTCCTCCTACCCACCTCACAGACTTTGGTGGGGTCTGTCAGAGAAGTTCTGAGTGAGGTAGGTGGGGTTACTCTTCCAATTATCTAGTTCTTACATGGAGAGCTTTGTTGCTGGGGTCTGGGTAAAGCCCTGAAGGCTGATGCCCCCAAGAGCAAATTGGTTCTCCAATCTAAACCCAGACAAGATCTGAAACGTGATTGGAATCTTAAGCTGTTCATAGTCTCCTGTGGACCAGCCTAAGAGAGCAAAACCTAGAACCATTCCAGGACCTATTATTTAGGAGCAGGGAAGCATGCACTGAACATTTTGTAGAAAAATGATCCAGGCAGCAGAATGAAGTGTGGACTTCTCTTGCTCTCTTCTGTTACACCTTCTATTCACCCCCGCACAACCTTACAACATTTATGTACGTATACATAATTTATTTGTATTGACATCTGTCTCTCCCCCTCCCCAGACTTTAAGCTCACTATGGTCAGGGAATGTGTCTGTTTATTGTTATATTGTGCTTACTCAAGCACTTAGTAAAGTGCTCTGCACACTGTAAATTCAATTAAATACGACTAAATGAATAAATGAATCAATGTCTGGCTCCCCCTCTAGACTGTATCTCACTGTCTCTCCACTCTTCCTCCACTTTTAGTTCTTACTAGAACGTCATGAATGTCACGATATTTCCAGCCCCGTTGGTTTGAGAAATGTTCCCCATGTCAGTTTATCATTTAGAGAAGCAGTTTGTCATATCAGTTTGTCATTTAGAGACGCTTGGTGGATAGAGCTTGGCCCTGGGAGTCAGAAGGGCCTGGGTTCTCATCCTGGCTCTGCCACATGTCTGCTGTGTGACCTTGGGCAAGTCACTTCACTCCTCTGGGCCTCATTTACCTCATCTGAAAAAGTGGGGATTAAAACTGTGAGCCCCATGTGGGACAGGGACTATGTCCACTCTGATTGACTTGTATCTACTCCTACGCTTAGAACAGTGCTTGATACAGATTAATAATAATAATGATGATGGTATTTGTTAAGTGCTTACCATGTGCCAGGCACTGTACTAAGCACTGGGGTGGATACAAGCAAATTGAGGTGTACCATGTGGGGCTCACGGTCTCAATCCCCATTTTACAGAAGTGGTAACTGGGGCACATAGTAAGTGCTTAATAAGTACTATAATAATTATTATTATTCTGTCGCCAGTCAATCAAATATTGGTCATTCTGTGCCTATCAGATCAACTGAAACCTGTTGTTGGGCTTCAGTATTCTCCATTTTGGAATTGTTTTTAATGGTACTTGTGAAGCGCTTACTCTATGTCAATCATTTTTTTAAGCACTGAGGTAGATACAAGTTAGATCAGACTTGATCTTGTCTCTTATGTTGCTCACAGTCTACGATCGTGTCTCTGTTGACCATGCTCCAGGCTCTGTTTTAAACATATTTTGGGATTTGGGGGCTAAATAGCCAAGTAAGATAAAGGGAACTTGGGAGATCTTAAACTGCCGGATGTTTAGCAATTTCCTGTCTAGAATCCTAACTTGACTCTTATCGTTTTTGTCCTCTAAAATGGCTCTTACTGATACCAAATTCTCAGCGCTCTTTTGGCCACTTCAGAGGGCTTTAGTTCCCCTTAAAAGAGGATGTCACTTCTTTATTCTCTTTTCCTGAGGGTCTGTAACAGTTCACTCCCCAAGTGGGTCTGCAATACATCCTACTACTATTCATTCATTCAATCGTATTTGTTTGAGTGCTTTCTGTGTGCAAAGCACTGTGATAAGCACATGGGAGAGTAAATATAAACAGGCACATTCCCCACTGCTACTGAGCAGTTTTATGAGGTGCTAATTAAGAGTAATATATAATCAAGGGGTTGCCTAATGGATAGAGCATGAACTTGTGAGTTAGAAGGAACTGGATTCTAGTCTTGCCTGGTTCGGCCATTTATCTGCTGGGTGACCTTGGTCAAGTCACTTCACTTCAACCTGATTAGCTTGTACCTATGGCAGCACTCAGTACAGTGCCTAGCACATAATAAGCACTTCACAAATCCCATTAGAAAAACAAAACACAAAGGTGGGACTTTCTGTTTTTTAAGGCTCAGTTGAAAGCACATTTTGAATTTTCACTTTTCTTTGGAATTCTGAACTGAGGTACAGGGAGTGGGGAGTTGCGCAAACTAGGAACTGCCCTGTTTGAAGCTGGAATTGGTTGTGGGGAAAAGTTTGATGTAAAATTAATACCTGAGAGCAAGGGAGAAGATTATTGAGGCCTCTGCTTTGTTCTGATGATACACTTTCCTTTTCTTCATCAGAGCTGCTATTTGCCCTGCTACTGGGAGGTGTTTTAGGATTGAGGTCAAAAACTGTGAATCTGATTGAAGGACAGAATGAGGGTTTTGGAGAAATAATAAATAATGCTGCCAATATCACTAATGATGGGGTTACTGGATTTAATGTTGGCCAGTCATTGATGGCCCCAGTGTTTTTTTATTATTATCAAGTGTCGTTGAGTTGTTTCTGGTTCATAGAGATTCCATGGATGTACTTTCTCCAGAACGTCCTGTCCTCTGCCATAATCCACAACCTTTCTAATGGTTCTTCCATTATCACTGTTATGGTCTCTGTCCATCTAGCTGCTGATCTGCCTCTTTCTTGTTTTCCCTGGATTTTCCCTAGCATTAGTGTCTTCTCCAGAGAATCAGTCCTCCTGATTATATATCCAAAATATGCTAATCTAAGTCGAGTTATTTGGCCTTCCAAAGACCCTTAATATTTCTTCTCCACACCAGTTAATACTAAAGTTAATATTTTAGTGGTCTCCTCTGCCATTTGTTCCCCCAAATTTAGACAGTTTCTTGATTTTCTTTTGTTTTTCATAAAATGTGCATAACTTTTCCATAGTGAGATATTTAAGGCTACCTGGGAAATACAGTTTTTTGGGGGGAAGGCTTATCTGTTAGTGGATGAAAAATGATTTTTGTTTAGAAAATAAGGATATGAATGATGGAACTCTTTTATGGTATTAAGCACTCAATAAATGCCACTGATTCAGGGCTTGGGAAACTTCAGTAAAACAAGTAGACACACTCCATGTCCTCAAAGATTTTATAATCTAGCAGATTAATGGGTTTATCTAATCTGGGCCAGTCACTTAACTTCTCTGGGCCTCAGTCACCTCATCTGTAAAATGGGAATGATGACTGGAGCCCCATGTGGGACAGGGACTGTGTCCAATCTGATTACTTTGTATCTACTCCAACACTTAGGACAGTGCCTGGCACATAGTAAGCACTTAACAAATGTCAGAAAAAAAAATCTAAACCATAAAGCTATTATTGGTATGACGTTTCATGGAACCTCTCAGAACAGTAACTGAGCAAGGTTACTAGATCTGGAATTTCTCAAGTAGGATTATTCAGATGGTCATTTCAGTTAGTGGTTCAAGTTTGGGGCTCTATTCATTTGAACTCACTGTTACAAACTACTAAAAGAGAAGTTCAACACACAGACCCCAATTGCCTTTATAAAGATTTTATTTTCCAGAGGAGAAAGAGAAGGTATTAAATGAATCTTCCAAACTCATATCCATACCCACAAAAAGGCAGCTGCGGTCTTCATTGAATTTTCATTATAATGCCAACTGGGAAATATACAAATACCACAACGAATTCATTAATTGGCAAAAACCCATTCAAATTGAACCAAGAATGAGTGATTTGATTTGTATAGAAATGTGCAAAATGATCTCCTGTTTATTGCTGCTGACCCATTTTATGTTGAATCATGTTTGCAACTTCAAAGTGGATTTCGCTTGCTAAGAGTATAGATTCATGATGTCATATTTATTGAGCGCTTCGTGGGTGCAGAACACTATACTAAGCACTTGGGAGGGTGCAATATAGCAGAATTGGTAGATACATTCCCTGCCCACCTTGTATCCCCCCCAGTGCTTAGAACAGTGCTTTGCACATAGTAAGCGCTTAACAAATACCAACATTATTATTATTATCATTATGTACAGATAGAGTTGAAACCCGGAATTTAAATTAATTTACCCAGAGTATTTGAGTAACTTTGGTAGGTTTTGTTTGTACTCTTTTAAGAAGGGAATTAGCTTTGTCTTATGATTTCCAACACTTTCTAAACTGGACTATATCAGAAGTGTGATGGTAGCACTTCAGAAAAGCACTTTAATGTTTGTCTTCTTTTTGATCTGGTTGAAACCAAGAAAAGCAGTAGTTTATAAATATTCATATTTCAGAGGAGATGCTCTGTTTGAACCTTCTGAGAGAGACAGATCCTATATTGGTCCAGAGCTCTCTCATTGTGGCAGAGATAAAGACAAATCTTTTTCCACATTCCAGCAATGGTAGTACTATTGTGGACTAGCTCATTCATTCAATCATACTGTGTGCAGAGCATGGTACTAAGCGATTGGCAGAGTTCAGTACAACAATAAACAGATACATTCCCTGCCCACAATGAGCTCACAGTCTAGAGGGTGGGGAGACAGATGTTAATATGAATAAATAAATTTCAGATCTGTACATAAGTGCTGTGAGGCTGGGAGGGGGTAAGAACAAAGGGAGCAAGTCAGGGTGATGCAGAAAGGAGTGGGAAAAGAGGAAAGGGGGGCTTATAACAGCGTGGCATAATGGGTAGAGCCCAGGCCTGCGAGTCAGAAGTTCATGGATTTTAATCCCAGCTCTGCCACTTGTCTGCCGTGTGATCTTGGGCAGGTCACTTCACTTCTCTGTGCCTCACTTGCCTCATCTGTAAAATGGGGTTTGAGACTGTGAATCCCCACATGGGACAGGGACTGTGTCCACCTTGATTTGCTTGTATCCACCACAGCGATTAGTACAGTACCTGGCACATAGGAAGTGCTTAACAAATACCATAATAATAATTATTATTTGTCAGAAAAGGCCTCTTGGAGGGGACGTACTTCAAAAAGACTTTGAAGGTGTGGAGAGTAATTGTTTGTTAGATTTGCCGAGGGACAGCATTCCAGGCCTGAAGCAGGATGTGGGCTAGGGGTCGACAGTAAGCTAATGTGTTCTGGAGGCTGAAAGAATTTGATGGGTTGTTTTATTTTTGGAGATTTTTAGTGGTATTTGTTAAATTCTTACTATGTGCCAGGCACTGCAGTAAGCACTGAGGTAGATCAAAGATAACCGGGGTGGAAACAGTCCACGTCCTCCAGGGGCTCACAGTCTTAATTCCCATTTTACAGCTGACATAACTGAGTCACAGAGAAGTGACGTGCTTGTGATCTGCCCAAGGTCACCCAGCAGACAAGTGGCAGACCCAGGATTAGAACCCAGGTCCTTCTGACTCCCAGGTCTTTGGGGAGTGGAGAGTTGTATAGAATGAAATTTTAAAGTTATCATCCTCAAAGTTGAGTGCAGAAAGTACAGAACATAATTTTATATAGTTGAGAGATGAGTGCTTGAATCAGAGCGACAGCGAGGAAATATTGAGCAATTATAGGGTGTGTTTTATTGAATCCAAAGATTGACAGTGTTCATTTTGACTCCACCTTGTCATCTGCACTCTCATCATCATCATCAATCGTATTTATTGAGCGCTTACTATGTGCACTGTACTAAGCGCTTGGGAAGTACAAATTGGCACTCATCTTTGAACTGAAGGCTGACTCTACTATTCTGTTGTCATTTGTGATAACAGCATATGGACTTTTGGGGTTGCCTATTTTGTTCTCATTTTATTATTCAAATAGTAGAAAAAAGACCTCAAACTCTAATTTTTAAAAAGAAAAATTGCTTAGTCTACTTATGCAGTGAAAATGTGGAGAAAAACATAAGTCTATATCCCAATTCTACCATGATTGATATAAGGTGATTTAGTTAGCATTTGTGAGATGAATTGTCCTAGTCCAGGATTCTGATACTCTACACAGAGCAACATCGTTAGCTCTGTGTTACCTACAAGGGGCTATGATAGTAATCATTTGTTTAGCTACTGATGTCATTTGCAAAGCCAGAAAGGACTAATATCATTGAAGAAATGACTGCCATGCGGGTATTCTATGTAAATCATAAAAATAAATGCTAAAATAAAATCTGAAATGTAAAAAAAGTCACCCAATTCTTTTCCCAAATTAAAAAAGCCCTCAATAATCACTCCCTGAATCATGTATTTTTATAACATCCTCTTTCAGCACAGATAACAAAGTTCTATTCCAAATAAATATGACAGGTAAGCGTTACGTCAAGATTACAATGCAAAAGCATAAAGCTCATCCTCAAATTTTTGTGAGGCTTGTTTAACTGTGATTTCTTCTAGAAAAACCAAAGTGCCCAAGCCATCAGTATTTTATTGGGATTTTGAGAATGGTGGGGACGGAAGGCAGATAGAACAGGAGGGGGACGTGTTCATTTGACTGTTTAATGTTGTGAATAATATGGGGACGTTGGTTATCATTCCCCATATTTATTTCAAAATAGCCCAAACAATCTGCTATTCAGTAGCTATTTCCCATTTTGGCATTATTACAAATATATTGTTTATTCTCCAGAAGTTAGGAGTAAATGATGTTGATCCATTTAAAAGTTACTCATGGTGGAAATATGAAATCAACATTTTTAAAAATAATTTGAAAGTAGCTTGACCAAATGTCCAGGCTGTGAATTCACAACTGAAACCTCCCATGTGTACATTTCTTTCTGAAGAAAATTCTACTGCATAGTTTTGGGGAAATAGAAAGAAAAGCAAAAGACCTCCAAGTAGTTAGTAATGGCTTTTGCCACGTGCAAAACTTCATAAATATTTTATTGTATAACTATAGAGCTTTGTAAACACAGGACATTGTTTCTGGCTATTTCCATAATTGGTTTTGTGTTACTATTTTATTCTGGACAGCTGTGTTCAAGGTTTTGGGCTATTTTTCTTCAACATCTTTGTTGCAAGCACATACAGGCACATTAAAGCACACAAACTTCCCTGCTCAGTAAATTCATTGCAAAGATTGTCATTATAAAGGACTGATCTTGAATGTATAACATTCAGGAAATATTACCTAGAAGTTTAGGTTTCAGTGGGAAATTACCAAGGAATATTGTGCTATCAATTAATGGTGCATTAAGCCTGTTCCTAATGTATGATGGTGATAGACAAAGAGTATTATCAACTCCAAGGCAATTGTTGAAAGAACTAGCATAGCAAATTTCCTAATTTGAAATCATCTATCCAAAAATCAGCACATCCTCAATGCAGAACCAGCAATTCTTAAACAAGAAAAGCAAAAGTAGATTTGACTAAAAAATACTTCTATCACAATCTCAGCCGTAGTGAAAAGCAGCATGGCTGACTGGATAGAGCATGGGCCTTCGAGTCAGAAGGACCTGGGTTCTAATTTGTCGCTTGTCTGCTGTGTGACCTTGGGCAAGTCACTTAACTTCTGGGTACCTCAGTTACCTCATCTGTAAACTGGGAATAAGACTGTGAGTCTCATGTGGGACATGCACTGTTTCCAACCTGATTAGCTTATATCGACTGTAGTGCTTAGTAGAGTGCTTGGCACGTAGTAAGTGCATAGCAAATAATATTAAAAAATGCTAACCCCAACATTGTCCCTACCCCAAATCCAACCACGACCTTGATCAATTAGTCAATCTGTGGTGTTTATTGAGTGCTTACAGTATTAAGCACTTGGGGGAGTACAATACAACAGAGTTGGTAGCCGTGTTCCCTGCCCACAACAAACTCACAATGTAGAGACGTAACCTTCATAATAATGTTAGTAATAGTCATAATTTTGGTATTTGTTAATCACTTAGTATGTGCCAGGGACTGTACTAAGCCCTAGGGTAGATACAAGATAATTGGGTTGGACAGAGTCCCTGTCCCACATAAGGCTCACGGTCTTAATCCCTAATTTCCAGATGAGGTAACTGAGGCCTAGAGAAGTGAAATGACTTGCCCAGGGTCACACAGCAGACAAGTGGCAGAGCCAGAATTAGAACCCAGGTCCTTCTGACCCCCAGGTCCACGGTCTTTCCACTAAGCCATGTTGCTTCTCTTATTTAACGCTAGCCACTAACCCCTAATCCTATCACCTTGTCCTAATGCTATCTCTGTCTGTAACTCCTACGCCAATACACATCCCTTTCCTCTAACCAAACCACTCACTTTGCCAGTCAAATTCATTTTGCTGTTACTCCCTATTAAATGCTTAACACTGGTTGCTTTCTAGTGATCTCCACTCTAGTGATCTCCTTTAGATTTGTTCATGTCAATTCTTTTTCTTTTTAATCATTTTTGACCAACACTTCATCCCAGATAACTGGTCTGTATCGTTTCTTTTAATTTTGTAGGTAGCCCAGCTGGAGAATCTTGTGGGAAGACTTGTTCAGGAGAGAGAGACAACCAGTGGTTAGGTGTTAGCCTGTCTAGACAACCAAGAGAAAATGGATCCATTGTGGTATGTATTCAAATTGCAGTTGGATGAGTTTAATTCGCACAGCTCAAAAGTCTTCCTTGCCATTACCGGATCTTCCTTCATGTTTTACCCAGGCTTGCGGGCACAGATGGAAGAATGTGTTTTTCGTTAAAAATGAAAACAAGCTTCCGAACGGTGTTTGTTACGGGATACCTTCAGATCTGAGGACAGAACTTAGTCAAAGACTGTGCCCCTGCTATATCGGTAAGCATGGCCCCTTCTGGCATTCATATCAGCTGTGTGACTTTGGGCAAGTCACAACTTCTCTGTGCCTCAGTTACCTCATCTGTAAAATGGAGATTGAGACTGTGAGCCCCACGTGGAACAATCTGATTACCTTGTATCTACCCCAGCACTTGAAACAGTGCTTGGCACATAGTAAGCACTTAACAAATACCATCATCATCATTATTATTATTATTATCAATCAATGGACATGGGGTATACACCTTTCACAAATAAGGGAAGTGACCAAGCAACTTTTTCTGATTTCTCCTGAAGAGCCAGTACTATTATTTCTGGTGCCAAGATCTTCATTCATTCATTCAATCATTTATTGAGCGCTTACTGCATGCAAAGCACTGTACTGCTACTACCAATAATAATTGTGGTATTTGTTAAGCACTTACTATGTGCCAGGCACTGTACTAAGCACTGGGGTGGATACAAGCAAATCGGGGTGGACACAGTCCCTGTCCCACATGGGGCGCACAGTCTCAGTCCCCGTTTTCCAGATGAGGTAACTAAAGCACAGAGAAGTGAAGTGAAGCCCAAGGTCACCCAGGAGACAACTGTGGAGCTGAGATTAGAACCCATGACCTTTTGACTCCCAGGCAAATACTCCAACCATTATGCCATACTCATCGTAACGGTTCACTCCATTAGCACATTGGCCCCTCCATCTTTCTTACCCAAAGATATTTTCCCTAGGAGTGATGGTCCTCCAAACCCAAACCCAGAAACTTCCCCTAAGCTACTGGATCCTTTTTTCATTAATTTAATTTAATTTATTTTTTTGCCAAAACTCATTCGCCATGGTTCCCAGGCCCAAACTGCCATTGCAATTCATAATTTCAGTTCTGAATGAGCGTATGTATGTACATGTCTGGAGCACATGGATACTCACGTGTCTAATCCAAATATGTGTATGTATGTCCGTATGTGGACATACCTAAACATGCATACTCACATGTGTAATCTGAAAGTGTTCTGATTTCTAGACTGTGAGCCTACTGTTGGGTAGGCACCGTCTCTATATGTTGCCAACTTGTACTTCCCAAGTGCTTAGTACAGTGCTCTACACACAGTAAGTGCTCAATAAATACGAGTGAATGAATGAATTCAGAACTGAACTGGGAGGAAATAGACTTGGATTCTTATCTGAGCTCTGCCTTTGGGTGCTTAATTGTAGAAAAACCACTCTTCTCTTGAAAAATGGGTTTAAGGACAACTGCACTTGGATTTGCAAACTTCACTCAGCTCCAAAGCACTTATGTCCATATCTGTAATTTTTTTATATTAATATCTGCCTCCCTCTCTAGATAAAAGATTGTTCTGGGCAGGAAACTTGCCTGTCAACTCTGCTACATCAAAATCTCCCAAACACTTATTATGGTGTTCTGCACACAGAAAGCACTCAATAACCATGATTGAATGATTGATCTGGTTTCCTTCCCACTTCCTTGCCCTTTATTTGCACTGCCGTGTTTCAAGCTTTTGGAAACATTCATTCAATCGTATTTATTGAGTGCTTACTGTGTGCAGAGCACTGTACTAAGCGCTTGGAAACAGTGTGGCCTAGTGAAAAGAAAACAAACCTGGGAGTCAGAGGACCCGAGTTCTAATCCCGTGCTGTCACTCACCTGTATGACTTGAATTCATGCCTTGATTTCCTCATCTGGAAAATAGAGTTTTGTCTCTCCCCCTTAGATTGTGAACCCCATGTGGACCAGGAACTGTGTCTGATCTGATTATCTTGAATCTACCCCAGTGCTTGGTATAGTGCTTGGCACTTAGGAAACACTTAACAAATACAGTGATTATTGCTTAAAGGCTACCTGTAATGAAGGTATTTATTCATGGCTATTAGAGAATATCTGAAGCCTGAAACAGCCAAGGTTTTCAGGAAAATTGCAAAATTATCCAGATCAGGTGTGAATTTTACCTAATCACTTGCATTTTCTTCAATAGATCACGTGAAGAAATTTGGAGAAAATTATGGATCATGCCAAGCTGGGATTTCTACTTTTTACACAGAGGTAAGAATAAAACTTCAAATCAACAGCATTCACGTTTTTGAAGAATGCCTTCAATTCTTCTGACTACATGTGGCGTTGAATTGACGTTCTAGTTATTGAATTGTCAAAATTGTGTAGTGGCCAGCTTCGTAACTGAAGGATGTGGTACAGACTTATCCTATTTTGAGTTTAGTTTATATTTTGCCCGAAGCCTAAAAATTTGAATTGAGCCTAGACTCTTATTCCTGTCATGTTCCGGAAGGGTTTCTGGAAGAGGAATATCGTCCTTACTCAGGTTCCAATAGAATTAACCCAAATTGACACCAGTGAGTTAACAGGGCTGCAAAAACATAATCTCATTTTGGGAAAGGGAGAGGGGAAGGGGAGGAAGGAGAGTGAATTTATGTATATCTCATTCTTTAAAATTCCCCCATCTTGAAGGGTTTGTTTTTCTTACAGAAAAAGCATGTTTTTTAGGCTATAGTACTTACCCTATGTGTATGTCTTGCAAAGGTTTGGTGGCAGAGATTAACTTTTAAAAATGTCAGTGCGAGCGCATGATTTTTCTTTCAGGATTTTATTATTATGGGGGCCCCGGGAGCGTATTATTGGACTGGCACCATCTTTGTCTACA
This sequence comes from Tachyglossus aculeatus, assembly GCF_015852505.1. NCBI lineage: Eukaryota > Metazoa > Chordata > Mammalia > Monotremata > Tachyglossidae > Tachyglossus > Tachyglossus aculeatus. The sequence goes on from NC_052074.1 coordinate 61,163,578, forward strand.
ATACCACTGCCAAATACTTCATGGCATATTCCGACATGTCTAACCAAGTCAAATTTGGAAGTTATCTAGGTAAGTACTCTCAAAACTGACGTATCATGGATGGTGTTTCATATGCTGTGAATGAAGATTGTGTGTTGAGTGGGACCCTCCATCTTTTATGAATATTTTGTTTTTAGGATATTAAATGCTCACTGTCTGTCAAACACAGTTCTAAGTGCTGGGGTAGGTACAAGTTAATCAGGTTGGATACAGTCCCTGTCCCACATGGGGCTCATAGTCTCAGTAGGAAGGAGAACAGGTGTTTAATCCCCATTTTACAGCTGAAGAAACTGAGGCACAAGGAAGCTAAGTGACTCGCCCAAGGTCACACAGCAAGCAATAGGAAGAGCTGGGATTAGAACCCATGTCTTCTGACTCCCAGCCCTCTGCTCTTTCCACTAGGCCATACCGTTTCCTAATAGTCATCCTCTTATTGAGGTTGTGAAGCAGAGTGGAGTCTAAGAGCGTAGCACCAGTTCAGGAAATTCAGAGCTGTCGTTATGGTTCTTTAAGTGGCACTTGGCTACTGCTTAGTTGACTTCGAGCTATGGGAACAGAGACAGGTATGATGTCAGCAAATCCACACATATCACAGGGTCTCTAAGAGCGGAGGGTTCTGTTTCCAAGCAGAGCCTACTAATTCAGAACACTTCTTGTGCTGGGAAGTAGACATGTCTGCTGCCATTTTGACCTCATTCCTGGGGGGAATTGGTATTCTCTCCACCTCCAACCCCACAGCACTTATGTCCATATCTTTAAATTATATATTATAAATTATTTATTTATTCATATTAATGTCTGACTCTCCTCTAGACTGTATGCTTGCTATGAACAGGAATGTGTCTGCTATTTTGTTGTGATGTTATGATGATAATAATGATGGCATTTATTAAGTGCTTACTATGTGCAAAGCACTGTTCTAAGTGCCGGGGGTGGTGGTGATGGTGGTTACAAGGTGATCAGGTTGTCCCACGAGGGGCTCACAGTCTTAATCCCCATTTTACAGATGAGGTAACTGAGGCTCAGAGAAGTTAAGTGACTTGCCCAAAGCCACACAGCTGGGAACTGGCAGAGCTGGGATTTGAACCCATGATCTCTGACTCCAAAGCCCGTGCTTTTTCCACTGAGCCACGCTGCTTCTCATGTACTCTCCCAAGTGCTTAGTATGGCACTCGACACATACTAAGTGCTCGGTAAATATGATTGACTGATTCTTCTCAAAGCAGGATCTTGGAATTGTTTTTCTTAGAAAACTTGCAATTCCAGGCTGCAGTGGAAAGACTCGTAGTCAGTACAGTATTCCCTTGGCTATTGCAAAATAAAACATTTACTTCTTTGTGAATTGTCTCAGTAGAGTTAATTTGTAACTGCTGCAAAACCGCTTTCCCTCCCAAATGCAAAGGTTGTGAGCTCCAGGGCTGCACAGAGACCGTCCAATTTGATTATCTTATATCTACCCCAGCACTTTTCACAGTGCTTTGCCCATAATAAGTACCTAGCAAACACCATGTTTTCATTATTATTATTATCATCAATCATTATTATTATTAGGAAGCAGCATGGTCTAATGGAAACAGCATGGGCCTGGTATTCAGCGGGCCTGGTTTCTAATCCTGGCTCTGCCAGTTGCCTCCTCTGTGTCCTTCAGCAAGGCATTAACTTCTCTGTGCCTAAGTTTCCTCATCTGAAAAATAGAGATTCAATAGCTGTTTTCCCTCAAACAATCAATTGTATTTATTGAGCTCTTCTGGTGAGCAAAGCAGACTTCAGAATGTGTATAAATATACATATACATATATATATATGTATATATATATGTATGTATATACATATACATATGTATATACATATATATATAAATATACATATATATATATATATATATATATAAAATCAAAACGCTCAAAAACAAACTCTTATTTTCCTCAGTATATGTACTTAAGCTTTTTAATGCTTTCCCCTAGGGGAAAGAATGAACATCTCCCTATTTCGGGTCTCTGTTGGACATAGAAGCAGAATTCCAGTTCTCTTTCAAAACAGGGAAAGACAACTGAGGGACACTGTATGGCCTAGTGGATAGAGCTCGGGCTGGAGAGTCACAAGGACCAACGTCCTATCCCAGCTCCCCCACTTATTTGCTGTGTGACCTTGGTCAAGTCACTTCACTTCTCTGGGCCTCAGTTCCCTCCTCTGAAAAACGGGGATTAAGACTGGTAACTCCATGTGGGACATGGACTGTGTCCAACCCGATTAGCTTGTATCTACCCCAGGGCTTAGCACAGTTCCTGGCACATAGTAAACACTTAACAAATACCATAAAAAAAGTAATGCCTACTCCTATTTTCCCATAGAAATATATTTTTATGTAATATAAATGTCATATTAGTATAAAAAATAACATATAGATAAAATATGTAGAAATAAATTACATATATATATTCTCATGGCTCTGTCAAAGATACATTCCTTTTTTAAGGAATAGATGAAAATTAAGCAACATTTCCCTTAACTAGGATTAGAGTGGCCTTTGTGGTCTCAGAAATAGACAATGGTTTGTCAGCTCATGAAACCGATTTCTCTCTTCAGGCTATTCAGTTGGTGCTGGCCATTTCCTGAGTCCCAGGAGTACAGAGATAATTGGAGGTGCTCCCCAGTATGAACAGATTGGCAAGGTAAGAGAGATGTTTTGTAAATAATTCCTTTGCCAACAGTGCAAATAAATTGTGATTCTGGGGAAGATCACCTGAAAGATACTGAGGAGGAAGGGTATTTGATCCAGAGGGATCTCAGAGTGAGGGGGGAGGGATATCCTGGAGTATTGGGCGAGATGCTATTATTAATAATAATAATGGTATTTTTTAAGCGTTTACTAAGTGCTGGGGTGGATATGAGTAAATCAAATTGGACACAGTGCCTGTCACATGTGGGGCTCACAATCTCAATCCCCATTTTACAGATGAGGTAACTGAGGCACAGAGAAGCGAAGCGAATTGCCCAAGGTCACAGAGCAGACAAGTAGCAGAGCAGGATTAGAACTCATGCTCTGCTGACTCCCAAGCCTGTGCTCAATCCACTAGACCACACCGCTTCTCTTCTATTTGAAGACTCGTGAAATGGTTTTGACAGAAGAACCTGATTATAAAGCCTGATGTAAAAGTTTTGTTGGCTGGATAGGCCTAGGGCATGCACATTTGGTTTCTTGCAGCATACATGCTATTTAGGCTAATAATTGTGGCATTTTTAAACCACTTACTATGTGCCAGGCACTGTTCTTGGTGCTGGACCCAATTCAAACACACAGGTTAGACACAGTCCCTGTCCTATATAGGGCTTACAGTCTAAGGGGAAGGAAGAACAGGTATTTCATCTACAGATGAAGAAACTGAGGCACAGAGAAGTTGTGACTTGTCCAAGGTTACACGACTAACAAGTGTAGGAGTTCGAATTAAAGCACAGGTTCCCAGACACCCTGTGTTATTTCCAGTAGACCACAACACTTTATGTTCTAAGCATTGCTTTATGGAAAAGGTCTAAGAATATGGTCGGGGCTAAGATTACGAGGATGGAAAAGCAGGAAGCTAGTTTTCCTTCCATTTGTATCTGGTGTGTCCCTGGGGAATGAACAATTCCTTATCTCATTTTCTCCTCTGAATAATCAGAGAATTCCTTGGATGTATTTAGTGAATGTTTTATAAAGTTTGTTTGTGATCTTTGGCTTCAATCCCTGGTATTTTTTTAAATTTGATTTTTTTCTCCTTTTCAAAAATTCCAGGCGTACCTGTTCAGAATTGAAGCGAAGCAGCTCACTATAATACAGGAGATGATGGGAAAAAAGGTGAGACGATTGTCAAGTTAGGCCTCCAGAGAGACCTGGGTGTGGTTTCAGGCTCTGACTGACTCCGTCTTGCTTCTTCGCTCCCTCACAGCTCGGCTCCTACTTCGGAGCCTCCATCTGTGCCGTGGATCTCAACGCAGATGGACTCTCAGACCTGCTTATTGGAGCCCCAATGCAGAGCACTGTCAGAGAGGAAGGAAGAGTCTTTGTTTACCTCAACTCAGGCTCGGTATGTCCTCTAGACTGGAAGCTCACTGTGGGCAGAGACTGTAGTTATAGTAATAATAATTATAGTATGTGTTAAAAGCTTACCATGTGCCAGGCACTGTACTAAGCGCTGGGATGGATACAAGCCGATGGGGATGGACACAGTCCCTGTTCCACATGGGGCTCCCAGCTTTGACCCCCTTTTACAGATGAGGTAACTGAGGCCTAGAGAAGTGAAGCGACCCGCCCAAGTCACACAGCAGACAAGGGGCAGAGGAGGGATTAGAACCCAGGTTCTTCTGACTTCCAAGCCCGATCTCCTCCCTCTAGTCCACGCTGCTTCAAAATCAGGTTGGTTGGATTCTGATTCACACTGCTTTTTCACCCCGCAGGATGGAAACATGATTGAAATGGAAACGGAGCTCAAGGGAAGTGATACGTACGCAGCTAGATTTGGAGAAACCATCGCCAACCTAGGAGACATCGATAATGATGGTTTTGAAGGTATCCTTCGATGATTTTTTTCCTGTTCGCTTCAGTTAGGAAACAGAGATCGTCAAGGTGATGGTCATTAGTGTAGGATTGAATATTTCTGAGGTAATGATCAAGAGGAAATCTGTTGGATTCCAATCTGTATAATCTGCTTATCCTCTAGAGGATAAGCTCCTTGTGGGCAGGGAACATATCTACCAAATCTGTTGTATTTTCTCAAGCCTTAGTAGAATGCTCTGCACACAGTTAGTGCTCAGTAAATGCCATCGTTCGATTGTCTGGAGCCAACTCGGTTTAGTGGACAGAGCACAGGCCTGGGAATCAGACCTAATACCAGCTTGGGCCGTGGCCTAATGTGTGACTATGGGTAAATCACTTACCTTTCTGAGCCTCACTCTCCTCATCTGTAGAATGGGGTTGAAGATACCTGCTCTCCCTTTGAAACTGCGAGCCCCATTATGGATGAGGACTCTGCTGATCCTATTAGCATGAATCTCCCCTTTGCTTAGGACATAGATACCATTGTTACTGTTACTATTCAGCTGCTTACCCTCTCTTCCTTTCAACAGGGAAAGTAACGCTTTCCAACTCGAATCTCAAAGATTGGTTTGCTTCCAGGAATAATAATAAAAATAATTATGGTATTTCTTAAGCATTTACTATGTGCCAGGTACTGTACTAAGTGTTGGGGTAGGTACAACCTAATAATCTCTGTCCCAAGTGGGGCTTACAGACTCGATCCCCATTTTCCAGATGAGGGAACTGAGGCCCAGAAAAGTGAGGTGACTTGCCCAGGGTCACACAGCAGACAGGTGGAGGAGCTGGGATTAGAACCCATGACCTTCTTACTCCTAGGCCCGTGCTTTCTATCCACTAGGCCATGCTGCTTCCTGTGATTTCAGAGGCTGGAATGAAAGGGCTTCTGAGAACGAATTTTTAAGGTAGTTCATTGGCGTCATGGATAAAAAAAAAATTGATTGTGTTTACTGAGCGCTTCCTGCGTGCAGAGCAGTATACTAAACTCTTGGGAGAATATAGTACCACAGAGCTGATAAACACCTTCCCTGTACAGTCTAGAGGGGGAGAAAAAGGAATAGGTCTGAGAGTAGTTTCACAGGCCTGAAGGGCAGTAGGAAATGAGTGATGCAAGACATAGGGCAATGTGAAACTAGGCTAGTCCTGTGTATCAGGACTTTTGACTGCTACGGCTTGCTTTCCCACATCTGTCGGATCTCAAGGGTGTTGTACAAACATGTCTGAGCTGTGAATTATCCCTGCTTCTTTCCTAGTGGGAATCTTATAGTGACGGGTCCTGCCTTCCCACCTACCCATCTGTCTGCATGGACTACACTCAAGCAAGTCAGTCAGTCAGTCACTTAGATTTATTGAGGGCTTACTGTGTGCAGGGCACTGGACTAAGCACTTGGGAGAGTACAATAGAACAGACACATTCCTGCCCACAATGAGCCTACAGTCTAAATGGAGGGAGACAGACATTAACAGAAGTAAATAAATTACAATGCCGGGGGGCTGGGAGAGGGGATGAATGAAGGGAGCAAACCAGGGCAATGAAGGGGCAGAGAGAGGGAAAAGAGGAAAGGATGCCTGTGTGGTCTAGGAGAAGTCACAATGAGCCCACTGTTGGGTAGGGACTGTCTCTATATGTTGCCAACTTGTACTTCCCAAGCGCTTAGTACAGTGCTCTGCACACAGTAAGCGCTCAATAAATACGATTGATTGATTGGTGGCATTTTAGCCGGGGACTTCCCTGTCCTGGGGAATTTGGAGATCATCAGTGGCCGCTGTTTTGCTTCTGAATCTGATTCCTTGTCGAGCTGCCTTCACAAGGTGTCTTTAGATGAGGACTGGCCCTCTCTTGGGATATTTTAGACTGTGAGCCCACTGTTGGGTAGGGACTGTCTCTATATGTTGCCAACTTGTACTTCCCAAGCGCTTACTACAGTGCTCTGCACACAGTAAGCACTCAATAAATATGGTTGATGATGATGATGATTATGGGAAGGTGATGAGGTACATCCTGAATGTCAGAGTTGGGGAGAGCCTCTTTCCTGTTCCTCTGTTAATTCCTTCCTGTGACTTGGCCTCAGGCCCTTGTCTAAGGGAGGCTGTATCCCAGAGAACTGGTTTCTTGGGAGGTGGTCGGAAGCACATCAATCCATCAGTCAGTCATATTAATTGAGTGCTTGTGGTGTGCGGAGCCCTGTATTAAGTGCTTGGGAGAATACACCACAGAGTTGGTAGACACGTTCCCTGCTCACAACGAGCTTATAGTCAAAAACTGCCTAGTTGTACAAGTGCTTAGTACAGTGCTCTGCACACAGTGAACGCTCACTAAATATGATTGAATGAATGAATGACCACATTCCCTGCCCACATCTTGTACAGAGGGCCCAGAGAGGCTGCACCTAGGGTGGCAGAGACTGTTGCCATGTTTGTGCCTGAATCTCAGGGTGCCTTAGGTTCTGCGGAGCCGCTCTAGCCTCTGGGGTCCTAGTGTACCACCAGTCAGGGCTTACGCTGGAACGTAGTAGAGCATTCTCCCAAAGCAGTGTTGCCTAATGGAAAGAGCACGGTCTTGAGAGTCAAAGAACCTGGTTCTAATCCCATCTCCGCCACGCGTCTGCTAGGTGACCTTGGGCAAGTCGCCTCACTTGTCTGGACCTCAGTGACCTCATCTGTAAAATGGGGACTAAGAGTGTGAACCCCATGTGGGACAAGGACTGTGTCCAACCTGGTTAATTCATACCCCAGAACTTAATACAGTGCCTGGTACCTAGGAAACACTTAACAAATATCATTATTAGTATTACTGTTATTATTATTAGCGGAGACAATGGTGCCCAGCTGTGGGCGATTCTAGAGATGCCATTGCTCCTTTGAAACGTGCTTTTTTTAAAATAGTATTTAAGCACTTAACTATGTACCAGGCACTGTACTAAGCGCTGGGGTAGATACCAGGTTGGACGCAGTCCATTGGTGATTTGTTCTTTGTGATTGTTCCTTTGATGAATGACACAGCTTGTCCCAAAATATGACACAGAATCCAAGAGCGTGAATAGGATCCTTTTAAAAGCCAGTAAATGCTGGATTTCTTCTTTCTCACAGACGTTGCTATTGGAGCCCCACAAGAAGATGAGTTACGTGGTGCTATCTACATTTATAATGGCAGGGACAACGGCATATCTCCTACCTTTTCTCAGGTACAACTATTATCTTTGCAGAGAAATCTGTAACTAAAATCTTTTTTAAAATTGCTGTAATCCAGATGCAGAAAATCCAGTTCTTATTTTGCCTCCTAGTAGGATTTGTTTCAGTTTGGGTCAATTACATTTATTGAGCACTTACTGTGTGCAAAGCACTTTACTAAGTGCTTGGGAGAGTACAGTATAACAATAAACAGACACAGTCCATGCCTACAGTGAGCTCACAGTCTAGAAGGGGAAAGTATACACATATGTATATAAAAGACATAACTTCATATGTGGCAAGTCTTGACTATTTCTTTGCTTGCAACTAATAATAATAATTATTAGTATGGTACTTATTAAGCACTTACTATGTCCCAAGCACCGTTCTAAGCTCAGGAGTAGATACAAGTTAATCAGGTTGGACACAGTCCCCCTGTCCCACATGGGGCTCACACTCTTAATCCCCATTTTACAGATGAGATAACTAAGGTGCAGAGAAGTGAAGTGACTTGCCAAGGTCACACAGCAAACCAGTGGCAGAGCCGGGATTAGAATCCAGGTCCTTCATACTTCCAGACCCATGCTGAAATTATCTTAGTAAATATATTTTCCACTGTGTCTGATTATTTTGGCTGTCTTTCATACAACTCACTAAGACACAGAGGATTTAAATCAGTTGCCGAACATCACACCACAGGCTAGTAGGAGAACCGGGACTAGAATCTCTGTCTCCTGAATCCCAGCCTCATTGTTTTCTGCTCGTTCCATGCTGCCTCCCACATATAGCTCTTATTTTTAGATGGAAGTGTATTCAACACTACACACGCAGCTTAACCTACTGGAAAGAACACGGGCTTGGGAGTCAAAGAACCTGTTTCTGATCCCATCTCTGCCACTTGTCAGCTGTGCAACCTTACTTAACTTCCCTGTGCCTCCGTTTCCTCATCTCTAAAATTGGGTTTAAATCCTATTCCCTCCTACTTGGACTGTGAGCCCTGTGTGAGACAGGGACTATGTTCATTCTGATTATCTTGTATTCACCTCAGTGCTTAGTACAGTGCTTGGCTTATAGTAAGCCCTTAACAAGTACCATAAAAAAAAAAGGAAAAGTCACTGTGGTCTCAGGATATTTACCCAGTATACACCATAAAATTTGAGGTGTTGTAACTCTCATTTTCCTATGAATTTTGCCATGTGCTATATATCAGATTAGAGAAGTGGCACAGACTAGTGGAAAGAGCATGGGCTTGGGATGTAGAGAACCTGGGTTCTAATTCTAGCTCTGCCATTTGTCTGCTGTGTGACTTTGGGTAAATCACTTAACTTCTCTGTGTCAGTTTCTTCATCTGTTAAAGAGGGATTAAATCCTACTCCCTCAGTCAATCAATCAAATTTGAGTGCTCACACTGTACAGAGTGCTTGGGAGAGTACAATATAACAGACTATATAATATATAACAGACTCTCCCCATGTAAGACAAGATCACTGTCCAACCTGCTAACCTCGTATATTCCCCAGTGCTTGACACATAATAAGTGCTTAATAACTACAATAAAAAAAGAGTGATGAAGTGAGAGATGGAATTTGGAAATAGCCAAGCTTAGAAAACCTTAAGTCATTTCAGAAGGATTGTTATAGGAATACAGAGTATAAGTCGATGTAATTGAATGTGTTTGGACCATATGGAAGAAGCGGGCCTGATGTCAGGAAAAGATTCCAATATACTCCTGCTGGTCAAATCCCAATATTCCATCAGGGCATCAGGAACCAGAAATGGGGCAATGCAAAATGAGGAATCTTTCCTAGGCTACGTCCATCAGTGGTCTCCTTAACTAGTAAGCTCATTAGGGCCGGGGCACATGTCTGCTAATTTCTCTAATTTTCCAAGCACTTGGAACAGTGTTCTGCATATAGTAAGCACTCCTTAAATGCCTTTAATAGATCGATGCTTTTCAGTCAGCTCATGGCCTCGCTAAGTTAGTGCAATTCATTCAATTTTATTTATTGAGAGCAAAGCACTGTACTAAGCACTTGGGAGAGTACAATATAACAATAAACGGACACATTCCCTGCCCACAATGAGTTGCAATGTCCACAAGCCATTTGCTGCAAACCATCCACCCGCCTTCATAGCAAAGAGAGTAGAAACGGTATTCTTTGTTGGGAGGCAGGAACCTCCTGACTAGAAAAGATTGTCAATTAAGAGTCCTAAGTGACTCCCTTAGGAAAGTATGGGAATTCCCTTTTTCCCCGACTGCCTGAAAGTAGAGTCATTTGATGGTTCCTTGTCCAAAAGAGGCAAATGACTCTACCTTCAATCAATCAGAGGAAAAAGGGAATTCTGTAGACTAAAAAGGAAAATATAAACAGCACCTAGACTGTGTTCTCACTGTGCTTCCATCTCGTCCATCTTGCCACCAACCTTTCACCCACGTCCTGCCTCCTGCCTGGAATGTCCTCCCTTCTCATATCTGACAGTGACTCTCCCCTCTTTCACAGCCTTATTGAAGACACGTCTCTTCCAAAAGCCTTCCCCGACTAAGCCCTCCTTTCCTGTTCTCCAATTCCCTTCTGTTTCGCCCTTACGTGCTCCCTTTATTCATTCCCTACCCGCTCGTCCCCAAAGTACTATGTACATATCTCTAATTTGTTTATTTATTTATATTAATGTCTGTCTTCCCCATACTCCCCCCAACAGACTGAAGTTCACTGTAGGCAGGGAATGTGTCTGTTCTATTGTTATATCATACTCTCCCAAACACTTAATACAGTGCTCTGCATGAAGTACATGCTTAGTAAACACAACTGACTGACTGACTGTAAGGTCATTATAAGCAGGGAACAAGTCTGCTAATTCTGTTGTAGTATACTATCCCAAGCACTTAGTACCGTGCTCCATTCATTCCTTCAATCATATTTACTGAGCGCTTACTGTGTGCAAAGCACTGTACTCCATACGTAGTGAAAGCTTAATAAATACCATTGATTGACTGAATAATCCTTTTATTTTTTCTGGAACATTAGTACATGCAAAATTCTGTGTCGAGCTTTTTTTGTTATTTTTCTCAGAGAATTGAAGGGCATCGCATTAACAGTGCTCTAGGCATGTTCGGACAGTCAATATCAGGGGGCATCGATGCAGATAACAATGGATACTCAGGTGAGTGAAACATTTTCTCTGTTCTGTGCCTAAAACAAGCCATCTGGCATACACATGTGTGTTGCATTCACTGTGAAATAATTTAGAGTTGGATGAAATTTAAGCCTAAGATTTAATGCTTAGCTGTCCTCTTCCTTTCTGGCAGTGCCTCAGCTGAGCTGCATGCAATAACCTTTTTCAGGAGCTATAGGGATGCACAAATAAACAAATAATTCTGTAGTGCTTAGAAAAAAGAGCAGGGAAGAAAGGGAAGGGACAAATTATTTATAATCATTCAGGACACACTATACCTTGAACTAGTCGACTGTTATTTTGGACCTAAAATACCTGGATATTTGAAGCAAACATCTATTTTGGGGTCTGAATTACTAGAAAATTTAGTAGTGTAGGCTAGTCAGAGCATATAGGTGGATAGCGATCTGATGTTACGCCTTCTTTGTAAGATAACTAAGCCATAGCCAGATAAGAATGTGGGTCATTTTAAATGAACCAGTTCAGAAACCGCAATGATAGATGTGTTTAAGATGCTCGAATAGCCCGTCTATTAATTATCTGCACATGGTGTTTAGATTACAGTCAAAAGGTGAAGACACAATAAAGTACTTGTGGCTGCAATGTAGTTCCTTTTGACTAATGATGATCATCAATCTGGGTGGGTTTTTTTTCCTTCCTCTCCAGATGTAGCAGTTGGTGCTTTTCTGTCTGATTCGGCTGTGCTTCTGAGGTGAGGTTGAAACTTTTCACTACTTAAAGGCAGTTACACTTAATTGTAAATAATGAGATACAGTTGAAAAAAATTGCCAATATGACAGTGACCTCTGTGAGCCCGCTGTTGAGGAGTTGCTGTCTCTATATGTTGTCAACTTGTACTTCCCAAGCACTTAGTACAGTGCTCTGCACACAGTAAGTGCTCAATAAATACGATAGAATGAATGAATGAATATGGGGCTCCAAACTTCGGTCATTGAACTCTAAGGCATTTAACTGCACCTCTAAAACTTGAGTCATTTTCCTTGAGCAAAAACAAAGTAGCCTTATTAGCTCTAAAGAGAAATATACCTCAGATTTAGTCTGTAAAAAGTATTTTGGGTGTGTACGTGTTGGTGTGTGTATGTAGATCCCGCTGTATAAAAATATACATAACCAGCATGGCCTAATGGAAAGAGCAGAGGACTGGGAAGTAAGAAGAGCTGGGTTCTAATCCCGGATCTGCCACTTACCTGTTGAGTGACTCTGGGCATGTTACTTAACCTCTCTGTGCCTCACTTTCCTCAACTGTCAAACGGGGATTAAAAACCTGTTTTCTCTCCCCCTTAGACAGTGAACCCCATGTGGGATAGCGACTGTGTCTGATTCATTCATTCATTCAATCGTATTTACTGAGCGCTTACTGTGTGCAGAGCACTGTAGTTAGCGCTTACTGTATTGCACCTACCCCAGCACTGAGCACAGTGCTTAGCATATAGTCAGACCTTTACAGATATCACTATTATTAGAAGTAGTAATAATAGTATTATTATATACATTTATTATATATGTGTATATATATATGTATACCTATATTATACCTATTGTATTTGTATGTATGTACGTATAATATTTGTATACATGTATATAAGCACATATCCATTCTTATGCATACTATACACACATAAACACACACATATATATGTATAGTCTTTTATGTTCAAAGACACATACTAATGGTGAATTTGTCCCTGGGTTTACATGCTGTTCCATACTATACACAAGAAGACATAGGCAGGTTTTCTGGCCCTTTGCAATTTACAGTATAAGTAGGATGGTCAGAAACTAGAGCAATATCATTGCTCTGCTGCCTCTTGCCAAATCAGAGACCAGAGCAGGATAGCCAGTGTTTCTGAGGACACTAGAGGAAGAGGAAATGTATAAATTGCCACCAGCATCTTGGGGTAATAATAATAATAATATTTTTGAAGTGCTCACTATTTGCCAAGAACTGTACTGAACACTAAGCCATCCACATTCTTTCTCGCACTCCTCCACTATGTGTTATCAGACATTGCAAGATGGCTATCCGGGTAGTGGCTGCAGGCTTTGGCAAGGGAACGTAACATCTCTTTTTTTTTTATGGCATTTGTTAAGTGCTTACTGTGTGCCAGGCACTGTACTAAGAGCAGAAGAAGACATAAGCTCATCAGGTTGGACACAGTCCATGTCCCATATGGGGCTCACTGTCTTCACCCCCATTTTGGAGATGAGGTAACTGAGGGACAGAGAAGTGAAGCGACTTGTTCAAGGTCACACAGCAGACAAGTAGCGGAGTCAGGATTAGAACCCAGGTCCTTCTGACTCCCGGGCCTGTGCTATATCCCCTAGGCCACACTGCCTCTTGGAGAGATCTTATCGTCAGCAGACTCCTTCATGCCTCATCCATTTGTTCTAAAAACCAAGGAGGAGTAGGCTACTCAGGATGGCTTTAGTAAACGGTGACAGAGTCTTTTAAGAGTCGCAAAAAGTCACCAACAAAATAAGCCGAATGGAAACCAAAACCAAAAGCCGTTAACCTGAGAGAGAACACAAATATGAAGAAATGCAACAGTAGGGTTTTTTAATGGAAAAACCTATCCATTGATCAAAACTCTTCATGGAATTTTCTTCTTAGGACAAGACCCGTTCTGATCGTTGATGCGTCTTTGAATCATTCTGCCTCGGTGAATCGAACCATATTTAACTGTGTCGAAAGCGGTCAGCCCTCCGTGTGTGTGGATTTGAATCTGTGCTTTGAATATAAAGGGCGCCGAGTCCCGGGATATATCGGTGAGTGAAACCAGGGGACTGGAAAGAACTCCAAAGCAGTCAAGACCGCTGTCAGACTGTGCCAGTGTTTCTGTAAGTGTTTCTCCCCCTTTTAGACTGTGAGCCCACTGTTGGGTAGAGACTGTCTCTATATGTTGCCAATTTGTACTTCCCAAGCACTTAGTACAGTGCTCTGCACATAGTAAGCGCTCAATAAATACGACTGATGATGATGATGATGATGATGATGATGATGTAAGAGGAAGCAGCATAACTGAGAGGATAGAGCATGGGTTAGGGGGCCAGAGGACCTGGGTTCTAATCTGGGCTCTATCGCTTGCTGTGTGATCCTGGGCAAGTCACTTAACTTATCTGCTTCATTTTGTCATCTGCAAACTGGAGAGTCAATACCTATTTTCCCCCCTACTTGGTGAGCCCCATGTGAAACAGCGACTGTTTGCCAAAGCAAATGAAATATTTTCAAAAGATTATTCTTGTATTATTATTATTATGATTATTTCTGTGGCATTTTTAAGCACTTATTATGTGACAAGTACGTAATTAACTTGCATCTAACCCAGTGTTTAATACAATGCTTGGTACAGCAGACAGTTTTCACAGAAATTGGTAGTAGTATTCTCCTCCTCCCCCCTAAGAAGCCCTAGAAGTTACAGCTGAGATAGTGTTCAGGGGAGTAGGGAAGACCTAGCTTTCCAATAAGTCAGTGATGTGTACTGAGCACTTACGGTGTTCAGAGTACTGCTGTAAGCACTTGAAAGAGTAAAGAACCCTATTTTGGAAGGGGCCTGTGTCCAACCCAATTGGCTTGTATTACCCCAGCACCATACAGTACTTGGAACATCATCTTCTAGGCTTTGAGCCCGTTGTTGGGTAGGGACCTTCTCTATACGTTGCCAACCTGTACTTCCCAAGCGTTTAGTACAGTACTCTGCACACAATAAACACTTAATAAATACGATTGAATGAATCAGTGCTTAACGAAGACTACAATTATTATGCCAGTGGGGAGGAAAGTTAACTGTGATCTGGGTTTGAATTGCCTTGGAAGGAGAGATGACCCTGGCACCATACACACATCCCTATTCCTGGAGACCAGAAGTATTAATGGACCTCTGGGGACATTTTATTCAAGGCTCTGGCCAGAGTTACACTGATATTACTGTGGGCAGACTTCCATCTTGCTGTGAGGGGACTGATATCTTGGGCTCTGCCAGATTTGAAGAGTGAGAGCCAGTGCGTTACGTAGCAGCACAGGGAAAGAGCCAAGAGACTTGTCGAAAGATGTGGGTCAAGTAATTTTGTTTCATTTTTTTCTTTTGTAAAACCTATGTTGATTTGCCTTGCATAGGAGTGAAGGTGGCTGAGACTTTAGTGACTAATTGCTGCGTTTTACAAATGGTGTGTCTTTGCCTCTGCTTTTCAAGGACACCGGAGGAGACACGGTGTGTTTCGTGAAAGGATTTTTTAACCACAACTTTGCCCCATGTCTACTCCTAGTTAGGCTTGATGAGTTTCTCTAGCCTCATTAAAAGCAAATGAAATATTTTCAAACTATTATTCTAGTATTATTATTATTATGATTATTTCTGTGGCATTTTTAAGCACTTATGTGACAAGTACTGTGTTAAGCATTTAATCAATCATATTTATTGAGCACTTACTCTGTCCAGA
The DNA here is from genome assembly GCF_015852505.1 of Tachyglossus aculeatus. NCBI lineage: Eukaryota > Metazoa > Chordata > Mammalia > Monotremata > Tachyglossidae > Tachyglossus > Tachyglossus aculeatus. The sequence goes on from NC_052074.1 coordinate 61,178,990, forward strand.
GCACTTTACTAAGTGCTTGAGAGACTACAGTATAACAAGGTTGGTAGAGACGTTCCCTGTCCATAGGGAGTTTTGGTTAGAAACAAGATAATCAGGTCAGACACAGTCCCTATCCCACACGAGGCTCCCAATCTAAGGAAGGGAGAGAACAGATTTTGAATCACCATTTTACAGATGAGGAAAATATGCCATAAACTTAAATTTCTATAATTTAGGAATAAACTCATATATGCCATTTTAAATGGGAGGAAGATGAAAAAACTATAGAATGTACTCTAAGCACGGGGTAGCTACAAGTTAATCAGGTTGGACACAGTCCTTGTCCCACATGGGGCTTAAAGTCTTTATCCCCATTTTACAGATGAGGTAACTAGGCACAAGGTCACCCAACAGGCAGGTGGGAGAGCCAGAATTAGAACCCAGGTCCTTCTGACTCCCAAGCTTATGCTCTATCCCCTATGCCAAGCTGCTTCTACTTTGTGACTTTCGCTCCAGTTGGGAGACTCCATTACCATCAAATCCATTGTACATATAGCATATGTAATTCATTTAAAACCATAATTTATTCACCCATAATTGATTTATAGTTGTAATGTATACCCATAATTTATATACATCTTTAATTTTCTTGTTTATATTCATAATTGACTTATTTATATCCATAATTTATTTACATTAATTTCTGTCTCCCCCTCTAATAATAATAATTATGATATTTGTTAAGAACTTACTATGTGCCAGGCACTGGACTAAGCACTGAGATGGATATAAGCAAATTGGGTTGAACACAGTCCCTGTCCCACGTGGGGCTCACAGTCTCAATCCCCATTTTAGAGATGAGGTAATTGAGGCACAGAGAAGTGAAATGACTTGCCCAAGACCACACAGCAGACAAGTGGTGGAGCTGGGATTAGAACTCATGACCTCTAACTCCCAGGACTATACTCCATCCACTATGCCATGCTGCTTCCCTCTAGACTGTAAGCTCCTTGTGGGGAAGGGGAGTGTCTACCAACTGTTGTATTGTACTTAGTAAACACATAGTAAACATTCAACAAATTCCCTTGACTAATCAATATGGGAAGAGTTGTGTAGGAGCTCCCTACCTATCATTCCCTTTGGGATATCATCATCAATCGTATTTATTGAGCGCTTACTGTGTGCAGAGCACTGTACTAAGCGCTTGGGAAGTACAAATTGGCAACATACAGAGACAGTCCCTACCCAACAGTGGGCTCACAGTCTAAAAGGGGGAGACAAAACCAAACGTACTAACAAAATAAAATAAATAGAATAGATATGTACAAGTAAAATAAATAAATAGAGTAATAAATATGTACAAACATATATACATATATACAGGCAATATATACAGGATATAAGAAAATACAGAGCCCTCTGGGATATAAGAAAATACAGGGCTTTCCCAATCAGTGACTAGGTGGTAGTTATCAAGTGCTTACTGTATTGTAGGAAGTCCCTGGGAAGGAGTATTAGAATAAGTAAACAAATCCCTGCTCTCAGGGAGGTTACAGTATGAGAGAGTTCAACTCTTTCCATCAATTTGAAAGATCTTCTAATAGGAGTGAAGCAGCTGCTTAGTTAAAATGGTGAGCACCCTCCAACACATCATTCATTTTACAGTTGATTTTTATTTTGAAATTGATATTCTTTGTTTTGTTTAGAGTTCTGCAGGCTTATAAATGCTCAGAAAAACCATGCTTTGACCCCAGTGCACCCCAAAGCTATCACCCCATCTCCCCATGACTGACCACATTCTCTGAGTGGGTTTTGCACCACTTCCTCTTCCTATCCACCAACTTCTTATCATGCATTCATTCATTCATTCTGTTGTATTTATTGAGCACTTACTGTATGCAGTGCACTGTACTAAGTGCTTAATAGTATTTGTTAAGCGCTTACTATGTGCCAGGCATTGTTCTAAGTGCTGGGGTGGATACAAGCAAATCAGGTTGGACACAGTCCCTGTGCCACATGGGGTTCACAGTCTCCATCTCCATTTTATAGATGAGGGAACTGAGGCCCAGAGAAGTGAAGTGACTTGCCCAAGGTCACACAGCAGACAAGTAGCGGAGGCAGAATTAGAAACCATGACCTTCTCCTAGGCTTGTGCTGTAGTCACTATACCATGTGATGCCTTAAATACATTTTTGCCCTGTTCATTCTACAGAGACTGCCCTTCACCAAGTTCTCTGGTGACCTCCTTTTTGCTCACTGTAATGGGGTATAGCTTTTAGCTCCTTAGTTCCTTTCCTCTCTACCAACTCTGGTTTTTCTTTTTTTTTTAAGTATTTGTTAAGCACTTACTATGTGCCAGGCACTGTAGCAAGCACTGGAGTAGATACAAGCTATTCAGATTGGACACAGTCCATATCCCACGTGGGGCTCACAGTCTTAATCTGTGTTTTAATCTGACGGACTGAGGCTCAGAAAAAAGAAATGACTTGCCCAAGGCTACACAGCAGACAAGTGCTAGAACTGGGATTAGAACCCAGATCCCTCTGACTTCCAAGCCATCCATTTGGCCATGCTGCTTCTCAAAGCTTGTGATATTGTTGTATTGTACTCTCCCAAGCACTTAGTACAGTGCTCTGCACACAGGAAGCACTCGATAAATTCACTTGATTGATTAAACTGCTTGATTCTCTGTCGGGCATTCTCCTAGACACTCTCCCTGGCCTGGGTTTTGTCATTACAGTTCTCTCTATTCTTTTCTACATCCCAGAATCCACCTTTACATTCTCCTTCCCTGTTTCTTCATCCCCCACACTCACCCACTAGACTCAATTTTTGCTATTCTTGTTGCTTTAACATGCTCTTACTCTGGTTCCTGTTTTAAATTTGGTGATTTCTGTTCATCTTCCCCATTACATCAAGTGGGGGTTGAGACTGTGAGCTCCATATAGCATAGGGACTGAGTCCAGCCTGATTAACTTTTATCTGCCCCAGTGCTTAAAACAGTGTTTGGCCCATAGTAAGCACTTAACAAGTACCATAATTGTTGTTGTTTCTGTAGCAGCAGCGGGTTTGGTGGCTTTTTCAACAGGTTGGGGGGGTGAAAGGACAGAGCAGTGCCCCCAGGTGAGGGAGGGGTCAGGAGTTGGACCCTGGGCATTGGTTTGGTGGTAGTGAACCAGCAAGAACCAGTAGAGAAGCAGTGTGGCTCAGTGGAAAGAGTACAGGCTTTGGAGTCAGAGATCATGGGTTCAAATCCCAGCTCCACCAATTGCCAGCTGTGTGACTTTAGGCAAGTCACTTAACTTCTCTGTGCCTCAGTTCCCTCATCTGTAAAATGGGGATTAAGACTGTGAGCCCTCCGTGGGACAACCTGATCACCTTGTAACTTCCCCAGTGCTTAGAACAGTGCTTTGCACATAGTAAGTGCTTAATAAATGCTATCATTATTATTAGTGGGGTGGGGATTGGCAGTGGACTGGTTACAGATGAGGTCCCTTTTGGGGACCATGGATCACCATCAGAGAGGGGGAGAGGAGGCAGTAGATTCATTCAATTGTATTTATTGAGCACTTACTGTGTGCAGAGTATTGTACTAAGCTCTTGGGAGATTACAATAGATCAATAAACAGACACATTTCCCACCCGCAGTCTAGAGGCTAAAGGGGGCAGGGCCGTTTCATGTGACATCTCCCACCACGACCCAGTCTGGCCCCTCCGATGGCCTATCTCCTCCAACTGGCCTTCCCTGACAAAGCCCTCCTTTCCTTTTCTCCCACTCCCTTCTGCGTCACCCTGACTTACTCCCTTTATTCATCCCCCCACCCCCCCAGTACCACAGCACTTATGTACATATCTGTTATTCCTTTGTGTTAATGTCTCTCTCCCCATCTAGACTAGAAGCTCTCTGTGGGCAGCGAATGTGCCTGTTTATTGTTACGATAATAATAATAATGATGACGGTATTTAAGGGCTTACTATGTGCCAAGCACTATTCTAAGCGCTGGGGTAGATTCGAGGTAATCAGTTTGTCCCAAGTGGGGCTCACAGTCTTAATCCCCATTTTACAGATGAGGTAACTGAGGACCAGAAAAGTGAAGTGACTTGCCCAAGGTCATCCAGCAGGCAGGTGGCAGAGCCAGGATTAGAACCCATGGCCTCTGACTCCCAAGCCCATGCTCTGGCCACTAAGCCATGCTGCTTCTCTTGTAGTCTTGATCTATTGCACTCTCCCAACAGCTTAGTACAGTGCTTTGCACACAGTAAATGAGCTCGTTGTGGACAAAAAATGTGTCCATTTATTGCTATAATGCACTGCCCCAATTGCTTAGTACAGTGCTCTGCACACAGTCAGTGCTGAATAAATACAACTGCATAGAATCAGGAAACTCTAGTTTTAACTCTCAGATGACTTCTTGTACCTGGGGTTTCAAGAGTGGGACTTAGAAATGAAGGATCAGGTTTCTAGAGGAGAACTCACCTGCATCCACTACACTGCAAGCTCCTTGAGGGCAGAGGTCTTGTCTACCAATTCTATTGTATTCTCCCAAGCGCTTAGTACAGTGCTCTGCATGTAGTAAGCACTTAATGCCGCTGCTTGATTGATGATTGATTTCAGACCCCTGAAACTATTCAAGCCAGCTGCCACTGACCACCAGAGACAAGGAATTGTATGGGAGTTGAAGAAGGTGATCTGAGGCTGATGGAAGGGGAGTTTGGATGGGGTTGGGACAGAGGAAGAGAGAAGGTTAAGATTAAAAGTGGGGTTGAAAGGGTGGAGGGGAGGGAGTTTTTAATTTCAAGGTGCTAATGAGGGTCCAGAAGAGAAAGGGCCTTATCAGAATGCTTTGCTTACGGATAACTACTCCATTCATTCATTCATTCAATCGTATTTACTGAGCGCTTACTGTGTGCAGAGCACTGTACTAAGCGCTTGGGAAGTACAAGTTGGCAACAAATAGAGACAGTCCCTACCCAACAACGGGCTCATACTCCAGTCACTTGACAGGGTCTGGGCAAGGAAAGAGTCAGGTAGTTAGGTTTCTAAGGTTTTTCTTTCCAGCTGAAATTTTGTTTGTACTAAAGTGTTGATATCGGCCCTGAGAACAGCTGTGACCACTTTCTTTAACAGATGGGTCTCTACCCTGTTGTTTTTAAAGGAATCTCTCATTAAGCAGTCTTGAGTGTGGTAATGAAACTATGCATAAATCTTACCCCTTTTAAGGTCTCATCCACACAATTCTTTGGGCACTCTTTTTTTTCAAATTCTTGACTTGATCCCTCTGATTTTTTTTAATGTGTTTTTGTAAGTAGCATTTAAGAGTGACTGCTTTTTGTGCTCTTTAGAGCTCTGTTAACAAACATTTGAAAGCCATTTCACATGAACTTAACTATTCCATGTCCACTCCTTCGTGCAGTATTGCTTTATACTGTGACCCTGGACATCAACAGAAAAGCAGAGACCCCATCAAGATTTTACTTTTCTTCTAATGGAACCTCTGAGATGACATCAGGAAGCATAAAGGTGACCAGTGGCAAGGCGAACTGCAGAACACATCAAGCATTTATGCGGGTAAGCAGACTGAAGTTAATCCATGATAGTGACTATCGTGTTAATATTATCTTTATTTAGAATCATTATTATTCACCTTCAGAATTGGTCCGGATGAGTTTTCTGCTTGCCGTGTTTGCTATTTCCTTTCGCTGGTACTTGCTCCTAGTTTAGAATTGTCTAAATCTGCTTCCTCAGCCCCAGATTCTTAACCATTCCAATGAGGAGTGTACTGAGTGCAGGATTGGTTGGTTTTTTTTTTTTTCTTTCTTTTTCTAATGGTATTTATTATTAAGTGCTTGTTATGGGCCAGGACTGTACTTAGCACTGGAGAATAGGTACCAGTTAATCAGGTTGGACACAGTCCCTGTCCCACATGGGGCTCACAGTCTCCATCCCCATTTTGCAGATGAGGTAACCGAAGCCCAGAGAAGCAAAGCAACTTGCCCACGATCACACAGAAGACAAGTGACAGAGCTGGCATTAGAACCCAGGTCCTTCTGACTTCTGGGCCCGTGTTTATCCATTAGGCCACACTGCTTACAGGTGCATGACTATTTTTAGACTCCACCAGTTAGCAGCTGTGTGATTTGGGGCAAGTCACTTCACTTCTCTGGGCCTCAGTTACCTCATCTAGAAAATGGGGATTTAGACTGTGAGCCCCAGATGGGACCATCTGAAATCCTCGTATCTAACCCAGTGCTTAGAACAGTGCTTGGCACATAGTGCTTAACAAATACCATTATTATTATTAGTATTATTAACATTATGATTATTCACCCATGGCCTCTTGCGAGCATTGTCAGTGTTGTGAATGGGCAGGGATTGTGTCTGTTTATTGTTGCATTGAACTCTCCCAAGTGCTTAATACAGTGCTCTGCACACAGTAAGCATTCAGTAAATCTGATTGCATGAATGAATGAGTGGAAACTGAGTAATGGGTAATGAGTCTTCTAGACTGTGAGCCCGCTGTTGGGTAGGGACTGTCTCTATATGTTGCCAACTTGTACTTCCCAAGCGCTTGAATGATTGAATTCTGAGAAATTAATAGAAAATGTAGGGCAAGTCAGAACTACTGAATATTCACCCCATATGAATGGTGCACCTGTGAATGGTACATTGTCCCTTTGGGGCACTTCAGGGTCAAGGCACTGTTGCATGGGTGAACACAGAATGTATCTGTGGTGAAGAAAGACTGGGTTAGACCAGTCCTTTAGACTGGAAGCTCTTTGTGGGCACTGAATGTGTGTTTCTGATTGTATTATACTCCCCAAGTGCTTATTACAGTGCTCTGCACTGAAAGAAAACACTCAGTAAATATGATTGGCTGATTAAGCATTTCAGCCCATGCAGAGCCCTAACAGGTGGTATTTACTGGCCCTTCATTCAATGGAGTGGAGGAGCTACGTTCAAAGCACTGTACTAACCTCTTGGGAGAGTACCATAAAACAACGAACAGACACATTTCCTGCCCATAATAATAATAATAATAATGGCATTTATTAAGTGCTTACTATGTGCAAAGCACTGTTCTAAGTGCTGGGGAGGTTTAAAGGTGATCAGGTTGTCCCACGGGGGGCTCACAGTCTTTATCCCCATTTTACAGATGAGGGAACTGAGGCACAGAGAAGTTACGTGACTTGCCCAAAGTCACACAGCTGACAATTGGCAGAGCTGGGATTTGAACCCATAACCTCTGACTCCAAAGCCCGTGCTCTTTTGACTGAGCCATGCTGCTTCTCTACACAATGAGCACACAGTCTAAAGGACCATCCCTGATCCACCAGACACGCTTTGAGAGACACCCCTTGAGGGATCCCGGACTAAGGCCTCTTTCCTCTTCTCCCACTCCCTTCTGCGTCCTCCTCACTCCCTTTATTCACCTTTGGATTTGCTCCCTTTATTCACCCCTCAGCCCCACATCACTCATGTACACATCCATAACTTCTTTATTTATTTCCATGTCCATTTTTCCCTGTAGACTGTAAGCTCGTCATAGGCAGGAAACGTGTCTCTATTGTTAGTACAGTGCTCTGCACACAGGAAGTGCTCCATAAATACCACTGATTGATGGCTCCAGTGGATGGGGCTGAAAATAACCTCTCACTTCTCATGCCAGTGACTGGATTGATTATTGGCTTTCTGTCACTGGTTTGATTGGTTACGCCCATCATTGGAATTGACTAATGATGGGATTGATTGATGATTAGTTTGACCCATGGTTGGATTTTCAAAGACCTACTTAGCATGTAATGGATGGATCAATGATTGACCATTCAATCAATACCCATAAAAGTATATGCTCATTTCTCATTTTGGAGGAATTTTTGGCATTAAGGGTACACCTCCTTGCTTCAGTTCCCACTTATGATGTTGCCCCTGCCTTTTTCTTAAATGGAATTTCTTAAGCACTTACAGGGTGCCAGACATTGTACTTAGTGCTGGGGTAAATGCAAGTTAATCAGGTTGGACGCAGTCCCTGTCCCACATGGGTCTCACAGTCTGAATCCCCATTTTACAGATGAAATAACTGAGGCACAGAGCATTAAAGTGACTTGCCCAATGTCACACAGCAGACAAGTGTCAGAGCCAGCATTAGAACCCAGGTCCTGCTGACTCCCAGGTTTGTGTTCCATCCACTAGGCCACGCTGCTTCCCAGTGTAAATTATAGATTTATAATTGATAAGTAGATTATATACAGATGAATAGATTTATAGAGTTATAGACTTATTGATTGATTATAAAGTCTAGAGGGGGTGTGATTTGGGGGTTGAGGCCTTTTGTAAACCCAAGACCCTGCATAAATCCAGCTCTGCAAAAGCCCTCACATCTCTGAAAGGTTTATTTTGCAAAGTCCAAGGCTATAAAGCCTTCAGTGTGGTTTCCAAGAGCATCGGTGTTCTCAAGATATGCATCGAATCATGCGATGACTAAAGCCACACTGAACAGACTCGTTTTAACATATCAATTGAAAGATTGTGTATTTGGAAAATGTCATTTAGCGACTTTGTCCCTTGCAGAGTGGAAAGGAATAAATGAGCGAATTCTATTTTTTTTAATTATCCCTTCAGAACAAGACCCCAAAGCATCTTTAATAGCTGAGAGTTGTAGGCCTTTCAGTCCAACGATAGGATTTTGAGAAAGAAGATTAAATTATACTGAAATGCCTAATGCTTGCAGAGATTGCAATTGGAAAAGGGATTATGCTTTTTTTTAATAACTGGAGATTAAAGAATGAAAATTCTAAATGGCATAAACTGATGGGAATCTTTTTCTTCTGGAAATCATTTTCCAAATTAAGGGAGGCATGTTTCTCTCCCCCAAAGACCGCTTGGTTGAAAGAACTGTTCATTTAGTCTGCCCAATCAATCGTACTCACCAAGTGTTTATCGTGAGAAGAGCATGGTACTCAGCAATTTGGTAGAGGACAGTATAACAATATAACAGAGTTGGTAGACCTGTTCCTGCCCACAATGAGCTTACAGTCCAAAGGGGGAGACAGACATTTTTATTCAGATTTTTGTCTGTCTCCCCCTCTGTAAGCTTGTTAAGGGCAGGGAAAGTGTCCACTAACTTTGTTGTTTCATACTCTCCCAAGTACTTGGTACAGTGCTCTGCACACGGTAAGCACTCAATACATACCGCTGATTGATTATATCAAATGTTTTTAACCCATTTCCCCATTTAACCACTTATTTTCCACGGAAGCAATTGTGGAATCTTAATCTTGGACAGTGCAGGGACTTGTAGACCGCAACTAACCTATTGTAGCAGAAATATCTGCTGTTTCACCCATTCCAACGAACTTTAATCTCACCATCCCCTTCTTTGGCTTCTCATGTGGAGCATCTGCTGCAGCCAAGAACATCTCTCATACACAAAGTTAATAGAAGAAAAATATTTTTAAAAATCTAAATTTCTTCAAGACCCTTGGCATGTATCAATTTTAATGGTTGCGGTTCTTATTATTTAACATAATCTTCCATGGAAAATGTGGTATGGAGTTATCATTATTTGTAAGAAAGATATCACTTGCAAGACACCATGCCAGTTTATTTAGTTGTTTTCTTCACGAGCTCATATTTTTCTCCAAAATTCTTAACCCGTCTTTAAAAGTCTTCAAAAGACCCTTGGTAGGAGAGTTTCTATCCGCAAAAGGAAGCTGTTAAAGTTAAATGAGTGTGAATACCTATCAGGTACGGTCTTTGAGAGAGACAGTACGTGGTCGGTTTCTAGATCATGAACAAAGAATAATTAATAGCTAATTAGGATAATGAAATTAATGTACGGTAGATGCAGGAAAGACCTTGTGGAAAATTAGTATGAATTAGGTAACGTGATTTGGTCAGAGCAGGCTTGTTGAGAAGAGAAAGCAGTGGACATGTGGAGGGACAATCAGTGGCTGTCTATCTCCTACACCTAGGGAATAATTTAATCAAGTTTGCTATCGTAATGCTCAAGGCTTCAAGCTGTTCCGCTTTCACAAGTGGATAACTTGGGATTTGAGCCTTGATTTACAGCATTCCTGCAAGGACAGTAATTCCTGTCAGAATGATTTCTTTCTGAGTGGTGGACCTTTCCCAGTGTGTCCTCTAAATACCAAAAAGTGAAAATAAGAACCTCCCAGAACATCGGTCATCCAGGTGGTGGATGAACGATGTCTCTGGGTGTGTTTAGTTTCCAGAGAGAACATACCTGCTAGCTTTCCTCATGCCAGTCGAGGGCCTGAGACCAGACTGAACCCATCCTGTTTCAGCTCCAACCCTTCTCTGTCCTGGGTTAATAACTGTGGTATTTAAGTGCTTACTATATGCCAGGCATTATTCTAAGCCCTTGGGTAGGTACAAAGTAATCAGGTTGGATACAGTCTTTGTCCCACGTGGGGCTCGCAGTCTTAATCCTTGTTTTCCAGATGAGGGAACTGAGGCCCAGAGAAGTGAAGAGGTCAAAGGTCATGCAGCAAACAAGTGGCAGAGCTGGGATTAGAACCCAGGTCTTTCTGACTCTCAGGCCCGGGCTCTAGCCACTAGGCCACACTGCTTCTTCCGGGTTCTGTTCTCAATGGCTGAAAGGGATCCCAGATGAGCCAGACCTAAAGATTGTGGTTGAGGCTGTGGAGGGAACCATGGATTGGTTCATCTATAGATCTCAGACTGCTCAATCAATCAGTGGTATCAATGGGCTGAGGGCTTAATAAATGCAGAGCATTGTACTAACCACTTGGGAGAATTACAACAGAATTAGCAGATGTGTCCCCTGCCCATCAAGAACTTATGGTTTAGAGGGGACAGCTTGCAGGGAATCAAGGATGACTGGGTGATGACTGGGCTTACCTAATTCACACCAAACTAAGGTGGATTCTGTCCTGGCTGGGACTGGAAGCTCACTGTGGGCAGGGAATGTGTCTGTTTCTTGTTGTATTGCACTCCCCTAAGTGCTTAGAACAGTGTTCTGCATGCAGTAAGTGCTCAGTAAATGCGATTGAATAAATGAATGACTTGCAGGCACATCAAGAAGCATCAGGGCCTACTGGATAGACCCCCCTGCCTGGGAGTCAGAAGAACCTGAGTTTTAATCCCGGTTCTACCACTTGTCTGTTGTGTGACCTTGGGCAAGTCACTTCACTTCTCTGTGCCTCGGGGACATCATCTGTCAAATGGGAATTAAGAGTGTGAGCCCCATGTGGGACTGGGACTGTGTCCAACTTGATTAACTTGTATCTACCCCAGTGCTTAGAACAGTTCTTGGTACATAGTAGGTGCTTAACAAGTACCATAATAATAATAATAATAATAATAATTATCTGGGCTGCTTAGAGCAAGGAAGGGATCATCTAGGGGTAGAGAGGGAAAGTTAGCCCTTTCTTGGATCTTGTTTGATTTTTATAGTGCATTTCACTAACTATACAAAATCAAACGAAGAGATAGCCAAGTTTTTCTTCTGGATTCATTCATTCATTCAATCGTATTTATTGAGTGCTTATTGTGTGCAGAGCACTGTTCTAAGCTCTTGGGAAAGTAAAATACAACAATAAACAGTGATATTCCCTGCCCACAATGAGCTTACAGTCTAGAGGGAGTTTACAGACGACGGGGTTTAACTGCATGTTGCCTTGTTATTAGAACTGCACAAACAACCTGAGGTTGATGAAATATTAAACACTGGAACCATGAGTTTTATGCCTCCAGAATGAATTTCTAATCAGCAAGGCTTTTCCCTGCTGACATGTTTATCTTCAGGTAGTGGCACTTCATAACATCAGATCTTGGGGTTTGTTTTTTTGTTTGTTATACTCTTAGAATTCCCACAGATATATTGTCGCTTAGCACTCTGAAATTGTCCTGTGGGCAGTGTCATACTTTGAATTTTAAATATGGTGGTTTTGTTTCTTTGAAGAACCCCCAATTATCACCACTTATATTTCAGCTAATCAGCCTGAATTTGCTGAAAATCCTTGATCCAACCCCCCGCCCCCCTTAACTCTTCCATGTGGTCTTTGTGGAACTGCCTTTTTATTGCAACAATTAGAATGGAATTAGAATGAGGTCAACAATTCTGTTCTATTAAAAGACCTTTTTTTAAGGGGTGGAAGAAATCGTGCAAAGCTTTTTCATTTAAAGAAAAATTCAATGACACTTTTTATATATTTGACCAGTTCTGAAAACAACTTTGTCAAGTAGTAAAAATCCAGACCAAATTAAAATCATGTTGATTGTCCATCTCCTGTCTGGATAGACCCAGGATGGTGGCTATCTGTTCTATGTCTCCCTTTCCTCGGCCTGCCCATTTATGTATTTTCAGCCTTGTAAGCCTCTCCTGTTGTCCCATGTGTCTGTGGAATGCTTTGTTTGGGTTGCAAGCCTGGTTAGCCAAAGCCGTCTGTGTTCTCGAAGGTTTAATCCAATCCCCGATTTGATTCCATTGAAATCATTCTCATCAATTGCTTCAGTGACAGCGGCTCAGAGTGAATCAACCCTTTTAGAGGAGAAAGAGCAATTCACTTTGGCCTAGAGCAGTGTCTATGAAGCTTACGGGGTTTAAAGTAAGATGTCGGGACAAGACTAATCCCAATCACAAGCCCAGAAGAAATGTAGACCGCCGACTATATTACAGTGCCTGGGCCTTTCGCTCTAAGAGGTTTTCAGATTTATTCATTCAATCGTATTTATTGAGCGCTTACTGTGTGCAGAGCACTGTACTAAGCACTTGGGAAGTACAAGTTGGCAACATATAGAGATGGTCCCTACCCAACAGCGGGCTCACAGTCTAGAAGGGGGAGAGAGAGAACAAAACCAAACATACTAACAAAATAAAATAAATAGAATAGATATGTACAAGTAAAATAAATAGAGTAATAAATATGTACAAACATTTATACATATATACAGGTGCTGTGGGGAGGGGAAGGAGGTAAGGCAGGGGATGGGGAGGAGCGGGAGAGGAAGGAGGGATTTACCCTGTTTCCTCAGTGGTCATCAATTCCTCCTTTCCTTTATCCCCCTCTTTTGGTGGGTTCTTGTGTTTTGTTTTTAATTAATGCTATTTGTTCATTCAAACGTATTTATTGAGCACTTACTGTGTGCAAAGCCCTGTACTAAGCCCTTGGGAGAGTACAATATAACAACAAACAGACCCATTCCCTGTTAAGTGTTTACTATATGGCAAGCACTGTACTAAGCTTTGGGGTAGATATGAAGTTGGACCCAGTTCCTGTCCCCCATGAGGCTCCCAGTCATAATCCCCATTTTACAGATGAGGTAACCGAGGCACAGAGAACTGAAGTGACCAAACCAAGGTCAAACAGCAGACAAGTGGCAGAGTCAGGATTAAAACCCAGGTCATCAGACTCCCGGGCCTGTGCTCTTTCCACCGGGCCAGGCTGCTTTCCTACTTAAGCCACATTCTTCCAAGTGCTCAGTGCTTGGCAGACAGTAAGCGCTCAATAAATACGATTGAACGAACGAATGTTGTTGGGGCACTGACCTTCTCCTAGTTCATGCAGGGACTTGGTGGCCAATCCAGGTCTGGGTTAGTGGGCTACTGCACTGAAATCTGGACTAGTGGACTATCACACTGTCCACCAGGAGACAAGTGGGGAGAGATGACAAGCAGAGGAGAAGTGTGGCCTAGTGGAAAGAGCGTGAACCAGGGAGCCTGAAGGACCTGAGTTCTAATCCCAGCTCCTTCACTTGTCTGCTGTGTGACTTTGGGCAAGTACTTCACTTCTCTGGGCCTGTGACCTCATCTGCAAAATGGGGTTTAAGATTGTGAGCCCCACGTAGGACAGGGACTGTTTCCAACCTGATTACCTCCCATCTACCATGGCGTTTAGAATAGTGCCTGGCAAATAGTAAGTACTTAAATACCATAAAAAAACAAAGACACGCTGTGTTGTATGTGCTGAGCACGCTGTTGATCTCAGGCCCTTGGGTGACACCTGCCAACCTATAATGCAGTAGGCACTGCTTTGCTCCACTGCGAAACCTGGAAGAAAAACAGCTCTAAATCACCTTAGGAAGGAATCGGCCCTCTCCTCCCTCCCCACCTCCCCCCAGGCTAAGGCAGTCCATCAGTCATATTTATTGAGTGCTTATTGTGTGCAGAACACTGTACTAACCTCTTGGGAGAGTACAATAGAACAATATAACAGTCACATTCCTTGCCTACAATGAGGTTAGAGTCTAGGGGGCGTGGGCAGAGTGGGGGGGGGGGGTCCATTTGAGACGAGGGTGGAGAAAGCATATTTATAAATTATATATTATAAATTATTCATATTAATGTCCATCTCCCCTTCTATAAACTTGTTACAGGCAGGGAGAAGCAGCGTGGCTTGGGAAGATCACAGGCTTGGGAGTCAGAGGATGTGGGTTCTAAACCTGGCTCCGCCACTTTCCTGCTATGTGACCTTGGGCAAGCCACTTAAATTCTCTGTGCCTCAGTTACCTCAACTGTAAAATGAGGATTAGGACTGTGAGCCCCACATGGAACAACCCAATTACTTTGTATCTACCCCAGCGCTCAGAACAATGCTTGGCACATAGTGAGCACTTAATAAATACCATCATCACCATTTTCAGTAAACATGTCTGCTAATTCTGTTGTATTATACTCTCCCAAGTACTTAGTATAGTGCTCTGCACAAAAGAAGTGCTCAGTAAGCACCAGTGATCAATTGAGAGCGGGGTGCTCTCCTTCGGGTCCTTGGGGGAACCATATTCAAGCTCTGTCCCCAAAACCTCGGATGAGAGGGGTGAATTGGCACGAATAAGGGAAACCAAATTGATTTGACTCGTGTTTCATAAAGTCTTGGTCTGCCGGACAGCCTTATTGTGCACACCGATGTAAGTTCATTCTCCCCTTCTAGACTGTAATCTCATCTAGGACAGGGAGACTGTCTGTTTATTGTTATAGTGTACTCTCCCAGGCACTCAGTACAGTGCTCTTCACATAGTAAGAGCTAGACTAAGCACCATTGAATGAATGAATGAATGAAAGTTCATTTATTGCAAAGGTCTTCTAGAAAGTAACCTGCTAACTGGGATATTTCCCTTGCTTTATCCCGTTCTCATAGAGCTGCTTTCTCCTGGGGCATCTCCACTCGAGTTCTCGGCTGCTTTCGACGGGGGGAAATGAGGGCACAGCAAAATGGAGAGTGTGTTTCGGGACCATGGATAACCACAGGGCTTAGCTCCAAGCGAAACATAAAATGATCATGGAAAAAGTTCAGAAAACACTGGGAAGCGGGACAAATTTATGAGTTCTATTTGGCTCTTGCGGGAGAAAAATCAGAAGCATATTGTTTGTGTTTTCCGTGTGTTGTGTTGGACATTTGCTTTGGATAATTTATTCACTATGTTTCCAATTGTTTTAGAAAGACGTAAGGGATATTCTCACTCCAATTCACATTGAGGCGACCTATCACCTTGGCAAGCATATCGTCAGTAAAAGAAGCAGTGAAGGATTCCCTCCACTTCAGCCCATTCTTCAGCAGAGGAAAGAAAAGGACGTTATAAAGAGCAAGGTTGTAGAAGTTTTACTAGCTACAAATGCTACTAGAAAGAATAATGTATTGTATTTCACCTGAGAAATTTCCACATAATTGAAAGATCCATTTTACGTCGATTCTGAAATTTGAAAAGTAGTCGAAAGTTAATGAGAATGTCATTTTTTCCTGTATGTGTCTATTGTTTGGAAGTATAGGGGTGATCCCCGGTTTCTGAACACCACAAAACATTCAGTCCAGATATATCAGGCCCTAATTAATGGCATAGCCCAGGGTCTGCAAGATCCAGGCCATGTTACAGAGAAGCGGCGTGGCTCAGTGGAAAGAGCACGGGCTGGGGAGCCAGAGGTTGTGGGTTCTAATCCCGGCTCCGCCACTTGTCAGCTGTGTGACCTTGGGCAAGTCACTTAACTTCTCTGGGCCTCAGTTCCCTCATCTGTAAAATGGGGATGAAGACTGTGAGCCCCATGTGGGACAATCTGAGTACCTTGTATCTACCCCAGCGCTTAGAACAGTGCCTTGCTCATAGTAAGCGTTTAACAAATACCAACATTATTATTATTATTACAACCAATTATTGCAGGTAGAGGGTTCCCTCTCCACCTCCTCCACCTTGTTGCTTCCCAATCAGTTACCCGCAGGTTAGATTCTCTGCCTTGGCAAGAACATATCACAGCTGGGGTGGGAATGGAAGAGACGGAGATCTCTCCTCTCCTACCCTGACTCTGGGTCGCTTTGGTGTGATTGAGAGAAATCCTTTCGGCTTCTAAGGTGCCAGGCCATCACCGGCTTTCCATTGATTAGCTGAAGCCTGGCACGATTCGGGTGGGGAATTGGAAATGTCCCCGGGCTAAAGTGACTGATGAACACTGACAGACACCTGCCTAATGGCCAGAGAGAATATAGCCAGGTTGGACTGAATTGGTTTCATGCACCTTTTGGGGCAAGGCTGACTTGGAGTAAGCATATGGTGGCTTCCCTGTTGTGTACTTTGAGTAGCTCAGTGCTTGAAATTTGACTCTGTGGTCAGGGATGAGAGCAGGTGGGAGGGAGACAGCAGTCAGAGATAAATGGTGGGAAAGCCATGGCCATCCAAACATCTTCCCAGCGAACCCTGGTCCAAACTGCTAACATCCCCACTTGGCCTGAGGGATACGCTTCCTGTAAAAGTGCTATCTATAGGTGTCACGCATTTACATCATTTTTAATGCATTACCTACGGAGGTCCTGCTGCTTCTGGTGAGCACCTGAAGTAGAAATATTGACGGAATCGACGTGTGGTGATTTTGTCTTTTCTCTGCAGATTGTCTTCGCCAGGTTTTGCAGCCACGAGAATTGTTCCGCCGACTTACAGGTTTATGCAAAAGTGGGTTATCCCAAGTAAGTTCTGAAGGGTGCTGGCTTTTAGAGTCCTGCTAGGGCGTCCTGGGATGGAGGTATGGGAGGGAAAGGTGGCAACTACTCTTGGACGTGAACCACTAACATGCTCTGTGCCTTTATCTGAAGTAGATAAGGCAGGTGAAGGGGCCATAAATGAAGTACAACGTCCTTACAGAAGGACTTACCTACTAGTAGTAATCGTTGTAGCAGCCCCGAGAAGGGAAGCCTAGGCTAGATCTCCTCCGTGCCTGCCGCTGAGTACAGACATCCTTGTGTTTCGGTGATGTGGGACCCAGAGGTTATACTTTTGTGTCACCACTCCTTCCCCAGTGTCCTCTTAGAGTGTCATGGTGCAATCCCTGGTATCTATTGAGTACTTACTATGTGCAGCACACTGAACTAAGCCCATGGGAGAGTGCAATAGACCAAAACTAGCAGACATGATCCCTGCCCTCAGACTGTAAATTCATCATGGGCAGGGAATGAGTCTGTTTATTGTTGCACTGTCCTCTCCCAAGCGCTTAGTACAGTGCTCTGCGCATGGTAAGCACTCAATATATGTGGCTGAATGAATTAATAATGAGCTGACCATCTAGAGGGTGAGACCGACATTAATACAAATACATCTTTAAGTGTGCCGGGGTTGGGAGTGGTGCAATTAGATGACGCAGAAGGGAGAGTGAGCCAGGGAAAAGAGGGCTTCATCGGGGAAGGCCTCGAGTTAGGAAAAGTCACCTTAACAATGCTTCAAAACTTCAAAGAACAGCTCTCTCCTGAGTGGTAGAAGGTTATTTGGTATCTAAAATGGGAGACGGATCTCAATATGCCACTGTGTGAGCGATCACTTTTGATTATATTGCGTCTGAACATTTGGATGCAAAACCACTTAGCCGTGAAGCAACCGCCTATTTGGCCAGAACAGGGTGCCTCCCTTACATAGATGAGGGAGACCTATAGACAATAAGCTCATTGAGGTCGGGGAATCTGTTTATCGTTAGAGCGTACTTTCCCAAGCGCTTAGTTCACACAGGAAGTTTTCAATAAATATGATTGAATGAAGTCAGAAATGGAAAGGCTGATGCCGTCTGAACATCAGTAGACTAATTTCCCCTCTACCGCTCATTAAGTTGTGATTCGGTAGGGAGCCAGTACCATGTTTTGTTTAGACCACTTGGACTCTGGCCTCTTCTGTAAATTTCAGGGATGCATTATGCATGTCTTAATGAAGAATGAAATGCGATTACTTGGGGGGCAGCTGGATTTCAGCTTTGTCATTCTCCCAGATGTGCTGCCTTATTGTCCTTGTGTCACAAGCTGCTTGGGCCTCTCTCTGACGGTGCCCTGTTAATAAATCAAAATGCAGTAGGATGTGCAACCAGGAAGGGGAAAATAGGAATTATGTCCATGTGATAAAATGGCTTTAAAATGCAAAGTAAACTTGGAATCTAGCGGCTGAAATGTTAACACTGTGTTTCTCTTTAATTTGCTGTTGTCTTGGAACCTAGCTGTTTATGCAGTGTTTTCACCTTCTGTTCCTTTTGGAGGTGCCAGCTTCTTTCCCAAAGGTGTTCAGTGACTAATGCTTTGGTTATAAGCCAGAATATTTTATAAATGTTGATTTCTAGGCAGTTCCTCTACAAGTCTTAATTAAACTTTAATGTCAAACTGAAGTTTACTTATCCTCTTTGGGACTTTCATGCATTCAGTCGTATTTATCGAGAGCTTATTATATGCAAAGCCTGGTACAAAGCTCATTGCATTAAACACTTAGCACAGTACTTTTAGTTGTAACCTGATCACTGAGGTGTGTGGGAGGATCATTCATTCATTCAATCGTATTTCTTGAGCGCTTACTGTGTGCAGAGCACTGTACTAAGCGCTTGGGAAGTACAAGTTGGCAACATATAGTAACGGTCCCTACCCAACAACGGGCTCACAGTCTAAAAGGGGGAGATCATTAGAAGCTTGTTGCGGGCAGGGATTGTGTCTGTTTATTGTTGTAGAGTACTCTCTCAAGCACTTAGTATGTTGCTTTGCACATAGTAACTACTCAATAAATACGATTGGATGAATGATTATAAAAGGAGTCAGTTCCCTCCCAATACCCCTGTTCTGTTTTGGGGGGCCCTCGGGGAGGAAGCAAGATGCTTCATACCACACAGAGGTTTAGGAAAGAAAGCCCGTAGTTATGTAGGGACCGTCTCTCTATGTTGCCGACTTGTACTTCCCAAGAGCTTAGTACAGTGCTCTGCACACAGTAAGCGCTCACTAAATATGATTGAATGAATGAAAGTGTCTTCCATAAAGTTTGAAAGACGACCAGAGATTGTGTCTTAGTGAGCAATATCTCCCTATCCCTGAAATAGCATTTTTATGTTTTATTTAATAGCTATTTATTATTGGTGTTCTCCATTTTTATAATCAATGTTGTATTATCAGTGGTACTTATTGAGCACTTACTGTGTGCAGAGCACTGCACGAAGCACTTGGGAGAGTACAGTTCAATAGAGCTGGTAGACATGCATGTTCCGCGCCCAAGGTAGCTCTTGTAAGTATGATGTTCTACTGACATTTCACCTTATTTAAACTGAGGGTTAGAGAACAAGAATGAAACATTCTTGAACATAATCTTCTTTGTTGAATACTGGATATTTATGCAGATCTATTTTATGTTCTATTTAGATCATTCTAAAATTCCTAAGCAAATGACCCACAATGATGTAACTATCATTTTTTCTTTTTTTAAAAACGATATTTGTCAGGGTACTAAGTGCCGGGGAAGATACAAGCCATTCAAGTTGGACACGGTCCATAACCCACATGGGACTTACAGTCTTTATCCCCATTTCATAGATGAGATAACTAGGCACGGAGAAGTTAAGTGATTTGCTGAAGGTCACCCAGCAGACAAGTGGTGGAGGCAGGATTAGAACCCAGGTCTTTCTGACTCTCAGGCTCATGCTCTATCCACTAGGCCAGCCTGCTTCTCATTTGATTGGTCAATACTTGGCTTGTCAATTTAGCATAAGACAATCACATTTTCAGAGTCCAAATCAAACTCTGTAATCCTAATATCTGTCATCTTAAAATAAACCTTTTCCCTAGCTCTAATCCAAAATAATGTATTTAATGGGGATCAAATAATTCTTTTTTTTCACAATTTCTTTGTGGAATTCTTAGCAAAATACTCTAATCAGTATTCAACCGTCATTTGATTTTTGACAATTTGTCAAGTGGAACTTTTGGGAAGACTTTAGGAAACACTATCATGGTCTTTTTTTAAAAAAAATCACAGATTTAGTTTATTTTGATAAAAGAATAACCCAGTACAGGTCTCTGGTTTCAGAGACATTAGATTGTATGCTGAAGGTGACTAAGCAGTAAGAAAAATAAAAATAGATGAATGAATCAGTTAACTTTATTACCGACACAGTGTTTCAGGAGGCTGTCCATAGCTATATGTGACATTGAAAAATATGGACAATGTGGTGGGAAATTTGCATGCTGGGAAAGTTGTTGCAGGATGCAAGAGTCGGAGAGATGCCCCATTTGCAGTATCCATTTGCCCCTATTGAAACAGGATTTTTGCTAACAGTGATTGCTGCCTTGGACTCTCCAGTAAGTGATCAATAAATATCATGGATTGATTAATGAATGGATGTGAATCTTTAAAGGAAAATACTGCCGCTGGTACATTTCTGAGATTGAAGGTTTTGTCAATGGGAAATGGATCCTAACTGATTTGAATTCATTTTCTAGACCAAACGATAAGAAAACTTACCTCGTGGTGGGAAGTATGAAGACGTTAATGTTGAATGTTTCACTGTATAATGCTGGAGATGATGCATTTGGAACCACCCTGCACATTAAACTCCCCAAAGGTCTTTACTTCATAAAAGTTTTAGAACTGGTAAGAATCGACATCTCCATATTCTGGTCTTTCTTAAATTATGGTAATACTTTCTTCTCTTAAAGGTCACTGACAAAATAATGATAATGATATGAATTGTGAAATTTAAGCACTATGTCCTAAGCGCTGTACTAAGCACTGAGATAGATACAAGGTAATCAGTCAGGTCCCACATGGGGCTCACTGTTGAAGTAGAAGGGAGAACAGGCATTGAATCCCCATTCTGCACATAAGGGAAGGATAGGTTTACACTGGTAAATTATCTGGAAGCCTCTAATCCTAAAATACACTTTGGTCTCAATTATCCAGACGCTGTGGGAAGCAGTGTGGAATAGTAGATAGAGCACAGGCCTGGGAGTTAGAGGACCTGGGTTCTAGTCACGGTCCTAATCCCACCTCTGCCACTTTTCTGTTGTGTGACCTTGGACAAGTCACTTTTCTATGCCTCAGTTACCTCATCTGTAAAATGGGGATTAAATCCCTCTCCCTCACACATAGACTATGAGCCCCATGCGGGGCAAGGATGGTGTCCAACCTGATTGTCCTGTACCTACCCCAGAGTTTAGGGCAATGCTTGACATACAGTAAGAGCTTAACAAATGCTATGATAACAATAACATTAATAATAACTGTTATTAGCGTTATTACCTTTTAGGCTTAAAAAAAAGGAATACTGAAATAACAGACTTGGGTTATCTAGATGATGTGTTAGTCTAGACCTTATTATCATTCATTAAGTGTCTACTGTTTGCCAAAGTATTGTGCCAAACTATATGTACACAAGTGTATCATATGTGGCACAGTCCCTGTTCCACATGGGGCTCACAGCCTAAAGATTGATAGAGCAACTAATTAATTCCTATTTTACCATTAAAGAAAACAGATGAATAGAGAGGTTAAGTGATTTTCCAAGGTAATGACAGAGACATTGTTGTAAAAAATCAATTGCATGATGGAATAATGTGTACATCAGCACAGCGCTTAGAACAGTGGTTTGCATATAGTAAGCGCTTAACAAATGCCATCATCATCACTTAGTACATGGCGTGGCACATAGTAAGCACTTAACAAATAACATTATTATTATAGAAAATGCTCTAATGAAAGGATTTCTGAGTGTTTTAGCTTTTCAAAACTATCTTCGTAATACTGAATAAATCGCTTTTTTTTTCATTTAATTTTAGGAAGAGAAACTCATCAACTGTGAAGTAACTGAAAACTCTGGTTTGATAGCACTTGAATGCACTGTTGGTCATATATATGTAGACCATCTATCCAAGGTAAGCAACTGAACATAGTAGGTTAGCTGTGGATGTCTGTTTCTCAAAAAAGGGTATTGTGCCTGCGTCCTACGGACAGTGAAGGCAAAAAAAAAAAAAACAAGCAAAACCCCAAAGAAATACAAAATTGGTTTCTGTTCGAAAGCATCAAGAGAAATACAAATGACTGTCAAATTCTGGTTGACCTGAAAAGCTACAGAACTGTGATGATTCCAGAGGTAGAATTCCAGTAAAAAATCTGAACCAATGTCTTTACCCACAAGTCTTTCTGTACAATGAGATCAAAGTGCATCTATGACCTTTGGCTTTTGGTAGTTACCCCACCCTCACCTCCACAACACTTATGTACATAAATATAAATTATGTAGCATAAGTTATTTATATTAATGTTTGTTCCCCCCCACCAGACTCTCAGCTCTTTTTTGTTTTTTTTTTTGTTTTGGTTTGATATTTAGAGGCTTTCTATGTGCCAGGCACTGAACTAAGCGCTGGGGTAGATACAAGGTAATCATGTCCAAAACAGAACTCCTTATCTTCCCACCTAAACCCTCCCCTGACACTGGGTTTCCCATCACTGTAGACAGCATCACCATCCTTCCTGTCACACAAGCCTGTAACCTTGGCTCCTCCCTCTCTCACTGACCCCACATAGTGAATCTACTATTAAATCCTATCAGTTCAACCTTCACAACATCGCTTAAATCCACCCTTTCCACTCCATCCAAACTGCTACCATGTTAACACAAACACTTATCCTAGCCCGTCTTGATTACTGTATCAGCCTCGTTGCTGACCTCCCAGCCTCCTGTCTCTCCCCACTCAAGTTTATACTTCCCCTCTGCTTCCTGGATCATTTTTATACAGAAATTTTCAGGTCATGTTTCCTCACTCCTTGAGAACTTCCAGTGGTTGCCTTAACCACCTCTGCATCGAACAGAAACTCCTTACCATTGCTTTAAAGACACCACACACCTTGCTCCCTACTACCGTGTTTCGCTGCTTTCCTATTACGACCCGGCCCACACACTTTGCTCCTCTAATGCCAAACTATTCACTGGACCCCAATCCTGTCTATCTCACTGTCGACCTCTTGCACAGATCCTGCCCCTGGCCTGGAGTACCCTCCCTCTTTATATCTGACAGACAATTACTTTCCCCACCTTCAAATCCCTACTGGAGGCATATCTCCTCCAAGAGGTCTTCTGTAACAAATCCCAATTTCCTTTTCTCCCACTCCCTTCTGCATCACCCTGATTTGCTCCCTGCCTCATTAACCACCACCCCCCCACCAGCCTCACAACACTTATGTACTGATGCATAATTTATTTCTTTATATTAATGACTTTCCCCCCAGCTCGACTGTAAGCTCTCTGTGGGCAGGGAGCATACCTATTACATTGTTCTCTCCCAAGCACTTAGTACAGTGCCCTGCACAGAGTAAGAGCTCAATAAATACCATTGATTAATTGGTCCCTCCACCCAAGTGCGATCCCAGAATAGTGTTGGATGCTGAAGCTGGAAAGTCAGTTTTAGAAATTCTGTTCACCAACTCCATTCCTACAACTTATGAAGACCCACCTGGTTTTCCCCCTCTGACATTAAGAACAAGCACCCGGGTGTTAACGTAAATAGATTATCAATGTCTAACATGGGCTGTGTTCATGGCTTCTATTTTAGTAGAATTATTGCCTTTTGGAAGAAATCATCAACACTGCAGCTTTTCTGTTCCCTACTGCTACTTTGGGTGGGCTGAGCTCCTGAGAAATGTTGTTCTGACATAAAAAAAAAAAAACTCGGACGGTTAAATGCTTTGACAGGAAGAGTCTATTTGAATTCTAGATGATAAAACAGCATTCCTCTGAATCCTTTTACCTTTCCACTTTGGGGCCATTATTCAATCAGTATTCTGTATCCTACAGCTGGATTTCAGTTTTCTCTTGGATACAAGCTCCCTTACCAGAGCAGAGGAAGACCTGAACATCACCATTAATGCTACCTGGTAAATTTTATTTGGCAAAAAACAAATGCACTGTTTGATGAAAACCAATAGGGAGTGGTGTGGTTATGCTTCATGAAGTGTCTGCAAAAGAATACAATTATTCCATGATCTATAGAGAAACCAAAACCACAAGAAAATCAGATAATCCCCATTTAAATGATGAGAGCAAATTTCCTCCAGCCCTGTTATAAAAATGATTTCTTCCCACCACAGCCACAATTAACCAAAAATAATATTATTTCAACCAACCACCAGGTATATGTGGTGGTATATGTGGTGGGGGTATATAATTACTTCCCTCTAGAGAAGAATCTATGTGTGCCGGCACAGTGTAATGAAGCGTTCTGTGTTTGATTCTGCAGTGAAAATGAAGGGGAAATGGACATATCAAATAACATGTTAACACTGGTTGTACCTCTGAAATATGAATTTATGTTAACTTCTCATGGGTAAGTTATTGACAGTTATGATGCTTCTTCAGCCTAATTTACTAATTCCCTTGTCGTCTTTGCTTCACACCCCATTATGTTTTCTTTGAGGTAAAAAAACACAAATCCTCTCTGATTCTCTTACATGTTCATTTACAGTCTTACTTAGTACAGTGCTAAGCGCTTAGTACAGTGCTCTGCACACAGTAAGCACTCAATAAATACGATTGATGATTTAGAGCATCAGCTTGTGCCTGATACTCCATTCAGGATTTCTCCTCCATTTGTGTGACTCGGGCCTGATTTGTCTTGAACTCATAATATTTTAGTGTTCTGGCAGGAAGGGACAAATCAATCAATCCATTCATCTATCCATAATATTTTTTGAGTACCAACTTTCATTCATTCATTCCATCGTATTTATTGAGCGCTTACTGTGTGCACTCTACTAAGTGCTTGGAAAGTATAATTCATCAATAGAGACAGGCCCTGCCCACATTGGGCTGACAGTCTAGAAGGGCTTACCAACTATATGCAGAGCCCTGTTGGAAGCATTTACCACAGTACCACAGGATGAAAAAAAAACAGATTCTGGCTTCAATCTGTGCAATCTAATTGGGAAAGCTATGCAGGCATGATTTTGGGGCAACTAGTGGGAACAGCAGGCAGAAATAAAGAGACAACTAGAAATCTCAATGGACTATAAAGATGAATAGGTAAGTAGTGTACATGGATCGATAGATGCAGAAGAGCTTAGTGTGGCGTAAACCAGTGAAAGCAGAAGGCAGCATTGGAGGTAAGAATAAATATATATATTATATATATGTATACGTGTGTGTATGTATAGCAAGTGCTTAGTACAGTGCTCTGCTCTGCACACAGTAAGCGCTCAGTAAATACAATTGAATGTATATAAATGTATATGTGTGTGTATATCAAGTGCTTAGTACAGTACTCTGAACACACTAAGCACTCAATAAATACAATTGAATATATATGTGTATGTGTGTATGTATATGTGTGTGTGTGTGTATATATATATAACAAATACATACATAGTATTTGTTAAATGCTTGTTCTGTGCCAGGCACTGTTCTAAGCTCTGGGGTTGATATAAGCTAAGAAGTTTGGGTACAGTTCATGTCCCACATGGCATGGGGCTCCCAGCCTTCATCCCCATTTTACAGATGAGGTAACTGAGGCACAGAGAAGTGAAGTGGCTTGCCCAGGATCACACAGCACACGAGTGGTGGAGCCAGGATTAGAACCCAGGTGCTTCTGAGCCCCAGGCCTGTGTGCTATCCACTAGGCCACTCTTGAGAGCGGTTGAGAAGGGCTACCCTGTTTTAAATTTAATTGTTCCTCTATTTAGGGAAACAATAAGAGATTGAAGCACTGTGCAGTTCTTATCAGCTAAGGAAGCCTCCATGACATTCCTCGGTGATGCCAGGAAACTGAATTTTAAATTTTAGTAGACAGGACCGAATTTGAATTCAGCATGTCAACGGCCCATTCAACATCATCACCTTTTTTTTCCTTCTTCTCTTCCCTCTCATTTAGATTTGTATCACCAACTTCCTTTGTTTATGGCTCAGGGGAAGGAAATTCAGCAGCCACTTGTATGATGGAGAAGATTAACTTCACCTTTCATGTAAGCAATTTGCTTTTGTTTATGGCTCATTGTTTGATGCTGATATTCCTTCTGGGCTTCCTGGAGAAGCTCTATCTGCTGTTTGGCCTCTGCATCAGTTATCCCTTGACATGTCACGGGCCTAAGAAGGCAGGCACCTCAAACTGTTGAGGTCAATAACGGGGGCTGCTGGTGGATCCTCCCCTGTAATGGATTAAAGGAAAAACTAGTCAATACCCTAGATTGGAGCCACTATTTTCTTGTTCTTGGAAGGTGAGGCTCATTTCCCGTGAACTCGCTATGATGATAGATCCTGGCTCAGGTCTTGTTTGCTGGAACTTAAGAACTGCGAGCAGAGCTCTGATCCAGTTTTGAAACTGAGTTCTGGGTGGACTGGAATGACTGCTTTCTGTTTCAGCAGTGTTGCTCTTTGGGTTTTGCCCATTTGTCTCTGGAGCCTGATGCCAATGGACTCTGAAACTGCCCGGCCTATTGGAATTAAGGAAGGAGGACTAAGGAGAGGGAGGTAGAGAGGGAAGCAAGTGTGGAGAGGTAACTGCTGTTCAGAAATCATCTAGCACTCTGTAGAAATTATAGTTTTATTATCAGCCGGACTTTATTGAAATCGTGATTCAGTGCACATTTGGTGAAATGGCTTTGGTTCGACACAAATTCACTGTTTATTTTAGGATGTGTATTCCAGTAGAGGTTTGTATGGGAATCTTTGAGTTAAGTTGTTCCTGCTGTTGTCTGTGGAAACTGGTGATTGCATAATATCTGGTAGGAAAAAACCCAACATTCAGAGACTTGGGCCCCGGATAGAAATACAAACCAAAGAGTCAGAAAGTAGTCTTGTTGGTGAATCAGCAGGGGGTGAGTAAGGGCTGACATCAGTCTGCCACTTTGCTTCCTCCTGTGGTGAGGTTGCTGCTGGGAAGGGCCATGCTGCCGAAGGTCAAAGACAGGTGTGAACCCATGTTGACGATTGACAAAGACTGGCACAGGCATGGTTTGCTGGTGCACTTTCTCTGCCTGACCTCAGAGGAGGCACAGTAGGAGACAGACTGCCCCAGTTCCCTACTCCATGACCTTGGGCAAGCAATTTAACGTCTCCCTACCTCAGATTTCTTATCTGTAAAATGGAGTATTAAATACTATTCTCCCTCCTCCTTAGGCTCTGAGCCCCATGTGGACAGGGACTGTGTCCAACCTGATTATCGATTTCCTCCAGCTCTCAGTACATTGTGGCATGGAAGGAGGAGTCAAGAGGACCTGGGCTCTATTCCTGGCCCTGCTGTGAGACTTTGGACAGGTCACTTTACTTCTCCGTGCCACAGTTTCCTCATGGGATTTCCTGGCGTAGTGATTAGAGCCCAGGCCTGGGAGTCATAAGGTCATGGGTTCTAATCCCAGCTCTGCCACTTGTCTACAGTGTGACCTTGGGTAAGTCACTTTACTTCTTTGTGCCTGTTACCTCATCTGTAAAATGGGGATTGAGACTGTGAGCCCCATCTGGAACAGGATTGTGTCCAATCTGATTAACTTCTATTTACCCCAGTGCTTAGAACAATGTTTGGTGTACAGTAAATGCTTAATGAGTACCATTATTATTATTATTACTATTATTATTATTATCTGTTCTCCCTCCTACTTAGACTGCAAGTCCCATGTGGGACAGAGATTGTGTCAGCTCTTATTATATTATAATAATGGTATTTGTTAAGCACTTATGTGCCAGGTACTCTACTAGCTCTGGTGTGGATACCAGAAAATCAGGTTGGGCACAGTCCCTGCCCAATGTGGGCTCACAGTCTCAATCCCCATTTTACAGATGAGGTAACTAAGGCTCAGGGAAGTGAAGTGACTTGCCCAAGGTCACACTGCAGACAAGTGGCAGAGCTGGGATTAGAACCCATGACCTTCTGTCCCCTAGACCCACGCTCTAGCCACTAGTTTAGTAGAGGACATTGGCACATAGTGAGCACTTAACAAATAGGTTTTAGAAACCTTTTACCAGCCTCCATATCCCCTGTTGCTCTGGGGTTTCAGGGAGAGCTTGGCACATAGTGAGCGCTTATCAAATAGGTTTTAGGCACCTTTCACCAGCAGCCACATCCCCTGTGGCTCCGGAGTTTCAGGGTGCTTTGACCACTGCCCTCACCACCCTGCTGGCAGAAGGAATGGGGAAAAGACTAAGGCTTGAGGGTGAGAGAGCAATGCTGATCACACAGGAAATCCCAGGGGCAGAGAAAGCACTTCCAAGTTTTGGAATGGCACATTTGGAATGGCAGGAGATGGCACAGCATCCTTTGCCATGGGGCACCCGATATTGCTGCTGATCTTGGGCTAAAATGAAGTTTCTGGGATGCGGGGGTTCAGATTTTGCAAATTTATGTCTCCTTTCTCTATGTTAGGCTCTCCAGGATGTGTAATTGTTGTGGGCAGGGAAAATGTCTGTTCATTGTTATATTATACTCCCCAAAGTGTTTAGTCTAGTGCTTTGCACATGGTAAGTGCTCAATAAATATGATGAATAAATATTAAGGAACGAGCCATCGGGAAGTAGCATACCCTACTAGGAAATGTTTGGGAAAGGGCATAGAACTGGGAGTCGGAGAACCTGGGTTCTAATCCCAACTTGTCTGCTGTAGGTCCTTGTGCAGGTCATTTAACTTCTTTGTGACTCAGTTTCCTTATCTGTAAAATGGTGATGAAATACCTGTTCTCATTCCTACTTAGGTGGAGCCCCATGTGGGACAGAGCCTGGGCGTGACCTGATTATCGTGTATCTGCCCCAGCGCTTAGTACAGTGCTTGACACGTGCTCATTCAAAAAATACTGCTGTAACTATTATGAATTAATTGAGACATATTTTCCCTATTTAGGTTATCAATGCTGGACCCAGTGTGGCTCCCAATGTGACCTTGGAGATAAGGATACCTAATTCTTTTGCCCCCCATGCCATCAAGCTTTTCAACATTTTGGATGTCCAGGTATCTTTGTTTTCATTATCACTGTGGTCGTTCCACAAAATAAATGCTGAGCTATGGGAAATAGGGATTCAGTCTTTGTAATACCAAGCACTGTCTTGAAAATAGTCTCTTTGGAACTTTTTGTGCAACCACAAAGGAAATTACACTGAGCCTGGTGGGAAATGAGCAGCATGGCTCAGTGGAAAGAGCACGGGCTTTGGAGTCAGAGGTCATGGGTTCAAATCCCCGCTCCGCCAACTATCAGCTGTGTGACTTTTGGCAAGTCACTTCACTATGCCTCAGTTACCTCATTTGTAAAATGGGGATTAAAACTGTGAGCCCCCTGTGGGACAACCTGATCACCTTGTAACCTCCCCAGTGCTTAGAACAGTGCTTTGCACCTAGTAAGCGCTTAACAAATACCATATAAAAAAAATGAGAGTGAAATGTCTCTCTCATTGTCATCAAACATTTTATAGATGCCCACTACACTATGTGGTTTTAATTAACTATGATTGTTCTCTACTGCTACAAATAATTCTAATTATTTCAAAATATTCTCTTGTACCTAGTCTAGTGCTTAGTACAGTGCTTGGCATATAAGTGTTTAACAAGTACCACAATTACTATTTAAATTATTATTTCTAGAAGTGTTGTGGGCATCTCCTATCTGAGCTCTTCAGAGGGAAATTCTGGGGAGCATTCTTAGGTCATGAGTAATTGCAAGAGTGCCAACCTGTTTTAAGGGGCCTCACCAGGCCCTTTCGAAAGGATCCTTGGGTCTGTGTCAGCAGCATCGCTGATTCATCTCTATCCTTTCATTTTTTAAAGTTAGGAAACCGAAAAGTGAAAAGCATTTATTCTGAGCTAACAGTATCTGTCTTAGGGATCTCTTACCATCTTCCCTAAATGGGAACGTATAATGATATTCTCCAAGACCATCAGCAATGCATTATTAGGCTAAACCAGTCAACCACATAAACCATTAGTCTGCCTCTGACAGCGTCATCAGGATATTTGGAGGAATCAGGCGATGGTTGCCTTTCTTGATATCCATCCTAAAGTTTAGGGATGGACTCTCTAAGACCCCTAACATTTCTTCTTTCTATATCCAACTGACTTCTTATTGTGCAGTCGTGGCTTGAGCCAAACCCAATTTATGCCTGCTGATTCGTTGATTGTGTGTGATGTCTTGTAGTAACAATAGCAGCATGGCTTAGTGGATAAAGCATGTGCCAGAAAGTCAGAAGGACCTGAGTTTTAATCCCAGCCTTTCCATGTGTCTGCTATGTGACCCTGGGCAAGTCATTCTACTTCTCTGGGCCTCAGTTCCCTCATCCATTAAAAAAAAAGTGAAGATTAAGAGTCTGAGCCCAATGGTGGACTGGGACTGTATCTAACCTGATTAACTTGTACTTCGAACAATACTTGGCACATAGTAAACACTTAGGTGCCATAATAATTATTATTATTAGTTTGAGGAGTTGTTTTCTTCAAGCTTCAAACATACAACCGTGGTTGTATGGGATTGAACAATTCTGTGTTCACTCTGCCCAAAACTTTCTTGATTCTGTGGATTTCAATCATGCCTCCTTTTGATCCATTTCTACAAAATAAAGTCTTAATCTTTTCACTCTGCTCAGACAGAAACGTCTTCAACTTCCTATCCATCTTGATGAGTTTGAGCTAACAGCTAAAGAGCTAGTAATTTATTCTGATTCCATCTGTCTCTTTCTCCTGTTGCTTAGACCTGGGAAAGATGGTAGGGAAAAGCATTGAGAGCATTTAACAACTAAATATAAAATCCCATTATTTCCTTTTAGTCGCATAGATCTAATCTTTTGTATGAATTTACAGCCCACTGTCTAACTCTTTCTATTAAAGTATCCCTGGCATTATTCAAATTCTCTTGGTCAACATTTAGCTATATAATTTGCTCATGGAGATTCAGTCAGTGTGATTAAAATATTCATCAAAGCTTAAGATATCTGGCCCAAATTAGTTGCATCTATTTCACTTTACCAATAGACGAAGATAATAAAATAATGTCTTTCTGCCTCTTTCAAGGCTACTCAAGGGAAATGCACTTTCAAGAACTACGAAAGGGAATGCACTTCGGCTCAAGAAAAGGGAAATTTGGAAATATTTCAGGATCTAATCACCTTCTTTACAAAGATGGATAAGAGACTTTTGGTAAGTTTTTCTTCACTATTCGGGAGTGGAATTGCAAGCCAGTTGAACCACACTAGGACACAGAGTGTCCATTTGTGTCTGAGAAACTTTTCAACTTTGATTCTGTCAGTAAGTCATTGATGGCGCTCCTACTGGGTGCTGAACATTGTACTAAGCACTTGGGAAGGTGAAGGGACATACAGTTAGCGGACACTGGGCCTCGGTTTGTTCAAGAGTTTTGCAGGATCCACTACGGAGCTTGTTATTGAAAGAAGAGGATAGCGTTATGCAGAGGATAATAACAAAATTGAAGGATATAAAGGAGAACTCACATCCATTTTGCTGGGTCTCTGAGCTCTCATGCAATGGAGCGAGGGGAAAGCCAGGCAGCCCTGAGGTGCCCTCACTTAGGAGATGGTCAATGGATGTGTCAGAGTGGGTGGGTTGGTCTGTGGCTGGAGCAACAACTTGCTTTATTATAAAAATAATAATGGTATTTGTTCAGTGCCTACTATGTGCCAGTCACTGTTCTAAGAGCTGGGGTAGATACAAGCTAATCAGGTTGGACACAGTTCCTATCCCATATGGGGGGCTCATAGTCCTAAACCCCATTTTACAGATGAGGTAACTGGGGCACAGAGAAGTTAAGTGATTTGCCCAAGGTCACACAGCAGACAAGTGGCAGAGCTGGAATTAGAACCCAAGTCCTCCTGTCACCCAACCCCGTTCTCTATCACCTAGGCCATGCTGCTTCTATGCTGCTTTTATGAAAACACAATTTTATAGAGACTGGAGAGCCCCATGTCCAACCTGAGTATCTTGTAGTTACCCCATTACTTAGTACAGTGTCTGGCACATAGCAAGCACTCAACAAATGCCAGTTGCTACAAAGGCAACAGTCTGTGTCCCGAAGCACTTAGTACAGTGCTCTGCACACAGTAGGTGCTCAATAAATACCATTGAATGAATGTTTGTGAGGTACTTTATTGGGAAAGACTCACTTTTTTTAGTGGATTTCTCCGTTATCAAATGAAAACCTGTCCACGTAAATGGATTCAGGTATTCATTCAATGGTATTTATTGAGCACTCGTTTTGTGCAGAGCACTGTACTAAGCACTTGGGAGAGTACAATACAACCATGTAAACTTACACTTTCCCTGTTTCTGTTGTAATATGCAGAGCATATTCTTGGGTTCCTTTTCTTCCTGTTTGTAAATTCTTTTAATGCCTGGCTCCGTCTTACTAGATTGCAAGCTCCTCAAGAGTAGAATCATTTGTGCCTTCCCAAGTGCTCAGTTCAGTGTTCTGCATGCAACAGACATTAAACAAATATTACTGTTTTGTTACAGCACATTGTACTCACTGGGTGTCAATAAATGCCATTACTACTAAATGAAAATAGCTCTAAAAGAACACCTATAAAACATCAGAAAATTCATTCATTAAATGGTATTTATTTAGTGTTTTTGTGCAAAGCACTGTACTAAGCACACGGGAGAGTATAGTATAACAACAGATCCATTTCCAGCCCTGTGAGAATATTGTTGTATAACCTTTACAATTTTGGCAATGTCCTATTATTTGCATTCTTGTTCTAGTACTGTATGGAAGATGACCCATTCTGTATAAAATTTACCTGCAACTTTGGAAAAATGGAAAGTGGAAAAGAGTCCAGTGTTCATATCCAGTTGGAAGGTCGTCCTTCAGTTTTAGAAATGGTAAATCTCTGGATACAGTTTTAAATGCTAACTTACCGCTCTGGAAAGCCAAGTTAAGTGTGTTATGTCAAAATACCTAGGGTTACAGATGTTACAAATGTTAATTAAATGCCTAGGCTTGTACACCTGGAGTCAAAAGTATATACAAAAGTATATAGTAAGCAAATCTAAATCACCCAAAGTCTGAGGCTATCTTCATATAAAGTGGAGAGCTGTAGAAACTGTGCAAAGGATTCAACCTCAACCCCCTGTTGAGGAGAATAGAGGAGGTGTTGGATTTTTGGTTTGGCTGAGCTATTTTATTGATTTTTTTTCTTTCCAACTGGGGGGAATTGGATAAGACCTATCTGGCTTCATTCAGTGTGCACTGATTATATTAACTAAAAACAAAAAAAGATCATTTCTCCTCTTCTCTGTGCCTGAGGAGATGTTGATTTGAAGTATTGGCTAAGCTAAAATCTTCCACTCCTGTGAAGAGTACACTAGACTCACAGAGATAGACCTCAGAAATCTATTTTAACTTGGGGATGTAGACAAAATCCATCCGTAAAAATCAGAGGGATGAATAAAGATTTTGGGGTGAAAAATATCCTTGCATGGCATCAGAAAATAACAACTCTAAACGTCATTCAGAAGGAATCACTGACAAGCAGAATGCAATTTACAGCCTGGTTGGCCACAAGTTAGCAAAGTTGAAGCTATCTATCTTCTTGTTTAAAATTATTGTTGAAGAGATCCAAGTCCCTAAAATATACATTAACTATATTCTGGATTTCTCCCTACAAGAGAGAATAGTATTTGGGATTCTAGTTTGTACTAATATGTCCATAACTTTTAGCTGAGTCAAACACTAACGTCCCATGGAATAAACCACATTCGAGACCCAGAATGATTTACTACCAAATTCCTTTCAAAAACTAGGTATAGATGTTACATTTAGTTGTAGAAGAAAGTTGTTTTTTTTATGGCAAAACCAAGAGTTCAAAAATGTTATGTGGTTTAAAGAAGCTTTGAGAGATAACAGACCCAAGACAAGAAATATTTCCATGGTTCTGGAAAATAACAAAGAGATCAAAGGAGAATTTACAAATTTGAGTTAAATTAAGGGATACAGGGAAGGTTCTGAAGACATAATGAATTCATCAGGGAAAACTTCAAATTGGATTTAACTTGTGTGAAATCAAAAAGGGAATCATTATCCTAGCAACAAGATGGTAGTATACTCAAATAAAAAATGTTCTGTGGGGGTAGAATTTGAAATGATTGTACTTCACTGTCTATGATTTGATGAATTATTTCTTTAACAGAATATGATTGAAATAGGCAGAATTTGAATAATGTGTGCGATATTCTCTTCTGTTTTTTTTATGAATGGAACTTTATATACTAAGTACTGGGTAGGGACTGTCTCTATATGTTGCCAACTTGTACTTCCCAAGCGCTTAGTACAGTGCTCTGCACACAGTAAGTGCTCAATAAATATGATTGGTTGATTGAATTGTACTTATAACTGATGCACTTGCACATTCTAGAAACGTGTATCAATTTGGAGATATTGTAAGGCAGATAGATACCTACTGAGACAGCCATACTCTTTTATATCTTTTTTCTGATTTCTTCCAATTGGAGATTTTGTCTTGAGGTTTCTTCCCTTAGTACACCTCTAATAATATGGACATCTTAATTCTCCTTTCCCAAGGATAAGGAATGAGCAAGTCAAAAATCACTTAACAGGAAAGCAAATCTGAAACACAGAATTCATGGCTTTTGATTAAAAGGAGAGGTCATACATACAGGTGACCCTGTTTTTCACAAGTGTTTATCTTTTAGGAGACCTAGAGGCTTCACTGTCTTTCCCTTAGAAGTGAATGCGACAGATTAGGTTAGAGGCGACATAT
This sequence comes from Tachyglossus aculeatus, assembly GCF_015852505.1. NCBI lineage: Eukaryota > Metazoa > Chordata > Mammalia > Monotremata > Tachyglossidae > Tachyglossus > Tachyglossus aculeatus. The sequence continues at coordinate 61,213,909 of NC_052074.1, forward strand.
CTGAATCAATGAATAGTATTAATTGAGCACCTACTATGTGCAGAGCACTGAATTCAGTACTTAGAGTACTGTAGAGTGAACACATGAACTCTGACCTCAGGGATTTTTTAATCTCTCCTGGGAGACAAGCAACTAAAATAATAGACAGGAAGAAGGAAAAGGATGAGTTAATACTTAAGCAACAGAGCATGTAAATTGTCTACTGTGCTACAAAATCTGTGAGTATTTAAGTGCTTTTTAGGGTTTTGATTTATATTTTAATGGTATCTGTTTAGCGCTTACTATTTCCCAGAGAGGGACTATACTAAGCACTGGGATTGATAGAAGATAATTGGATTGGAAATAGTACCTGTCCCACTTGGGGCACACAGTCTAAATCAAAGGGAGGAGATTTAATCCCTGTTTTACAGATGAGATCACAGAGAAGTTAAGGGACTTTCCCAAGGTCACACAGCAGACAAGGGGTGCAGCTGGGATGCTCAGAGGGCCTAGAGGTCCTGAACAGGCAGAAGAGGGGTTCTAAGCAAGGAGAAAAAAAGAGGGAAGACCTCCAAAATCCCTGTGAGGTAGGGAGAGAAAGGCATTTGCCCCATTTTACAGCTAAGGAAGTTTAAGTAACTTGCTCAGGGTCGTATAGAAAGCTAGTAAAACAGCAGGAACTAGAACTCATCACTCTTTTCAGTAGATTGTCTGCCTCCTAAATAAAATAGCAACCACGCTCTGCAGAGCTGTTACTTTAGAAGCCTAGTATGGATTGGCAAGGTAGGACTATCCCTGCCCTCTCTGGAGGCTAAAGTTGATGGAAATGTAGAAAAATGCAAAGGACCAGCTAAGCAAAAGAAACTAAAGATCCACTGTTTCATCGGCCTCCAAGAAAATGAAACCAAGAATCTGACACACATCAGTAAGCTGCTGGTCCCTTTGAAACCAGTGCAGAATCTGCAGAGAGGGCTTCAAGGCATCAAGCAAGATGAAAAATGACACCTATGCTTTGAACTGTGGGAAGCAGCGTGGTCTAGTGTTTGAAGGACAGGCATGGGAATCAAAGGACCTGGGTTCTAATCCCGGCTCTGCCAATTGACTGCTCCTTGGGAAAGCCACTTATCGGTGCCTCTGTTACCTCATCTGTAAAATGGGGATAAAGCCTGTGAGCCCCACATTCGACATGAGCTGTGTCCAACTTGGTTAGCTTGTATCTATGCAGTGCTTTAACAAATACCATAAAAAAAGAAAACCTGGGAGAAGCAAGAAGATTATGAAAACCCCATCTTCATCTTTCTCATTTTCGAATAGTACTTTGAACTGTATTCATTTTTGTTTTCTTGACGCACAGGATGAGACATCAGCCCTCAAGTTTTTAATACGTGCAACAGCAGCACCGGAGCAAAATCTCAGAGTTGTTGACCTAAACAAGGAGTTGGACAAAACTGAGAATATAGCACATGTAAGTATTCCTTCCAGTTATTTAAGACATTTTGGGACGAAATTACAGTGAAGTTGCTTACTAAAGAAGGAGAAACTGAATTCATTCCAGTTTTCTAGAAATGGGTCATAGGAAGGGCAAGGAATAAAAATGATTGTGGTATTTAAGGGCTTACTATGTGCCAAGCCCTGTACTAAGCATTGGGGGTAGAAGCAAGATAATCAGGTCAGACACAGTCCCTCTCCCTCATAGGGCTCACAGTTTAGGGGCAGAGGGAGAGAACAGGTATTGAATTGAATCACCACTTTTACAGATGAGAAAAATGTGGCTCAGTGAAGTTGTGACTCGTCCTAAAGTCACACAAGCAAGTGGCAAAGCCAGGATTAGAATGCAAGTCCTCTGACTCAGAGGTCTTTGCTGTTGCCACTAGTCTATGCTGTACTAGCTCTGCTTTCCCCAAGTGCTCAATTTAGTTCTCTGCCTCAGAATCCCTTTCTTTCCTCCCATCCTCAGCACCTCTGCACACACACATAATGTCTTTCCCCCCTACCTTTGCTTGGAGTAAAATGTCAACTGAATAAAAGAATGTAAAACTCTCAGTCAGATCTAAGTCACGGAATCTTGTGGATTTCTCTGACGCCATTCTTTTGCCCACCTATTGTCTTTTTCATTGGTCATCTCTACTGAAGAAAGGATGAAAAACAATGCTGGTACAATCCATTCATTTTGAGCTTGAACAGTTTAGGGTCTCAGAATGATCTGTTATTATTATCATGATTGTATTAAGCAATAGCTATAAAATCAAGTTGAAAACAGTCCCTATCCCTCATGAACCTCACAGGCATCCAATCCACATTTACAGATGGGGAATACTGAACTCCAGAAAAATGTTAAGGGACAAGCCCAATGTCACACAGCAGGCAACTGATAGAGCCAGGATTAGCACTCAGGTCCTCTGACTCCCAATTCCTTGCTGTTTCCGCTAGACCACACTGCTCTGCTGAATGTTTCTAGATAGGTAGAGAAACTAGAAAGGTCCATTCTGGGTCAGTCATGTTTTAACTCTACAGTAACTGCCTTGTTTCCCTTTTTTCCTTCACCTAGGTAATCCTGGAAGGGTTGCATCACCAGAAGCCCAAACCTTATTTTACTGTAGCAATCATTTCAGTTAGCTTGGGTCTTGGACTTAGTTTACTTTTATTTATTTCTTATGTTCTGTGGAAGGTAAGTCATTTCTTTGTGTATTCGTCTAGTGACATGGGTTGCAATTTTGTCAAAGAAAATACCGTAGTCTGCTACAGGACACTACCCCTTGATGTTTTGGGCATCCTCAAAAAAGATCATGTTTACCTCAACCACCTGGGCTCTCATATGAATCAACTGTCAAAAACCAAAGTGGCAATTTAATCCATCAGTGGTATTCACTGAGCACTTACTGGGTACAGAGCACTGTACTAAGCACAAGGGAGAGGACAAGAGAAGGAAGTCGAACTGATCCCTGCCCTCAGGAAGTTTACAGACTCATTTAGATACTTTGATCAGACTCATTTGAGGAGAGTAACCTTCTCAGATTTAGGATTTGACCAGACAGGGGAATGGGAGAGGGTGATTGTGGTGTTTGAGTCAAGTATGAATTTGCAATCTGGGCAAGTCACTTAACTTCTCTGGGCCTCAGTTTCCTCTCTAGACTGTAAGCTCATTGTGGGCAGGGACTGTGTCTATCATTGTGCTCTCGCTAATGCTTAGTACAGTGCTCTGCACACAATAAGAGCTCAATAAATCCAACTGACTGACTGAAATCTGGAAAATGGGGAAAGAGCTACTCATTTTCCTTTTGCCTTAGACTGTGGGCCTCTTGTGAGACCAAAATCTATCTGACCTGACCATACTTCAATTCTTAGCATACTGCAGGCCGTGCACAAAGTAAGAGCTTAATAAAAATCTCAGTTATCTGGTTCTCAACCTTTGGCAACTGTGGGTGTAAACTCAAATAAAAGTGAGGAAAGGGATGGGAACAGGAGCCCAGAAGGAAAAAGACAAATATATTACAAAGTACTAACAGGAAATGAAGAGCTACAGTACCTTTTGAAACAAAGGAGCCAAATAATTCAGGAACCTAAAGTTACTCCTGGGAGAAAACTGGACTCATCAGAAAGAGGGTTAATTCTCACAGACCACTAGAAAATGGTATAGCTCACTGCAGTAGCAAATGTTGCCACCCTCCAAAGAAACACTGGTACTACAAAAGGATTATTATTCCCAAAGTTATTCCCAAAGTTCCTCCCTGACTTCAAGGTGGAATTTTTGGCACCTGAGGAAGTGGGATAACCAATCTTCATTAGCTGCTCCACTTCTTGGAAAAAATGACATTGACACTACCACTACATGTTTCTACTGTGTGAGAGATCGTTTTCAAAGTGTTTACATGTAGATATGCATGTAAATATATTCTTATGCCAAGATGATGTGTGTTTTTCAGGCTGGCTTCTTTAAAAGGCAATACAAAGCAATACAACAAGATGAGGATAGAAGACAAAGTTGGAGCTATGTAGACAGCTGCAAAGAAAATTAAAAAGGAGGAGTTAACCAACTCAGGTATACTGAAAAGAGGGAGGAGACGGAATTACAAGAAAGAAAGATCGTGAATTGTTCACCAAGCCAACGGATCTCTCGTTTCAAATGGCTAGAACACTAGTAAGCAGTTGACTTGTCAGCCCAAGTGTTTCTCTGAAGGTAAAAATGAGCAACTGTGCTCTCCATGACTCAGGAAGTGGAATGTACAAGACCCACTTAAGTCATCAATTGCTTTCAAAGAAGATGACCAGGAAGTCTATTCAAAGTATTCCAATGAATGTTTCTGACTTTCAGAGGTTTGTTTAGAAGAAGCTACTCTAGAAGAATAAAGACCATTTGTGTTTTATGGATTGACTGGCAAAAGTCTCCATTTAAGATGAATAAAAAAATATTATTTCGACTGGATTGAGACTAATGCAGACAGGCCTTAAAGAATATGGCTTGGCGATGAATTATTTAGGACTGCAGAACTGAAAAGATGTCTAAACCTTAAAAGTTTGAGGTAGACTTTCTTCTACAAACCCAGGACTGAAGTGGGAAGTAAAACTTTCAGGCAACTTTTCAATTCTTTTGTAAATTAGGAAAATTAAGGAAACTTTTGCTATTTTTAAAGTTCAGAGCCAGGGAAGGTTGCACTTTAACCACTATCTATATAAGAAATACACTGATGTATATAATATGCATGAATTTTGAAAAATCAGACCTCACAGTAGATATTGAAAAAAACAACCAAAAAGCATTTAAAAGCTGGATAAAATACAACCATTGTGAACAACTATTTTTGATACAGATTGGATGGGGTGGTATAAAATTACCTTGAATGTGTACAAGAGTTACAAAATGCACTAATATTTATTTGAGTGGCATTCTTTGCTATTCGAATGGTAGTGTTATGTGGGTGCTTATCTGGACTTTTAAAAAAAATCCCATTTCTGTAAGAGGAAAAAAATTCAATTTTAAAATTTAACTGTAGCCTGAAAATACAGAAGGAAAATGAATAGAACCCTGTTGCCATAAAGTATTTTAGAGCAGAATTTTCTTTTAATAACTAACGTACAGTGATGCAGCTTTTTTATACTTTTTCTATCAGTTATGGTGGTATGCATTTTGTTCATAGGATATAGACTCAACTCTGTATTATTTATTTCTTGCAGTCTCATTAAACCAAAAATTAGATTTTTTAAACGTGCTCAAATTTAACTCCCGGGGCTCCCAAGTGTTTGTACGTAGTCATGTTGAGGCATGGCTTCCTTCAAAAATAGAGGGTTGGGGGAGGATTTGGAATCATCGCCCCTATGTTTTGGATATTCAGATCCAAGGCAGATATTCAGGTCAACCTCCCTCACTCAGGATAAAACACCTCTTTCCACCTGTGTGTGTGTGTGTGCTGAGAATTTACAGCAAAGCATGTAGACTTGTTGGAGAATTGGTACCGTGAGCTCTACATTACTATCTAGTTGCCATGTATAGCCCTCTCAGATGGTATTTAAATTTACCTTTCATAAGGCAGCGGTTTTGGGGTTTTTTTTTTGCCCAAATCTGGCCCAATTACTCCCAGTTGCCCGATGTTTAATGCTAAGACTTCAAAAACGTCAATAAAGTAAAAAAAAAAAAAAACCCTTCCTCACTATTTTCAGGTCAGTATCGGGTAAGTAGTACAAAACATTTCTAACAGCCCTCTTTAGAATAAAGTTTGAGGGTTTATTTGGTGGTAGACTGTACTCAAGGCTTTGCTGAGGGTCAACAATTAACAGGCTAAAAGTATATCTAGCTTCCAGAGACTTTCGCTTTTAATGAGGACATGACGGGGATGATATATTTGATATCTGAAAACTAAAGACCTGATAAAGTACCCAAATTGTTTAATGTTTATCCTTAAAGGGAGTGTTGTTAATGCAAGGTGCTGTACTTGAACAATGGCAAGATTTCAGAGATTTGAAATCTTAATTTACAATCCCAATAAAACACTTTTCATAAAGTCAAATTTTGTTCGTCTTGAAGCATTTTAAATGATTTCAAATTTAAAAAACTAAATCTCACAACATCAAAAATAATGATTTAGATACAATAAGTTATAGATACTCTATTTGTATTTTAAAAATATGTTAGCTCATATAAAAAAAATTCTTACTGGAGTTAGACGATTTTACTTCATAAATTTCTTCTATAAGCAATCACAGGCTACCTTGGGATCACCTAATTCTTCTGAGTTGTCTCCATAACAGTGGATAAGCTGAGGATGTACTCTGTAAAAAAACAAACAAAAAAATTTAAACAGGATCATTTGGGTGGTTCATTTGCTAAATTCAGTCAGTGTTTTCAAGCCCATCTCAATACTGTATTCTAATAACTCTCAATTAACAAATACACAATTAAACTTGTGAATTATTTGTGTCAGATATGTGGGTGCTTGTTTTTAATGTCTCACGCTAGTTTCAAGTCTCCTTTCCCAACTACCCTTCTCTGTGGGGTTGGCAGCCAGAGGCCTCTCAAACCCGAGTCTACATTTCAGATCTTGTTTCCAGGATATTTCTCCATCTGAGAGGAAAACAGATGTAAGAATTTGGAAACATGGACAAACTAAGACATAGCATAGATGCAGATGTTTTCGCAATAACAAATACATCAAGTGAGAGCTATAACAACAAAAGTCAGAGCAGATGGGATCGGGCAATCGTTATTGTTGAATACCTGGTACGTGATTAAGTCAGGGTATGATGTTTTGGTAGCTGAAAGATGGTGTCTTTGGTAGATTTACCTAATGTGAACCTCCGATGACACTTCCATTAAATCCCCATCTACATTCCATAGGTGATTGTTCTCTGTAGCTCCTTCGGCCTTCTCTTCTGTGATACACCCGCTATTGTTATTTCTTGGCTGGACTTTTACTTCCTTTACATTATAGGTCTCAATAAATGGAAAATTAAACTTAAAAAAAAGAAACAGGTTAAATAAGAAATGAATATTGAGTTGAACCATTTTAAACTTTGGCGTTAGAGGATTTTAGCTGAAGACCCCTTCGCCATTTCACATTTTAAGAAAGCTTGTTCCAAGGGATGAGGACACAGGGCAGTAAGTCAGTCAAGCGTATTTATGAGCGCTTACTGTGTGCAGAGCACTGCACTAAGTGCTTAGGAGGGTACAATATGACAATAAACAGGCACATTCCCTGCCCACTTCAAGCTTACAGTCTTGTGGGTAGGGAACCTGTCGTACTGACTCTTCTGTGTTGTACTCTTCCAAGCGCTGAGTACAGTGAATACCTTTTGCTTTATTAAGAGCCGACTTTCTGAGCCGGAGTCCCTGTGTTGACAACCCCAAGGCTCTGACAAAACTCGTGAGTTTCCAATCAGGGCTGAAAAGACCTGTCAGCTCCTAGGGGTTCTCTCCTCCATTCTAAATGAAAAGCTGTAACCTATATGAAATTAGTATGCACATCAAATAGTAAAATGCAACAGTTTATATCTTAAGAATTCTTTAAATTAGTATTAATTGATTTTGTCGTAATAGCTGTCATACAGCCCTACAGTGGTTTTTTTTAATCTATATTAAAAATTAAAAATCAACTGCTCCTCCAGGTATGCAGTTTACAATTCCCAATTGAAGAGGCCTGGAATAAAAGGGGTTTGCAGTACAATAAGGCCCTTTGGATATGACAATATAGTCTAGATAATTGCGATAATTACCTGAACCAAATCCACAGAAACGTGATTTAAAAAAAGAACAGAATCCTGAACCAAATCCACAGAAATGTGATTTAAAAAAAAAAAAAACAGAGTCAAGTTAGGGCAATTCAATCTCTCAGGATCTCTGAATGAATATAATACATAATGATAATAATAATAATTATTATTATTATTATGGTACTTGTTAAGCACTTACTATGCACCAAGAGCCTTTCTAAACGTGGGGGTAGATACAAGTTATTCAGGTTTGACACGGTCATTGCCTCTCTTGGAGCTCACACCCTTAATCCCCATTTTACTGATGAGGGAACTGAGGCAGAGAAAAGTGAAGTGACTGCTTGGAACAGTGCTTGGCACATAGTATGTGCTTAACAAGTACCATCAATATTATTACCCAAGGACACCCAACAGGCATGTGGTGAAGCTGGGTTTAAAACCTAAGTCCTTCTGACTCCCAAGCCTGTGCTCTATCTAAGCCATGCTGCATTTCTTGTACCTTTCCACTAAATTGCAAGCTCTTTTTGGGCAGGAATCATGTCAACCAACTCTATTTTTACTCACCCAGGTCCTGTGTTCAGTCCTCTGCCCACAGGGACTGATTTTACAATCAATGAGGAGGCTCTTAGCCAGAGGATATTTGTGGGATTGGGCTGAGTTTCCTTCCTTCATGGGTGACCGCTTGCCCACATTTTAGCCACCATTTCAAGTACCTATGTGCACATGCCAGGTGAGGTCATTTGGAGGCATTGACCAAGTGGGCCTAGTTCAGATAAATTGAAAACTCTTATAATAAACAAAATGTGCCTGTTTATTGTGGCACTGTACTCTCCCAAGTGCTTGATAACCTTATATCCATATCAGCACTTAGTATAGTCACTGGCCCGTAATAAGCATTTAACAAAACCCATTATTATTAGTAGTAGTAGTAGTAGTACAGTGCTCTGCACACAAGTGCGCAATAAAGATGATTAAATGAATAATTGCACTCAAACATGATCGAATTGAGTAATTATTTAAATTTCAGTCCAGTGTTTCACCACCACTGCACATGATGTCTCCAGGCAATGGGACTAAATGGCTCTTTTTGCTATTTGAACCCAGAATGAGATCCTGTCAAAAGTCCAAATTGACCCCCCACTCCAAGCTATTGTTGGCAATGAGGCATTTCCAATACATTCAGTTTTGCTCCAACGTGTGCTTTCACTACACATCTTGACTAGAATGTTGTTACGGGCTCAGGGACCATTTGTCTGAAATCACAAGCAGTGTGGCCTTGTGAATAGAGCAGGGGGCTTGGCATAAGAAAGGACTTGGATTCTAATTCTGGCTCCACTACTTGTCTAATGTGTGACCTTGGGCAAGTCACTTCTCTTCTCAGTGCCTCAGTTACCTCCTCTGTAAAATGGGGATTGCGACTATGAGCCCCATGTGGGATAGGGACTGCGTCCAAGCCGATTTACTTGTATCCACTCCAGCGCTTAGTACAATGCCTGACACACTGTAAGGCTTAACAAATACCACAATTATCATTGTTTGGATAAAGTGCTTCATGATGTCAGAAGAGATGGCTTGGGTGGGTGTGCATACCATATCAATAGTCAGTGCTACAGAACTACAGCTTTCCTTAATGGGGAGTTTTAAAAGAATGTAATGTCCATTATATAGGAGAATTGGGTTTTCAAGCAGGTTTCAGAAATAGCCAAAGGTCATAGTCTAATGGGAATTCTGTAGCCTTTAATAGCAGGTTGCTTACAGAAACTTGGAACCTGGGCACTTTTCCTTCCAAAGGGTAACATGTGGACCAGAGTACGTGTCCTTAATCTCAATTTGCCCTGTTTCACAGTAACACCATCCTGTAGGGAGATTTGTACTGTCCTATGAAAAACAGAATAAATTACATTGTCTAACTGCAGCAAACTGACTCCAATAGGGTAATCGCTATTAGTCTGATTGGTGATTTTCAAAACTCAGATAAAATTTGGGCTAAGGCAGTTTGACAGGGACTGAAGCCTTCTTAAAAAGGAAAACATGAATATTCACCTCTGGTAAAGTGTCTCCATAATGACCATCTCTGGGAAGCAGTATGGCCCCTGGGTGTCAGGGGACCTGAGTTCTAATCACACTTGTCTGCTGTATTACCTTGAGAAAGTCACTTTTACTTCTCTGTGCCTCAGTTATCTCATCTGTAAAATGGGGATTAAGACTGTGAGCCCCATGTGGACAGGGACCATGTATCTACCCCAGTTCTTAGAACAATGCATATAGTAAGCGCTTAACAAATACCACTATTATTATTATTATTATTATTAAAATGACAAAAGAGGATTTTTCAGTACCTGATTTTTTACACTGGAGTATCTTTTCAGATGCTTGATAAATTCTGGTCGAGAAGTGTTTCGGGAAATAATAAGAGCCATGCTTCCACTGTTTAACCTGAAAATTTAACGGTTGGGTTCCATTAACTTTAAGCAGTCTATTTAGTATTAATGGGGGAAAAATGCCTTACAATATCTTACAGACTTGTATGACCTCTACTTGAGGAAGAGAAATAGATCAGTCTTAACCTGAGTGGATTCAGATGTTTCTTATACTCTGCAGAGGTTATTTTTCTTAAGTGGAATGTCATTACGAATCAATTCCACTTAAGAAAGAACCTTCTCCTCAGCCACCTCTTGTATTAAAAGTCTGCTTGAAAAGAAAATGATCACTCACTCTACTCAACTATCATGACATAATTAAAAGCCCCATTTTAATTACTCAAGGGTTTTAAATGGGAATATGTTTAAGTTTTAAAATGCCATTTGAATATGCCTCTAAGCACATAGAGGCTCAGTAACTCAGGAAACTAAATAAACAGAAAAGCATCCTTGAGCAGGGCCAATGAAGTGAGCAAATGTTGCTTTACCGTGTTCGCTAAAGTGATGTAGCTTTCGAACCTTGTCTAACTGCATCTGTTCGACATAGAATGGGATGTTGAAAATCCACGGTACTTTAGAGCCAATAAAATCTCTTGCACAACCAGGCAGCTTAAGGCAAAAGGATATAGCGATGGATTTGCTGTGGAAATGGCAACTGAGAAAGAACTGGGCATTATTCCAACATAATCTATTTCAAATGTTTCCATGATTGTAAAAATATCCTGGATTTTGTCATGGCTTTTAATTCCTAAAGAAACCATCGTATACAATTCACATGTGTTGGGTAAAACTGTGCAGACACTTGGGCAATTAGGTTGATGCTTCAAAGAACTGCTTGTGTAGCCCAGATCACAATAGTAGCATATCACAAAAACCAAGTGGGTGGGTTGAATTTCGACCATTTGGGCTTCACAGTTTCCAGGTGGCAGGGTGTCCAAAATTTCAATTCAGATTTTTCAAAAGTCCATTGTGTCCAGAGAAGCTGAGCATTGTAGCCTCAACATCTCCTCCCCAAATCCAATGTGGCCTAGTGGAAAAAGCCCATGCCTTGGAGTCAGGGGACTTGAGTTCTAATCTCAGCTCCACCACTTGACTGCTGTGTGTGACCTTGGACAAGTCTCTTCACTTCTCTGCACCTCAGTATCTGCATCTGTAAAATGGGGTGGTTCAATACCTGTTCTCCCTCCTTCTTAGGCTGTAAGCCCCATGTGGGGCAGGGACTGTGTCTGACCTGGTTATCCTGCATCTCCCCCAGTGCTTAGTAAAGTGATGACACAGTGAGTGCTTAATACTATTATTATTATTATTGTCATCATCATCATCTCCATGACCGGAGCTCCACACTGTGGCACCCTCACTGGCAACATCCCTCTTTCTTTACACTTTAAACCGGGGACACATTCCCAGTGCTTAGAACAGTGCTTGGTACACAGTAAGTGGTTAACTAGTACTATAACTATTATTTATGTTGCATTAATCAAGAGGAGCCCCTGAGAACGGATGGAACTTCCATGAATTGACTTCATTCAGTCATATTTACTAAGCTCTGTACTTAAAACACTATACTAAGTGCTTCTCCGATAACTGCACGTTTTCTCTCATCGACAAAGAAATCCAATTGAGGCTTTTACCAGCAGTCTGTCAGAGTAGCAGTCATCATGGTCACTTTTAGTGATGTTTAGGAGTAGTGTGTTTTCCAGGAAAATGTCCTGATTTATTAAAAGGATTTGGTGGCCATTGTTGGTCTGGACTGACCCAGTAAGGATGCAATGAATCTAATTTGACAATTTGGCCACAAACCTAATCTCCCAAACTGATTACAGTCCTGAGATTAGATTCCACATCAAGCTGAGGTTCCAGGTGGTTAAAGACACAGACAGACACTTGGGAATTACCAAGGTTTTAAAAGAATATGCTAGAATTGATGACTCTTATTCTAATTCTTATAAACCCATACTAACCTGGTGTTTGGAGCCACACCTCTTGGTGCCATTGAACATAAGCAGGGTGATGCCATGATGCTGACATTCAAGAATGATCCTTGGACCTTCTGCCATGGGTCATCACCATCTAAAAAGAATAATCAGTGATGGCCTTAGTCCTTGACAAAACTCAATGTGAGCAAAGCAATGCAGGTACTCAAAATGCCATTTTGGAACTTACCGAATTGGGGAATTCTACAGTTCTCTCTAAAAATAAAAAAGCATCATGAGAAAAAGAAGATAATAATGAAACAAACAACTAAGTCATACTATGTTTCATGTGATTCCTTTTCTAGGGCCAGCTTAATTTACTGGGAAGTCAGAGTGAATCAACAACTAATGGACAATTCCATAGTGGTATCGAGATCATTTGGTGCACTGAAGAATTTAAGAGATGCTTTCATTTAAATTCCTTTGACCAAAGTGACACCAAATAACTATACCTTTATATGTGTGTATATATATATATATATATATATATATATATATATATATATAAAACTTATTTAGGCTTTAGTAATGCTTTTAATTCCATTACACATAACATCCTTATTGACAAAGCTGGAAAGTCTCATTTTGACCATAATCCGATTAGGTGGTGCATAGCGCATCTCCATATTCACACCCGTAGGGCAAGGAATCAATGTCTCTTTGTCAAATCGAGGACTTGATGGTGTGGCTTCCCTCAGGGACTAGTCCTGGGGCTGATCCTCGTCAATATCTTAATTCATAACCTGGATAAAGTGATTGAGGGTTCACCCGGGAGATTTGTAGATAGTTCTAAATATAGCAGGGTTGCCAATCCTTAGAGGACAGAAATCAAATGCGATGTCATTTAAGTAAACTGGAAAAATCGATCCTACAAAACCTAGATGAACTTCCATCAACAAGGGCAAGGTCACTTACTGAGTGATGAAAAACAACACAAATACAGGATACTGGATGGCAGAATAGGGTTTGAGAGATCAGAGTGGACCACCAGCTTCATCCAAATCAGTGACAGTGCTATTTAGTTTTAAAAAGTCATGGCATTGGGTTAGCTATGGATATTTCCCATTGAAAATGCCAGACAACACTTGGTCCCATCTCTTCTATAGATCAGTGGTATTTATTAGGATACAATGAATCTCTGTGCAGAGAACTATACTTGAATGTGTGGAAAAGTACAATTCAACAATTGGAATAACAGCCCATGCCCACAAGGAGCTTCCAGTCTGCAGGGGGAAAGGAATGGGAACTAAACCCTTTCCCGAAAAGTGTTGTAGCAGGATTTAGGAATTTATAAATAGAAAGCCATTGAGAAGCAGCATGGCTTAGTGGATAGAGCATGGTCCTGGGTGTCAAAAGGAACTGAGTTCTAATCCCGGTTCCACCACATGTCTACTATGTGTCCTTGAGCAGTCACTTCACTTCTCTGTGCTTAAATTACTTCATCTGGAAAATGGGAATTAAGAGTGTGAGCCCTATGTGGAATGGGGACTGTGTCCAATCTGATTGACTTGTATCTACCCCAACATTTAGAGCAGTGCTTGTCACATAGCACTTAGCATACACCATTAAAACAAATCCTGGAAAAAGAGACAAGGAGGCAAAAGAGTAAAACAATAGTAGGCACTGCAAACATTAAGCACAACAAACCCACTAGGGACAACTTCTTTGTGTTCAATGTGGCTGGGACTGAATCCTACATTGTTTTTCCCTTTCAGTCCTAGTATCCCATTATATAAACCACTAATACCACAGGGCCCTTTGTAAAATGAAAGCAGTAAAGATACACTTCCTAATATTTTCATATATTCAACTCATTTCATAAGACCATGAACGCATCCATGTAAACACGCAGACACATGTCTTTGAGAATTTTACCTACCGGTTGGTACTTTGAAAGTCCTGTGAATTATTCAGTGGTAAAAATGATATTTCACAGTCTGTAGGCCTAGAATGATAAATGAGTTTATTGTCGACTGGATCAAAATTCCAGGTGAGTAAATTATCTTCCCTATCCAAATTATTTTGAAGTTGGGGAAATAGAGAAGATGCTTCTTTGCAGAATCATACTTTATTTTAAAATTGAGATAATCCTATGAAATTCTACTTTCTTTAGAAAGAAAAATCACACACTACACCTCCATTTCTGGTAGGTCTGCATCATCTCCTGAACCTTATTTGGCTCAGTTTAACTGGTCAACTATGAGAGGGGGCAGTTTAAAACACAATAGCTTACTTGAGATTTGCCAATGTCTTAACCACAGCAAAATGTCTTCGTTGCGTAGCAGGCATCCAACGCTTCTTTTCTGCCCAAGCCAAAGTCCTTCCGCCAAAGCCAAACATAGCTGAGAATCCACAGCGAAGAAAGTTCTGCATGCTACTGAATACGCACACATCTACTGGTTTTATGTGTCCTGAAAGTCACATTAATATTAGAAGCAAAAAAAAAATTGCTTAAAACAATTATAAAACATAACTGATAAAATTGTGTAGCAAGGAAAGTCTTTTGGAGCTGCACCATTACCTGACCATGTAAACAAATCAATTTTTCAACTGTTTTATACTACAATGATCCATAAACTACTGGTGAGTTTCCAGCTTTCTGATTTCCAAGTTCAACTTCAAAAGTTTAAACATTTTAAGTGAAAGTCATACTCTAACAGGCCTGCTAAGATGCTTCCAAAATACTTTGATTTGTAAAAATGGATTTAGGTTCACTAAAGACTTACCCCACCTGCATTTCCCTCTGCTTCCTTTTCCACCTATTTTCCTGTCCTTTCCTTCTGCAGATGCAAGAGAGTCTCCCAGGAAATCAAACCCCTGAAAGACTACCCACTAAAAGTAGGGAATGTTACAGGTTATAACACTTCTGGAATCATCTTCGGGAAAGAGGAATGTGTTTAAAATTTGATTAGTTTGCAGGGAGTAACCTCTGGGTAGCTTCTTCTACTTGTGACTTCTAATTAACAGGTTCCTATAACAAAGAAGTTCAAGTTCTAAGGCACTGTCGCGGTGACACACGTGATTTACTACTGCAGGGTTTCTCGATTAAAAATGCAGTAAAGTGATTAAGTCTACAGAAAGCAGTGGTTTCCTCATCTGGTAAAATGGAGGATAAGCTACCTGTTCTCCCTCCCCCTTAGACTGGGAGCCCATGAGACACAGGGGCAATACTTCATCGGCTTATATTATATCTACTCCTGTGCTTAGTACAGTGCTTGGAGCATTGAAAGTGCTTAACAAATACCACTGTCATTATTGATGATGATGATAGTCAAATGGTACATATGGAAAACATTCACATGCTAATAGAAAGGACAAACACTAACCTTCTGTGTAGGAGTCATTACTGCACTCCACTGTGCACCGTGATGTCAGTTGCAGTGTATAATATATACCTCTTTCTCAAGTATCCTGGTCCCTCCTAAATCACCCCCAACCTCCAATTCAGATCTGCACCCCCAAATTCTTCCTCCTCCCATCCTCCACAATGCACTTAGGTCCAATCAAACACACGGAAAAGCTCCCTAGAGCTGTCCCACCGGTGTAAAAGGCAACAGCAGATGGTCTCAAGGCACTTAGGAAGGCCAGTTTCTTATTTCTTGCTCCTTTGCTAAATGCTCAGTTTCAAGGGTTTGCCTCCATTGTCTGCCAAATGACTTACCCGCTGCAGTGTACTGAAGCTCCTCTGGAGGTCGAGGACCCAACAGCCTCAGGTGTAGCACATTAGTGACATGAACTATAAGTGATCAATTAACTTGCTCTGATTTAGGTCTCCCTCTCAAAGGACGCAGAGTACTGCAATTCTCCTTAAACACAGAAGTTTTTTTTTCTTTTTTCATTTGATCCAGGCAGAATTTTCTTCTGGTTTCTTGTGGTTTAGTTTGTTGTGAGCTCCCAACACAGAGACAGGATGGAAGTAGATTTGGGTTGCACAAAGTTGAATAATGGTTGAGAAGTTGAGAAAGCAGCGTGGCTCAGTGGAAAGAGCACAGGCTTTGGAGTCAGAGGTCACGGGTTTGAATCCCAGCTCCACCACACGTCTGCTGTGTGACATTGGGCAACTTCTCTGAGCCTCAGTTACCTCATCTGTAAAATGGGGATTAAGACTGAGAGTCCCCCGTGGGACAACCTGATCACCTTGTATCCCCCCAGAGCTTAGAACAGTGCTTTGCACATAGTAAGCGCTTAACAAATGCCATCATTATTATTATTATAATGGGACATTGAAATGGAATACTCCGTGGAGAACAGTGTGAAGGAATTGATTGTTGTGCTGGTGGTTTGGGCAGTGACATGCACACTCTCTCGTCCCTGTCAGCCACGCTCCATGAGGCATGGAGTGCAATGAAGAGGAAAAGGATGTATGATACTATGAAATGCACGAGGGTTTTGTTGTTTTCTTTTTTTTTTTTCACATGCAGGACCCACTGACAGCACTACATTACAGTGCTGATTCCGTGCTGTGTTACCTCAACGTAATAGACATTTGACTTGATAGCCACTGTGATCTCTGCTGCGCATGTTAGTCGGCAATTTTCCCGGATTCCCACTAAGCTTCTGGAACACTTCACCCAAGATGGCCCAGCCAGGACTTGAGCCGCCTCTCCAGGTTTCCAAAGCTGAACTCTTTCCACTGAACTAACAGTGGAGAAGCAATGTGGCCTCATGGATAGAGCATGGGCCTGGAAGTTAGATGGTCCTGGGTTCTAAACCTTTCTCCACCATTTGTCGGCTGGGTGACCTTAAGCAAGTCACTTAGCGTCTCTGGGCCTCAGTTACCTCATCTGGAAAATGGGGATTAAGACTGGGAGCCTCATGAGGGACAGGGAATGTGTCCAACCTGACAACCTTGTGTTCACTTCAGTGCTTAAGTACCATAAAAAGTACATATAGAGAAATAAGAAGAGACAACAGGTAGATGAGGAGAAGAAGAGACAGAACACATTCACAGTGGATTAGTGGGGTTGCAAAGAAAATAATACGCAGTCCCTGGCCCACGTGGGGCTCACAGTCTTAATCTCCATTTTACAGATGAGGTAACTGAGGCACAGAGAAGTTAAGTGACTTGCCCAAAGTCCCACAGCAAACAAGTTGCAGAGCAGGATTAGAACCCATGACCTTCTGCTCCCAGGCCCATGCTCCATCCGCTGTGCAATGCTGCTTTTTACTTGGATCTTTGATTTGATATAGTAGGGAGTATGCCCCAATGTAAAAGGGAAAATGAACCTCCATTTCTTTGTTTATCTGCTCTAGGTAAAACAGAATCTCAAATCATTCACTCAGACTGAAGCTAGCTGGTCGTGTACTGGAATCCGCACCCAGAGCTTGGCTATCCACTGATGCTCCTCAGATCCCACTTCCTGATGAGGGATGAACATTTCTGACCATCACCCTTTTCATCCCATGACTCTTAGATCTTCAAATGGCAGGCAAGTCCAAGATACTAATATTACTGGGGGGAAATTTATACTGTTATTTCTGTTACTTCTGCGATAAATTCTTTTGAGAAGGCATGCTTTTTTTCCCATGAATTCTTACCCATTATAACATGCAGAGTTGCCGTCACTACATGAGTGATGCCTTGAAGAGAACGTGCCAGTACATTGGTGGAACCTAAAAAACATACAAAAATTTGCAATGACGTTAAAACAGACCAGGGTAGTCTGAAGAAAGGGACATTGGTGAAGAGTAAATACAAGAATGGTGTGATGAAATTAACTCTGAAGGTCAATTTCAACCCCAGATAAAATTCCCTACAAGATGTCTAGGAACTTCTGACCCATCTGTCCAATAGATTTAGATGTTATTGGTTGATATATTCTAATAACTGACTCCTCCATATGTCTAAGCCCTCATTTCCCTATTTGCTCTCCCCTCTGCTTCATGGGTGCACTTGGAATCTTTATCCCTTAAGCACTTCCCATTCACCCTACTCCAGTCCCATGAGGTTTGTTCTTGGACTCTGTCATTTCCCCTGTCTGTAATTGCAATATCTGTTAAGTTCCTATAATGTATCGAGCACTATACTAAGCACTGGGATAGAGACAAGCTATTCATGTCCCACCTGGGACTCACAGTTTAAAAAGAGGAAGAATAGTTATTGAATCCCCATTATTTTGAGAGGGAACTGAGGCACAGAGAAGTTAAGTGACTTGCCCGAGGTCATTTAGTGGGTCTGGGTTTGGAACCCAGGTGCTCTGCTTCCTAACCTGTGCTCTTTCCACCAGGCCACACTGTTTCTGTAATTTATTTAGTCTCCTGCTCTACTCTGTAAGCTCTCTGTGGCTAAGGATCATATCTACCATGTTGTATTGTACTCTCCCAAGCACTAAATGCAGTGCTCCACACAGAGTAAGTGCTCAGTAAGTACCACTGACTGACTGCTGGAGAGCAGAATTGAGACAGATACACTTGTCTAGCCACGGAAAGACCAGAGTTTACACTAGAGTAAGTGCTTAATACAGTGCTGTGCACACAGCAAGTGCTAAATAAATACAATTAAATGAAGAGAGAGAACAGTTTGGTGGAGAGGAAGGACTTGATCCAGGATATACTGTGCAGGAAAAAGTGGCAGAAATTTTAGAATGAATCCCTCTTAGAATGAATATTACTGAACCTGTTACATAATTGAACCGAAGACTGACACTCAACCTTATAGATATCCTGAACTCTCCTCTATAGACAGATCAATGTCTAATTCTTTGGAATTTTTCCCATGGTGTCTTTTTGTTTAAGAAGTGATGTCTGTTCATAAATAGCAACTCAACATGAATGCAGAAATACCAAAGGGGTATTAAATACATCCTCACAAAAGAAGCTCTAAATGTCCTACTTCAAAATGAACATTTCACTGGAATAAAAATGTAATTTTCTGCAGGTATCAACCTCCTCCCATCACCCAAATGTGCCGAAACACGAGGGTAAGGATAAAAGTATTTGTGCCTATAAACTATGACTGATGAAGGAACCAAGCAGAAATTGTGCAAAAAAAAAAAAAAATGTCCTTGGAAGTGCAAGCACTTCTGCAGAACAATTAACTTAATTAACCAGACAACATGAATATTCATAAGGCTGTTAATGTCTCCCACATCCAAACAGATAAATGTGATGTAATGACTTCCTAGTCAAGCATAGCTAAAATTCTCATAAAAACGGCACCTACACTTTGGTTCTTTGCCTGAAATACCATAGAAATTAACAGTCCCTCGGCAATATTTTGTTCTCTTCAAATTAATTGGAAGTAGGAATTTAAGAGAACTATTTAGGACTAGAGGGTTCATGGCTATCAGCGTGTGGCTTGCACCTTGTTCGACAGCAACTGGATTGGGTTTTTCTTTATTTATTTTTATGCCCTTTTAGTTTTTCCTCCTCTTCACCAGAATCGTTCCGCACAGTTTCTTAGCACCAGTTCCCATGGCAACAAACACCACTGCTAATCGCCAGGATACCAAATGTGGGCTTTTCCCACATCTGATCCATTTGATTCTGACCATAATACAGTGGTTTAGTCTGCTTGCTCAGTGGAGTAATTTATTAAACACACTCCCTCTGGGTGTCTCTTTCCAGGAGGAGAATAGTTTCAAAGACAGGCTGCTTCCTCTTGGGCTGAAGCTTGGAACCCCTCTCCTTCTGCTTGCTTATCTATTCTGTCCATCAAAGCCCCAGTCAGGACTCTACTCCTTGGAACAGATTTGATCGTGTCCTATTTCTATCAGATAATAATAATGATGGCATTTATTAAGTGCTTACTATGTGCAAAGCACTGTTCTAAGCGCTGGGGAGGTTACAAGTTGATCACGTTGTCCCACAAGGGACTCACAGTCTTCAGCCCCATTTTACAGCTGAGGTAACTGAGGCACAGAGAAGTTAAGTGACTTACCCAAAGTCACACAGCTGACAATTGGCGGAGCTGGGATTTGAACCCATGGCCTCTGACTCCAAAGCCCGTGCTCTTTTCCACTGACCCACATTGCTTCTCAGATATGACCTGTAGGCCATAACCCCCTACAGATTCATCAGCTATCTTTCGAAAGCCTTCGTCCATCCAACGGATAAACGCATTCAAGTTAACAAGCAACCGTGGATACGTGGTATTAAAACCAAATGTGTTCCCAAAGCCCAAGATTGCCATAAAACTCCAGTGCAATACCTTGTTTTGATATTTGACAGAGCAAGAAGACTATATCCTCACTCTTTGTTTGATTCAGCTACCCACTTTGCAATAAATGCATTCCTTTGGGGCCACCCATCTTTCCTGCTTCTGATGTGTAACTGTTAACACAGAATCTCTGGAGTGCAAGTCCTAATGAAGGGAAACAGTGACCCAAACACGTCCAATTTGCATGAAGGAAAGTGTTGGAGGGGTTCCATCTCATAATACCACCATCACATTCATAGCAACTCAAAAGACAAATGAAGGGCAAACTACTGGCATAAACTGGATTTGTTTCTTTGTAGCAGATATCAGCTGTTATTCACTACGGGTTGCTATAATTATTTGGGGAGTGAGCGGGGAGACCCAAAACATTCCAAGGTCTCCAAACGTTTTCCTACCATTTCAGTCCATTCGAAATAATTCCCTCAGCAAAGGTTTAGGTGATCTTTCCTCAGGCGGGATTTTAAAGGAATTCGAGCAGCTACGTGAAAAGGATGGCATTCTGATGGTCAGTCTCATTGGAATGTTAACAGAAATGTTTCCCTTATTGTCTTCATTTGGTTTCTTTTAGACAAATGTTTCCTGTGACATCATTATAGGATGAGACTCGTGAATTACTAAATTTCATCCTCTCTTTCTAGCAACCTGAAAGGGAACTGGTTCTCCTAAATGGGAGAATGTGACACAGAAGATTAGGCAGGTGTACCTATAAGACAGGAGGACAGCATTATCTATTTTCTCACCTGCCGGTATTATACCGAGAGGAAGTGTTGTTTTGACAGGTGTAAGGATGTAATCCGTGTCCTTCCGAGCATCCATTTGGGCTCTAAGAAGTAGCCCATTGACCACTTCACTAGCAGACCCATCGCCACCGACACAGAGAATCCTAAACCAAGGAATAAAAGTTCAAGTAAGATCAAGGGGAACTTCCAAAGACAGCAATGTTTCATAAAATTCAGGTACTAAAATAATATATTTATCTCATAGGTACACTTTAAGAAAATGCTCACATGAGCACTCTGGGAGAAATTCACTTCACAATTACAAACTAACTCCATAGTATAATAAACAGATTAATGGGCATGAAAAATTCGAACGTGTTTCATGTCGACCTGCAAAAGGATTGCTTTTTCTTCTGTCAATGGCCAGAAGCATATAATTCTCATTTTGTTGATGTTAATATACTGTCATTTAGAATACATTCAACTAACACAAACCAAAGCCATAAAATCCTGTTAATTCTCCATAAATCACTTGCAACTCAGAAGGCAGTAAAAATCGTGTATAAATAAGAAGCTTTAATTTAAGATACTGCTAATTATCATTAGTATGTGAATGCTGTAATTGCAAGCATGCCATGGTTCCTTATCCTTGGCATTACTTTTTATGACACTTTTTATTGGTGTTACAACCTTCTGAAACAAGTTGGTATCACTAACTAAATGTTTTAAAGACTTCACCAGGGAAATAACTGAGGGGGAAAAAACCCTATACATTTACATAACTGCATAAATTGTACTTTAAATTGAAACTAAAATGTACAAATCAGAATGGTTAGTCACCAGCTTAATGTGGTAACAGAAAGGTGACTGTGTAGACACACTGGCAAAACTAGTTTACTGCACCTGTTGAATCCAAAGGGGTTCATCCCTCACCTGACCAAAGAAAGTGATGTGTATCTGGGAGTAGACAGCTTGATCGGAGCTGTGAGCCCACCTTTTAGACTGTGAGCCCACTGTTGGGTAGGGACTGTCTCTACATGTTGCCAAATTGTACTTCCCAAGCGCTTAGTACAGTGCTCTGCACACAGTAAGCGCTCAATAAATGCGATTGATGATGATGATGATCGGACATTCACGATTGGGTCAGCTTAGCCTGCTCACCTGTTATAACACTACCCTCTCTTACACCCAACAACAATGCTTTTCCACATCTAACCAATGGTTATTCCCCATAGTAATTGATAACAATCATGGTTCTTGTTAAGTGCTAAATATAAGCTCATCCTCTAGACTGAAAGCTCGTTGTGAGCAGGGAATGTGTTGGTTTTTTGTTGTATTGTACTCTCCCAAGTGCTTAGTACAGTGCTCTGCATACACTCAGCACTCAATAAATATGATTGAACGAATTGAATGAATATGCCAAGGATGGTTCTAAGTGCTGGGCTAGACACAGGTAAACAAGTTAATGAGAAGCAGCATGGCCTAGTGTATATCAATCAATTGTATTTATTGAGTGCTTACTGTGTGCAGAGCACTGTACTAAGCGCTTGGGAAGTACAAGTTGGCAACATATAGAGACAGTCCCTACCCAGCAGTGGGCTCACAGTCTAAAAAGGGGGAGACAGAGAACAAAACCAAACATACTAACAAAATAAAATAAATAGAATAGATATGTACAAGTAAAATAGAGTAATAAATATGTACAAACATATATACATATATACAGGACATATATATATATGTATATATATATTCTATCCTATATATATATATATATATACATAGATATATATATATATATATAGGATAGAATCTGATCCTGTGATTCAGAAGGATCTGGATTCTAATCCAGGCTCTGCCACTTATCTGCTGTGTGATCATGGGCAAGTCACTTTAGTTCTCTGTGTCTGCATTCCCTCATCTGTAAAATGGGGATTAGTACAGGGAGCTCCATGTGGGACAGGGACTGCGTCCAACCTGATTAGCTTGTATCTACTCCAGCACATATTAAGTGCTTAAAAAATACCATTAAAGAGAAAGGTTAATCAGTTTAAATATGGTCCCTGTCCCTCACGGGCCTCACAGGCTAAGGAAGAGAGAGTAGGATTTAATCCCCATTTTACAGATGAGGCTGCTGAGGCACGCAGAAGTCAAGTGACTTGCCTGAGGTCCCACAGCAGACATGAGGTAGAGTTGAAATTAACACCCCTCTCCTCCAACTCCCAGGCCCGTGCACTTCTTTATCTATGCATGTCTCATTGGTAGCAGAATCTGGCAATATCATCACATTCTCTGAAGCTGATTCGCAACTTTGGTTTTTAAGGAAAACTAGCCTGTCTTTTTAAGGTTTAGAATCAATCCAGAGTCCTGAACTGACTATGGAATGGCTCATAACGACCTATAGTATTTCTTATAATCATCCTCTAGGTAACCCATATTGTCTCAGGTTTGTAGTGTTGATTGTGACTGGTTAATGTGGAAGTTTTCTAATGGGGAAGAACTACATTTGGCAAGTTTCCAGATCCTTGGTGGTGTCCTTAAGCATGGTAGTGGAGAATAGATTGAGCTGTTTTGGACACACTGCTTAGAAGTTACACTCTATAGGGGAAGACAGACATTAAAATAAAGTATATATAGGGCTAATGGCAGAGGGTTAAGGCTATATATTCAAATATATATATATAGGGGGGTGAGTGTGTGTGTGCTGTGGGGTTGAGGGTGGGGTGAATATTAAGTGCTTACGGGATGTTGATTATGATGGAATACACACAGATCTATTGTTGTAAACAGTATGGGTATGTTTAAGTCTGCTTCCAAGTTGTTTCACTGACTTTGAATCAAAGAGCAAACAGATGTACCAGACATAAGCTGTATAACTACACTGGGAAAGAAAAATTTACTTGGCCTCAGTACAAGCCTTGTACCCTCAGAAAATATTTTAACATGAAATAGGCAAAGGTGATTTTTAAGAGCTCTTATTCATTCATTCATTCAATTGTATTTATTGAGCGCTAACTGTGTGCAGAACACTGTACTAAGCACTTGGGAAGTACAAGTTGGCAACATATAGAGATGGTCCCTACCCAACCGCAGTCTAGAAGGGGACGACAAACAAAACAAAACATGTGGACAGGTGTCAAGTCGTCAGAATGAATAGAATTAAAGCTAAATGCACATCATTAACAAAATAAATAGAATAGTAACTATGTACAAGTAAAATAAATAGAGTAATAAATCTGTAGAAATATATATATACAGGTGGTCTGGGGAGGGGAAGGAGGTAGGGCGGGGGGGATGGGGAGGAGGAGAGGAAAAAGGGGGTTCAGTCTGGGTAGGCATCTTGGAGGAGGTGAGCTCTCAGTAGGGCTATGCCCCCCCCACCATGTCCCCCACCCTCTCACTCATCCTCCTGCCTTGCTTTTCAGCCTAAAAGAAAAACCCCCAGAGATTGTCCAAGAGGGAGTCTGGAAGAGGAGAAGCCAGTGAGGCAGAGTTCCTACAGTCAGAGGGCATCAGGTATGTGACTCATCAATTAATCAACCGATCGATCCATAGGATTCATTGAGCCCTTGCTGTGTGTAGAGCACTGTGCTGAGCACTCCTCCCGTGGAGGTGCAGCTCTCCCAGGACTGGAAGGTATGTGTACAACTGCTCAAATTGTATGACACAAAAGAAATGTTCATCGTTTTTCTTTACAAATCAGGCACAGATGTAAGACCACACAACTAACAAAACTACTAAAGACCAGAGAGAGTCCACTAAGAGTGAACTTCATTTATACAGGGAAAATGTCTACCAGATCTGTTATACTGAACTCTCCCAAGCCCTTTGTACAGTGCTCTGCACACAGTAAGCACTCAAGCACCACTGATTGATTGATAATATAATAATAATTATGGCATTTATTAAGCATTTACTATGTTCCAGGCACTGTCCTAAGATCTGGGGTAGCTACACGATAATCGGGTTGGATACGGTCCCTGCCCCAAATGGGGCTCACAGCCTTAATCCCCATTTTACAGATGAAGTAACAAGCACAGAGAAGTGAAGTGACTTGCTTAAGGTCACACAGCAGACAACGGAGTCTGGATTAGAACCCATGACTTTCTGACTTCTAGGCCCGTGCTGTAATTACTATTCCAAACTGCTTAGAAACAAATTGATGAAGTCAACAAATTGCAAGTTTGCAGCAGCATCTGTACTATGCTCTCCCAAGAACTTAGCATAGGGCTTGGCACATAGTAAGCACCCAATAAATAGCATCGATTGATTGCTTGATGACCTCCCAAGCCATTGCTTACGCTGAAATGTTTGCTTGGTGCTGAGTTATGCAGTGCTGTGTAACATCCCATTAACTAAGGTAGATAATATTTAGGAAAAGCTAATTCTAATCTTCCAGAGACCTGAGAGATGATAACCCATAATACAAAACTCTTTCAAAAGCAGTCCCTTGCAAAAAAAGTGCTTTAACATTTTTTCCACAGTAGACAAACTCCTACTTGCTGTGGCCATAGAGAGAAAGCTTTTGACTTAAAGAAAAAAAAAAAAAACCAAAAACAAAACTGAGACTAATGTCCTGTTTTCTTTCCTTAAGAAGCAGTAAGGTGCCTTTCCTAAAACATTAGCATTAATGTATTTGTTTTCTTCTACATTCTAGGAACCAAATGCCCCTTCAGAAGCCCAAATGGAAAGTAGTGTAGTTCCACTCCAAATCTGAGGTGTTTCCAGTGTGTGAGCATACTGAAACATGGAGGAATGGGGACTTACAAGTTTATGGATTGGGCAAGTAGGCTAGAGCAACAATAATACTACTAGTAATGATAATAATAAAAATAATTATAACAGTTGCCAGGGGTTCTCAGAAAAAGGGGAGACCACCTAAAATATGCAAGACAATTTGATGGGGGAACATTCCAGCCAGCCAAAAGAGGAGCCCAAAAATGCCTTTCTTTCTTCCTTCCTTATTCTTCCTTTCTCTCTCTTTCTCTTTCTTTCTTTCTCTTTTCCTCATTCTTTCTCTTTCTTCTTTCTTTCTATCTCTCTTTCTCTTTCTTTCTTTCTCTCCCTCCCTCCTTTCCATCCCGTAGAGATGAAAAAAATCTTCTCTGGAGCTGGAGACTTGTAGGCAGGGAACTCATCGACCAATTCTGTTATATTGCACCCTCCTAAGTGCTTAGTACAGTGCTCTGCACACAGTAATAGCTCAATATGATCGATTAAAAGTGTGTCCTTTTAACAAATTTTATATTATCACACATATGTGGGTGTGCCATCATCTCATTCATTACTGCTTCTGCATATGTCCTTACATTCAATTCAATCATATCTATTGATCATTTACTGTGTGCAAAACACTCTACTAAGCTCTTGGGACAGTACCATGCAACAATAAATGCACAGATTCCCTGCCCACAGTGAGCTTACTGATGTTAATTTTTATGGTATTTACTAAGCACACGGTATGTGCCAAGCAGTGGGTAAAGTGTTGGGGTAGATTCCAGATCAGAGGTTAGCCTCTATTTCACACAGGGCTTACGATCTGTGTCTACCGACTCTGGTGCATTGTATTTTCCCAAATGTTTACTTCAGTGCACCACACATAGTAGGTGCTCAATTAATACGATTGGCTGATTGATCTGACAGGGGAGAAATGAAATATTTTGTTCCTACTTAACAGATGAAGAAACAGGCACAAAGAGGTCGAGAAACCTGTTCAAAGTGACGGAGGGCAGGAAACAGATCCCAGATCACTTCACCCCCGTCCCAACCCATGCTCTTTCCACTAGGCTACATTTCTTCCACACTCCCACACCTCCCATTTCTAGCTTCGGAGAATGAGTTTCACTAAATGCATCTGGACTGTAAGCTCCCTGTGGGCAGGGAATGTGTCTGTTATATTGTACTCTCCCAAGTGCTCAGTACGGTGTCTGTTCACAGTAAGTGCTCAATAAATATTATTAAATAGATGAATAAATAATATGGAATAAGTACCTAGTTGGGGCTCAGGAAATAGCAACTGATGGTGATGATGACAAAGCTATGTGCTGAGATAAGGAAAAAATATCAGCTCACATAAAGAAGAATAAAACCATAATGCTTCTGGTTAACTACAGCTATGAAGGATGACTAAGGAAAATGGAAATATCTGGATGTGATTAGAGGCCCTAACTGGAAAGGAATTTTTAACATGCCAGCTGGCTCATAAAGCATTGCAGCACTGTGGTGATTCCTAAAAAAATTGCGGAAATTGGCAAATCGTCCCTGCTTCCTCCCTGGCTCATTTTGGCCAACCTGACCTTATTATGGGCAAGCCTAGAGCTTCCCAACACTGGATTCCACATCTTCCAGAAGCAGCGTGGGTTAGTGGATAGAGCACAGGCCTGTGAGTCAGAAGTACTTGGGTTCTAATTCTGGCCCTGCCACTTGTTTTCTGTGTGACCTTGGACAAGTCGCTTCACTTCTCTGTGTTTCAGTTACCTCCTCTGTAAAATGGGGGTTAAGACTGTGAGCCCCATGTGGGATAAGAACTATGTGCTTGTATCCACTCCAGAGCTTAGTACAATGCCCGGCACATAGTTAGGACTTAACAATCTCCTTTGGGAGCTATAAATAGTTAGTGTTGCTCTGGAAATTGTCTAAGATATATCTAACTGCTGTTTGGAAGCAGAAATATGCCAAATCTTTGAAATTACCAAAAATGAGGCTGAGTTAGAAGGTTCAAGATGCAATTAGCTTAATCAAATTCATTCATTCATTCAATCGTATTTATTGAGAGCTTACTGTGTGCAGAGCACTGTACTAAGCGCTTGGGAAGTACAAGTTGGCAACATATAGAGATGGTCCCTACCCAACAGCAGGCTCACAGTCTAGAAGGGGGAGACAGACAACAAAACAAAACATATTAACAAAATAAAATAAATAGAATAAATATGTACAAATAAAATAGAGTAATAAATACGTATAAACATATATACATATATACAGGTAAATTGAGCTGGGTTAACCTGGACCACCCTAGCCCATATCATAATTATTGTTATTATCATCCACACGTCAGCCATTCGGGCTGGCCAATGGCAGAGCGGTGGAATGAGCAGGGCTACCAGCATTTCAGAATATCAGCTCCTGATCATTTTTGTACAGATCTTCTTCCTTGCCTCCACAAACTCAATCATGGGGTTCTCCCAAGAAACAGTACCAAATCAGAGTATACCATTCTAATAACTTATTTGCCTTCCATTAGATTCCAAATGAAGCTGAGAAACAGGGAAAATTAGTTTTCCCCTAAAGAAGAATTCTGTTCACCTATTGTGACTGTGGAAGAAGAGAAATGAAGTTAACCTGGAATATGTTTAGCTTATGACTGGCTTTAAGAAACAGAGAATCATTGAGGAGCAGTATGGCCTAGTGAAAAGGGTTTGGGCCTAGGTGTCAGAGGACCTGGGTTCTAATCCCAGCTCTGTCACTAACCTTCTGTGTGACCTTGGTCAAGTTACTTAACTTCTTGCCTCAGTTTCCTCATCTGTAAAATGGGGATAAAGTTCCTGCTCTCTCTCCTATTGAGACTGTGGACTTGGACCAACCAGATTACCTTGTATTTAGCCCAGGGTTTGGTATGGTGTTTAGCATGTTGTAAATGCTGAATAAATACCACAATTATTATTATTAATACTACTACTAATAATAATAGTCTAGTCCCAGATAAACTGCATTCCTAATGAAGCCACCCAGCTTCAGGCTTGGGTAAATACTAGAATGCTTCTTCCCTCTTTTACAAGACAAAGATAGCTATCCACCGAGAGAAAATCATTCGCAGGTAAATAAACTTGCCAATGACTCTGATTCTTTTAACTTGATTTCTGCTAGAAATCAATTTTATGTATCCTAAGCATACTTGGGAATCTCCTTTGGGTGCTATAAATAGTGTTGCTCTGGAAATTGTATAGGATATAGCTAACTGCTGTTTGGAAACAGAAGTATGCCAAATCTTTGAAATTACCAGGAATGAGGCTGGGTCAGAAAATTCAAGATCAATTGAGTTTGGCTAACCTGGACCACCCTAGCCCAAAGTATGTTTGATTATTCAAGTTTTGTCTTTTGTTACACTATGGGTAGTGTGAGGGAGTGTGTCATTAATTATTCAAACAGGCTTTGGTTCAGATAATAGACATTCAGATAATTGGCTTGCCAATGTGTCTGTGCCCATATAATCTGATTCTGAATAGCCCAGGAGAGGAGGTGGAAAAAAAATCTGAAATGAATACATAAAATGGGGAAAGGCCAATGAAGAGATTTAAAGAAGCAATAACATTCATAAAGGTGAACCAAGAAAATGCCTTGTGTTGGCAGCAGTTTTAATAGATGGCTAAGGAGAGAAGGGAAGCTGAAGGGAGATGGGAGAATGCACAGAAAAAAGGGTAGATATGGAAGGAGGAAGGAAGAGGTAGAAGTGGGGGGAAGGAAGCTATAATCCCTTATGCCTTTTATCATTAGACGTAGAAAATGAGGCCTAGAAATGGTCTAGGAAAAGCAGGAGAGAGGTTTATGAAGATGATAATGATGTCTTATCTTAAAAAAAACAACACTAACATCTAATGAATGTTGTCAACGCATAAAAAAAAACCTCATCCCATTTTTTTTAAATGTACTTCTGTTAAGCCTTGCCATCCATGTACAAAATAATGAGCCTGATTCAAATTTCAATTTCATACCTCACAAAATCTTCAAAATTTTAGACCTTAAGAGCCTATTATACCTGAAAATTCACAAAATACGCTTTCACAAAGGAAAACACCATCATATAGCATACTTAGAATTATACAGTACCTACCCATCAAATTCTTGGAGATCACATTCCTTAAGCAGTGATAGAGCATGTCCAGCATATTCTGTTACTATTAAAAAAAAAAAAGAAAACATACTAAAAGTTTGTAAATAACAGTCTCACACCTTTTAGCTTTGTTTGGCTTAATTCTATGATGAACATATGGTTTGGTTCATAAAACAAAATTAATTATTGAATGTTTATAGCTAATCAAGGGAAAGAAGGACTGTTAGTTGCTGAATGTTTTATAACTTTAAGACTACACGTCTTTTCAAGACACCGAAAACATTTGTGGTGTCAAATGCACAGTGTTTTTCTAATTTACCTTGGAGTGGGTTTAGTGTTCCTTAAATATAAAACCAATCAGTAACAGGATTTAGAACACATACGAGAGCCAAAGCTAAAGAATGTCAGTCATACTGTATTTTAAAAAATATACCAGTTGAAGGATTACTGCGTCCTATACTGTGCTACAGAATATGTACGTCGATGCTACAACTGACAGGCTAAACCTCTAAGAGGTTGGCTGAGGGAAAACAAATAAAATAAATCCAAGTGACGACAGACATTAACACAAGGAAGAGGGCGGTGCCAATGTACCCTAGAATCTGTAGCCTCTGGAGGAAACAAATCTGTCATTCTGCATTGCTGTCTCTGTGGCTTTTGGTGCCCTGTGTAACAATGTGAATGCCAGTGAAGACAGGATAAACTGGCATATTGCAGATGGCACGGAGCAGCATAACCACATTTAGCATTTTCTAGGGCAGCTTTGCCAGAAGAGACAGCCCAGCTGTACCACCCATCAAAGATTCCTAGTGACTGACATGACACTTGCAGATGGATTTTTTTGTATAAGAATGTGCATCATTATCTGCAAGATTACATTCATCTTTCATGCCTGTCTGTTCCCGGTGTTACTCCAGCTCAACCTTCTTCCCCCACAAACGTTTTTAGATGCTACTGAAGAAAGTATCAGCCTTGATGTCCTAAAGGACCAGTCGAAACCAAATGGAATTGTGATTCAATTCTATCACAGCCTTCTAAGATATTACAGACACTAATGAAACAGTTCTACATTAGAGGAATGTCTAATATTTCTCTGTTCCTCTATAGAACCAAAAGACAGATAAATGAAAACAAAAGGTACAATATTCTTTATTATATATCCACAGTGTGAAATCATCAGTGTGAAATTTCCCAAGTCTTCTATGTTTCCATACTTACACATGTAATGCCGTGTCAAACCAAAGGACTGAATGTGCCGCTTCGTTACTTTTGCAGGTTCATCCTCAGCATTTGGAAGAATAATAACAATT
Organism: Tachyglossus aculeatus; assembly: GCF_015852505.1. Taxonomy (NCBI): domain Eukaryota; kingdom Metazoa; phylum Chordata; class Mammalia; order Monotremata; family Tachyglossidae; genus Tachyglossus; species Tachyglossus aculeatus. Next base: position 61,244,999 of record NC_052074.1, read on the forward strand.
GTGGTATTTGTTAAGCATTTACTGTGTGCCAAGCACTGTACTAAGCACTGGGGTGATGCAAGCAAATTGGGTTGGACACAGTCCCTTTTCTGCATGGGGCTCACAGTCTCAATCCCCACTTTACAGTGGAGGTAACAGGCCCAGAGAAGTGAAGTGACTTGGCAAAGATCACACAGCAGACAAGTGGTGGAGCCGGAATTAGAACCCAGGGCCTTCTCTCCCAGGCCTGTGCTCTATCCACCTCGCCATACAGTGAGAACATGCCAAAGGATTTCAAAGTCCTGAACTAACTCCTGAATAGTACTGTCAACCATACCCTTCCAATATTTCCATCTGGCTTCAGACCCACATCAGGCTACAGCAGACAGGACCTTTGCTACACATTGTGAGCTCTTTGTGGGCAGGAATGTGTCTTTTTGTTGTTATATTGTACTCTCCCAAGTGCTTAGTACATTGCTTTCTACAAAGTGCTCAATAAATGTGATTGAATTAATGAATGAATCAGAACAATTTCAAAATTTCTACCTAGGGTCAAATGTCCTCACTGAATTCATTCATTCATATTTATTAAGTGCTTACTGTGTGAACAGCACTGTACTAAGTGCCTGTAAAGTGCAATTCAGCAACAAATAAAGACAATCCCTGCCCACAACAGGCTCACTGAATTCTCTCTCTTTGCCTGGGAAACCTATTTTTCCAATAGGACGACAGACCAGGAAGCAGAAAATCAAACAGAGTACAAATCAGATTATTGTGGCAGCACCATAGCATCAAGATTCAGACCCATCTTCTTTGTGACTATGAGACCTGGATTTATCCTCTAATAATAATAATGACATTTATTAAGTGCTTACTATGTGCAAAGCACTGTTCTAAGCACTAGGGAGGTTACAAGGTGATCAGGTTGTCCCATGGTGGGCGGGGGGGGGGGGGGGGGGGGGCTCATAGTCTTAATCCCCATTTTACAGATGAGGTAACAGGCACAGAGAAGTGAAGTGACTTGCCCAAAATCACACAGCTGACAAGTGGCAGAGCCAGGATTTGAACTCATGACCTCTGACTCCAAAGCCTGTGCTCTTTCCACTGAGCCACGCTGCTTCTCTAGACTGTAAGCTCCCTGTGGGCAAGGAATATATCTGTTTATAGTTACATTGTACTCTCCCAAGTGCTTAGTACAGTACTCTGCACACAGTAAGTGCTCAAGAACTCAAGAAATATGATCGAATGAATGAACAATGCACCCATTCCACCTATGGGTAATATTTAACATCAAGTGGCAAAATAGGGTCACATACGATGGAAATAGCATCAGTCTGGGAGGCAAAGAAGCCAGGTTTTAATCCTGGCTCTGCCACTTGCCTGCTGTGTGTGTTCTTGGACAAGTCTCTTCACTGGGCCTCAGTTCCCTCATCTACAAAATGGTGATTCAATACCTGTTCTCTCCCCTACTTAGACTGTGAACCCCATGTTAGACCCAATTATCTTGTATTTTCCCCAGAGCTTAGTACAGTGCTCGGCACATAGTAAGCGCTTCACAAAAACCACAGTTATTATTATGAATCTTATCCCAATCAAATGGGAAATGGTCCTTTAGAAAAATGCAATCATGGTTGAATACTTTGGTGTTAAGAAAACTGACTGACAAATGGTTCACTCTGCAGTACTTTGCAGTAGCTGAAGATTTCGTTTAGATTTTTGAGTGGTACCAGAATCCAGGTTTTCTAACATTATGAAACACCTGTGTAAGGGCAAGGAATAAAGTGTAGAAATCTGAGAGCATGGGCTTGGGAGTCAGAGGTCATGGGTTCAATCCTGGCTCCGCCAATTGTCAGCTGTGTGACTTTGGGCAAGTCACTTAACTTCTCTGTGCCTCAGTTACCTCATCTGTAAAATGGGGATGAAGACAGAGCACCCCACATGGGACGATCTGATCACCTTGTATCCTCCTCAGTGCTTAGGACAGTGCTTTGCACATAGTAAGCGCTTAAATGCCATTATTATTATTATTATTATTATTATTATTATTATTATCTGTTCTTTTTGCACCAAACCCTCAAATCACATTGCAGTTCTGAATTGACTTGGCTAACAAATGTGCTACTTTAGCTAATCCAAAATCATTCTGGCAAGGATTTTGCCAATTTATAGCATTACTGAAGTCCCTTTATTTTACTTTTTGTCTTGAAGATACAATAGTCAATATATAATCCCGTGGCATTTCTTCAGCATCCGCACACTGAGTAAGCATAAATAATGGGTACAGATAGCTTAGCCTCAATCCTGGTCCTTTAAGACCAAGAACCTACTTTGAAAGAATCAATTTGAATGCCAGTGGTTTGCCTAGCACCACAGACTTCCTTGTCCTTGTCGGCTGTGTTTCTCCAGGTGCAAAGATTAACAATCCAATCTAAAACTATAAGAATAACCCTCAACCTCTGTGACCTTATTATAAATAATTAGTTAGGATTACAGTTTCAGAGGTGAATTGGTCAATTTGCACATGACACTAGCTAATCACATCACACTCCCTCATCAATACACTAGCAGAAGATTAAAATGGCTTTAAAACATTAACATCAATATCTTGTAGGATTAAGGCTGTAATGTGTGGAGTGTCAGTTATATGAAGGGGTCACAAATGAGCATGATCAAAATAGACTAGGGTAAGCTTTTCTTTACCCTACGTAAGTGGCGTGCTAGTGGAAATAGCACGTGCCTGGAAGTCAAAGGACCTGGGTTCTAATTCCACTCCTTATCTGTTGTGTGACCTCGGACAAATCACTCAACCTCTCTGTACTTCAATTTCCTCATCTGTAAAATGAGGATTAAATTTTATACCCCCTAAGTCTGAGAGACCAACGTGGGACAGTATCTGTGTCTCTTGTGATTAACTTGTAACTTCTCTTGCATTATGTGCAGTTCTTGACACATAGTAAGTGCTTAACAAGTACCATTATTTTCAAAATTATTGTTGTTGTTGTTGCTATTCTTTTCGTATGTGTGACAATATACTTAGAGCTTTCTTCTTCTGATCAGTCAGAACTTCGAAGCTACCTTCTTTTAGCACATTTGTGAGAGTAAAGCCAAATATCAATATTCCAAAGAACTTCTACTTAAACTACAGGGATCTGAACTTTTATATTTTCAGTGATGCAGTGGGGCTGGTGTGTCTCTTCCAGCTCTGTAAGAAATGGCGAAGATTACAGACACCTAAAGAAAAAAAGGAAACTGTACTTGGCCCCATGATTTGCCAAACTTTGTTGAAATAGATGACCCCTGATATTGCATAAGCATTGATTCATATCTGGAAATGTAGGTAACTGGAATGACCTGATAATCTAAAATGAAATGTCAAAAAGTGAACAATTTTTCTCCCCTCACCATGCATGAAATGCAAAGATGAGAAATATGAAGGAAACTAAAGAAAAGAAAGTACAGGTGGAAGACGATTCAGAGGGACAATGAGGAAAATTGCATTTTAGAAAAATGATTTATAACGAATATGATAAAGGTACTAAGGTATTAACATCAATTTATGATATCTTTGGGTTGAAGCATATCATAATTCATACATGAAAATTGTATATATTTGCTTATATGTGTATGCCTAAATAATAATAGTGATAATGGTAGTTGTTAAGCACTTTGTGCCAAGTACAGTGTAAGCACTGGGGTAGATACAAGATAATCAGGTCTCACATGGGTCTCAGTCTAAGGAGAAGGAAGGACTGGTACTGAATTCCCACTTTGCAATAAGGGAATTAAGGCACAGGGAAGTTAAGTAACTTGCCCAAGATCACACAGCAGGAAAGTGGCAAGTAGAAAAAGATAGAGACTGGCTGAGGCTGAGGCCAGGGCCAGAGTCGTGTCCCAGGGCTTTATTGTAGAGCGAATTTTCCCTCCGGGCTGCAGCGGGAATCCCAGCTCTGCCACCAGTCTGCTGTGTGATCTTCACTTCATTTCTCTGGGTCTCAGTTATTTCAGCTATACATGGGAATTGAGACTGTGAATGGGACAGAGACTGTGTCCAACCTGCTTAATTTGTATCTACCCCAGGGCTTAGTACAGTGCCTGGCACATACTAAGGACTTAACAAATATCATTAAAAGAAAAAAAATGTAGAGCAGGATTAGAACCCAGGTCCTCTGACTCCCAAGGCTGGGCTCTTTCCGCAAAGCTATGCAGCTCCTTAATCAACCATTTATGTAACCAATACTTGGTTTAGTGAGTCAATGAAAAGGAAAGGTACAAAGTTTTCCCTCACCCCATGTACAACTCAGGCTGAATTTCTCAGGAGCACTTCCACTCAACTCCCTTGCCCTCCCCTTACCTCACGTCGCTTCTCTCCTTTGACAGCCCAGCCCACGCACTTCGCTCCTCTAGTGCTAACCTCACTGCGCCTCCATCTCATCTATCTTGCCGCAGACCTCTAGCCCACATCCTGCCTCTGGCCTGGAACACCCTCCCTCCTCAAATCTGACAGACGATTACTCTACCTCACTTCAGAGCCTTACATCTCCTCCAGGAGGCCTTCCCAGACTAAGCCCCACTTTTCCCCATCTCCTTCTGTGTGACTTGTTCCCTTTTCTCTTCCCCATTCCCAGCCCTACAGCACTTGAGTACAGAGCTGTAATTGTATTTATTTGCACTGACGTTTATCTCCCTGCCTCTAGACACTAAGCTCATTGTGGGTAGGGAATGTGACTAGACCGTGAGCCCGTCTCTAGACTGTAAGCCCATTGTTGGGTAGGGACCGTCTCTATATGTTGCCAACTTGTACTTCCCAAGCACTTAGTACAGTGCTCTGCACACAGTAAGTGCTCAATAAACACGATTGAATGAATGAATGAATTATTGTATTGTACTCTTCCAAGTGCTTAGTACAGTGCTCTGCACACAGTAAGCGCTCAATAAATACGATTGAATGAATGAACAAATTGTACTTGGCCAAAATTTTTTAAAGGCTCTCCCCTCATTTTAAGCTAAGGAAACGTTTTAAAGACCTGTGGTATTAATTTCGATTCGAATTGATTTTTTTTTTTTTTCCGGGAGGTCTAGTTTTTCTGGCAATTCGATAATCTTTGCACAAAAAACAAGTCCTGTAAAAGAACATTTTTCTAGGAGTTAAGTGTTCATTTTGACCTAGCCAGCAGGGGTCAGAGTCCGAGCAAGAACAACTCGATAAGAGGAAGAATGGAAATGGTATTTTCATCTAAAATGTATTTTCATCTATTCACCTGTTTCCCATAGCCCCCAAAGCAATTGCACACTCGAAATGGACTCAAGTGACTGAGAATTCCTACTTCATTTTAAAGATAATGCCATCGCTTAAGCGACCTTGTGAAATATTGAATTGCACTGCATTATTAGTCGCATCACCGTAAAAATAAAAATAATAGTTTCAAGAAAAACATCATGTGTTGGCTTTAATGGGTCAAGACTTAAGTGAGCCCTGACCTTGACCAATCACAGAATATAATGAGGATTAGGAGGTTGCTTACGTGTTGGCTTAAAAAAGACTCAGTCGTCATCTAAAAATAACTCACCCAAGACATCAGTTTTTATCTCAGCGAGGTGGAGCAGAGGTGCAACCTGTTCATAATAGACCTGGGTAGCTTCTTTTTTATGGCTCTGTGGGTTAATGAGTACTTTCAGGGATTTGGGCCTGTTTGGAAAACCTAAAAAATAAAAGAAAAAGAATAACTTTGAATTTAAAATATTTATCTCAATTTTTTAAATTGCATTTCAATTAATAATAAAATATATTGAACTATGTCCCATTCATCAGATGAAGTGGAAAATATATCCTAAGGGGGTTTCCTGAACAGACTAATATTAATTTCAGCAGTTTAAATTTTCCTACTGAAAGAACTAGGCTAACTGAAGACCCGCTATCAACATAAAACACCTAAAACCCTCTACATCCGGTGCCTAAAAATAAATGTGACTAAAAGCAGGCATTTGAAAGCTTAGATTAACAGATTTTAATCCATTCAAGAATCATAAATCAAATGTTCTTTCGGCTTTAATGTCAAGCAAAAAGCAGTGGGCTGTAGCAAATATAGAGGTCCATTTCCTCTCTTTAAATAAATATGCTCATTATCTGAATCTGACACCTCAGTGACCTTAGGGCTACTAAAGCCTTGATCTGCTAATGAGTCCAGGGTTTAAGTACAGCAAGTGAGAAGGAGTCAGTGTAACAGCACCCTGTAGCACTCTGGGCCTGGTAACTATGAGAAAGGTTTTAGGTCGGAGTTCAAACCCGATTCGGAGACTCGGGAAGAAAGAAATATTCTATTGGGAATTGAAATAGGAAGACGCCTCTCGGCAGGGATTTGATGATAGTTCTTACCTCACAGTTGGTGCTGAGATTTGATACTACAATTTTCTGCGTTTGCAAGATGCGTATCACTTAGGACACAGTTGGAGCAGGTGCAGGGCAAATTTGGGGTTGTTAGAAAGGGTCAGGAGACAATGGAAAATTAAGTAAAAAAGAAATGTACTCGGTTTAACATTCCACTGTTCGAGATTCATCTTATCCTGAAAATTTGTCTTTGAAAGCAGAATGGACTATTTGAACCAGTTTTACTGAAGTACTGTTAAAGAGTCTGAGACTAAAATGTCTATTGCAAATGTCAAACCAAAGAGTGCTTTTGTACAGCCTTAAGGAAAGATAACTCATATAACTTATCTTTATGCTTCAGTGAGGAAGCCACAAATGGAGACAAAAAGGCTAATAAGAAGTCTTCCAGATAATTAAATTTGTTAAAGTGAGACTTTTTTTCTGATAGTCAAAAGGACTACAATTTCAAAACATTAAATGTATTCATTTCAGTTAAGATTTTTTTTTTACTTTCATTAGGTAGGAGGAATGATTCTGATACAACCATTTTGATTTGTATAATGAATTTTTTCCTAGAACAGAAAATCCATGAAAGGTCAACAACAGAATCTGGCTGGGGTCTCATTTTACAGTTAATTACAAAAACGTGGGCAAGGTATGCATTCTTTTCAGTAGTATGAAATAATAATCAGGATCACTGTATTTACAAAGCATTTCCAATCAGTAGTATTTGCTGAGCACTTACTCTGATCAGAGCACTGTACTTACTAAGCAACTGAGAGAGTATAATACAGTTAGCAGGCATGGTCCTGCTGGGTTTGACACAAGATAATTAGACACCTTCTAAGCCAACATTTTCCAGGGCCTAAATTTACTCTCCCATTAGCAGTTCCTATTTTACATCACTAGCGGAATGTTGAGGCCATTTCTGGGATCCCAACCAGTTCCAAATAATAACAGTTGTGGTATTTGTTAAGCGCTACATGCCAGGCAATGTACTAAGCTCTGAGGTAGACATAAGATAACCGGGTTGGACACAGTCCCTGTCCCAACATGGGGCTCACAGTGTCAATCCCCAGTCTACAGGAGGAGGAAGCTGAGGCCCAGAGTAGTGACTTACCCAAGGTCACTCAACAGACAAGTGGTGGAATTGGAACCCAGGTCCTCCTACTCCCAGGCCCCGGGCTCTTTCCACTGGACCACGCTGCTTCACATCCATTCTAATTGCTTGATTCCTGTTCAAACAAAAGTAGATTCTCGCAGAGTATTTGTCTCTGCATAAATTCATGAGCGAGATGGCTCACTCGTATTAAAGTGTGGTGGGGGTGGGAGGGGAGGGTCTGTGGAGTCCCAGTGTCTCCCACCTCCTCTCCTCTGTTAGTAGGAGATGAGACATTGAGACTACTGGTGGTCCACCAATAGCAATATGACCTCACCCCTGGCCTAGAGACACGCACACACACAAACACACCACACCACACCCCCACTAAACTCGCTAAGGGCAGGGGATATGTCTGTTCATTGTTATACTGTAATCTCCCAAGAGCTTAATACAGTGCTCTGTGCACAGTAAGTGCTCAATAAATATGATTCACACGCACACACACACACACACACACACACACACACACACACACACACACACACACACACACACAAAACAAGGCAGGGTAAGTCATAAGGCAGCAACACCTCTTAGCTGCTGCTGGGGCAGACCAGAAGGGCGGAGGCATCAGGATGCCATGTCTCTCTGCCCTGGCTCTGTTAAGACGCTCCTTCCCTGCCCCTTCCTCCAGTTCCCCAGCAGAACTGAGGTCGAGCTGAAGGCATCTTGATGAAGTATCAGAGTCAGCCCAAATCTGAAAATTAACTCATGAGGAGAACGAGGCACAGAGAAGTTAGTTGGTTTGCCCAATTTCACCCAGCAGGTAACGGGCACAGTTGGGATTAGAACCCAGATCTGTGCTCTTTCCACTAGGCCATGCTGCTTATCTAAATGAATTTCCATCGCCATCCTCTGCCCTTGTATATTGCTTTTATTCTTCTAAAAATACTTTTTCAGTCAATGGTATTTACTGAGCACTTACACTGTGCAGAGCACTAAACAAAGTACTAGACAAAACACAGTAACGTTGGTATATAATCCTCACCCTCAAGGAATTTACAATCTAGCTTCCACATTCATCATCTCATCAGGCCTTTTAAAGTAAGGAGAGATTGCATTACTCACTGTGTACAGATGAGGAATGGGCAGCAATCAGTGGTATTTATTGAGTGCTTACTCTGTGCAAGGCACACAGAGTATCAAGAGGTTGAATGATGTATTCTTCTAGACTGTAAGCTCACTGTGGGCAGGAAATGTGTCTACCAACTCTGTTGTTCTAAGTGCTTAGTACTACAGTGCTCTGCACACAGTAAGTGCTCAATAAATGGCATTGATTGATTTTCATGCCTTTCATTCAATCACATTTATTGAGAACGTACTGTGTGCAAAGCACTATACTAAGCACTTGGGAGTATGGGAAGCAGCGTGGCTTAGTGGAAAGGGCACGGGCTTTCTCTCCCTTTTAGACTGTGAGCCCACTGTTGGGTAGGGACTGTCTCTATATGTTGCCAACTTGTACTTCCCAAGCGCTTAGTACAGTGCTCTGCACATAGTAAGCGCTCAATAAATATGATTGATTGATTGGAATCGGAGGTCATCGGTTCAAATCCCGGCTCTGCCAATTGTCAGCTGTGTGACCTTGGGCAAGTCACTTCACTTCTCTGTGCCTCAGTTACCTCATCTGGAAAATGGGGATTAAGACTGTGAGTCCCCCGTGGGACAACCTGATCACCTTGTAACCTCCCCAGCGCTTAGAACAGTGTTTTGCACATAGTAAGCGCTTAATAAATGCTATCATTATTATTATTATTATAATGAGGCACCTCACACCTATCCCATATCCCAGCATCCCCTATTCCTCACCTCCCCTCTTCCACAGCTCCATTCTACTGTGGTCCGTGGAACCCTCATTTCTTTGTCGGTAAATTTCCTTTCATCCTTGATCTGTGTCTGGCTCGCTTCACTCCCCCTCACCATCCCCAAGACCTAGCTCTCTCTCGCTGTTGAATGGCCTCATCTTCTCACACTCTCTTGTCTCCTCAGACTCTCTTGTCTCCTCACCATCTCCAGAGAGGAAGGAGGAGGAGTTGGCCTGTTTCTCGTCCTCCCATTTTCACTTAATAATAATAATGATGGCATTTATTAAGCACTAACGATGTGCAAAGCACTGTTCTAAGCACTGGGGAGGTTACAAGGTGATCAGGTTGTCCCACGGGGGGCTCACAGTCTTAATCCCCATTTTCCAGATGAGGCAACTGAAGCACAGAGAAGTGACTTGCTCAAAGTCACACAGCTAACAATTGGTGGAGCTGGGATCTGAACCCATGACCTCTGACTCCAAAGCCCGTGCTCTTTCCACTGAGCCACACTGCTTCACTTGATCCCCCTCCCTTCTTCTCCTTTGAATCCCATATCATACATCTTCCACACCCATGCTCACAATCCCACTGACTTCCATTTCCTTCAATGTCTTGAGTCTGCTGACTTCCTTTTTCAGTCCCACATCAATGTGAACACATGCTAGGTGGAATCAACTGGAAACATGGCACCATATCCAACCTCACCGATGCTGCCTTACCCAAATCTGACTTACTACTCCCCTCTTCTCCCACTCCCTTCTTTGCTCCCCTCAGTACTTGGATCTACACCCTTTCTTCACCCCATCCTCAATCCCGTAACACTTATATACCTACCTATAATTTATATATTTATATTGTCAAGCCCCCCCCCCCCACCCCAGATTGTAAGCTCCTTGTGGGCAGAGAACTTGTTTACCACCTCTGCTATGTTGCACTCTCCCAGGTGTTTAGTACAGTGCTCTAAACAAAAGAAGCACCCCCTTCTCCCAGGAACATTATCCATCCTTGGCTTCGCTCACACTGTCCTCTCCTGGTTCTTCTCATCTCTCTCATCTTCTCATTTGGAGAAGCAGCGTGGCTCAGTGGAAAGAGCACGGGCTTTGGAGTCAGAGTTCATGGGTTCGAATCCTGGCTCTGCCACATGTCTGCTGTGTGACCTTGGGCAAGTCACTTCACTTCTCTGAGCCTCAGTTACTCCAACTGTAAAATGGAGATTAAGACCGTGAGCCCCACGTGGGACAACTTGATCACCTTGTATCCCCCCCAGCGCTTAGAACAGTGCTTTGCACATAGTAAGCGCTTAACAAATGCCATTATTATTATTATTATTATTATCTTTCTGGCCCCTCATTCTCAGTCTCTTTCACAGGCTCCTCCTCTGGGAATCCCTCGAGGCTCAGTTCTGGGTTCCCTTCTATTCTCCATCTACACCCCATTCCCTGGAGAATTCATTTGCTCATATGACTTCAACTACCATCTCCAGCCCTCAGCTTCACCTGGATGTCCTGCCCACACCTCAAACGAAACATGTTCAAAACGCACCACCATCTTCCCTGTTTCAAAATCCCATAACCTTGACATTATCCTCGACTCGTCTCTCTCATTCCACCCACATGTTCGAGTCATCAACAAATCCTGTCAGTTCTATCTTCACAACATGGCTAAAATCCATGCTTTCCTCTCCATGCAAACTGCTATCGCATTGATCCAAGCACTTCCCACCTTGATTACTGCATCAGCCTCCTTATTGCCTTTCTACCTCCTGCACTTCCCCACTCTAGTCCATACTGCACTCAGTGTTTTTCTAAAAACAAATAAAAAATCAGTCCGTATTCCCCCACATCTCAGGCACCTCCAGTGGTTGCCCATCTACCTCTGCATTAAGCAGAAACTACTTTGGCTTTAAAGCAATTGCTTTGCTCCCTCCTATCCTCTTGGACAGGGAATGCATCTGTCATAGTGTTATATTGCTCTCCCCCAAGTGCTTAGTATTGATTTCCCACTTCAACTAAGTTCATTCAGTTCACTCCAACACACCAGCCTCGATGTCATCTAACTCACTTCCAATCCCTCACCCACATCTTACCTTTTTCCTGGAACTCCCTCCCCCTTCAAATCCAAAATACCATCAGTGTCTCCACCTTCAAAGTCTTATTAAAATCCCATCTCCTCCAAGAGGCCTTTGCAGACAAAGTCCTCAATCTTCTTATCCCTTTTCCTTCTGCATCATCCTAGCTCTTGGATTTGTAACTTTTATTCATCCCACCTTCAGCCCCACAGAATTTATGTACATATCCATAATTTCTTTTCATGTCTCTCTCCCTCTTTAGGCTGTAAACTCGTGGGCTTGGAACGAGTCTACCAGCTCTGTTCTATTATACTCTTCCAAGCACATAGTACAGTGCTCTGCCCACAGTAAGTGCTCAATAAATGATTGATCTCACCTTACGTATCTGCTCTCTTCGCCTCCTATTCCTCAAGCTATTCTATTTGTTCCACCCAAACTAGCATAACTGTACCTCTCCCTCAATACTTTCTCCATTGACCCATCACTCACACTCTCCCTGTGCTTAGTAATAATAATAATGGTACTTGTTAAGCACTTACTAGTTGCCTATAATAGTAATTATGACCAGATTGGTCTGAATTGGCCTGATGTCATTTGGGGAAAGATGGGGTTGGGGGGTGATGGGGAAAAGGAGAGGGGAAATGCAGCATGGCTTAGTAGATAGAGCACAGGCCTGAGGGTCAGTAGGTCATGGGTTCTAATCCTGATGCTCCACCACTTGTCTGCTGTGTGACCTTGAGCAAGTCACTTCACTGGGCCTCAGTTGCCTCATTTGTAAAATGGGGATTAAGACTGTGAGCCCCACATGGGACAACCAGTTTCCTTGTATCCACTCCAGTGCTTAGTACAGTGCCTGGCACATAGTAAGCACTTAAGTATCACAATTATTATTATTATTAATAATCCTCATTTTACCAGATGAGGTAACTGAGGCATGAAAAAGTGAAATGAGTTGCCCAAGGTCATCCAGCAGGCAAGTGGCTGATCTGGGATTAGAACCCAGGTCCTCTGACTCCCAGGTTCTAGGACACCCTCCCTAGGCCACGCTGCTTAAGTGTTTTAATCCATAACTTTGAAGAAGATCTATGAATTCTAAGAACATATTCTATTGTCAATGTTTTAACCTCCCCAATACCTCAGTTTCCCCAGGTGTGAATTGGGGATAATACTACTTGAACTCTGCCTTGCAGGAGTGTTGAGAGGAGTAAATAACTAACTAATGTAAGACTCTTTGGTAATAAAAGCACCAACTAGAAACACAGGTATTATTATTTAAAAAGCAGCATGACCTAGTGGATAGAGCATCAGCCTGGGAGTCAGAAGGTCGTGGGTTCGAATTCCAGCTCTGCCACTTGTCTTCTGTGTGACCTTAGGCAACTCACTTCACTTCTCCGTGCCTCAGTTCCCTCATCTGTAAAATGGGGATTAAGACTGTGAGTTCTTCGTGGGACAGGGACTTCATTCGACCTAATTACCTTGTATCTACCCCAGCACTTAGAACGGTGCCTGGCACATAGTAAGCGCTTAAAGGATACCATAATTATTATGATTATTACTTTACTGGCCAGCAAAATTCCACTTCACTGCTCAACATTGCCAGCTTTAGAAATAATGTCCACTGTAGAAGTGTAAATTATCATGAACTGTCAACAAGCATTCCTGGATTGAACAGCAAGACAAAAAACTGGCCCTGAAAAAACCTAGGAAAGTAACTGTTTCCCAAGCATTAAAAGTGATGTGTATCAATCTTGACTCTGCATCGATCAGGAACTAACTTTCATCTCCAATTAAATTCGGTGTAACACCATATTATTCATTTAAATGGTTCGGAAAACGATCGTGGAGGCAGCCACCCTTATTTACTCCTATTTATATGGAATTTGGATAGGATTCGGTGTCAATCCACAGCTGACTGTTTTTCAGTCTTTTGGAGGCCTCATGATTCATATTCTATTAGAGTCAGTTTAGTGGCCCAGTTTGAAGTGAGTCGGCAGTGTAAAACAGAATGGCCAACTGTTCCTCTAAGTAACAAATGTGCTAATATATACTAGTTTAAACTTGATCTATCAGTGAATCAATGAACCATGAAGGGTGAGGGTTAATCAGGGTGTTCTCTAAACAAAGGCTCATAAGTCTGCAGAGACGCCACTCTCAGACTCACATCTGTGCCGTTTTTGGTGCGGAGTTTTATGGAAATAGATTCATGTTTACAAAAAGTTAAGGGCTTGCCGTCAACTCCCACTCCTGTGTCCGTTGACAATTGTTTTTACCTAAAGGAGTAACAGAACCCTTCCTTGCACACAATCTGCAGGCTAAGAAACAAAGATTTTGTCTGGGCAATCTAAGACTACACAGTTGCTATTAATGTTCAACTAAACCCCAGTTAATATGTAACATTAATGGTAAGCTCACAAGTGGGCTTTTTACCCAACATTAGCCAAATTATAACAAATTAGGGTTTTTTTTCCCCAACTTTGGTCAGTTTTCTGATGCATAAACTTCTTATACGGTAGGATGAAATTTACAAGTGTACTATTCACTTTTAAAGAACATGTCTGACATCTTCAAAATCAAATATACTTCATTCCAATATGTATGAAATATATAAAGCCCAAACGGCAGAGGACACAATTGTCCACTGCTAAGAAGGGATTCACCTTCTACCCAGGTATAAATGATTAGATACAATCAGGTCCAACTTTTACCTGACAGGATAATACTGTTTCAGCCTAATATGCATTGATTTTATCTTGTTTCAAAACAATGCATAATGCTTAAGACAATTAAACTTTATAGGTGCATAATCCGTGATCATTGAAGACACTTAGAAACATAAACTAGAAATATGTTATTATACCTTCCAAGATGAAGCTTCAAAATAAGAAAAGTTAATCAACTGATATACATTGACATCTTGTACATTTCTCATAAATGAATTCTTTTTTAAAAAAAATATCTGGACCTTCTCGAAAAGTAGTACTATTTTTAGAAGATCTACAATGTTTAGAACATTGTGCTGTTGTACTCAGATGATAGCCTATGTAAAATCTTATTTTTCAGGGAAAATATGACTGGTGCAAACCATTTAAATAGCCTGGGTTCAGCTGCGACACACCAAAGATGAACTATGAAGAATTAAGCTTGGAAAATGTTAACATTACATTATCCAAATTACCCTCAGTGTTTCTAGAGAAATCAGTTTGGTTTAATAAAACATGCCTAAATTTTGATATTTGGATCTGGCAGTAGAATAGAAAAATAATCCAAGCTGTTATTTTCACACTTGTAATAATGTATGCACAATAAAGGCAAGTTTCATTTTTAGCTAGTTTCTAACTCTATTGATGTAGTTACTTTGGTTACCAAAGCTTTCCTGGCATAAGTGCAATAAAAAATTCTGAATAAATATAGAGCATTTCTGAATAAGTCCCTTCGCCAGACACATTAACTTAGTACAATGTGTGAAAAACAGTGCTACAACATACAGTGCTTAAAAAGGATGCCTCGTAGAATTTGGTATTTAGTCTATTGGTATTAATGAGGAAAAAATATAAGATGTCAGTAGCATATTACTGAGAGAAGCAGCGTGGCTCAGTGGTAAGAGCCTGGGCTTTGGAGTCAGAGATCATGGGTTCAAATCCCAGCTCCGCCAATTGTCAGCTGTGTGACTCGGGCAAGTCACTTAACTTCTCTATGCCTCAGTAACCTCATCTGTAAAATGGGGGTTAAGTCTGTGAGCCCCACATGGGACAACCTAATCACCTTGTATCCCCCCAGCGCTTAGAACAGTGCTTTGCACATAGTAAGCACTTAATAAATGCCATCATCATCATCATCATCATATTACAGCTTCCCTGTATGAGATGTCCTTGTCATTTTGGGGGGCGGGTGGGGGGGGGAGAAACAAAGCTATGTAACGCAGCCCTAAAAATGTTAATACAACTTTTCTTTGCAAAATGCTAGAGTCGGGTTCCTAAAAGTCACGGTGAGTAGTCGAACAGCACTTAGTAAAACCAAAACCTAATGGCATGGGTGAGATTAGGGACTCTGGCTTCACTCACACTAGTAACTTCATTTTTCTTCAGTGGTTCCTTCAGCATACTCCATGCCAAAATACTACTTCACAATTACCACATCCTCCACTTGTTAGACACTACGGCTCCAGTTCCTTTTCCAAGGAAATCATTTTCCTTATCCTCGCCTCGAGGTGCTCATTCCCTGTTCACCTGTAAGCCGTGAATAAGGAGAAAACCCCAGTGTCTGCGGCTCCTGGATCTTAATGGCACAGAACACGTAGATCTGGGGAGACGGGAGAGAGGGGAAGAGAAGGGGGAGAGGGAGAGATGGAAAGAGGGAAAGGGGGAGAGATCGCTTAGTACAGTGCTCTGCACACACTAAGTGATCAATAAATATGATTGATTGATTGATTGATAGATGGAGGGAAGGGGAAGGGGGGGGGAGAGAAAGAGAGAGCCCCAGACCTAGTAGCTACCCCAAGGTGAACTTGTAGCCCCTGAGCAGGTCCCACCTGCCGGCTGCCCCCACTGGAACCTGTTACTGTCCTCAATGCCAGACGACCCAGGCTCTCTCTTGACCCTAGCCCTTCTGCTAATTCTGTTTAGCCTTTTGCTAGTCCTGACATCTGCTTGTTGACTATCCTGTTTCGCCTCCCATCTGTCCTCACCTCTACCTGCTGGGCCGGCCCATTTTTGTCTGTAGTCTGCCTGGACTTTAGCCCACAGAGACCACATGAGTTCCTCCTCATTATGTACCTGTGTAATAATAATAATAATGGCATTTATTAAGGGCCAACTACTGTTCTGTGCATTGGGGTATATACAAGATAATCAGACGGTGAGCCCGTTGTTGGGTACTCCATGCCAAAATACTACTTCACAATTACCAAATCCTCCACTGGTTAGACACTACAGCTCCAGTTCCTTTTCCATGGAAATCATTTTCCTTATTCTCGCCACAAGGTGCTCATTCACAAGGTGCTCATGGAGAAGCGGCGTGGCTCAGTGGAAAGAGCACGGGCTTTGGAGTCAGAGATCATGGGTTCAAATCCCGGCTCTGCCAACTGTCAGCTGTGTGACTTTGGGCAAGTCACTTCACTTCTCTGTGCCTCAGTTACCTCAGCTGTGAAATGGGGATTAAAACTGTGAGCCCCCTGTGGGACAACTTGATCACCTTGTAACCTCCCCCAGCGCTTAGAACAGTGCTTTGCACATAGTAAGCGCTTAACAAATGCCATCATCATCATCATCATTCCCTTTTCACCTGTAAGTCATGAATAAGGAGAAAACCCCAGAGTTTTCTATATGTAGAAAACTCTATATGTTGCCAACTTGTACTTCCCAAGAGCTTGGCACAGTGCTCTGCCCACAGTAAGCGCTCAATAAATACGATTGAATGAATGAATAATCAGGTCAGAAACGGGGCCTGGTCCACATGCAGCTTCCAGCCTAAGTAGGAGGGAGAACAGGTACTGAATCCCCATTTTTCAGATGAGGAAACTGAGGTACAGAGAAGTGAAGGGACTTGCCTAAGGTCCCTTGTATCTACCCCAGCACTTAGAACAGTGCTTGGCACATAGTAAGTGCTTAACAAATGCCATGATTATTATTAATATAATTAGTCATCACCACTTGGCCCCCCTGTTCGCCCAACTTCCTGCTTCAGCTTGGCATTGCTGTGGCTCTTCTGCCTGTTTCCCTCACCCCGCTCCTGATGAGCGGGGAACGTGTCTATCAACTCGGTTATATCATACCCTTCCGAGCGCTTGGTACAGTGCTCTGCACACAGCAAGTGCTCAGTAAATATTCTTGATTGGTTCATGACACATTTCAAAATAGATCACAAAACGGCAACATCCATTGCAAAACTTACCGATGTTTTAAGCGCAGCGTGTTTCAGGGTTCTCTGCATGATTTGCAAAGGACCACAATTTAGTACTGGAGAGTAGCAATTAAGTTTTGGGAAAATATAATTAATCAAACACAACTCCCTGGAGCTAGAAAGGCTGTAGAGATTGGTGAAAAACCCACGGGAGAAAGAGTGCCTTGTGTCATTTATACCGATTAAGAGCATTAATGGATACTGAAAGAAGCTAGTTCTAGCTAGCCTTCAGTCGGAGGTTATAAGAAATTTGAATATTGCTAACAAGAAAATAGAACAAGTGCGAGAGGCCCTGGCTTGTCTCACTACCAGTGACTCTCTCTGAGTAAAGAGCTCCTTAACCTGGACCTCTCAGCTTCTGGGAAAAACAAATAAATATTTCCTTTCAAGTTCAGTTTCTGGGAGTCAGAGGACCTGGCTTCTAATCCTGACTCTGCCACTTGTCTGCTAGGTGACCCTTGGCAAGTCACTTCACTTCTCAGTGCCTCAGTTTCCTCATCTATAAAATGGGAATTAAATCCTTCTTTTGCCTATGTGAAATGGGAGCTCCACATTTAGGGACTGTGTCCACATTGATTATCTTCTATCTTCAGAAGCATTTACTGCAGAGCTTGGCATACAGTAAGCGCTTAACAAGTATCATAATTATTAAAGGAAGCTGCATGGCCTAATGGAATGAGCACAGGCCTGGGAATCAGTGGATTTGGGTTCTAGTTTCAGCTCTGCCAACTGCCTGCTTGGTGTCCTTGGATAAGTCACTTAACTTCTCTATTCCTCAGTTGCCTCAACTATAAAATGGGGACTCAATACCTGTTCTCCTCCTCCTACTTAGATGGCGATGCTCAGGTAGGGCAGGGACTGTTCTGACCTGATTGTCCTGTATCTACCACAGTGCTTAGGACAGTATTTGACACAGAATAAGCACTGAGATATCATAATTAGTACCATTATAAAACCAACTCAGAACAGCTAACTAAAATGCATTGTGATCTGTGCAAGCTAAACATTAAACTACCCAAAGTGATTTTTTAAATCAATCTTTCATTCCTTCAACTGACAGTTCCTAGAAGGGACATCCCCCAGAAGCCCCAAAATGGTGTCTCCTCGTTCATAATTAAAAGACTATATCTTCTAGTTTTACTCCTTTTTCACTTTTTAGGTTCAGATATGATCTTTAAAGTCCCCTGTTCACAGGAACACTGTTAAAATGTTTAGGGGCTTATGGTAAGAAAAAAGTGTCCTGATTTAAAAAAAAATTAAAACAATTTATCCCTTTGCTCATTATGCTAATTTCAAATTATATGTAACCATTTTTTCTTAGTCTCATTTTCAAGTAATTAGAAAAGAAAATGCAACAGTGCAATTATATACATATGATGTTTGGTTCAGTTTTTGGTTTTTCTGTGCTCTACTCCAACATCTAGTTTCAGCAAAGGAAAATAAATATCTCAATAATCAGAACTTTGAAATGAAGCAGAAAAATGTTCAGCCGCTAATATAAGTTAATTCTAAAATTCAAAATTTCAGGGTGTTCATCTGAAAATGAAGTAGAGAAGCAGTGTGGCTCAGTGGAAAGAGCCCAGGCTTTGGGAGTCAGAGGTCATGGGTTCTAATCCCAGCTCTGCCACTTATCAGCTGTGTGACTTTGGGCAAGTTCACTTAACTTCTCTGTGCCTCAGTTACCTCATCTGCAAAATGGGGATTAAGTTTGTGAGGGCCACGAGGAACAACTTGATTACCTTGTATCTACCCCAGTGCTTAGAACAGTGCTTTGCATATAGTAAGTGCTTAATAAATGCCATCATCATTTATTGTTATTATTTATTATTCTCTGCACACAGTAGGTGCTCAATAAAATACAATTGAATGAATGAATGAAATTCCAAGATCTGTAAGAGTAATGACTGATTTCTTGTGGACGCAAATGGATTATGATAACTCCAGGAAGAAAGATGTAAGAGTTTTGAGAAACGAAATGTATTCTACATTGTTTTATATCATCTCCTGTAGAATGCTGAAACATAATTAATGAGAATCAACTAATGTCTGAGCACTGAACCATTTAGACAATCAATCATTTGGACCACTGAACTGCGCACTTTCAATACTTCAGTGGTATTTATTGAGCACTTACTATGTACAGGGCACCGTACTAAATGCTTGGAAAAGTACGAGATAGAGCTGGCAGACACAATCCCTGCCCACAGGGGCTTAGTCTGAAGTCTACAATTGCCTTGTGCCACCCCAGTGTTTAGAACAGTGCTTAGCAAACATTTAACAGGTGCGGCATGGCATAATGGTTAGAGCACAGGCCTAGGAATCAGAAGGTCGTGAGTTCTAATCCCGGCTCTACTACCTGTCTGCTGTGTGACCTTGGACAAGTCACTTTACTTCTCTGGGCCTCAGGTACCTCAGCTGTAAAATGGGGATGGAGGCTGTGAGCCCCACAAGGGACAGGGACTGTATCCAACCCGATTTGCTTGCATCTACCCCAGCACTTAGTACAGTGCCTTGCACAGAATAAGCGCTTAATAAATACCATAAAAAATGCCTGATCTGATTAACTTGTATCCACCCCAGTGGTTCATAGAATGCTTAGCAAACACTTACTTAAATACCTGATCTTAGAGTCTAAGCTTGCTGACAGAGAATGTGACTACCAACTCTTTTGAATTATACTCTCGCAATAAATAAATATCACTGATGATGATGATGAACCTGTATCTATCCCAGTGCCTAGGACAGTGTTTGATGACTAGTTAAGTGCCTAACTAATACCATAAAAAAAACCTTAGAATTGATTAATGTGACTCTTGTAATTAATTAGTGAGACACACCGCCTAACATGGAGTTAATAATCTAACGGGTGAGACAGACACAAATAGAGGAGAAGAAAGAAGCAACGGTATTATTGTTGATAGCAGAAGTGCAGGAACATGACTAGATAATGAAATTATAACATGCAGAAGTGCCCTGGAGTATAAATCTACCTTCTATGGGATTCTGATAGATAGCCATGACCTGCAAGCTGATACAGCTGTTTATCCCAGATCTGAGGAGTACTTGGATCAGGATGGTGGACATTTGGTAGACTGTGAGCCCACTGTTGGGTAGGGACTGTCTCTATATGTTGCCAATTTGTACTTCCCAAGTGCTTAGTACAGTGCTCTGCACATAGTAAGTGCTCAATAAATACGATTGATGATGATGACGATGAGGGAAGGGGTGGATCCAGGAAATCTGGCAGGACTTACCAACTGATTGAATGGGAGAACTAAAAGCCTTTGTCTAATAGAAGCATTTTTGATATGACTCTTCAACAACTACCACTAAAATATCACATCAGTTGTGCTTTTAATTTGTGCCATGTCTCAGTAGCACCAAAGATATCCTTTGCTGGGGATTTGGACTGCATTGAGGCATATATTGATGGGGCTTCAGTCTTTTCAGCTGTCCAGCACTTTCCTTCCATTCCCTCCAAGGAAGGCCCTCTAGACAGTGTGTCTGTTTAGTATTGCACTGTACTCTCCTAAAAACTCAGTACAGTGTTCTGCACACAGTAAGCATTCAATAAATATGACTGAATGAATGGCCAACATCCATAGTGGCGAACAAACCTTCATCCCAATTATGGAGCTATATCTTGGCTCTATATCTTGCCCCTTTTATTTCCCGCTACTCAGTTTCACAACATTCGCAAATGTATCCACAATATATTGATTTACATTAATGACCATCTACCCTTCTAGACTGTAAGCTTCTTGTGGGCAGGAACTATATCTACCGATTCTGTTGCTCTGTGCTCTCCCAAGCACTTAGTACAGCAAACTGCAGCCAGTAAGCGCTCAATTAATACAGTGGATTGGAGTTTGACTCAGGACCAGAGCTTAGGCCAGTGCGGAAATCTCCTGAAAAACATCTGGCCCAGTAATAATAGTATTTATTATTTAGTATTTATTCACTAGAACCTGGGAGGAGGTATTTCCACAAGCCTCAAAATTCAAAGAGGATATTAGCCCTTAATATAGTCTAGAAGACAGTGATATTTTGATAGTTAAAAAGGTCTTTTTTTGTTCATATATTCAATTGACTTTACTGAATGCAAACTGTATGCAAAACACTGTACTCAACGCTTGGGAGAGTTCTTTCCTAACTAAACCTTAATAAAATCCAAATCACACCTCTCTATACAGGGCTATGTTTAGGCTAAAGAATGACAATCATTTCCTCAAATCAAATACTTACCAGTTAAGATTGCCTTTAAACGTCTAAACCACAAATCACAGTGGTCCTCACTTAAATTGTGAAGATGAACTGTGTAAAATTCTAGTTTATTCTTCTCTTTCTTCTTGCACACAAAAAGTGTGATCCCTAACAAAGTACCACCACTTTGCTGTTTTGCTGAACGACGCCTTTTCAGTTTCACTGAGAATATGTCCTTGAGCTCAAGCAGTTCCTCCTTCTCAGCAGGTTGTGCCTCGGCATCACCTAGAAAAAAGGAGAAATTGTCCAATTACACTGCACGAAGCCTAGGTTTATGGATGAAAAAGAGTGGGTATGAATTTATTCAATGCTTGCAATTGTTGATGGTTGTTTCCATAGCCAGCTACTTTATAATAATAATAATAAGAGGAAGAAGAAGTAGAAGTAGAATTGTGGTATTTGTTAAGTGCGTACTATGTGTCAGACACTGTTCTAAGACCTGGGGTAAATAATTAAGTTGGTCACACGTGGAGTTCACGGGGTAAGTAAGAGAGAGAACAGGTATTGAATTCCCATTTTACAGCTGAGGAAACTGAAGCATCGAGAAGTGACTTGCCTAAGGTCTTACAGCAAGCAATGGGCAGAGCTGTGATTAGAACCCAGGTCCTCTGACTCCAAGGCATGTTTTCTTTCCTCTAGACCATGCTGCTTTAAGGTGGCAGGCATTTGCCTGCTGACAATTTCTTGTCACTAATGATGTACTTATAGCCCAAACGAATGGGCTTTACTCTGCCTATAACCCTTCTTGCCCTCTCAGCTGCCTTAGATCCTGAGGGGCATTACCCCCTCCTGAAAACACTATCAATCAATTGTATTTATTGAGCTCCTACTGTGTGCAGAGCACTGTACTAACCTCTTGGGACAGAACAATGTAACAGAGTTGATTGACATTCTAGGGGGGAGAAGAAAGACAATGAAATAAATTACAAGTGTGCACAGAAGTGTTGTGGGGCTGAGGGTGGATTAAATATAAAGTGCTGAAAAGCTACAGACCTAAGTACACAGGGGCCGTAGGGGAGAGAAGGGATTAGTCAGGTAAAGCTTCTTGGGGGTGATGTGATTTTAATAAGGCTTTGAAGGTGGGGAGAGAGGAAGTCTGTTAGATACGAAGAAGGAGAGAGTTCCATGCCAGAGCCAGGACGGGGTCAATGGACCCGCAGCAAGATAAATGAGATTGAAGTACAACGCATAGAGTGTATAATAATAATAATAATAATAATGGCATTTATGAAGCACTTACTATGTGCAAAGCACTGTTCTAAGAGCTGGGGAGGTTACAAGGTGATCAGGTTGTCCCACGTGGGGCTCACAGTCTTAACCCCCATTTTACAGATGAGGTAACTGAGGCACAGAGAAGTTAAGTGACTTGCTCAAAGTCACACAGCTGACAATTGGCAGAGCCGGGATTTGAACCCATGAACTCTGACTCCAAAGTCCGTGCACTTTCCCCTGAGCCATGCTGCTTCTCCGTATAGTACAGAATAGTACCCACTGGGTGCCTAGAAAAATACATTTACTACTATCAGAGAAGTCCAATCACTTGAAAGTGATTTCATACATTTCTCCAGGCTCAAAGTTGGAACTATTTAAAACATTGTATGCTTACTTTTTGATTAATGCAAGATATGAGTGGATGGAGGAAGCATTACAGTGGTTAATGAGGCAGGGGACATATCTGCTAATTCTGTTGTATTGTACCCTCCCAAGCATTTAGTACAGTGATCTGTAAGTGCTCAATAAATATCACCGATTGATTAATAGAATGGAAGCCAATACAAACATGAAACCCATTATTACAACCTCATTTAATAAGGTCAATGGTTCCTAAAAACAAAAAGAGGGAGGGGGGGGACAGGAATTTTTGGCAGAAACCAAGAGGTCTTTAGAAAATTACTTCTCTCTTGAGCCAGTCAGCATCATCAGTGTTTCTGTTTGTTTAAAGCACTTAAAAGACACCCCTCTTTTTCTACCTCATAAAAATTCCTGTCAGCCTCAGGTAGTTTTCCAGGCTCACTGTAAGTCTTGCTTTTTTTCCCCTTCCACCCTTCCAAATGTGATCCCTCATCCCCAAACCTGGCTGAATCTTCAATTGCAAACACAGGTAAGCAGCATTCACACACACATACTCTCTATCTCTCTCTTTCTCTCTCTCACACACACACGTGTGCTTTTTGGAAGAAAGATTGAAGCAGCTGGGTTTTTTTTGCCTTTTTTCCCATCTAGTTACAAGGTCAGAAAACACAGGCAAGAGCTCTTGTGCTCCCTGCAAAGTCTGGGGAAGAATCACTATCACTATATTGTAAAACCAGACCGCTCAGAATTACTTGGTGGGTTATACTTACTCATGAATGACCCACCTAGCCATCTGCCAGAGATCAGCCTAAAGGAGAAGGTAAATGATGACTTCAAACTTGAAGGTTTTAAAAGAATGTGCTCAACTCTGAATTTAGAAAATAAGGATATCTTTGTGAATCAAATTACTCTCTCCAACTCACAGGCCAATTTTCTGCAGGACTCAAATCATGGTCTATAAATCTCTTGGGTGCCAAGGGTTCTGAATCTAAAACAAAGGTTTTGCTCCACATTTTTAAAATTGGGTAATGTAAAATAAACACAAACTATAAACATCAGAGTGACACAAACAAAACCATCCATCCTTAATCTCAGAGACTAGCTGTCAATTTTGAACCTGATTCTAGTTCTCAGAATTTAAAAGTATTAACAGTGCCCATCAGGAAGTCTGTGTTTTCTTAATCTGCATGTTTCATGATCTTTGAGAATGAAAGCTGTTTGAATCGGTGACTGACTAGCTGATGGAAAATATTAGCTAAGAGGAAAAGCTAAAAAAAAAAATTGGATTGTTTTTCTAAGAACAGGTCACCCAGGAATTATTTTTTGTGAATTTCAATAAAGTTGAGATAGATGTGGGAGGAAGGAACCAGCTGTCCTTCTGAGTGTCAGCCTGATGACTGGATTCACGGGCAAACTAAGGCTCTGTAAGGTGAAGTCACCTCATGGTCTTCCAAAGCTCGTTCCTCTGGCTACCCCCCTAGTCCCACTGATGGATTTGGGAGATCATCCGAAAGGATAAACTGAAGCAAGATGGAATTTTTCAAGGATAACAAAGGAAAATCATAGGATTTTCAGAGGGCACTTTACCCCAAAAGCACTCAAACTTGGGGATGTTTCAAAATGTCTAAATCCAAGATGAGAACCAAGATAAAAAGGTTACAGATAAAGTACTGTAAATATATTTAGAGAAGGAACTATAATGTCCATGACATGCATAGTCTGTTGGTGATGACTGACCAAAACTCACTATTCAATAAACAAGCCACACTTTCACTAGTCCATGCCATCTCTACATCTCCTAGACTGTGAGTCCATTGTTGGGTAGGGACTGTCTCTATATGTTGCCGACTTGTACTTCCCAAGCACTTAGTACAGTGCTCTGCACACAGTAAGCACTCAATAAATACGATTGAATGAATCTCTACGTGAACAAGAAAACCAGTGGCCTTCATTTTTAAACTCACATTCAAAATTTGAAACCTCCTTTGTCACCTGAAGATGTTTCTGCTTAAATTTTTACCTCCAGTATATTTTTTTTGGATCCCTACATTCATAACTCAAGTGCCAAGTTACTAATATAACAAAAATCTCCTGACCACCTCCCCTGCCCACCCCCCACCCCTGCAAAAAAGTGTGGTTTCACTAAAGCAGAAAATAGTGTCATTTGTAAAGAGGTCCAAATATATTTTTAAAAGAACGCAAAAGAAGCAGGCCTTTTTGAAAATGTGCTATAAACATGATTTTGAGTTTCATAATGACTAAACATCTATTTTTTCTTTTCAGAGGTGGAAAATTAGATATCCAACACTTTGCCATTAAAACAACTTGATCAGATGAAATGTTGTCTTTCTAAGCAACATGCATAAAACTCTTTCAATCCTGCTCGGTAAAGCTATATTTGTACAAATGACCTATAATTTAGGCTCTGGGCATGTTTTGTCATTTAAGAACTATTGGTTCATTAGTATCATATTGGTTATAGCTAGCTGTTTCAGAACATTAACTGTCCTCTCACATTACTTACAAAGACACTGGGTACCATCTGTTCTTGCAAGGGATTAAAGTATACATCTATTGGATATCATGCTATTTATTTAATTCAGCACCCACTTCCTATTGTTGTATCTTCTGGAAAAAAAAGTCAATTTAATTACAGGGAATAAAGATAATCTCTCTGGCAGGTTATCCTGTCACTCTGAGAGAAGGGCAGGAACCTGCATAAAGTAGGTTACCGTAGTGAGCCAGAGTAGCAAAACAACAACACTTAAGAATATTTAGCCAAGATTGAATAAAAATAGAATAGTGGATGGCACTTTTTAAAATATTACTGTAAGCTGAGGGCTTGTCTAAATCAATCTTGGCACATCTGCCTGATGCAGACCGTAAACAGGATTAGAGTGGGATTTATCTGCTTGACGCTAATTGTGCTTGCAGTTTCTGCACATGTCCACTTTTTTAAATACTGCATGAAAAATAAGCCTGCCTGATACATGACGCTCTAACAACAGTTTGTGCCCAGAGTTCTACTAAAGTAGGTTTTGGAGCGATGTGATGTCCGGCATATTTTTTTTTTTCCTGTTTGGAATTGCTTGTCTAATCTCCTAATTAAAAATACAAAATTCTGTTTGAATACACCACACACTGAGCTAAATCTGTGGATCAGGGGACCAATAAATTTGAATACACTTTAATTGTAAGAAGAAAAACCACAGTTTAATTGTGAATAATCAGGTTAAACTAGGGTTTATACAACCAGTACGGTTCCTATGTTTGAGTGTAATCACTATATAAAATTAAAGATAGCACACAGGCCAATAAGAATCTAAATGTTTGAAAATGGTTAACAATAGCAGTTGGCAGAACACAACAAATCCACTGTTTCTAGAAGAATCTTCTGGAAATGTAAGAGAAATCTGCTATGATGCTGTTTTTCCCCTCAAATAATAGAGCACCAAATAATAAAAATCTTAATAAAATGATTCTTAGAAAAAATATTCTTATGGGTTTTCATCTCAAACTCATTTCTAAAGCTGTTGATTGCTTATCTAATTTCCCAAATAAATTGTCAAGACCAAATAGATATTATATTTCTATGTCAAATCAAAGCACTGTTCTTAATTATAAATTAAGTGCTTACTATGTGCCATGCACTATACTGAGTGCTGGGATAATAGTAGGTTGGACAATGCAGAATAACATGGAGCTCACAGTCGAAGTAGGAAGGAAGAAGAGGTACTACCTCCTCATTTTAGAGTTGAGGAAACTGAGGCACAGAGAACTTATGCTCCCAGCCCAGGGTTGAACAGCAGTCAAATGGCTGAGGCAGGATTAAAACCCAGGTCTTCTGACTCCCAAGCCTGGGCTCTTTCCATTAGGCTACACTGTTCCCTAATTCCATCAAGAATTAGGGGTAGGTATAAACTGCAGCCCAAGCAAAACACATGCAAGAGTTCCAAAAGTATATCAAAACTGATTCATAACAACCAAATTCCCCAAAATGGAATGCTTAATGAGCACTTAGCAAATTCTCTCTCCTTAAGCTTCATTTCCTGTGGGTCTAAAAAGAGATCAGTTCAATCGATTTTTGTCCCTTCTCCTAAACCATCACGATATTGCTCTCTTTGCAAGGAAGCAATACATTCTAAGCCTTGATCAGCAACACCAGGGTAGAAAAGAAGGAACCCTGATAAAGTATGATGCTCTTTAGTCTTTCCTAATCATTTAAGTAGCAAGACATTGAAAAAAATGTCCAAGTCATTGAATATCTCTGCAAAAAAAAAGATACTGTTATATCTGAAATGAACCCTCAGAATCATATGTTTAAAATATTTTTATATCAAACATAATTCTGTCAAATAATTTTGGTAGCTGATTCTTAGCCACTTTATATCTTGACATTATCTGGAAACTAGAATAGTTCAGTTAGAGCCAACTATAGTGCTTATTTGATCTATTTTATTTGTCCCATGACCTAATTTTTTTTTTGCCCTTAAAGTAACATCTTATTATATTTGCGCATTAGGAACACCTATGGAAAAACTGCATCCGCAATCCTACTCCTTATGAAAACCATTGTGCACTCAGATATAGCGATGACTTGTGGGCACCAGAAAGAAGGGAAGAGAAAAGAACCCAAGAGATCTGATTTTTGCCCCAGTAATAATAGCAATAATTATATTTGTTAAGCACTTACTATGTGCCAAGCACTGTACTAAGTGCTGGACTGTTGTTCATGACTTTAAAGAAAGCATTTGACACCATCAGTAGATTTGGTTTCTGGAAACTGCTTAAGAAATGTCCCTGCCCTGAAAATGTCATAGAGATTCTGAGACAACATCATGAGCACATGACAAGCTGTAATAGGGAATGTGTCTGCTTATTGTTATATTGTACTCTCCCAAGCTCTTAGTATAGTGCTTTGCACATGGTAGGCGCTCAATACGGCTGATTGAATGAATATAAAAGAGCTGTGGTACTTTGTTGGATCTGTTCCTCATCACCAGTAGGGTCAAATACGGATGTGTAGCCAGCTCTAGTCAGTTTATTCTGCACTGCCATGCTGGAGGATTCATTCATTCATTCAGTCATATTTATTGAGCGCTCACTGTGTGCAGAGCACTGTACTAAGCACTTGGGAAACACAGGTTGGCAACATATAGAGATGGTCCCTACCCAACAACGGGCTCACAGTCTAGAAGGAGGAGACAGACAACAAAACAAAACATGTAGACAGGTGTCAAAGTCATCAGAACAAATAGAATTAAAGCTAGATGCACAAGGATGCTACAAGGGGGTCTGACCCTTGGTACTGTACCTAGCGTTCAGGAAGCAGACAATAAATGCTATTGGTTAACTGACTGATTGATTGATCTGGATGTGTTAGAATACTCGTCCCCTCCACTGGGAAACTCTTCCAGCTCAGACTTAGCACTCCATCAGAAGTCCCAGAGACAATCATTTGAGAACTGCTGTATGCAGATACGTGTGCCCTAAAAGCAGATATCTGAGACTAACTGCTATGTGAAATCAGCCAGCTGATAAGTCAACAAAAAAGCAAGGGGATGTGTAATCACTGTGGTATTTGTTATTAATGATAATGATGATATTTTTAAGTGGTTACTATGTGCCGAGTACTGTTTTAAGCACTGGGGTAAATGCAATGTAACTAGGTTGTCCCACTTGGGGCTTACAGTATAAATCCCCATTTTACAGAGGAGATAACTGAGTCCCAGAGAAGTGAGGTGACCTGCCTAAAGCCACATAGCTGACAAGTGGCAGAGCCAAGATAGAGCGTGGGCCTGGGTGTCAGAGGGACCTGGGTTCTAATCCCAGTTCTGCCACTTGTCTGCTATGGGACCTTGGGCAAGTCAATTCATTTCTCCATGCCTCAGTTACCTCATCTGTAAAATGGGGGTTAATACTGTGAGCCCCCTGTGGGACAGGGACTGTGTCCAACCTGATTTGCTTGTATCCACCCCAGCACTTAGGTGAAATGCCTGGCACATATTAAGTGCTTAACAAATACTATGAAAAAGGGCCTACTATATGCTAAGCACTGGGGTAGATACAGGATAAGCAGTTCCCACCTGGGACTCACAGAGTAGGTAGGAGGGAAAACAGGTACTGAATCATTTGGCAGAGGCCCAGAGAAGTTAAGTGACTTACCCATGACTAAGGCATGCTACTTAGTGGAAGGCCTACAAAAGTGCCTAACCTTCTCTGTGGCTGTGAGACTTGAACCAATCCATTGTGGCCCCATCTGACTCCTTGAATAATGCCATGGGCATCACTTGAGAAGCAGTGTTAATAATAATAATAATAACAGCATTTATTAAGCATTTACTATGTGCAGAGCACTGTTCTAAGTGCTGGGGAGGTTACAAGGTGATCGGGTTGTCCCACAGGGGGGCTCACAGTTTTAATTCCCATTTTACAGATGAGGTAACTGAGGCACAAAGAAGTTAAGTGACTTGCCCAAAGTCACACAGCTGACAATCGGCGGAGCTGGGATTTGAACTCATGACCTTTGACTCCAAAACCTGTGCTCTTTCCACTGAGCATGCTGCTTCTCAATTCACCTTCTCAACTATTGCCTAATGGATAGAGCACAGGCTTGGGAGTCAGAAGGATCTGCGTTCTAATCCCTGCTCCACCACTTGTCTGTTGTGTGACCTTGGGTAAGTCACTTCATTTTTCTGTGCCTCAGTTCCCTCACCTGTAAAATGGGGATTAAGACTGCTAGTTCCATGTGGGACAGGGACCGTGTCCAACCTGATTTGCTTGTATCCACCCCAGCATTTAGTACAGTCCCTGGTCCATAGTAAGCACTTAAATACCATATTTATAAAAATTAAAACTTACAGGTTAAACTCTACAACAAATGGCAACTCGGGATTACAAACAATAAAGTTCTAGAACAAAGCCAGTCTTCTAGAATTGAAACTCTGTTCAATTTACCACAGCTGTGCCAAGTGAGACACACAAGGAGATTTCTGGGGGAGGAGGCTACCCAAGCTACTGCAGCATGGCAAGGTGAAATCAGAAAACCAAAAGCCAAAGAGGATTAAGGTTACATCTAAACAAGTCTCAGGCAGTGGTTCATCGCAGTTGAAACCAGTAGGGCACATTGAAATCAAGGAGGCTTGCCTCATTTCAAGCAGCTTTTATCAAGATGGTGAGACAAGAATGAAAAATTGATTAAACAACAGTTTATTTTGGTCTAGCTTAGAATGTCGTAACAGAATTTTATATGACTTTTCCAAGAGGTTCAGAAACAGATCTTAATTTATAGCACAGACTGCCCCTCTAGTCTGTAAACTCATTGTGGGCAGAGAATGTTTGTGTTTATTGTTATACTGTTATCTCCCAAGCGCTCAGTACAGTGTTTTGCACACAGGAGGTGCTCAATAAATATGATTGAATGAACATGTAAGATTATGGGAAAATCTTACCCCCACAATTCAGTTACTCTCACAACAACCACATTTTCAAGAAACACAACCCGGTTGATTCATGGGGTGGCTTTTTACTAAACACTCATTTCCCCTACTCCGGCTCCCTTTTGCATCACTCTTGAACTTGGATTTGTACCCTTTATTGAACCCATCCTCAGCCCCAAGGTACTTATGTACATATTTATAATTTATTTTAAGGTTTGTCTCCCCCTCTAGGCTGTGAGCTCCTTTTAGGCAGGGGACATGCCTAACAACTCTCTTATCTTATAGTCGCCCAAGGGCTTAGTACAGTGTTCTGCACAAAATAAGTGCTGAACAAATACGATAGATATAGTTTTGTACATAGTAAAGCTTCGAAAGGTACTATGAAAGGCCTCTAAAATGTTGAGGCGAATGGAGAAGTGGTCATATGAGAAGAAACCGAAAAGACTGAGATTCCTTAGTCCTGAAAAGACAAAAACTGAGAAGAAAACAGGATTGAGATTTAACAAAACTATAAATTATGGGGGACAGAAGGCAGTGTGGTATTATTGTACAAGAAATCCCTCAAGAACAACACAAGAGGACACCTACTAAAGCTTGAAAGTGAAAAGTTTCAAATACGGTACTATTATCATTACTATTATTCACGCAATGGGGAGGTGTAGAAATGACAAGGGAAACATAATTACATGAAATTGGCTAAGAACCAAAGAAATATCATTTCTTGATTGGACCAACTGCCACTCCACCAAGCATCCTGCCTTTCACAATGGTAACGAGAAGCTAGGAGGATGGTTGCTGTTGATTTCTATCCTAATTTTAGGTCTGTTCCATCTAACATTTCTAACTTTCCCCTTTAATCCCCTAAACTTGGAGTTCAACAACTCACTATGGCCTGGTCAACTTTAAATCTATCTAAATCCTTCTTTGAGGGCTGATATGGTTTTAACTGACCAATTCCTTCTGGTTAAGTAAGATGTCAAACTTTTATTGTTGGGAAGATTATGGTGATCTGGATCAGCAGACCCAAGATGGAAATGGGAAGTTACCCTCGGATTGGAGGATTAGACCCTCTATTCAGCCACAAACCGTTACTCTAGACTGTAAACGCATTATGGGCAGGGAATGTGCCCATTCTGTTGTAATTCTGTTGTAGTGTACTCTCCCAAACACTTAGTACACTGCTCTACACATAGTAAGCACTCAATAAATACCAATGATTAACTATTATGTTTGCTCTTCTTGTTACTGATTTGCTTTTTCTCTCTTTTCTCCCATTTTAGACTGTGAGTTAGGACCAGGTCAGGTCATCCATTTCCAAATATTCTTCCCAGTGATTAGAATACTGCTACTCACACTGCAAGCATTTTTATAAATGTTATTATGGACTGATAGAAAGATCCAGTTACATGAAATCTTTTGATGTTGTTTCCAAATTTATGCGATCAAAGATCAGCCTCAAAAGGAGCCTAGTTCTGTGTGTCTATCTTTTGAAGAACGCACGTATTTTAAATTAGGAATTTTTTTTAATATGTTCCCAAACCTGTGTCACACCACCTAGACATTTAATGACAGATTCGATGAACTTTCCAATCAACTTTATTTTTACTTTACCTCATTCAAGGCACTGTCAAATAAAAAAATGGGGGGAAAGGCTGAATTCTCCCAACCACAAGTTATACGTAAGACCTTTTACTTTTAATGTATTTGCCATTATGTTGGGAAGCACAGAACAAAGACAAAAAGGGTGTTATTTAGAAAAAAAACAATATAAGCTGCCTGCGTACCTTGAATATTTTCTCCCTATTTTTTCCCCTTTGTATATTTCATGTATATCTGATACTGTGCAGAGAACGTGATAATGGTAAAATTATTTGTTAAATTACAACTACCCATTCTTTTCTTCAGAAGCATAAGACTTTGCCAGCATTTAAAAAAAATAGATTTGATATCAATATGATGTGACACAACTGCATCAAACCTTAATTTCATTCACAGTAAGAAGTCACAGGATTAAATAACTCTGTGCAGTCTTTTAGAAAAGTTTATTGCTTCCAGATGGATGCAAGTTTCCTTTCAGCACTGATTACATCTAATAGGCACAGGGTGCCAACATTATAAGAACAGCAAAATGAAGTTTAGCTGGTACAAAAAGAAATTAAAATAAGGCTGCAGGCCAGACTTGCATTAGCGGCCAGCGCTTCGCTAACCTCTTTCTTTGTTTTGATTTTTAAGAGAATCACAGAGTCCTCGTTCAGCATTTAGAATGGTGGGCGATATATGAGGCTAACACAAATCCAGAGCAAAATGTCCATAAAATGATTTCTGTTCAGACTGTGTGTTCTTTGCCCCATGTTGAGATGTGCCATGTGTTACGACTGCATGGTGCTTGCTACCAAAATGTCCACCTGTGCCTCTATGGCAGGGCAAGCATCTAGGTTTCTTCTGTTTCCCAGAAAAAAACTCTTGAATCCACACCGTAATCTATTTGTGAGCCTGAAAAACACAAACACTTCAACGCACACGGCTGATGTTTCCTACAAATTTCAAGTCAGAGTGTGGTTTATGTTTCGAGGTACTGGATTCCTAGAAAGTTTCTAAAGAATCTCAAAAATACAATTAAAATGAGTTGCAGGGTGTCCAAATCACATCGGCCTAAAAAGCACTTTTTTTTATAACGACTAACCATTTTGCTCGAAGCAAGAAATTAATAGATTTAGGACATTAGTATAATGATTAGTAATAATAAAAATAATAATAATGATGGCATTTGTTAAGCGTTTACTATGTGCATAGCTCTGTTCTAAGCACTGGGGAGAATACAAGGTGATCAGGTTGTCCCACGTGGGGCTCACAGTCGATCCCCATTTTACAGATGAGGTAACTGAGGCACAGAGAACTGAAGTGACTTGCCCAAAGTCCCATAGCAGACATGTGGTGGAGCTGGGATTAGAACGCATGACCTCTGACTCCCAAGCCCATGCTCTTTCCACTAAGCCATGCTGCTTCTCTTAGTATAATAATAATAATGACACTTATTAAGCGCTTACTATATGCAAAGCACTGTTCTAAGTGCTAAGGAGGTTACAAGATGATCAGGCTGTCCCACAGGGGGCTCACAGTCTTAATCCCCATTTTACAGATGGGGTAACTGAGGCCCAGAGAAGTTAAGCGACTTGCCCAAAGTCACACAGCTGACAATTGGTGGAGCCAGGATTTGAACCCATGACCTCTGACTCCAAAGCCCGGGCTCTTTCCACTGAGCCACGCTGCTTCTCTAGTAGTAGATAAAGCATAAACCCCTCTTTAGAGAGTTATAGGATTCTGCTATAAAGTATTTTACATTTACTATTTTTCACGGTTTTCTAAAAATGTATCCTGGAGAGAATTACAAAGGTGCTTTACTTTCTGTTATTAAGTAACTTTCTGCTCTATTCCGATAAGTGAGACCAGGAGGCAAATGAGAAAATGGTAGCAGGCACAAAGTGCAACAACAGGGCTTCCTGTACTGGCTTTATCAGCAGACAGGCAATCGTAGATGAACTTCACTGTCAGTGGCGTCTTCCAGAAGCAGCATGGCCCAGTGGATAAAGCCCAGGCCTGGGAATCAGAATGATCTGGATTCTAATGAGGCCAGAGCACAAGTCTGGAAGTCTGAGAACCTCAGTTCTAATCCCGGTCCTGAGTTCTAATCCTCATTCTGCCACTTAACTTCTCTGAGCCTCAGTTTCCCCATCTGTAAACTGGAGTGGAATTCCTACTCCCTCCTACTTAGACTGTGAGCCCCAGGTGGAACACAATATGTCCCACTGATTATCATTCATCTACTCCAGTGCTTAGTACAGACTTTGGCATATAGTAAGTGCTTAACAAATACCAGGCAACTGCAACTTTTCAGTTGAGTAAATTCAAACTAAAATACATAGAAACTCTCCTAAAATTTAATCACTTTTTCAAAAAAGATTTTTCCTATTTGATATTCACATTTTCAATAAACAAATAACATACAATAGAAAAAGTCAGTTTTATTCCTTAGTCATAAACCTATTGGTTTTATTTTCAATTGCTGAGGCTTATTTTAATTGTGCTATCTGAAACAGCATGAGGATGAACATAGGATAAACCTAAATTTCAGAGTGCAAGTTGAAAGAACACTAATATTTAAATGTCAAAGATTCATTCAATCATATTTATTGAGTGCTTACTGTGTGCAGAGCACTGTACTAAAATATGATAATCGTTATTATTATTATGGCATTTGTTAAGTGCTTACTATGTGCCAAGCACTGTTCTACGCATTGGAAAATAATGATGGCATTTGTTAAGTGCTTACTATGTGCCAAGCACGGCTCTAAGGACTGGGGTAGATACAAGGTAATCAGATTATCCCACGTGGGGCACAGTCTTAATCCCTATTTTACAGATGAGGTAACTGAGGTACAAATAATTTAAGTGACTTGCCCAAAGTCACACAGCTGAGAAGTTGTGGAGCCAGGATTAGAACCCATGACCTCTGACTCCCAAGTCCATGCTCTTTCCATTAAGCCATGCTAGAGCACTCTGGTTATTTAATCATTATCATAATACTAATAATGATGGTATTTGTTAAGCACTTACTTTGTGCCAAGCATTGTTCTAAGTGCTGAGCCTCTAAAATCTGTCCCAACATAGTTCAAGCAGCATGGCCTAGTGGAAAGAGCACAGGTTTGGGGGTCAAACACTCAATAAATATGATTGAATAAATCTTTGACATTTGATTGAGTATTAGTGTTCTTTCAACTCGCAGTCTGAAATTTAGATTTATCCTATGTTCCTCCTCATGCTGTTTCAGATGGCACATTAAAAAAGCCTCAGTAATTGAAAATAAAACCAATAGGTTTATGACTAAGGAATAAAACTGACTCTGTTTTTCTATTGTACGTTATTTGTTTATTGAAAATTCTAATCCCTGCTCTGTCACTTGCCTGCTGTGTGACGCTGGGCAAGTAGCTTTACTTCTCTGTGCCCCAGTTTCCTCATCGGTAAAATGGAGATTCATTATCTGTTCTCCCTCACACTTAAAGTGTGAACCATGGTTGGGCCAGGGATTGTGTCCAAACTGACTATTTTTTATCTACCTCAGTACTTAGTACAGCTCTTGGCACATAGCAAGCCCTTAAATTCCACAATTCCTACTGTGTCTGCTCTTTGTATTTACTGCTAGTAGTCTTATCCACTGATCCTCCTGGAACACAATGTCCTCTGACCCATTTTGCAATTATGTTCACCTATGCCAAGCTCTGTCTTCTCTCCGGGTAATAATTCTGGTACTTGTTAAGTGCTTCCTACATGCCAGGCTTTGTTCTAAGCGCTGGGGTGGATACAAGCAAATCGGGGTTGGACACAGTCCCCGTCCCACGTGGGGCTCACAGTCTCAATCCCCATTTTAAAGTGGAGGTAACTGAGGCACAGAGAAGTGAAGTGACTTGTGCAAGGTCACCCAGCAGACAAGTGACAGAACCGGGATTAGAAACTACGACCTTCTGATTCCCAGGCCCATGCTCTATCCACTATGCCATGCTACTTCCCTGAAACAAACCTTTCCCAAAGCATGTGGGCAATGTAAAGAGAGCCAGAATTAGGCCCTAAAGACGACTTGCACGGCTTCTGATTCTCTCTAGGTCCCTTCGTCACTCTCCAGACACAGCATAAGGATCAGCAGGCCTAGGCAGACAATGACAGCGTACTGCAAGAACCGAAATTTGATCCGAGTCACCTGTCCTAGCCTTGTGGTTTCCCTGTGAATGCTACGTTTCACTATGGAAATCCAGAGACTGAGCTCGGAAAAACAAAACACACATTCTCACTCTTCATGGCCGGAGGGAAACAGCACATACATCATTGTCTTTGGTACTGAAACACTACACTTGTAATAGCACACCAGCTTCCCAAAATGTCATTCTCCTTATTCCCCACTTTAAATTTTTCTCAACAGATGTGAAAACTGCACCATAGCAGCAATTTATAGGTGAACAAAGGATGACGTGTTTAATCACGAAGTACATGAAAAATGAGTCTTTGCAAATGGAACAGAAATATTATCATCTAAATACAAAATATTTTAAAATAAGGGCTTACTATAGAGTTGGCTTTCTTTTTATTTAAAAAGTTTTTGCTGAAAAAATATTCATATTCAAAGGTTTACTTGTAAATGAGAAAAAAAAATTGGGGGAGAGGGAAGAATTCTGCCTTTAGATTCTTTCGGAGAGTCTCCGACCATTT
This sequence comes from Tachyglossus aculeatus, assembly GCF_015852505.1. Lineage (NCBI taxonomy): Eukaryota > Metazoa > Chordata > Mammalia > Monotremata > Tachyglossidae > Tachyglossus > Tachyglossus aculeatus. Next base: position 61,281,804 of record NC_052074.1, read on the forward strand.
CAGCAAGAATTACACCATCCGCATCATGAAATCATTTTCTATATACATTTCTGAATTGTCCATAAAGAGTTTCCCTTTACAAAAGAAAAACTAAGATTCCAATTTGCATGTGACTAATATCATGGCAAAGTCCTCCACTTCACACAATGGTACCACTGTCACTTTTTTAGGACCCTGTTGAAAATGATCAGATTTTCATTTCCATTTTCCATTTTGAGTGTCTTCATTCTGCTGCTTAAGTATTTTCTTAGTGCAAGTTGGGAATTGTCGGCAACTAGAATACCATTTGGTGCAAAGCCAAAATGACCAGAGAGAGCTAATTCGGTGCCCCAAAATGTCTAACTTGGGCACTGAGCAGAAGTAATCAATTGGTAATTCCTCAGAGACAGATTGTCATCTACATATGTACCTAACCAAAGATAATAACTTGTCTTCCCACTGCATTTTCAGATAAGAGCTAACTTGGTTTAGGGATATTTGGAACACTTTAACAAATCATTCAGTCCTAATAATAGGTTGTATCAACACACTATTCAAGAACAAAATAAGCATGCGCTAGAACTACCTTCAAATAGTAGAGAATAAATGTCAAAAAAATTGCAAAACTCAGAAAAAATGTTTCCTACAATTTCAAATATTATGGCAAAAAAGAGAGTCTCTTACCTTCTAAAATGATGAGTCTGTCAATCATATTCACTGAGCACTTACTGTGTGCAGAGCCCTGTACTGAGCACTTGGGAGAGTACAATATAACAATGAACAGACACATTCCCTGTGCACAACGAGTTTACAAACACCTTACACAGTTAAAATTATATGGTAGTAGTAGGATTTATTAAGTGCTTGCTATAGGCAGAGTGCTAGGAAAGAATATACAGGTGGGAATTAGACACAGTCCTTGTCCCTTGAGGTACTCACAATCGAATAATAAAAGGAGAGAGAGGTGATAGATACATGGGGAGAGATGAAAGCAAACACTAAGAAAACCCAGAGACCAAAGATCTGTAGGATGCTGTGGCAGAAGGATCAGAATGCCAGGCTCCTCGCACTTAAAAAACACAGTCACAACCACGACCTTGGGCAAGTTAGGTACCTTGGTTAGGTACATATGTCGATGATGGTCTGTCCCTGAGGAATTGCCAATTGATTATTTTTGCTCAGTGCCCAAGTTAGACATTTTGGGGCACCAAAATTAGCTCTCTCTGGATGTTATGGCTTTGCATCAAATGGTATCCTAGTTGCCTGAAGAAATGTACTGGATCACTTGCAATTCCCAATGTACACTAAGAAAATACTTAAGCAGCAGAATGAAGGCACTCAAAATGGAAAATGAAGTGATTTGGTCATTTTCAACAGGGTCCTAAAAATGTGAAAGCTGTACCATTGTGTGAACTGGAGGACTTTGCAGTAATATTAGTCACGTGCGAATTGGCATCTTCCCGAATTTTGTGGAGGTGGTATGCTACAGCTGCTTTTCTCTGTCCATTCAGGATGGTGGAAGACAGGCTGGGATATTGGCTTGGTGTCATTATTTTTTCCATTTCTATCAGGCAGCAAAGATTTTGGCTCATTCATTATTGTCACCAAAACTTATTACATGACTTCTTTGGGCACGATACTGTCCTGGCTGCTATGGAGCATAAAATGAGAGTAGAAGGTCCCTGCCATCAAGGATCTTACAATTGAACTGGGAGAGAGGCAGAAAAAGATGGTAAACATTTGATGGGAAGAAGAGCAAAATATGTGGTAAAAAAAACAAAGTAAACAAAAAATGAATACATCAATTGATACAGGCATAATTGTTACAGGTGGCTACTGGAATCAGTTAATCCTGATGGAAGTTGTTTTTAGAAGGAACTTGAAATTTGGGAGGGTTGTGATTATTGACACATTTACATTATTGTCTGCCTTGCCTTCTAGACTGTAAGCTTGCTATGGGTAGGGAATATGTCTGTTTATTGTTATTATTATATTGTACTCTCCCAAGTGCTTAGTGTGGTGCTTTGCACACAGTGAGTGCTCAATACTGTATTTATTCATTATGTATTTATTTCATTTAACAAAAGCTGAATGACTGAATGGTGATATACCAGATCTGAGGCTGGAGGGAGGACAAGCATAATGAGTTGAAGTGGAGAGAGTCAAAGAGTAAGGTTGTAAGGGTTTAAAGTCAGCTTGGAAAGGCCAAAGAATACCAGCTGGGGGGTAAGCTCCTTGCGGGAAGAGAACATGCCTACCAACTCTGTTATAGTGTATGTACTCTCCCAAGTTCTTAGTATAGTGTCCTGCACCTCAACAAATAAGACTAATAATGACAGTAGAGCCTAAAGGTGAGAAGGAGACCACTGATAACAAACCTTTAGCCAATCATATGGGGTTTCTGTTACATGTGGAGAGAAAGGTAAGCCACTGGAGGGTTTTGAGAGAGAGGAGTAGATTCTGAATGGCATTTTAGGAAGATTAATCCAACTATTGGATGGTAGGGGAAGGTTGGGGAATAGCTAAAGGCAGGGAAACCAGGAAGAATGTTGTTTCAGTAATCCATCTGGGAAGTGATGAGAGTTTCTATAGTTTCTATAAAGAGAAGTAGCAGGGCCTAGTGGAAAGAATATGGGCCTCGGAGTCAGAGAACTGGGGTTCTAATCCCAGCTCTGACATGCATCTGCTGTGTGACTGAAGGCAAGGTACTTAACTTCTCTGTGCCTCAGTTACCTCATCTGTAAAATGGGGATTCAATTCTATTCCTTCATATGGCACAGGGACTGTGTCCAACCTGATTAACTTGCATCTACCCCAGCGCTTAGTTAGAACACTGCTTGACACATAGTAAGCATTTAACAAATACCTTTGTTATTATTATCATCATTATTTATTCCCATCTTCAGCACTTATGCTCATAGGTATATTGAATTTTAATATTCATTTGTATTTCCAAATATTTTGCTAATTTACCCTGATACACTTTTTTATTAATGGTATTTGTAAAGCACTTATGTGCCACACACTTTATTAAGCACTTAGGCAGATGCAAGCTATCAGGTTGAACATGGTCCATATCCCACATGAGGTTCACAGTCTTAACCCCAATTCAACAGATGAGGTAATAGAGGCCCAGAGAAGTAAAGTGACTTGCCCAAGGTCACACCGTGGTGGTGTGGTGGAGGCAAGGTTAGAATCCAGATCCTGACTCCCAGGGCTGTGCTCTTTCCACTAAGCCACACTACCTTCTGTTTTATCCTCCACCTCATATTCTTCATAAATAACTTTTGTCTTGCTTCCCAGCCCTTTGTAGAGTACTCAGCTCTCAGCGAGAGCTCAATAAATACCACCTACTGAGTGACTGACTGATGATGGTGGTGGTGGCTAAAAGGGACAGATTCAGGAACTATTGGGGAGAAAATAGCAGCAAGATTTAAGGCCAGCTGAACCCAGAGTGGGAAAAACAGAAAGGAGGAAATGATGGTTCAAAGAATCCTTTTATTGAGAGCTTACTGTATGCAGAGCAATGTACTAAATACTTTGGAGAGGACAATATAACAGATGTGGAAGCTCAAGGAGCTTATAGTCTAGATGGGGAGACAGGCATCAAAATTGTGAATACATTTACAAGTGCTGTGGGTGGGATGAATCAAGAGGGCTTAGTCGGGGAAGACCTCTTGGAGGAGATGGGATTTTAATAAGGCTTTGAAAGTGGGGAGCATGGTAGTCTGTAGTCTGTCAGATATGACAGACAGACAGACAGACGATTGATTGATTGATATGAAGGGGGAGAGGGTTCCAGGCCAGAGACGGGTTGTGGGCAAGGGGTCGGCAGTGAGATAGAAGAAACTGAGGAACAGTGAGAAGGTGTTTTTGTTTTTGATGGCATTTATTAAGCACTTACTATGTGCAAAGCACTGTTTTAAGCACTGAGGAGGTTACAAGGTGATCAGGTTGTCCCACGGGGGCTCACAGTCTTAATCCCCATTTTACAGATGAGGTAACTGAGGCACAGAGAAGTTAAGTGACTTGCCCAAAGTCACACAGCTGACAATTGGTGGAGCCGGGATTTGAACCCATGACCTCTGACTCCAAAGCCCAAGCTCTTTCCACTGAGCCATGCTGCTTCTCTGTTAGTATTAGAGGTGCAAAAAGTGCAGGCTGGATTGTAGTAGGAAGTCAGCAATGGTTGTGGGACAAGGAAGGTAGAGGTGTGGAAAAGTCATGGAATTAGGAGGACGGGTGGATTTAGAAGGGAAGAAGATTTCCATTCTCACCAAATGCTTAATGGGGCCAGCGGGACACCTATGTGGAAATGTCCTGGAAGAAGGAGAAAGTGCGAGATTGTAAGGCTCACAAGGAAGTGGAACTTGGTGAGGTAGACTTGAGAATCAGAGCCTGAAGCTCTGTGAGGGATCATCCCTGTGTTCTAGTGGACAGAGCATGAGCCAGTGAGCCAGAGGATGTGTGTTCTAATCTCCACTCTGCCACCTGTTTGCTGTGTGATCTTGGCCAAGTCATTCAACTTCTCTGGGCCTCAGTTTCCTCACCAGAAAAATGGGGATTCTCCCTCCTACTTCGACTGTGAGCCCCAAGCGGCTCTATCCTAGAGAATCTACCCCAGCACTTGACACAAAGCACACTCTTAACAGATGCCACAAGTAGCGTTATTGTTGTGAGGCACCTGAGAGAATGAGTGCAGAACAAGACAAGAGAGAGTGCCTGCTTTATGATATGCAAAGGTGGAGGGTGAGGGAAGGAAGAAGAGGGTGAAAAGACTGAAAGTGTGTTGTCCATGTGCCAAAAGGAAAAATCCAAAGAAAGGGTAAGGTGCAGGTGGCATCAGGTGTCAAGCTCTTAATGTTTGATCAGACATGTTCCTGGCCTCAGAGCCTGGCTGCTGAAAAAGGAATATAAAAAGTCCTCCGAGTCTTGTCTTGATCAAAACCTCCTTTTTGCCGAATCACAAATTCAGACCCCTCTCCTTTTAGCGTTTCTTTATAACTCGACTTTTTAATGCTTACATACGTCACCTAGCCCAGAACATTATAGTCAATAACAAATCATTACTGCCTAGGTCAGCAGCTTCATATCATCTGTTTGCCAATTTTTGTTTTTCTAAGAATCAATCTGTACTATATAAAGATTTGTTTCTAGGATACATATAATTGTGTAGAGTGAAACATCTGTTGCTCTGCATTTTCAGAGCTTTGCAAAATCGAGATAAGTACACTGTTCCACATACTCTTTGAGGGCATCCCTGACAGAAAAGATATATTATGAAAGCTCAAACAATCAGTGACACAAACTGTGTTCGTACCAAAAGTCACACCTGACTAGTATAGATAATAAAATCCAATAAATTCAGCTTGCGATTTATTCTGTTTTTAACTATGGATTGTATTCCCTATAATTTCTCCAGTGTGGGGGGGTGGGCAGCATTGGGATCTTTCCCAGCATGCTCTGAAATTCATGGTGCGATTACTTTTAATTTCAGCTGAGGAAACTGAAGCACCGAGAAGTTACTTGTCTTGCCCAAGGTCACCTAACAAGCATGTGGCAGAGCCAGGATTAGAACTCAGGTCCCCTGGCTTCCAGGCCCATGCTCTTCCTGCAAGTGACTTGCCCAAGGTCACACAGCAGACAAGTAGTCGAGCTGGAATAAAGAATCCAGGCCCGTGCTCTATCCATTAAACCATGCTGCTTCTCTATCTTCTAATCCCAGCTCAGCCACTTGTCTGCTGTGTGACCTCGGGCAAGTCACTTTACTTCTCTGGGCCTCAGTTACCTCATCTGTAAAATGTGGATTGAGACTGTGATCCCCGAGTGGGACTTCAACCTGATTTGCTTGTATCTACCCCAGTGCTTAGTACAGTGCCTGGCACATAGTAAGTGCCTACCAAATATCATAATTATTATTATTTTTATCAGTCAGTGTTCTTGCACTGATCTCCCTTCCATCTGCTGCCTGCATTACTTTTCTAAAATGTCCTTCTGGGCATGATTTCCCATTTCTCAACAACTTCAATGGTTACCCAGTTCTCTCCGCATCAAGCAGAACTTTCTAAGCAGCGGTTTTATGACACACCATTAGTTCTCTCCCTTTTACTTACCAATTGATGGCATTTATTGAGCTTTTGCTATGGGCAGAGCACTGTACTAAGCTCTTGGGAGAATATAAGAGAATTAGTGGACACGTTCCCTGCCCATAAGGAGCTTACAGCCTAGAGGGAAAGACAGACAATAGAATGAATCTATAGAAGTAATTTATAATATATAATTTAAGTATATGTACATAAATGCTGTGGGATTGAGGATGGGGAGAATATCAAGTGTCCAAAGGTCACAGATCCTAGTTCAAAGACCACACAGAAGGGAGAGGGAGCTGGGGAAAATAGGGCTTAATCCGGAAGGCTTACCCACTTACTTAGTTACTTAATTACCCACTCAATTCTCCTACTACAACCCAGCTCACGATCTTCATTCCATTCAAGCTGACCTATTCACTTTGCTTCTCTAGACAGTAAGCTCATAGCAGGCAGGGACTGTGCCCACTAATTCTGTTGTATTGTACTCTCTCAAGAAGGAAAGGTACGTCCTACATCAGCAGAGCATGGGCTTGAGTTTAGTTTTCAGGAGTAGTGAAGAGATGCACTGACTCATCCACACTCTCTCACCGCGACACAGTTGATAAAGAGAACAAGTGCAATCTGCGGTCCCAGAACACAATAGAGAAGTAGTGCGGCCTAGTGGGAAGAGCACGGGCCTGGGACTCAAATGCTTCCAACTGTCAGCTGTGTGACTTTGGGCAAGTCACTTAACTTCTCTGTGCCTCAGTTACCTCATCTGTAAAATGTGGATTCAAACTGTGAGCCCCACGTGGGACAACCTGATCACTTTGTAACATCTCCAGTGCTTGGAACAGTGCTTTGCACATAGTAAGCGCTTAACAAATACTATTATTATTATTATTGTTATTATTATTATTATTCTGGCTCTGCCAGATGCTGGCTGTGTGAACCTGGGCAAGTCACTTAAATTCTCTATGCCTCAATTTCTTCAACTGCAAAATGGGGATTCAATGCCTGTGCTCCCTCCTATTTAGACTGAGTCCCATGCGGGGCAGGGACTGTGCCCAACCTAATTAGCTTAGAACAATGTTTGACACACAGTAAGCACTTAACGAATTCCATAGTATATATTTACATACCTGAGCCCTCAGTAGCAGCCGATACCCCTGTGTCCTCACCCATTTTGTAAGTCATCTTTGACTATGATAGAGTGTCTTAGTACGATTCTAGCAAAAGCAAGGAAATTAGAGTGCAAAATAACGTGAGATTTAAACCTGATGAATGGATTGTAATTGAAAAAATTCTATGACATATATAATGACCATCACGTTAAAACTAATGGTAAATTCATTCAAAGAATTTAGGAGTTCTAGATTGAAAATTTACACGGCTCTTTCTCTTCATAATAGCGCCCTACACTATCCAAATGTGAGTTGACGGAATGTGTTTTTTCTTTCCAAAGTGTATCAGCTCACGAACTTTTGACTTCTTTACCTAGGAAAAGGACTTGTTTCAATATTTAAAGTTCTGTATTTTTAATAAGCATGAATAAAACACCTGAGCCTCAGTGTAAAATAATGTCTTCTTCCAATTACTGGGCAGTCAAATGTAAGGAGTTAGAGAAGGGAATCAAGGAACCAGAAGAATAGAATTGTGAATTTTTTTTTTAAAACACACCTTTTGTACTCTTTAGCTAGAGCATTCAGATCTGAAATTTTTCAAATGTAAATCTCCCCTTTTCTCAAACTTTTTTTTCTGGTATGTTAAGCACTTATGTGCAAAGACTGTACTAAGCACAGTGTCCAAGCTAATCAGGTTGGGCACAGTCCCACATGGGGCTCACAGTCTTAATCTTCTTCACTTTGTGGATGAGGTAACTGAGGCACAGAGAAGTTAAGTGACTTGCCCAAGGTCACACAGCAGACAAATGGCAGAGCCGGGATTAGAACCCAGGTCCATGTTCTTTCCCAGACCCACACTCTTTCCACCAAGCCATGCCGCTTCCCAAGTCTTCTGTTTCCAAGTGATAAGCAACTAGAGTAGAACGCCTCATCTGGTAGCAGGTTATTTTATATGTTTTAGAGAGGTGCTTATGACCCTGAATAAAGAATGTCTACGTAATATACCAAAACATCAAGTAAAAATGTATCCTTGCTTGCTGGAAGACAACACAAAAAGGGACTGTCAAAGGAAAAACTCTACTATCATAAAAAAGCATTTTAAAGGAAAACCTTTGAAGAATATTCCATTCCTCTCAACATGAAGTATATGCCCAAAAAACAATTAGCTCCCAAACTTTGATAATTAATTATCAGTGGCATAAAAATCAGAAACAGATACACTCTAATGAATACTGTAGATTTCCATTAGCAAGTGACAGACCGGTCAAATTCTAAAAAGGAAACAGCAGATACCACCACAAAACTAGCAGATGTTTTTTTGTGTGTTTTTTTATTGGGGGGGGGGGGGGTCATTTCCACTGCACAAAAACATAAGCATATGTGAAAGAAATCTGACACTATCATGAAATCAGTTGGTGTCTCCAATAATAGCAGCTCCTTATGGCAATATGGGAATATCCGTATCAAATGCACAACACGTTATGGTGCAACAGTGAGTGCCTCCAAAAAGAGCATCGATAGCAGAAATAATGATCAGCATTTCCTTTAAGATGATAAAATATAAGTGGTAGAACTATACCATGGGACAAACACAGTTTGTGCGTTAACAGTGTGTTGGTATTTGAGAGGTGATCAGTAGAATGGATTTTCAAAAGCCAAAACTATTGTATAACTTCCAAGTGTACTTGCTGATACTTTTTGTAGCTAACAGAAGTGCCACTATGGAACGTCAATTACAGTTTTCAAATTCCTTTATAGCAAATAAGGATCAACTACGAAGTTTAAGAGATCAATCAATGGTATTTATTGAGTGCTATGTGCAGAGCACTGTACTAAGTGCTTGGGAGAATATGATACAACAGAATTAGCAGACATGTTCCCTGTCCATAAGGAGTTTACAATCTAAAGGGCGAGACTGGCATTTATATGAATAAGTAACTTATAATATGCAAAGCTCTGAAATGCAAAGAAACACTTTATCAAATCATTAAATTCCAAAGGTCTGATCAGTTTATCTTCACAGTGTGTAACCTGGTAGCGATCACTTTAAAGGTAAAAATATTGAAAAAAAATAAAGAAATTCCTGATCCCCAAATTCCTCTATTAGATCATAAATTTGAAGGCAGAGGCTGTAACTTCTATTTTCTTTCTAACTACCCACAACATTTAATGAAGTACTCCATAAACAGGGAGTAACCCCCCTTAACTGTTTACTGATTGAAATTATTTGGAAACAGTCTCTCCCCCGACTTCAAGGCCAAGGGAAAAAAATAAAAACAAACAAAACTTTGATACTGATCTAAGATGTACGAGGACAAATTAAGTTTGAAAGTACAACACTGAAACTAACCAAAACAAAAGAATAATAAATAAATGGTGCACACTCAAAAGCAAAATCCAGACTACCACTAATATATCAGGAATAGAAATATTTCTCTATGTTATTGTGGTGCTTATTCAAAATTGAGAAGTGGATTGAATATTTGGGTCATGTGGAGAAGCAGCATTGCCTAATGGCTAGTGTAAGAGCCTGAGAGTCAGAAGGACCTGGGTTCTAATCCTAGCTCGATCACTTGTCTGCTCCGTGACCTTGGGCAAGTCACTTCACTTCTGTATGACTCAGTTACCTCATCCGCAAAAGGGGGAAAACTGTGAGTCCAATGTGGGACAGGGACTGCGTCCAAGCTGATTAATTTATAATTACCCCAGTGCTTAGAACAGTGCCTGACACATGGTAAAAGGTTCACATATGCAATCATCATTATTATATGCAAATAAAATAAGCCATTCGATGTTCTATAGAAACACAATCAGGGCTGTCTCCTGGGGATGAAAATAATTTCAGTTTGGAAAAGATTAGCAGAACCTACGGCTTTTAGCAGCCCTAATAAAATCTGCCTCATTAGTTAAAGCTATGGGGCTTTGCTAGTACTATTTTTTGAGACAATTCAGCAGGGAAGCCTTGGAAAGTAATAAGTTGAGGTCGGTCGGTCAGTCAGTTAGTCAACCATACTTATTGAGCACTTACTATGTGCAGAGCACTGCACTAATCACTTGGGAAAGTACAATATAACAGACACACTCCCAGCCCATAATGAGCTTACAGTCTAGAGGGGGAGACAGACAATAATATAAACTACAGCTATGGACGTAAGTTCTGTGGGGCTGGGAGGGGGAATGAATAAAGGGAGCAAGTCAGGGAGACACAGAAGGGAGAGGGAGAAGAGGAAAGGAGAGCTCAGTCAGGGAAGGCCTCTTGGAGGAGATGTGCCTTCAATAAGTCTTCGAAGGCAGGGGGAGAGTAATTGTCTGTCAGATCCAAGAAGGGAGGGTGTTCCTGGACAGAAGCAAGACATGGGCAAGAAATCAGTGGTGAGACCACGAGAAGCAGTGTGGCTCAGTGTAAAGAGCCCAGGCTTTGGAGTCAGAGGTCATGGGTTCAAATCTTGCTTCCGCCAACTGTCAGCTGTGTCCCTTTGGGCGAGTCACTTAACTTCTCCATGCCTCAGTTACCTCATCTGTAAAATGGGGATTAAAACTGTGAGCCCCCCGTGGGACAACCAGATCACCTTGTAGCCTCCCCAGTGCTTAGAAGAGTGCTTTGCACATAGTAAGTGCTTAACAAATACCATCATTATTAGTATTATTATTATTATGAGTTGGTGGCAGGGAGAGAAGGTTAGTACTAGAGGATCAAAGTGGGCAGGCTGGGTTGGAGGAGGAGAGTAGTGGTGAGACAGGAGGAGGCAAGGTGATGGAGTACTTTAAAGCCAATAGTGAGGAGTTTCTGTTTGATACGGAAGTGGACGGGCAACCACGGGAGGATCCTGAGGTCATGCAGATGGGGGTTGTTTGCCCATGCCTGTGCCCACCTGGCAGCTGCTACCATCTGACAACTGCTTCCCGTGTTTCCTCCACTTGACTGGCAATGCCATCCAGTACAATTAGCCAGTTTCTTAAATCCTCCAAGACCCTTGATGAGCTAGCTCAGGGTTGGGAGAGGCACCAAGGCCAGGAACTCAAGTGGGCAGGAGACCAACTTGCTTAGAATTAGCATCTTGTGGGAACTGGCTTTCCATTTTCTCCAGAGATCTGAATCTCTCTACAAGGAATCATACAGATGCTTCTAAAAGCGGGGGGATAGGTGTCAACCACCCATTCCGCCTCCCACCCCCGGTGAGCCGCAACCAATTTTAAATGGGGAAGATGGCTTCCTGACAGGTCTACACAGAGCACTCTTCTCTAGCTCCACTGTGGGTAGTTTGAGAAACTAAAAAAATGACAATATGGATCTGGCCACTTATCAGTCCAGCCTGCTTGATGAACCAGACTCAAATGGAGGGGTGGAGGTTCCCTGGGAACCACTCCTGGGATTTTGGAAAAGAGTAGGACAAAGACCATATGCAGAAAGTGTCCACTGAGAGACTTTCCCCACTGGATTATAAATTCCTCGCAACATTTTAAGCTCTTCTAGGGCAAAGGATCGCATCTACCAACATTTTCTTGAAACATTATCCAACCTCGGTTTCACTGCCACTGTTGTCTCATGTTGATCAGGTTGTTGTTTTTTTTTTTTTTTTTAGTATTTGTTAAGTGATTTACTATGTACCAGCAGTGTACTCAGTGCTTGGGAGAGTACAATATAACAGATATATACTCACTGCTTTCCATTTCCAAAAGATTATTACCAAAACTTTGGGACAGTCTACTGAAGAACAGGTACTACCTAAGCTGTAGTTTACCTCCAGTTCAAAACACAGCACCACAGATATGATCTTCTCAGTGGGACATACATATTGAAGGGCAGGTGGTCTCACCAAAACTGTACTGTTTCCATATATCTTATTAAAGCTTGTGGTGTCGCCTACAGACCTGAACTCTGGTAGCTTACAGTTCAAGTTCTGTTCTCTGTCATTTTGCCACCCAGAAACCAGCATCTTGGAGGGTAGAGATGTTGTTGGTTGATTCATCCCTTGGGGAGAAGGAGTTTACAACGTTTGAATCCTCCCCAGCTGGTGTATATTTCTCTTGGGGCATTTGCATAAATTCTCTGCTAATCTAATTAGCAAACAGCTTCAATTCACTGTTATAGCTCTCTCCTAATCTAATCAGTAAACAATTCATCTGCCCTTTCCCGACTTCCAGAAGGACTCTTCCCTTTGAGTTTGTGACATTCCTCGCTGGGCAGCCCCCTTGCTTAGCTAGCCAGCATTTTGGTCTAATTCCTCAGTCCTTCTGGACCAAAAAGCTAGTCTAGGCAAACTTGACTGCTCTAATCAATTCACCACAATCCTTTGACTACTCCACCAATCAGTTAGTGGTATTTAATTGAGCACTTACTATGTGCAGAGACAGACATTCAAGTGGACTAGAGATAGGGGTTATAGTGGAGTATTCTAGCTTGCAAAGGGAGACCACCCATAAAAAGATGCTCTTATTAGCAGTGCAGGATTAATTCCGCTAGTTATCATACCAACCAACAATGCTAAAAGCAAATCAAGAAGGACGGTGTGGGGTTTGGGGAGATTGACAGGAGAGTTTGGTGACAAGGGAATTTGGAGTGTCCAGCTAAGTAGAAAATATACAAGTCTGTGGTTATGTCCACCACGTGCCAGCTGGGTGACTTTGGGCAAGTCACTTAACTTACCTGTGCCTCAGTTGCCTCATCTGTAAAATGGGGATTAAGACGGTGAATCCCACGTGGGACAACCTGATTACCTTGTATCTCCCCAAGCACTTAGAACAGTGCTTGGCACATAGTAAGTGCTTAACATATACCATAATTATTATTATAATGTCCAACCTCTCCAGCGGGTGACCCGATGGCAATTCTGAGCCATAACTCAGAAGTGGCCTGTGGAAAGGGCCCATGACTGGGAGCCAGAGGACCTGGGTTCTAACCCAGCTCCTCCACTTGTCTGCTGGGTGACCTTGGGCAAGTCACTTCACTGTTCCTCTGTTCCCTCAGCTGAAAACTGGGAATTCAATCCCCATTCTCCCTCTACTTAGGCTGTGAGCCCCATGTGGGATAGATACGGACTGTGTCTGACCTGATTACCTTGCATGTACCCCTGCACTTGGAATATGCTTGACAAATACCATACTAACTCAACAGTGAAGATCTGGACCTTTTGGATTCTGTTTTCTACTTTGTTTATGTCTGCATTTTTGGATAGCGTACTTGGTTTGCTGACAAGTAATTCATAATCATCTGCACGTTTTATTTTGGGCAAGGAATATATTTATTGTTTTATTGTACTCTCCCAAGCGCTTAGTACAGTGCTCTGCACACAGTAAATGCTCAGTAAATACAATTGAATGAATTTTCTATGTGCCTCCAGACCAAAGTCAACTGAATTTAGCAGTTCCTGTCTCATGGTTTCCAAGATTTTCAATGACGCTCGTAGCCTGCTAACCCAACAAGAGTGTCCAGGGATTTCAAGAACAAGTTGAATCCTGCTAAGGATATTCACCTATTAACCACAGCCATGCCTACTGTTTGCTAACAGAGAAATACTTAACAAACAAATCCTTCTTTTTCCTGGCTGGTTACAATGAAAATAATAATTGTGTTTTTTCCTAAGTGCTTACTATGTGCCAAACACATACTAAGTGCTAGAGTAGATAAAAGATAATCAGGCCCCACAAGGAGCTCTCAGTTTAAGTAAGAGAGAGAGTAGGAACTGAATCCCTATTTTGCCTATGTGGGAACTGAAGCACAGAGAAGTGAAATGATTTGTCCAAGGTCTCACAGCCTGCAAGTGCAGCGGTGGAATTAGAACCCAGGTCTGCTGACTCCCAAGCCTGTTTTCATTCCACTGGGCCATGCTGCTTTGCTACAGAGAAAAAAAATAGTGTGGAATTTAAGTGGATTTCTAAATGTCTCCTGGTTATCCACTGGAATGGTGGGGATCTTGATGTTCAACAGTCGGCACTATAGAAACCTACATGGAGGAGGCAGGCAAAGAGCTGTACTCTCGTCAGGTTATTTGTAGCCAGGGTGGAATGGCTAGTTAACAGATTCTTTCTTTTCCACATTTACCAACAAAACACTTTAGGTCTCTTTTCCATCCCATGGAATAAACTTGAAGCCCTTTCCATCTTCTATTCCACTTGCTCTTTAAAATCTTATGGCTTCCTTTTTTGTTGCATTGGGATATACAATTTTGCTTTTTCATCTGATTCATACCTGTCTGAGTACTCCTAAACAACTGTATATTCTTTTAAGTACTTACTATATGCCAGGCACTGTATTAAGCGCTGGGGTAGATACAAGGTAATTGGGTTGGACATAGTCCAGTACTTCTCTTATTCTGTTTCCTTGTCTCTTCTGTTGGAAGCTCCAAGGGGAGAAATCTTGTCCTGTTGGTTGTTCTGTAAATTACTTAAATGTTTAGTTCACTGGCACTTAAGCCACTTTATGAAAACTATCGATGAGGAAAATGATTCAATCATTCATTCATTCATATTTATTGAGCACTTACTGTGTGCAGAGCACTGTACTAAGGGCTGGGAAAGTACAATTTGACAACAAAGATACAATCCCTACCCAACAACGGGCTCTGAATGGTATTTAATGAGGGCTTACTGTGTGCAGAGCATGATGCTAAGCATTTGGGAGAGGCTAATACAACAGAGTTATACATTGTCTGTCCACAATGAACTTAAAATCTACAGGAGGAGACAGACATTAATATAATTCATGGATAAGTACATAAGTGCTATGGAGCTGAGGGTTGAATGAATACCAAATGCTTAATGTTGCTCTATGAATCAAATATTTACCAAAGCACTTCTTTGGGAAATACAGCAAATTCAGAATTAATCTGAGGGCTTGAATTGAAAGGACAGACCACAGGATTTTAAATATCTCACTTCTTCAAAACATCCCTTGAATATCAGTCGGTTCAAAGGCAGTGAAAAATGTCATTTGTAAATCTAAAGTCTCCAATTTAATCATGTAATTACAACTTCAATCATTTACATTTGTAATAGGTCATTTTGGGGGTTTAACTCCTGTTCCATTATTCTTGGCCTTATGAAAGACTGACAGATGTCTTACTCTAGATATCCAAAACAGACTCCGGTATCTATTTCACCCACATCTGTTTCGAAAAAGCTTCAGCAGATTAATACTTAAAGGGCATCATGCTCTACTAATTCCTTTATGACCACCCTTTTCTGTGTTGTTAAAGTCGCGCGACTATTTTTCTCACCTTCATGCTTCTGCAAACTTGTTTTCTACCTTTGCTTTCATTTTGAAAACCATATTTCCAAAATGCAGGCTAAATTAGGGTCCTAGAAAATAGTCTTTCTTGCAGAATTTAAAATGTTATACTTCCGGCTTTACTTCTTGCCTTTGAGCTACATGACTTTTCTTTTTCCACGTGAAGAGAAGTTTTGTTCCTATTATTAAGCTATGCAAATCAGTTGCTTTACGAGGCTCCAGTGAGGTTCATATAAGATACCCAGAGCCAAATCACTTCAAGCATTGATGTTAGGTCTCTAAAGGAGAGGTTCACCCTTCATGAGGATTTTTCAGCACCAGATCTGTGTGCCAAACTGGGTGACTGTAATCACAATAACCCAAGAATGGTGAAGAAAATCAAAATAATCATAATTATGGTATTTCTTAAGTGCTTACTATATGCCAAGCACTGAAGCCTTAGGAGCAAATCACTGGTATCTGGAGGCAATCCCACTATTAAGCCTACTTAAAATAGCTAAAAAAATCATCATCGCAAAAGCACACTATAGCCATTGCCACTAGAAGCAAGGAACAGAAAACCCAACCACACACACACACACATGAAACACTTTGCAAAAGGAAACATGTTCACACATAAGACAACTAAAAGATACATACATGCCAGTATGTAGAAAACTTAAGATCACATCCTTCATTTTTGAAGACACCACTCAGAGTAAGATTTTACCCACGTAGGTCAGTGGGAATGAAAGAACTGAACCATGAGTCAAACTTTCTTCCGCACCAGGTGCACAGGAAAAAGAGTCCCTTGCTACCTGTCTGTTTACCAGCCTCAGCCTGCCTCTTGCTATCCAGATCTCTGCAAATCCTTTGCCCGAAGAGAGGAATCGCTCACCCAAATGAGGCCTACAGGGTTGATTTGTCTTCTCTAATGGCATATCATTGCTGGCACTGAGTTTCACCATCAGCCAGTTTGTGTCTCCTTTTGGCTTACTGAATGGTGGTGGCTTGGAAATCCTTCTTCTACTTAGCAGCTTGGCTTAGTAGACAGAGCACAGGCCTGGTAATCAGAGGACCTGAGGTCCAAATCTAACCATCAGTTGTCCGCTGTATAACCTTGGGCAAGTCATTTAACATCTCTGTGCCTCAGTTACCTCACTTGGAAAAGGGGGATTAAATCCTACTCCCTCCTAGACCGTGAACGCCATGCGGGACAGGGAGTGTGGCCAAACTGATAACCTTCTGTCTACTCCAGCACTTAGAATGGTGCTTGGTACATAGTAAGTGCTTAACAAATACCATTCTTCTTCTTCCTATCTACCAATCTCACTACATTTCCCCACCAAAAGTTGTGTTGCTGTGTCCATTATATTAAGATTAATCATAATGATAATGATAGTGGCATTTGTTAAGAGCTTACTATATGCCAAGCACTGGGGTTACTACAACATTCCCCAGGTCCCACCTGGGGCTCACAGACAAAGCAGAAGGTAGAACAGAATATTGCTTCAGTACTTCTCTGTGACTCAGTTACTTTATCTGTACAATGGGGATGACGACTGTGCGCCCCACTTGGGACAACCTGATTACCTTGTATCTACCCCAGCACTTAGAACAGTGCTTGGCACATAGTAAGCGCTTAACAAATACCAACATTATTATTATTATTACTGGTGAACTGATTGCTTTCCAAGATCTCAGTCAGTAATCTCGCTTGTCATTGATGTTGAGGTTGATGCACATTTGGAGCTGATGAAACTGACTTTGTACTGACTGTAGATTCGGAACCTTCCTAAGAAATGCATAGAGAAGCAGTATGGCCTAGTGGAAAGAGGCCAGACCTAGGAGTCAAAGGACCTGGGTTCTAAACCCAGCTCTAATTCTCCCTTGGAGAACTCATTTGCTCCCATTGGTTCTATGTGGATGATTCCCAAATCTACATCTCCAGCCCTGATTTTTCTCCTTCCCTGCAGTCTCGCATTTCCTCCTGCCTTGGAGACATCTCTACCTGGATGTCTCGCCGAACCCTCAAACTTAAACACGTCCAAAACTGAACTCCTTATCTTCCCACCCAAACCCTGTCCTCCCCACGTTCTTCCCATCACTGTAGATAATATCACCAGCCTCCTTAATTCAAACCTATATAACCTTGGCATTGTCCTCAACTCATCTCTCTCATTCCACCCACATACTCAATCTGTTGCCAAATCCTGTTGGTTCTACCTTCACATTTGCTAAAATCTGCTCTTCTCTCTCCATCTAAACTGCTACTACCCTGATCGAAGCATGTATCCTCTCCCGCCTTGACTACTGCATCTGCCTCCTCACTGACCTCCTAGCCTCCTGTCTCTCTCTAGTGAAGTCCATCCTTCACTCTGCTGCCCAAATCATTTATCTTCAAAACCATTTGCTCCAAATATCCCCACTCCTCAAGAATCTCCAATGGCTGACCATCCACTTTTTTGTGGTATTTGTTAAATGCTTATTATGTGCCAGGCACTGCACTAAGCTCTGGGGTGGTTACAAGTGAATGAAGTTGGACACAGTCCCTATGTCACATAGAATTCACATTCTTGATCCCCATTTTGCAGAAGAGGTAACTGAGGTACAGTGAAGTGACTTGCCCGTCACAGAGCAGACAAGCAGCCTGCAAACACTTCTACATCAGAGACTCCTTACCAAAGGCTTTAAAACAATTAGATTGCCCCCTCTTACCTTGCCTCACTGATTTAGAACAGCCCAGCTCTCATGCTCCATTCCACTAGCACCAGGTAACTCCATGTGCCCTGATCTCATCTATCCCACCACTGACCCCTTTCCCACATCCTTCCCCTAGCCTAAAACTCCCTCCCCTTCACCTTCAAAGCATTAACAAGTTCACATCTCCAAGAAGACTTCCCCAATGAAGCCTTCGTTCCCTCCAGTTCCCTCTCCCTTCTGTCTCATCTATGCACTTGGATATGGGACCTTGGGGCATTTGATATTCACTCTACCCTCAACCCCACAGCCCTTATGTGAGTATCTTTAAATTATAGATTCTAATTTACTTATAGGAATAATAATAATAATGGCATTTATAAAGCGCTATGTGCAAAGCACTGTTCTAAGCACTGGGGAGGTTACAAGGTCATCAGGTTGTCTCACAGGCGACTCACAGTCTTAATCCCCATTTTACAGATGAGGTAACTGAGGCACAGAGAAGTTAAGTAACTTGCCCAAAGTCACACAGCTGACAATTGGCAGAGCCAGGATTTGAACCATGACCTCTAACTCGAAAGCCTGTGCTCTTTTCACTGAGCCACACTGCTTCTACTTATATTAATGCCCGTCTTCCCCTCTAACACTTAGTATAATGCTCTGCACCGAGTAAGTGCTCAACAAATGCTATTGGTGGATGGACTGCCCTCCATGCCTCAGCATCCTAGTTCATCTTCTGACCGCCAGTTCCCACTTCACCTGCCCTGGGCTAGAGAGGACTGCACTGATCCTTTTTCCTCAATGTCATGCCGTGCGTTTCCCCACACCTCAGAGAGCTCAGACTCCCTTGTGCACAAAAACCCCCATTGCAGGATGACTAACCAGCTTCAGGGGTTCAAGGTACCCTTGTAGAAATAAATTTATCTGCTCTGCCCTCCCCTGCTTTGCATAGGTTATTGAGCATGGAATTCCCTTCTCTACTCACTCACAGCCTGTAACTCATTGTCAGTCAGAATGACTGCAGCTGGCCATGGCTCTCCTCCACCCAGAGGTTCTGTGGATTTTCCTAGAGCAATACTTCCTTATAGATCCTCTCCAGGAACCTAGATAGGGTTAATTAATGATGGTACATGTTAAGCACTTACTATGCACAGAGCACTGTTCTAAGCACTGGGTAGATACAACTCAATCAGGTTGGACCTAGTCCTTACCCCCTATGGAGCTCACAGTCTTTATCCCCAGATAAGGGAACTGAGTCCTAGAGCAGTGAAGTGACTTCCCCAAGGTCACCCAGCAGACAAGTGGCAGAGCAGGGATTAGAAACCAGGACCTTCTGATTCCCATGTCCCTGTTCTATCCACTTAGCCATGCTACTTCTCATGGATAGGATTATGCTAACCACCTGTCTTCTTGGGCCAGTCTGAAAACTCAGGTGAAAGTTGTCATTGCCCTTGTTGCCTGGTTTCACCCAACTTTGAACTTAATAGTCTCCACAGCATTAACTTAACTTGCCAATAAGGCAATCGATTACTACAACTGGAAAACATAAGAGTCTTATTTCACCAGAGAAAAGAAAGACTTGTTTCTCACATGTGCTTCATTACAAACCTTCTGGTCCAATAGCTTTCCAAAGTATTTAGTTTTCTGTTTCATATGCAAAAATAAGTTTTAGTTTACCTTTCATGTTTGTACATATTTTACTGCATACCTGCATTCACTGATTTATGACCCAACTAGCTTCTGAAAAACTGCACCTCAAGCTGAAAGGTGATGTGGAAGCCAATTTTCCCCAGGGAACATGTTCTAAATGGAAAATCGGCTCCCTGACAATTAGATGGAGCCCCATTTTACCAAAACTGTGCATTCTATCAATGACAGAGGAGTAATATAGTTATGTTAATATATAAAAGTTAGAAACACGCCCCCTGACCCTCTCTCCCCCATCCCCCTCCTTTAAGTTTTCTCCCCTATTTTCCCCATCCCTAGGATCAGGACCAAGCCCAAGCCCCCTGACTTATTCAATCATATCTATTGAGCACTTGTGTGCAGAGCACTGTACTAAGCACTTGGGAAAGTACACTAGAACAGTAAACAGATGTATTCCCTGCCTGCAACGAGCTGACAGTCTAACCCCATGCTAAACCTCTTAAGCCCTATATTCTTTTGCCCAGGTCACACTACATTGAGATCATCTAGACTATAAATTCGTTGTGGGCAGGGAATATGTCTACCAACTCTGTTCTACTGCAATCTCCCAAGAGCTTAGTACATTGTTCTGCCCGTAGTAAACCCTCAATCAATACCATTGATTAATTGAAGGACCCAATGCATCCCCCTGCCTGCCAAAGAAATGGAAACTAACCTTTCCCGAAGAGTGTTGCAGCGGGATTTAGGGATCAGACCTGTTTTTCTTTGGTTGACCCTGAAGAGCGGTGAGACACGTGCAACGAGGAGTGAGAGCCAGCACGTGTTAGGGAGACGGCCCACGATCCGCCCCCACGTGCGCTGACACATTACCGCAGTCGAGTGGGCAGCTGGCTATCAGAGAAACGCCTCCTGTCTGGGGGCGGGGGCACGAAGCTTGTGTGCCTGGGGACCACCCGGGGGGGTCGAGGAAGAAGGGGGGATGAAAAGAGAGGAGGGGGAGATGAAAAGAGAGGAGGGGGGGATGAAAAGAGAGGAGGGGGGGATGAAAAGAGAGGAGGGGGGGATGAAAAGAGAGGAGGGGGGATGAAAAGAGAGGAGGGGGGATGAAAAGAGAGGAGGGGGAGATGAAAAGAGAGGAGGGGAGATGAAAAGAGAGGAGGGGAGATGAAAAGAGAGGAGGGGGGATGAAAAGAGAGGAGGGGGGATGAAAAGAGAGGAGGGGGGATGAAAAGAGAGGAGGGGGGGATGAAAAGAGAGGAGGGGGGATGAAAAGAGAGGAGGGGGATTGAAAAGAGAGGAGGGGGGATGAAAAGAGAGGAGGGGGGATGAAAAGAGAGGAGGGGGGTGAAAAGAGAGGAGGGGGATGAAAAGAGAGGAGGGGGGATGAAAAGAGAGGAGGGGGGATGAAAAGAGGGGAGAAGGAGGTTTAAAAGGGGGGAGAGGGGGTTGAAAATGGGGGGAGAGGTAAATCGAAGAAAGGGGAGGGGAGTCGAGGGAAGAGGGGCAAGAGGGGTTCAAGGAAAGGGAGGGAAGAGGGGGTTGAGGAAATGGGGGTCGAGGGAGGAGGGACAAGGGGTTCAAGGATGGGGTGTCGAAGAAAGGGGGAGAGGGAATTGAGAAAGGGGGAGAGGGGGGTCGAAGAAAGGGGGAAGAGGGGGGAGAGGAAGGGGGAAGAAGAAAGGGGGAGGGGAAAGAGGGGAAAGGGGGAAGAGGAAAAGGGGGAAGGAGAAGGAAAGGGGGGAGAGGGGAAGATAGGGTCGTAAAAGAAGGGAGGGGTGGGAAATGGGGGGTCGAGAAAAAGAGGAGGAGGGGGACGGGAAGAAGGGGGGTCAGGGATGGGGGCAGGGTGAATATGGTGGGGGGGAGGGGGAGGGGAAGAAGGGGGAGCGGGGGACCGGGAGAATTGGGGCGGGGGGGCTCTCACCTTGGGGTGGGTGGGGTCGGATGGGCCTCCAGGTGAGGGCGGTGTCGGTGAGGACCACGTCGCAGCTCCTCTTGCCGATCTGGAAGATGCCCCGGAGCCGGGCCCGCCCCGCCCCCGGCCGCCCCCCGGCCCAGGAGGGGCTCACACGGGTGCGGGAGGGGGGCCCCAGCCTGCCGCGGGGCATGGCCGGCCACACGACCGGGCAAGAGCCGGCAGGGCCGGCCGCAGCTTCCCCACGCCACCGGGGCCGCGTCCGGGGCCGCGGCTCCTGCTGCCATGGCAACGGCCACCATGGAAACCTCCCCCTCCCTCTCCCCGTCGCGGGGATGGAGCCCGAGCAACGCCCTCCCCGTAATAACAACAGTAACCACAATGATGGTATTTGTTAAACGCTTACTATGTGCAAAGCACTGATCAGGTTGTCCCACATGGGGCTCACAGTCTTAATCCCCATTTTCCAGATGAGGTAACTGAGGCACAGAGAAGTTAAGTGGCTTGCCCAAGGTCACACAGCTGACAGGTGGCGGAGCGGGATTCGAACCCATGACCTCTGACTCCCAAGCCCGTGCTCTTTCCACTGAGCCACGCTGTGCGGCCCTCGTGGGTGGTATTGTGAAGTGCTCATCGTGTGCCAAGCACTATACTAAATACAAGGGTAATCACGGTGAACAGGTAACGTGTCTGCGAACTGTTGGATCGTGCTCTCCCAAGTGCTGAGGACACTACTCTGCACAAAGTAAGCACTCCATAAATACCCCTGATGATGATATAATGCAATCAGATCAAGTTTCTGGAATTCTGTGCTACAAAATAGAATAGCTTTGCCTCCTGTAATTCCGCAAAGCAGATCTTAATGCGCTTCAAAATAGTGGAGGATCAGGCTGAAAATATGCCCTAATGCTTCAAGACCATTTCCAGAGCATAAACCTACAGGGTTGTGGATAATTGCTTTCATGCTGAATGTTTTCATTCTTTTTCCAAAGCTTGATCATCATGGCTTGAAACCTAAGCGGCTTTGGACCATTTGTCGCCTTTAGAGTCTCAGTTCTTCAGCTGTGGATTGTACCGGTACCTTCCAGGCTGTTCACTTTGCCCTTGTTAGGAGACATACTTCATACACCCAACCCTAAATGGCCTGAATAAAATTATATGATTATGGCATTTATTAAGCTTTTAATATGTGCCAAATCCTTGTATTAAGCACTGGGGTAGACACAAGATAATCAGGTGGGTTACAGTCCCTGTCCGACATGGGGCTCTCAATCTAAGTAGAAGGGGATAGGATTTAACACCCATTTTACAGATAAGGTAACTGAAGCACAGAAAAGTTAAGTGGCTTACCCAAGGTCACACAGCAGGCAAGCGGCAGAGCTGGGATTAGATGAACATGCTAAATGCACTTTCCAAACTATCACGGTTCCTCACCCCAATCTAGCCAACAGAGAATCAAAATTCATGTTCTGGATGGTTTGAGAGTAAGCCTTAGGATTTCCTTTCCTTTAAATTAGACAAGAGGTTAGGTTAACCCTCAGACTGCTCTTCCGCAGTTTTGACCTCCTGGTCAAAATATGCCTGAGGGTTGGGTTTTTCTATTCATTCTTCAATCAGAGCCCATTTCTCAGCGTTTCCATGAATGTTTCTGGAGGTGCTGCATTATAATGCTAATTGGTTTAAACTTATCTTTCCTCACTGTCCAATCCCTGTCCAAATCCTTGATGTGTCCATCTCACAAAGCCACATAGACCTCTGACAGGAGCTTCAAGTCTTCCTCAGTAGAGAGAAGTTAGGGTTTTCACTCTAATTCTCCTCTCCCTTACACTGCCCTGGCTCTCACTCAATCATAGTAATTGAGCACTTATTGTTTCCAAAATACTGTACCAAGCACTTGGGAGAATACAATCTACCAATATAGCAGATGTGTTCCCTGCCCACGGTGAGCTTACGGTCTGGAGGGGGAGACAGACATTAATACAAATAAATAAATTACAGATGTGTACGTAAGTGTTGTGGGGCTGGGAAGGGGAGATAAATAAAAGGAGCCAGTCAGGCAATGCAGAAGGGAGTGGGAGAAGAGGAAAAGAGGGCTTGGTAAGGGAGAGAAGGACTCTTGGTGAAGATGTGCCCTCAATAAGGCTTTGAATGGGGGGAGAGTAATAGTTTGTCAGATTGGAAGAGAGCTCACCTCCTCCAGGAGGCCTTCCCAGACTGAGCCCCCTCCTCATTCCCCCCACCCTACCTCCTTCCCCTCCCCACAGCACCTGTACATATGTTTATACAGATTTATTACTCTATTTATCTTACTTGTACATGTTTACTATTCTATTTATTTTATTTTGTTAATATGTTTTGTTTTGTTGTCTGTCTCCCCCTTCTAGACTGTGAGCCCGTTGTTGGGTAGGGGCCATCTCTATATGTTGCCAACTTGTACTTCCCAAGCGCTTACTACAGTGCTCTGCACACAGTAAGCGCTCAATAAATTCGATTGAATGAATGAATGAATGATGTTATAAGCCAGAGGTCTTCATCTTTGGATCCACAACGGTGGGTGAGAAGGAAGAAAGAAGAAAATTAAGAAATAATATCCCTGAGCAAAGTTATCAGAAGCTCTGTGTCCTAGTGGAAAGGACATAAACCTGAGTCAGCGGACCTGAGTTCGAATCCCACTCCACCACTTGCCTGCTAGTTAACCTTTGGCCAGACACCTAATTTCTCAGTGCCTCAGTTTCCTCACCTGTAAAATGAGATTCAATGCATGTCCCCATCCCCACCCTCCTACTTAGCCTATGAGTCCCACGTGGGATAGGAACTGTGCCCAATTTGATGTCTTGTATCTACCTCAGAGTTTAGCACATAGTTAGTACTTAACAAGTGTCACAGTTATTTAAGTGGTACACTGTCAGGTGAATGTAAAGGCTAACTTTCTCCCAAGTGCAGAATTCTTCCTGTCACTACAGCTGTCTCTCGTCAGTCTTTTAAAAATAATCTAAAAATCACCTACATTTTCCCTAGTTCCTCACCCTCCTCCACTCCAAGCACAGCAAGGAAGGTAAGAAGCCTCTGGTCCCTGTCATCGTTTGGAACTGAGGGATGAAGCAGGGAGGAAGGATAAATTTAAAAACAGTGGTGGAGAGGTTTGGTGTAGCAAGAAGGCAACAAGGGCTTGTGGAGACACCTGAAAGCCAAAGGGCCTGGCATCCAAGTTTAAAAGAGGACAGAGTGAGCAGGGCATGGAGTATGAACAGGTGACAATAAAATCAAATGCCTCACCTGGGAGACAGCTGGAGACAACAGCCAGATTTCCGGTGTTTTTGCAAATCACGCATAAGCCTCTTAGTTAAGGTATTAGACAAAGTCACACCAAGTTGCTTAATTCTGTGGCCTATTCACACTTTTCTGGATCTCACCTTTAAATGCAATTGGTACAAAAATTCATCAAAATAATAAATTCTCCCTTTAAAAATTAATTACGTTTTTAGAAGGATGGTATTTATATGTCGGCTCTGCTGCATATTCACGATTAAATCTTCAGGAAATTGCAGGCAAAATGTCATTTAGATATCGGTGAGGTGTTTACAATAATATTATTATATAATTTTTGCCTATGATGACACGGTTTTGTTTTGTTATTTTTTTTACCTTGGTATATCTATTTTAAGTATAGAAAATTCATTAGCCACTAGAGAAGAATACCATTATTATGACTTTAATTCAAGTCACATTTTAGCAGTGTACTTTTAATATGAATTCTTTGAAATTAACACAGTATTTTAAAAATCAAATATTTGTCTAAAAAGTCAATATGACTAAAAGTGAGCATATTTTGAAAGGAACTATTAAGAGCAATATTGTACTTTCACTATAATTAAAATGTCTATCTTTTCTTGATATTATGTAACAGGAATGTTTAATCATTTGCTGCAAATTGAAACTGGTAAATTAGAAATGACCCTTGAAATATCTCACTCCCATGTTATTTTTTAAAGTATTAAGTCCACACACCCTCACATATATATTACATATTGTTCTTTTGAAATCTCTCCAGAATTTTGTTACAGTTTTCCAAGTTGACTGCACATTGTAAGTTTAGTCACATGCAATTTAGAATGGAACATGACCACGTGATTCCTTGATATTAATAGGCAGGTATTCTATTGATCTGACATCAATGGGAAGGTATTACCATATCTCCTGTGAATTGCAATGCCCTGTCATTGACGTCAGTGAAAATTATGCCCTTCAAACAGACATCGTTTAAAGAATATTGCATTTTAATGTAAACATAATTTAAAGTATATATGCATTTATAGCTTTTGAATTGTGTATTTTGGAGTTCAGATGAACCTATACATATCATGCTTCTAACAAAGAACATGCAAAGAAAAAAAGGAAACCTCCACAGAGAACTTTAATATAGGTGGGCTCCCCTGATGTTAAAAAATATCTACTATAATAATAACAACAAAATCAGTAATGATAGTAACAATAATGACAATAGCAATAATAATAATGGCAATAATAATAATGATTATGAAGTGCTTACTATGTGCCTAGTGCTGCGTCTGACACTGAGGTAGAAACAAGATAATCAGATCAGGTCAGAGTCATATCCCTAAGAAGTTTTTTTTCCTAGATTTTCTATATTTTCTCATTAATTTTCTAAAAGTTCAATTCAATGTACGGTAACAGACAGCTGTTAAATCAGATATAGTAAAAATTGTAACATCAAAAGTCAAATATCACAAGTGGCAAGCTGGCAGATTAGAGGGACTCCTTTTTCTCCAGTGTTGAAGCTATGGCCCAGGACTTTTCACTTTTTACTGCACTTTTCCATCTTAAAATGTAACAAAGTTAAACCCACAGGTACTCTGTTGGATGTGTGGGAAACTCTGGCTTGCTAGTTGAGGCTGTTCATAAATGTGCTACTTATACTGTCCAACTGGAAGAAATTACACCAAATGCAACTGCTTTGGAAAGAAAATGGGTAAGATCAACACTGGGAACCTGTTGAAATAGTTCTGTGACCACATAGTGTCATTCTCTCTGGGATGTTGCAGAGGGCTTAGTATATCGTGTAGATGCTGACTATGAAATAGATCACCATTAAAAAGGGAAAACGACAAGAGGATGCCAGTGGAGGCTGAAGATCTATAATTTTGCAAGACGGCTCTTCCCGGGAGCTAGAAATGGCTCTGAAATATAGACTTTAAATCCAACATCCAGATTTATACCTCAAGTCCCTTTTTTTGTTTGTCTATTTTTATAACAATAATAATAATGATGATGGCATTTATTAAGCGCTTGCTATGTGCAAAGCACTGTTCTAAGCACTGGGTATTTATAGAGCACTTACTATGTGTTTTAAGCTTTGGGGTAGTTACAAATTCATTAGGTCAGACACAGTAGCTATCTCATAAGGGGCTCACAGTCTAAGTAGGAAGAAGGACAGGTATAGAATCCCCAGTTGAGGAAACTGAGGTAAGGAGAAGTGAAGTGATTTGCCCAAGGTCACCCAGCAAGCCATTAGCAGAGCCAGAATTAGAATCCAGGTCCTTCTGAATCCCAGGCTCTTTCCACTAGGCCATGCTGCTTTTCTAATTGAGCCCTAATGCAACAGTTATCCATTGTTTTATTAGGGGAGAAATATCTCTAAATAACATTGTGATTCAAAAGGGGCAAAAAGCAAACTGGCTCTGCATCCAATCCTTTTTAAAATAATTTAGGAAAGGCAAACCTCCAGCCAAAGCAATATCTCTTTTGTGATCAGAGACAGTCCTACCCTAAGTACCCATATAGGGGGATTTTCAGGTTTGGTCTAAACTAGTAGAACTGCGTCAACATGTCGATAACCAAATTTCCATTCCACCACACTGTTCCAGACGATCAATCAATCAATAGTATTTATTGAGCACTTACTATGTGCAGAGCACTGTACTAAGTGCTTGGAAAAGTACAATATAACAGAATTAGCAGACATGTTCCCTGCCCATAACGAGTTTACAGTCTAGATCTAGCACACGTGAGACCATTCAAAGAGCTTTGCTGTTATTAATTGGAAAGTAACATCTCTTTGAGATTCTGAGTCAGCTGTCAGTAGGAGATGCTAGGTAGCCTTTGAGGTTAAGTGATCTCAACTTTCCGTAGGGTACAGTCTTTGTTTCCATAGGGATGGGGCTGGAGACAGCAGCTTCAAGGAAGCAGTGTTTTGCTTTGGTCTAGGATAAAGAATATTTACCCTTCACTGCAGATTTGGTGCTACTACAAGTCTCTTCTGGCTCTTAGTCTTTTGCTGTCTCAAGATATTCTCTTTTCAGTTGCCAGTAGGCCCTCAAATTAGCAATTCCTCTTCTGGTTTGTTTTTTTTTTGGCGGGGGGGGGGTTAGTGAAGAAGACCGTTTTAATCTCACCACTGACTTTTATTCTGAATTGTCTAAGCGCTCCTTCATTTGCCAAACATACAATTATCATTTAGAAATGCATTTGTAATTATAGAACTGGATAACTTTCATTAGTTAATGATGCATGTATCATTTAAGCAATTTTCAAAATACTTTAAAGTGGAATTAAGTTAGGAAAATATATTTAAACCACTTACATGTAAAGGAGAGGGTTTTTGGGGGTGGGGGCAGTGATTCTAACCATTCACTCTTCGGTTCAAAAGCTGTGAGTTGCACTAACACATATCATGAGCTGTAATTATAGTTGAATTCTTCTTGAAATATGAAGATTATTCCAATTTCAAGTAACATTTACAGTGATTGTATTTTCTCTTTTGGGGGATATTAACAGTGATGGATCACATGACATAGCTCCATAGCACACTACATCTCAAGCAAATAGTAGAGATTCCTTGAGTTGAGGTTATAATAAATAATACTCGGTCTCATACATTCAAGCCAAGCTTTATCTACAATCAAATGTTTACGGCCAAGTTATTAACGACTCAGAATATAGGCCATTGTAGTGTAGTCTGACAATGAAATGAGCTGGTTTTTGATAACCACCAGCTCCCGATGAAAATTAACTCAGAGTACTTCCAGATTAAACCAGTAGATCTACAGGAGTTTATCCTGGTAAGAAGGACTGAATGCTCAGAAGGAAGGAGTGAATTGAGCCTTCCAAGTATGACTCATCATTAGGGTGGAAGCAAAAAGCAAAAGGAAATTTGGCAAATGGTGTTTTTGGTTTCCCATTTATTGTTTTATAAGCCAGTTTTGCCTGTGAAAGTTGGCGCTACTTTTGAAGTTCTTATAAGGCATAGGAACAAAAATCACTTCATGACACCTGAGTCAAGTTGAGTCCAGTTTTCGGAAATAAAGGAACTAAAGGAATTGATTTTTTCCCCCCACTATGAAAGCTAATTCGTAAATGAAAAAAAAATAGAGAGGGTAATTGAAAAAGCTTCCTGTGACTTGAAAAATGCCTTCCAAATATTCATTAAACATTTAAGAGGGTAAATTTGTAGAATATGTTCCTGACATCAGCTTGGGCACTGTGGTATTTTTCTGATCAGATGCAAGGGCTGTGTGTTATGCAGAGTGCATTCAGTGCATTCATGCATAAACAATATCATTTTCATAAATTAAAACCTCCCCTGCAGAAGCAACATCTGTGCCTGCCTTTGAATAAAAGATGGTGGCCTGTGAGTTGCCCCTTGACTGACTGAAAGAATCCTTACATTTTAAGATGAAGACATAATCAAAAAGCAAGGGAAACAGGACTTGAAACTATAAAACTCTGTATTCTTACCTTAAAAAACATTCTTTTATTTTGCCTAAATTGTCACCCTCTTTTTTTTTTCTTTTGGGTCATTCAGAAATGGGCTCAGATGTGTCTGATTTGTTCCTTTTGTGTTTGTCTCTCTCTAACCGATAACTCTAATATCTGAAAAGTTGTTCTCAAGAACTCTTTATGCTCCTCTTTTAATGGTGTAGAGGTTTGATGACTACATTGCAATACTTATTCTTCAAGTTTAACCAAAATAAATGGAACTGTTGAAGGGAAATTTGATGCCTAAATCTGAACATTCCCGTCACGTTATCCATGCTCTCCTGTTAGAAAACTGACAGTGCACATATATTCAATCTGAATTTTGACTTTTAAACTAAGCAAACAAAATATATCTTGCAGTCGAGGCGAGAACAGCTTGATTCAGTGTGACCTAATTTGATTCACTTAGAATGAGTCTGATCTGTTTTGGAGGGATTTCTGGGCTATATTTAAAGTCCTGCGATAGAAGATGAAAACAAAATGTGTTACAAGGAGATTTTACAAATCTCACTAGGGTTGTGTAAAAAACAACACTGCTGAAGCCTCCCTTACTGATATCACCCAAACTCCAGAAACTCCAATGGTGATTTTATTAGTACAGCTAATTGTTTCTGCCCATCAGATTACTCACATTCTCCTGGAACAACCTGCTAAATGAGGTCAGCTCTCTGGAATTCCCAAATCAGCCAGTGAAAAGGGAACTCCAGGAAATCAATCTTAGGTATTTACCGAGCACTGACTGTGTACCGGGCACTGTATTAAGGGCTTGGGAGAGTAAATGCGATAGAGCTGCCTTCAAGGGTTTACAATCCCTAAATTTGTCCTTTCACCAGAAGGTTGCTAGTAGAGGTAGAGCCAATGTCCATTCAATGTGGCATCTAAACTATGACAGGAACATGGCGACATTGATAATAATTATTATAGTATTTGGTAAGCGCTTACTCTGTGCCTAGTACTATTATGAGAGCTGGAGTAGATACAAGGTGATTAGGTTGTCCCATGTGGAACTCAGTCTCAATCCCCATTGTATAGATGAGGTAACTGAGGCACAGAGAAGTTAAGTGATTTGCCCAAGGTCACACGGCAGACATGTGGCAGAGCCGGGATTAGAATAATGATAATTCTAATGGTAATGATAATAATCGTGGTATCTGTTAAGCACTTATTAAGTGCCAAGCACTGTTCTGAGCACTGGGATAGACACAAGGTAATCAATGCAGTGGAATGGAGAACATGAAGAATATCCTCAGTGGAATTCAGAGAGGTGAGCTAAGGTTAGCCATGATCCCTCTGAAATAACACTTTCCATTCCATAATAATAATAATAATAATAATGTTGGTATTTGTTAAGCGCTTACTATGTGCAAAGCAATGTTCTAAGTGCCAGGAGAGGGTGGGGGTAGATACAAGGTAATCAGATTGTCCCACTTGGGGCTCTCAGTCTTCATCCCCATTTTACAGAGGTGGTAACTGAGGCACAGAGAAGTCAAGTGATTTGCCCAAGGTCACACGGCAGACATGTGGCAGAGCCAGGGTTAGAATAATGATTCTATTTATTTTATTTTGTTAGTGTGTTTGGTTTTGTTCTCTGTCTCCCCCTCTTAGACTGTGAGCCCACTGTTGGGTAGGGACTGTCTCCTATATGTTGCAAACTTGTACTTTCCAAGTGCTTAGTACAGTGCTCTGCACACAGTAAGCGCTCAATAAATGCGATTGATGATGATGATGATAATAATTCTAATGGTAATGATAATAATTGTAGTATCTGTTTAGCACTTATTAAGTGCCAAGCACTGTTCTGAGCACTGGGATAGACACAAGGTAATCAATGCAGTGGAATGGAGAGCACGAAGAATATCCACAGTGGAATTCAGAGAGGTGAGCTAAGGTTAGCCACGATCCCTCTGAAATAACACTTTCCATTCCATAATAATAATAATAATAATAATGTTGGTATTTGTTAAGCGTTTACTATGTGCCAAGCACTGTTCTAAGCACCGGGAGGAGGGAGGGGGGTAGATACAAGGTAATCAGGTTGTCTCACTTGGGGCTCTCAGTCTTCATCCCCATTTTGCAGATGCGGTAACTGAGGCACAGAGCAGTTAAGTGATTTGCCCAAAGTCACACAGCTGAGAAGTGGCAGAGCCGGGATTAGAACCCCTTGCTCTTTTCACTGAGTCACAGTGCTTCTCACTTCTCCATAAGGCGAAGAAGAATCAACTGCTCTAGAGCAAACCCTCAAATTCTGCCTAGACTTGTAAGCCGGTTGTGGGCCGGGAATGTGTCTGTTGAGCGGTTGTATTCTCCCAAGCACTTAGTACGATGTTCTGCACCCAGTAAGCGCTCAATAAATATGATTGGATGAATGAATAAAAAGCATATCCCCCTGATTTTTGTCAAGGAAGATTTCTACTAAAATGGGTCTCTGCTCTAAGTAGGAATTGATGGTGTTCTCCGGATTGCGAATTCTCTCTGCCGTGGGAGGTTGAAATACCACATCATAGTGATTTCTGATGACTTATTCTGAAAATGAGAGAAAGGAGGGTGCAGACCTCTAGAGGAATTCTTGAATGTCCCAGGTGTCTCCAAGAGTGGCATGAGCAGAAGAGGACATATGATAAAGGACAAGTCTATGTCTCCCATGGACGAGAGACTATTAATAATAATAATATTGTTATTAATTATTAAGCATTTACTATGTGCCAAGCACTTTAGTGAGCACTGGGGTGATTGTAAGCAAACACTCCCTGTCCCACGTGGGGCTCCTAATCTCAATCCCCATTTTGCAGATGAGGTAACTGAGGCCCAGAGAAGTGAAGTGACTTGCCCAAAGTCACACAGCAAACGAGTGGCGGAGACGGGATTAGAAACCACGACCTTCTGATTCCCGGGCCCTTGATCTGTCCACCACGCCGGGCTGCAGTGCTTCCATAGTCTGTGAGGAAGGTAACGATTTCCCCCAAGTCTGAGAGTTTGGGAACTTAAAGGCAAAGACGCAAAACACTATTTTCACAGGTTAAATGTCGGGAGCTTCATCTGTGTCTGCGGCCATTAAGATGGGATACTTTGGGGCCACACACACACGGGAAAAAAAAGACTGCAGGGGGAATAAAAAGTATCCTCCGGAACTCTTTTTCCAACCCGTTTTGTTCTACAAACCATCCACGTGGCGTCTTTCTTGATCTAGCCAAACAAAACAAGAATCCCATAGGAATTATTTGCGCTCACACGCGCACACACACACACACACACAAATCGCGTTTAAGAAGAAAGGCAACATTTGACCAAATGTTCAATACTATTTTATTGCAAGTGGATGAGTGTTTTCTAAAACCCCAATGTGCATTACACCATAATATACAGGATGACAAACAAAATTACAGTACAAATCGATTTCCGTTGAACCAGCGTTACATTTCAGACAGCACTTACTCTGGACTGCATATCGTGCATGCGATAGCTAGTGTTCTAATTACGGATTAAATGGTTTGAATCTGTTTTTAAGCTACTGTACTAATCGACTACAATAGGTACAACCTGATTCGTTTTAGGCTCGGGTTCGGGAAATGAATAGAGTGACAAACCACCGTGTGGGTGAAAACGGGTTAAGAATCCATGCATCTCTATCGTCCCGGAAAAACCAACTTCTCCGGGCTCTCCGCTAAAATCCTGGAAGGCCAAGGGGCAGAAGACTAAAAATAAAACAGTGCAAACTGTAGGTGATAGTCAAGCAGCTTTTGATTTCAAGAAGGGCGTTGGCATTTGAGAATAACGTTTATATACAAGTTTGTGCAAGTCGTCGGTTCGATTGATATGTTTTTGACAGAGAACACGTCTCCCCATCTCACATCCACTGGAGAACTCCGGATCTGGTTCTTACTAGAGGAAAAACGCTATTTCACTCGAAGGGAAATTGCCAGAATTGTGCAATTTATTCTGATGAGGAGGAGGTGGAGGATTTTTGACGATCTGACAGGAAGGAAGTGCTAAGGCAACATAACTTTCTAAGCACTCTTCTGCTGGTTTAAATTAGTTAAATTATTTTTTTGTATAAATTAGATATAATTCTACTTTTTTTCCGACATGTATAAAAATTGATGAAGCTGCATGGTTTCAAAATAGGAAATCCACGTTATAAAAAGCCATTAAAAATTCTGTACAAAATCACGCCAAAATAATTCAGCACGGGAAAGGGAACAAGTAGCAAAACGTCGGTTTTGAAAAATATATATATCTTTCTCTAGATATTTTCAATTGGCCCATTTACGAGTTGAAAGGAACCCCCAAAATTGCATAGATCCTAATTATTGCTTTGTGATTTTTTTTTTTTTTGTCATCCCGATGAGATCACGCGAACGCTCCGGTTATGGCAAGACCCAAACTTTTGGCCTTGGCCTTTCCCCTCCACTCCTTTGCCAGGGTCCCCCCACCCGCCGTGGGTTGGGCGGGAAGAAGTTGCAGCAACGGTGTGGCGGATAGAGCGCGGGCTTGGGAGGTGGAAGGTTGTGGGTTCGAATCCGGACAGCGTCAGTTGTGTGACCCTGGCCCAGTCACTTGACTTCTCCGCGCCTCGTCTGGGGACGGAGTGGGGGAGCCCCCCGGGGGGCTGTGTCCGGCCCGATCTGCTCGGATCCACCGCGGCGCTCAGCCCAGTGTCCGGCTCCGTAGTGAGCGCCCAACGGAGAGCGGGATTACCATCGTCCGTGCCCACAGTTTGGTTGGCACCGGTCTCTGCGCGCCCGGGCCTAGGGCCCTCTTTCATTCATTCATTCTTTCTTTCCACTCGATGGTATCTATTGAGCGCTCACTGTGTGCAGAGCGCTGCACTAGGCGCTTGGAAAGTACCGTGAGGGCAGCAGCCTGGCTCAGAAGAAAGAGCCCGGGCTTGGGAGTCGGAGGTCGTGAGTTCTAATCCCGACTCCGCCTCTTGTCAGCTGGGTGACACCGGGCAAGTCGCTTGACTTCTCCGGGCCTCGGTTCCCTCATCTGTCCCTGATCGCCTCGCATCCTCCCCAGCGCTTAAACCGGTGCTTGGCGCGTAGTGAGCGCCTAATAGACAGCATCGTTGTTATTATTATTATTATAATTATTAGAATTCGGCTGTAGCGATGCGCCCCGGGCCCCGTGAGCCGGACCGGTTGTCGGTTAGAGGGACTGCCCTCTTCCCGTTGCCCTGTGGTACTTTCCCAATCAATCGTATTTATTGAGCGCCTACTGTGTGCAGAGCACTGTACAAGTACAAGTTGGCAACATATAGACAACAGTGGGCTCGCGAGCGGTTGGTCCAGTGCTCTGCACACAGTCAGTGGGGACGGTCGAATGCATCCAGCGCTTAGAACAGTGCTTTGCACCCGGTGAGCGCTCAGTCAATGCCGTTGTGATGATTGCGGCGGCTAGTCGCGGAAGAGGGCCTGGGTCAGGCCCCTGTCGGGGTGAGGGGGGCCCTCGTAGGGCAGCAGGGCGTCGAGGGGGAGGTCGCCCCCTCCGCAGCGCGAGGAGGGCCCGGAGAAGACGGAGGGATGCCCGGGGTTGGTACCCAAGGAGGCGGCTGCCGCCGCTGCCGCCGCTGCCGCTGCTGCTGCATAGTGCATGGTGAAGGCATAGCTCTTGTCCAGCTGGCCCGGGGGCTCGTGCTTGAAGGAGAAGTTCCCGTTGATGCTGAGCGGGGGGCTGAGGGGCCCGTCGAAGGCGGGGCTGGCGCAGTCCGCCAGGGCAGCGTCGAAGAAGGGCTCCAGGGCCGTCGGGCCGAAGGCGGGGGGCGGCGCGGGGGGCAGGGGCTGGGGCGGGGCCGGCGGGCCGGGGGCCGCGGCCACCGGCTTCAGGTGGAAGAGCTGGGCGCTGTCCACGGTGCCGTAGGGCGGGCTGGGCAGGCCCGGCGTCTGGTAGGGGTAAGGGGGGCCCGCGGGGAACGGGGCCGGGCCCGCCAGGCGGCCGGCCAGGGCGTCCGCGGGGCACTGCTCCGGCAAGAAGGTCCGCGGATTGAGCCGCAGGCAGCCGGCCACCAGGTTGGTGGTGGGCTGCGACAGCCCCTTGCACAGGGTCTGCACGAAGCTCACCAGGTCCGGGCTCTGGCCCGAGCGCAGGATCTCCGACAGGGCCCAGATGTAGTTCTTGGCCAGCCGCAGGGTCTCGATCTTGCTCAGCTTCTGCGTCTTGGAGTAGCAGGGCACCACTTTGCGCAGGTTGTCCAGCGCCGCGTTCAGCCCGTGCATGCGGTTGCGCTCGCGGGCGTTGGCCTTCATGCGGCGCAGCTTGAACCTCTCCAAGCGCGCCCTGGTCATCTTCTTCTTCTTCGGCCCCCGCCGCTTGGGCTTCTGCTCATCCTCCTGCTCCTCCTCCATCTCCTCCTCCTCCTCCTCCCCTTCCTCCTCCTCCTCCTCCTCCTCCTCCATCTCCTCCTCCTCCTCCTCCAGGTCCTCGTCCTCCTCTTCGTCCTCCTCTCCCGGCCGTCGAGGATCCCCCTCTCCCCGGGCCGCGTCCCGGGGGTGTCCCCCCTTGGGGTCACCCTCCTCGTCCTGGGAGCTGAGCCCCTCCTCCGTCCAGCCCGGGGGTCTCTGAGGGGGCTGGGGCTGACCCATCCTCCCGCTCGCGCTGTACGACTTGGTCATCCCGCCGCTCCTGAGGGGACCAGAGAGGAGACAGACCGGGGAAATCGTCATCATCATCATCATCATCATCATCATAATGTTGGTATTTGTTAAGCACTTGCTATGTGCAGAGCACTGTTCTAAGTGCTGGGGTAGATACAAGGTAATCAGGTTGTCCCACGAGGGGCTCACAGTCTTCACCCCCATTTTCCGGATGAGGGAACCGAGGCCCGGAGAAGTGAAGTGACTTGCCCAAAGTCACACAGCTGACAAGTGGCGGAGCCGGGATTTGAACCCACGGCCTCTGACTCCAAAGCCCGTGCTCTTTCCACTGAGCCATGCCGCTTCCCCTCATCATCGTATTCCTGGTGATAACAAGAATCATCATCAAAACAACGATGAGGGCATTCATTAAGAGCTTACTATGCGCAAAGCACCCTTCTAAGAGCTGCGCTTACTATGCGCAAATCAATCAATCAATCAATCGTATTTATTGAGCGCTTACTGTGTGCAGAGCACTGTACTAAGCGCTTGGGAAGTACAAGTTAGCGCTTGGGAAGTACAAGCACCATTCTAAGCGCTGGGGACGTTACAAGGTGATCAGGTTGTCCCACGGGGGGCTCACAGTCTTTACGAAGCGCTGACGGTGTGCCAAGCACTGTTCTGAGCGCTGGGGAGGCGACACTAATAACGATGGCATTTGTTAACCGCTGGCTGTCTCCCCTTTTTAGACTGTGAGCCCACTGTTGGGTAGGGACTGTCTCTATATGTTGCCAACTTGGACTTCCCAAGCGCTTAGTACAGTGCTCTGCACACAGTAAGCGCTCAATAAATACGATTGATTGATTGACTATGTGCAGAGCACTGTTCTGAGCACCGTTCTAAGGTGATCGGGTTGTCCCGGGGTGGGGGGCACCCAGTCTTCATCCCCATTTTACAGATGAGGGAACCGAGGCCCAGAAAAGTGAAGTGACTTCTCCAAAGTCACACAGCTGACAATTGGCGGAGCCGGGATTCGAACCCACGACCTCTGACTCCAGAGCCCGGGCTCTGTCCACTGAGCCACACTGCTTCTCTGAGAGACCCTTCGGACCCAGGGACCAGACCACCCCATCCCCTCCCCCTTCCTCCCACCCCTCCTCTCCACCACCCGCACCTCCGGGCAAGCGCAACCCCAGTTGCGTGCCAGCCCTGCGCTAAGCGCTGGGGCAAGCGCAAGGCCAACGGATGGGGCGCAGAGCAGGGGAGGAGCGGCGGGATCAGGGGTGGGCCTGAAATTCGTTCATTCTTTCAGTCAGTTGTATTTACTGAGCGCTTACTGCGTGCTGAGCGCTTGGGAAATACAACTCAGCAACCGAGAGAGACAATCCCTGCCCATGACGGGCTTACAATCTAGAAGAAGGTGTGGGGTGCGCCACTGCTTAAGCTTGGAAACAATGTGTGGGGTGTTGGCGCGCACCTTTGGGGAAGAGGAGATAATAATAAGAATAATGTTGGTTTTTGTTTAGTGCTTACTAGGTGCCAAGCACTATTCTAAGCCCTGGGGTAATACTAATAATGATGATATTTGTTAAGCGCTTACTAGATGCCAAACACTGTTCTAAGCGCTGCGGTGATAATAATAATAATAATGGTATTTGTTAAGCGCTTACTAGGTGCCAAGCACCGTTCTAAGCGCTGGGGTAATAATAATAATGATGATATTTGTTAAGCGCTTACTAGGTGCCAAACACTGTTCTAAGCGCTGCGGTAATAATAATCATTATAATGGTATTTGTTAAGCGCTTACTAGGTGCCAAGCACCGTTCTAAGCGCTGGGGTAATAATAATAATAATGGTATTTGTTAAGCGCTTACTAGGTGCCAAGCACTGTTCTAAGCGCTGGGCCCTGTTCTAAGCGCTGGGCACTGTCCTAAGCGCTGGTAGATATAAGGTCATCAGGTTGTCCTACGTGGGGCTCACAGTCTTCATCCCCATTTTGCAAATGAGGTAACAGGCATAGAGAAGTTAAATCCCGGGTGCCTACAGGTGGGAGAGGGATGAAGGATAAATGTGGCTATTCCCGCCTGCCTACTAAGAATGGAGACATCGAGGTGTGTGAGTGTGTGTGTGTCTGTGGGTGTCGGTGTTTTGGGGGAGGGAGGGACGTCCGAAGCATCCCTGGCCAATTTTCGAGCATCCCAGGTTCCTGGGGATAAAAGTCTGAGGAAGGATGCCCCACGGCTGGAGACCGAACCAGCGACCGGCTCCGTCTCTCCACCGTCCTTCACCAAGGCCACTTTTCCGGCTTAAATCCCTTTTTGTATCTTCCCCACGTCGGGGACCGAACTGCCGAGAATCCAGCCCGGGGAAATGCTCCCTCCCGGCTTGGAGAGGCGCAGGGGCTGCGGAACTGTTGCAAATCCAACGAAAATGAGCAGAATCGAAAAGAGCCTGTCGGTTTCTTCTCCTCCCGCCGCCCCCCACCCCCACCCCACTTTTTCCTTTCTTTACCCAACCCCAACCCCAGGATGAATTTCCACTTTGTTCAGATCTTCGGAAGTAGCCAGAGGAAAAAAAAAAAAGTGGGGGATCAGGTGCAAGTAGCTGTTCTTTAATAAACAGCTATTGAAGGAGGCTCCATCCTTCAATCGGGGCCGCTCAAAGTTCTGCCGAAAGCTCGCTTTAAGAGATTAAATCATGATCCTCCTTCAGCCCTTTTACGACTCCAAGAGAGAAACCCAGAGAGAGAAAAAGAGAGCGATGGAGAGAAGGATTTCACCGATCCAGCGGCGACCGCTCCACCCCGGGAGCCTCCCAACAGTAACAGGTAGCAAAGAAGGGCAACTTCTTCTCTTCTCCAACTCCCGTTTCCCCAGCTCCACTTTGGACCTGAGCTACCTCTGGCCGAGATCTGTGCCTCCCTCTACAAGTCGGTGTGAGACTTAGCTTAGTGGCAAGTTGGGCCTCAGAGGACGTGGGTTCTGTCGTCTGCCACTTGTCTGCTGCGTGACCTCGGGCAAACCATTTCACTTATCTGTGCCTCAGTTCCCTCATCTGTCAAACGGGGATGAAGACTGTGAGCCCCAGGTGGGACAACCTGATGACCTCCTATCTCCCACAGCTCTTCCCCCTTCTAGACTGTGAGCCCACTGTTGGGTAGGGACTGTCTCTATATGTTGCCAGCTTGTACTTCCCAAGCGCTTAGTGCAGTGCTCTGCACACAGTAAGCGCTCAATAAATACGATTGATCGATTGATTAGAACAGTGATTGACCCATAGTAAGCGCTTAACGAATACCATTATTATTATTCTTATCCGTGACTAACGTGTGCGTGGCAGGTGTTCCCTAAACTCCTCTCCCAAATCCTCCCGCACAATCTTCACCCTCGATACCCTTTTCCGATCGCCCACTGGGTGTGGAAGCTCTGTTTTCTATACCCACTTTTGCCTTTAAATACCACGTCCCATGTTCCGACAGGAAAGGGAGATTAAAAAACGGCCGCAGCAACAACGACAACAAAAATCCCACCAGTTAGTAGAATATATGAGATGGATCGAAGCCACCTGGCAAGTGGACGAGTAAAGCTGGGGTTCTCGTTTTGGGGGGATCCCCACGATGATGCGGGCTCTGTCTTGAGCATCTTGGCACAGACTGCGCGGGGGGAAAGGGACAAGAGGGGGCTGCGAATGGGGACGGGGGGGATCAGGGTGGCTTTCGTGGGGTGAAATGCAAAAGGAATCGCCAATTACCTGTGAGGGTTAGCGGGTCCTGGCAGGTGACCGTCTCATCACCCTGGTAACTCCCGGGGGTTGAATTCCTCTTTCTAGGGGGGCTGAGCGCAGGATGCTCAGGTTATATAGCGGGGATGCTCAGGCTTGGCGCCTGCGC
The DNA here is from genome assembly GCF_015852505.1 of Tachyglossus aculeatus. Classification (NCBI taxonomy): domain Eukaryota; kingdom Metazoa; phylum Chordata; class Mammalia; order Monotremata; family Tachyglossidae; genus Tachyglossus; species Tachyglossus aculeatus. Next base: position 61,321,677 of record NC_052074.1, read on the forward strand.
GCCTGGGTAGCAGGCTCATCCCCCCTCCCCTCCCTACCCCCCATCCCATCCCTCCCCTGGTCCCCCTCCCCCCTTTTCCCTCCTGCTCCCCGAAGCCCCCTCCTCCCTCCAGCCACCATATGGTCCAGCCGGGCGAGCCCGAGCGCCACGTGACTAGCCCATTTGGTATGCGCAGAGAGCTCCCTCCCAGCCCCTTTGTGGCCAGAAGAAAGTGGCCCATCTGTCGCCAGTTAGAGACTCTGCGGACCCTGTTTGTCCCCGCAGGAGAGATTAACCCTTTCCAAGGCGGGGGAGGGGGAGGAGGAAGCGAGTTCATCCGTTCATTCATTCAATCGTAGTTGCTGAGCGCTTACTGTGTGCACAGCGCTGGGCTAAGCGCTTGGGGAGTACAAGTCGGCAACATAGAGAGACGGCCCCTACCCAATAACGGGCTCACAGTCTAGAAGGGGGAGGCAGACAACAGAACAACACATGTAGACAGGTGTCACAGTCGTCAGAACAAATAGAATTAAAGCTATATGCACATCGTTAGCAAAGTAGAATAGTAAATATGTACAAGTAAAATAAATAGAGGAATAAATCTGTACAAAGATATATATACATACAAGTGATGTGGGGAGGGGAAGGAGGTAGGGCGAGGGATGGGGAGGAGGAGAGGAAAAAGGGGGCTCAGTCTGGGAAGGCCTCCTGGAGGAGGTGAGCTCTCAGTAGGGCTTTGAAAGGAGGAAGAGAGCTAGTTTGGCGGTTGTGTGGACGGAGGGCATTCAAGGCCAGGGGGAGGACGTGGGCCGGGGGTCGACGGCGGGACAGGTGAGAACGAGGTACAGTGAGGAGGTGAGCGGCAGAGGAGCGGAGGGGGCCGGCTGGGCTGGAGAAGGAGAGAAGGGAGGTGAGGTAGGAGGGGGAGAGGGCATGGACAGCCTGGAAGCCGAGAGTGAGGAGTTTGGGCTGGTTGAGACGTGTGGGGTGCGTGGAAAGGTGGGGCCTGCCCACTCCCTGGATTGCGGGTCCATGCGTTGGATGGGCCACCGGGAATGAGTTTGTGTGTTAACAGGTGGGAGTTAGGGGCGCGTAAAGGCTGGGCGTACGAGTGTGAAGGAGCATGGCATGTGCAGGAATAACAGTAATCGTCCTGGTGTTTGCTAAGCGCTTCCTCTGTGCCAGGCACTGTACTCTGTCCTAAGCGCTGGGGTAGATACAAGCAAACGGGCCTGGACGCAACGTCTGTGCATGTGAGCAGCTGAGAGTTAGGGGCGTGTATCTGCTGGGTGTATGACCGTGACGGGGCGTGCGTTCATTTTGGTATTTGTTAAGCGCTTACTATGTGCCAGGGACTGTATTAAGCGCTGGGGGCGATACAAGCAGGTTGGGCTGGACACAATATATGTGTATGTGAACAGGTGAGAGGTAGGGGCGTGTATATGCTGGGCGTATGAATGTGAAGGGGTGTACTCATAGGAATAATCATTATCATCATTCTGGTATTTGCTAAGCGCTTACTATGGGCCAGGCACTGTACTAAGCGCTGGGGTGGATACAACCAGATTGGATTGGACACAACCTATGTGTATGTGAGCAGGTGAGAGGTACGGGTGTGTGTCTGGGTGTTGGACCGTGTGTTGCTTGTATCAGTGTGAATTCAGTCATTCATTGAATCGTATTTATTGAGCGCTTACTGTGTGCAGAGCACTGTACTGAGCACTTGGAAAGGAAGGCGAAGGCTCTGGTTGCTTTCTGTCCCTGAATTACTTGGGGTCCCGTGCCCCAGCCCAGGACTGGGACCCCGGCTTTCTCCCTGCAGGTTTGTCTCCCTGCAGGTTTTCTTTAATAATAATTATAATTGTATTTGTTAAGCGCTTACTATGTGCAAAGCACTGTTAAGTGCTAGGGAGGTTACAAGGTGAGCCGGTTGTCCCATGGGGCGCTCACAGTTTTAATCCCCATTTTACAGATGAGGTAACTGAGGCCCAGAGAAGTGAAGTGACTTGCCCAAAGTCACACAGCTGACAATTGGCGGAGCCGGGATTTGAACCCATGACCTCTGACTCCAAAACCCGTGCTCTTTCCACTGAGCCACGCTGCTTTTTCTGCCGGGCTGGGTTCCGTCTTCTGGGGTCGAGGCTGGGACCCCGGCACACTCCTCAAATCCTTCTGCCTCTCCCCGAGACCCCCCTGCCCAAGCCCCAACTGGGGTCTTCCCTGGAAGAAGCTCTCTAGGCTGGGGCTGGGGTTGGAGTTGGATGTGGCTGGGATCCTGGTCCAAGAAAGGAGCTGGGGGTAGGGACTGAACTGGGATGAGGCTGGACTGAGCTGGGACTGGATTGGGCTGGAACTGGACTAACAATAATAATAATGATAATAATAACAATGGTATTTGTTAAGCGCTTACTATGTGCCAAGCACTGTTCTGAGCTCTGGGGTAGATCCAAGGTAATCAGGTTGTCCAACATGGGGATCACAGTCTTAATCTCCATTTTACAGATGAGGGAACTGAGGCCCAGAGAAGTGAAGTGACTTTTCCAAGGTCACACAGCGGACACGTCGCAGAGGCAGGATTAGAATCCACGTGCTCTGACTCCCAAACCCGTGCTCTTTCCACTCAACCACGCTGTTGCTTCTCTAGACCGGACTGGGATGAGGATGGACAGGACTGGGACTGGGAATCTGATTTTTCCTTTATTCCCCCGTGGAGTAGAGAGATAATTTACTCTAGAGTCACCTTAATCCCTCTTCCTACTTGGTGGTCCATCTTTGGGATGCTGTGGGTTCAAGTGAGGTTGTTGAACGTGTCTACCAATTCTGTTGTGCTCTCCCAAGCGCTTAGTACAGTGCTCCACACAGCAAGCGCTCAATAAATACCACTGATGATTGTTTAATTGAAAGGATTGTCCCTGCCTCCAGAAAGCGCCCAAATTGGGACAGGTGAGCAGGCTGTGTCCAGGAGAAGACGCGGAGTTTCCCTGACTCGGTTGAGACTCACTTTGTACACAACCCTCCGCTCAGTCCATCATCTGGTTTCGATTGGATTGTCCAGTCCCGGGGGGAGAGTCCTTTTCCCGTAGTCCCAAGGTGACGAACCCTAAAAATGCGAAACGCCTTCGACGCCACTGCAAGAAGACCCGCAGGAAATCTGCATCAGCGAACCGCGGGGATGTTGCAGTGTAGACTCCAAATCTCACACAGATTCGCGTTATTAGGACTGCGAGCCCCATGTTAGACAGGGACTGTGTCTAACCTGATTAACCAATCAATCAATCAATCGTATTTATTGAGCGCTTACTGTGTGCAAAGCACTGTACTAAGCGCTTGGGAAGTACAAGTTGGCAACATATAGAGACAGTCCCTACCCAACAGTGGGCTCACAGTCTAAAAGGGGGAGACAGAGAACAAAACCAAACATACTAACAAAATAAAATAAATAGAATAGATATGTACAAGTAAAGTAAATAAATAAATAAATAGAGTAATAAATATGTGCAAACGTATATACATATATACAGGTTACCTTGATTACCTCGACTCTACCGCAGTCCTTAGAACAGTGCGTGTCACATAGTAATAACAATAATTATTATTATGGTATTTGTTAAGCGCTTACTGTGTGCCAAGCACTGTTCTAAACGCTGGGATAGATACAAGGTAATCGAGTTGTCCCGTGTGGGGCTCAAAGTCTTAATCCCCATTTTACAGATGAAGTAATGAGGCACAGAGATGTTAAGCGGTTTGCCCAAGGTCACACAGCAGAGAAGTGGCAGAGCCGGGACTAGTAAACCCTTAACAAATATAAGAGTAATAAAAATCGAGGGCTGTTTTGCCCTAAAAAAACTCGAGACAAATTTCAATTTTTCAAGTTTGTCCGAGCGCTTAATACAGCGCTCTGCACATAGTAACCGCTCAATAAATACGATTGAATGAATGAATGAGTAGGGGTGGCCCGGTACCAGCTGACTGGTGGAAACTCTTGGAGGGCTGGGCTTCTGGCAAAAAACGTTGTAGTCTTTGGAAAGGGAGAGGAGGAGTATTAGTGAAGGTTAATTCATTCATTCACTCAATAATAATAATAATAATAATAATAATGATAATGGCATTTATTAAGAGCTTACTATGAGCAAAGCACTGTTCTAAGCGCTGGGGAGTTTACAAGGTGATCAGTTGTCCCACGTGGGGCTCACAGTCTTAACCCCCATTTTACAGATGAGAGAATTGAGGCACAGAGAAGTAAAGTGACTTGACCAAAGTCACACAGCTGACAAGTGGTGAGGCCGGGATTTGAACCCATGACCTCTAACTCCAAAGTCCGGGCTCTTTCAATCGTATTTATTGAGCGCTTACTGTGTGGTTAATAATAATGACAATTGTTACCTTTTACAATAACCATTCTGGATACCGTCCCTGTCTCACGTGGGGCTCACAGTCTAAGGAGAGAGAGGGAAAGCAGATATTTAAATCCCACTGTATCAATGAGGAAACGAAGGTCCAAAGCAGTTCAGTGACTTGCCCAAGGACACCCAGCAGACAAGTGTCAGAGTCAGGATTAGAACCCAGATCTTCTGACGCCCAGAAGTGTGCTTGCTCCTCTAGACCACGTTACTTCTCTAAGTGGGTTAAATGTGGCTATCAGGCCCGCCTATGGCTACTGGTGTGTGTGTGTGATCAGGCCCGCCTATGGCTACTGGTGTGTGTGTGTGTGTGTGTGTGTGTGTGTGTGTGTGTGTGTGTGTGTGTGTGTGTGTGTGTGTGTGTGTGTGTTTTTCTGTATTTGTGTGTTTAAATTTGTGTTTGTGTGGTGGGGGGGAGGGGGCGTGTTCTTGGCCAGAAGCGCGCTAAGCGGGACGAGAGCAGCGCTCGCCTGTCTTTGATGATACCAACAATAATAATAATCGATAATAATAATAATGATATGTTAAGCGCTTACTATCTGTACTGTTTTATGCGTTGGGGGTGGATGCAAGCAAATCGGGCAGGATACGGTCCCTGTCCTACTTGGGACTCGCATTCTCAATCCCCATTTTACAGATGGGGGAACTGAAGCACAGAAAAGTGAAATGACTTCCCCAAGGTCACCCAGCAGACAGGTGTCGGTGTCGGGATTAGAACCCAGGTCCTTCTGACTCCTAGGCCCGTGCTCTAACCATTAGACCACGCTTCTTTCTTTTTTTTCCTTTGGAAGCATCTGCCAAGAAAATCAGGGTTTCAGAGAGCAAGTTTTCCAGTTTCATCAAGGGCCCTGGAGCCGAGCGGGCTAACGGCCGTCTCCGCGCAGCCCTCATTACCGCTTGATTTACGGCCCTTGGCGCCCTGTGGGGATTAGAAGCCTCCTTCCTCCTCCTCTTCCGTTGCCCCTCCCCCCTTCTCTTCTTCGTCCTCTTCTTCTTCCCTCCTCCTCCCCCTCTTCTTCCTCCTCCTCTCCCTCCTCCGTCTCCTCTTCCTTCTTCTCTTCCTTCCCCTCTCCCTCCTCCTCTTCTTTCTTCTCCTCCTTTTCCTTTTCCTTCTCCTCCTTCTCCTTCTCTCCCTCCTCCCCTTCTTCCTCCTCATCCTTCTCCTCCTCCTCCTCCTCCTTCTTCTTCTTCTCTTCCATCTCCTTCTCTCCCTCCTCCTCCTCCCCTCTTCCTCCTCCTCCTCTTCCTTCTTCTCATCCTCCTTCTCGCTCCCCTCTTTATCCTCCTTCTTCTCGTCCTTCTCTTCCTTCTCCTTCTCTTCCTTCTCCTCCTCCTCCTCCTCCTTCCCCTTCTCCTCCTCCTGCTCTCCCTCCTCCTCCTTCCCCTCCTTTTCCTTCTCCTCCTCCCTTTCCTCCTCTCCCTCCTCATTCCCCTTCCCCTCCTCCTCTCCTCCTCCCCTTTTCCTTCTCCTCTTCCCCTCAATCCCTAGCCCTGTGGGAGGAGGAGGAGGAGGAGGGGAAGCGTTTGTTGGGAATCTGGGTCTCAGTCCGGAGGGACCCCAGGGCTTGGGCCACCCCGGCTTTCGGCTTGTCCTGGGGCCCTGTCCTGGGGTCCTGGGCCCTGGCTTGGCTGTCGGGGCTGGCCCCCTGCTAGCCCCGGGCTAGCCCTCGCCCCCTGCCCTGCCCTGGCCCTCGCGGCACGCGCCCCGCACGCGCCCCCAACAAAGCCCCTTTCACGGCTCACCGGCTCCAGGCCGCGTCCCAGCCCGGCGCCCCTTCCCCAGCTTTATTCCCACCCCCCTCCCCAACTGCGAGCCCCTTGTTGGGCAGCGATTATCTCTGTTGGTTGCTGAACTGTACTTTCCAAGCTCTCAGTCCAGTGTTCTGCACACAGTAGGCCCTCAATAAATACGATTGAATGAATGACTGAACTCCCGCTGAAACCACTCCCCAGTTCCCTCCCCAAGCCCCTGCGCAGCTCAGTCTTTCAATCGTATTTATGGAGCGCTTACTGTGTGCAGAGCACTGTACTAAGCTCTTGGGAAGTACAAGTCGGCAACACAGAGAGACGGTCCCTACCCAACAACGGGCTCACAATCTAGACGGGGGAGGCAGACAACAAAGCAAAACATGTAGACAGGTGTCAAAATCGTCAGCACAGCCCCTCCCCAATTCTTTCCCCAGCCCCCTCCCCAATTCTTTCCCCAGCCCCCTCCCCAATTCCTTCCCCAGCACCTCCCCAATTCCTTCCCCAGCCCCCTCCCAAGCCCCTTCCCAAGCCCCTCCACGTCCCCTCCTCATTTCCCTCCGCAGCCCCCTCCCCAAGCCCTCTTTCCAACGCCCTCCCCATCTCTCTCCCGACCCCCTTTCCCATCCCACTGGGGAAGGGGAAGGAAAGGGAGGGAGGGAGGGGAAGGGAGGGGGTCTCTCCCCTCCGGGGCTGCTGGGCCAGCAGATGGGCCGCTCCCAGGGGGTGGAGGGACAGCGGGGAGGTCAAGCCGGTTGTGGGCCCCGGGGCAGGACCCCCTCCCCCTCTAGGACTTTCTTTGGTGGGGGGCGGGCGTGGACACCCCCTCCCTCTTGTCCTGCTCAGCCCTCAATATTGTGCATGGCCCTAAAGTGGGGAGGAACTGAAGGGGGTGGGGAGACGGAGACGTTAGAGCAAGTCCCGCCCAGGTCCCGGGGCCTTGGCGGCCAGACCACCGAGGAGAGCCCCCCGGGCCGCCCGCCCGACCCTCATTAAGATAATTGATTCCTATTACACCTGCCAGAAAGGGAAAAAAACGGATTCCAAATCGCTTAAGGCGCCTGGAGAGAGGCGGCCTTCCAGGCTGGGCCCTGGGGGTGGGATTTAGGGTCGCAGGGGTCCCTAACCGTTATTTGCATTTTCCGCACTTTCCCCTCCTCTTTCCCCCTGCTTCCTCTCACCAAGGGTGCGGTGGGAGTGCGTATTTGGGGGTTGGGGTGGATGGGTGTATCTAAGAGCCTTGGGTAAAATTTGCCAATCCAACAGCTAGAGTTCTGCCCCCTCTACAAGAGCCCGTTGTTGGGTAGGGATTGTCTCTATCTGTTGCTGAATTGTGATTGTCTCTATCAATCAATCAATCAGTCAATCAATCAATCGTATTTATTGAGCGTTTACTGTGTGCAGAGCACTGTACTAAGCGCTTGGGAAGTACAAGTTGGCATCTATCTGCTGCTGAATTGTACTTTCCAAGCTCTTAGTACAGTGCTCTGAACACAGTAAGCGCTCAATAAATGCGGGTGAATGAATGAATAATAATTAATAACAATAATGATGGTAGTATTTGTTAAGCGCTTCCTATGTGTCAAGCATTGTTCTATGCGCTGGGATAGATACAAGTCTATCAGGTTGTCCCACGTGGGGCTCACGGTCTTAATCCCCATTTTGCAGAAGAGGTCACCGAGGCACAGAGAAGTTGGGACTTGCCCAAAGTCACCCAGCTGACAGGTGGTGGAGTTGGGATTAGAGCTCACGTCCTCTGACTTCCAAGTCCGGGCTCTTTCCACTAAGCCACGCTGCTTCTTTCATTCATTCAGTCGTATTTATTGAGCGCTTACTGTGTGCAGAGCACTGTACTAAGCGCTTGGGAAGTACAAGTTGGCAACATAGAGAGACGGTCCCTACCCAACAGTGGGCTCTGCTTCTCTACTACATCAGTGTTTGAAGGGGAGGGGGCTGGGTGAGTGTCTTGGTGGGGAGGTGATCTGTTTGGGGGTGAGCATCAAATAAAGTCTACTTGGTGTATTTTGGAGGGAATTTGAGCGTATGGGTGGTTGTGTGCGCAGGGGAGTTTGTGATGTGATGTAGTGTGTTTTTGTGTATGCATGGAGGGGTGGGATATGTGTGTGTGTGTATGTGTGCAGTTCACAAGTCTGTTTAGTGCGGAGCTCAGTATAACTGGCTGTTGTACCTGTGGTACAGGGACTGTGTTCTGTCAGTTTCTGGAATCTATCCAGCTATCCCAGAGCTTAGCGCAGTGCTTAATACCTCACTTTAGTATTACTATTATTGTTATTATTCGAGAGCACAGTGCTTAATACCTCACTTTAGTATTACTATTATTGTTATTATTCGAGATCCTAGACTGTAAGCCCCCCCGCTAGACTGTAAACTCCTTGAAAGCCGGGAATGTGTCTACTTATTGTGTCTACTTCATTGTACTCTCTCTCAGTGATAGTGCAGTGCTAAGCGCTTAGTACATTGTTCGGTACAGAGTAAGCGCTCAATAAATACGATTGGACGAACGATGAATGTTCTGTATGGAGAAGGCGCTCAATAAATGCCATTGATTAAGTGATTGACTGATTAATAATAATAATGGTATTTGTTAAGGGCTTACTATGTGCAAAGCATTGTGCTAAACAATGGGGTAGATAAAAGTTCATCAGGTGGGACAAGAAGGGAGGAGCTGGGGGGCCACTCAGCCGATGCCCCCTCCCCCACATGTCCCACATGGGGTTCACAGTTTTCACCCCCATTTTACAGAAGAGGGAACTGAGGCACAGAGAAGCGAAGTGGCTTGGCCGAGGTCACACAGCAGACAAGTGGTGGAGCAGAATTAGAACCCTGGTCCTTCTGACTCCCGGGTCCACCATCGATTGAAACAGAGAACCGACAGGAATGCCGGTCTTGGGTTGGTTGAGGCGCCTTCCAGACAGCACCCACTAACGAGCCAAGAGCGCTTAGTACAGTGCTCTGCACACAGTAAGCGCTCAATAAATACGATTGAAAGCAAACGCCGAGAAACAGAGGGGGCTGGGGGTTAGGACGAGCCGAGGAATGGGAGAATGGGAGGAATGGGAGGCGCCTTCCAGACAACACCCACTAACGAGCCAAGAGCGCTTAGTACAGTGTTCTGCACACAGTAAGCGCTCAATAAATAGGATTGAAAGCAAACGCCGAGAAACAGAGGGGGCTGGGGGTTAGGACGAGCGGAGGAATGGGAGAACTGTAGACTCTGAATGTGAGCTCGCTGCGGGCAGGGAATGTGTTTATTCTTCTATCGTACTCTCCCAAGCGCTTAGTACAGTGCTTTGCACACAGTAAACAGCGTGGCCTAGTGGATTGAACACGGGCCTGGGAGTCAGAAGGTCCTGGGTTCTAATCCCTACTCTGCCACTTGTCTGCTATGTGACCATGGACAAATTACTTCACTTCTCTGTGCCTCAGTTCCCTCTTCTGTAAAATGGGTGTTAAAAGTGTGAGCCCCACGTGGGACAACCTGATTACTCTGTATTTACCCCAGCGCGTAAAATCAGTCAATCGTATTTATTGAGCGCTTACTGTGTGCAGAGCACTGTACTAAGCGCTTGGGAAGTACAAGTTGGCAGCATGGTAAATGCTTAACAAATACTGTAATTATTATTATTATTTCTCTGTGCCTCAGTTCCCTCATCTGTAAAATTGTGTTGCCAATTTGTACTTCCCAAGCGCTTAGTACAGTGCTCTGCACATAGTAAGCGCTCAATAAATACGATTGATTGATTGATTGATTAAAACGGGGATGAAGGCTGTGAGCCCTGGGTGGGATAGAGACTGTGTCCAACCCGATTAGCTTGGATCTATCCCAGAGCTTACTGGGTGCGAAAGCCTGGACTAAGCTCTGTCTCTGTCCTTTGCGGGGGGTGGGGGGGTCATAATCTAAATCGGGGGTCCCTGGGTTTATAATCCTGGGTTGTTTTCTGATTTTTTTAATTCTCTAGCAAATATGAGCTGGGTCGACGGGGAGTGTATCCAAGATGCAGGATCAAGGAACAAGCGTGCATCCCAGGGAGAGAAAGGAGAGGCAATTCGCCCGGTGGGGGAGAGGGGTGGGGGGAGAAGGATGAAAAAAGGGGGTGCCAGTGTTGGGGGGGGGGGGGTAGAGGGGTGAGGGGCGAGACAGACAAGTCTGAGGATTTGCCCACGGTTCTGATCCTGCGCTGGGAAGGTGGAGGCCTCTTCCTGGCCTTCCGTTCTATCATTTGATTAAATTGTAATTCCTGAGGGCTTACTTTATTATTATCATTAATATTAAGATGATGATATTTGTTAAGCGCTTACTACGCGCCAGGCACTGTTCTAAGCTCTGGGGTAGGTCCAAGATAATCGGGCCCGTGTCCCACATGGGGTTCACAATCTTCATCCCCAGTTTACAGATGAGGGAACTGAGGCCCAGAGAAGCGAAGTGACTTGCCCAAGATCATACAGCAGATGAGTGGCGGAGTCAGGATTAGAACTCATGACTTTCTAACTCCCAGGCCCATGCTCTATCCACTAGGCCATGCTGCTGTCTAGGTCACCCTCCCAAGCACTCAGTACAGTGCTCTGCTCATAGTAAGCGCTCAATAAATACGACAATGAATGAACGAATGAGATTCCTGTCTAAAAACATAAACTCTGGCGGGTTTATTCCCACAACCCGGATTTTGTAAAGTAAAAAATGACCCCTAGGCCGGCTAGTCTAGTTCAGGACCCAATTCCATCCCATCCCTCTGTTCCCAGCCCTCACGGTGATTTTTAATTTTATACACATTTTTTTTTATTCCTTAAAGGCAAATAATGAAGCTGAGGTTAGATGATGTTAAGCAATGGATCTGAGGGAGCAACACAGTGACTAAAATCACACCGAGTTTAAAATTGATTAAAAATGACTTGGAAAGCGTATGACTTTTTTCTTTTTTCTTTTTTTAAGGCCCGTTTAAAAGAGCGACTTCCAGGCTAGCAACCGCCTTTGGCTTAAATTTCGCCAACCGCTTCCCCCCTTACCTTGTTGATGTCAAAAGCACCTCAATAATTAGGGACCAGGATTCTTATCAAGAGCGATTTAGACGCCGTTGTAACTCGAAAATTTAATTATTTTTGATCTAGTCATTTACCCCAGAGTCCTACCTTGTTTAAATAAAGTGTTTTCTTTCCTCTTTAACAAATGCATTTCCATTTGAATTAAATATTGATAATTTGACCTTTTAGTGTCTTTAACTAATCAAAAGGGAAAAATTCCAAATGAAGCTATGGTTTCCCGGCCCTGCCGGTCTTTCCGCTTGAATAGACGCTGAGATTAAACGAGTCAAACTTCCTCTTTCATTGCACTCTCCTCTCACTAATTGCTTATGCAAAAAATGCAGATTTGTATTAATTAGTAACTCTACTGATTAGTTCGGTGGTATTTTCACGTAATAAATCATTGCTGCAGACATGATTTTTGGCACATTACCCAGTGGCGGCTCAGGCTGCAATAAGTTTTCTCTCTGAAAATAAAATCTCCGACTGCATCTACCTTTCGGAGGCAGGGACCGTGGACGGCCACCTGCTGTAGGCATCTGACTTGGAGAATCGCTTTCTCCCAGGGAAAATCCTGGGCAAATGGGACACTGTGAGGGAGGTGAAGCTTGAAAGGGGACTCAGAGAAGATAAAATCCAGGAATAAAATGAGGCTTGATGGGGAAGGGAAGATAAGATGGGTGCATACTGTAATAGCCTCCTCATGACCAAGTGGTTGAGTATAGAGCAGAAAGCTAGGTATTTCCGTTCATCTCTCCCAGGGTGGGGTTTTGGCAATAAATAGGCTTTTTATTCTAAGCGGAACTGTGTTGTGGAGGGAAGAAAAAAGAAAAACAGGCAGGGGAGAAACAAACAAGTGAGAGGTAGAGAGGAGAAGGGTTTTTTTATGGTATCTGTTAAGCACTTAATATGTGCCAGGCATTGTACTAGGTGAGAGGGTAATAATAATAATAATAATGTTGGTATTTGTTAAGTGCTTACTATCTACAAAGCACTGTTCTAAGAGCTGGGGTAGATACAAGGTAATCAGTTTGTCCCACGAGGAGCTCACAGTCTTCATCCCCATTTTACAGATGAGGGAACTGAGGCCCAGAGAAGTGAAGTGACTTGCCCCAAGTCACACAGCTGACAAGTGATGGAGCCGGGATTTGAACCCACGGCCTCCGACTCCAAAGCCTGTGCTCTTTCCAATGAGCCACGCTGCTTCAAGCTAATACAAGATACAGACACAAGCTAATCAGTTTGGACACCATCCGTTTTACAGATGAGGGAACTGAGACCCGGAGAAGTGAAATGACTCACCCAAGGTCTTACAGAGCAGCGACTAGAACTCGGGTACAACCTCAAGGTCACAGAGAGACCGCAGTCAAGCTTCAGGAAATGAGGAGGGTGAGGGAGAAAGGGAGTCGCAAAATGGTCATGCCCGGTTCTGGAGCTTGGTGGGTGTTTATGGCCTTCTGGCTGCCAAAGTCTTCCTAGGGGACCCGGCCTTGGCCTGGAGCCTGGTGTGAGTGAAAGTTTCCTAAAGACAGTCACTCTTCCCACATTCAATCCTTATTAGAAACCCAACTCCTCTTCTCTCCCTCCTTTCTGCGTCACCCTGGCACTTGGATTTGCTCCCTTTATTCAGCCCTCCCTCAGCCCTTATGTACCTATCGGTCATTTATTTATTTCTATTAACGTTGTTTCCCTCTGCTTGTGATAAAGGAACATGACTACCAACTCCGTTATATTGCACTCTCCCAAGCGCTTAGTGAGGTGCTCTGCACACGGTAAGCGCTCAGTAAATACAATCGACTGATTGATTGCGGGCTGAACTCTAGCGCTCACTGGGTTCAAAGGTCATGCTGGCGTCCTCCATAGACATCGGTTGCCCAATCAGGACTACCTCAAAAAAGGAATTTGATATCTTGACCAGATTGGCCCCTATTTGTCTCCAGGGGGAAGGGCAAGCTAATGACGGCACAAATGCTGTGGCCATTAAATCAGCCAATGGCTAATAGCCATTAGCTTTGACCCACAGTGTCAATTTTAGGAGAGAATCTCATTCTTGTTGAGAGCACCCCTCCTCCGGGAGGCCTTCCCAGACTAAGCCCCCCTTTCCTCTTCTCCCACTCCCTTCTTTGTCACCGTGACTTGCTCCCTCTGTTCTCCCCCCAGGTCTGCTTTTGTCCCTCAGTCATCTACCTCACCTTACTGTTCTCCTTCTACAACGCAGTCTGCACTCCTGGCTCCTCTAACGCCAACCTACTCACTGAACCTCTGTCTCGTCTGTCTTACTGCCGACCTCTAATCAATCAATCAATCAGTCGTATTTATTGAGTGCTTACTGTGTGCAGAGCACTGTACTAAGCGCTTGGGAAGTACAAGTTGGCAACATATAGAGACAGTCCCGACCTCTAGCCCATGTCCTGCCTCTGGCCTGAAATCCAGGCCAGACATGATCCTCAAATCCGACAGTTACTCGCCCCTCCGTAAAGCCTTATTAAGGCATATCTTCCCCAAGCTATGCCTCCTTTCCTCTTCTCCATGGAAAGCAGTATAACCTAGTGGACAGAGTACAGGCCTGGAAGAAAGAAGAACTTGGGTTCTAAACCTGGCTCCACCACTCGTCTGCTGTGTTACCGTGGGCAAGTCACTTTACTTCTCTGGGCCTCATCTGTAAAATGGGGATTAAGACACGTGGGACAGGGACTGTGCCCAACCCAATTAGTTTATATTTACCCAGTGCTTAGTACAGCACTAAGCACTTAACAAATACCACAATTATTATCATTGTTTGTTGTTCCTGCTGCTGTTTTCACTTCGGCCTCTGTCTTGTGAGTCACTGAAGCTTCTGCTCAGAGATACACTCGTCTTTATTGTAGTGTGCATTGTTGGTTGCCATGGCAGTTGACTTTCAATTGTCTGAGGCTTTGTTTTAGGCTCAGGTAGGGTTAGGTTTAGGGTTACAGACCACAGTTTTATAGACTTTCCCTGTGGTCTGTCCATCGACCAAGGTCATTCAAGGCTTCTTTATTGGGCTTTCTACTTTTCTGCCTCATTTTACCTTTCTGGGTAGTGTGCACAATTTCATCCATTTTCACTGCTGAAAATCGTTAGTTGTGTTACATCCTTGACAAGCAGGGTGGCCATATGAAAAGAACACATGACGGGACATTGGAAAACCTGGATTCTAATCCCACATGCTGTGCGACCTTGGGCAGGTCAGTTGACTTCTCTGCCCCAGTTTCCTTATCGGAAAAATGGGGATTAAAAATCCTGTTCTCCTTAGACCATGAGTCCTATTTGGAACAGACATTGTCTAATCTTAGATTTTAGTGTCATAGCTGTACAAGCACTTGATTCATAGTAAATGCTCAAGAAATAATACAATTATTATTCCCATACTCTGGGGTGTAGGCCAGTACATAATTGCAATTTTGTGATGACATTCTTAGTGATCCACATCCCCCTTTCATTTATCAGCTCTTCAAAAGCAGGAACTGTTCCTCGTACATCTAATGTACATTCCCGAACATATGCACATGGGAAGCAGGGTGGCCTAGTGGAAAGAACACAAGATTGGGCATCAGAAAGCCTGGATTCTAATCCTGGTTCAACCACCTGCCTGCTGAGTGACCTTGGTCAGGTCACGACTTTTCTGCCGCAGTTTCTTAGCAGAAAAATGGGGATTAAAATCCCATTCTCCTTAGACAGTAAATCCTATCTGGGACAGACACTGTCTAATCTTAGATTTCATTGTCGTTGCTACCCAAACACAAACACTAAGTGCGTCAGAAATAATACAATGATTATCCCAGGTGTAGGCTGATATATAATCCCAGGTCAGTGTCTAAAGTAATTGTCAGTTTCTGTTGCTGTGTTGACCTTGTGAAGGGATTCCTAGTACTCCAGTAAGTTCATTATGGACAGGGAATGTGTCTGCTAATTCTGTTGTATTATACTCTCCCAAGTGCTTAGTAGAATGCTCTGCACATAGTAGGTGCTCAATAAATACCATTGATTGATTGATTAATTAATCCAAGCAGCATGGCTTTGTGGAAAGAGCATGGGCTTGGGAGTCAGAGGATGTGGGTTCTAATCCTTCTCTGCTTTGTGAGCTTGGGCAAGCCACTTAACTTCTCTGTTCTTCAATTACCTCATCAGTAAAATGGGGTGAAGACTGTGAGCCCCACGTGGGACAACCTGATTACCTTGTATCTACCCCAGCACTTAGAATAGTGCTTGGAACATAATAATCACTTAAAATACCATAATTATTATTTTTATTAACAATAATTATTATTATTCATCAGCTCTTCAACAGCAGGAACTGTTCCTTATAATCCTAATATATGTTCCCCCCCAAAATGGCAGATATTAGTTTAATTAACCAATGAGTCCACTTTGAGCCCTCTTGTTTGAATAAATGAATGGCAGAATTTTTGTTTTCTTTGTCCTTTTTTTTAGTAATCTCAAAAAAGAGCTTTTTTGTGGTTCTTTTCTTAAACAGTCACGGATTAGAGGTGGGAGTGCAGATTTTCTGTTCCATCAATGAATGTCAACTAGAAAAATGACTTGGGAAGATTGTCCTACTGAATGAGGGCGCATGATGGTTGTATTTGTATTTCTATAGAATTTGTATAGATTAAAAAATGTTTGATAGTCACTAGATGGCATCACAGATGACAATTTCCGGGGTTATTGGTGAAGAAGCAAAAGCATGGAAAGGTTAAATGATTTGCCCAAGGTCATGTCCATTGCAGCT
This sequence comes from Tachyglossus aculeatus, assembly GCF_015852505.1. Classification (NCBI taxonomy): domain Eukaryota; kingdom Metazoa; phylum Chordata; class Mammalia; order Monotremata; family Tachyglossidae; genus Tachyglossus; species Tachyglossus aculeatus. Next base: position 61,337,592 of record NC_052074.1, read on the forward strand.
AATTCATTTTCCATAGATTGTTCAATCCTTAATCTCCCTGATTAGTTCATAAGAGACAGCTGCCTACACCAATTGTCACCCTCTTGAGCAGACTAGTCAGAGGACACTGCCTTGTTACACACAGACAGTCCAAGCACTATCAGGCACTGTTCATTATTATCTGTGTCTGACATGACTGAGAACCTTCCCCACCCCACAATCCCCCCACTAAAAAAGGATTGCAGGAACTGTTCAATAGCCAATCCTTTAACTCAGTATTGTCTAATGATGATGATCACTCTCCCTTCTCACATATTCAGATATGTTCTTTAATTATATTAATGTCTATTCCCCCTCTAGACTGTAAACTCACTGTGGGCAGGGGATGTGTCTGTTTATTGTTATATTGTACTCTCCCAAGCACTAGGGACAGTGTTCTGAACACAGTAAACCTTCAGTAAATACAACTGAATGAATGAAAGAATGAATGAATATCCGACAATTACTCTCCCTCCCTTCAAAGCCTTATTGAAGGCCCATCTCCTCCAAGAGGCCTTCCCTGACTAAGCCCTCCTTCCCCCTTCTCCCGCTCCCTTCTGTGTCACCCTGACTTGCTCCCTCTATTCATCCCCTCTCCCAGACCCACAGCACTCATATACATATCTGTAACTTATTTATTTTTATTTATTTATATTACTAAATTCTCCCCTTTTAGTCTGTAAACCCACTGTGGGCAGGGCTCATTATGGTTTCTTATTGTTATGTTGTGCCCTCCCAAGCGCTTAGTACAGTGCTCTGCACACATTGCTCAATATATATGATTGAACAAATGAATGAAATGAAAAAGGATATTTGTTAAGCACCTAGTATGTGCCAAGCACTGTACTAAGTGCTGGGGTAGATCTAAGAGAATCAGGTCAGGCACAGTCCTCTAGAAGGGAAGCTCACTGTGGGCAGAGAATGTGTCTGTTATACTGTTATATTGTACTCTCCCAATTGCTTAGTATTGTGCTCTGCACACAGTAAGTGCTCGATAAACACCATTGATTGATTGATTGATTGAATGGGACCCACTGTAAGTTTTTGAAGAGTACGCAGGTATGTGCAGAATAACCATTTTAGATCCTGTAAGAGTCTATCTCAACATACCTGATCCTTCATAAGCACACCTCTACACTCGTTCTTTTTTGAGAGACTTAGTTGTTATCCTCTATTCTCAGATTCCCCACTTTTCCATTCCTCGTTCTCTCCACTTCTTACAAAGGGCTCCCAGGATATGTGCCCTTAAGACACACTGAAGGGGAGAGAGGAGTGGGGGAATTCTGGAGAAATCAGAAGCTCATTTTGGATTCTTCAAATGAATGACAGTGCATGCGTTCTGGGAACTCATTATGTTTCATTGCATTCGTCACTGCCATGACAAATTAGTTCATCATTGTTCTCAGAATGAGAGTTTCCTTTGTTTCTTCCCCGTATGGGATCATACATGGTTCAGGAACAGCTTTCCCTTTCAATCATTCATTCAGTCATATTTAGTGAGCTCTTACTGTGTGCAAAGCACTTGACGAAGTGCTTGGGAGAAGCAACCTTAGAGAAGCAGCGTGGCTCAGTGGAAAAGAGAATGGGCCTTGGAGTCAGAGGTCATGGATTCTAATCCTGGCTCCGCCAATTGTCAGCTGTGTGACTTTGGGCTAGTCACTTAACTTCTCTGTGCCTCAGTTCCCTCATCTGTAAAATGGGGATTAAGGCTGTGAGACCCCAGTGGGACAGCCTGATCACCTTGTAACCTCCCCAGCTTTGCACATAGTAAGCGCTTAATAAATGCCATTATTATTATTATTATTATTATTATTATTATTATTATTATTATTATTGGGAGAGGCCAATATAACAATAAACAGACACATTCCCTTCCCACAGTGAGCTTCCCCAGCTTAGCCCTAACCACCTATTAAAACTATTTTCAATCCGGGGTAATAGCACCTCGATCTTTGACTTATGTGACTCAAGGTACCTTTCATTGTCTTTCAAGGGAGACTAGGGGATTGGAGTGTCACACACATACACCCGTGCACACACACACACACAAAACACACACAAACATACACACTCTTCACTCTGTTTTTATCTGACCAAGGGTTTCCTACCAGTTTCCATTTCATGGTGTTCTGACTTTGGTCACATGCATCTTTGTTTTCCTCCATCAAGCATAACCTATCTCAAGTCAGTTTCAATTGGTTCTTGTCACAGTGGGATGGGAGAGGGAGAAAGAGGAGGAAGATGTCCCCAAATAACTAGGTACTCACCCTATCCCTTTCCCACTCACATCTATCTATATCTATCTATCTATCTATCTATCTATCTATCTATCTATCTATCTATCCATCTCTCTCTCTAACCATCCAACCATCCATCCATCCATCCATCCATCTATCTTGTAGGTTTTTGAGGACTGCACAGATATGTGCAGAATAATCATTTTCTATGCTGTAAGAGTCTGTCTCAACCTTATCTTTCAAAAGAATGCATCTACATCCATTATTTTTTGAGAGATTTGGCCTTTACCCTCTACTCTCAAATTCTCTACTCTCAGATATGTAAGGATATATTATATCTATCCTTATACTCTGTTGTTTCACCTATCTGTCATTTATTTTAATGCTTGCTCTCTAACTAGATTGCAAGCTCCTTGAGCTCAGAGATCAAGTCCACCTACTCTGTTGTACTTTCCCAAGTGCTTAGTGCATGACTCTGCACACTGTAAGCACTCAATAAATTACATTGTTTGATTGACGTGAGGGACCCCTTATTATTTTGGGATGTGGAAGTGGACCAATTCTAATGCAAAATGATTCCAAATTATATTAAATAAACATTCATCTGGAGGCTTCCAAACTCCACGGCAACATACACCATATGCATTTGGTAACATATTTAAAATGTAAACATAAGGGATAGCAGCTGCTGTATAGTGAAAGGAAAGGAGTAGACATAAGTTGGGAGGCCAAAATAAACACAATTTAAAGACATAGTGAGATAGTTTCAAATAATCCATCATAGCTAGGGAATTCTCCATTAGACCGCATGCTTCCTGAAGGCAGCACCCATCTTATATATCTCTCTAGTACCTTTTCAAGTCCTATGTACAGTGTTTTGCTCACAGTAGGCATACAATAAATGATTGATTTTTTTTTACAGTATTTGTTAAGTGCTTATAGGCACTGTACTAAGGCCAGGCACTGTACTTCATCAGGTTGGACACACTCCATGTCCAACAGTCTTAATCCCCATTTTACAGATGAGGTAACTGAGGCACAGAGAAGTGAAGTGACTTGTCCAAGATCACACAGCAGACAAGTGATGGAACAGGGATTAGAACCCAGGTCCTTCTCACCCCCAGGTCAGGTCTGCTTCTCAATTTGATTCTACCATGATTGATTCTACCATGCACATGGTAGAGAAGCAGCGGGATCTAGTGGAAAAAGTATGGGCCAGAAGAGTCATTTTCCTATCCACAGGAACATCTATGGAAAATCTAGTCTTCCTAGGGTGCTGTGGTGCTGAGAGGGGGGATGAATAAAGGGAACAAATCAAGGAGGTGCAGAAGGGAGTGGAAGAAAAAGAATGGAGGGCTTAGTCAGGGAAGGCCTCTTGGAGGAGATGTGCTGTCGATAAGGTTGTGAACATGGGGAGAGTAATTGTCTGTTGGATACGAAGAGGGAAGGTGGTCCAGGCCAGAGGCAGGATGTGGGTGAGAGGTCGGTAGCGAGATAGAGGAGATTGAGGTACAGTGAGTAGGTTGAGCATTAGAGTAGTGAAGTATGTGGGCTGGGTTGTAGTAGGAGATTAGTAAGGTGAGGTAGGAGGGGGCAAGTTGATTGAGTGCTTTAAAGCTGATTGTAAGGAGTTTCTGTTTGATGCGGAGGTGGATGGTCAATCTCCGGATGTTTTTGAGGAAGGGGGAAACACGGCCTGTAGGTTTTTGTAGAAAAATAACCCAGGCAGCTGGGTGAAGTATGGACTGGAGAAGGTAGAGACAGGAAGCAGGGAGGGAGGTCAGCCAGGAGGCTGATGCAGTAATCAGGTTGGGGTAGGAGAAATGGTTGGATTAACATTGTAGCAGTTTGGACGGAGAGGAAAGTTTAGCTTAAGCAGAAATAGCTGGATGGGTTCAAGGGAGCAGCAGGAAGATCTAACACAAAGCCCCAGAGAAAACCTGAGCTCCATCTGAGGAAAATTCTGCTGACCCACAGTGGGGTGGAACTGTCCCACTGTTGACAGAGAAGCCAAGTTATTGAAGGCACATCTCCATCAAGAGCCCTTCCCTGACTAAGCCCTCTTTTCCCCTTCTCCCACTCCTTTCTAAGTCACCCTGACTTACTCCCTTTATTCATTGCCCCTTCCAGCCCCACAGCACTTATGAACATATCTGTAATTTATTTATTGATATTAATGTCTGTCTCCCCCTCTAGGCTGTAAGCTTGCTGCGGGCAGGGAATATGTCTGTTTATTGTTATACTCTCCCAAGTGCTTAAAACAGTGCTCTGCATGCAGTAAGTGCTCAATAAATACGATTGAATGAGTGAATGAAAGTTCCTCTTAGGAATCTCCAACAGCTTCTGGGAATTTTAGGGCTAATCTGCACCTTTGCCCCCAGGGATTTGCAGTTTTACTTGCCTTCCTTCCCTGCCGTTCCCTTGCGGGCACTTAGTAGGGCCTGTTTGAAAGATTTCTAAAGCTCGCCATGACCTCATGATCTAATGTTCTCAGACCAAACTCTGGCAGCTCCCACTTGCTTCCTGGGTGATAATATTTCATGGGTGATCTCCAAATGTCAGGAAAGCAAGGCTGACCTTTGGGTAAATATTCAGAGTCACCATTCACGCCATTGTGATTTGGTGAATCCTAAATCAAGTAGCATTTGGAAGTGGATACAGGGCGTTGGGATGTCCATCTATCTCTGTCACCACCCTTTACAGATTTCCAGATGTCCAGAGACAATGTCACGCGATGGATTGGTTTGTTTTGCGTCTGTTGGGTGCAGAGCAGCCTAGGGTGTCGTAGATGCTAGGGAGAGAGAGGACAATACCAAGGGAAACAAAAGGATTGTCTCTAATTTGTTGCTGAATTGTACTTTCCGAGTGCTTAGTATAGTGCTCTGCACACAATAAGTGGTCGATAAATACGACTGAATGAATAATCAAATAGGTGAGACAGAGTATGCAAGGCAGGCAGAAACAACATGGCCTAGAGAAGAGTACGGGCATGGGGTCAGAGGACCTGGATTCTAATCGTGGCTCTGCCACTTGTCTCCTGTGTGACCTTGAGCGAATCGGCTCCACTTATCTGTGCCACAGTTCCCTCATTTGTAAAATGGGGATTAAGACCGTGAGCCCCACATGGGACATTGGCTGTGTCCAACTTGATTAACTAGAATCTACCCCAGCACTTCGTACAGTGTCTGGCACATAAAAAGGGCTTAACAAGTCCATTAAAAATATAAAAACAAACCAGTAAACTGCAAACTCGCAGAAAATGGCCAAAGCATGAACTCTTAGGAAGAACATAAATCCTGGAAGTAAAGGTTACAGAGAACTGTAAGATCACTGTGGGCAGGGAACATGTATATCAATTCTGTTTTTTTTTTTACTCTCTCAAGAACTTAGTACAGTGCTCTGCACACAGTAAGCACTCAGTAAATGCCATTGGTTAATTTATTGAGTCCACAAATGTCAAGAGACTATATAGGTGGGGATTATAGGGGGGATCCAGAGCTTGGTATGGTTTGTTTGTCTGTTTAATGGTATTTGTTAAGCACTTATGTGTCAAACACTGTTCTAAGTGCTGGGGTAGATACAAGTCAATTAGGTTGGGCACGGTCCCTGTCCCACATGGGGCTCACAGAGAACCGGAGAATTGAGGCCCAGAGAATTTAAATGACTTGCCCAAGGTCACCCAGCAAGAAATTGGCCAGAGTTGGGATTAGAACCCAGGTCCTCTGACTCCTAGGCCCAGTCTCTTTCCACTAGGCCCTGCTGCTTCTCACAGGTCCAAAATAGCCTATCTTGGGCGTGCCAAGAACAAGAGTCGAAGGTTAAGTAACGACTAACAACTTAAACCTTTAGAGTGGGAGTCAGTCAATAAGTATTTTATTGAATCCACCAGAGATCAAAGACCCTGTACTAAATGGTTTTCATAGGACCTGGTCCCACAGAGAACAAGGATTCTATATGTACCTGAGGGTAAAACCCTGGTTTACTGAGCAAACTGTCTACCCAGGACTGTAGGCTTGTTGTGGGTAGGGAATGTGACTGTTCATGTTCTATTGTACTTGCCCAAGCTCCGAATACAGTGCTCTGCACACAGTAAGTGCTCAATAAATACGACTGAATGAATGAACAGCAGATGTGTTCATCTGTGATCACAGATATAACCCCAGTTTATTATACAAACTACCTTCCCGAGACTGCTAGCATTTAACGTTTCTTCCAGATTTCAGTAGGGATACATTTTAAAACATTTCAGATGATCTTTTCATTGAACTTAACAGTAACCAAACATACACAATCATCAAATTATAGCTATTTTCATTTAACTTCCTCTAAATGTCTCAGGAGAATTTTCATTAAAACACACTATTTCCCCTGAAAACAGATGGAGCAGGCTATTTTAACAAGGGACGTAACATTTATTTTTTTTTTCCCTCAAGAGATTTTTTTAATGAATGTTTGCTCTATTTAGAATGATGTAGGTAGTGAAATTAGGAATCACTCCAAGAGACAATAGCATGGCATTCTCATAGCACTATTCTGTCTATTTGTATTTAGACCAGTGTTATGTGATAAACACAGTTGACATTTTGTTGCGTTACCTGATGCCTTACAGGTAACCGGCCTTGATTCACTGTTCATTTTCACATCTGGGTTAGTGATGCACACAAATTCTGGTGATGCGTCAGTATTTTAACGTCCGTTTCCCCCCAGACTGTATCATCTATGCACTTTCTGTTTCACCTATTCACTTAGATCTGTGACCTTTGGACAAATGATATTCACCCCACCCTCAACCCCACAGGACTTGCGTACGCATCTTTCAATTTTATAATATAAATTACTTATTCATTCATGTTAATGTCTGTCTCACCCGCTAGACTGTGAGCTCATTATGGGAATGGAGGGTGTCTGCTAATTCTACTGTACTGGACTCACCCAGGTGCTTAGTACAGAGTTCTGCACATGGTAAGTGCCCAATAAATTCCACTGATTGTTTGTACTATGAGCCCTTTGTGGGCAAAGAATGTGACTACCATTGTAGTCTCCCGAGTGCTTAGTTCAGTGCTCTGAGCACAGTAAGCACTCAATAAAGACCACTGATTGATTGATTGATTGATTGAGTATAGCATCAGTGTCCTCTCCTTTTTGGAAGATTGGTAGGATCCCATCAAAAGGCAAGAATGCAGTTGAAAAGAATAGTGTTGACCCAATTTTCACGTAAAGATCGATTCTCACTGCACTAAAGGTTTTGTCCAATTTAGGTCCTTTCTCTCTTAAATCTGCTCAGAATCATGGCAGCCCCATAGTCACAAAATCTTTATCCAAGGAGTCTCCCGATTCCTGCCTGTTGGGTCAATCTGTCGACTACTGGGTAGTGGCCTCTCAATTTTCCACTGCAAATTCACATTTCTAGAGACTAGGAGTCCTTCCGTTTTGAAGTCATTTCTTCTGCTCTCCCTGCTTGTGTTTGTCCCTTTTCAACTCACCGAACAGCACGCTATTGTCATCCACTCCCCTCAGCTGTCCCACCTGGTGTCATGGTGAATGGCACTTCTGTCAGTGCTTACTGTGTGCAGATCACTCTACTAAATACTTGGGAGAGTACAATAAAACAATTAACAGCCACATTCCCTGCCCACAGTGAGCTTATAGTCCGGGGGATGGGGAAATAGAAATATATAAATTACAGATACGGACATAAGTGCTGTGGGGCTGGGAGGGGGGACGAATAAAAGGAGCAAGTCAGGGCAACACAGAAGGGAGTGGGAGAAGAGAAAAGGAGGGCTTAGTCAGGGAAGGCCTCTTGAAGGAGATGGGCCTCAATAAGGCTTTAAGGAGGGGAAGAGTAATTGTCTTTCGGATATGAGGAAGGAGGGCATTCCAGGACAGAGGCAGAACATGGGCGAGAGGTAGGCACCGAGATTGATGAGATCGAGGTATAGTGAGAAGGTTAACATTAGAGGAGAGCAGTGTTGTATAGTGCTCTGCGCAGAGTAAGCACTCAATAAATACCACTGATTTACTGATTGATTAATTGATCTCATCCAGTTCTGGCAGGTAAAAGATCCTTGGAGAAAAGGCACAAGGATACATTTCTTCTATAAGCTCACAACATTTTCCACATAGCTAGTCAGTTCTTACTTATCCACAAGGACCTGGTCCCTGTGGAAACTATTTAAGTTGAAAACTAGCCTGCGGTCATGTCTCTTGAGCACTCCCCAACTGCTTCACTGTTTATGTTGGAGACCAATCCAAACCCCTCTGGGGATTTTCAATTGTTTTTCTGGTTAAGCTACTTATTCAGCATCCTGATACTCTCCGTGGTATCTCTCCCTCTTCCACGTCACTCCATCATCCATTCTTTCAAGCGTATTTATTGAGCACTTACTGTGTGCAGAACACTGTACTAAGCACTTGGAAGAGTACAGTAAAACAACAGATACATTCCCTGCCCACGACGAGCTTACCTTCTGGTAGCCGATTCCCCCAACCTCTTGGTGGATGGGGAGCCCAATTGTAAGTGTTCCCCCTTTCCCTTGATAATAATGATGGTATCTGTTAAGCACTTACTATGTGCCAGGCACTGTTCTAAGCGCTGGGGCAAGCTTATCGGGTTGGATGCGGTCCCTGTCCCACATGGGGCTCACCATCTTAATCCTCATTTTACAGATGAGGAAACTGAGGCCCAGAGAAGGTAAATGACTTGCTCAAGGTCACATAGCAGGCACATGGTGGAGTGGAATTAGAACCCAGGTCCTTCTGACTTCCAGATCCAAGTTCTACCCATTAGGCCAAGTTGGTACACTGTGAGCCCTACATGGAAAAGGGGCTGGGTTCAATCTGATTGTCTTGTATCTACCCTGGAGCATAATGCAGTGCTTGGCACATAGTAAGTGCTAAACAAACACCACAAGCATTATGATTATTCTCCATAGATTGGGTAGAATTTAGTTCCATTTTTTTCCCCTCAACCCTTGATTTGCTCCTTCCACCAGACTGTAAATTCCTTGAGGACAGGGAATGTGTTAACCAACTCATTGTATTTGCTGGGCTCTGCAGATCGTAAGTGCTCCGGAAATGCCATTGATAGTTTGATCTACCTGGGTCTCCTCATCTTCAGCTTTGACTCAAGGCTTGGTTTGACCCAATCAAAGTTTCCAATCCAGTCGCTGCATCCAGCTACAGCTCAGCTCCGTTGGAAGAAGAGGAAGAGAGGGAAGCAGTGTGGCCTAGTAGATAGAGAACCTGGGAGTCAGAAGGGCCTGGGTTCTAACCTTGGCTCCAGCATTTGTCTGCTGTGTGACCTTGGACAAATCACTCAACTTCTCTACGCCTCAGTTACCTCATGCATAAAATGGAGATTAAAACTCTGAGCCTTTTGTGGGACAGGAATTGTGCCCAAGCTGCTTAGCTTGTATCTATACTAGCACTTAGAACAGTGAGCCCGCTGTTGGGTAGGGACTGTCTCTATATGTGGCCAACTTGTACTTCCCAAGTGCTTAGTACAGTGCTCTGCACACAGTAAGCACTCATTAAATACGATTGAATGAATGAATGAATGAACAGTGTCTATCACATAGTAAGCACTTAACAAACATGGTAAAAAAAATCAGATTGGCATGGATTAATTTTCACTGGGCCGTTTGGCTTTACACTTTCATGTATAACAATCTTCTAAGGGCATAAAGGACCAAACTTCAGATTGTAAACTCTTCATGGGCAGGGAACGTGTCTTCCACATCTGTTGGATTGTACTCTCACAAACACTTAGTACAGTGCTCTGCACACATTAAGTACCACTAATTGATTGGTTGATTGATTGCTTTTCCCCAGGTAACAGCCACTTCTCAAGATGACCAACAAGACATACAGCCTGAGGTGTCCTCTAGACTGTAAACTCATTGTGGGCAGGAAATATGTCTACCAACTCTCTTATATTGTTATATCATATTCTCCCAATCATCACTTAGTACTGTGCTCTGCACACAGTAAGCCCTCAATATATATGATTGATTGATTGATCAATACCTTACCTCAAGTTAAAAACACCTAATGATACAACCAGCCAGGGTTTCCTCATTATTTGATGTCTAACTTGCACTTACACCTGACTGTCCCTTGAACAATCAATTAATTGCATTTAATGAGCATGTTATGGTATTTAGAGCACTAAGCATTTGAGAAAGTACAGTAGAGCACTACAGATGAGTAAATCCTTCTCTGCCCTATTTTCCCCTAACTGAGATTAAGCAATCAACAGTAAAGCTGGCATCTTGGATCCCGCTGTGCCCACAATTTTTGTTTGATTTTCTGTGGCAGATATCTCTGCAGAAAAAGCCCCCAAAAGTAGTTGAACTAAGGAGATAATTTAGAAACAGATGAGGCTGATGTCATGATACATTGCATCTCTGTCAGAGGATTTGTTGTCCAGTGAGGACCTCACTGGAGCAGCATGGCTTAGCAGACAGAGCACGGGATTGGGATTCAGAGGATCTGGGAATTAATACTGGCACCACCATTTTACTTCTCAGGGCTTCAGTTTCCTCATGTATGAATTAGGTATTCCATACAAGTTATCGATCAATCAATAAATCAATGAGTGCTTATTGTGTGCAGAGCACTGTACTAAGCATTTGAATGAGTATGAACTAATAAAGTTGATAGATGTGATCCCTATCCACAAGGAGCTTACAGGCTAGAGGAGAAAACTGAGGATAAAATAAATTAGAGAGAGGGGAAGTGGCAAAGTATATTCCCATTTCAGCCATTTGCCTGCTGTGTGACCTTGGGCAAGTCACTGTACCTCTCTGGGCCTCAGTTCCCTCTACTGTAAAATAGGGATTCAATACCTGTTCTCCCTCCTCCTTAGCCTGAAAGCCCCATGTCTGACCTGATTACCTTGTATCCACCTCAGTGCTTAGTGCAGTGCTTGGCATATAGTAAGCACTTAACAAATATTACAACAAAACAGTGCTCTGCTCCCAGGAAGCACTCCATAAATGCCACTGACTGATTGATTTGGGTCTCTGGATGAATAAATGGGGAAAAACCCCAAACCCCGAGTGGAATCAATCAATCAATCAATCAATCACATTTTTTGAGTGCTTACTGTGTGCAGAGGACTGTATTCAACACTTGGGAGACTACAGCATAACGATATTAAGAAAGCACATTCCCTGCCCACAACAAACTTAGAATAAAGGATCTCATCGGCTGAGCACGAAGATAAATGATTTTTATTTTAGCACTGAAAACCTGTTTCTTTCTCCACGCAGGAGCCTTTATGTGACACTGAGCTTCTATTGGTGACGAGGGCATAGAAACAAGATGTGGAAAAACTTACAGCATAACTACGCAAGTGGCTCCATCTTCAGGAAAAAAAAGAAAACCTCTTTAGAAATCAAACTGGCTTAAAACGCTGGCTCTGTCGCTCTGCAAGCGATATTGAAATATTACTTCCCCTGAGTTGCATTCACTGATTCAGTCGTATTTATTGAGCACTTACTGTGAGCAGAGCACTGTACTAAGCGCTTGGGAAGTCGGCAACAGGTAGAGACAGTCTCTACCCAACAATGGGCTCACAGTTGCAGAACTATCTTGAAGCGTTCCACATTTTATCTGAGAGCTCACCTCCTCCAGGAGGCCTTCCCAGACTGAGTCCTCTCCTTCCTCTCTCCCTCCCCATCCCCCCGCCTTACCTCCTTCCCCTCCCCACAGCACCTGTATATATGTATATGTTTGTACGTATTAATTTTATTTGTACATATTGATTCTACTTATTTTATTTTGTTAATATGTTTTGTTTTGCTGTCTGTCTCCCCCTTCTAGACTGTGAGCCCGCTGTTGAGTAGGGACCTTCTCTATATGTTGCCAGCTTGTACTTCCCAAATGCTTAGTACAGTGCTCTGCACACAGTAAGCGCTCAATAAATATGATTGAATGAATGAATGAACTATCACTGTAGTGTTTGGAAACAGGCGGGGAAGCAGCGTGGCCTAGTGGAAAGAGCATAGCCTTGGGAGTCAGAAGACCTGGGTTCTAATCTCAGCTCTGCCCCATCAATCAATCAGTCAGTGGTATTCATTTGAGCGCTTACTGTGTGCAGAGCACCGGATTAAGCATTTGGGAAAGGACAATATAACAGAATTGGTAGTCATGTTTCCTGGCCACAATGAGCTTACAGTCCATAGGGGGAGGCAATTAGTAATATAAATAAATAGATTTCTAATATTTTTAGGAGTGCTGTGGGGCTGAGGGAGGGGCGAATAAAGGGTGCAAATTCAAGTGATAGGGTGCCACAGAAGGGAGTGGGAGAAGAGGAAATAGGGGCTTAATTGGGGAAGGCTGCTTGGAGGTGATGAGCTTTTAGTAAGGCTTTGAAGGTGGTGAGAGTGATCATATGTTGGATATGAAGAGGGACAGCATTCCAGGACAGAGGCAGGATGTGGGCAAGAGGTCTGTGGTGAGATAGATGAGATTGAAGTACAGTGAGTAGTTTGACATTAGAGGAGTGAAGTGTGTCGGTTGGGCTGTGGTAGAAAATCAGGGAAATAAGGTAGGTAAGGTAAAGGTGAGGTGATTGAGTGCTTAAAAGCCAATGGTAAGGAGTTTCTGTTTGATGAGATGGTAGATGGGCAACCACTGGTGGTTCTCTAGGAGTGGGGAAACATGGATGGAATATTTATGTAGAAAAATGATCAGGGCAGCAGAGTGAAGTATGTACTGGAGTGGGGAGAGGCAGGAGGCAGGGAGGTCAGCAAGTAGCCTGTTGTAGTAATCAAACCTGGAGAGCATAAGGGCTTGGATTAATGTGGTAGCGGTTTGGATGAAGAGGAAAGGGTGGATTTTAGTGATGTTGTGAAGGTGGAACTAACAGGATCTGATGACTGAATATGCGGTTTGAATGAGAGGGATGAGTCGAGGATAACACCATGATTACGGGCTTGTGAGACAGGGAGGATGGTGGTTCTGTCTAGAGTGACAGGAAAGTCAAGGGGAAGGACAGGGTTTGAGGGGGGTGATGAGTTCCGTTTTGGGCATGTTAATCGCTTAAAACAGTGCCCAGCGCTTAGAACAGTGCTTTGCACATATTAAGCGCTTAACAAATGCCATTATTATTATTATTATTATTTGAGGCATCAGTGAGACATCCAAGCAGAGACATCCTGAAATCAGGAGGAAACGTGAGACTGCAGAAAAGGAGAGAGATCAGGGATGGAGAGGTAGATTTGAGAATCATCCACGTAGAGATGGTAGTTGAAGCCACGGGAGAATGAGTTCTCCAAGGAAGTGGGCGTAGATGGACTATGGAAGGGGACCCCGAACTGAGCCTTGAGGGACTCCCACAGTTAGGGGGTGGGAGGCAGATAGAGACTGAGAATGAATGACCAGAGAGACAGGAGTTAGAAGAAAAGTAGAAGACATAGGTGGAGAACCAGGAGAGAACAGCGTCAGTGAAGCCAAGGTTGAATGATGTTCTCATTTGTATGCAGTGTGACCTTGGGTTAGTCATTTCACTTCTCTGTGCCCCAGTTATCTCATCTGTAAAATGGAGATTCAATACCTTCTCCCTCCTGCTGTGAGAGAACTGAGGCCCAGAGATTAAATGATTTACCCAAGGTCACCTATCAGAAAAATGGCAGAGCTGGAATTAGAGATCAAGTCTGCAGACTAAAGGGGCTGTACCCTTCCCACTTTTCAAGTCATTTCTAATAATAATAATAATAATAATAATAATAATGGCATTTGTTAAGTGCTTATTATGTGCCAAGCATTGTTCTAAGTGCTGGAGGAGATACAAGATTGTCAGGTTGTCCCAGATGGACCTCACAGTCTTAATCCCCATTTTACAGATTAGGTAATTGAGGCACAAAGAAGTTACGTGACTTACCCAAAGTCTCATGGCTGACAAGTGGCGGAGCCGGCATTAGAACCCGTGACCTCTGACTCCCAAGCTCGTGATCTTTCCACTAAGCCACATTGCTTCTTTAACAAACAGAAATTTTTATTCTTTTACAGAAATTCAGTACTGTACATTTTATAGAAGTACAGTTGGTTCAGCTGAAATAAGTGGTTTTATTTTGTGGTCTGGAAAAAAGTGTATCTGTCCAGATATAGCTCAGTCGAGTGTCAGAGAATGCAGCTGTGCACGTGTGTTTGGCTTTGGCCAAGTCATGACTATTGTAACTTGCTTTCTCCTTAGCATGAGGTTCATTCATTCATTCGATCATATTTATTGAATGCTTACTGTGTCCAATGCACTGTACTAAGCTCTTGGGAGAATGCAACACAACAATAAACAGATACGTTCTCTACCCAAAAGGAGCTCTTTAAATATACAACTACCATGTTATAGGAGACTGATGGTAGGTGGAAATGTCAAAAAGATGTGCTTTTTCACTGAACTTGCTCTGGGAGCTCTATTTTTGGCCTGGTTTTAGACTATTTCCCTTCATTCTCTGCTCTGGCTCTGCTAGAGCTTCCCAACTATTTCTTTCCCTCTGTACTTTCTCTGATTCTAAATGATAAACCTTTCAATCCAAACTTTTTACCTTACTGTTTGGGAGAGAGGAAGAGAGAGATCAGTGATTTAGACCTATGGATATTATGAAGAGAAATAAATCAGATACAGAAGCAAAACTGTTCCATTTACATTAAGCCTAAAAGAAGCCAGGGTGGATCTAAAGAAAATCTGCCAATTGAGTCGATAAAGAAAAATCAAAAACAAAACATTAAGCCTCTGGCTCTCCTTTCTATCTTTTGCATTTATGTATCTGGGTTTGGGTTGAGCACTAGGTGTACTTGTCCTAGATAGATGTTTGGATGCCATGTGGATGAGCTTGCGTATGCTCTGTATTTTGTCTGTGTCCTTCAGGTGAAGGGGTGGGGAAGCAAATCAGTTGGCGGTGACAAACTTTCTACTGCGTGACCTCGGGCAAGTCACTTCACTTTTTCAGGTCCCAGTTCCCCCATCTGCAAAATGGGGATTTAGACTGTGAGCACCACATGAGACAGGGACTGTGTCCAACCCAATTTGCTTGTATGGACGCAGCACTTAGTACAGAGAAGCAGCGTGGCTCAGTGGAAAGAGCCCGGGCTTTGGAGTCAGAGGTCATGGGTTCAAATCCTGCCTCTGCCAATTGCCAGCTGTGTGACTTTGGGCAAGTCACTTAACTTCTCTGGGCCTCAGTTCCCTCATCTGTAAAATGGGGATTAAGACCCTGAGCCCCCTGTGGGACAACCTGGTCACCTTGTAACCACCCTAGCACTTAGAACAGTGTTTGCACATAGTAAGCACTTAATAAATGCCGTCATTATTATTATTATTATTATTACTGCACCTGGCCCATAGTAAGCGCTTGACAAATACTGCAGTCATTATGAGGCAGACCAGCCTGGAAAGGTGCCATGGACTGGATAGATTTCCTTTTGATAATCAATTTTCAGGTTGCTTCTCTGTTGCCTCCCCCTAAGGGAGAAGTTTCTCAATCACTGATATTTATTAAGTTCCTTCTTCAGGCATTTATTGATTGCTTACTGTGTGCAGAACACTGTACTGAGCTCTTGGGAGAGTGCAACAGAGGTGGTAGATGCACTCCCTGCCCTCGGGAAACTTCCAGTCTAGAGCGGGACAAACCCTGAAAACATATGGTTAGACTCCATTACCAACCTATTTCTTCTACTGTTGTGTGAGTAAGAGAGTGATATAATAGGAAAATTGTCCTTTATTCTCAAGGTGACTAACACGTTTTGCATTTTTTTCTCTAATGTCAAATGGTTTAATAATCCTCCATTATTTTTAGCAGAGATGTTGCCTTCCTTTAAATGGAAAAGTGATGATAGCCTTTATACAATATAGAATATGCTTAGGGATAATGGAACAATATTAAATCCATTTGCTTGGCTGGGAAGACATTCCTCAGCCTGATGTTCTTTGAGAACAACATAAAGGACCTGATAAAGCACAGTAATTACTTGTCCCCTGGCTTTTAATCCATAGCAATGTTGCACTATTTAATTATAAAATGAAAAATGCCTGGACTAACCAGGAAAAGAAAGTTGAGTGTTGGGTTTTTTTTAATGGTACTTGTTAAGTGCAAGGCACGGTACTGAGCACATCGGGGTAGATACGAGATAATCGGGTTGGCACAGTCCTCGTCCCACATAGGTCTCACAGTATTAATCGCTAGTTTGCAAATGAGATAACTGAGGCACAGAGAAGTGAGGTGACTTGTCCAAGATCACACAGCAGATAAGTGGAGGGGCTGGGATTAGAACCTAGGTCCTCTGACTCCCAGATTCGGGCTCTTTCCACTAAACCATGTTGCTCCATGTAGTCTGATTAGTCAATTACAAATCCTTCTATTAGGGAAAAAAGACGGGGTTTTTTTTTAAGCGGTTTCCTTATTGACTTGAATATGTTATTTAACTTCACCTCTCAATTGCTCTCCCTTCCATTTCTCTTTTCCTTCTCACACCCAGCACCGAGTTGGAGAATGTTGCTGATTTGGTTCATCAAATGAGAGACCAGAACCCTCTCTGACTTGGCCAGGATAGGGACTGGTTTTTGCGTGGCTCAGTGGAAAGAGCACGAGCTTTGGAGTCAGAGGTCATGGGTCCATATTGCGGCCCTGCCAATTGTCAGTTGCGTGACTTTGGGCAAGTCACTTAACTTCTCTGTGCCTCAGTTACCTCATCTGTAAAATGGGGATTGAGACTGTGAGCCCCCCGTGGGACAACTTCATCACCTTGTAACATCCCCAACACTTAGAACAGTGTTTTGCACCTAGTAAGCGCTTAATAAATGCCATCATTATTATTATTTTTCCACCAGGGCCACGAAACAACTTTAGATCTGGGAAAGCTTCTCCAGACATTCTCACCCCAGATTTCCCTCCAACGTGTGTTCCAGTGGCTTGCTCAGCCCGGCTAGCTTCAAGAAATGAAAAACCAGCATTTTCCCTTGAGAGATTTCCTTAATCTAACAGTTTCTGATGTCTAATATTCCACCTAAATTTTCCTATCCTTAGCTCCACCCTCTTCTGCCCAGCTAACGGACAACATGGACTCATTTCCACAATCCACCATGACTTTGGTTAGGCCTATTGTAGCCATGCTTTCTGCCTTTAACTCAAACATTCCTCAGGTAGGGGGGTCACTGTGCCATTTCCTGTGGCTGTTTGCTGGTTCCTTCCCAATCTCCCACATCTCTGGTAGAAATCTAAGAATTTCCACTAGCCAGTGTTGAGAGCGAGACGGGTGGGGAGTTTTCTTTGGGGCTGAGTATGTTAAGATATGTCTCAGGGAGTCTGAATTCCTCTGGGATGTTTTCAGACTTTATATTGTATTCAAAAGGCATCACCTTTCCCAGCAACAGTCATCTTCATCTTTAGCTAATCATGAATTTGTGTTTTAATGGAAAATCCAGAACTTTTTTTTATTTTTTTAATGGGATTTGTTAAGCATTTACAATGTGCCAGACAGTGTAGTATTAAGGTGTGTGATTACAATGAGACGCATTATCTCTAGACAATTACTCTAGTGTCTAAAACACTCAAGACAGTTACTCTCCCCTTTTTCAAAGCCTATTGAAGGCACATCTCCAAGAAGACTTCAGTGACTAAGCCCTTCTTTCCTCTTCTCCCACTCCCTTCTGCATCACCCTGACTTGCTCCCTTTATTCATCGCCCCTCCCAGCCCCACAGCACTTATGTACGTATCTTTAATTTTGTTTATTTATATTTAAGTCTGTCTCCCCCTCAGTGAGGAAATATGCTTGTTACGTTGTTCTACTGAACTCTCTCAAGAACTTAGTATGGTGCTCTACACGCAGTAACACTCAGTAAATGCAATCGACTGACTATCTGTGACAGCTGCCCTGGATATTGGCCTGCTCGGAGCTACCTACATGATGGAACATTTCAATTAATAGATGGTATTTATTGAGCACTTACTACGTGCAGAGCACTGTTCTAAGAGCTTGGGAGAGTACAATACAACAGAGTTGGCAGAGATGTTCCCAGCCCACAACGGTCTTAATCATTCAGTCGTGTTTACTGAGCACTTATTGTGTGCAGAGCACTGTAGTATGCAGTTGGGAGAGTATAAAACAACAGTCTAGACGATTGTCCTGGAAGCGCTCCATCCATGCTGCTTTCAGTGTCTCTTCTGCGGAGCAGAAGACCACAGGCCTTAGCTCTCAGTCCGCTTTTATTTTATTTTTAAAATGGTATTTGTTCAGCGCTTACTACGTACGACGCACTGTACTAAGTGCTGGGATACTTAGTTTGGAAACAGTTCATGTCCCACATGGGGATCACAGTCTTAATCCCCATTTGACAGATGAGGTAACTGAGGCACAGAGAAGCAAAATGACTTGCCCAAGGTTACCCAGCAGGTAAGTGGTGAATACGGGATTAGGGCACCCTGCCTCTTCTTCTCTGCCTGGTTGCAAAAGACAGAATGGATCACCTCAGCCACTTATGTTCTCTGAAGATTTGCTCTCTCCTCCCACCCCAAGCCTTATTGAAGGCACATCTCCTCCAAAAGGTCTTCCTTGAATAAACCCCTTTTTCCTCTTCCCCCACTCCTTTCTGCTTCCTTTTTTACCTACTCCCAGCCCCACAGTATTGATGTCCATATCTGTCATTTCTTTATATTATATATTTATATTTATATATATTTATAATATATTAATATATTATGTATATTATATTTATATTAATGTCTGTCTTCCCTTCTAAGAAGGTAAGCTCACTGTGGGAAGGGAGCTTGTACTTCCCAAGCGCTTAGTACAGTGCTCTGCACACAGTAAGCGCTCAATAAATACGATTGAATGAATGAATGAATGAATGAATGACAGTGTCTGGTTATTGTTGGAAGCGCTTAGTACAGTGCTCTGCACACAGTAAGCACTTAATAAATACAATTAAGTTACTGAATGAATTTGTGAAAAACCATGACACATTTCCAGGTCCGTCACTTGGTGCTCTGCACACAGTAAGCACTTTAGAGGAGCAGTGTTGCTCAGTGGAAAGAGCCCGGGCTTTGGAGTCAGAGGTCGTGGGTTCGAATCCCGACTCCACCACAAGTCTGCTGTGTGACCTTGGGCAAGTCACTTAACTTCTCTGAGCCTGTTACCTCATCTGTAAAAATGGGGATTAAGACTGTGAGCCCCACGTGGGACAACTTGATCACATTGTATTCCCCCCAGCACTTAGAACAGTGCTTTGCGCATAGTAAGCGCTTAACAAATGCCATTATTATTATTAATAAATACAATTAAGTGACTGAATGAATTTGTGAAAAAACATGACACATTTCCAGGTCGGTCACTTGGTGGTGCTGCAGTTAATGTCTTCATTTCGGTCCTTGTGCGCTTTCCCTATCGGAGCTGTGATTTATCTCCTCCCTTCTTTTTACCCTAAGAGAGAGAACATCTCTACCTGGGTAATAAAAAACGATTCCCGGTAAAACCCTGACAGCAGGGGAAGTGGTTCTGATGGCTTCATTTACACCTTCCTCGGGAATAGTCTTTGAACGTCTCATTAATGGTAGCAATACTGATAATGCTAAAACATGATTTCTTGAGGTAAGTCTGAAGATCTTCTGACAAATGATCCTACAGATTTTCGCATCGTAAATTCTGAACATTTGACCAAATGGTGGTAAAAGCGCAATGCGAATGTGATTGGAAAATAGGCTAGTCTGGCACAGGGAATCACTTCTCACAAGTGTTGGGTAGGGACCGCCTCTATATGTTGCCAACTTGTACCTCCCAAGCGCTTAGTACAGTGCTCTGCACACAGTAAGCGCTCAATAAATACAATTGAATGACTGACTGAATGAATGAAAAAAAACTATTTCACCGGAAACTACAAGGGGTTTTAATCACAAGCCTAGGCCTAGAAGTCAGAGGACTGGGGTTCTTCTCCCAGCTCTGTCACATGTCTGCTGTGTGATTGGGGATGAGTCACTTAACTTCTCTGTGCTTCAGTTACCTCATCTGTGAGTCAAGCACTGTTCTACCTGCTGGGGTAGATATAGTTATCAGGTTGGACACAGTCCCTGTTCCACATGAGGACTCACAGTCTAGATAGGAAGGACTAGGATTTAATCTCCATTTTGCAGATGAGAGGACTGAGCCTCAGAGAATAATAATAATGATAATGGCATTTGTTGGGCGCTTACTATGTGCCAAGCACTGTGGAGATACAAGGTAATCAGGTTGCACTTCTCTGTGCCTCAGTTACCTCATCTATAATAATAATAATAATGGCATTTATTAAGTGTTTACTATGTGCAAAGCACTGGGGAGCTTACAAGGTGATCAGGTTGTCCCACGGGGGGCTCACAGTTTGAATACCCATTTTACAGTTGAGGTAACTGACAAGTTGTCACACAGCTGGCAAGTTGTGAAGCCGGGATTTGAACGCACGACCTCTGACTCCAAAGCCCATGCTCTTTCCACCGAGCCACACGTCTCTAAAATAGGGATGTATGTTGGGGATGAAGACTGTGAGCCACCTGTGGGACAGCCTGATCTCCTTGTAACCTCCCCAGTGCTTAGAACAGTGCTTTGCACATAGTAAGCACTTAATAAATGCCATCATCATCATCATCTGTAAATTGGGGATTAAGACTGTGAGCCCCATTTGGGGCTATATCTACCCTGATTATTTTGTAGCTACCCCAGCACTTAGTACAGTGCCTGTCACATAGTGAGCACTTTACCATCAAAGAAGAAAAACAAAATTACAGAACTACACGGACAACATTTGATTATGCTCGTACTTAAATGAGGTGCGCTGCATGGCAAAATCAACACATTCAAGCCACACATAGGTGAGAAGTTTTTTTGATTTATTTATTTCATAATTTCACCATCATCTCCACCATGTGGTAGCTGATCGCATCATGAAGGCAAACGTCCTTGGCAGATGTGAAGAAAAATTACCTTGGGCAAAGGAGGCAGCAAGGAGAAGGAAACATTCCGATTAGACGATAAGTTTGATAAAAACTAACTTAGGTACATACTGCTACTGAACCTTTGAGATTAAGAATCTCTTTGTCATGTTGGTTTTGGAAAGGTGCTCAGCGGTTTTCTCCAGAAAATGCAATTTCCGTTTTAGGAATGCCCATTTCCTTAGAGCGGCTCTGGCAGAAGATGCTAGAAGTAATAATAATGCTTAATTACTTACTATGTGCCAAGCACTGTTCTTAACACTGGGGTACATACAAGTTAATCAGGTTAGACACAATTCCTGTCCCACGTGGTTCTCACAGTCTGAGGGGGAGGGAGAATGCACATCTTAACCCATTTTTACGGATGAAGGAACTGTTCAGTGTCTTGCTCTGTGTCACACTGGATGCAAGTGGGAGAACCAGGATAAGACCCCAGGTCTCTTGAATCCCAACCCTGTTTGGTTTCCACTAGGTCAGATTGCTTCTCTAAGCATGATTCATGATGAATCATCAATGGCAATGTATCTAAGGAGAACACTGCCCATAAATTAGGCTGTAGGGAAGCGAGCGCCCGCAAAGTCTCCTGCAGACAAATAAGTGGAAAAACCTGCAAGAGGCAGCAAGGAAGAACCTGGGATTGTTCTGTGCCCAGTCCGTTTCCCGAAGTTTCCTTCAAAGGAAGCAGTGGCATGGCAATTTCATAATAATTGTTATTACAGCTTAGCGTTTTCGACATTCACTTAGGATGAGACACGAGGCTATTTTGGACTCCGTTCCCGAGAGGCCCGCCCGCCCGCCCCCATCACACCGCGTGGCCTTGCCGCTCCCGGAAGGCTCCTCTCCTCAGAGCGCCGCCATTGACGCCCGGGACTCTGTTCCCGAGAGGCCCGGCCGCCCACCCTCCCACCATCTCAGCGCCCCCCACGGACACCCCCCCCTGCTTCCACCCCCCCACTTAGGAGGCCTTCCGTAAAGTGCCCCTCATCCCCCCCCCACCTTCCTGGTCCGGTCCTGACTGACTCTCCTCCCGCCCCCCAGGTAAAAAGCCCTTGTTAGCACCTTGTTAGCACCATGTTAGCACCATGTTACATGTTACATTAACGACAACCTCATTCACACCTCCTCAGCCCTCCCATGCTAGTTGACTGTTCGCTCCCCTCCCCAGGTATCTCTGCTCCCTGACCCCCCCTTAACTGGCCCACCCTACTCCAGCTCTTAATAGTTTGTATCTGCTCTCTGTGGCATCATTGTCTGCCAATTCTATTATTGCCATAGCATATTGATTGCTCAACTACACCCTGTGATGCCATCGCCTACTTTTATCATTGTTACTGTTTTATTGCTTCTGCATCTCAATTGTTAACCCCCCCGCGGTACTGTCACTCGCCCTGCTGACCTCACCATGAACTATCAGTTCCCTTGCTCCCAACTGCCATTCCCATTCCTCACCTTCCCCTTCCCCTCTCCCACCCAGCTGTTTCCCTCCCTCTCACCCACCAAGACCGCTCCCCCTCAACCCCTACCAAGGATTCCTCTGTACCAGCGCAGGTCCTCCGCTTCTCCCGCCCGGCCCCCCCTCCTCCCCTTCTCCCCGCCCCCACCCCATCCCAGTTCTCCTTTCCCATCACCACCCCCCTTCCCACTGTCCCCGCCCAGGCCCCCGCCAACTCATCCCAATCCAAACCCTCCCCACCCCTCGCACCCTTCCCCCTCCCTCCCCACCCTCGACAGCTGATGCCAAGTGTGGCCTCTGGAACCCCCCGCTCCGTTTTAAGTAAGATCCCCTTCATCCTGGACCTTTTCCTTTCCAGTTCTCTACTCCTCCTCGCCCTAACTGAAACATGGCTGTCGCCGGACGACACGGTCTCTTCTGCTGCTCTCTGCAGTGCAGGCCTCTTCTTCACCCCACTCCCCCAGACTCACCGGAAAAGGAGGAGGTGTCGGTTTCCTTCTCGCCCCCCAATGTCGCTTTCGCACTATCCCTCCTCCCCCTTCCCTTTCCTTCCCTTCCTTTGAAGCCCACATTATTCGCCTCTACCACCCCCTCCAGATTCTTGTAGCCGTCATCTACCGCCCTCCGGGCCCCACTTCCAACTTCTTTAGTGACTTTGACCCCTTCCTCACATTCCTTCTCTCCTTCTCCATGCCCACTCTGATCCTCGGAGACTTCAATATCCACATGGATATCCCTAACGACTCCTCTGCCGCCCGCCTTCTATCTCTCCTTGACGCTGCCAACCTCTTCCTCCACCCCACCTCACCCACTCACCAACTTGGTCATACCCTCGACCTCATCATCTCCTACCGCTGCACTGTGTCCACCCTCACCAACTCTGTGATCCCTCTCTCTGATCATAATCTTCTCACCTGCCTCCTCACTCACACTCCTTTCCCCTGTAAATCAGTTTTACCTCCCTCACAGAGATCTCCGCTCTCTGGACCCCACCCATCTTTCGGAGCGCCTCACACCCCACCTCGCCGCCCTCGTCCTCTCTACCCAGTCTTGATGATCAGATTACTGCTCTCAACTCTACCCTTTCTACTCAGCTAGACTCGCTCGCTCCCCTTTCCCTTCGCCGCTCTCGCACCACTAACCCACAGCCCTGGATCACTGCCACTGTCCGCCTCCTTCGCTCTTATGCTCGAGCTGCTGAACGCTGCTGGCGAAAGTCTAAACACCATGCCAACCTCGTTCACTTCAAGTTTATCCTTTCCTGCCTTAACTCAGCCCTCTCTTCTGCCAGACAAAACTATTTCTCCTCCCTTATTGACACCCATGCCCATCACCCCCGCCAGCTCTTCCGTACATTCAACTCCCTTCTCAGGCCCCCTGTTCCTCCCCCTCCTCCTTCCCTCACCCCCAACGATCTGGCCTCCTACTTCATTAACAAAATTAAATCCATCAGGTCCGACCTCCCCAAAGTCTCTTCCCCCCTTTCTCCAACCCCCCGGCTCTCAACACTCTCTGCTACTCTCCCATCCTTCCCAGCAGTATCCTCAGAGGAACTCTCCTCCCTCCTCTCAAGTGCTACTCCGGCCACCTGTGCTTCTGACCCCATTCCCTCTCATCTTATGAAATCTCTCGCTCCATCCCTTCTCCCCTCCTTAACTTCCATCTTCAACCGCTCACTCTCCACTGGTTCCTTCCCCTCTGCCTTCAAACATGCCCATGTCTCTCCCATCCTAAAAAAACCCTCTCTTGACCCCACCTCACCTTCTAGTTATCGTCCCATATCCCTCCTACCATTCCTTTCCAAACTCCTTGAACGAGTTGTCTACACGCGCTGCCTAGAATTCCTCAACAACAACTCTCTCCTCGACCCCCTCCAGTCTGG
Source organism: Tachyglossus aculeatus (assembly GCF_015852505.1). Lineage (NCBI taxonomy): Eukaryota > Metazoa > Chordata > Mammalia > Monotremata > Tachyglossidae > Tachyglossus > Tachyglossus aculeatus. The sequence goes on from NC_052074.1 coordinate 61,362,142, forward strand.
CTTCCGTCCCCTTCATTCCACGGAAACTGCGCTCTCAAAGGTCACCAATGACCTCCTGCTTGCCAAATCCAACGGCTCATACTCTGTCCTAATCCTCCTCGACCTCTCAGCTGCCTTTGACACTGTGGACCACCCCCTTCTCCTCAACACGTTATCTGACCTTGGCTTCACTGACTCCGTCCTCTCCTGGTTCTCCTCTTATCTCTCCGGTCGTTCTTTCTCAGTCTCTTTTGCAGGCTCCTCCTCCCCCTCCCATCCTCTTACTGTGGGGGTTCCCCAAGGTTCAGTGCTTGGTCCCCTTCTGTTCTCAATCTACACTCACTCCCTTGGTGACCTCATTCGCTCCCACGGCTTCAACTATCATCTCTACGCTGATGACACCCAGATCTACATCTCTGCCCCTGCTCTCTCCCCCTCCCTCCAGGCTCGCATCTCCTCCTGCCTTCAGGACATCTCCATCTGGATGTCCGCCCAGTCACCTAAAGCTCAACATGTCGAAGACTGAGCTCCTTGTCTTCCCTCCCAAACCTTGTCCTCTCCCTAACTTTCCCATCTCTGTTGACGGCACTACCATCCTTCCCGTCTCACAAGCCCGCAACCTCGGTGTCATCCTCGGACTCCGCTCTCTCATTCACCCCTCACATCCAAGCCGTCACCAAAACCCTGCCGGTCTCAGCTCCGCAACATTGCCAAGATCCGCCCTTTCCTCTCCATCCAAACTGCTACCCTGCTCATTCAAGCTCTCATCCTATCCCGTCTGGACTACTGCACTAGCCTTCTCTCTGATCTCCCATCCTCGTGTCTCTCTCCACTTCAATCCATACTTCATGCTGCTGCCCCGGATTATCTTTGTCCAGAAACGCTCTGGGACATATTACTCCCCTCCTCAAAAACCTCCAATGGCTACCGATCAATCTGCGCATCAAGCAGAAACTCCTCACCCTGGGCTTCAAGGCTCTCCCTCACCTCGCCCCCCTCCTACCTCACCTCCCTTCTCTCCTTCTACTGCCCAGCCCGCACCCTCCGCTCCTCCACCACTAATCTCCTCACTGTACCTCGCTCTCGCCTGTCCCGCCATCGACCCCCGGCCCACGTCATCCCCCGGGCCTGGAATGCCCTCCCTCTGCCCATCCGCCAAGCTAGCTCTCTTCCTCCCTTCAAGGCCCTGCTGAGAGCTCACCTCCTCCAGGAGGCCTTCCCAGACTGATCCCCTTCTTTCCTCTCCCCTCGTCCCCCTCTCCATCCCCCCGTCTTACCTCCTTCCCTTCCCCACAGCACCTGTATATATGTATATATGGTTGTACATATTTATTACTCTATTTATTTATTTATTTATTTATTTTACTTGTACATTTCTATCCTACTTATTTTATTTTGTTGGTATGTTTGGTTCTGTTCTCTGTCTCCCCCTTTTAGACTGTGAGCCCACTGTTGGGTAGGGACTGTCTCTATGTGATGCCAATTTGTACTTCCCAAGCGCTTAGTACAGTGCTCTGCACATAGTAAGCGCTCAATAAATACGATTGATTGATTGATTGATTGATTATCTATTTATCGAATGGGCTAAGGCAGCTTTGTTATCTCCCTTTTTTCAGAAGGGAAAGAGGAGATTAAAGGAGGATAAGTGAATAATCTTTGGAATTTACTGAGTGCTTTCTGTGCTCAGAGCATTTTAATAAGTGCTTGTCCTCTGCTTGTCCTCTCTTGGTTCTCCTCTTATCTCTCTGGCCCTTTATTCTCAGTCTCCTTTTTGGGCTCCTTCTCTACCTTCCACCCACTGTGGGCATTCCTCAGGGTTCATAACTGGGTCCCCTTCTATTCTCCTTCTACACCCATTCCCTTGGAGAACACAATCACTCCCATGGTTTCAACTATCACCTCTACCCAAATCCACATCTCTGGCCCTGATCTCTTTAGCCTCTTTCCTATCTTGCACCTCCTCCTGCCTTCAAGACATCTGTACTTGGATGAACTCTTTGAGTTTGTCACCTTAAACTTAACATGTCTAAAAAAGAGCTCCTTATCTTCCCACCCTCCCCGATTGTCTCTGAGTGGCCAACAGATGTTTCTCTACTTCCGTAAGGTCTTTCCAGGAAATGAATCCCATTACGTCCATTTCCTGAGCTGGAATGTGAGCCCTATATGGGACAGGGACTGTTTCCAACCTGATTAGCTTGTATCTACTCCAGCACGTTGTACAATGCCTGGCACATAATAAACACATAAAAAATTCCATTATAAAGCAAAACAAACAAAGAAAAAATCTGTCTTTTTAGCCCTGATATGTCCTCTTCTCTGAAACGTCACATTTTCTCCTGTCTCCGGGACATCTATACATAGATGTTCCACCAGCACTTCAAGTTCAATACATCTATAGCTGAACACCTGTGGACAGGGAATGTGTTAGCTCAGTGTTGTATTGTATTCTCCCAAGTGCTTAGTACGGTGCTCTGCCCACAATAAGCACTCAATAAATACGATAAATGAATCTTCCCTCCCAAATCCACTTCTCCTGACAGTTAACAACACAACTCTCCTCCCTATCCTTGAAGCCCACAGTTTTGACTTTATCCTTGATTCCTCACTCCTCAGCTCTTGTATTTAGTCTGTTGCTAACACTTATCGGTTGTTCTTCCATGCATGGCTCAGTGGAAAGAGCACGGGCTTTGGAGTCAGAGGTCATGGGTTCAGATCACGGCTCTGCCAATTGTCAGCTGTGTGACTTTGGGCAAGTCACTTAACTTCTCTATGCCTCAGTTCCCTCATCTGTAAAATGGGGATAAAGACTGTGAGCCCCCCATGGGACAACCTGATCACCTTGTAACCTCCCCAGCGCTTAGAACAGTGCTTTGCACATAGTAAGCGCTTAATAAATGCCATTATTATTAGTATTATTTCTCAGATCTGCCCCTTCTCTCCATCCAAAGAACCACCATCTTGGTCCTGTGACTCATCAGAGTCTGGCCAGATTACATTGATCGGCCTCCTTACTGGTTTCCCTGCCATGATTCTCTTCCCTCTCCAGTCCATACTTCCCTCGGCTGCTCAGATTACTTTCCTAGGTTTTTCTGCCCAAATCCCAGCTCCTCAGCTTGTCTGCTGTGTGTGATCTTATGCAAATCACTTAACTTTTTTGTGCCTCAGGTACCTCATCTGTAAAATGGGGATTAGGACCATGAGCCTCGTATGGGACATGGGCTGTGTCCAACCAGATTTTCTTATGTCTACCCCGGTGTTTAGTACAGTGCCTGGCACATAGTAAACACTTAAGAAATACCATAAAAAAACCTTAAGTTGTTACCCACTCATCTCCATGTCAAGCAGAATCTCCTGATCACTGGCTGTAATAATAATGACTATTATTTTGGTGTTTGCTAAGCACTTACTATGTGCCAAGCACTGTTGTAACACAGGTAGATATGTGGGGCTCACAGTCTTAATCCCCATTTTACAGATGAGGTAACTGAGGCCCAGAGAAGTTAAGTGGCTTGCCCAAGCTCACAGAGCAGACAAGTGGCGGAGCCGGGATTAGAACACACGTCCTCTGACTCCCAAGTGCATGCTCTTTCCACTAAACCACACTGCTTCCCTGTAACTTCTCTTCTTTACAGCTCTCTCCCTCTAACTTTTCCACTCCTTTCTTTCACTACCTCACAGTAATGATCATACCGAGGATGTACGAGGCTGCAATTATTGAATGTTTTATTCAGGTTGTAAGTTCCTTCCTTCCTTGGTTCATTCATTCAATCGTATTTATTGAGCGCTTACTGTGTGCAGAGCACTTTACTAAGCATTTGGAAGAGTACAATACCTTGAACTCTCACTGTCTCAAAGTTATCTGAATAAAACAGGAAGTTAAGAAACAGACCAATCAGTTTACCACTTCTGTGTCCTATCTCGCCTACAAAGCCACTGAGAAAAGATGCAGTTCTGGAATTATGGTGCTTTCCTTGGCTTGTTGGAAAGCTCTTAATCCAGGCTGCTGCCTCCTTCTTTCCCCCTCACTTCTCTTTCTCTTCCTCCTCTCCGTCCTCCTCCCCTGCCCCTCCTCCTCCTGTCCTCCTCCTCCTCGCTCCTCCTCCTCCTCCTCATCTTCCTCCTCCTCCTCTCCTTTTCCTCCTCTTTCTCTTCCTCCTTCTCCTTTTCCTGCTCCTAGGGTCCAGGCTCTGTTTCCTCTGACTTCTCTGAGCCCCATCCTCCACTCTTTGCTCTATTTTTCATGGATCCCTTCTCCCATTTGGATTTGGCAACACTGATGTCTCTTCACTCTCTGGCAAATGAAATCTTTAGGCATCTGCATGACATCACCACCCAGGAAGCTTTGACGGCTTAAATTTGTTTGGCCACTCTAGGTTGTCAATAAGCACATTGTCATCTTAGCAAGGCCATGAAAAGAGCCATTTAGCTCAGATGGCCATTGATATGGATCATGGGTTGAGAATTGCCCAAATAATTTGGAGGATGGAATGTGATGAGGAGCTGAAATGAAATGCTATATTCATATGTATTATAGGGGCTGGTCTTAAAGTAAGCTACTTTCATGTCCCCATTTTGTGATGTTAAAATAAAGATTAGTGATTGCACAAGGTGGTTTGTCACAATAGAGGTACAATATTTCAAGGTCCTGTGATTTGGAACCCACCTGTTCATTAGGGGAAAGGGATAGCTTGGCGTCATCAGGTTGAGACTGAGCCCATCTTCATTTCTTCCCAGCTCTTTCATTTGCTTACCGTGTGCCCTTCATGCTCTGTAACTTCTCTGGGCCTCAGACTCCTCAGTGGTTAAAAAATGGGGACAATGGAAAGCAGCCCAGCTGAGTAGAAAGAACTCAGGCCTTGGAGTCAGAGGACCTATTTTCTAATCCCACCTCCACCACTTACTTGCTGTATGACCTTGGGAAAGTCACTTAACTTCTCTGTGCCTCAGTTTCCTCACTGTAAAAGGGGATTCGATACCTGTTCTCTCTCCTACTTAGACTGCAAGTTCAATATGCAACAGGGACTCCATCTGTCCTGACTAGCTTGTATCTACCCCAGTGCTTAGAACAGTGCTTGACACATAGTAAGTGCTTAACAAATACCATAATTAATAAATCCCTCCTGTTAGGACTGAGAGCCCCATGCAGGACAGGAACAATGCCTGATCTGTTTGGACTGTAACTACCCTAGTGCTTAATATGATGCTTGACACATAGTAAACCCTTTGATACTACCACAATTATTATTTCACCTCACCTGGATGAAATAAGGACTTAGAAGAACACTCCGAAATCCCTAAGTCTGTGGAGTTCCCCTTTGTTGGATTTTTGGTATAAACCGAATGGGCCCCCACCATCCTTTAAAATCAGAAGTTGAGTTTCAGAAGAGATTCACAATGGTCACATTCCCACCTTGCTACTTTCCCAAACGCTTAGTACAGTGCTTTGCACACTGTAAGCACTCAATAAGTACAACTGAATGAATGAATGGATTGTAGCACTGCCCTTTTTAAGTCTGTCTATTGTATTTATTTAGTACTTACTGTGTGGAGAGTACCATACTAAGTGCGTGGGAGAGTACACTATAGTAGTATAACAGATATATTCCCTGCCCACAATGTACTTTCAATCTAGAGGGGGAGACAGACATTAATTTCAATAAATAAATTACAAATGTAGACAAAGGTTCTGTGGGGTTGAGGGGTGGGGTGAATAAAGAGCAAGTCAGAGTGACGCAGAAGGGAGTGGGAGAAGAGGAAAGGAGGGCTTAGTCAGAGAAGGCCTCTCAGAGGAGATGTGCCTTCAATAAGGCTTTGAATAATAATTATGGTATTTGTTAAGTGCTTACTATGTGCCAAGCATTAACGAGGGGAGAGTAATTGTCTGTCTCATAGGAGGAGAGAGGGTGTTCCATGCCAGAGGCTGGACATGGGCGAGGGGTCGGCGACAAGATCGAGGTACATTGGTGGAGCAAGGTGTGTAGGCTGGGTTGTAGCAGGAGAGTAGAGAGGTGAGATAGGAGGGGGCAAGGTGCCACTCCGCTCTCCCCTGACAATGGCCTCCGTGCCGGAGAGACACAGGGGAGAAGGCAGTACCAAGCATTGGAAAACCACACTGGATCTTGCACTGGAAGTACGGATCCTACTCTATTAAAGCCCAAGACTTCAGTCTTTATGATTTCTTCTTCCCAGTGGGCTTTCATCATGGCTGAATCAAGCCACAGTATTCCTGCCAATTCTTCTGAGACTTGAAAGTCACTGGGGCAGAACGGGGTGTTTCCATGGAGAGTCCTTAATCTTGTTTTGCTTTCTGGATTTGATCGGGTGCCATCACCGTTGCCCAGGGCCTGGTGCAAGCCCCTTCTCAGAGGGGCTGGCTTTCTGCTAGTGGGGAGGGAGTGTCATTTATTTGTACCTTATTATTCTCTGGAGATGAGTCGTGAGTCTGGAATTTTCATTGTTGCCCTCTTCTAATTTTCTTTTGAACCGAGGCCAGAGGGTTTGGCAACGATGCATTAAAATCAAGCTAAGCAAGAAGGAAATCTTGCCCAATCTCAGTGCTCTGGAGGAACTGGTAGGTTCATTTCAACTTGTTTTCTCCTCCCTGGGGCAAAGCCACAGTCCTCATTTGAGGGTTTGTCAGGCGGGAGGGAAAGGACGATGCTATATGATGTCAACAGAGAAATTTAAATGATTTTTTAATTTTGCTTGATTTTCTCTCCCCGTGGCTTTCCAACGCTACAGTCAAATGGCCCTTTCAGTTCTATGGGACAATTTTTCTAAAACTTTAAATCTGTCCTTAGGGAATGTCTTTTTTCTGAGCTCTGCAATCAGAAATAGAACTACAGCTTGTCCTTTGTATGGGAGAAACACCATGAAAACGATGAAGACTTTTTATGTCTTCATGAAAAGACATTATGTGTCTTTTTATGAAGACATTTTATGTCTTCATATCCAGCGCTTAGAACAGTGCTTTGTACACAGTAAGTGCTTAACAAATGCCATCATCGTTATTATTATTACGATTATTATGTCAGTTTCAGGTCAATTAATGGTATTTATTGAGCGCTTACCATAGGCAGAGCACTGTATCATACAACAGAGTTGGTAGAAACATTTCCTGGCCACAGGGAGCTTGCGGTCTTGAGGGATAAGGCTCTGAAACATGGCATCTCACTCTCACGAGAAGCGTGTAATCTACCAATCAATCAATCTGTATTTATTGAGTGTTTGCTCTGTGCAGAGCACTGAACTAACTGCTTGGGAAAGCATGGTATGCCTACCAATTCTGCTATACCAATCAATCAATCAATCAATCAACCGTATTTAAGCGTTCAATAAATACGATTGATTGATTGATTGATTGGTATAGCAGAGTTGGTAGGCACATTCCTTGCCCACAAGGAGCTTCCAGCCTGGAGAATACAGAAGTTATTTCAGAAGCAGCATGGCACAGTGGATAGCGCATGGCCCTGGGTGTCAGAAGGTCATGGGTTCTAATCCCAGCTCCGGCACTTGTCTGCTGTGTGACCTTGGGCAAGTCACTTCACTTCTCTGGGCCTCGGTTATCTCAGCTGTAAAATGGGGATTAAAAGCGGCAATCTCATGTGGGACAGAGACTGTGCCAACCTGACTAAACTGCATCTACTCCAGCACTTAGAACAGAGTTTGGCACACAGTAAGTACTTAACAACTATCATAATTATCATTTTATTGTTATTAGATACTGGGGATTCTGAGCAGAAGTCTGTGGAGAGTTTCCAACATCTCAAACATTTAGAAGAACCAGAGTGCCCCCAGAAGAGCAGGGGCAGAACCAAGCCCCATTGAAGACCCCTTCAAAGGTTTGTGGGGGAGGGAAAGGGGGGAAAGGGAAAAGATACAAAGGCAGGCAAGTGGCAGAGCCAGAATTAGAACCCAGGGCCTCTGGCTCCCAAGCCTCTGCTTTATCCACTAGGCAGCACTGCTTGTCTTGCTTAATACATAGTAAGTGCATAACAAAAGCCTATTATTACTGTAGAAGTAACTTGGTATTTTCAACTTTACCTCAGAGGATCGGGACACAATATCAGCCAAGTTATAATAACAGTAATAGTAATAATAATAATTGTGGTATTTCTTAAACACTTACTATGGGCCAGGCACTGTACTAAGCATTGGGGAGGATGCAAGCAAATCGGGTTGGACACAGTCCCTGTCCCACATGGGGCTCACAGTCCCAATCCCCATTTTCCAGATGAGATAACTGGGGCAGAGATGTGAAGTGACTTGTCCAATGTCACACAGCAGACAAGTTTACAGTGCGGAAGGAGGCAATGGTAAACCACTTCTGTATTTTTACCAAGAAAACTCTATGGATATATTCCCAGAACGATCGCAGATGGAGATGGGGTCGGAGAGATGTGTCTATGGAGTCGCTGTGGGTTGGAGACGACTAGACGGCATAAGACAAGATAAGGTTCCTCCCCTCTATGTCCTCTTAAAAATCTCTCTAATTATTTGGATTTCGGTTTGGCTTGCTGGAGACTGGCTGGTGATCCATCCATCGAGTTGCAGTAACAATGAAACTGAAATTCCCCTGGAGGCAAGAAGCTTTTTGCCTGTGGAACAATACACAAGCAAAGCGTCACATAACAGTGTGTTTGGGTTCAGACTCTGGGGGTCGGACATCGTGAATCCAAGACCGCACAGGCAGAATGGCTCTGCCACACAGTCCCGGAATCTCTATTCACTTGTTCCTTGTAGGTGAAACCTCCCAATGATGATGATGATGATGATGATGATGATGATGATAATAATAATAATAATGAAATAGTATTTGTAAAGTGCTTATTATGTGCCATGGCACTGTACTAAACTGGGGTGAAAATTGAGTTGGTCACAGTCCCTGTCCCACATGGGGCTCACATTCTCAATCCCCATTTTACAGAAGAAGGAACTGAGGCCCAGAGAAATGAAGTGACATGCCCAAGGTCACATAGCTGGTCCCTTTGACCCCTTCTGGCTCCAAGCAGAACACTGAGCAGGTGAGGAGATGTTTGGAGCCAGTGAGTGTGGTGAGATTAACCTAAGAGCATCATTTCCCTTCCCCCACTGGAATGATAATAATAATAATAATAATAATAATAATAATGATACTCATAATACTAATAATAGTTTTTGTTAAGTGCTTTCTATCTGCCAGACACTGTACTAAGCGCTGGGTTGGTTACAAGCTAATCAAGTAGGGCACAGTCCTTATCCCATGTGAGGCTCACAGTCTCAGTTCCCATTTTATAGGAACAGAGAAGCGAAGGGACTTAGCCAAGGTTTCCCTGCAGACTAATGGCCCAGCCAAGATTAGAACTCATGACCTTCTTCCTCCCAAGCCCGTGGGAGGATCTCCTACATCATGCTGCTTCTCAGCATTTAAAAATTCTGCTGCACTTCTGACACTGCTGAGAGACCAGTTCAGGTAATTTCATAGGAAATCGAGTTGCGTGGCCTGAAAGAAAGTGAATCTCTCTCTCTAAACATCTGGCCTTCTCCCAGGGCATGAATCAGATCCAGAGAAAATAATAATAATAATAATAATAATAATAATAATAATAATAATAATAATGATGATGTTGGTATCTGTTAAGTGCTTATTAGATGCATAGCACTGTTCTAAGCACTGGGGTAGATACAAGGTAATCAGATTGTCCCACCTGGGGCTCACAATCTTCATCCCCATTTTACAGATGAGGGAAGCAGGTTTAGTGCTGATCAAACACTTGTCCTGGATTTTAAATGAAGAAAAATAATGTAAGACCAATTCATGGATCTGGAATTTGGAGGAAGTCTGCTCATAACCTATGATTCTGGAATTACTTCTCGAGTCCCAGTTTCAATCTTGAGTATCCTGGAAAAAAACAAAATGACACCTATTGTCTTCTGCTGTGTGACCTTGGGAAATCACTTCACTTCTCTGTGCCTCCATTTCCTCATCTGCAAAATGGAAATAAGAGTGTGATCCCCGTGTGGGACAGGGACTATGTCCAACCTGATTAACTCGTATCTGCTCTAGAGTTTAGTACAGTGCTCGGCACATAGTAAGTGCTTAACAAGTACCGTTATTATTATTGTTATATTATGAGACTCTGGCTGTACATCTTAATCAGTGGTACTTATTGAGTATTTACTATGTACCGAGCACTGTACTGAGCTTTTGGGAGAGTATAATAGAGTCAGCAGACATGTTTCCTGCTCATAGTGATCTTACAGTCTAGAAGGGGAAATTCCGTGGGTCCTACTGAGATCTTAAATATTCCTTTTGCATGATTTAGACATTTCCTATTGAAATTATCCTCCAGGAGATCACACATTGAGTGATCAGACATAATTTCATGATTTCCTCAAACCCAACTCTTCCCATTTTATGGTAGCTGGAACACCTGTCCCCAACAGCCTTATAGTAAGGGCTTATTGTGTTCTAAGCATTGTACTAAGCACTGTGATCTTGTCTTGTCTTATGCTTTCGAGTTGTCTCCATCCCATAGAGACTCTGAGGACACCTCTCTCCCAGAAGGCCCCACCTCCACCTGAAATCGTTCTGGTAGTCTATCCATAGAGTTTTCCTGGTTAAAATCCAGAAGTGGTTTACCATTGTCTTCCTCCTAGCAGTAAACTCCAGTCTCCTCCCTCGACTGTCTCCCATTTTGCTGCCGTCCAGCACAGGTGAGTTTTGACTTGTAGCAGATTGCCTTCCACTCGCTAGCCACTGCCCAAGCTAGGAATGCAATGCATAGGCCTCTACATGGCTTTCCCTCCCATAGCCCAAACTGGTAGAGTACTGGAAACTCTCCAGGCACAATCCTGAGAAGAAAAGCATAAGGGTAGATATAAGATAATCAGTTAGAGAAGCAGCATGGCCTAGTGAATAGAGCACGGTCCTGGGAGTCAAAAAGACCTGGGTTCTAATCCCAGCTCTGCCATTTGTCTGCTGTGAGACTTTGAGCAAGTCACTTCATTTCTCTATGCCTTGTTACCTCATCTTTAAACTGGGGTTGACTCTGAGCCCCATGTGGACGTAGTCCAACCTTGTATCTACCCCAGACCTTAGAATATTGCCTGGCACATTCATTCATTCAGTCAATCATATTCAATCATAAGCGCTTGGAAGGTTAAAATATAACAATAAACAGACACATGGCCTGCCCAAAACAAGCTTACGGTCTAGTAAGCACTTAACAAATGCCATAAAAAAAATGGGGGCACAGTCCCTGTCCCACCTGAGGCTCCCAATCGAAAGAGGAATGAGAATAGGTATTGAATCCCTCTTTTATAGTTGAGGAAACTGAAGAACAACAAAATTAAGTGACTTGTCCTAAGTCACATACCAGACAAGTGCCAGAGTCAGGATTAATGTCTAAGTCCCCTGAGTCTCAAGTGCGTGTTCTTTACCTAGGCCACACTGCATTGCCTCTTGGGGAATATTCAATCATATTTATGGAGTGCTTAGTATAGAACTTAAGGGAGTACAATATTGATAATAATACTGGTATCGGGTACATGCTTGTCACATAGTAAAGACCTAACACACCATTACTATTATCAAGGAAAAAAAGGGGTACTTTCAAGAATTCCTCATAACCAGTAACACCAGGGGTGGGAGTGGGGATGTGTGTGTGTGTGAGTATGTGTGTGTTAGAAGGGGTGGGGATGTGGGGATGTGTGTGTGTTAGGAGGTATGTACGTGAAAAGGGGAAAAAGGACGTAACCCACTTTCTATCAAATCTCCCCCTCCTTTAATACTTTATGAGCATATGAATAATAAGGCAGAAGGCATCCACATGCACCATAGTTGACAGTTGAGTATAGCCAATATAATTAAGAAAAAAGGCGTTAATGAAACCTGCCCAGACAATTCAGGTATTCTCTATTCGTTAAGTAACTTTGTTAAGGATCTCTCGATTGGTTGTGTTTGATATAATTACACTGTCATATTCATAAGGCCAGAGTTAAGACTGTAAGTGTGGGTTGAACCGTAGGAGCTGATGATAAATAGATGAGTTACTCTGTAAACAAATTAAGCAATCGACAACCCACTACCAAACCTGGGCTTCTCAGATAATACTGTATTATAGTTTGGAAAACACCATCTTCAACTGTATTCTCATTCTCTAGACTGTAAACTCCTAAGAATTCAGAGAATATTTCTGTTCCATTATTGTGTTGTACTCTCTCAAGTGTTTAGTACAATAATCTGCACACAGTAAGTGCTCGATAAATATGATTAACCTTATGGCATGACACATAGTAAGTGCTTAAATATTGAAATAAAAATATCATAATAGCAATTAAGTGGCTCATCCTCTAGACACTAAGCTTGCTATGGGCAGAGAACCTGCTTGCTCATTCTGTTGCTTTGTACTCTCCCAAGCACTTTGAACAGTGCTCTACACAAAGTGAGTGCTCAATAAATACCATTGATTGATTGATCTCTTCACAACCCCACTTTCTCTGATCAAGCAGAACTTCTTTCTCTGTGCCCTAGTCCTCCTACCCTCCCCAAATGAGGAGGTTGTGTTTTCCTTTGAATTGTATCTAAGTGCTTAATATAATAATTATTATGGTGTTTGTTAAGTGCTTACTACGTGCCAGGCACTGTTCTAAACAATGGGGTGGATACGAGCAAATCGGGTTGGACACAGTCCCTGTCCAATGTGGGGTTCACAGTCTCAATCCCCTTTTTACAGATGAGGTAACTGAGGCACAGAGAAGTGAAGTGACTTGCCCAACGTCAAATAGTAGACAAGTGGTGGAGCAGGGATTAGAACCCAAATACAGCAGTAGCCTTGGCAAACTCTTCTGGCCATCTTATTCAGCTGGAGAATTCAGAATTAATAGCAGTGACATCAGCTGAGAGGCTTCAAAGTCCCTCTTCTCTGCCCCTTGAAGAGCCAGTTTCTTTCCTGCATTCTGAATCTGGGCTCAGAGGCTTGGGGTGTGCCATAGAACTGAGGTAACTGTTCTGTTTCTCTTCACCATGGATCAGAGGAAGGTAATTCATGTTCAACTTTTTAGGAATGGAAAGGGTATAAAATGTAATATAGCTTTATGTTGATTTTAAATGTTACACAAAATGAGTTTAGTTTAAAGAGCTCTGAGGTCAGATCTTTTTGGACAAAACCAGAGACTCAAGAAAAAATGTTTGGATCACTTTAGAGAATGAAAATACTTCAGACTTCACTGTCTTAACAAGAGAACTAACTATCTTTCTCTCTTCCTTTTTTTTTTTTGTTTGTTTTTGGTTTTGCTTTATGTGCCTGCACTTGGCTTGGAAAAGAAACTGTAGAACTCAAATGTACAGATTTATTTGGGGATCTCTGACTAGACTAACTAAGAAGTAGTGTGGCCTAGTGGGTAAAGCACAGGCCTGGGAGTTAGAAGGACCTAAGTTCGGGTCCCAGCTCTGCCATGTATCTGCTGTGTGACCTTGGGCAAGTCATTTCTCTTCTCTGGGCCCCTATTACCTCATCTGCAGAATGGTGTTAAGATTATGAGCCCCATGTGGAACAGGGATTGTGTCCATCTCCATTTGCTTGTATCCATGTTAGTGCTTAGAACAGTGTCTACTACCTAGTAAGTACTTAATGAATGCCACAACTACAACTACTTCCCAAGGGAAATGGAGCTTTTTTCAGTACTGGCAAGGAAAGACAGCAAGATACAGGTAAAAAATAACACAATTTACAGAGATGCAGATAAATCACCGTCTAAAAGCAACGGACTCATTTTGTGAAAGGAACAAATGCTGCAAGGGATATCTCCGTGAACAGGGTCCATAGATACTTGGCTCTTTCAGTAAGCCTCTCAATGGAAGGAAAGGAAGAAAGAGAGGCCATCCAGCTGATTTTTAGCGTGGTGGGCTCAGGGTCAGCTCTGGAGGAGTGGTAACCCATTCTCCATTATCAAAGCATACTGAATAGAAAGTCTACTTTCCCTACTTGGGCAAGTTGAAAAGATTAATGGAAGTGCCAAAGTGCCCTTGAAGCCTATTAAACCTTAAGCTGGTCATTGACATAAAGTTCCTTTCAATAGGGATCATTCTTGTCTCTTCAGAAGGGCCTTTTCCAGTGTTCTGGGGTGCGGAGTGTGGCGGTACAGGCCACTGGGGTTAATATGCAGGCGGAAGACTGTTCTCATTCACAGCCACACAAAGCAGAGTTCTGGTTTTCTATTTTCCTGGACTAGGTGAGTTAGGCCCCAAATTAATCGTATGAATTCCCTCTCCTCTGGGGCTCAAAGGTCTCTGTTTCAGAGCTCCTATCTTTAGGCAGAGGGCAGACGGGTCCCGGTCGCTTTGAAAGTTGCCTCTTGTCTGTTTGTTTACTTGACTTTAAGCTGCTGTGAAAAATAAAAGCTCCAGCCAGTTGCCTGCAGGCTTTACCGCACTGGTTTGCAGAGAAGAAAGACATTGTTAAAACCCTGCTTAGGCGGATCGCAGGAGGAAATGAATTGAGACACTCTTGTGAAGCACGGAGGCATGTAGTTTCTTCCTGCAAGGGACAGACAACCCTTTCTCTGTTTCCTATATAATAAAACACCATTTCACACGCTAGTCTGTGTTGATAAGATTCAGGAAACAAGATGATTTCTAGCATTTGGGGCTGGCAGGAAATAGTCTACAGAATAATTTTAACTGGACAAGGGAACATTTTCTGTGGGATTTTTGTATCTACCAATCAATCTGCCCCTCATGTTGGAAGATGACTCTACTGAAGATGAGATCCTCTTGGGATTACTAACTGCTGAGAGTGATTTTGTTTACAAACAGGATGGAGAAAAATTACTGACTCAAGCTTTTTTATTGACTGTATTTTTCATAATAGACGGTGCATCAAAATTTTAAACTGGAACAATATTTAATTTCATAGCACCATTTGTGGGTGGGCAGACCAGTTTTCTTGGGCCTCACTGCTGCCCTGTCAGTGATCAGAAGATGGAAAGATTTTTGCCCAACAAAAATAACTGATTCATTGAAATATATCACCTAGGGATCTGTTCCTCAAAAGGTAATGATCAAGTGAACCTCTCCTGGAATTACTTAGTGTAAGCTCATTGGATGTATCTACGAATTCTGTTGTATTATACTCTCCCAAGCACTTAGAACAGTTGGAGTCAGAGGTCATGGGTTCAAATTCCGGCTCCGCCAATTGTCAGCTGTGTGACTTTGGGCAAGTCAGTTAACTTCTCTGGGCCTCAGTTCCCTCATCTGTAAAATGGGGGTGAAGACTGTGAGCCCCCCGTGGGACACCCTGATCACTTTGTAACCTCCACAGCACTCAGAACAGTGCTTTGCACATAGTAAGTGCTTAATAAATGCCATTATTATTATTATTATTATTAACAGCTCTCTGCAACCAGTAAGTGCTCAATAAATACCATTGATTGGGTGGCATAATCACACTCTCCAGGCTGGTGCTTGATTCTCAGCAGTAGAATCTTTTTTTTTTTAATTCTCCAGACTCCTATGTAAATAAGGTTTATTTTCAGCTGCCATTTGGATAGAGCCTGAGACTGTCAGAAGGATCTGGGTTCTAATACCAGTATTGCCACTTGTCTGTTGTGTGACCTTGGGTAAGTCACTTACTTCTCTGGACCTCAGTAACCTCATCTGTAAAATGGGGACTTAGACTGTGAGCCCTACATGGAACAGGGGTTATGTCCAACCCAATTACCTTGCATCTACCCCAGTGTTTAGTGGACTACGTGGTACATAGTAAGCACTTAACAAATACCATTATTATTATTAATGACTGCTGGCCATAAGCACAGTGGTTTAGCCAACTGGTGGCTTGCTTATGTTTCTTTGCCTCCTACCTCTTTTCAAACCTCTTTCCTTATGTCTATCTGCAGAAATGAATCCATCAATCAATTATATTTAATAAGTCCTTAATTTGAGTAGTTACTGTGTATAGAGCACTGTACTAAGTGCTTGGGAGAATACAATGTAACAGAGTCGGTAGACATATTTCCAGCCCACAATGAGTTTACAATCCAGAGGGGTAGGGTGGTATAAAGCAGTATGGACTCTTCTCATTGTTCGGTTTAAATTTCATCATTTTTTAAGGTGACAGGCTTTTTTAATCTTCATTCTCAATCAGTCGTATTCATTGTCAGATTACCAAGTATAGAGCACTGTACTAAGTGTTTAGGAGAGTCCAGTATAACAGAGCTGGTAGACACATTCCCTGCCTACTTAGAGTTTACAGGCTAAAGCTCTATCCATTCCTCTCCTCCCTCCATGTCCCACCATTATCCACCACAACAATTAACAACATTTTGCCCCAAAAGTTCCAAGTGGTTTCACTTATGATTTGTACTGACCAAAGTTGATTCACTTTATTGATAAGATCTTTCAGGAGAGATGTATCATTTCCTCCATTTTACAGGGAGTGAAATGAGGCAAAGTTAAGTCTCTCAAGGGAGTTAGGGACAGAACCAGGAATAGAAAAAAGATAATGGAGGAAGAGGAGGATTCTTCCAAGAGACACAGCAGTTATTCATTCAATTGTATTTGAGTGCTTACTGTGTGCAGAGCACTGTACTAAGCACTAGGAAAGTACAAATTGGCAACATATAGAGACAGTCCCTACCCAACAATGGCCTCACAGTCTAGAAGGGGGAGACAGGCAACATAACAAAGCATGTGGACAGGTGTCAGGTCATCAGAATAAATAAAAATAAAGCTAGATGCACATTATTAACAAAATAAATAGAAGAGTAAACATGTACAAGTAAAATAGTAATAAATCTGTACAAACATATATACAAGTACTGTGGGGAGGAGAAGGGGGTAGGATGGGGGGGATGGGGAGGAGGAGAGAAATAAGGGCGCTCAGTCAGGGAAGGCCTCCTGACACAATGCCTGCCCTCAACAAGCTTATGGCAGGCAGCGAGGTTGTGAAGGTGTCAGTGGTACTTGAGCCAAATTCTCCAAGTTCCTTCAGTGGGGGATAGCAAATGGCCCCTTGGGTGGCGAGGGGCACCCTCAAGACCCCTTCCTGATTGATGCTACACCCCCGTCAGGGATACAAAAAACAGCAGCGTCTCAGTCCTGTCTCCTGTTAGTCTTTAATCCTGTTGGCATGAGCTTTCGTCTACGATATCAGGCGAAAGAGGTAGATGGCCTTTAGGCACATGCTTCACGAGGCAGACAGGCTTTCACTGTTGCACAATGACACATGATCTGTCCTGTTTTATTGGGTTCCCACTGGTTAATTGCTCCAGTGTTTGCAGCCTTGGGAAATTTCACAGTTTCAGAAGCGAGCCTGGAAACAAAGAATGGGTTTCTCTATGCCTGGCATGTCGTATTCATTACCCTTTCATGACTTTGGGCATTAGGTCTGCCCACAAAGGGACATTGGCAGATTTCTTGAACGGGCCAGAGTTTCTGCCACTGGGGCCCGAGCCTCGGAACATAAATTTATAGACCTCAGAGATGGGGAAAGATGAAAAGGGAGAGAGGCAGGGGGCTGATGACTGAAGTATGGCAGATAAGCCAATAAACAATATTTCTTCTGAAGAGTTCCAGGCTTTTTTTATGTACTTTGCTTTTTGTGTACCAGGCACTGTACTAAGCCCTGAAGTAGATCCAAGCTAATAAAGTTGGACACACTCCATGTCCCGTATGAAACTCAGAATATTAATCCCCATTTCACAGATGACGTAACTGAGGCACAGGGAAGTGAAGTGACTTGCCCAAGGTCACATAGCAGACAAGGGGGAGGAGACTGGATTAGAACTCAGGTCCTTCTGACTCTCAGGACTGTGCTCTATCCACTAGACCATGCTGCTTGGCAAGAAGGTTTGCGTGATCTCATTAATACTGATGGGTGTTGATTCATTGTATTTATTGATAAGATCTTTCAGATGTATCATTTCCTCAGGTCTTAAATTAGCTGAGGAGTCCACAACACACTGTAGCTACAATCCAGTGTTCTGAACACAGGAAGTACTCAACAAATATGATTGATCTACAGCAAATAACGATGTATAGGTGCATGACAGAGAACCCAAGTATACTGGGGGCCTTCCCAGACTGAGCCCCCTTTTTCCTCTCCTCCTCCCCATCCCCCCCAACCCTACCTCCTTCCCCTCCCCACAGCACCTGAATATGTTTGTACAGATTTATTACTCTATTTCACTTGTACATATTTACTATTCTATTTATTTTGTTAATGATGTGCATCTAGCTTTATTTCTATTCATTCTGATGACTTGACATCTGTCCACCTGTTTTGTTTTGTTGTCTGTCTCCCCCTTCTAGACTGTGAGACCATTGGTGGGTAGGGACTGTCTCTCTATGTTGCACATAGTAAGTGCTTAACAAATACCAAAACAACGATCTGAGTCTCCCTGGATCGCCAGACCATGTTCTTTCCCCTGGACTCACAATAAATGTACTATTTTCTAGTATCAGGAGTGTGGAGAACTAATCAATTTTTTGAGTCATGGATCTGCACAGATTTAGGCCATGGCCTTTATCAAACCCATTCCAAGTCAAACCAAGAAGAGAGTTCAAAATATTACCAAGAGAGGAGTCAAAAGCTCCCAGCTTTCAACAAGACACTCTAGGATAATACTCTTTTTTTCTATGGGTCAAGACTGAGTACTCCCTGTAGACTGGAAGCTAGCTGTGGGCAGGGAATGTGTTTACCAACTCTGTTATACCTTGCTCTCCCAAGTGCTTTCTTAATCCACTGCTTTGCACACAGTAAGTGCTCAGTAAATACGATTGATTGACTCTGACCCTGAGCCAGGCAGTTGTTCAGATTCAGTGATGGGAATGGAATCCTATTTAAGGGATTTCGGATGCCGGATCTACCCTTCAGGCTGGATTTCTCTTCAATTTTCCTGCCGTTCATGAGCGCTTCTGGGACGTCAGGCTCTAAAGTTGAACTAGGTGAGATCTGAGGCATTCAGGCCATCTTCTCTTCATTTTGTCAACAAACAATAGAAAAGAAATCAAAATCCTCTGTATATGCTTTAACCATTATTTATTCAGTGTCTGCCTGAGGTCCTTGCAAAAAATGTATGTGGTTCAATTGTGAAATTCAGTGGCTTTTCAGACCCTTTTTTTTTTTTAAGTTGTCGTGCTGAATCCGCCATCGGAGCTTCCAAAGTTATTCAACTGCCAGTAACTGGTAACGTATTTTGAGAATACTTTAAGGATCTGGAATTTGGCTTAGCTGTCCCGGACCCTAGCCTTGATAGGCAGCAGTCAGACTTCTACAGATGTTCATTCCATCATATATACTGAGCAAGTACTATGCCCAGAATGCTGTATTAAGCGCATGGGAGAGTACAATACCACAATAAACAGACACATGCCCTGCCCACAATGAGCTTGCCATCTAGGGGGTGAATCTCCACTTATCGGGTAAAATCCCGATTTCCATAAGTTCTAAGAAAACTTGGGAGAGACTGAAGTTGAGACTGTTTTGACCTTGGCCAACAGAGTTAATCTTCACTGGTCGGGGGTGATTTGTTTGTCCAGAGACTCTCTTGTGAAGGTCAGAGTTCATTATTGGCATGGAAGAGGGCTGACAGGGTGGGCTTAGTGTAGTGGACATCCAACATAGCCAGCCCGATACTAGGATGGAAATAACATTACTCCTTACATGTCCAGGCCTTAACCCTAGCAGACTGCTCCGAGGATGAAGTGCATATTTAGGAAGTGTTTTCTGTTCAGAGCCAAGAGCCAGAAAATAGGCTGGTTTCTGTTGGAATTGTTCCAGTGGAGGGATTAATATCCCGACCCCTTCTCTGCACCCAAATGGGGAGGGAATATGAGGAAGAGGGAATGATGGGGATTTATTTCTGTAGTGCAAGCAGACCTGAGCTTGCCTTCTGTTTATGAATGATTCAAGAATAAAATAGAACATTGCTTGGCACGTGGTAAGAGCTTAACAAGTACCAAAGTTATTATTATTTTCCTCAAATGGAACCCTTATTTCTCCTGGGTTTTTTTGTCAACAAATTTCTAATAATAATTATTGTGTTTAGTGCTTACTACGTGCCAAGCACTAAATCCAATGATAATGAGAAGCAGCGTGGCCTAGTGGGTAAAGCCTGAGAGTCAGAAGACCTTGGATTCTAATTCTAGATCCGCCACTTGCCTGCTGTGTGACCTTGGACAAGTCACTTCACTTCTCTGTGCCTGTTACCCCATCTGTCAAACGGGGATTAAGATTGTGAGCCCCCTGTGGGACATGGACTGTGTTCAACTTGATTAACTTGTATCTACTCTGGCGCTTAGAACAGTGCTTGGCACATAGTAAGTGCTTATTGTGTACTGTAATTATTGTTGTTATCTCATCTATAAAATGGAGATTAAGACTGTGAGCCCCCTGTGGGACATGGACTGTGTCCAACTTGATTAGCTTGTATCTACAGCGCCTGGCAAATAGTAAGCACTTAGCAACTACCATTAAAAAATCGAGAGATTTTACACATAAACTATCTAATGATTATTATTGGATTTAGAAAATAGCGCCTTAAGCTTAAAAAGCCAGAGGGCATAGTGTCCAAAAATCATTAGTGAAAACATTTTAAAGAGCTATGAGCATCAAGCAGTCATTTCCAGGGCCAAAGTCTTGGGAAACTGAATGTTGTGATGTTTTCATCTGGGAAATGAGAGGTGAAACTGGTAGCTAGAGTCCTAGGTCCACACCCAGGGTGTGGATAGAAAGTGCTTTGTTTCACCGCACCTGGGTGTTCCCAAGGAGAAGTGAAACTGAAATACTTGGAATGGTCAGTGGAATTTCAGCTGGGAAGGCACCAAGCCACCTGCCTTCAGTGCCTCTTTCTCAACACCACCAGTCCAAGTATGGTTTTTATTCAGTCATTTATTAAGCGCTTACTGTGTGCAGACTATGGTACTAAGTGCTTGGGAGAGTACCAATTAACAATAAAAAGACACATTTAACATGAGTTTCAAATGTGAGCAGGCTGGAATCAGGGACTGATTATTTTGTTTGTGAATTTCCTGACCCAAACCCCTTCAATCTCTACCTCCTCCTCATATTTCATTGCTTGTGTTTTTTATCTGTTTGGTTTTCATGGTATCTGTTGAGCACTTACTATGTGCCAGGCACCCTTCTAAACACTGGGGTAACTACAAGATAATCAGGTTGGACACAGTCCCTGTCCCAGAATGGACTCGCAATCTTAATCTCCGTTTTATAGATGAGGTAACTGAGGCACAGAGAAATGATTTGCCCAAGGTCACACAGCAGACAAGTGGTGGAGTTGGAGTTAGAACCCAGGTCCTTCTTGCTCCCGGGCCCAGGTACTGTGTTGTTGGGTGGGAGGGAGAAAATCAAATGCAGAATCTAACTACTTGTTAGATGCTATGGCCAGCGATTGATATTAACAATAATCGCCACATTTTTTTAAGATCTTACTATGTGCCATGTGCTATACTAATTGCTGGAGTCAATGAAGTACACAATCAGATACAGTCCCTGTCCGTTATGGAGTTCACAGGATAAGAGAACAAGAATTTAATCCCCATTTTTCAGATGAGGGAACTGAGGCATAGAGAGGTTGAATGACTTGTCCAAGGTCACACAGCAGGCAGGTGGTGGAGCTGGAATCAGGACCCAGATTCTTCTGTCTCTCAGGCCTGTGCTCTTTCCACTAGGCCACGAGCATGGTTGTGGGGAGGAGAAGGGAGATCTATTGGCTAATAAGACATGTAGGCACTATCTAAAATGAATGTCTGTCCCTAGGCATCACTGGAAATGGACAGTTGAGAAACTGTGGGGAGTCTAGGAGAGAGCATGGGGCTGGGAGTCGGCCAGTCAATTGTATTTGAGTGTTTATTTTGTGCAGAGCACTGTATTAAGCATGTGGGAGACTACAAATACAACCATAAACAGGTACATTCCATGCTAATAATAATAATAACAACATTTATTAAGCGCTTCCTATGTGCAAAGCACTGTTCTAAGTGCTGGGGAGGTTACAAGGTGATCAGGTTGTCCCACAGGGGGCTCGCAGTATCAATCCCCATTTTACAGATGAGGTAACTGAGCACAGAGAATTTAAGTGACTTGCCCAAAGTCACACAGCTGACAATTGGCAGTGCCGGGATAAGTAGCTATTGAGAGCTTAGTATGGTGTTTGGCACATTAGGCAGTGCTAAAGAAACACTACTATTATCACTGTTATAGTAGTATCATAATTACTTTTATTAGAGTAGATGGCAGTTAGGGGGAAATTGCAACGTGAAAGCTAGCATGCGCATCGCCCAATCCCGACTTGACTCCATCTTGAGCAGTGACCCGAGAACTGCTTGTGTGCACTTTAGATTCATTTCTTTCCACCCTTTGGTCTGTCTTGACTCTCAAACTATACCTCCCCTAGTACCAGTAACTGCCCCTCAGAATCCATTCAGTTGCATTTACTGAGCACTTACTGAGTGCACGTCACTGCACTAAGCGCTTGGGAGAGTACAATATAAAACACAATCCCTGCCCACTGAGATCTTATAGTCTAGAGGGGTAATAGGTGTAAACAAGTGGAAAGAGATGAGTGAAATTGCCAATCACCATCATAGGGGCCGCCCATCTTTCACCCACTGATTATTTTGGGGATGATGAATCTTAGGCCCTACAGTTGGCAGTCCACTTTCTCATCAGTAAAAGGAAGTGGTAATATGAAAATGATGTTTTTACAGAACCTCAGTAATTACATTGCAGTCACCACAGGCTATTTTTTTAGTGAGCGCATCTGTTTAACTTTATAACTGTCAGTGACACCATGTCTTCTGGGTCACTAGAGACCTTGGGATAAAGGACAGCCAAGCTACCTTTATCCATTCTCAGGATAAAAAAAACAAAGACTTTTTTGCATCAGGACATAAAAATGAAATTTAAAGGGGCCATTCCCATTCTTATTCTGGCGATATTTTTGACTTAATATAAATCCTACTTTTATGGAGAAGCAGCGTAGCCTACAGGATATGAGGACAAGAGGTTGGGAGTCAAGGAGAGAATTGGAAGAAAGGAATTTGAGATGGCGAGTGTAGACAACTCGCTCAAGGGGTTTGGAGAGGAAAGGTAGGATGGAGATGGGGTGATAACTTGAGGGAGCTGTGGACTCAAGGGAGGGTTTTTTTAGGATAGCAGAGACATGGATGTGTTTGAAAGCAGTGGAGAAGAAGTTGTTGGAGAGCAAATGGTTGAAAATGTCTGTTAGGTAGGGAAGAAGGGAGGGGTCCAGAGTTTTGATAAGATAAAAAGAAATGGGGTTGACTGTGCAGATGGAGGGGGTGGCTTTTGAAAGAAGGCAGGAGATCTCCTCTAGAGATACTACTGGGAAGGATGGGAGAGTTGAACAGGGGGTTGGAATGGGGAGGGATTGAAAAGGGGCAGAGGAGATTTTTAGGGAGTTCACACCTAATGGTGTCCACCTAATTTGCTTGTATCCATCCCAGTGCTTAATACAGTGCCTGGTACTTAATAAACGCTCAACAAATACCACAATTATTATTTGTTAGCACACTGATTGTAGGAATTATACAGATGAGGGTCTGTGACTTCCTGTGAATTTGTTGGTTTTTTTCCTCTAGTTTAAGGATGCCGGGCTCTTCTACTAGCACTCCTTTGAATGAAAAATAATCTTCCTTTTTTTCCACCATGATTTTGCTCTCCTATCTTCCGTCAGGAACTTTTGGAAGCTTCTGCAAAGTTCCAACGATTCTACTAGGAGGAGGATGTCAATTTAGATTCCAAACAACTGGAAATTCTTCTGGGAACAAATACAAAACATTTCTAGAAATGATGAAATTGTACCCTCTTATTTATTCAAATTTTTTTGTTTCTCATTATGTGGTCATGCTCTATTTTAGTAAACAGAGATTTAGTGGTAGAAATGACATAACTTTACATTCCCTTGAAGAATAATCACAATAATTGTGGTGATTTTTTTATGGGCTTCCTATGTTTCAAGCTCTGTTCTGTCATCACTAAATCCATCTTCTATCTTCACAAAATCTCTAGAATCTGCCCTTTCACTTCTATTTCAGCTTCCTCATTGCCTTTCCTACCCCCCTGACTGTAGGGGCCTGTCTCTCCACTCTCGGGTGCATACATCACTCAGCTCCCTGCATCCGTTTTCTAAAAAAATTTTTAATGCATAATAATAAGAATGTTATTTAAACCCTTATTATCAACCAGGCACTGTACTAAGTACTGAGGTGGACACAAGCAAATCAGTTGGACACAGTCCCTGGTTGAGGTGGGATTCAGTCTCGCTCCCCATTTTACAGAGGAAATAACTGAAGACCAGAGAAGTTAAGTGGCTTGCCCAAGGTCACATAGCAGACAAGTGGCAGAGCCATGATTAGAACCCATGATTACTCCCAGGCCCGTGCTTTACCCACTAATAATAATAATGATGGCATTTGTTAAGCGCTTACTATTTGCAAAGCAGTGTTCTAAGCGCTGGGAGGATACAGGGTGATCAGGTTGTCCCATGTGGGGTTCACAGTCTTAATCCCCACTTTACAGATGAGGTAACTGAGGCTCAGAGACGTTAAGTGATTTGCCCAAGGTCATGAGCAGACATGTGGTGGAGCCAGGATTCGAACCCATGACCTCTGACTACAAAGCCCGTGCTCTATCCACTGAGCCATGCTGCTTCTCTCCCAAGTCCTCAAAATGTCCAATGGCTGCCCATCCACCTTGATGTCAAACAGAACCTCCTTACCATCAACTCTGAGGGACTCAATCAGCTCTCCACTGATTCCCTACTACAATCCAGCCCGCACGCTGTGCTCCTCTAAAACCAATTTATTCTACTTCAGTCTCACCTATCTCACTGCCAACCTCTTTCCCACGTCTCCCCCTGGCCTGAAATTCCCTTCCCCTTCATATCTTACAGGCTACAGTTTTCCCCAGCTTCAAAATCCTACTCATATCACACCTCCAAGAGGATTTTCCTGAATACACCTTATTCTCCTTCCTGCCCTTCTTGTCACCTAAATACTTGGGCCTTTAACCCTTGAGCGCTTTTACATTCACCCCTTCCCCAACCCCTCAGTGTTTATGTGCATATTCTTGTACTCTTGTCATTCCCCTTATATGTAATTTACTTTAACGTCTGTCCCCCACTGAAGTTTATAAACTTCTTTGTAAGAATGATAATTACGGTAATTGTTAAGCACTCACTAACTGCCAGGCACTGCTGTCAGTTGATCGTATTTATTGAGCACTTACTGTGTGCAGAGCACTGTACTAAGATCTTGGGAGGTTACAATACAACAGTAGACACATTCCCTGCCCACAGTGAGCTTACATTCTAGAGGGGGAGACAGACATTAATATAAATGAATAAGTTACAGGTACTGAACACTGTACTAAACCCTGGGGGTGAATGCAAGCAAACTGGGTTGGACGTAGTCCCTGTCCCACATAGGGCTCGCAGTCTTAATCCCCATTTTGTTGATGAAGTTGTGACTTTTCCAAGGCCACATAGCAGACAAGAGGCAAGTCCTTCTGACTCCTAAGCCCATGCCCTATCCACTAGGCCATGGCTTAGTGGGAAGAGCAGGGGCTCCCAAGAGGTTGTGGGTTCTAATCCCACCATCGCCACTTGTCAGCTGTGTGAGTTTGAGCAAGTCACAACTTCTCTGGGCCTCAGTTACCTCATCTGTAAAATGGGGATTAAGACCGTGAGCCCCACGTGGGACAACCTGATTACCTTGCATCTACCCCAGCACTTAGAACAGTGCTTGGAACATGTTGAGCGCTTAACAAGTACCATCATTATTTATTTATTATTATTCTCCTTGTGAGCAGAGGTTCTGTTTAACAAATTTATTATATTGTACTCTTTTCCCCCAGAAATGAATAGAGTGTTCTTCATTCAGTAAATGCTCAATAAATACCATTGATTGAAATAGCAGACCTGGGATCAGAACCCAGGTGTCCTGATACAGTCCTGTGTTCTTTCCATTAAATGCCCTAATACCTGTAGTCATACATTTGGGATGTGTTCACATATTTTTGCTATCCATTGCTGATATTGATCTGAATAGGACACAGTGAATGTGGTAAAGATCTGCTTAATTTGCATCAGCTCTATTTAAGACTCTTTGGAATTTGAAGGTTTTTTGAAAGCAAGCAAATTAGTCAAAAAATCAGAACATCTTAGTGAACAACTCCAGTGACGAGAATAGTGCTCATTCATAGAAATCCTTTTGATTGAGAATGATTCATAATCTACCATCAGCTCCACAGAAGCCATTGGTCAAAACTCAGTTGAATTGGATTTAGGCAAACTATTTTTCATACTAAAGGGATTTATTTGCCTTTTATACTTTTCACTGGAGATGTGATATGATGATCTATAGAATTGCTAGATTTGGGGGATGGGATGTTAAAGTAAGGAAATTCAATTTGAAGCTTGAAGCTGGATTAAACTCTGGTAATATTATCAGATACGCAGATGTAATAAGTATACGTATATTTTTAGTGGGGTATTAGGGGAAAAAACTGTGTTTCTTCTACAAGATGCTGTTGTCTGTTCAAAATGCTATTGCTATTATAGAATAATTGAACCCAGATGTATCAAGGATATATTAATTGCTTTGAACAAGGTGACTAACATGTCTTGCCATTGCTGATTTAACCAAAGGGTACAGCAGAAGATGTTGGCACTAAAATACTAGAATTATTCAAAATCTGTTGGAGTTTCTTCTTATTTCTTAATGTTAAAGCAGCAGGAATATGGATGGAGGCTATTTTTTCTTTCGACAGGGACAAGCAATTTCTCTAATCTACCTCTAGCACTACTCTATTGCAGAGAGATTTTATACAACAGCACACCTGTAACTCCAAGTTCCCAAGTTGGGTCCCGGTGTGCACAGAGAGCTGTTGACTAGACACCAGATAAGATAAATCCACTGATATTGCTAATCTTATCAGCACCTGGCTCTTTGATTTTGATCTCTGCCAAGAGGGGGTTGAACTTCTATACACCCTAGTCATGAAACTCAGTTTTATCACACAAGCAAACATTTCTTTAAAACCATTAATAAAATCATCTGCTCTATAAAGGCCCTCTAAATATCATGTAAAATCCTGGTCTTTATAATGACTCACTTCCTGGGGTGTACATGGCAGGATCTAGGTAGAAAGTTGAAGGAAAGAACTGTCTCCAGAATGAAGGGATGAGTCTGGCTGAGGACATTACTCAATTGCGTTTATTGAACGCTCATGTGGGGCACTTGGAAGAGTACAAAACAAGGATATATTAATTGCTTTGAACAAGGTGACTAACATGTCTTGCCATTGTTGATTTAACCAAAGGGTACAACAGAAAATGTTGGCACTAAAATACTAGAATTATTCAAAATCTGTTGGGGTTTCTTCTTATTCCTTAATGTTAAAGCAGCAGGAATATGGATGGAGGCTATTTTTTCCTCTGTTCTGCTTCTGCTTCTTTTCTGCTTTCCTGTGGAGGAGATACAAGATCCCCGCCCACAGTGGGCTTCCTGGCTAGAGCAAATTATAGAAGTGCCGTGGAGCTGGTGTGGTATAACTATCAAAGTGCTTAAGGGGTACAGATTCAGAAGCAGTGTGACCTAATAGAGCATGGGTTTGGGAGTCAGAAGGACCTGGGTTCTAATCCCAGTTTGGTCACTTGTCTGCTCTGTTACCTCATCTGTGAAATAGAAGATTAAGACTGTGAGCCGCATGTGGGATATGGACTGTTTTCAACCTGATTAGTTTGTATCTACCCTAGCGCTTAGAACAGAGGTTGGCACATAGTAAACACTTAACAAATACCATAAAAACAAACAAAATAAAAACCATAAAGTGCGTAGGGCATATAAAAGGGAGGATGGGTAGGAAAAGGGAAAGTTTAGTCAGGGAAGGAATCTTGGAAAATCTTGGCCTTGAGCTTTGTCAAGTTCCTTTGAAAACAAGTGCAAGGGACTCTCTCTTTGGAGATTGATATTTGCAATCTTAGTCTTGTTTTAGGGAAAACATCTGACTCCATCATTTTTTTTTAATGGCATTTGTTTAGCAGTAACTATGTTCCAGGCATTCTACTAAGCACTATGGCAGATACAAGATGATCAGTTTGGACACAGTCCCTGTTATCCATGGAGCTCTTTCTTAATCCCCATTTTCCAGATGAGGTAAGTGAGTCATAGAGAAGTGAAATGACTTGTCTGAGGTCATACAGCAGAAAAGTCGCAGAGGCAGGATTAGAACCCGGGTCCTTCAGATTCCCAGATCTGGACTCTATCCACTATGCCACTGTTCCTCATTTATTTCCTGCTGCCAGTCAGGATCCATCGTGAGAATGTTAGTTTGTCATTCCAAAATGGGATAAATCCTTACTCCAGCCTTGCTCTTTTATAGCATTTTTTTGATTACTACATAAGATAAAATGGTTAGTTTTCTTTTTCATCTCACAGTAATGATAATAATAATTATGGTACTTGTTAAGCACTTATTATGTAGCAAACACTCTGTGCTCTTTTAGACCGTTTTTTATGCTACATAAATGACTAGTTTTCTTTTTTAATCTCAGTAATAATAATAATTACAGTATTTAAGTGCTTATTTTGTACCAAGCACTGTTCTAAGTAATGGGGTAGATACAACTTAATCAGGTGGATACAGTCCCTGTCCCATATTGGGCTCACACTCCCATTTTTTACAGGTGAGGTAACAGAGAAGGAAAGTGACTCTTGCCCAAGGTCACACAGCAGGGAATTGGTGGAGTTGGGATTATAACTCAGGTCCTTCTGACTCACAGGCCTGTTCTCTAACCTAAGCCTTGCTGCTTCATACACTGTGCACGTACTGCATCATGAAAATGAGTTCAGAGCATTTTAGATTGTTAAAAATGTCACCATGACCTTCAGGGTAAATATGAGCTTCAGTCCTTTTGCAAACAACTTGAACCATGTTTAAAATAATTGAAATGAGTAGCTTGCCATGTTGAAAGTAAATTAATGATTTCTAATGGGACATTACCAGCTCCTGCTGGCCCTGTGGCTAGTGGATTTTCCCCAGGGATGGGGGGGGGGGGGAGGGGTCAGGATAGGAGTAGGGTCTTCTGCCTTCATCCTAACCTCCCTGCAGCACCAGTTGTGGGGGCTGCTTCTGTTCTAGAGCTAATTTCAGGGGGTTTCTGACTCACTTCTAGTAGTGGCAGTCTGGTCTACCTCCACCAGAGAGCTTTGTCAAAAAGTAAATACTTAAACAATACCACTGATTGATTTTGTCATTCCCAAGCCAACTGCGCTTGGTGAGTAACGGTCACAACCTTAGTGATGTGAGGTGGAGGTGTCTTTTTTAATGGCATTTATTATGCGCTTACTACATGCAAAGCACTGTTCTAAGCACTGGGGAGGTTACAAGGTGATCAGGTTGTCCCACGGGGGGCTCACAGTCTTCATCCCCATTTTACAGATGAGGGAACTGAGGCCCAGAGAAGTTAAGTGACTTGCCCAAAGCCACACAGCTGACAATTGGCGGAGCTGGGATTTGAACCCATGACCTCTGACTCCAAAGCTCTTTCCACTGAGCCACGCTGCTTCTCCTTCCCACCCTGTACTCTTGAAGGGGTGGGGACTTGCCTCCATGATTTTTTGAGAAGGGCTGTGGCCATCCCTCACCCTTCAGTGTATCCCCTCTGCACACATGGACATTTGAAGCCACGAGCCCACGTTAAACCCTTCATCCCACGTTAAACGGTGAGGGGCACAAGGTTAGATGTCTAGCGAGCAGCATAGAACCATCCAATCAGTCAATTGTCTTGGAGAAATTCTGGGTGACTCTATCTCACCTGGAAAATGGGGATTAAGACTGTGAGCCCTATGTGGGGCAACCTGATCAGCTTGAATCTACTCCAGTGCTTAATACAGTGCCTGGCCTTACTAAGTGCTTAACAAATTATATTTTTTGTTTTCCCTTTACAGGCTGAGGATGATGTAGAGCTAACTGGGGAAATCTTGAGTTGAGGTGGGAGGAGAGCAGAGTAGAAAATAGGGGAGAATGAATGAGAAGCAGAAGGAAAGGTGGGATTGGGTCAAGATCAAGAAATCCCTTCAGGGGAAGGAAGGACAATTGGATTAACGAGTCCCACTTCTTTGGGACTAGAACATAGACTAGTGAAAAGAGCTTGGTACTGGAAGTTAGGAACTGAGAATCCAGAGTTCTCATTCACTTATTCAATTGTATTTATTAAGCACTTACTGTGTGCAAAGCAAAAGTACAATAGTAAACAGTCACATTCCCTGCCCACAGTGAGCTCACAGTCTAGCGGGGGAGAAAGACATCAGTACAAATAAATAGAATTACAGATATAATTACAGATTATATAGAATTACAGATAGAATTAATTACAATAATTATAATAATATAATGATAGAATGGAATTACAGATATAAGTGCTGTGGGGTTGGGTCGGGGTGGGGGAAAGGTCAAAGGGAATACGTCAGGGAGATGCAGAAGGGAGTGGGAGATAAAGAAAAATGGGGCTTGGTCCGGGAAGGCCTTATGGAGGAGATGTGCCTTCAATAAGGATTTGAAGGGAGCAGTTGGGGTGGGTGAGAGTAATTGTCTGTCAGATTTGAGGAGGGAGGGCGTTCCAGGCCCGGATGCAGGACGTGAGCTAGCGGTCGTTGGAGAGACAGGTGAGATTGAGGCACAGTGGGAAGGTTAGCACTACAGGATCAAGTATGTGGTCTGGGTTGTAGGAGAGAAGTGAGGTGAAGCAAATTCTCAATCTTGATCTGTCACTAATCGACCAGTGGTATTTATTGAATACTTAAGCGAATACAGTCCGATGGAGTTCATTCATTCAATCATATTTATTGAGTGTTTACTGTGTGCACAGCACTGTACTAAATGCTTGGGAAGTACAATTCAGCAGCAGATAGAGACAATCCATGCTCATGATGGGCTCAAAGTTTGGTAGACCTTATCCCTGCCCAGAAGAAGTTTACTATCTATTCCACCAGACCCTATAGACAGTAAGCTCAGTGCAGGCAGGGAATGTCTACCAATTCTGTTATATTGTACTTTCCCAAGTGCTTAGTACAGTGCTCTGCATACAGTAAACATTGGATAAATACTATTGATTGATTTGAGCCCAGCCTTACTTAAGGATTCAGGATTCATTTCTTGGCTTCAAGAGCGTGGTCGATGGAGCTGATTTCACAAGGGGCTTGGCTCTTTCTGACTCCAAGTTGCCCCTGGTCTGATGTTTCGCCATCCTTCTGATAGATGCAGTGAAGGCAAAACCTGCCAGAGACTGGTTTTAGCAAGCCTATTCATTTTTATTTCCAGTTTAATAATAAACTTGTTTTTGTGTGAACCTATTTTTCTTGGGGCTCAAAGCTGCCCGTGAATGCTTATTAGCTTCTTGTCAAGAAAGCTTGGCTAAGCAGAAGGTACTGCCTGAGGGCTGACAGCTATTTCCTGTTCCTTTCTCCAGCTAAACACTCTTCTAAACAACCTGCTGAACTCACTGGCCGTGTGACCGCAGTGAGCATTTAAAATCAGTCTGCCAGAAAGGGAATTGTAGCTTAGTGGATAGAGCAGAGGCCTAAGAGTCAGAAGGTCAGGGATTCTAAATCCGGCTCTTCCACATGTCTGCTGTGTGACCTTGGGCAAGTTATTTTACTTCTCTGGGCCTCAGTTCCCTTGTCTCTCAAGTGGGATTAAGAGTGTGAGCCCCGTGTGGGACAGGGACTGCATCCAACCTGATAAACCTTGTGTCTACCCCAGTGCTTAGAACAGTGCTTGTCACAGAGGAAACACGTCTTAAATACCATAATAATTATGAGGTATAATTTTTAATGACTGGGCTGCCCAATTTTCACTTCATGGTATAATTCTTTGGATTGATCGGTCTATAGAAGGGATATTTTTCTTAAGGAATTATCATTCTTTATGATCTTAATTGCCGGTTCCAGTCTCCCATGGGCTCAATCTGAGATCTTGTGGTTTTTTTTCTTTTGACAATACCCGTTATCCTCTGATAATAATGTACTAGCAGTGGCGGCATCCTTGGGAGTCGAGTGAAATCATAATGAATACTAATGCACTATTTTAATTTAGTACATTTGTTTTGTTGATGTACTTATTAGCCTTCTGACCTGTGGTTAATTAGCCATTCTACTTGACTGTATTATTATTGGGGATGGAGGGGCAGAGGCATGGAATTACACAATTGAAGTTAAATACATTTTGGTTCACTTAATCTTTTGCTTTATAATTTGCAACATCATTTGCTACCATAACTGCATTTCAGTAATGTATTACTGTGACAATTATATGGCCATTACTGTGATAACAATTAGATAGGGAATTTCTTTAAAAAGAATAAAATCACGACACAGTTCATTTCAAATCATTACAGATAACACCGATCTCCAGCGAATAGAGTGCTATCGATAGATGGTATTTATTGATGTTCCAAGCACTGCAAAATGGGGAGTCAATATCTGATTTCCCTCCTATTAAGACAGTTCCATGTGGGACCTGAATATCTTGTATCTACCCCAGTGCTTAGTGTAGCGTTTAATATACTATCATTATTATTACTATTATTCACTGGGGTAAATACAATCTGGTAGATAGCCAAATTGGACACAGGCTCTGTCCCACATGGGCTAATGGTATAAGTAGAAAGGACAACACGTATTGAATCCTTATTTTACAGATAAGAAAACTACATTATTGTCAAGAAAATATACACAATTCAGACTAAGGTATTATAGACCCACCATTCTTTTTTTTTTTATTAAGTGTTTAAGCATTTATCTTCCTACCTTCAAAGCCCCACTGAGAGCTCACCTCCTCCAGGAGGCCTTCCCAGGCTGAGCCCCCTCCTTCCTCTCCCCCTTCTCCCCCTCCCCAACTCCTCCCCCCTTTATCTCCTTCCCCTCCCCTCAGCACCTGTATATATGTATATATGTTTGTACATATTTATTACTCTATTTTACTTGTACATATTTATTCTATTTATTTTATTTGGTTTATATGTTTCGTTTTGTTGTCTGTCTCCCCCTTCTAGACTGTGAGCCCGCTGTTGGGTAGGGACCGTCTCTATATGTTGCCAACTTGTACTTCCCAAGTGCTTAGTACAGTGCTTTGCACACAGTAAGCACTCAATAAATATGATTGAATGAATGAATGAATGCAGAGCACTGTACTAAGCGCTTGGGAAGTACAAGTCAGCAACATATAGAGATGGTCCCTACCCAACAATGGGCTCACAGTCTAGAAAGGGGTGACACAAAACATGTAGACAGGTGTCAAAACCATTAGAATAAATAGAATTATAGCTATATGCACATCATTAATAAAATAGAGTAGTTAATATGTACAAGTAAAATAAATAGACTTGCCCAAGCAGACACATGGCAGAGCCAGGACTAGAACCCAGGTGCTCTTTCCCCTAGGCCACGCTGCTTATCGTGTTGGGAATGGCCAGGGTCAGTGACACTATGCTGGAAAGGGTGCTGGCATTTTGTCAATTCAAATGCAAGTCTGCTTCCAAGTAATTTTTGGTATCCTCTAGATGCTATGTGATAGCTAAAGCAGCTGTCACCTATTTCCTCCTCTGAAAGAAAGCTGATTCGAGAAGAGCGATAGGAACTTCTGTTTGTTTATTTTTTTCAGCGCTCACAGCTTCTTTTCCACATGACTGAGGCGGTGATTTCTGGTGGCCGTTCACAGATGGCCGCACCCACGGAGCCTTCTGGAAGTTGTGGGGGAATCCCCAGTTTTTCCCTCTGGTGGCGGAGGCGGCCCACGTGGGCCCCGGCCTGTCCGAACAATCCTGGAGTCCCTTGGGTCTGGTCAAGTTGCAGCTGTGAAAGCCTCAGGGCAGGGAGATTGACGGCATGGGCGGATGGCTTGGGGTAGGGTCAGCAGGGATGACCTGTGACCCCACTGATGTCATGGTGGAAAGGGGTGGCAGTGGCTACTGCCGGACGGAAGAGACTTTTCCCTCCTTCACAGGCCCTCACCTCAGGCCCCTTTTCTCCCATTACCTTCTGCATCCCCCTGACTTGCTCCCTTTATTCATTTCTCGCCCCCCGCCCCCATACATTCATTCAATAATATTTACTGAGCACTTACTGGTGTGCAGAGCACTGTTGCTAACTTGTACTTCACAAGGGCTTAGTACAGTGCCCTGCACACAGTAAGTGCTCAATAAATACGATTGAATGAATGAAAGCACTTGGGACAGTACAATATAGCAATAAGCAGACACATTCCCTGCCCACAATGAACTATGCACATAAATGTAATTTCTTTATATTAATGTCTGCTCCCCCCGCAACCCCTAGACTGAAAGTTCATCGTGGGTAGTGAATGGATCTGTTTAATACAGTGCTCTGCACACAGTAAGCGCTCAATAAATACGATTGACCAACTGACTTTTTTCTCCAAGGAGCTAGATGTGGCAGGTAGAAATGGGGAGAGAAAAAGAGGAGATGAATAGGTGTGCAGAAATAATTTCCAACTCCCCGCCTCACCCTCTTCCTAAATCTCCCCCTCCCATTCCATTAGGCCGGCCACAGGCCTGGGGCCTCTAAGAGCCAAAATGGGAAACAATTGTACAAGGAGCTTTGTGGCACCAGTTTCCAGTTTACAATCTTTAACCTCCAACCCCTTCCTAGAGTACTGGATCAGCCTTATCTTATCCCACTACTGCCTTGGCACTACCAGCTGTGGATGTAACAGCCTCCCCCATCCTCCCCTACTCATCCAGAAAATTGGTTTCTGCCAATTCCATGCCAGTGAAGTCCCAGCAAAACACTCTAGCCTAGGATTTCTGCTCCTGCTGTCTGCCTGTCTTCTTCAGCTCTGGTTCATAATAATTGGGGTATTTGTTAAGCACTTACTATGTGCTAGGCACTTTACTAAGCACTGAGGTGCCCCTGGGGGAGGGCAGGTCAGAGTGGTCTGAGGGTGACAGATCCTAGGATCAACCCCCCCCCCCCCCCAATTTTCCCCTTCCTCTCCCTCCCCTGTGATGGCCTCCAGGGTTTACAACACAACTTTCCGAACAAGAAGGTGTTGTCTGTTTTGGGCATTACACAACCATCACTCTGTGTCTAATAATAATAACTGTGGTATTTAAGTGCTTACTGTGTGCCAGGCACTGTATTAAGCTCTGGGGTAGATAGAATTGAATGGGGTTAGACACAGTCCTTGTCCCTCTTGGGACTCAAATCATTATTATTTTCAGAAACAACATGGCTTAGTGGCTAGAGCTTGGGCCTGGGATTCAGAAGGACCTGGGTTCTAATTCAATCGTATTTATTGAGCACTTACTGTGTGCAGAGCACTGTACTGAGTGCTTGGCAAGTACAAGTTGGCAACATATAGAGACAGTCCCTACCCAACAATGGGCTCACAGTCTAGAAGGGGGAGACAGACAACAAAACAAAACATGTGGTCAGGTGTCAAGTCATCAGAATAAATAGAAGTAAAGCTAGATGCACATCATTGACAAAATAAATAGAATAGTAAATATGTACAAGTAGAGTAAATACAGTAAAAAATCTGTACAAGATCAGTTACTGTTTCCAAGCCTTCTTGAATCTTAACTATTAGATAATAATGTGTTCATTTACCAAAGCCCTTTCACATAACTTATCCCATTTTCATCCTTGTGAGATAGAAAAAGGCAGGAAGTATTCCTCCCATATTCACAAATGAGAAAATTGAGGCCCAGAGAGTTTAAGTAAATTGCACAGGGTACACAGAGGGCCAGTGTCAAAACTGGGCCTCAAACCTAGGTCCTAGGACTTCCATACCCATGATCTATCCACTAGATCACGCTCTTAAGATTTGGTACTTGTTCTTCCCCCTACTTAGACTATAAACCCATGCGGGACAGGAACTGTCCCATCTCCATTTGTCTGCCATGTGATTTGGGGCAAGTTGCTTCACTTCTCTGAGCCTGCTACCTCATCTGTAAAATGGGAATTAAGACTATGAGCCCCGTGTGGGACAGGGACTGTGTCCAACCTGATTAACTTGCATCTACCCCAGAGCTTAGAACAGTGCTTGGCACATAGTAAGTGCTTGACTATCCTCATGATAATTTTAAATCATTTTTTCGGTATTCATTAAACTCTTGGTGCTAAATGCTAGAGTAGATACAAGATAGGACATAGTTCCTGTCCCACATGGTCTAAGGGGGATGGAAGACAGGTGTTGAATCCCCATTTTACAGATGAGGGAAACAAGGTATAGGATCTGGTTAGCTTGTATCTCTCCAAGGTCTTAGAATGGTGCTAGAAACAAGGCAAGTCCTTAAGAAATAACATAATTAAGGTTAAGTGCTTGGCCCAAGACAGTAACTGTGGTATTTAAGAAATTATTATGCACAAATCACTGTACTAAGCACTGACACGGATACGAAATTACTCTGTCTGAACAGGAGGGAGAGCAGGTAGTGAATCCCCATTTTGCAGAAGACTAAACTGAGGCATAAAGGAATGGAGTGAGTAGTCCAAGGTCACACAGCTGAATGACTATAGTAGCTTTCATTTATTTCCTTCAGGAAATAAGAGCCAGGACTGGAATATGGTGTTTCTAAACTCAGACTCCACTAGACCACCCTGCTAGATTCTTCAACTCACTGTAAGGAATCCAGACCAATGTGGTGGTCTGAGAAAACAAGTTCCTGAAGGCAGCTCGCTGCGACCAACCTTAAACAGAACTAGTCAGAGCAGACTATGCAAAATAGGGCTCTGTGGTGGGTGGATGGAAACAATGGGTGTTCTGAGAGAGGCTTTGGCCTAGGCAAATAAGAGCACAAAGAGGAAGACCAGAGGGATGTTGTGGGGAACAAGGGTGGCCACTAACTGAGGTGGGCATCTCAAAGACAGAAAGTCGTTCTGAAGGATAGGAAGCAGCTCAGAGCTGTTCACGCTCAGTTAAAATGCAGAGATCATGGGCCAGAGAAGCTCTCAAAAGGAAATATCCATCAAGGGCTGATGAAGCAGGTTCCAAAGAACAAGCCAGGGTCCCCTGAAGTTGCAGTGGAAATCTGCGTGGCCTAGAGGTTACAGCCCAGGTTTGGGAGGCAGAACCACCTAGGTTCTAATCCGGCCTCCACCACTTGTCTGCTTAGTAACCTTGGGCAAGTACTTCAATTCTCTGTGACTCAGTTCCCTCATTTGTAAAGTCGGGAGTACGATTGTGAGCCCCATGTGAGACAGGTACTGTGTCTAACCCAATTTTCTTTATAATAATTATTATTATTAGGGTACTTGTTGAGTGCTTTATTATGTGCCAGTCCCTGTTGTAAGTGCTGGGGTAGGTACCAGCTAATCAGGTCGGACACAGTCCTGGTCCCACACTGAGCTCACACTCTTAATCCCCATTTTAAAGATGAGGTAATTGAGGCCCAGAGAGGTGGCAGGAATTACCCAATGTCTCACAGCAGACATGTGATGGAGCTGGGATTAGAACCCAGGTCCTTATAACTCCCAGGCCCCTGCTCTATCCACTAAGCCACATGGCTTTATCTACCACCAGGTCTTAATATAGTGCTTGGCACATAGTAAGCACTTACCAAATACCATAAAAAAAAATTGCTTCTCTGGCAACACATCTTCTCTAACAGCAAGGAACGGTGCTCTTGAAGCATAATCACCGCTCTCGTGCACCTCAGTGGGATTTTGGATGTGCCTGGGGGATTTATCAAGTAAAGGACAAGTCCTCCTGGAGAAGGGTGAGTCATCAATCCCAATTCCTGCAGCACCTGGTGCTCCATGGAGGTCTCCTTTCTAATTATGCACCTCAGCCAAATCCACTCATCTCGTAAGAGCACACGGGATGAGAGCATACAGGGCTGTAGCTTTAGGCTATATATTAAATACATTAGATAACATTGCTCAAAAGCCCTTTATTTTTTCAGGAGAAGCAGCATGGCCTAGTGGAGAGAGCAAGGACCTGGGTTCTAAACCCCGTTCTGCCATTTGGCTGCTGTGTGACCTTGGACAAGTCTCTTCACGGTGCCTTAGCTCATCTGAAAAATGGGGGTTAAGACTGTGAGCCTAATGTGGGACAGGGACTGTGTCCAACCCAATTACCTTGTATCTACCCCAGCACTTAGTATAGTGCCTGGTACATAGTAAGCACATAACAAATACCACAGTCAGTATTATTATTAGGACCTGAGTTCTAGTCTTGATTCTGTCACTCTGCTGTGTGACCTCAGGCAAGTCACTTCACTTCTCTGGGCCTCAGTTCCCTCATCTGTAAAATGAGGATTATGACTGTGAACCTTATGTGAGACAGAGACTGTGTCCAACTCAATTACCTTGTATCAATCCCAGTGTGTAGTAGTGTCTGGCATATAGTAAGCACTTAAAAAATACCATTAAAAACAAACCAAAAACCCAGGTCTTCTCTCAGGCCCATGCTCTTTCTACTAGACAATACCATTTTTCAAAATTTCAGTGATAAATATAAATGCATGAGAGGGCAGCAGAATACTATCTGAATAATCACTCCACCCCAAATTCTGCTTCAAGTAAAGCTATCCCATGCTGACTCTCTATTCCCCCTCTAATTTTGTACTAATGTGATAATCCTTTCAATTCCTTACTATCGCATCTGTCAATCCCTATTGCAGTATATTAATCCTATTTAGGGAAATAGTTTTCTTTATGTTGAGAATCTAACAGCAAAGACTTTTACTCAGAAACGTTTCTGTTGTTGATTAGCAATGGTATTGGGACTCGCTAAAGGGAAAGTAAAACTCTGGAGAAATGGGGGTGGGTCATTTCCATTCATTGTCCACCACTCTTTTAAGAACACAACATTTGAATAATAAGCTTGAAGGATGTTTTGTGTGAGGGTGTGACCCTCTCAAAGCCAGGATTTTGCCATTTACCTTACTATTTTGGAGATGCTGTGAACTTCAAGAAATAGCCACCTGGTGCAGGGATTGTTTGAAATCCTGGCATGCTCGAAGCTGTTGAAAGACCTTTTTTGGCAAGGAGGAAAATGCCTTAATTAGCACTAATTCCCTGTTTAGAATCGTATTGTCCTTTTGGATGCCGTTAAAAAAAGTGCAGTTTTGCCATCCACAACTGCCTTATTCCAATCATCTTGGTTTTCACCTTTGGAAGTGTTTTCCTAAAGGTAGCGGAGGGCCATGTATTTAATCAATCAATTAATTAAATTAAATTAATCAATTAAAAAACTTTTCTATTGGTAATCCTAAGGGAAATTTTTTGTTCAGACTGGACTGTAAGCTCCTTGAGGGCAGGGATCTTGTCTACCAACTCTGTTGTAATGTCCTTTCTCAAGTACTTAATACAGTGCTTGCCCACCTGTGTGTCCTCTTCCAGCACTTAGCATAGTACTCTGCTCATGGTAAGCAGTATGACCTAGTGGCTAGAGCATGGGCTTGGGAGACAAGAGGTCGCGGGTTCTAAACACGGCTCTGCCACTTGCCTGCTGTTTGAGGATCTGAATGATGGAACTTTTTTAGGGTATTAAGCCCTCAATAAATGCCGCTGATTGAGTGCTTGGGAGAGTTCAGTGGAACAAGTGGACACATTCCATGTCCTCAAGGATTTTACAATCTAGCAGATTATTGGGTTTATCTAATCTGTGCAGGTCACTTAAATTCTCTGGGCCTCAGTTACCTCATCTGTAAAATGGGGATTGAGACTGAGTCCCATGTGACCTGATTGCCTTGTATGCTTAGAACAGTGCTTAACAATTGTGAGCCCACTGTTGGGTAGGGACTGTCTCTATATGTTGCCAACTTGTACTTCCCAAGCACTTAGTACAGTGCTCTGCACACAGTAAGCGCTCAATAAATATGAATTGATTGATTGATTGATTAACAATTATTATTATTATAAGCACCAAATTTACCACTAGTAATAATGATACTTAAGTGCTTACTATGTACTA
The DNA here is from genome assembly GCF_015852505.1 of Tachyglossus aculeatus. Classification (NCBI taxonomy): domain Eukaryota; kingdom Metazoa; phylum Chordata; class Mammalia; order Monotremata; family Tachyglossidae; genus Tachyglossus; species Tachyglossus aculeatus. The sequence goes on from NC_052074.1 coordinate 61,402,086, forward strand.
AGCACTACTCTAAGCTCTGGGGTAGATATAAATTAATCAGATTGGACGCAGTCCTTGTCCCACATGGGGCTCACACTCTTAATCTCCATTTTGCAGTTGCAGTAACTGAGGTTCAGTGAAGTGACTTGTCCAAGGTCACACAGCAGACACGTGGCAGAGCCGGAATTAGAACTTGTCCCAGGCCCATTCTCTACTCATTAAGCCTCGCCGCTTCTCTACTTCTATTACTGCTTCTGCTACTATTAATCTGTCTTGGGCACTCTCTAAGCCCCAACAGACTCTTTCTTCTTCTCACAGTGAAATCTTAGAGGTTTCAGAAACTGAGCAAACATTGGTTTCTACCAACAAATCCACCATGGAGCTAGCCGGCTAATCTCCCATATTGTCAATAATTCCTGCATTATTAGTGCTTCCTGTGAAGACTTGTGCAAATCAGATGTTGCCTTGGCTTAGGAAGGGAGAAGGTAGCATTGACCAAAGCAACTCCTTTAATGCACCCTGCTTCTTTAATATATTCAGCACAGAGGTGATTTCTCAAATAAATGAGTTGTGTAAAGGGTTTCATGCTAATAACATCGAGAAATACGATTGCCAAAATCAACAGGGTATTTCAAAGACTTCCAGGTTCCCTGAAACAAAGGCTGACTAAGCTATGATTCATTCTCAGGAAACTGTAAGTTGTGGACCATTGTTATCTCGGTTTGTATCTGGGGTGTGGGAGAAATTGCTCGGATTGGGTGGTGGTTTTGAGGTTGGGGAAGGGGATTCTTGCTTTTTGGGCCCAATTTCCTTATCTGAGAAGGAGATGACAAAGGTAATCAGTCCTGCAATTATTTTCTAGCAATGTGACATAGTTTCATACCCAGTAGAGAACGAAGCCGATCATACCTTTATAATGTGCCATCAGTCCTCATTGATGAAGGTTTGGGTAACATAGCTCACCTGGAACGAGGGGTTCTGCAGCAATTGTTGATCTGGACGATAAAAAGCAGGACTACAGTATTTTGGGTAATGGCTTCTCTGCAGCAGATGACTCATTGAAAAAAACATATCACACTGCAACCTCCCCATCATTAGTTCCAGCCTCAGTCCCTGAAAATGGCCAACCCCTTTGGGGCTGCTTGTCATTTCTAGCCTTCCCTGACTAAGCCGTTATTTCCTCTCCTTCCACTCTCTTCTGCATCACCCTTGCACTTGGATTTGCTCTCTTTACTCACCCCTTCCTCAGCCCCATTGCACTCATGCACATATCATAATTTCATTCATTCAGTCGTATTTATTGATCATTCCCTGTGTGCAGAGCATTGTACTAAACACTTGGGAAAGTACAATACAACAATAAATGGGGATATTCCCTGCCCACAATGAGCTCACAGTCTAGAGTGTAATTCATTTATATTACTTTGTCTCCCCCGTCCAGACCGTATGCTTGTTTTGGACAGGGAATGTGTCTGCCAACTCTGTTGTATTGTACCCCCTCAAGTGCTTAGTACAGTGTTCTGCACTTAGAGGTCAAATAGCATTGATGATAGGTATAAATAAGTTTCTAAGTGCTAGAATTAGCTGATGGAACTCTACATCTCAGGGAGCTGAGAAATCAAATGGGAAAAGTAGCGTGGCTTAGTGGAAAGAGTAAAGGGGCTGGGGAGAGTACAAGGTAACGATAAACAGACACATTCCCTGCCCACAGTCACACTGATTGCTTGATGGAAGAGTGGGTGAACAGAGCAAATAGGAAAGATGGGGCTAGATGACAGAGAGTGATGAAGCCAATTGTTTTTGTGTGATGCAGTACTCAAAACTACTGGAGGGCTTTAAGTAGGAGAGGTATGTACATAAGTGCTATGGGGTTGGGGGTGAATATCAAAGTGACTAAGGGGTCAGCGCTTAAAACAGTGCTTGGCAGCAGCGTGGCTGAATAGACAGGTCATGGGCCTGGAATGAAGGACCTGTGTTCTAATCACAGCTCCACCACATGTCTGCTGTGTGACCTTGGGCAAGTCACTTCACTTCTCCGGGCCTCAGTTCTCTCATCTGTAAAATAGGGATTAAGAGTGTGAGCCCCACGTGGGACAGGGACTGTGTCTAACCTGATTAACTTGTATCTACCTGGAGTTCAGAACAGTGCTTAGTAAGAATTTAACAAGTAACATTATAATAATATTGTTTTGTTGTCTGTCTTCCCCCCTTCTAGACTGTGAGCCCATTGTTGGGTAAGGATTGTCTCTATTTGTTGCCGAATTGTACTTTCCAAGAGCTCAGTACAGTGCTCTGCACACAGTAAGTTCTCAAGTATGATTGAATGAATGAATAATTATTGTTAGCTTAAAACACTTCCGTCTTCATCACCTCCTTTATCTTTTCACATCAGTCAAGGGTAGGACCTCTTCCTTCTTAAGGGTCTCAGGGAACTTTTGTTTAAAGATTCAAAGATCTTGAGGAAAAGCTTATTTCGTATCTACCACCAGATGATGTGATTCTTAAACAAGGGTCTTATTGCAGTTGAATTATTTAAGACTTTATCGGTCAGTCAGTGGTATTTGGGTGTTTACTGAATGCAGAGCACTGTACTAAGCACTTGGAAGAGTATAATAAGAGTTGGCCAACAGGTTCTCTGCCCACAAGGAGCTTACAGTCTAGTCCATTGTTCTATCTCCATTCCCCAGGTGCATGAGTTTTAAACACTTAGAGGAATAGCATCTCTATTTCTTGAAGTCATTTGATGTGTTAATGAACCCTTCAAGATTGCAAGCAGTTGATCTTTCAAGAGTAGAGAAAGATTTCTTAATTGCAAAACCATCATCTTTCCTGGAGCCTCGAGGCTTTAGATTTTTTTATCCTGGAATTTATCTGGAAGGGAAACAATCAAGAAGGTTTTAACCGTTGCCTCCTGGTGCTCAATATTCTCCTTCTGTCTTGAATGTTTTCCCCTGAAAACTGATCCCTGCTTTCACTGGATCTTCAAATGAAGCACTAAAACCTATGTTTAAATCACAGAGCCTGTTTCTATGGAAAGGATTGTTCTCCCAAATCCAGCATTATGGTTTATTTCAAGTAACCTGCAAATGCAAACATGGGATAATAGGTTTAAAAGGTTTAATTTCCACAACAGAAAACTTAGATGTACAAAGTAGGGTTTAAGATTAATCTCTTTTCCACTTTTGTGATTGTGCTTTTCTGAAGCACACTGATTTCTCCTATAGCATGAGGGTTCTGCTTTTGATAAGCCCCACATTAAGGAAAATTTGCATTACAGCATACTCACCCAACTGTATAGTTGCATGCTCAGTAAGTACCATTGGTTGATTGATGTGCTTTGACTGACTCCTTGGGCATACGTATAACCATTTCTTCAGACATCACAACAATTTTTCTCCAAACACTCATTATCAGACAACTTTTACTGCTTCTATGGCAGTGTCCTATCCCAAATGCAGTGGAAAAATGTGGTGTATTATTGAAGGATTGAATTCATTTTCCTTTTAATGTTCTTAGAAGATGCTGCAGTGAGGAAAGCTATAGGAATAAAAAACTGACACTCTCAACCTCTAAGGATGAACAACTGAATCTTCCCATTCATTCATTCATTCATTCATTCATTCATTCAATAGTATTTATTGAGCACTTACTGTGTGCAGAGCACTGTACTAAGTGCTTGGGAAGTACAAGTTGGTAACATATAGAGACGGTCCCTACCCAACAGCGGGTTCACAGTCTAGAAGGGGGAGACAGACAACAAAACAACACATATTACAAAATAAAATAAATAGAATATTAAATATGTACAAGTAAAATAAATAGCGTAATAAATCTGTACAGACATATACACAGGTGCTATGGGGAAGGGAAGGAGGGCGGGGAGGAGGGGGAGAGGACGGAGGGGGCTCAGTCTGGGAAGGCCTCCTGGAGGAGGTGAGCTCTCGGTAGGGCTTTGAAGGGAGGAAGAGAGCTAGCTTGGCAGATGTGCGGAGGGAGGGCATTCCAGGCCAGGGGGAGGACTTGGGCCAGTGGGTCGATGGTGGGGCAGGTGAGAACGAGGCCCAGTGAGGAGGTTAGTGGCAGAGGAACGGAGGGTGCGGGCTGGGCTGTGGAAGGAAAGAAGGGAGGTGAGGTAGGAGGGGGCGAGGTGATGGACAGCCTTGAAGCCAAGAGTAAGGAGTTTTTGCCTGATGTGTAGGTTGATTAGTAGCCACTGGAGATTCCCACTCTGATGTATGACCATGCCTCATTAGTAATAATGATAATTGTGGAATATAAGCACTTCCTTTGTGCCCGGCAATGTACTAAGCACTGGGGTGGATCCAAGGGCACAGTTCCTGTTCCGCATAGGGCTCACAGTCTTCATCCTTATTTTACAGAAGAGGTAACTGAGGCCCAAAGAAGGGAAGGCCCTCTTCTAGGGCCATCTTTTAAGATTGGTGCTAAAAATGATGGACCTCAAATTTATTTAACACAGTTCTTTTAGTACGGGCAATTTGAAAAATTCTTGGATTAGAAGCAGTCCTAGGATATTGGGATTGGGAAAGGCAGAGGTCAAAGCCCCTGTCTAACCTGATGTGGTACAGAGGCTGAGTCCAATCTGATTATCATGTATAAATCCATGCTCTTAGCACAGTGTTTAGTATGCGGTAATGGTGGAGATTTGTTTAAAGATTATACTGTCGATGAGGGTTGTATTAGTACCTAGTACTCTGTACTTAAACTGTGCATAGTTCTACTCACATTCTCTCAACCCTACTAGTGGTGTTTCTGCTGGATCAATCGGTGAAACAAATGTAGCAACGTGGCCTAGTGGATAACCACAGGCCTGGGAATCAGGAGGGCCTGGGTTCTAATCTCGGCTCTGCTATTTGCTTGCTGTGTGACCTTGGGGCAAGGCACTTCCCTGTGCCTCAGTTTCCTTAACTGTAAAATGGGGATTCAATACCTGTTCTCCCTCCTACTTGACTGGGAGCTCCATGTGGGACATAAACCGTGTCCCAACTGATAAACTTGTATGTACCTCAGAGCTTGGGACAGTGCTTGGTACATAGTAAATGCTTAACAGATAGCATTTTAAAAAGTGAGTAATATGAATTTGGTTCAAGAACTGGAATCTTGTTCTTGACTCATTCAAATGTTCTACCCTGGAAACTGAGAAGGCTCCATTTTTTTCCCTCTCTCTGCTCAGTCCTTTTTTAATGATATGAGTTTGAAATGAGAAGGAGAAACTAAGAAAAGAGTCTTTTGGGTTTGAATTAGTGCAAGAAAGAAACACTGGGGGAAATTTCAGACTCCAGCCAAAATGATTGTGTTCTGGAGTTTGATCAGATACATCCTTCTTTTTCTCAGCGGCCCCAACTCATCCAGTATGTTGGATTTTAAACATGCAGAGGTTAGGCTGCGGTGAGTTTGTTTCACATTTTTAAAGACATGCTCAGCCTGTTTCTAGATGTATTCCACCCCCTCAGTCCAGAGAGCCACTGGAGAACACTGTTCTCAGACTTTATTTTTTCTGCCTTCCCTCTGCTATTTCCGGAGCTCTGTTTTCTCTCGCTAAATGTGTCCACTTCAGTTCTTCCAAGTTTTCATTATATCTCACCTGTTTAATTTTGTATTTCCAATCTGTCTGGGTCTGCTTAATGCGCTGCAAACCCTTCTCCCTCTCTTAATCTTGCTTTCAGAGATGAATGAAGTTTCTTTGCTGATCGGCAAATGTCATGAGGATTTGACTCTGAGCCAGGAATTGGGGTGATCGAAGAATTGGATGGTTAGGGTATGAAGACACCTTCCCATTCTCTTTAAAATGTTCTCAGGATGCCTAAGTGTGGAAATTGGTGGTGGTCTAGTGGAAAGATCATGGGCTTGGGGGTCAGGGAACCTGGATTTTTATCCCAGTTCTGCCACTTGCCTGCTGTATGACTTTAGGGAAGTCACCTCTCAGTGCCTCAGTCTCCTCATCTGTAAAATGGGGCTTAAGTGCCCGGTCTCCCTCCCCCTTAAACTATGAACCCCATGTGGAAAGGGTCTGTGACCAGCCTAAATACCTTGAATCTGTGCTTAATACATTGCTTGGTACATAATAAGCACTTAATAGATACCACTATTATTGTAATTATTAGGGGAGTGGGAAGGGGACATTAGGCTACAGGAAAGGAGAAATGGAAAAGATGAGAGGAAGAAATCGATGGGTTGACTCTGGGGAAGTTTGAGTCATGGGTACGTGGGGGAAGACAGGCAGAATCCACCCTGCCTGGAAGGTTGCATATATTTATATATATATATATATATATATATAATGTGTGGGGTTAGTCATTTGAATAAACTGGGAGGGCCAGTGTCTGTTGCTACGTGTGACTTGCGTTGGCTTACAGTGTCACTACACAAATGAGAACTTCTCCAGATCTTAATTTCTAAACATGGATAAGAACATCCAAAGACCAAATTGCCCATCAGAGGAATAGTGTGAGGAATTTGCAACCTCAATGATGGAACATCTAATAATCATGAGAATTGTGGTATTTAAGGGATTACTATGTACTAAGCACTGAGGTAAGTGGTAGGGTAGATACCAGATAATCAGATCAGAGGTGGTCCAGTCTACTAGGTGCTTGGAAACATGCAATAGAAGTAATCAGTCGGTTGTATTTATTTGAATGCTTAGTGTTTGCAAAACTCTGTACTAAGGGCTTGGGAGAGTAATAATAATAATGATGGTATTTGTTAAGCACTTACTATGTGCCAATCACTGTTCTAAGCGCTAGGGTAGATACAAGGTAATCAGGTTGTCCCACATGGGGATCACCAGTCTTAATCCCCATTTTACAGATGAGGTAACTGAAGCACAGAGAAATTAAGTGACTTGCCCAAAGTCACACAGCTGACAAGTGGTGGAGGCAGGATTAGAACCCGCATCTTCTGACTCCCAAGCCCATGCTCTTTCCACTAAGCCACACTGCTTCTCCATGAATCTTAGGTCCTACAGATGGCAGTCCACTTTCTCATCAGTAAAAGGAAGAGGTGATATGAAGAGAACTGTAATAAGCGCT